>NC_089040.1:15987500-17260000 GCF_034140825.1 Oryza sativa Japonica Group
ACCTAAACATGATTTTTGGACATTGGAGTGTATTGGGTGCGTTCGTGGCAAAAACTCACTTCGCGACTCGCGCGGCGAACTTTTGTCAATTAATGCCGATATTGCCACTAGTGGGTGCGATGTAATATACAGGAATAAAAATGTTCAAAAAGCACCTAAACATGATTTTTGGACATTGGAGTGTATTGGGTGCGTTCGTGGCAAAAACTCACTTCGCGACTCGCGCGGCGAACTTTTGTCAATTAATGCCGATATTGCCACTCGTGGGTGCGTTGTTTTTAACCGGAACGAAAAAGTTCAAAAAGCACCAAAACATGGTTTTTGGACATATTGGAGTGTATTGGGTGCGTTCGTGGCAAAAACTCACTTCGCGACTCACGCGGCGAACTTTTGTCAATTAATGCCGATATTGCCACTCGTGGGTGCGATGTAATATACAGGAATCAAAATGTTCAAAAAGCACCTAAACATGATTTTTGGACATTGGAGTGTATTGGGTGCGTTCGTGGCAAAAACTCACTTCGCGACTCGCGTGCGAACTTTTGTCAATTAATGCCGATATTGCCACTCGTGGGTGCGTTGTTTTTAACCGGAACGAAAAAGTTCAAAAAGCACCAAAACATGGTTTTTGGACATATTGGAGTGTATTGGGTGCGTTCGTTGCTAAAACTCACTTCGCGACTCGCGCGGCGAACTTTTGCCAATTAATGTCGATATTGCCACACGTGGGTGCGATGTAATATACCGGAATCAAAAAGTTCAAAAGGCACCTAAACATGATTTTTGGACATATTGGAGTGTATTGGGTGCGTTCGTGGCAAAAACTCACTTCGCGACTCGCGCGGCGAACTTTTGTCAGTTAATGCCGATATTGCCACTCGTGGGTGCGTTGTTTTTAACCGGAACGAAAAAGTTCAAAAAGCAACAAAACATGGTTTTTGGACATATTGGAGTGTATTGGGTGCGTTCGTGGCAAAAACTCACTTCGCGACTCGCGCGGCGAACTTTTGTCAATTAATGCCGATATTGCCACTCGTGGGTGCGTTGTTTTTAACCGAACGAAAAAGTGCAAAAAGCACCTAAACATGATTTTTGGACATATTGTACTAAATTGGGTGCGTTCGTGGTAAAAACTCACTTCGCGACTCGCGCGGCGAACTTTTGTCAATTAATGCCGATATTGCCACTCGTGGGTGCGTTGTTTTTAACCGGAACGAAAAAGTTCAAAAAGCACCAAAACATGGTTTTTGGACATATTGGAGTGTATTGGGTGCGTTCGTGGCAAAAACTCACTTCGCGACTCGCGCGGCGACCTTTTGCGAATTAATGCCGATATTGCCACTCGTGGGTGCGTTGTTTTTAACCGGAACGAAAAAGTTCAAAAAGCACCAAAACATGGTTTTTGGACATATTGGAGTGTATTGGGTGCGTTCGTGGCAAAAACTCACTTCGCTACTCGCGCGGCGAACTTTTGTCAATTAATGCCGATATTGCCACTCGTGGGTGCGTTGTTTTTAACTGGAACGAAAAAGTTCAAAAAGCACCAACACATGGTTTTTGGACATATTGGAGTGTATTGGGTGCGTTCGTGGCAAAAACTCACTTCGCGACTCGCGCGGCGAACTTTTGTCAATTAATGCCGATATTGCCACTAGTGGGTGCGATGTAATATACAGGAATAAAAATGTTCAAAAAGCACCTAAACATGATTTTTGGACATTGGAGTGTATTGGGTGCGTTCGTGGCAAAAACTCACTTCGCGACTCGCGCGGCGAACTTTTGTCAATTAATGCCGATATTGCCACTAGTGGGTGCGATGTAATATACAGGAATAAAAATGTTCAAAAAGCACCTAAACATGATTTTTGGACATTGGAGTGTATTGGGTGCGTTCGTGGCAAAAACTCACTTCGCGACTCGCGCGGCGAACTTTTGTCAATTAATGCCGATATTGCCACTCGTGGGTGCGTTGTTTTTAACCGGAACGAAAAAGTTCAAAAAGCACCAAAACATGGTTTTTGGACATATTGGAGTGTATTGGGTGCGTTCGTTGCTAAAACTCACTTCGCGACTCGCGCGGCGAACTTTTGCCAATTAATGTCGATATTGCCACACGTGGGTGCGATGTAATATACCGGAATCAAAAAGTTCAAAAGGCACCTAAACATGATTTTTGGACATATTGGAGTGTATTGGGTGCGTTCGTGGCAAAAACTCACTTCGCGACTCGCGCGGCGAACTTTTGTCAGTTAATGCCGATATTGCCACTCGTGGGTGCGTTGTTTTTAACCGGAACGAAAAAGTTCAAAAAGCACCAAAACATGGTTTTTGGACATATTGGAGTGTATTGGGTGCGTTCGTGGCAAAAACTCACTTCGCGACTCGCGCGGCGAACTTTTGTCAATTAATGCCGATATTGCCACTCGTGGGTGCGTTGTTTTTAACCGAACGAAAAAGTGCAAAAAGCACCTAAACATGATTTTTGGACATATTGTACTGTATTGGGTGCGTTCGTGGTAAAAACTCACTTCGCGACTCGCGCGGCGAACTTTTGTCAATTAATGCCGATATTGCCACTCGTGGGTGCGTTGTTTTTAACCGGAACGAAAAAGTTCAAAAAGCACCAAAACATGGTTTTTGGACATATTGGAGTGTATTGGGTGCGTTCGTGGCAAAAACTCACTTCGCGACTCGCGCGGCGACCTTTTGCGAATTAATGCCGATATTGCCACTCGTGGGTGCGTTGTTTTTAACCGGAACGAAAAAGTTCAAAAAGCACCAAAACATGGTTTTTGGACATATTGGAGTGTATTGGGTGCGTTCGTGGCAAAAACTCACTTCGCTACTCGCGCGGCGAACTTTTGTCAATTAATGCCGATATTGCCACTCGTGGGTGCGTTGTTTTTAACTGGAACGAAAAAGTTCAAAAAGCACCAACACATGGTTTTTGGACATATTGGAGTGTATTGGGTGCGTTCGTGGCAAAAACTCACTTCGCGACTCGCGCGGCGAACTTTTGTCAATTAATGCCGATATTGCCACTAGTGGGTGCGATGTAATATACAGGAATAAAAATGTTCAAAAAGCACCTAAACATGATTTTTGGACATTGGAGTGTATTGGGTGCGTTCGTGGCAAAAACTCACTTCGCGACTCGCGCGGCGAACTTTTGTCAATTAATGCCGATATTGCCACTAGTGGGTGCGATGTAATATACAGGAATAAAAATGTTCAAAAAGCACCTAAACATGATTTTTGGACATTGGAGTGTATTGGGTGCGTTCGTGGCAAAAACTCACTTCGCGACTCGCGCGGCGAACTTTTGTCAATTAATGCCGATATTGCCACTCGTGGGTGCGTTGTTTTTAACCGGAACGAAAAAGTTCAAAAAGCACCAAAACATGGTTTTTGGACATATTGGAGTGTATTGGGTGCGTTCGTGGCAAAAACTCACTTCGCGACTCACGCGGCGAACTTTTGTCAATTAATGCCGATATTGCCACTCGTGGGTGCGATGTAATATACAGGAATCAAAATGTTCAAAAAGCACCTAAACATGATTTTTGGACATTGGAGTGTATTGGGTGCGTTCGTGGCAAAAACTCACTTCGCGACTCGCGTGCGAACTTTTGTCAATTAATGCCGATATTGCCACTCGTGGGTGCGTTGTTTTTAACCGGAACGAAAAAGTTCAAAAAGCACCAAAACATGGTTTTTGGACATATTGGAGTGTATTGGGTGCGTTCGTTGCTAAAACTCACTTCGCGACTCGCGCGGCGAACTTTTGCCAATTAATGTCGATATTGCCACACGTGGGTGCGATGTAATATACCGGAATCAAAAAGTTCAAAAGGCACCTAAACATGATTTTTGGACATATTGGAGTGTATTGGGTGCGTTCGTGGCAAAAACTCACTTCGCGACTCGCGCGGCGAACTTTTGTCAGTTAATGCCGATATTGCCACTCGTGGGTGCGTTGTTTTTAACCGGAACGAAAAAGTTCAAAAAGCAACAAAACATGGTTTTTGGACATATTGGAGTGTATTGGGTGCGTTCGTGGCAAAAACTCACTTCGCGACTCGCGCGGCGAACTTTTGTCAATTAATGCCGATATTGCCACTCGTGGGTGCGTTGTTTTTAACCGAACGAAAAAGTGCAAAAAGCACCTAAACATGATTTTTGGACATATTGTACTGTATTGGGTGCGTTCGTGGTAAAAACTCACTTCGCGACTCGCGCGGCGAACTTTTGTCAATTAATGCCGATATTGCCACTCGTGGGTGCGTTGTTTTTAACCGGAACGAAAAAGTTCAAAAAGCACCAAAACATGGTTTTTGGACATATTGGAGTGTATTGGGTGCGTTCGTGGCAAAAACTCACTTCGCGACTCGCGCGGCGACCTTTTGCGAATTAATGCCGATATTGCCACTCGTGGGTGCGTTGTTTTTAACCGGAACGAAAAAGTTCAAAAAGCACCAAAACATGGTTTTTGGACATATTGGAGTGTATTGGGTGCGTTCGTGGCAAAAACTCACTTCGCTACTCGCGCGGCGAACTTTTGTCAATTAATGCCGATATTGCCACTCGTGGGTGCGTTGTTTTTAACTGGAACGAAAAAGTTCAAAAAGCACCAACACATGGTTTTTGGACATATTGGAGTGTATTGGGTGCGTTCGTGGCAAAAACTCACTTCGCGACTCGCGCGGCGAACTTTTGTCAATTAATGCCGATATTGCCACTAGTGGGTGCGATGTAATATACAGGAATAAAAATGTTCAAAAAGCACCTAAACATGATTTTTGGACATTGGAGTGTATTGGGTGCGTTCGTGGCAAAAACTCACTTCGCGACTCGCGCGGCGAACTTTTGTCAATTAATGCCGATATTGCCACTAGTGGGTGCGATGTAATATACAGGAATAAAAATGTTCAAAAAGCACCTAAACATGATTTTTGGACATTGGAGTGTATTGGGTGCGTTCGTGGCAAAAACTCACTTCGCGACTCGCGCGGCGAACTTTTGTCAATTAATGCCGATATTGCCACTCGTGGGTGCGTTGTTTTTAACCGGAACGAAAAAGTTCAAAAAGCACCAAAACATGGTTTTTGGACATATTGGAGTGTATTGGGTGCGTTCGTGGCAAAAACTCACTTCGCGACTCACGCGGCGAACTTTTGTCAATTAATGCCGATATTGCCACTCGTGGGTGCGATGTAATATACAGGAATCAAAATGTTCAAAAAGCACCTAAACATGATTTTTGGACATTGGAGTGTATTGGGTGCGTTCGTGGCAAAAACTCACTTCGCGACTCGCGCGGCGAACTTTTGTCAGTTAATGCCGATATTGCCACTCGTGGGTGCGTTGTTTTTAACCGGAACGAAAAAGTTCAAAAAGCAACAAAACATGGTTTTTGGACATATTGGAGTGTATTGGGTGCGTTCGTGGCAAAAACTCACTTCGCGACTCGCGCGGCGAACTTTTGTCAATTAATGCCGATATTGCCACTCGTGGGTGCGTTGTTTTTAACCGAACGAAAAAGTGCAAAAAGCACCTAAACATGATTTTTGGACATATTGTACTGTATTGGGTGCGTTCGTGGTAAAAACTCACTTCGCGACTCGCGCGGCGAACTTTTGTCAATTAATGCCGATATTGCCACTCGTGGGTGCGTTGTTTTTAACCGGAACGAAAAAGTTCAAAAAGCACCAAAACATGGTTTTTCGACATATTGGAGTGTATTGGGTGCGTTCGTGGCAAAAACTCACTTCGCGACTCGCGCGGCGACCTTTTGCGAATTAATGCCGATATTGCCACTCGTGGGTGCGTTGTTTTTAACCGGAACGAAAAAGTTCAAAAAGCACCAAAACATGGTTTTTGGACATATTGGAGTGTATTGGGTGCGTTCGTGGCAAAAACTCACTTCGCTACTCGCGCGGCGAACTTTTGTCAATTAATGCCGATATTGCCACTCGTGGGTGCGTTGTTTTTAACTGGAACGAAAAAGTTCAAAAAGCACCAACACATGGTTTTTGGACATATTGGAGTGTATTGGGTGCGTTCGTGGCAAAAACTCACTTCGCGACTCGCGCGGCGAACTTTTGTCAATTAATGCCGATATTGCCACTAGTGGGTGCGATGTAATATACAGGAATAAAAATGTTCAAAAAGCACCTAAACATGATTTTTGGACATTGGAGTGTATTGGGTGCGTTCGTGGCAAAAACTCACTTCGCGACTCGCGCGGCGAACTTTTGTCAATTAATGCCGATATTGCCACTAGTGGGTGCGATGTAATATACAGGAATAAAAATGTTCAAAAAGCACCTAAACATGATTTTTGGACATTGGAGTGTATTGGGTGCGTTCGTGGCAAAAACTCACTTCGCGACTCGCGCGGCGAACTTTTGTCAATTAATGCCGATATTGCCACTCGTGGGTGCGTTGTTTTTAACCGGAACGAAAAAGTTCAAAAAGCACCAAAACATGGTTTTTGGACATATTGGAGTGTATTGGGTGCGTTCGTGGCAAAAACTCACTTCGCGACTCACGCGGCGAACTTTTGTCAATTAATGCCGATATTGCCACTCGTGGGTGCGATGTAATATACAGGAATCAAAATGTTCAAAAAGCACCTAAACATGATTTTTGGACATTGGAGTGTATTGGGTGCGTTCGTGGCAAAAACTCACTTCGCGACTCGCGTGCGAACTTTTGTCAATTAATGCCGATATTGCCACTCGTGGGTGCGTTGTTTTTAACCGGAACGAAAAAGTTCAAAAAGCACCAAAACATGGTTTTTGGACATATTGGAGTGTATTGGGTGCGTTCGTTGCTAAAACTCACTTCGCGACTCGCGCGGCGAACTTTTGCCAATTAATGTCGATATTGCCACACGTGGGTGCGATGTAATATACCGGAATCAAAAAGTTCAAAAGGCACCTAAACATGATTTTTGGACATATTGGAGTGTATTGGGTGCGTTCGTGGCAAAAACTCACTTCGCGACTCGCGCGGCGAACTTTTGTCAGTTAATGCCGATATTGCCACTCGTGGGTGCGTTGTTTTTAACCGGAACGAAAAAGTTCAAAAAGCACCAAAACATGGTTTTTGGACATATTGGAGTGTATTGGGTGCGTTCGTGGCAAAAACTCACTTCGCGACTCGCGCGGCGAACTTTTGTCAATTAATGCCGATATTGCCACTCGTGGGTGCGTTGTTTTTAACCGAACGAAAAAGTGCAAAAAGCACCTAAACATGATTTTTGGACATATTGTACTGTATTGGGTGCGTTCGTGGTAAAAACTCACTTCGCGACTCGCGCGGCGAACTTTTGTCAATTAATGCCGATATTGCCACTCGTGGGTGCGTTGTTTTTAACCGGAACGAAAAAGTTCAAAAAGCACCAAAACATGGTTTTTGGACATATTGGAGTGTATTGGGTGCGTTCGTGGCAAAAACTCACTTCGCGACTCGCGCGGCGACCTTTTGCGAATTAATGCCGATATTGCCACTCGTGGGTGCGTTGTTTTTAACCGAACGAAAAAGTGCAAAAAGCACCTAAACATGATTTTTGGACATATTGTACTGTATTGGGTGCGTTCGTGGTAAAAACTCACTTCGCGACTCGCGCGGCGAACTTTTGTCAATTAATGCCGATATTGCCACTCGTGGGTGCGTTGTTTTTAACCGGAACGAAAAAGTTCAAAAAGCACCAAAACATGGTTTTTCGACATATTGGAGTGTATTGGGTGCGTTCGTGGCAAAAACTCACTTCGCGACTCGCGCGGCGACCTTTTGCGAATTAATGCCGATATTGCCACTCGTGGGTGCGTTGTTTTTAACCGGAACGAAAAAGTTCAAAAAGCACCAAAACATGGTTTTTGGACATATTGGAGTGTATTGGGTGCGTTCGTGGCAAAAACTCACTTCGCTACTCGCGCGGCGAACTTTTGTCAATTAATGCCGATATTGCCACTCGTGGGTGCGTTGTTTTTAACTGGAACGAAAAAGTTCAAAAAGCACCAACACATGGTTTTTGGACATATTGGAGTGTATTGGGTGCGTTCGTGGCAAAAACTCACTTCGCGACTCGCGCGGCGAACTTTTGTCAATTAATGCCGATATTGCCACTAGTGGGTGCGATGTAATATACAGGAATAAAAATGTTCAAAAAGCACCTAAACATGATTTTTGGACATTGGAGTGTATTGGGTGCGTTCGTGGCAAAAACTCACTTCGCGACTCGCGCGGCGAACTTTTGTCAATTAATGCCGATATTGCCACTAGTGGGTGCGATGTAATATACAGGAATAAAAATGTTCAAAAAGCACCTAAACATGATTTTTGGACATTGGAGTGTATTGGGTGCGTTCGTGGCAAAAACTCACTTCGCGACTCGCGCGGCGAACTTTTGTCAATTAATGCCGATATTGCCACTCGTGGGTGCGTTGTTTTTAACCGGAACGAAAAAGTTCAAAAAGCACCAAAACATGGTTTTTGGACATATTGGAGTGTATTGGGTGCGTTCGTGGCAAAAACTCACTTCGCGACTCACGCGGCGAACTTTTGTCAATTAATGCCGATATTGCCACTCGTGGGTGCGATGTAATATACAGGAATCAAAATGTTCAAAAAGCACCTAAACATGATTTTTGGACATTGGAGTGTATTGGGTGCGTTCGTGGCAAAAACTCACTTCGCGACTCGCGTGCGAACTTTTGTCAATTAATGCCGATATTGCCACTCGTGGGTGCGTTGTTTTTAACCGGAACGAAAAAGTTCAAAAAGCACCAAAACATGGTTTTTGGACATATTGGAGTGTATTGGGTGCGTTCGTTGCTAAAACTCACTTCGCGACTCGCGCGGCGAACTTTTGCCAATTAATGTCGATATTGCCACACGTGGGTGCGATGTAATATACCGGAATCAAAAAGTTCAAAAGGCACCTAAACATGATTTTTGGACATATTGGAGTGTATTGGGTGCGTTCGTGGCAAAAACTCACTTCGCGACTCGCGCGGCGAACTTTTGTCAGTTAATGCCGATATTGCCACTCGTGGGTGCGTTGTTTTTAACCGGAACGAAAAAGTTCAAAAAGCACCAAAACATGGTTTTTGGACATATTGGAGTGTATTGGGTGCGTTCGTGGCAAAAACTCACTTCGCGACTCGCGCGGCGAACTTTTGTCAATTAATGCCGATATTGCCACTCGTGGGTGCGTTGTTTTTAACCGAACGAAAAAGTGCAAAAAGCACCTAAACATGATTTTTGGACATATTGTACTGTATTGGGTGCGTTCGTGGTAAAAACTCACTTCGCGACTCGCGCGGCGAACTTTTGTCAATTAATGCCGATATTGCCACTCGTGGGTGCGTTGTTTTTAACCGGAACGAAAAAGTTCAAAAAGCACCAAAACATGGTTTTTGGACATATTGGAGTGTATTGGGTGCGTTCGTGGCAAAAACTCACTTCGCGACTCGCGCGGCGACCTTTTGCGAATTAATGCCGATATTGCCACTCGTGGGTGCGTTGTTTTTAACCGAACGAAAAAGTGCAAAAAGCACCTAAACATGATTTTTGGACATATTGTACTGTATTGGGTGCGTTCGTGGTAAAAACTCACTTCGCGACTCGCGCGGCGAACTTTTGTCAATTAATGCCGATATTGCCACTCGTGGGTGCGTTGTTTTTAACCGGAACGAAAAAGTTCAAAAAGCACCAAAACATGGTTTTTCGACATATTGGAGTGTATTGGGTGCGTTCGTGGCAAAAACTCACTTCGCGACTCGCGCGGCGACCTTTTGCGAATTAATGCCGATATTGCCACTCGTGGGTGCGTTGTTTTTAACCGGAACGAAAAAGTTCAAAAAGCACCAAAACATGGTTTTTGGACATATTGGAGTGTATTGGGTGCGTTCGTGGCAAAAACTCACTTCGCTACTCGCGCGGCGAACTTTTGTCAATTAATGCCGATATTGCCACTCGTGGGTGCGTTGTTTTTAACTGGAACGAAAAAGTTCAAAAAGCACCAACACATGGTTTTTGGACATATTGGAGTGTATTGGGTGCGTTCGTGGCAAAAACTCACTTCGCGACTCGCGCGGCGAACTTTTGTCAATTAATGCCGATATTGCCACTAGTGGGTGCGATGTAATATACAGGAATAAAAATGTTCAAAAAGCACCTAAACATGATTTTTGGACATTGGAGTGTATTGGGTGCGTTCGTGGCAAAAACTCACTTCGCGACTCGCGCGGCGAACTTTTGTCAATTAATGCCGATATTGCCACTAGTGGGTGCGATGTAATATACAGGAATAAAAATGTTCAAAAAGCACCTAAACATGATTTTTGGACATTGGAGTGTATTGGGTGCGTTCGTGGCAAAAACTCACTTCGCGACTCGCGCGGCGAACTTTTGTCAATTAATGCCGATATTGCCACTCGTGGGTGCGTTGTTTTTAACCGGAACGAAAAAGTTCAAAAAGCACCAAAACATGGTTTTTGGACATATTGGAGTGTATTGGGTGCGTTCGTGGCAAAAACTCACTTCGCGACTCACGCGGCGAACTTTTGTCAATTAATGCCGATATTGCCACTCGTGGGTGCGATGTAATATACAGGAATCAAAATGTTCAAAAAGCACCTAAACATGATTTTTGGACATTGGAGTGTATTGGGTGCGTTCGTGGCAAAAACTCACTTCGCGACTCGCGTGCGAACTTTTGTCAATTAATGCCGATATTGCCACTCGTGGGTGCGTTGTTTTTAACCGGAACGAAAAAGTTCAAAAAGCACCAAAACATGGTTTTTGGACATATTGGAGTGTATTGGGTGCGTTCGTTGCTAAAACTCACTTCGCGACTCGCGCGGCGAACTTTTGCCAATTAATGTCGATATTGCCACACGTGGGTGCGATGTAATATACCGGAATCAAAAAGTTCAAAAGGCACCTAAACATGATTTTTGGACATATTGGAGTGTATTGGGTGCGTTCGTGGCAAAAACTCACTTCGCGACTCGCGCGGCGAACTTTTGTCAGTTAATGCCGATATTGCCACTCGTGGGTGCGTTGTTTTTAACCGGAACGAAAAAGTTCAAAAAGCACCAAAACATGGTTTTTGGACATATTGGAGTGTATTGGGTGCGTTCGTGGCAAAAACTCACTTCGCGACTCGCGCGGCGAACTTTTGTCAATTAATGCCGATATTGCCACTCGTGGGTGCGTTGTTTTTAACCGAACGAAAAAGTGCAAAAAGCACCTAAACATGATTTTTGGACATATTGTACTGTATTGGGTGCGTTCGTGGTAAAAACTCACTTCGCGACTCGCGCGGCGAACTTTTGTCAATTAATGCCGATATTGCCACTCGTGGGTGCGTTGTTTTTAACCGGAACGAAAAAGTTCAAAAAGCACCAAAACATGGTTTTTGGACATATTGGAGTGTATTGGGTGCGTTCGTGGCAAAAACTCACTTCGCGACTCGCGCGGCGACCTTTTGCGAATTAATGCCGATATTGCCACTCGTGGGTGCGTTGTTTTTAACCGAACGAAAAAGTGCAAAAAGCACCTAAACATGATTTTTGGACATATTGTACTGTATTGGGTGCGTTCGTGGTAAAAACTCACTTCGCGACTCGCGCGGCGAACTTTTGTCAATTAATGCCGATATTGCCACTCGTGGGTGCGTTGTTTTTAACCGGAACGAAAAAGTTCAAAAAGCACCAAAACATGGTTTTTCGACATATTGGAGTGTATTGGGTGCGTTCGTGGCAAAAACTCACTTCGCGACTCGCGCGGCGACCTTTTGCGAATTAATGCCGATATTGCCACTCGTGGGTGCGTTGTTTTTAACCGGAACGAAAAAGTTCAAAAAGCACCAAAACATGGTTTTTGGACATATTGGAGTGTATTGGGTGCGTTCGTGGCAAAAACTCACTTCGCTACTCGCGCGGCGAACTTTTGTCAATTAATGCCGATATTGCCACTCGTGGGTGCGTTGTTTTTAACTGGAACGAAAAAGTTCAAAAAGCACCAACACATGGTTTTTGGACATATTGGAGTGTATTGGGTGCGTTCGTGGCAAAAACTCACTTCGCGACTCGCGCGGCGAACTTTTGTCAATTAATGCCGATATTGCCACTAGTGGGTGCGATGTAATATACAGGAATAAAAATGTTCAAAAAGCACCTAAACATGATTTTTGGACATTGGAGTGTATTGGGTGCGTTCGTGGCAAAAACTCACTTCGCGACTCGCGCGGCGAACTTTTGTCAATTAATGCCGATATTGCCACTAGTGGGTGCGATGTAATATACAGGAATAAAAATGTTCAAAAAGCACCTAAACATGATTTTTGGACATTGGAGTGTATTGGGTGCGTTCGTGGCAAAAACTCACTTCGCGACTCGCGCGGCGAACTTTTGTCAATTAATGCCGATATTGCCACTCGTGGGTGCGTTGTTTTTAACCGGAACGAAAAAGTTCAAAAAGCACCAAAACATGGTTTTTGGACATATTGGAGTGTATTGGGTGCGTTCGTGGCAAAAACTCACTTCGCGACTCACGCGGCGAACTTTTGTCAATTAATGCCGATATTGCCACTCGTGGGTGCGATGTAATATACAGGAATCAAAATGTTCAAAAAGCACCTAAACATGATTTTTGGACATTGGAGTGTATTGGGTGCGTTCGTGGCAAAAACTCACTTCGCGACTCGCGTGCGAACTTTTGTCAATTAATGCCGATATTGCCACTCGTGGGTGCGTTGTTTTTAACCGGAACGAAAAAGTTCAAAAAGCACCAAAACATGGTTTTTGGACATATTGGAGTGTATTGGGTGCGTTCGTTGCTAAAACTCACTTCGCGACTCGCGCGGCGAACTTTTGCCAATTAATGTCGATATTGCCACACGTGGGTGCGATGTAATATACCGGAATCAAAAAGTTCAAAAGGCACCTAAACATGATTTTTGGACATATTGGAGTGTATTGGGTGCGTTCGTGGCAAAAACTCACTTCGCGACTCGCGCGGCGAACTTTTGTCAGTTAATGCCGATATTGCCACTCGTGGGTGCGTTGTTTTTAACCGGAACGAAAAAGTTCAAAAAGCACCAAAACATGGTTTTTGGACATATTGGAGTGTATTGGGTGCGTTCGTGGCAAAAACTCACTTCGCGACTCGCGCGGCGAACTTTTGTCAATTAATGCCGATATTGCCACTCGTGGGTGCGTTGTTTTTAACCGAACGAAAAAGTGCAAAAAGCACCTAAACATGATTTTTGGACATATTGTACTGTATTGGGTGCGTTCGTGGTAAAAACTCACTTCGCGACTCGCGCGGCGAACTTTTGTCAGTTAATGCCGATATTGCCACTCGTGGGTGCGTTGTTTTTAACCGGAACGAAAAAGTTCAAAAAGCACCAAAACATGGTTTTTGGACATATTGGAGTGTATTGGGTGCGTTCGTGGCAAAAACTCACTTCGCGACTCGCGCGGCGAACTTTTGTCAATTAATGCCGATATTGCCACTCGTGGGTGCGTTGTTTTTAACCGAACGAAAAAGTGCAAAAAGCACCTAAACATGATTTTTGGACATATTGTACTGTATTGGGTGCGTTCGTGGTAAAAACTCACTTCGCGACTCGCGCGGCGAACTTTTGTCAATTAATGCCGATATTGCCACTCGTGGGTGCGTTGTTTTTAACCGGAACGAAAAAGTTCAAAAAGCACCAAAACATGGTTTTTGGACATATTGGAGTGTATTGGGTGCGTTCGTGGCAAAAACTCACTTCGCGACTCGCGCGGCGACCTTTTGCGAATTAATGCCGATATTGCCACTCGTGGGTGCGTTGTTTTTAACCGGAACGAAAAAGTTCAAAAAGCACCAAAACATGGTTTTTGGACATATTGGAGTGTATTGGGTGCGTTCGTGGCAAAAACTCACTTCGCTACTCGCGCGGCGAACTTTTGTCAATTAATGCCGATATTGCCACTCGTGGGTGCGTTGTTTTTAACTGGAACGAAAAAGTTCAAAAAGCACCAACACATGGTTTTTGGACATATTGGAGTGTATTGGGTGCGTTCGTGGCAAAAACTCACTTCGCGACTCGCGCGGCGAACTTTTGTCAATTAATGCCGATATTGCCACTAGTGGGTGCGATGTAATATACAGGAATAAAAATGTTCAAAAAGCACCTAAACATGATTTTTGGACATTGGAGTGTATTGGGTGCGTTCGTGGCAAAAACTCACTTCGCGACTCGCGCGGCGAACTTTTGTCAATTAATGCCGATATTGCCACTAGTGGGTGCGATGTAATATACAGGAATAAAAATGTTCAAAAAGCACCTAAACATGATTTTTGGACATTGGAGTGTATTGGGTGCGTTCGTGGCAAAAACTCACTTCGCGACTCGCGCGGCGAACTTTTGTCAATTAATGCCGATATTGCCACTCGTGGGTGCGTTGTTTTTAACCGGAACGAAAAAGTTCAAAAAGCACCAAAACATGGTTTTTGGACATATTGGAGTGTATTGGGTGCGTTCGTGGCAAAAACTCACTTCGCGACTCACGCGGCGAACTTTTGTCAATTAATGCCGATATTGCCACTCGTGGGTGCGATGTAATATACAGGAATCAAAATGTTCAAAAAGCACCTAAACATGATTTTTGGACATTGGAGTGTATTGGGTGCGTTCGTGGCAAAAACTCACTTCGCGACTCGCGTGCGAACTTTTGTCAATTAATGCCGATATTGCCACTCGTGGGTGCGTTGTTTTTAACCGGAACGAAAAAGTTCAAAAAGCACCAAAACATGGTTTTTGGACATATTGGAGTGTATTGGGTGCGTTCGTTGCTAAAACTCACTTCGCGACTCGCGCGGCGAACTTTTGCCAATTAATGTCGATATTGCCACACGTGGGTGCGATGTAATATACCGGAATCAAAAAGTTCAAAAGGCACCTAAACATGATTTTTGGACATATTGGAGTGTATTGGGTGCGTTCGTGGCAAAAACTCACTTCGCGACTCGCGCGGCGAACTTTTGTCAGTTAATGCCGATATTGCCACTCGTGGGTGCGTTGTTTTTAACCGGAACGAAAAAGTTCAAAAAGCACCAAAACATGGTTTTTGGACATATTGGAGTGTATTGGGTGCGTTCGTGGCAAAAACTCACTTCGCGACTCGCGCGGCGAACTTTTGTCAATTAATGCCGATATTGCCACTCGTGGGTGCGTTGTTTTTAACCGGAACGAAAAAGTTCAAAAAGCACTAAAACGTGGTTTTTGGACATATTGGAGTGTATTGGGTGCGTTCGTGGCAAAAACTCACTTCCCGACTCGCGCGGCGAACTTTTGTCAATTAATGCCGATATTGCCACTAGTGGGTGCGATGTAATATACAGGAATCAAAATGATCAAAAAGCACCTAAACATGATTTTTGGACATTGGAGTGTATTGGGTGCGTTCGTGGCAAAAACTCACTTCGCGACTCGCGTGCGAACTTTTGTCAATTAATGCCGATATTGCCACTCGTGGGTGCGTTGTTTTTAACCGGAACGAAAAAGTTCAAAAAGCACCAAAACATGGTTTTTGGACATATTGGAGTGTATTGGGTGCGTTCGTTGCTAAAACTCACTTCGCGACTCGCGCGGCGAACTTTTGCCAATTAATGTCGATATTGCCACACGTGGGTGCGATGTAATATACCGGAATCAAAAAGTTCAAAAGGCACCTAAACATGATTTTTGGACATATTGGAGTGTATTGGGTGCGTTCGTGGCAAAAACTCACTTCGCGACTCGCGCGGCGAACTTTTGTCAGTTCATGCCGATATTGCCACTCGTGGGAGCGTTGTTTTTAACCGGAACGAAAAAGTTCAAAAAGCACCAAAACATGATTTTTGGACATATTGGATTGCATTGGGTGCGTTCGTGGCAAAAACTCACTTCGCGACTCGCGCGGCGAACTTTTGTCAATTAATGCCGATATTGCCACTCGTGGGTGCGTTGTTTTTAACCGAACGAAAAAGTGCAAAAAGCACCTAAACATGATTTTTGGACATATTGTACTGTATTGGGTGCGTTGGTGGTAAAAACTCACTTCGCGACTCGCGCGGCGAACTTTTGTCAATTAATGCCGATATTGCCACTCGTGGGTGCGTTGTTTTTAACCGGAACGAAAAAGTTCAAAAAGCACCAAAACATGGTTTTTGGACATATTGGAGTGTATTGGGTGCGTTCGTGGCAAAAACTCACTTCGCGACTCGCGCGGCGACCTTTTGCGAATTAATGCCGATATTGCCACTCGTGGGTGCGTTGTTTTTAACCGGAACGAAAAAGTTCAAAAAGCACCAAAACATGATTTTTGGACATATTGGATTGCATTGGGTGCGTTCGTGGCAAAAACTCACTTCGCGACTCGCGCGGCGAACTTTTGTCAATTAATGCCGATATTGCCACTCGTGGGTGCGTTGTTTTTAACCGAACGAAAAAGTGCAAAAAGCACCTAAACATGATTTTTGGACATATTGTACTGTATTGGGTGCGTTCGTGGTAAAAACTCACTTCGCGACTCGCGCGGCGAACTTTTGTCAATTAATGCCGATATTGCCACTCGTGGGTGCGTTGTTTTTAACCGAACGAAAAAGTGCAAAAAGAACCGAAACACGATTTTTGGACATATTGTACTGTATTTGGTGCGTTCGTGGCAAAAACTCACTTCGCGACTCGCGCGGCGAACTTTTGTCAATTAATGCCGATATTGCCACTCGTGGGTGCGTTGTTTTTAACCCGAACGAAAAAGTTCAAAAAGCACCAAAACATGGTTTTTGGACATATTGGAGTGTATTGGGTGCGTTCGTGGCAAAAACTCACTTCGCGACTCGCGCGGCGACCTTTTGCGAATTAATGCCGATATTGCCACACGTGGGTGCGTTCTTTTTAACCGAACGAAAAAGTGCAAAAAGCACCTAAACATGATTTTTGGACATATTGTACTGTATTGGGTGCATTCGTGGCAAAAACTCACTTCACGACTCGCGCGGCGAACTTTTGTCAATTAATGCCGATATTGCCACTCGTGGGTGCGTTGTTTTTAACCGGAACGAAAAAGTGCAAAAAGCACCTAAACATGATTTTTGGACATATTGTACTGTATTGGGTGCGTTCGTGGCAAAAACTCACTTCGCGACTCGCGCGGCGAACTTTTGTCAATTAATGCCGATATTGCCACTCGTGGGTGCGTTGTTTTTAACCGAACGAAAAAGTGCAAAAAGCACCTAAACATGATTTTTGGACATATTGTACTGTATTGGGTGCGTTCGTGGCAAAAACTCACTTCGCGACTCGCGCGGCGAACTTTTGTCAATTAATGCCGATATTGCCACTCGTGGGTGCGTTGGTTTTAACCGAACGAAAAAGTGCAAAAAGCACCTAAACATGATTATTGGACATATTGTACTGTATTGGGTGCGTTCGTGGCAAAAACTCACTTCGCGACTCGCGCGGCGAACTTTTGTCAATTAATGCCGATATTGCCACTCGTGGGTGCGTTGTTTTTAACCGGAACGAAAAAGTTCCAAAAGCACCAAAACATGATTTTTGGACATATTGGATTGCATTGGGTGCGTTCGTGGCAAAAACTCACTTCGCGACTCGCGCGGCGAACTTTTGCCAATTAATGTCGATATTGCCACACGTGGGTGCGATGTAATATACCGGAATCAAAAAGTTCAAAAGGCACCTAAACATGATTTTTGGACATATTGTACTGTATTGGGTGCGTTCGTGGCAAAAACTCACTTCGCGACTCGCGCGGCGAACTTTTGTCAATTAATGCCGATATTGCCACTCGTGGGTGCGTTGTTTTTAACCGAACGAAAAAGTGCAAAAAGCACCTAAACATGATTTTTGGACATATTGTACTGTATTGGGTGCGTTCGTGGCAAAAACTCACTTCGCGACTCGCGCGGCGAACTTTTGTCAATTAATGCCGATATTGCCACTCGTGGGTGCGTTGTTTTTAACCGGAACGAAAAAGTTCCAAAAGCACCAAAACATGGTTTTTGGACATATTGGAGTGTATTGGGTGCGTTCGTGGCAAAAACTCACTTCGCGACTCGCGCGGCGAACTTTTGTCAATTAATGCCGATATTGCCACTCGTGGGTGCGATGTAATATACAGGAATCAAAATGTTCAAAAAGCACCTAAACATGATTTTTGGACATATTGGAGTGTATTGGGTGCGTTCGTGGCAAAAACTCACTTCGCGACTCGCGCGGCGAACTTTTGTCAATTAATGCCGATATTGCCACACGTGGGTGCGTTGTTTTTAACCGGAACGAAAAAGTTCAAAAAGCACCAAAACATGGTTTTTGGACATATTGGAGTGTATTGGGTGCGTTCGTGGCAAAAACTCACTTCGCGACTCGCGCGGCGAACTTTTGTCAATTAATGCCGATATTGCCACTCGTGGGTGCGATGTAATATACAGGAATCAAAATGCTCAAAAAGCACCTAAACATGATCTTTGGACCTTGGAGTGTATTGGGTGCGTTCGTGGCAAAAACTCACTTTGCGACTCGCGCGGCGTCCTTTTGTCAATTAATGCCGATATTGCCACTCGTGGGTGCGATGTAATATACAGGAATCAAAATGTTCAAAAAGCACCTAAACATGATTTTTGGACATTGGAGTGCATTGGGTGCGTTCGTGGCAAAAACTCACTTCGCGACTCGCGCGGCGTCCTTTTGTCAATTAATGCTGATATTGCCATACGTGGGTGCGTAGTTTTTAACCGGAACGAAAAAGTTAAAAAGCACCTAAACATGGTTTTTGGACATATTGGAGTGTATTGGGTGCGTTCGTGGCAAAAACTCACTTCGCGACTCGCGCGGCGACCTTTTGCGAATAAATGCCGATATTGCCACACGTGGGTGCGTTGTTTTTAACCGAACGAAAAAGTGCAAAAAGCACCTAAACATGATTTTTGGACATATTGTACTGTATTGGGTGCGTTCGTGGCAAAAACTCACTTCGCGACTCGCGCGGCGAACTTTTGTCAATTAATGCCGATATTGCCACTCGTGGATGCGTTGTTTTTAACCGGAACGAAAAAGTTTAAAAAGCACCAAAACATGGTTTTTGGACATATTGGAGTGTATTGGGTGCGTTCGTGGCAAAAACTCACTTCGCGACTCGCGCGGCGAACTTTTGTCAATTAATGCCGATATTGCCACTCGTGGGTGCGATGTAATATACAGGAATCAAAATGTTCAAAAAGCACCTAAACATGATTTTTGGACATATTGGAGTGTATTGGGTGCGTTCGTGGCAAAAACTCACTTCGCGACTCGCACGGCGAACTTTTGTCAATTAATGCCGATATTGCCACACGTGGGTGCGTTGTTTTTAACCGGAACGAAAAAGTTCAGAAAGCACCAAAACATGGTTTTTGGACATATTGGAGTGTATTGGGTGCGTTCGTGGCAAAAACTCACTTCGCGACTCGCGCGGCGACCTTTTGCGAATTAATGCCGATATTGCCACACGTGGGTGCGTTGTTTTTAACCGAACGAAAAAGTGCAAAAAGCACCTAAACATGATTTTTGGACATATTGTACTGTATTGGGTGCGTTCGTGGCAAAAACTCACTTCGCGACTCGCGCGGCGAACTTTTGTCAATTAATGCCGATATTGCCACTCGTGGATGCGTTGTTTTTAACCGGAACGAAAAAGTTTAAAAAGCACCAAAACATGGTTTTTGGACATATTGGAGTGTATTGGGTGCGTTCGTGGCAAAAACTCACTTCGCGACTCGCGCGGCGAACTTTTGTCAATTAATGCCGATATTGCCACTCGTGGGTGCGATGTAATATACAGGAATCAAAATGTTCAAAAAGCACCTAAACATGATTTTTGGACATATTGGAGTGTATTGGGTGCGTTCGTGGCAAAAACTCACTTCGCGACTCGCGCGGCGAACTTTTGTCAATTAATGCCGATATTGCCACACGTGGGTGCGTTGTTTTTAACCGGAACGAAAAAGTTCAGAAAGCACCAAAACATGGTTTTTGGACATATTGGAGTGTATTGGGTGCGTTCGTGGCAAAAACTCACTTCGCGACTCGCGCGGCGAACTTTTGTCAATTAATGCCGATATTGCCACTCGTGGGTGCGATGTAATATACAGGAATCAAAATGCACAAAAAGCACCTAAACATGATCTTTGGACATTGGAGTGTATTGGGTGCGTTCGTGGCAAAAACTCACTTCGCGACTCGCGCGGCGTCCTTTTGTCAATTAATGCTGATATTGCCATACGTGGGTGCGTAGTTTTTAACCGGAACGAAAAAGTTAAAAAGCACCTAAACATGGTTTTTGGACATATTGGAGTGTATTGGGTGCGTTCGTGGCAAAAACTCACTTCGCGACTCGCGCGGCGAACTTTTGTCAATTAATGCCGATATTGCCACACGTGGGTGCGTTGTTTTTAACCGGAACGAAAATGTTCAAAAAGCACCAAAACATGGTTTTTGGACATATTGGAGTGTATTGGGTGCGTTCGTGGCAAAAACTCACTTCGCGACTCGCGCGGCGAACTTTTGTCAATTAATGCCGATATTGCCACTCGTGGGTGCGATGTAATATACAGGAATCAAAATGCTCAAAAAGCACCTAAACATGATCTTTGGACATTGGAGTGTATTGGGTGCGTTCGTGGCAAAAACTCACTTCGCGACTCGCGCGGCGTCATTTTGTCAATTAATGCTGATATTGCCATACGTGGGTGCGTAGTTTTTAACCGGAACGAAAAAGTTAAAAAGCACCTAAACATGGTTTTTGGACATATTGGAGTGTATTGGGTGCGTTCGTGGCAAAAACTCACTTCGCGACTCGCGCGGCGACCTTTTGCGAATTAATGCCGATATTGCCACACGTGGGTGCGTTGTTTTTAACCGAACGAAAAAGTGCAAAAAGCACCTAAACATGATTTTTGGACATATTGTACTGTATTGGGTGCGTTCGTGGCAAAAACTCACTTCGCGACTCGCGCGGCGAACTTTTGTCAATTAATGCCGATATTGCCACTCGTGGGTGCGTTGTTTTTAACCGGAACGAAAAAGTGCAAAAAGCACCTAAACATGATTTTTGGACATATTGTACTGTATTGGGTGCGTTCGTGGCAAAAACTCACTTCGCGACTCGCGCGGCGAACTTTTGTCAATTAATGCCGATATTGCCACTCGTGGGTGCGTTGTTTTTAACCGGAACGAAAAAGTTCCAAAAGCACCAAAACATGATTTTTGGACATATTGGATTGCATTGGGTGCGTTCGTGGCAAAAACTCACTTCGCGACTCGCGCGGCGAACTTTTGCCAATTAATGTCGATATTGCCACACGTGGGTGCGATGTAATATACCGGAATCAAAAAGTTCAAAAGGCACCTAAACATGATTTTTGGACATATTGTACTGTATTGGGTGCGTTCGTGGCAAAAACTCACTTCGCGACTCGCGCGGCGAACTTTTGCCAATTAATGTCGATATTGCCACACGTGGGTGCGATGTAATATACCGGAATCAAAAAGTTCAAAAGGCACCTAAACATGATTTTTGGACATATTGGAGTGTATTGGGTGCGTTCGTGGCAAAAACTCACTTCGCGACTCGCGCGGCGAACTTTTGTCAATTAATGCCGATATTGCCACTCGTGGGTGCGTTGTTTTTAACCGAACGAAAAAGTGCAAAAAGCACCTAAACATGATTTTTGGACATATTGTACTGTATTGGGTGCGTTCGTGGCAAAAACTCACTTCGCGACTCGCGCGGCGAACTTTTGTCAATTCATGCCTATATTGCCACTCGTGGGTGCGTTGTTTTTAACCGAACGAAAAAGTGCAAAAAGCACCTAAACATGATTTTTGGACATATTGTACTGTATTGGGTGCGTTCGTGGCAAAAACTCACTTCGCGACTCGCGCGGCGAACTTTTGTCAATTAATGCCGATATTGCCACTCGTGGGTGCGTTGTTTTTAACCGAACGAAAAAGTGCAAAAAGCACCTAAACATGGTTTTTGGACATATTGGAGTGTATTGGGTGCGTTCGTGGCAAAAACTCACTTCGCGACTCGCGCGGCGAACTTTTGTCAATTAATGTTGATATTGCCACTCGTGGGTGCGTTGTTTTTAACCGAACGAAAAAGTGCAAAAAGCACCTAAACATGATTTTTGGACATATTGTACTGTATTGGGTGCGTTCGTGGCAAAAACTCACTTCGCGACTCGCGCGGCGAACTTTTGTCAATTAATGCCGATATTGCCACTCGTGGATGCGTTGTTTTTAACCGGAACGAAAAAGTTTAAAAAGCACCAAAACATGGTTTTTGGACATATTGGAGTGTATTGGGTGCGTTCGTGGCAAAAACTCACTTCGTGACTCGCGCGGCGAACTTTTGTCAATTAATGCCGATATTGCCACTCGTGGGTGCGATGTAATATACAATAATCAAAATGTTCAAAAAGCACCTAAACATGATTTTTGGACATATTGGAGTGTATTGGGTGCGTTCGTGGCAAAAACTCACTTCGCGACTCGCGCGGCGAACTTTTGTCAATTAATGCCGATATTGCCACACGTGGGTGCGTTGTTTTGAACCGGAACGAAAAAGTTCAGAAAGCACCAAAACATGGTTTTTGGACATATTGGAGTGTATTGGGTGCGTTCGTGGCAAAAACTCACTTCGCGACTCGCGCGGCGAACTTTTGTCAATTAATGCCGATATTGCCACTCGTGGGTGCGATGTAATATACAGGAATCAAAATGCACAAAAAGCACCTAAACATGATCTTTGGACATTGGAGTGTATTGGGTGCGTTCGTGGCAAAAACTCACTTCGCGACTCGCGCGGCGTCCTTTTGTCAATTAATGCTGATATTGCCATACGTGGGTGCGTAGTTTTTAACCGGAACGAAAAAGTTAAAAAGCACCTAAACATGGTTTTTGGACATATTGGAGTGTATTGGGTGCGTTCGTGGCAAAAACTCACTTCGCGACTCGCGCGGCGAACTTTTGTCAATTAATGCCGATATTGCCACTCGTGGGTGCGTTGTTTTTAACCGGAACGAAAAAGTTCCAAAAGCACCAAAACATGATTTTTGGACATATTGGATTGCATTGGGTGCGTTCGTGGCAAAAACTCACTTCGCGACTCGCGCGGCGAACTTTTGCCAATTAATGTCGATATTGCCACACGTGGGTGCGATGTAATATACCGGAATCAAAAAGTTCAAAAGGCACCTAAACATGATTTTTGGACATATTGTACTGTATTGGGTGCGTTCGTGGCAAAAACTCACTTCGCGACTCGCGCGGCGAACTTTTGCCAATTAATGTCGATATTGCCACACGTGGGTGCGATGTAATATACCGGAATCAAAAAGTTCAAAAGGCACCTAAACATGATTTTTGGACATATTGGAGTGTATTGGGTGCGTTCGTGGCAAAAACTCACTTCGCGACTCGCGCGGCGAACTTTTGTCAATTAATGCCGATATTGCCACTCGTGGGTGCGTTGTTTTTAACCGAACGAAAAAGTGCAAAAAGCACCTAAACATGATTTTTGGACATATTGTACTGTATTGGGTGCGTTCGTGGCAAAAACTCACTTCGCGACTCGCGCGGCGAACTTTTGTCAATTCATGCCTATATTGCCACTCGTGGGTGCGTTGTTTTTAACCGAACGAAAAAGTGCAAAAAGCACCTAAACATGATTTTTGGACATATTGTACTGTATTGGGTGCGTTCGTGGCAAAAACTCACTTCGCGACTCGCGCGGCGAACTTTTGTCAATTAATGCCGATATTGCCACTCGTGGGTGCGTTGTTTTTAACCGAACGAAAAAGTGCAAAAAGCACCTAAACATGGTTTTTGGACATATTGGAGTGTATTGGGTGCGTTCGTGGCAAAAACTCACTTCGCGACTCGCGCGGCGAACTTTTGTCAATTAATGTTGATATTGCCACTCGTGGGTGCGTTGTTTTTAACCGAACGAAAAAGTGCAAAAAGCACCTAAACATGATTTTTGGACATATTGTACTGTATTGGGTGCGTTCGTGGCAAAAACTCACTTCGCGACTCGCGCGGCGAACTTTTGTCAATTAATGCCGATATTGCCACTCGTGGATGCGTTGTTTTTAACCGGAACGAAAAAGTTTAAAAAGCACCAAAACATGGTTTTTGGACATATTGGAGTGTATTGGGTGCGTTCGTGGCAAAAACTCACTTCGTGACTCGCGCGGCGAACTTTTGTCAATTAATGCCGATATTGCCACTCGTGGGTGCGATGTAATATACAATAATCAAAATGTTCAAAAAGCACCTAAACATGATTTTTGGACATATTGGAGTGTATTGGGTGCGTTCGTGGCAAAAACTCACTTCGCGACTCGCGCGGCGAACTTTTGTCAATTAATGCCGATATTGCCACACGTGGGTGCGTTGTTTTGAACCGGAACGAAAAAGTTCAGAAAGCACCAAAACATGGTTTTTGGACATATTGGAGTGTATTGGGTGCGTTCGTGGCAAAAACTCACTTCGCGACTCGCGCGGCGAACTTTTGTCAATTAATGCCGATATTGCCACTCGTGGGTGCGATGTAATATACAGGAATCAAAATGCACAAAAAGCACCTAAACATGATCTTTGGACATTGGAGTGTATTGGGTGCGTTCGTGGCAAAAACTCACTTCGCGACTCGCGCGGCGTCCTTTTGTCAATTAATGCTGATATTGCCATACGTGGGTGCGTAGTTTTTAACCGGAACGAAAAAGTTAAAAAGCACCTAAACATGGTTTTTGGACATATTGGAGTGTATTGGGTGCGTTCGTGGCAAAAACTCACTTCGCGACTCGCGCGGCGAACTTTTGTCAATTAATGCCGATATTGCCACTCGTGGGTGCGTTGTTTTTAACCGGAACGAAAAAGTTCCAAAAGCACCAAAACATGATTTTTGGACATATTGGATTGCATTGGGTGCGTTCGTGGCAAAAACTCACTTCGCGACTCGCGCGGCGAACTTTTGCCAATTAATGTCGATATTGCCACACGTGGGTGCGATGTAATATACCGGAATCAAAAAGTTCAAAAGGCACCTAAACATGATTTTTGGACATATTGTACTGTATTGGGTGCGTTCGTGGCAAAAACTCACTTCGCGACTCGCGCGGCGAACTTTTGCCAATTAATGTCGATATTGCCACACGTGGGTGCGATGTAATATACCGGAATCAAAAAGTTCAAAAGGCACCTAAACATGATTTTTGGACATATTGGAGTGTATTGGGTGCGTTCGTGGCAAAAACTCACTTCGCGACTCGCGCGGCGAACTTTTGTCAATTAATGCCGATATTGCCACTCGTGGG
The DNA here is from genome assembly GCF_034140825.1 of Oryza sativa Japonica Group. Lineage (NCBI taxonomy): Eukaryota > Viridiplantae > Streptophyta > Magnoliopsida > Poales > Poaceae > Oryza > Oryza sativa. The sequence continues at coordinate 16,012,929 of NC_089040.1, forward strand.
TGCGTTGTTTTTAACCGAACGAAAAAGTGCAAAAAGCACCTAAACATGATTTTTGGACATATTGTACTGTATTGGGTGCGTTCGTGGCAAAAACTCACTTCGCGACTCGCGCGGCGAACTTTTGTCAATTCATGCCTATATTGCCACTCGTGGGTGCGTTGTTTTTAACCGAACGAAAAAGTGCAAAAAGCACCTAAACATGATTTTTGGACATATTGTACTGTATTGGGTGCGTTCGTGGCAAAAACTCACTTCGCGACTCGCGCGGCGAACTTTTGTCAATTAATGCCGATATTGCCACTCGTGGGTGCGATGTAATATACAGGAATCAAAATGCTCAAAAAGCACCTAAACATGATCTTTGGACATTGGAGTGTATTGGGTGCGTTCGTGGCAAAAACTCACTTCGCGACTCGCGCGGCGTCATTTTGTCAATTAATGCTGATATTGCCATACGTGGGTGCGTAGTTTTTAACCGGAACGAAAAAGTTTAAAAAGCACCAAAACATGGTTTTTGGACATATTGGAGTGTATTGGGTGCGTTCGTGGCAAAAACTCACTTCGTGACTCGCGCGGCGAACTTTTGTCAATTAATGCCGATATTGCCACTCGTGGGTGCGATGTAATATACAATAATCAAAATGTTCAAAAAGCACCTAAACATGATTTTTGGACATATTGGAGTGTATTGGGTGCGTTCGTGGCAAAAACTCACTTCGCGACTCGCGCGGCGAACTTTTGTCAATTAATGCCGATATTGCCACACGTGGGTGCGTTGTTTTTAACCGGAACGAAAAAGTTCAGAAAGCACCAAAACATGGTTTTTGGACATATTGGAGTGTATTGGGTGCGTTCGTGGCAAAAACTCACTTCGCGACTCGCGCGGCGAACTTTTGTCAATTAATGCCGATATTGCCACTCGTGGGTGCGATGTAATATACAGGAATCAAAATGCACAAAAAGCACCTAAACATGATCTTTGGACATTGGAGTGTATTGGGTGCGTTCGTGGCAAAAACTCACTTCGCGACTCGCGCGGCGTCCTTTTGTCAATTAATGCTGATATTGCCATACGTGGGTGCGTAGTTTTTAACCGGAACGAAAAAGTTAAAAAGCACCTAAACATGGTTTTTGGACATATTGGAGTGTATTGGGTGCGTTCGTGGCAAAAACTCACTTCGCGACTTGCGCGGCGAACTTTTGTCAATTAATGCCGATATTGCCACTCGTGGGTGCGTTGTTTTTAACCGAACGAAAAAGTGCAAAAAGCTCCTAAACATGATTTTTGGACATATTGTACTGTATTGGGTGCGCTCGTGGCAAAAACTCACTTCGCGACTCGCGCGGCGAACTTTTGTCAATTAATGCCGATATTGCCACTCGTGGGTGCGTTGTTTTTAACCGAACGAAAAAGTGCAAAAAGCACCTAAACATGATTTTTGGACATATTGTACTGTATTGGGTGCGTTCGTGGCAAAAACTCACTTCGCGACTCGCGCGGCGAACTTTTGTCAATTAATGCCGATATTGCCACTCGTGGGTGCGTTGTTTTTAACCGGAACGAAAAAGTTCCAAAAGCACCAAAACATGATTTTTGGACATATTGGATTGCATTGGGTGCGTTCGTGGCAAAAACTCACTTCGCGACTCGCGCGGCGAACTTTTGCCAATTAATGTCGATATTGCCACACGTGGGTGCGATGTAATATACCGGAATCAAAAAGTTCAAAAGGCACCTAAACATGATTTTTGGACATATTGTACTGTATTGGGTGCGTTCGTGGCAAAAACTCACTTCGCGACTCGCGCGGCGAACTTTTGCCAATTAATGTCGATATTGCCACACGTGGGTGCGATGTAATATACCGGAATCAAAAAGTTCAAAAGGCACCTAAACATGATTTTTGGACATATTGTACTGTATTGGGTGCGTTCGTGGCAAAAACTCACTTCGCGACTCGCGCGGCGAACTTTTGTCAATTAATGCCGATATTGCCACTCGTGGGTGCGATGTAATATACAGGAATCAAAATGTTCAAAAAGCACCTAAACATGATTTTTGGACATATTGGAGTGTATTGGGTGCGTTCGTGGCAAAAACTCACTTCGCGACTCGCGCGGCGAACTTTTGTCAATTAATGCCGATATTGCCACTCGTGGGTGCGTTGTTTTTAACCGGAACGAAAAAGTTCAAAAAGCACCAAAACATGGTTTTTGGACATATTGGAGTGTATTGGGTGCGTTCGTGGCAAAAACTCACTTCGCGACTCGCGCGGCGAACTTTTGTCAATTAATGCCGATATTGCCACTCGTGGGTGCGATGTAATATACAGGAATCAAAAAGTTCAAAAAGCACCAAAACATGGTTTTTGGACATATTGGAGTGTATTGGGTGCGTTCGTGGCAAAAACTCACTTCGCGACTCGCGCGGCGAACTTTTGTCAATTAATGCCGATATTGCCACTCGTGGGTGCGATGTAATATACAGGAATCAAAATGCTCAAAAAGCACCTAAACATGATCTTTGGACATTGGAGTGTATTGGGTGCGTTCGTGGCAAAAACTCACTTCGCGACTCGCGCGGCGTCCTTTTGTCAATTAATGCCGATATTGCCACTCGTGGGTGCGATGTAATATACAGGAATCAAAATGCTCAAAAAGCACCTAAACATGATCTTTGGACATTGGAGTGTATTGGGTGCGTTCGTGGCAAAAACTCACTTCGCGACTCGCGCGGCGTCCTTTTGTCAATTAATGCCGATATTGCCACTCGTGGGTGCGATGTAATATACAGGAATCAAAATGTTCAAAAAGCACCTAAACATGATTTTTGGACATTGGAGTGTATTGGGTGCGTTCGTGGCAAAAACTCACTTCGCGACTCGCGCGGCGTCATTTTGTCAATTAATGCTGATATTGCCATACGTGGGTGCGTAGTTTTTAACCGGAACGAAAAAGTTAAAAAGCACCTAAACATGGTTTTTGGACATATTGGAGTGTATTGGGTGCGTTCGTGGCAAAAACTCACTTCGCGACTCGCGCGGCGACCTTTTGCGAATTAATGCCGATATTGCCACACGTGGGTGCGTTGTTTTTAACCGAACGAAAAAGTGCAAAAAGCACCTAAACATGATTTTTGGACATATTGTACTGTATTGGGTGCGTTCGTGGCAAAAACTCACTTCGCGACTCGCGCGGCGAACTTTTGTCAATTAATGCCGATATTGCCACTCGTGGGTGCGTTGTTTTTAACCGGAACGAAAAAGTGCAAAAAGCACCTAAACATGATTTTTGGACATATTGTACTGTATTGGGTGCGTTCGTGGCAAAAACTCACTTCGCGACTCGCGCGGCGAACTTTTGTCAATTAATGCCGATATTGCCACTCGTGGGTGCGTTGTGTTTAACCGAACGAAAAAGTGCAAAAAGCACCTAAACATGATTTTTGGACATATTGTACTGTATTGGGTGCGTTCGTGGCAAAAACTCACTTCGCGACTCGCGCGGCGAACTTTTGTCAATTAATGCCGATATTGCCACTCGTGGGTGCGTTGTTTTTAACCGGAACGAAAAAGTTCCAAAAGCACCAAAACATGATTTTTGGACATATTGGATTGCATTGGGTGCGTTCGTGGCAAAAACTCACTTCGCGACTCGCGCGGCGAACTTTTGCCAATTAATGTCGATATTGCCACACGTGGGTGCGATGTAATATACCGGAATCAAAAAGTTCAAAATGCACCTAAACATGATTTTTGGACATATTGGAGTGTATTGGGTGCGTTCGTGGCAAAAACTCACTTCGCGACTCGCGCGGCGAACTTTTGCCAATTAATGTCGATATTGCCACACGTGGGTGCGATGTAATATACCGGAATCAAAAAGTTCAAAAGGCACCTAAACATGATTTTTGGACATATTGGAGTGTATTGGGTGCGTTCGTGGCAAAAACTCACTTCGCGACTCGCGCGGCGAACTTTTGTCAATTAATGCCGATATTGCCACTCGTGGGTGCGTTGTTTTTAACCGGAACGAAAAAGTTCAAAAAGCACCAAAACATGGTTTTTGGACATATTGGAGTGTATTGGGTGCGTTCGTGGCAAAAACTCACTTCGCGACTCGCGCGGCGAACTTTTGTCAATTAATGCCGATATTGCCACTCGTGGGTGCGATGTAATATACAGGAATCAAAAAGTTCAAAAAGCACCAAAACATGGTTTTTGGACATATTGGAGTGTATTGGGTGCGTTCGTGGCAAAAACTCACTTCGCGACTCGCGCGGCGAACTTTTGTCAATTAATGCCGATATTGCCACTCGTGGGTGCGATGTAATATACAGGAATCAAAATGCTCAAAAAGCACCTAAACATGATCTTTGGACATTGGAGTGTATTGGGTGCGTTCGTGGCAAAAACTCACTTCGCGACTCGCGCGGCGTCCTTTTGTCAATTAATGCCGATATTGCCACTCGTGGGTGCGATGTAATATACAGGAATCAAAATGCTCAAAAAGCACCTAAACATGATCTTTGGACATTGGAGTGTATTGGGTGCGTTCGTGGCAAAAACTCACTTCGCGACTCGCGCGGCGTCCTTTTGTCAATTAATGCCGATATTGCCACTCGTGGGTGCGATGTAATATACAGGAATCAAAATGTTCAAAAAGCACCTAAACATGATTTTTGGACATTGGAGTGTATTGGGTGCGTTCGTGGCAAAAACTCACTTCGCGACTCGCGCGGCGTCATTTTGTCAATTAATGCTGATATTGCCATACGTGGGTGCGTAGTTTTTAACCGGAACGAAAAAGTTAAAAAGCACCTAAACATGGTTTTTGGACATATTGGAGTGTATTGGGTGCGTTCGTGGCAAAAACTCACTTCGCGACTCGCGCGGCGACCTTTTGCGAATTAATGCCGATATTGCCACACGTGGGTGCGTTGTTTTTAACCGAACGAAAAAGTGCAAAAAGCACCTAAACATGATTTTTGGACATATTGTACTGTATTGGGTGCGTTCGTGGCAAAAACTCACTTCGCGACTCGCGCGGCGAACTTTTGTCAATTAATGCCGATATTGCCACTCGTGGGTGCGTTGTTTTTAACCGGAACGAAAAAGTGCAAAAAGCACCTAAACATGATTTTTGGACATATTGTACTGTATTGGGTGCGTTCGTGGCAAAAACTCACTTCGCGACTCGCGCGGCGAACTTTTGTCAATTAATGCCGATATTGCCACTCGTGGGTGCGTTGTGTTTAACCGAACGAAAAAGTGCAAAAAGCACCTAAACATGATTTTTGGACATATTGTACTGTATTGGGTGCGTTCGTGGCAAAAACTCACTTCGCGACTCGCGCGGCGAACTTTTGTCAATTAATGCCGATATTGCCACTCGTGGGTGCGTTGTTTTTAACCGGAACGAAAAAGTTCCAAAAGCACCAAAACATGATTTTTGGACATATTGGATTGCATTGGGTGCGTTCGTGGCAAAAACTCACTTCGCGACTCGCGCGGCGAACTTTTGCCAATTAATGTCGATATTGCCACACGTGGGTGCGATGTAATATACCGGAATCAAAAAGTTCAAAAGGCACCTAAACATGATTTTTGGACATATTGGAGTGTATTGGGTGCGTTCGTGGCAAAAACTCACTTCGCGACTCGCGCGGCGAACTTTTGCCAATTAATGTCGATATTGCCACACGTGGGTGCGATGTAATATACCGGAATCAAAAAGTTCAAAAGGCACCTAAACATGATTTTTGGACATATTGGAGTGTATTGGGTGCGTTCGTGGCAAAAACTCACTTCGCGACTCGCGCGGCGAACTTTTGTCAATTAATGCCGATATTGCCACTCGTGGGTGCGTTGTTTTTAACCGGAACGAAAAAGTTCAAAAAGCACCAAAACATGGTTTTTGGACATATTGGAGTGTATTGGGTGCGTTCGTGGCAAAAACTCACTTCGCGACTCGCGCGGCGAACTTTTGTCAATTAATGCCGATATTGCCACTCGTGGGTGCGATGTAATATACAGGAATCAAAAAGTTCAAAAAGCACCAAAACATGGTTTTTGGACATATTGGAGTGTATTGGGTGCGTTCGTGGCAAAAACTCACTTCGCGACTCGCGCGGCGAACTTTTGTCAATTAATGCCGATATTGCCACTCGTGGGTGCGATGTAATATACAGGAATCAAAATGCTCAAAAAGCACCTAAACATGATCTTTGGACATTGGAGTGTATTGGGTGCGTTCGTGGCAAAAACTCACTTCGCGACTCGCGCGGCGTCCTTTTGTCAATTAATGCCGATATTGCCACTCGTGGGTGCGATGTAATATACAGGAATCAAAATGCTCAAAAAGCACCTAAACATGATCTTTGGACATTGGAGTGTATTGGGTGCGTTCGTGGCAAAAACTCACTTCGCGACTCGCGCGGCGTCCTTTTGTCAATTAATGCCGATATTGCCACTCGTGGGTGCGATGTAATATACAGGAATCAAAATGTTCAAAAAGCACCTAAACATGATTTTTGGACATTGGAGTGTATTGGGTGCGTTCGTGGCAAAAACTCACTTCGCGACTCGCGCGGCGTCATTTTGTCAATTAATGCTGATATTGCCATACGTGGGTGCGTAGTTTTTAACCGGAACGAAAAAGTTAAAAAGCACCTAAACATGGTTTTTGGACATATTGGAGTGTATTGGGTGCGTTCGTGGCAAAAACTCACTTCGCGACTCGCGCGGCGACCTTTTGCGAATTAATGCCGATATTGCCACACGTGGGTGCGTTGTTTTTAACCGAACGAAAAAGTGCAAAAAGCACCTAAACATGATTTTTGGACATATTGTACTGTATTGGGTGCGTTCGTGGCAAAAACTCACTTCGCGACTCGCGCGGCGAACTTTTGTCAATTAATGCCGATATTGCCACTCGTGGGTGCGTTGTTTTTAACCGGAACGAAAAAGTGCAAAAAGCACCTAAACATGATTTTTGGACATATTGTACTGTATTGGGTGCGTTCGTGGCAAAAACTCACTTCGCGACTCGCGCGGCGAACTTTTGTCAATTAATGCCGATATTGCCACTCGTGGGTGCGTTGTTTTTAACCGAACGAAAAAGTGCAAAAAGCACCTAAACATGATTTTTGGACATATTGTACTGTATTGGGTGCGTTCGTGGCAAAAACTCACTTCGCGACTCGCGCGGCGAACTTTTGTCAATTAATGCCGATATTGCCACTCGTGGGTGCGTTGTTTTTAACCGGAACGAAAAAGTTCCAAAAGCACCAAAACATGATTTTTGGACATATTGGATTGCATTGGGTGCGTTCGTGGCAAAAACTCACTTCGCGACTCGCGCGGCGAACTTTTGCCAATTAATGTCGATATTGCCACACGTGGGTGCGATGTAATATACCGGAATCAAAAAGTTCAAAAGGCACCTAAACATGATTTTTGGACATATTGGAGTGTATTGGGTGCGTTCGTGGCAAAAACTCACTTCGCGACTCGCGCGGCGAACTTTTGCCAATTAATGTCGATATTGCCACACGTGGGTGCGATGTAATATACCGGAATCAAAAAGTTCAAAAGGCACCTAAACATGATTTTTGGACATATTGGAGTGTATTGGGTGCGTTCGTGGCAAAAACTCACTTCGCGACTCGCGCGGCGAACTTTTGTCAATTAATGCCGATATTGCCACTCGTGGGTGCGTTGTTTTTAACCGGAACGAAAAAGTTCAAAAAGCACCAAAACATGGTTTTTGGACATATTGGAGTGTATTGGGTGCGTTCGTGGCAAAAACTCACTTCGCGACTCGCGCGGCGAACTTTTGTCAATTAATGCCGATATTGCCACTCGTGGGTGCGATGTAATATACAGGAATCAAAAAGTTCAAAAAGCACCAAAACATGGTTTTTGGACATATTGGAGTGTATTGGGTGCGTTCGTGGCAAAAACTCACTTCGCGACTCGCGCGGCGAACTTTTGTCAATTAATGCCGATATTGCCACTCGTGGGTGCGATGTAATATACAGGAATCAAAATGCTCAAAAAGCACCTAAACATGATCTTTGGACATTGGAGTGTATTGGGTGCGTTCGTGGCAAAAACTCACTTCGCGACTCGCGCGGCGTCCTTTTGTCAATTAATGCCGATATTGCCACTCGTGGGTGCGATGTAATATACAGGAATCAAAATGCTCAAAAAGCACCTAAACATGATCTTTGGACATTGGAGTGTATTGGGTGCGTTCGTGGCAAAAACTCACTTCGCGACTCGCGCGGCGTCCTTTTGTCAATTAATGCCGATATTGCCACTCGTGGGTGCGATGTAATATACAGGAATCAAAATGTTCAAAAAGCACCTAAACATGATTTTTGGACATTGGAGTGTATTGGGTGCGTTCGTGGCAAAAACTCACTTCGCGACTCGCGCGGCGTCATTTTGTCAATTAATGCTGATATTGCCATACGTGGGTGCGTAGTTTTTAACCGGAACGAAAAAGTTAAAAAGCACCTAAACATGGTTTTTGGACATATTGGAGTGTATTGGGTGCGTTCGTGGCAAAAACTCACTTCGCGACTCGCGCGGCGACCTTTTGCGAATTAATGCCGATATTGCCACACGTGGGTGCGTTGTTTTTAACCGAACGAAAAAGTGCAAAAAGCACCTAAACATGATTTTTGGACATATTGTACTGTATTGGGTGCGTTCGTGGCAAAAACTCACTTCGCGACTCGCGCGGCGAACTTTTGTCAATTAATGCCGATATTGCCACTCGTGGGTGCGTTGTTTTTAACCGGAACGAAAAAGTGCAAAAAGCACCTAAACATGATTTTTGGACATATTGTACTGTATTGGGTGCGTTCGTGGCAAAAACTCACTTCGCGACTCGCGCGGCGAACTTTTGTCAATTAATGCCGATATTGCCACTCGTGGGTGCGTTGTGTTTAACCGAACGAAAAAGTGCAAAAAGCACCTAAACATGATTTTTGGACATATTGTACTGTATTGGGTGCGTTCGTGGCAAAAACTCACTTCGCGACTCGCGCGGCGAACTTTTGTCAATTAATGCCGATATTGCCACTCGTGGGTGCGTTGTTTTTAACCGGAACGAAAAAGTTCCAAAAGCACCAAAACATGATTTTTGGACATATTGGATTGCATTGGGTGCGTTCGTGGCAAAAACTCACTTCGCGACTCGCGCGGCGAACTTTTGCCAATTAATGTCGATATTGCCACACGTGGGTGCGATGTAATATACCGGAATCAAAAAGTTCAAAAGGCACCTAAACATGATTTTTGGACATATTGGAGTGTATTGGGTGCGTTCGTGGCAAAAACTCACTTCGCGACTCGCGCGGCGAACTTTTGCCAATTAATGTCGATATTGCCACACGTGGGTGCGATGTAATATACCGGAATCAAAAAGTTCAAAAGGCACCTAAACATGATTTTTGGACATATTGGAGTGTATTGGGTGCGTTCGTGGCAAAAACTCACTTCGCGACTCGCGCGGCGAACTTTTGTCAATTAATGCCGATATTGCCACTCGTGGGTGCGTTGTTTTTAACCGGAACGAAAAAGTTCAAAAAGCACCAAAACATGGTTTTTGGACATATTGGAGTGTATTGGGTGCGTTCGTGGCAAAAACTCACTTCGCGACTCGCGCGGCGAACTTTTGTCAATTAATGCCGATATTGCCACTCGTGGGTGCGATGTAATATACAGGAATCAAAAAGTTCAAAAAGCACCAAAACATGGTTTTTGGACATATTGGAGTGTATTGGGTGCGTTCGTGGCAAAAACTCACTTCGCGACTCGCGCGGCGAACTTTTGTCAATTAATGCCGATATTGCCACTCGTGGGTGCGATGTAATATACAGGAATCAAAATGCTCAAAAAGCACCTAAACATGATCTTTGGACATTGGAGTGTATTGGGTGCGTTCGTGGCAAAAACTCACTTCGCGACTCGCGCGGCGTCCTTTTGTCAATTAATGCCGATATTGCCACTCGTGGGTGCGATGTAATATACAGGAATCAAAATGCTCAAAAAGCACCTAAACATGATCTTTGGACATTGGAGTGTATTGGGTGCGTTCGTGGCAAAAACTCACTTCGCGACTCGCGCGGCGTCCTTTTGTCAATTAATGCCGATATTGCCACTCGTGGGTGCGATGTAATATACAGGAATCAAAATGTTCAAAAAGCACCTAAACATGATTTTTGGACATTGGAGTGTATTGGGTGCGTTCGTGGCAAAAACTCACTTCGCGACTCGCGCGGCGTCATTTTGTCAATTAATGCTGATATTGCCATACGTGGGTGCGTAGTTTTTAACCGGAACGAAAAAGTTAAAAAGCACCTAAACATGGTTTTTGGACATATTGGAGTGTATTGGGTGCGTTCGTGGCAAAAACTCACTTCGCGACTCGCGCGGCGACCTTTTGCGAATTAATGCCGATATTGCCACACGTGGGTGCGTTGTTTTTAACCGAACGAAAAAGTGCAAAAAGCACCTAAACATGATTTTTGGACATATTGTACTGTATTGGGTGCGTTCGTGGCAAAAACTCACTTCGCGACTCGCGCGGCGAACTTTTGTCAATTAATGCCGATATTGCCACTCGTGGGTGCGTTGTTTTTAACCGGAACGAAAAAGTGCAAAAAGCACCTAAACATGATTTTTGGACATATTGTACTGTATTGGGTGCGTTCGTGGCAAAAACTCACTTCGCGACTCGCGCGGCGAACTTTTGTCAATTAATGCCGATATTGCCACTCGTGGGTGCGTTGTGTTTAACCGAACGAAAAAGTGCAAAAAGCACCTAAACATGATTTTTGGACATATTGTACTGTATTGGGTGCGTTCGTGGCAAAAACTCACTTCGCGACTCGCGCGGCGAACTTTTGTCAATTAATGCCGATATTGCCACTCGTGGGTGCGTTGTTTTTAACCGGAACGAAAAAGTTCCAAAAGCACCAAAACATGATTTTTGGACATATTGGATTGCATTGGGTGCGTTCGTGGCAAAAACTCACTTCGCGACTCGCGCGGCGAACTTTTGCCAATTAATGTCGATATTGCCACACGTGGGTGCGATGTAATATACCGGAATCAAAAAGTTCAAAATGCACCTAAACATGATTTTTGGACATATTGGAGTGTATTGGGTGCGTTCGTGGCAAAAACTCACTTCGCGACTCGCGCGGCGAACTTTTGCCAATTAATGTCGATATTGCCACACGTGGGTGCGATGTAATATACCGGAATCAAAAAGTTCAAAAGGCACCTAAACATGATTTTTGGACATATTGGAGTGTATTGGGTGCGTTCGTGGCAAAAACTCACTTCGCGACTCGCGCGGCGAACTTTTGTCAATTAATGCCGATATTGCCACTCGTGGGTGCGTTGTTTTTAACCGAACGAAAAAGTGCAAAAAGCACCTAAACATGATTTTTGGACATATTGTACTGTATTGGGTGCGTTCGTGGCAAAAACTCACTTCGCGACTCGCGCGGCGAACTTTTGTCAATTCATGCCTATATTGCCACTCGTGGGTGCGTTGGTTTTAACCGAACGAAAAAGTGCAAAAAGCACCTAAACATGATTTTTGGACATATTGTACTGTATTGGGTGTGTTCGTGGCAAAAACTCACTTCGCGACTCGCGCGGCGAACTTTTGTCAATTAATGCCGATATTGCCACTCGTGGGTGCGTTGTTTTTAACCGAACGAAAAAGTGCAAAAAGCACCTAAACATGGTTTTTGGACATATTGGAGTGTATTGGGTGCGTTCGTGGCAAAAACTCACTTCGCGACTCGCGCGGCGAACTTTTGTCAATTAATGTTGATATTGCCACTCGTGGGTGCGTTGTTTTTAACCGAACGAAAAAGTGCAAAAAGCACCTAAACATGATTTTTGGACATATTGTACTGTATTGGGTGCGTTCGTGGCAAAAACTCACTTCGCGACTCGCGCGGCGAACTTTTGTCAATTAATGCCGATATTGCCACTCGTGGATGCGTTGTTTTTAACCGGAACGAAAAAGTTTAAAAAGCACCAAAACATGGTTTTTGGACATATTGGAGTGTATTGGGTGCGTTCGTGGCAAAAACTCACTTCGTGACTCGCGCGGCGAACTTTTGTCAATTAATGCCGATATTGCCACTCGTGGGTGCGATGTAATATACAATAATCAAAATGTTCAAAAAGCACCTAAACATGATTTTTGGACATATTGGAGTGTATTGGGTGCGTTCGTGGCAAAAACTCACTTCGCGACTCGCGCGGCGAACTTTTGTCAATTAATGCCGATATTGCCACACGTGGGTGCGTTGTTTTTAACCGGAACGAAAAAGTTCAGAAAGCACCAAAACATGGTTTTTGGACATATTGGAGTGTATTGGGTGCGTTCGTGGCAAAAACTCACTTCGCGACTCGCGCGGCGAACTTTTGTCAATTAATGCCGATATTGCCACTCGTGGGTGCGATGTAATATACAGGAATCAAAATGCACAAAAAGCACCTAAACATGATCTTTGGACATTGGAGTGTATTGGGTGCGTTCGTGGCAAAAACTCACTTCGCGACTCGCGCGGCGTCCTTTTGTCAATTAATGCTGATATTGCCATACGTGGGTGCGTAGTTTTTAACCGGAACGAAAAAGTTAAAAAGCACCTAAACATGGTTTTTGGACATATTGGAGTGTATTGGGTGCGTTCGTGGCAAAAACTCACTTCGCGACTTGCGCGGCGAACTTTTGTCAATTAATGCCGATATTGCCACTCGTGGGTGCGTTGTTTTTAACCGAACGAAAAAGTGCAAAAAGCACCTAAACATGATTTTTGGACATATTGTACTGTATTGGGTGCGTTCGTGGCAAAAACTCACTTCGCGACTCGCGCGGCGAACTTTTGTCAATTAATGCCGATATTGCCACTCGTGGGTGCGTTGTTTTTAACCGGAACGAAAAAGTTCCAAAAGCACCAAAACATGATTTTTGGACATATTGGATTGCATTGGGTGCGTTCGTGGCAAAAACTCACTTCGCGACTCGCGCGGCGAACTTTTGCCAATTAATGTCGATATTGCCACACGTGGGTGCGATGTAATATACCGGAATCAAAAAGTTCAAAAGGCACCTAAACATGATTTTTGGACATATTGGAGTGTATTGGGTGCGTTCGTTGCTAAAACTCACTTCGCGACTCGCGCGGCGAACTTTTGTCAATTAATGCCGATATTGCCACTCGTGGGTGCGTTGTTTTTAACCGGAACGAAAAAGTTCAAAAAGCACCAAAACATGGTTTTTGGACATATTGGAGTGTATTGGGTGCGTTCGTGGCAAAAACTCACTTCGCGACTCGCGCGGCGAACTTTTGTCAATTAATGCCGATATTGCCACTCGTGGTTGCGTTGTTTTTAACCGAACGAAAAAGTGCAAAAAGCACCTAAACATGATTTTTGGACATATTGTACTGTATTGGGTGCGTTCGTGGCAAAAACTCACTTCGCGACTCGCGCGGCGAACTTTTGTCAATTAATGCCGATATTGCCACTCGTGGGTGCGTTGTGTTTAACCGAACGAAAAAGTGCAAAAAGCACCTAAACATGATTTTTGGACATATTGTACTGTATTGGGTGCGTTCGTGGCAAAAACTCACTTCGCGACTCGCGCGGCGAACTTTTGTCAATTAATGCCGATATTGCCACTCGTGGGTGCGTTGTTTTTAACCGGAACGAAAAAGTTCCAAAAGCACCAAAACATGATTTTTGGACATATTGGATTGCATTGGGTGCGTTCGTGGCAAAAACTCACTTCGCGACTCGCGCGGCGAACTTTTGCCAATTAATGTCGATATTGCCACACGTGGGTGCGATGTAATATACCGGAATCAAAAAGTTCAAAAGGCACCTAAACATGATTTTTGGACATATTGGAGTGTATTGGGTGCGTTCGTGGCAAAAACTCACTTCGCGACTCGCGCGGCGAACTTTTGCCAATTAATGTCGATATTGCCACACGTGGGTGCGATGTAATATACCGGAATCAAAAAGTTCAAAAGGCACCTAAACATGATTTTTGGACATATTGGAGTGTATTGGGTGCGTTCGTGGCAAAAACTCACTTCGCGACTCGCGCGGCGAACTTTTGTCAATTAATGCCGATATTGCCACTCGTGGGTGCGTTGTTTTTAACCGGAACGAAAAAGTTCAAAAAGCACCAAAACATGGTTTTTGGACATATTGGAGTGTATTGGGTGCGTTCGTGGCAAAAACTCACTTCGCGACTCGCGCGGCGAACTTTTGTCAATTAATGCCGATATTGCCACTCGTGGGTGCGATGTAATATACAGGAATCAAAAAGTTCAAAAAGCACCAAAACATGGTTTTTGGACATATTGGAGTGTATTGGGTGCGTTCGTGGCAAAAACTCACTTCGCGACTCGCGCGGCGAACTTTTGTCAATTAATGCCGATATTGCCACTCGTGGGTGCGATGTAATATACAGGAATCAAAATGCTCAAAAAGCACCTAAACATGATCTTTGGACATTGGAGTGTATTGGGTGCGTTCGTGGCAAAAACTCACTTCGCGACTCGCGCGGCGTCCTTTTGTCAATTAATGCCGATATTGCCACTCGTGGGTGCGATGTAATATACAGGAATCAAAATGCTCAAAAAGCACCTAAACATGATCTTTGGACATTGGAGTGTATTGGGTGCGTTCGTGGCAAAAACTCACTTCGCGACTCGCGCGGCGTCCTTTTGTCAATTAATGCCGATATTGCCACTCGTGGGTGCGATGTAATATACAGGAATCAAAATGTTCAAAAAGCACCTAAACATGATTTTTGGACATTGGAGTGTATTGGGTGCGTTCGTGGCAAAAACTCACTTCGCGACTCGCGCGGCGTCATTTTGTCAATTAATGCTGATATTGCCATACGTGGGTGCGTAGTTTTTAACCGGAACGAAAAAGTTAAAAAGCACCTAAACATGGTTTTTGGACATATTGGAGTGTATTGGGTGCGTTCGTGGCAAAAACTCACTTCGCGACTCGCGCGGCGACCTTTTGCGAATTAATGCCGATATTGCCACACGTGGGTGCGTTGTTTTTAACCGAACGAAAAAGTGCAAAAAGCACCTAAACATGATTTTTGGACATATTGTACTGTATTGGGTGCGTTCGTGGCAAAAACTCACTTCGCGACTCGCGCGGCGAACTTTTGTCAATTAATGCCGATATTGCCACTCGTGGGTGCGTTGTTTTTAACCGGAACGAAAAAGTGCAAAAAGCACCTAAACATGATTTTTGGACATATTGTACTGTATTGGGTGCGTTCGTGGCAAAAACTCACTTCGCGACTCGCGCGGCGAACTTTTGTCAATTAATGCCGATATTGCCACTCGTGGGTGCGTTGTTTTTAACCGGAACGAAAAAGTTCCAAAAGCACCAAAACATGATTTTTGGACATATTGGATTGCATTGGGTGCGTTCGTGGCAAAAACTCACTTCGCGACTCGCGCGGCGAACTTTTGCCAATTAATGTCGATATTGCCACACGTGGGTGCGATGTAATATACCGGAATCAAAAAGTTCAAAAGGCACCTAAACATGATTTTTGGACATATTGTACTGTATTGGGTGCGTTCGTGGCAAAAACTCACTTCGCGACTCGCGCGGCGAACTTTTGCCAATTAATGTCGATATTGCCACACGTGGGTGCGATGTAATATACCGGAATCAAAAAGTTCAAAAGGCACCTAAACATGATTTTTGGACATATTGGAGTGTATTGGGTGCGTTCGTGGCAAAAACTCACTTCGCGACTCGCGCGGCGAACTTTTGTCAATTAATGCCGATATTGCCACTCGTGGTTGCGTTGTTTTTAACCGAACGAAAAAGTGCAAAAAGCACCTAAACATGATTTTTGGACATATTGTACTGTATTGGGTGCGTTCGTGGCAAAAACTCACTTCGCGACTCGCGCGGCGAACTTTTGTCAATTAATGCCGATATTGCCACTCGTGGGTGCGTTGTGTTTAACCGAACGAAAAAGTGCAAAAAGCACCTAAACATGATTTTTGGACATATTGTACTGTATTGGGTGCGTTCGTGGCAAAAACTCACTTCGCGACTCGCGCGGCGAACTTTTGTCAATTAATGCCGATATTGCCACTCGTGGGTGCGTTGTTTTTAACCGGAACGAAAAAGTTCCAAAAGCACCAAAACATGATTTTTGGACATATTGGATTGCATTGGGTGCGTTCGTGGCAAAAACTCACTTCGCGACTCGCGCGGCGAACTTTTGCCAATTAATGTCGATATTGCCACACGTGGGTGCGATGTAATATACCGGAATCAAAAAGTTCAAAAGGCACCTAAACATGATTTTTGGACATATTGGAGTGTATTGGGTGCGTTCGTGGCAAAAACTCACTTCGCGACTCGCGCGGCGAACTTTTGCCAATTAATGTCGATATTGCCACACGTGGGTGCGATGTAATATACCGGAATCAAAAAGTTCAAAAGGCACCTAAACATGATTTTTGGACATATTGGAGTGTATTGGGTGCGTTCGTGGCAAAAACTCACTTCGCGACTCGCGCGGCGAACTTTTGTCAATTAATGCCGATATTGCCACTCGTGGGTGCGTTGTTTTTAACCGGAACGAAAAAGTTCAAAAAGCACCAAAACATGGTTTTTGGACATATTGGAGTGTATTGGGTGCGTTCGTGGCAAAAACTCACTTCGCGACTCGCGCGGCGAACTTTTGTCAATTAATGCCGATATTGCCACTCGTGGGTGCGATGTAATATACAGGAATCAAAAAGTTCAAAAAGCACCAAAACATGGTTTTTGGACATATTGGAGTGTATTGGGTGCGTTCGTGGCAAAAACTCACTTCGCGACTCGCGCGGCGAACTTTTGTCAATTAATGCCGATATTGCCACTCGTGGGTGCGATGTAATATACAGGAATCAAAATGCTCAAAAAGCACCTAAACATGATCTTTGGACATTGGAGTGTATTGGGTGCGTTCGTGGCAAAAACTCACTTCGCGACTCGCGCGGCGTCCTTTTGTCAATTAATGCCGATATTGCCACTCGTGGGTGCGATGTAATATACAGGAATCAAAATGCTCAAAAAGCACCTAAACATGATCTTTGGACATTGGAGTGTATTGGGTGCGTTCGTGGCAAAAACTCACTTCGCGACTCGCGCGGCGTCCTTTTGTCAATTAATGCCGATATTGCCACTCGTGGGTGCGATGTAATATACAGGAATCAAAATGTTCAAAAAGCACCTAAACATGATTTTTGGACATTGGAGTGTATTGGGTGCGTTCGTGGCAAAAACTCACTTCGCGACTCGCGCGGCGTCATTTTGTCAATTAATGCTGATATTGCCATACGTGGGTGCGTAGTTTTTAACCGGAACGAAAAAGTTAAAAAGCACCTAAACATGGTTTTTGGACATATTGGAGTGTATTGGGTGCGTTCGTGGCAAAAACTCACTTCGCGACTCGCGCGGCGACCTTTTGCGAATTAATGCCGATATTGCCACACGTGGGTGCGTTGTTTTTAACCGAACGAAAAAGTGCAAAAAGCACCTAAACATGATTTTTGGACATATTGTACTGTATTGGGTGCGTTCGTGGCAAAAACTCACTTCGCGACTCGCGCGGCGAACTTTTGTCAATTAATGCCGATATTGCCACTCGTGGGTGCGTTGTTTTTAACCGGAACGAAAAAGTGCAAAAAGCACCTAAACATGATTTTTGGACATATTGTACTGTATTGGGTGCGTTCGTGGCAAAAACTCACTTCGCGACTCGCGCGGCGAACTTTTGTCAATTAATGCCGATATTGCCACTCGTGGGTGCGTTGTTTTTAACCGGAACGAAAAAGTTCCAAAAGCACCAAAACATGATTTTTGGACATATTGGATTGCATTGGGTGCGTTCGTGGCAAAAACTCACTTCGCGACTCGCGCGGCGAACTTTTGCCAATTAATGTCGATATTGCCACACGTGGGTGCGATGTAATATACCGGAATCAAAAAGTTCAAAAGGCACCTAAACATGATTTTTGGACATATTGTACTGTATTGGGTGCGTTCGTGGCAAAAACTCACTTCGCGACTCGCGCGGCGAACTTTTGCCAATTAATGTCGATATTGCCACACGTGGGTGCGATGTAATATACCGGAATCAAAAAGTTCAAAAGGCACCTAAACATGATTTTTGGACATATTGGAGTGTATTGGGTGCGTTCGTGGCAAAAACTCACTTCGCGACTCGCGCGGCGAACTTTTGTCAATTAATGCCGATATTGCCACTCGTGGTTGCGTTGTTTTTAACCGAACGAAAAAGTGCAAAAAGCACCTAAACATGATTTTTGGACATATTGTACTGTATTGGGTGCGTTCGTGGCAAAAACTCACTTCGCGACTCGCGCGGCGAACTTTTGTCAATTAATGCCGATATTGCCACTCGTGGGTGCGTTGTGTTTAACCGAACGAAAAAGTGCAAAAAGCACCTAAACATGATTTTTGGACATATTGTACTGTATTGGGTGCGTTCGTGGCAAAAACTCACTTCGCGACTCGCGCGGCGAACTTTTGTCAATTAATGCCGATATTGCCACTCGTGGGTGCGTTGTTTTTAACCGGAACGAAAAAGTTCCAAAAGCACCAAAACATGATTTTTGGACATATTGGATTGCATTGGGTGCGTTCGTGGCAAAAACTCACTTCGCGACTCGCGCGGCGAACTTTTGCCAATTAATGTCGATATTGCCACACGTGGGTGCGATGTAATATACCGGAATCAAAAAGTTCAAAAGGCACCTAAACATGATTTTTGGACATATTGGAGTGTATTGGGTGCGTTCGTGGCAAAAACTCACTTCGCGACTCGCGCGGCGAACTTTTGCCAATTAATGTCGATATTGCCACACGTGGGTGCGATGTAATATACCGGAATCAAAAAGTTCAAAAGGCACCTAAACATGATTTTTGGACATATTGGAGTGTATTGGGTGCGTTCGTGGCAAAAACTCACTTCGCGACTCGCGCGGCGAACTTTTGTCAATTAATGCCGATATTGCCACTCGTGGGTGCGTTGTTTTTAACCGGAACGAAAAAGTTCAAAAAGCACCAAAACATGGTTTTTGGACATATTGGAGTGTATTGGGTGCGTTCGTGGCAAAAACTCACTTCGCGACTCGCGCGGCGAACTTTTGTCAATTAATGCCGATATTGCCACTCGTGGGTGCGATGTAATATACAGGAATCAAAAAGTTCAAAAAGCACCAAAACATGGTTTTTGGACATATTGGAGTGTATTGGGTGCGTTCGTGGCAAAAACTCACTTCGCGACTCGCGCGGCGAACTTTTGTCAATTAATGCCGATATTGCCACTCGTGGGTGCGATGTAATATACAGGAATCAAAATGCTCAAAAAGCACCTAAACATGATCTTTGGACATTGGAGTGTATTGGGTGCGTTCGTGGCAAAAACTCACTTCGCGACTCGCGCGGCGTCCTTTTGTCAATTAATGCCGATATTGCCACTCGTGGGTGCGATGTAATATACAGGAATCAAAATGCTCAAAAAGCACCTAAACATGATCTTTGGACATTGGAGTGTATTGGGTGCGTTCGTGGCAAAAACTCACTTCGCGACTCGCGCGGCGTCCTTTTGTCAATTAATGCCGATATTGCCACTCGTGGGTGCGATGTAATATACAGGAATCAAAATGTTCAAAAAGCACCTAAACATGATTTTTGGACATTGGAGTGTATTGGGTGCGTTCGTGGCAAAAACTCACTTCGCGACTCGCGCGGCGTCATTTTGTCAATTAATGCTGATATTGCCATACGTGGGTGCGTAGTTTTTAACCGGAACGAAAAAGTTAAAAAGCACCTAAACATGGTTTTTGGACATATTGGAGTGTATTGGGTGCGTTCGTGGCAAAAACTCACTTCGCGACTCGCGCGGCGACCTTTTGCGAATTAATGCCGATATTGCCACACGTGGGTGCGTTGTTTTTAACCGAACGAAAAAGTGCAAAAAGCACCTAAACATGATTTTTGGACATATTGTACTGTATTGGGTGCGTTCGTGGCAAAAACTCACTTCGCGACTCGCGCGGCGAACTTTTGTCAATTAATGCCGATATTGCCACTCGTGGGTGCGTTGTTTTTAACCGGAACGAAAAAGTGCAAAAAGCACCTAAACATGATTTTTGGACATATTGTACTGTATTGGGTGCGTTCGTGGCAAAAACTCACTTCGCGACTCGCGCGGCGAACTTTTGTCAATTAATGCCGATATTGCCACTCGTGGGTGCGTTGTGTTTAACCGAACGAAAAAGTGCAAAAAGCACCTAAACATGATTTTTGGACATATTGTACTGTATTGGGTGCGTTCGTGGCAAAAACTCACTTCGCGACTCGCGCGGCGAACTTTTGTCAATTAATGCCGATATTGCCACTCGTGGGTGCGTTGTTTTTAACCGGAACGAAAAAGTTCCAAAAGCACCAAAACATGATTTTTGGACATATTGGATTGCATTGGGTGCGTTCGTGGCAAAAACTCACTTCGCGACTCGCGCGGCGAACTTTTGCCAATTAATGTCGATATTGCCACACGTGGGTGCGATGTAATATACCGGAATCAAAAAGTTCAAAATGCACCTAAACATGATTTTTGGACATATTGGAGTGTATTGGGTGCGTTCGTGGCAAAAACTCACTTCGCGACTCGCGCGGCGAACTTTTGCCAATTAATGTCGATATTGCCACACGTGGGTGCGATGTAATATACCGGAATCAAAAAGTTCAAAAGGCACCTAAACATGATTTTTGGACATATTGGAGTGTATTGGGTGCGTTCGTGGCAAAAACTCACTTCGCGACTCGCGCGGCGAACTTTTGTCAATTAATGCCGATATTGCCACTCGTGGGTGCGTTGTTTTTAACCGAACGAAAAAGTGCAAAAAGCACCTAAACATGATTTTTGGACATATTGTACTGTATTGGGTGCGTTCGTGGCAAAAACTCACTTCGCGACTCGCGCGGCGAACTTTTGTCAATTCATGCCTATATTGCCACTCGTGGGTGCGTTGGTTTTAACCGAACGAAAAAGTGCAAAAAGCACCTAAACATGATTTTTGGACATATTGTACTGTATTGGGTGCGTTCGTGGCAAAAACTCACTTCGCGACTCGCGCGGCGAACTTTTGTCAATTAATGCCGATATTGCCACTCGTGGGTGCGTTGTTTTTAACCGAACGAAAAAGTGCAAAAAGCACCTAAACATGGTTTTTGGACATATTGGAGTGTATTGGGTGCGTTCGTGGCAAAAACTCACTTCGCGACTCGCGCGGCGAACTTTTGTCAATTAATGTTGATATTGCCACTCGTGGGTGCGTTGTTTTTAACCGAACGAAAAAGTGCAAAAAGCACCTAAACATGATTTTTGGACATATTGTACTGTATTGGGTGCGTTCGTGGCAAAAACTCACTTCGCGACTCGCGCGGCGAACTTTTGTCAATTAATGCCGATATTGCCACTCGTGGATGCGTTGTTTTTAACCGGAACGAAAAAGTTTAAAAAGCACCAAAACATGGTTTTTGGACATATTGGAGTGTATTGGGTGCGTTCGTGGCAAAAACTCACTTCGTGACTCGCGCGGCGAACTTTTGTCAATTAATGCCGATATTGCCACTCGTGGGTGCGATGTAATATACAATAATCAAAATGTTCAAAAAGCACCTAAACATGATTTTTGGACATATTGGAGTGTATTGGGTGCGTTCGTGGCAAAAACTCACTTCGCGACTCGCGCGGCGAACTTTTGTCAATTAATGCCGATATTGCCACACGTGGGTGCGTTGTTTTTAACCGGAACGAAAAAGTTCAGAAAGCACCAAAACATGGTTTTTGGACATATTGGAGTGTATTGGGTGCGTTCGTGGCAAAAACTCACTTCGCGACTCGCGCGGCGAACTTTTGTCAATTAATGCCGATATTGCCACTCGTGGGTGCGATGTAATATACAGGAATCAAAATGCACAAAAAGCACCTAAACATGATCTTTGGACATTGGAGTGTATTGGGTGCGTTCGTGGCAAAAACTCACTTCGCGACTCGCGCGGCGTCCTTTTGTCAATTAATGCTGATATTGCCATACGTGGGTGCGTAGTTTTTAACCGGAACGAAAAAGTTAAAAAGCACCTAAACATGGTTTTTGGACATATTGGAGTGTATTGGGTGCGTTCGTGGCAAAAACTCACTTCGCGACTTGCGCGGCGAACTTTTGTCAATTAATGCCGATATTGCCACTCGTGGGTGCGTTGTTTTTAACCGAACGAAAAAGTGCAAAAAGCACCTAAACATGATTTTTGGACATATTGTACTGTATTGGGTGCGTTCGTGGCAAAAACTCACTTCGCGACTCGCGCGGCGAACTTTTGTCAATTAATGCCGATATTGCCACTCGTGGGTGCGTTGTTTTTAACCGGAACGAAAAAGTTCCAAAAGCACCAAAACATGATTTTTGGACATATTGGATTGCATTGGGTGCGTTCGTGGCAAAAACTCACTTCGCGACTCGCGCGGCGAACTTTTGCCAATTAATGTCGATATTGCCACACGTGGGTGCGATGTAATATACCGGAATCAAAAAGTTCAAAAGGCACCTAAACATGATTTTTGGACATATTGGAGTGTATTGGGTGCGTTCGTTGCTAAAACTCACTTCGCGACTCGCGCGGCGAACTTTTGTCAATTAATGCCGATATTGCCACTCGTGGGTGCGTTGTTTTTAACCGGAACGAAAAAGTTCAAAAAGCACCAAAACATGGTTTTTGGACATATTGGAGTGTATTGGGTGCGTTCGTGGCAAAAACTCACTTCGCGACTCGCGCGGCGAACTTTTGTCAATTAATGCCGATATTGCCACTCGTGGTTGCGTTGTTTTTAACCGAACGAAAAAGTGCAAAAAGCACCTAAACATGATTTTTGGACATATTGTACTGTATTGGGTGCGTTCGTGGCAAAAACTCACTTCGCGACTCGCGCGGCGAACTTTTGTCAATTAATGCCGATATTGCCACTCGTGGGTGCGTTGGTTTTAACCGAACGAAAAAGTGCAAAAAGCACCTAAACATGATTATTGGACATATTGTACTGTATTGGGTGTGTTCGTGGCAAAAACTCACTTCGCGACTCGCGCGGCGAACTTTTGTCAATTAATGCCGATATTGCCACTCGTGGGTGCGTTGTTTTTAACCGGAACGAAAAAGTTCCAAAAGCACCAAAACATGATTTTTGGACATATTGGATTGCATTGGGTGCGTTCGTGGCAAAAACTCACTTCGCGACTCGCGCGGCGAACTTTTGCCAATTAATGTCGATATTGCCACACGTGGGTGCGATGTAATATACCGGAATCAAAAAGTTCAAAAGGCACCTAAACATGATTTTTGGACATATTGGAGTGTATTGGGTGCGTTCGTTGCTAAAACTCACTTCGCGACTCGCGCGGCGAACTTTTGTCAATTAATGCCGATATTGCCACTCGTGGGTGCGTTGTTTTTAACCGGAACGAAAAAGTTCAAAAAGCACCAAAACATGGTTTTTGGACATATTGGAGTGTATTGGGTGCGTTCGTGGCAAAAACTCACTTCGCGACTCGCGCGGCGAACTTTTGTCAATTAATGCCGATATTGCCACTCGTGGTTGCGTTGTTTTTGACCGAACGAAAAAGTGCAAAAAGCACCTAAACATGATTTTTGGACATATTGTACTGTATTGGGTGCGTTCGTGGCAAAAACTCACTTCGCGACTCGCGCGGCGAACTTTTGTCAATTAATGCCGATATTGCCACTCGTGGGTGCGTTGGTTTTAACCGAACGAAAAAGTGCAAAAAGCACCTAAACATGATTATTGGACATATTGTACTGTATTGGGTGCGTTCGTGGCAAAAACTCACTTCGCGACTCGCGCGGCGAACTTTTGTCAATTAATGCCGATATTGCCACTCGTGGGTGCGTTGTTTTTAACCGGAACGAAAAAGTTCCAAAAGCACCAAAACATGATTTTTGGACATATTGTACTGTATTGGGTGCGTTCGTGGCAAAAACTCACTTCGCGACTCGCGCGGCGAACTTTTGCCAATTAATGTCGATATTGCCACACGTGGGTGCGATGTAATATACCGGAATCAAAAAGTTCAAAAGGCACCTAAACATGATTTTTGGACATATTGGAGTGTATTGGGTGCGTTCGTGGCAAAAACTCACTTCGCGACTCGCGCGGCGAACTTTTGTCAATTAATGCCGATATTGCCACTCGTGGGTGCGTTGGTTTTAACCGAACGAAAAAGTGCAAAAAGCACCTAAACATGATTTTTGGACATATTGTACTGTATTGGGTGCGTTCGTGGCAAAAACTCACTTCGCGACTCGCGCGGCGATCTTTTGTCAATTAATGCCGATATTGCCACTCGTGGGTGCGTTGTTTTTAACCGGAACGAAAAAGTGCAAAAAGCACCTAAACATGATTTTTGGACATATTGTACTGTATTGGGTGCGTTCGTGGCAAAAACTCACTTCGCGACTCGCGCGGCGATCTTTTGTCAATTAATGCCGATATTGCCACTCGTGGTTGCGTTGTTTTTAACCGAACGAAAAAGTGCAAAAAGCACCTAAACATGATTTTTGGACATATTGTACTGTATTGGGTGCGTTCGTGGCAAAAACTCACTTCGCGACTCGCGCGGCGAACTTTTGTCAATTAATGCCGATATTGCCACTCGTGGGTGCGTTGTTTTTAACCGGAACGAAAAAGTGCAAAAAGCACCTAAACATGATTTTTGGACATATTGTACTGTATTGGGTGCGTTCGTGGCAAAAACTCACTTCGCGACTCGCGCGGCGATCTTTTGTCAATTAATGCCGATATTGCCACTCGTGGTTGCGTTGTTTTTAACCGAACGAAAAAGTGCAAAAAGCACCTAAACATGATTTTTGGACATATTGTACTGTATTGGGTGCGTTCGTGGCAAAAACTCACTTCGCGACTCGCGCGGCGAACTTTTGTCAATTAATGCCGATATTGCCACTCGTGGGTGCGTTGTTTTTAACCGGAACGAAAAAGTTCAAAAAGCACCAAAACATGGTTTTTGGACATATTGGAGTGTATTGGGTGCGTTCGTGGCAAAAACTCACTTCGCGACTCGCGCGGCGAACTTTTGTCAATTAATGCCGATATTGCCACTCGTGGGTGCGATGTAATATACAGGAATCAAAATGTTCAAAAAGCACCTAAACATGATTTTTGGACATATTGGAGTGTATTGGGTGCGTTCGTGGCAAAAACTCACTTCGCGACTCGCGCGGCGAACTTTTGTCAATTAATGCCGATATTGCCACACGTGGGTGCGTTGTTTTTAACCGGAACGAAAAAGTTCAAAAAGCACCAAAACATGGTTTTTGGACATATTGGAGTGTATTGGGTGCGTTCGTGGCAAAAACTCACTTCGCGACTCGCGCGGCGAACTTTTGTCAATTAATGCCGATATTGCCACTCGTGGGTGCGATGTAATATACAGGAATCAAAATGCTCAAAAAGCACCTAAACATGATCTTTGGACATTGGAGTGTATTGGGTGCGTTCGTGGCAAAAACTCACTTCGCGACTCGCGCGGCGTCCTTTTGTCAATTAATGCCGATATTGCCACTCGTGGGTGCGATGTAATATACAGGAATCAAGATGTTCAAAAAGCACCTAAACATGATTTTTGGACATTGGAGTGTATTGGGTGCGTTCGTGGCAAAAACTCACTTCGCGACTCGCGCGGCGTCATTTTGTCAATTAATGCTGATATTGCCATACGTTGGTGCGTAGTTTTTAACCGGAACGAAAAAGTTAAAAAGCACCTAAACATGGTTTTTGGACATATTGGAGTGTATTGGGTGCGTTCGTGGCAAAAACTCACTTCGCGACTCGCGCGGCGACCTTTTGCGAATTAATGCCGATATTGCCACACGTGGGTGCGTTGTTTTTAACCGAACGAAAAAGTGCAAAAAGCACCTAAACATGATTTTTGGACATATTGTACTGTATTGGGTGCGTTCGTGGCAAAAACTCACTTCGCGACTCGCGCGGCGAA
Source organism: Oryza sativa Japonica Group (assembly GCF_034140825.1). Lineage (NCBI taxonomy): Eukaryota > Viridiplantae > Streptophyta > Magnoliopsida > Poales > Poaceae > Oryza > Oryza sativa. The sequence continues at coordinate 16,039,129 of NC_089040.1, forward strand.
CTTTTGTCAATTAATGCCGATATTGCCACTCGTGGGTGCGTTGTTTTTAACCGGAACGAAAAAGTGCAAAAAGCACCTAAACATGATTTTTGGACATATTGTACTGTATTGGGTGCGTTCGTGGCAAAAACTCACTTCGCGACTCGCGCGGCGAACTTTTGTCAATTAATGCCGATATTGCCACTCGTGGGTGCGTTGTTTTTAACCGAACGAAAAAGTGCAAAAAGCACCTAAACATGATTTTTGGACATATTGTACTGTATTGGGTGCGTTCGTGGCAAAAACTCACTTCGCGACTCGCGCGGCGAACTTTTGTCAATTAATGCCGATATTGCCACTCGTGGGTGCGTTGTTTTTAACCGGAACGAAAAAGTTCCAAAAGCACCAAAACATGATTTTTGGACATATTGGATTGCATTGGGTGCGTTCGTGGCAAAAACTCACTTCGCGACTCGCGCGGCGAACTTTTGCCAATTAATGTCGATATTGCCACACGTGGGTGCGATGTAATATACCGGAATCAAAAAGTTCAAAAGGCACCTAAACATGATTTTTGGACATATTGTACTGTATTGGGTGCGTTCGTGGCAAAAACTCACTTCGCGACTCGCGCGGCGAACTTTTGCCAATTAATGTCGATATTGCCACACGTGGGTGCGATGTAATATACCGGAATCAAAAAGTTCAAAAGGCACCTAAACATGATTTTTGGACATATTGTACTGTATTGGGTGCGTTCGTGGCAAAAACTCACTTCGCGACTCGCGCGGCGAACTTTTGTCAATTAATGCCGATATTGCCACTCGTGGGTGCGTTGTTTTTAACCGGAACGAAAAAGTGCAAAAAGCACCTAAACATGATTTTTGGACATATTGTACTGTATTGGGTGCGTTCGTGGCAAAAACTCACTTCGCGACTCGCGCGGCGAACTTTTGTCAATTAATGCCGATATTGCCACTCGTGGGTGCGTTGTTTTTAACCGAACGAAAAAGTGCAAAAAGCACCTAAACATGATTTTTGGACATATTGTACTGTATTGGGTGCGTTCGTGGCAAAAACTCACTTCGCGACTCGCGCGGCGAACTTTTGTCAATTAATGCCGATATTGCCACTCGTGGGTGCGTTGTTTTTAACCGGAACGAAAAAGTTCCAAAAGCACCAAAACATGATTTTTGGACATATTGGATTGCATTGGGTGCGTTCGTGGCAAAAACTCACTTCGCGACTCGCGCGGCGAACTTTTGCCAATTAATGTCGATATTGCCACACGTGGGTGCGATGTAATATACCGGAATCAAAAAGTTCAAAAGGCACCTAAACATGATTTTTGGACATATTGTACTGTATTGGGTGCGTTCGTGGCAAAAACTCACTTCGCGACTCGCGCGGCGAACTTTTGCCAATTAATGTCGATATTGCCACACGTGGGTGCGATGTAATATACCGGAATCAAAAAGTTCAAAAGGCACCTAAACATGATTTTTGGACATATTGTACTGTATTGGGTGCGTTCGTGGCAAAAACTCACTTCGCGACTCGCGCGGCGAACTTTTGTCAATTAATGCCGATATTGCCACTCGTGGGTGCGATGTAATATACAGGAATCAAAATGTTCAAAAAGCACCTAAACATGATTTTTGGACATATTGGAGTGTATTGGGTGCGTTCGTGGCAAAAACTCACTTCGCGACTCGCGCGGCGAACTTTTGTCAATTAATGCCGATATTGCCACTCGTGGGTGCGTTGTTTTTAACCGGAACGAAAAAGTTCAAAAAGCACCAAAACATGGTTTTTGGACATATTGGAGTGTATTGGGTGCGTTCGTGGCAAAAACTCACTTCGCGACTCGCGCGGCGAACTTTTGTCAATTAATGCCGATATTGCCACTCGTGGGTGCGATGTAATATACAGGAATCAAAAAGTTCAAAAAGCACCAAAACATGGTTTTTGGACATATTGGAGTGTATTGGGTGCGTTCGTGGCAAAAACTCACTTCGCGACTCGCGCGGCGAACTTTTGTCAATTAATGCCGATATTGCCACTCGTGGGTGCGATGTAATATACAGGAATCAAAATGCTCAAAAAGCACCTAAACATGATCTTTGGACATTGGAGTGTATTGGGTGCGTTCGTGGCAAAAACTCACTTCGCGACTCGCGCGGCGTCCTTTTGTCAATTAATGCCGATATTGCCACTCGTGGGTGCGATGTAATATACAGGAATCAAAATGCTCAAAAAGCACCTAAACATGATCTTTGGACATTGGAGTGTATTGGGTGCGTTCGTGGCAAAAACTCACTTCGCGACTCGCGCGGCGTCCTTTTGTCAATTAATGCCGATATTGCCACTCGTGGGTGCGATGTAATATACAGGAATCAAAATGTTCAAAAAGCACCTAAACATGATTTTTGGACATTGGAGTGTATTGGGTGCGTTCGTGGCAAAAACTCACTTCGCGACTCGCGCGGCGTCATTTTGTCAATTAATGCTGATATTGCCATACGTGGGTGCGTAGTTTTTAACCGGAACGAAAAAGTTAAAAAGCACCTAAACATGGTTTTTGGACATATTGGAGTGTATTGGGTGCGTTCGTGGCAAAAACTCACTTCGCGACTCGCGCGGCGACCTTTTGCGAATTAATGCCGATATTGCCACTCGTGGGTGCGTTGTTTTTAACCGGAACGAAAAAGTTCAAAAAGCACCAAAACATGGTTTTTGGACATATTGGAGTGTATTGGGTGCGTTCGTGGCAAAAACTCACTTCGCGACTCGCGCGGCGAACTTTTGTCAATTAATGCCGATATTGCCACTCGTGGGTGCGATGTAATATACAGGAATCAAAATGTTCAAAAAGCACCTAAACATGATTTTTGGACATATTGGAGTGTATTGGGTGCGTTCGTGGCAAAAACTCACTTCGCGACTCGCGCGGCGAACTTTTGTCAATTAATGCCGATATTGCCACACGTGGGTGCGTTGTTTTTAACCGGAACGAAAAAGTTCAAAAAGCACCAAAACATGGTTTTTGGACATATTGGAGTGTATTGGGTGCGTTCGTGGCAAAAACTCACTTCGCGACTCGCGCGGCGAACTTTTGTCAATTAATGCCGATATTGCCACTCGTGGGTGCGATGTAATATACAGGAATCAAAATGCTCAAAAAGCACCTAAACATGATCTTTGGACATTGGAGTGTATTGGGTGCGTTCGTGGCAAAAACTCACTTCGCGACTCGCGCGGCGTCCTTTTGTCAATTAATGCCGATATTGCCACTCGTGGGTGCGATGTAATATACAGGAATCAAGATGTTCAAAAAGCACCTAAACATGATTTTTGGACATTGGAGTGTATTGGGTGCGTTCGTGGCAAAAACTCACTTCGCGACTCGCGCGGCGTCATTTTGTCAATTAATGCTGATATTGCCATACGTTGGTGCGTAGTTTTTAACCGGAACGAAAAAGTTAAAAAGCACCTAAACATGGTTTTTGGACATATTGGAGTGTATTGGGTGCGTTCGTGGCAAAAACTCACTTCGCGACTCGCGCGGCGACCTTTTGCGAATTAATGCCGATATTGCCACACGTGGGTGCGTTGTTTTTAACCGAACGAAAAAGTGCAAAAAGCACCTAAACATGATTTTTGGACATATTGTACTGTATTGGGTGCGTTCGTGGCAAAAACTCACTTCGCGACTCGCGCGGCGAACTTTTGTCAATTAATGCCGATATTGCCACTCGTGGGTGCGTTGTTTTTAACCGGAACGAAAAAGTGCAAAAAGCACCTAAACATGATTTTTGGACATATTGTACTGTATTGGGTGCGTTCGTGGCAAAAACTCACTTCGCGACTCGCGCGGCGAACTTTTGTCAATTAATGCCGATATTGCCACTCGTGGGTGCGTTGTTTTTAACCGAACGAAAAAGTGCAAAAAGCACCTAAACATGATTTTTGGACATATTGTACTGTATTGGGTGCGTTCGTGGCAAAAACTCACTTCGCGACTCGCGCGGCGAACTTTTGTCAATTAATGCCGATATTGCCACTCGTGGGTGCGTTGTTTTTAACCGGAACGAAAAAGTTCCAAAAGCACCAAAACATGATTTTTGGACATATTGGATTGCATTGGGTGCGTTCGTGGCAAAAACTCACTTCGCGACTCGCGCGGCGAACTTTTGCCAATTAATGTCGATATTGCCACACGTGGGTGCGATGTAATATACCGGAATCAAAAAGTTCAAAAGGCACCTAAACATGATTTTTGGACATATTGTACTGTATTGGGTGCGTTCGTGGCAAAAACTCACTTCGCGACTCGCGCGGCGAACTTTTGCCAATTAATGTCGATATTGCCACACGTGGGTGCGATGTAATATACCGGAATCAAAAAGTTCAAAAGGCACCTAAACATGATTTTTGGACATATTGTACTGTATTGGGTGCGTTCGTGGCAAAAACTCACTTCGCGACTCGCGCGGCGAACTTTTGTCAATTAATGCCGATATTGCCACTCGTGGGTGCGTTGTTTTTAACCGGAACGAAAAAGTGCAAAAAGCACCTAAACATGATTTTTGGACATATTGTACTGTATTGGGTGCGTTCGTGGCAAAAACTCACTTCGCGACTCGCGCGGCGAACTTTTGTCAATTAATGCCGATATTGCCACTCGTGGGTGCGTTGTTTTTAACCGAACGAAAAAGTGCAAAAAGCACCTAAACATGATTTTTGGACATATTGTACTGTATTGGGTGCGTTCGTGGCAAAAACTCACTTCGCGACTCGCGCGGCGAACTTTTGTCAATTAATGCCGATATTGCCACTCGTGGGTGCGTTGTTTTTAACCGGAACGAAAAAGTTCCAAAAGCACCAAAACATGATTTTTGGACATATTGGATTGCATTGGGTGCGTTCGTGGCAAAAACTCACTTCGCGACTCGCGCGGCGAACTTTTGCCAATTAATGTCGATATTGCCACACGTGGGTGCGATGTAATATACCGGAATCAAAAAGTTCAAAAGGCACCTAAACATGATTTTTGGACATATTGTACTGTATTGGGTGCGTTCGTGGCAAAAACTCACTTCGCGACTCGCGCGGCGAACTTTTGCCAATTAATGTCGATATTGCCACACGTGGGTGCGATGTAATATACCGGAATCAAAAAGTTCAAAAGGCACCTAAACATGATTTTTGGACATATTGTACTGTATTGGGTGCGTTCGTGGCAAAAACTCACTTCGCGACTCGCGCGGCGAACTTTTGTCAATTAATGCCGATATTGCCACTCGTGGGTGCGATGTAATATACAGGAATCAAAATGTTCAAAAAGCACCTAAACATGATTTTTGGACATATTGGAGTGTATTGGGTGCGTTCGTGGCAAAAACTCACTTCGCGACTCGCGCGGCGAACTTTTGTCAATTAATGCCGATATTGCCACTCGTGGGTGCGTTGTTTTTAACCGGAACGAAAAAGTTCAAAAAGCACCAAAACATGGTTTTTGGACATATTGGAGTGTATTGGGTGCGTTCGTGGCAAAAACTCACTTCGCGACTCGCGCGGCGAACTTTTGTCAATTAATGCCGATATTGCCACTCGTGGGTGCGATGTAATATACAGGAATCAAAAAGTTCAAAAAGCACCAAAACATGGTTTTTGGACATATTGGAGTGTATTGGGTGCGTTCGTGGCAAAAACTCACTTCGCGACTCGCGCGGCGAACTTTTGTCAATTAATGCCGATATTGCCACTCGTGGGTGCGATGTAATATACAGGAATCAAAATGCTCAAAAAGCACCTAAACATGATCTTTGGACATTGGAGTGTATTGGGTGCGTTCGTGGCAAAAACTCACTTCGCGACTCGCGCGGCGTCCTTTTGTCAATTAATGCCGATATTGCCACTCGTGGGTGCGATGTAATATACAGGAATCAAAATGCTCAAAAAGCACCTAAACATGATCTTTGGACATTGGAGTGTATTGGGTGCGTTCGTGGCAAAAACTCACTTCGCGACTCGCGCGGCGTCCTTTTGTCAATTAATGCCGATATTGCCACTCGTGGGTGCGATGTAATATACAGGAATCAAAATGTTCAAAAAGCACCTAAACATGATTTTTGGACATTGGAGTGTATTGGGTGCGTTCGTGGCAAAAACTCACTTCGCGACTCGCGCGGCGTCATTTTGTCAATTAATGCTGATATTGCCATACGTGGGTGCGTAGTTTTTAACCGGAACGAAAAAGTTAAAAAGCACCTAAACATGGTTTTTGGACATATTGGAGTGTATTGGGTGCGTTCGTGGCAAAAACTCACTTCGCGACTCGCGCGGCGACCTTTTGCGAATTAATGCCGATATTGCCACACGTGGGTGCGTTGTTTTTAACCGAACGAAAAAGTGCAAAAAGCACCTAAACATGATTTTTGGACATATTGTACTGTATTGGGTGCGTTCGTGGCAAAAACTCACTTCGCGACTCGCGCGGCGAACTTTTGTCAATTAATGCCGATATTGCCACTCGTGGGTGCGTTGTTTTTAACCGGAACGAAAAAGTGCAAAAAGCACCTAAACATGATTTTTGGACATATTGTACTGTATTGGGTGCGTTCGTGGCAAAAACTCACTTCGCGACTCGCGCGGCGAACTTTTGTCAATTAATGCCGATATTGCCACTCGTGGGTGCGTTGTTTTTAACCGAACGAAAAAGTGCAAAAAGCACCTAAACATGATTTTTGGACATATTGTACTGTATTGGGTGCGTTCGTGGCAAAAACTCACTTCGCGACTCGCGCGGCGAACTTTTGTCAATTAATGCCGATATTGCCACTCGTGGGTGCGTTGTTTTTAACCGGAACGAAAAAGTTCCAAAAGCACCAAAACATGATTTTTGGACATATTGGATTGCATTGGGTGCGTTCGTGGCAAAAACTCACTTCGCGACTCGCGCGGCGAACTTTTGCCAATTAATGTCGATATTGCCACACGTGGGTGCGATGTAATATACCGGAATCAAAAAGTTCAAAAGGCACCTAAACATGATTTTTGGACATATTGTACTGTATTGGGTGCGTTCGTGGCAAAAACTCACTTCGCGACTCGCGCGGCGAACTTTTGCCAATTAATGTCGATATTGCCACACGTGGGTGCGATGTAATATACCGGAATCAAAAAGTTCAAAAGGCACCTAAACATGATTTTTGGACATATTGGAGTGTATTGGGTGCGTTCGTGGCAAAAACTCACTTCGCGACTCGCGCGGCGAACTTTTGTCAATTAATGCCGATATTGCCACTCGTGGGTGCGTTGTTTTTAACCGAACGAAAAAGTGCAAAAAGCACCTAAACATGATTTTTGGACATATTGTACTGTATTGGGTGCGTTCGTGGCAAAAACTCACTTCGCGACTCGCGCGGCGAACTTTTGTCAATTCATGCCTATATTGCCACTCGTGGGTGCGTTGTTTTTAACCGAACGAAAAAGTGCAAAAAGCACCTAAACATGATTTTTGGACATATTGTACTGTATTGGGTGCGTTCGTGGCAAAAACTCACTTCGCGACTCGCGCGGCGAACTTTTGTCAATTAATGCCGATATTGCCACTCGTGGGTGCGTTGTTTTTAACCGAACGAAAAAGTGCAAAAAGTACCTAAACATGGTTTTTGGACATATTGGAGTGTATTGGGTGCGTTCGTGGCAAAAACTCACTTCGCGACTCGCGCGGCGAACTTTTGTCAATTAATGTTGATATTGCCACTCGTGGGTGCGTTGTTTTTAACCGAACGAAAAAGTGCAAAAAGCACCTAAACATGATTTTTGGACATATTGTACTGTATTGGGTGCGTTCGTGGCAAAAACTCACTTCGCGACTCGCGCGGCGAACTTTTGTCAGTTAATGCCGATATTGCCACTCGTGGATGCGTTGTTTTTAACCGGAACGAAAAAGTTTAAAAAGCACCAAAACATGGTTTTTGGACATATTGGAGTGTATTGGGTGCGTTCGTGGCAAAAACTCACTTCGTGACTCGCGCGGCGAACTTTTGTCAATTAATGCCGATATTGCCACTCGTGGGTGCGATGTAATATACAATAATCAAAATGTTCAAAAAGCACCTAAACATGATTTTTGGACATATTGGAGTGTATTGGGTGCGTTCGTGGCAAAAACTCACTTCGCGACTCGCGCGGCGAACTTTTGTCAATTAATGCCGATATTGCCAATCGTGGGTGCGTTGTTTTTAACCGGAACGAAAAAGTTCAAAAAGCACAAAAACATGGTTTTTGGACATATTGGAGTGTATTGGGTGCGTACGTGGCAAAAACTCACTTCGCGACTCGCGCGGCGACCTTTTGCGAATTAATGCCGATATTGCCACACGTGGGTGCGTTGTTTTTAACCGAACGAAAAAGTGCAAAAAGCACCTAAACATGATTTTTGGACATATTGTACTGTATTGGGTGCGTTCGTGGCAAAAACTCACTTCGCGACTCGCGCGGCGAACTTTTGTCAATTAATGCCGATATTGCCACTCGTGGGTGCGTTGTTTTTAACCGAACGAAAAAGTGCAAAAAGCACCTAAACATGATTTTTGGACATATTGTACTGTATTGGGTGCGTTCGTGGCAAAAACTCACTTCGCGACTCGCGCGGCGAACTTTTGTCAATTAATGCCGATATTGCCACTCGTGGGTGCGTTGTTTTTAACCGGAACGAAAAAGTTCCAAAAGCACCAAAACATGATTTTTGGACATATTGGATTGCATTGGGTGCGTTCGTGGCAAAAACTCACTTCGCGACTCGCGCGGCGAACTTTTGCCAATTAATGTCGATATTGCCAGACGTGGGTGCGATGTAATATACCGGAATCAAAAAGTTCAAAAGGCACCTAAACATGATTTTTGGACATATTGTACTGTATTGGGTGCGTTCGTGGCAAAAACTCACTTCGCGACTCGCGCGGCGAACTTTTGCCAATTAATGTCGATATTGCCACACGTGGGTGCGATGTAATATACCGGAATCAAAAAGTTCAAAAGGCACCTAAACATGATTTTTGGACATATTGTACTGTATTGGGTGCGTTCGTGGCAAAAACTCACTTCGCGACTCGCGCGGCGAACTTTTGTCAATTAATGCCGATATTGCCACTCGTGGGTGCGATGTAATATACAGGAATCAAAATGTTCAAAAAGCACCTAAACATGATTTTTGGACATATTGGAGTGTATTGGGTGCGTTCGTGGCAAAAACTCACTTCGCGACTCGCGCGGCGAACTTTTGTCAATTAATGCCGATATTGCCACTCGTGGGTGCGTTGTTTTTAACCGGAACGAAAAAGTTCAAAAAGCACCAAAACATGGTTTTTGGACATATTGGAGTGTATTGGGTGCGTTCGTGGCAAAAACTCACTTCGCGACTCGCGCGGCGAACTTTTGTCAATTAATGCCGATATTGCCACTCGTGGGTGCGATGTAATATACAGGAATCAAAAAGTTCAAAAAGCACCAAAACATGGTTTTTGGACATATTGGAGTGTATTGGGTGCGTTCGTGGCAAAAACTCACTTCGCGACTCGCGCGGCGAACTTTTGTCAATTAATGCCGATATTGCCACTCGTGGGTGCGATGTAATATACAGGAATCAAAATGCTCAAAAAGCACCTAAACATGATCTTTGGACATTGGAGTGTATTGGGTGCGTTCGTGGCAAAAACTCACTTCGCGACTCGCGCGGCGTCCTTTTGTCAATTAATGCCAATATTGCCACTCGTGGGTGCGATGTAATATACAGGAATCAAAATGCTCAAAAAGCACCTAAACATGATCTTTGGACATTGGAGTGTATTGGGTGCGTTCGTGGCAAAAACTCACTTCGCGACTCGCGCGGCGTCCTTTTGTCAATTAATGCCGATATTGCCACTCGTGGGTGCGATGTAATATACAGGAATCAAAATGTTCAAAAAGCACCTAAACATGATTTTTGGACATTGGAGTGTATTGGGTGCGTTCGTGGCAAAAACTCACTTCGCGACTCGCGCGGCGTCATTTTGTCAATTAATGCTGATATTGCCATACGTGGGTGCGTAGTTTTTAACCGGAACGAAAAAGTTAAAAAGCACCTAAACATGGTTTTTGGACATATTGGAGTGTATTGGGTGCGTTCGTGGCAAAAACTCACTTCGCGACTCGCGCGGCGACCTTTTGCGAATTAATGCCGATATTGCCACACGTGGGTGCGTTGTTTTTAACCGAACGAAAAAGTGCAAAAAGCACCTAAACATGATTTTTGGACATATTGTACTGTATTGGGTGCGTTCGTGGCAAAAACTCACTTCGCGACTCGCGCGGCGAACTTTTGTCAATTAATGCCGATATTGCCACTCGTGGGTGCGTTGTTTTTAACCGGAACGAAAAAGTGCAAAAAGCACCTAAACATGATTTTTGGACATATTGTACTGTATTGGGTGCGTTCGTGGCAAAAACTCACTTCGCGACTCGCGCGGCGAACTTTTGTCAATTAATGCCGATATTGCCACTCGTGGGTGCGTTGTTTTTAACCGAACGAAAAAGTGCAAAAAGCACCTAAACATGATTTTTGGACATATTGTACTGTATTGGGTGCGTTCGTGGCAAAAACTCACTTCGCGACTCGCGCGGCGAACTTTTGTCAATTAATGCCGATATTGCCACTCGTGGGTGCGTTGTTTTTAACCGGAACGAAAAAGTTCCAAAAGCACCAAAACATGATTTTTGGACATATTGGATTGCATTGGGTGCGTTCGTGGCAAAAACTCACTTCGCGACTCGCGCGGCGAACTTTTGCCAATTAATGTCGATATTGCCACACGTGGGTGCGATGTAATATACCGGAATCAAAAAGTTCAAAAGGCACCTAAACATGATTTTTGGACATATTGTACTGTATTGGGTGCGTTCGTGGCAAAAACTCACTTCGCGACTCGCGCGGCGAACTTTTGCCAATTAATGTCGATATTGCCACACGTGGGTGCGATGTAATATACCGGAATCAAAAAGTTCAAAAGGCACCTAAACATGATTTTTGGACATATTGGAGTGTATTGGGTGCGTTCGTGGCAAAAACTCACTTCGCGACTCGCGCGGCGAACTTTTGTCAATTAATGCCGATATTGCCACTCGTGGGTGCGTTGTTTTTAACCGAACGAAAAAGTGCAAAAAGCACCTAAACATGATTTTTGGACATATTGTACTGTATTGGGTGCGTTCGTGGCAAAAACTCACTTCGCGACTCGCGCGGCGAACTTTTGTCAATTCATGCCTATATTGCCACTCGTGGGTGCGTTGTTTTTAACCGAACGAAAAAGTGCAAAAAGCACCTAAACATGATTTTTGGACATATTGTACTGTATTGGGTGCGTTCGTGGCAAAAACTCACTTCGCGACTCGCGCGGCGAACTTTTGTCAATTAATGCCGATATTGCCACTCGTGGGTGCGTTGTTTTTAACCGAACGAAAAAGTGCAAAAAGCACCTAAACATGGTTTTTGGACATATTGGAGTGTATTGGGTGCGTTCGTGGCAAAAACTCACTTCGCGACTCGCGCGGCGAACTTTTGTCAATTAATGTTGATATTGCCACTCGTGGGTGCGTTGTTTTTAACCGAACGAAAAAGTGCAAAAAGCACCTAAACATGATTTTTGGACATATTGTACTGTATTGGGTGCGTTCGTGGCAAAAACTCACTTCGCGACTCGCGCGGCGAACTTTTGTCAGTTAATGCCGATATTGCCACTCGTGGATGCGTTGTTTTTAACCGGAACGAAAAAGTTTAAAAAGCACCAAAACATGGTTTTTGGACATATTGGAGTGTATTGGGTGCGTTCGTGGCAAAAACTCACTTCGTGACTCGCGCGGCGAACTTTTGTCAATTAATGCCGATATTGCCACTCGTGGGTGCGATGTAATATACAATAATCAAAATGTTCAAAAAGCACCTAAACATGATTTTTGGACATATTGGAGTGTATTGGGTGCGTTCGTGGCAAAAACTCACTTCGCGACTCGCGCGGCGAACTTTTGTCAATTAATGCCGATATTGCCACACGTGGGTGCGTTGTTTTTAACCGGAACGAAAAAGTTCAGAAAGCACCAAAACATGGTTTTTGGACATATTGGAGTGTATTGGGTGCGTTCGTGGCAAAAACTCACTTCGCGACTCGCGCGGCGAACTTTTGTCAATTAATGCCGATATTGCCACTCGTGGGTGCGATGTAATATACAGGAATCAAAATGCACAAAAAGCACCTAAACATGATCTTTGGACATTGGAGTGTATTGGGTGCGTTCGTGGCAAAAACTCACTTCGCGACTCGCGCGGCGTCCTTTTGTCAATTAATGCTGATATTGCCATACGTGGGTGCGTAGTTTTTAACCGGAACGAAAAAGTTAAAAAGCACCTAAACATGGTTTTTGGACATATTGGAGTGTATTGGGTGCGTTCGTGGCAAAAACTCACTTCGCGACTTGCGCGGCGAACTTTTGTCAATTAATGCCGATATTGCCACTCGTGGGTGCGTTGTTTTTAACCGAACGAAAAAGTGCAAAAAGCTCCTAAACATGATTTTTGGACATATTGTACTGTATTGGGTGCGCTCGTGGCAAAAACTCACTTCGCGACTCGCGCGGCGAACTTTTGTCAATTAATGCCGATATTGCCACTCGTGGGTGCGTTGTTTTTAACCGAACGAAAAAGTGCAAAAAGCACCTAAACATGATTTTTGGACATATTGTACTGTATTGGGTGCGTTCGTGGCAAAAACTCACTTCGCGACTCGCGCGGCGAACTTTTGTCAATTAATGCCGATATTGCCACTCGTGGGTGCGTTGTTTTTAACCGGAACGAAAAAGTTCAAAAAGCACCAAAACATGGTTTTTGGACATATTGGAGTGTATTGGGTGCGTTCGTGGCAAAAACTCACTTCGCGACTCGCGCGGCGAACTTTTGTCAATTAATGCCGATATTGCCACTCGTGGGTGCGATGTAATATACAGGAATCAAAATGTTCAAAAAGCACCTAAACATGATTTTTGGACATATTGGAGTGTATTGGGTGCGTTCGTGGCAAAAACTCACTTCGCGACTCGCGCGGCGAACTTTTGTCAATTAATGCCGATATTGCCACACGTTTGTGCGTTGTTTTTAACCGGAATGAAAAAGTTCAAAAAGCACCAAAACATGGTTTTAGGACATATTGGAGTGTATTGGGTGCGTTCGTGGCAAAAACTCACTTCGCGACTCGCGCGGCGAACTTTTGTCAATTAATGCCGATATTGCCACTCGTGGGTGCGATGTAATATACAGGAATCAAAATGCTCAAAAAGCACCTAAACATGATCTTTGGACCTTGGAGTGTATTGGGTGCGTTCGTGGCAAAAACTCACTTCGCGACTCGCGCGGCGTCCTTTTGTCAATTAATGCCGATATTGCCACTCGTGGGTGCGATGTAATATACAGGAATCAAAATGTTCAAAAAGCACCTAAACATGATTTTTGGACATTGGAGTGTATTGGGTGCGTTCGTGGCAAAAACTCACTTCGCGACTCGCGCGGCGTCCTTTTGTCAATTAATGCTGATATTGCCATACGTGGGTGCGTAGTTTTTAACCGGAACGAAAAAGTTAAAAAGCACCTAAACATGGTTTTTGGACATATTGGAGTGTATTGGGTGCGTTCGTGGCAAAAACTCACTTCGCGACTCGCGCGGCGACCTTTTGCGAATTAATGCCGATATTGCCACACGTGGGTGCGTTGTTTTTAACCGAACGAAAAAGTGCAAAAAGCACCTAAACATGATTTTTGGACATATTGTACTGTATTGGGTGCGTTCGTGGCAAAAACTCACTTCGCGACTCGCGCGGCGAACTTTTGTCAATTAATGCCGATATTGCCACTCGTGGATGCGTTGTTTTTAACCGGAACGAAAAAGTTTAAAAAGCACCAAAACATGGTTTTTGGACATATTGGAGTGTATTGGGTGCGTTCGTGGCAAAAACTCACTTCGCGACTCGCGCGGCGAACTTTTGTCAATTAATGCCGATATTGCCACTCGTGGGTGCGATGTAATATACAGGAATCAAAATGTTCAAAAAGCACCTAAACATGATTTTTGGACATATTGGAGTGTATTGGGTGCGTTCGTGGCAAAAACTCACTTCGCGACTCGCGCGGCGAACTTTTGTCAATTAATGCCGATATTGCCACACGTGGGTGCGTTGTTTTTAACCGGAACGAAAAAGTTCAGAAAGCACCAAAACATGGTTTTTGGACATATTGGAGTGTATTGGGTGCGTTCGTGGCAAAAACTCACTTCGCGACTCGCGCGGCGAACTTTTGTCAATTAATGCCGATATTGCCACTCGTGGATGCGATGTAATATACAGGAATCAAAATGCACAAAAAGCACCTAAACATGATTTTTGGACATATTGTACTGTATTGGGTGCGTTCGTGGCAAAAACTCACTTCGCGACTCGCGCGGCGAACTTTTGTCAATTAATGCCGATATTGCCACTCGTGGGTGCGTTGTTTTTAACCGAACGAAAAAGTGCAAAAAGCACCTAAACATGATTTTTGGACATATTGTACTGTATTGGGTGCGTTCGTGGCAAAAACTCACTTCGCGACTCGCGCGGCGAACTTTTGTCAATTAATGCCGATATTGCCACTCGTGGGTGCGTTGTTTTTAACCGGAACGAAAAAGTTCCAAAAGCACCAAAACATGATTTTTGGACATATTGGATTGCATTGGGTGCGTTCGTGGCAAAAACTCACTTCGCGACTCGCGCGGCGAACTTTTGCCAATTAATGTCGATATTACCACACGTGGGTGCGATGTAATATACCGGAATCAAAAAGTTCAAAAGGCACCTAAACATGATTTTTGGACATATTGGAGTGTATTGGGTGCGTTCGTTGCTAAAACTCACTTCGCGACTCGCGCGGCGAACTTTTGTCAATTAATGCCGATATTGCCACTCGTGGGTGCGTTGTTTTTAACCGGAACGAAAAAGTTCAAAAAGCACCAAAACATGGTTTTTGGACATATTGGAGTGTATTGGGTGCGTTCGTGGCAAAAACTCACTTCGCGACTCGCGCGGCGAACTTTTGTCAATTAATGCCGATATTGCCACTCGTGGGTGCGATGTAATATACAGGAATCAAAATGCACAAAAAGCACCTAAACATGATTTTTGGACATATTGTACTGTATTGGGTGCGTTCGTGGCAAAAACTCACTTCGCGACTCGCGCGGCGAACTTTTGTCAATTAATGCCGATATTGCCACTCGTGGGTGCGTTGTTTTTAACCGAACGAAAAAGTGCAAAAAGCACCTAAACATGATTTTTGGACATATTGTACTGTATTGGGTGCGTTCGTGGCAAAAACTCACTTCGCGACTCGCGCGGCGAACTTTTGTCAATTAATGCCGATATTGCCACTCGTGGGTGCGTTGTTTTTAACCGGAACGAAAAAGTTCCAAAAGCACCAAAACATGATTTTTGGACATATTGGATTGCATTGGGTGCGTTCGTGGCAAAAACTCACTTCGCGACTCGCGCGGCGAACTTTTGTCAATTAATGCCGATATTGCCACTCGTGGGTGCGATGTAATATACAGGAATCAAAATGCACAAAAAGCACCTAAACATGATTTTTGGACATATTGTACTGTATTGGGTGCGTTCGTGGCAAAAACTCACTTCGCGACTCGCGCGGCCAACTTTTGTCAATTAATGCCGATATTGCCACTCGTGGGTGCGTTGTTTTTAACCGAACGAAAAAGTGCAAAAAGCACCTAAACATGATTTTTGGACATATTGTACTGTATTGGGTGCGTTCGTGGCAAAAACTCACTTCGCGACTCGCGCGGCGAACTTTTGTCAATTAATGCCGATATTGCCACTCGTGGGTGCGTTGTTTTTAACCGGAACGAAAAAGTTCCAAAAGCACCAAAACATGATTTTTGGACATATTGGATTGCATTGAGTGCGTTCGTGGCAAAAACTCACTTCGCGACTCGCGCGGCGAACTTTTGCCAATTAATGTCGATATTGCCACACGTGGGTGCGATGTAATATACCGGAATCAAAAAGTTCAAAAGGCACCTAAACATGATTTTTGGACATATTGGAGTGTATTGGGTGCGTTCGTTGCTAAAACTCACTTCGCGACTCGCGCGGCGAACTTTTGTCAATTAATGCCGATATTGCCACTCGTGGGTGCGTTGTTTTTAACCGGAACGAAAAAGTTCAAAAAGCACCAAAACATGGTTTTTGGACATATTGGAGTGTATTGGGTGCGTTCGTGGCAAAAACTCACTTCGCGACTCGCGCGGCGAACTTTTGTCAATTAATGCCGATATTGCCACTCGTGGTTGCGTTGTTTTTAACCGAACGAAAAAGTGCAAAAAGCACCTAAACATGATTTTTGGACATATTGTACTGTATTGGGTGCGTTCGTGGCAAAAACTCACTTCGCGACTCGCGCGGCGAACTTTTGTCAATTAATGCCGATATTGCCACTCGTGGGTGCGTTGTTTTTAACCGAACGAAAAAGTGCAAAAAGCACCTAAACATGATTTTTGGACATATTGTACTGTATTGGGTGCGTTCGTGGCAAAAACTCACTTCGCGACTCGCGCGGCGAACTTTTGTCAATTAATGCCGATATTGCCACTCGTGGGTGCGTTGTTTTTAACCGGAACGAAAAAGTTCCAAAAGCACCAAAACATGATTTTTGGACATATTGGATTGCATTGGGTGCGTTCGTGGCAAAAACTCACTTCGCGACTCGCGCGGCGAACTTTTGCCAATTAATGTCGATATTGCCACACGTGGGTGCGATGTAATATACCGGAATCAAAAAGTTCAAAAGGCACCTAAACATGATTTTTGGACATATTGTACTGTATTGGGTGCGTTCGTTGCTAAAACTCACTTCGCGACTCGCGCGGCGAACTTTTGTCAATTAATGCCGATATTGCCACTCGTGGGTGCGTTGTTTTTAACCGGAACGAAAAAGTTCAAAAAGCACCAAAACATGGTTTTTGGACATATTGGAGTGTATTGGGTGCGTTCGTGGCAAAAACACACTTCGCGACTCGCGCGGCGAACTTTTGTCAATTAATGCCGATATTGCCACTCGTGGTTGCGTTGTTTTTGACCGAACGAAAAAGTGCAAAAAGCACCTAAACATGATTTTTGGACATATTGTACTGTATTGGGTGCGTTCGTGGCAAAAACTCACTTCGCGACTCGCGCGGCGAACTTTTGTCAATTAATGCCGATATTGCCACTCGTGGGTGCGTTGTTTTTAACCGGAACGAAAAAGTTCCAAAAGCACCAAAACATGATTTTTGGACATATTGTACTGTATTGGGTGCGTTCGTGGCAAAAACTCACTTCGCGACTCGCGCGGCGAACTTTTGTCAATTAATGCCGATATTGCCACTCGTGGGTGCGTTGTTTTTAACCGGAACGAAAAAGTTCCAAAAGCACCAAAACATGATTTTTGGACATATTGGATTGCATTGGGTGCGTTCGTGGCAAAAACTCACTTCGCGACTCGCGCGGCGAACTTTTGCCAATTAATGTCGATATTGCCACACGTGGGTGCGATGTAATATACCGGAATCAAAAAGTTCAAAAGGCACCTAAACATGATTTTTGGACATATTGTACTGTATTGGGTGCGTTCGTGGCAAAAACTCACTTCGCGACTCGCGCGGCGAACTTTTGCCAATTAATGTCGATATTGCCACACGTGGGTGCGATGTAATATACCGGAATCAAAAAGTTCAAAAGGCACCTAAACATGATTTTTGGACATATTGTACTGTATTGGGTGCGTTCGTGGCAAAAACTCACTTCGCGACTCGCGCGGCGAACTTTTGTCAATTAATGCCGATATTGCCACTCGTGGGTGCGATGTAATATACAGGAATCAAAATGTTCAAAAAGCACCTAAACATGATTTTTGGACATATTGGAGTGTATTGGGTGCGTTCGTGGCAAAAACTCACTTCGCGACTCGCGCGGCGAACTTTTGTCAATTAATGCCGATATTGCCACTCGTGGGTGCGATGTAATATACAGGAATCAAAATGTTCAAAAAGCACCAAAACATGGTTTTTGGACATATTGGAGTGTATTGGGTGCGTTCGTGGCAAAAACTCACTTCGCGACTCGCGCGGCGAACTTTTGTCAATTAATGCCGATATTGCCACTCGTGGGTGCGATGTAATGTACAGGAATCAAAAAGTTCAAAAAGCACCAAAACATGGTTTTTGGACATATTGGAGTGTATTGGGTGCGTTCGTGGCAAAAACTCACTTCGCGACTCGCGCGGCGAACTTTTGTCAATTAATGCCGATATTGCCACTCGTGGGTGCGATGTAATATACAGGAATCAAAATGCTCAAAAAGCACCTAAACATGATCTTTGGACATTGGAGTGTATTGGGTGCGTTCGTGGCAAAAACTCACTTCGCGACTCGCGCGGCGTCCTTTTGTCAATTAATGCCGATATTGCCACTCGTGGGTGCGATGTAATATACAGGAATCAAAATGTTCAAAAAGCACCTAAACATGATTTTTGGACATTGGAGTGTATTGGGTGCGTTCGTGGCAAAAACTCACTTCGCGACTCGCGCGGCGTCATTTTGTCAATTAATGCTGATATTGCCATACGTGGGTGCGTAGTTTTTAACCGGAACGAAAAAGTTAAAAAGCACCTAAACATGGTTTTTGGACATATTGGAGTGTATTGGGTGCGTTCGTGGCAAAAACTCACTTCGCGACTCGCGCGGCGACCTTTTGCGAATTAATGCCGATATTGCCACACGTGGGTGCGTTGTTTTTAACCGAACGAAAAAGTGCAAAAAGCACCTAAACATGATTTTTGGACATATTGTACTGTATTGGGTGCGTTCGTGGCAAAAACTCACTTCGCGACTCGCGCGGCGAACTTTTGTCAATTAATGCCGATATTGCCACTCGTGGGTGCGTTGTTTTTAACCGGAACGAAAAAGTGCAAAAAGCACCTAAACATGATTTTTGGACATATTGTACTGTATTGGGTGCGTTCGTGGCAAAAACTCACTTCGCGACTCGCGCGGCGAACTTTTGTCAATTAATGCCGATATTGCCACTCGTGGGTGCGTTGTTTTTAACCGAACGAAAAAGTGCAAAAAGCACCTAAACATGATTTTTGGACATATTGTACTGTATTGGGTGCGTTCGTGGCAAAAACTCACTTCGCGACTCGCGCGGCGAACTTTTGTCAATTAATGCCGATATTGCCACTCGTGGGTGCGTTGTTTTTAACCGGAACGAAAAAGTTCCAAAAGCACCAAAACATGATTTTTGGACATATTGGATTGCATTGGGTGCGTTCGTGGCAAAAACTCACTTCGCGACTCGCGCGGCGAACTTTTGCCAATTAATGTCGATATTGCCACACGTGGGTGCGATGTAATATACCGGAATCAAAAAGTTCAAAAGGCACCTAAACATGATTTTTGGACATATTGTACTGTATTGGGTGCGTTCGTGGCAAAAACTCACTTCGCGACTCGCGCGGCGAACTTTTGCCAATTAATGTCGATATTGCCACACGTGGGTGCGATGTAATATACCGGAATCAAAAAGTTCAAAAGGCACCTAAACATGATTTTTGGACATATTGGAGTGTATTGGGTGCGTTCGTGGCAAAAACTCACTTCGCGACTCGCGCGGCGAACTTTTGTCAATTAATGCCGATATTGCCACTCGTGGGTGCGTTGTTTTTAACCGAACGAAAAAGTGCAAAAAGCACCTAAACATGATTTTTGGACATATTGTACTGTATTGGGTGCGTTCGTGGCAAAAACTCACTTCGCGACTCGCGCGGCGAACTTTTGTCAATTCATGCCTATATTGCCACTCGTGGGTGCGTTGTTTTTAACCGAACGAAAAAGTGCAAAAAGCACCTAAACATGATTTTTGGACATATTGTACTGTATTGGGTGCGTTCGTGGCAAAAACTCACTTCGCGACTCGCGCGGCGAACTTTTGTCAATTAATGCCGATATTGCCACTCGTGGGTGCGTTGTTTTTAACCGAACGAAAAAGTGCAAAAAGCACCTAAACATGGTTTTTGGACATATTGGAGTGTATTGGGTGCGTTCGTGGCAAAAACTCACTTCGCGACTCGCGCGGCGAACTTTTGTCAGCTAATGCCGATATTGCCACTCGTGGATGCGTTGTTTTTAACCGGAACGAAAAAGTTTAAAAAGCACCAAAACATGGTTTTTGGACATATTGGAGTGTATTGGGTGCGTTCGTGGCAAAAACTCACTTCGTGACTCGCGCGGCGAACTTTTGTCAATTAATGCCGATATTGCCACTCGTGGGTGCGATGTAATATACAATAATCAAAATGTTCAAAAAGCACCTAAACATGATTTTTGGACATATTGGAGTGTATTGGGTGCGTTCGTGGCAAAAACTCACTTCGCGACTCGCGCGGCGAACTTTTGTCAATTAATGCCGATATTGCCACACGTGGGTGCGTTGTTTTTAACCGGAACGAAAAAGTTCAGAAAGCACCAAAACATGGTTTTTGGACATATTGGAGTGTATTGGGTGCGTTCGTGGCAAAAACTCACTTCGCGACTCGCGCGGCGAACTTTTGTCAATTAATGCCGATATTGCCACTCGTGGGTGCGATGTAATATACAGGAATCAAAATGCACAAAAAGCACCTAAACATGATCTTTGGACATTGGAGTGTATTGGGTGCGTTCGTGGCAAAAACTCACTTCGCGACTCGCGCGGCGTCCTTTTGTCAATTAATGCTGATATTGCCATACGTGGGTGCGTAGTTTTTAACCGGAACGAAAAAGTTAAAAAGCACCTAAACATGGTTTTTGGACATATTGGAGTGTATTGGGTGCGTTCGTGGCAAAAACTCACTTCGCGACTTGCGCGGCGAACTTTTGTCAATTAATGCCGATATTGCCACTCGTGGGTGCGTTGTTTTTAACCGAACGAAAAAGTGCAAAAAGCTCCTAAACATGATTTTTGGACATATTGTACTGTATTGGGTGCGCTCGTGGCAAAAACTCACTTCGCGACTCGCGCGGCGAACTTTTGTCAATTAATGCCGATATTGCCACTCGTGGGTGCGTTGTTTTTAACCGAACGAAAAAGTGCAAAAAGCACCTAAACATGATTTTTGGACATATTGTACTGTATTGGGTGCGTTCGTGGCAAAAACTCACTTCGCGACTCGCGCGGCGAACTTTTGTCAATTAATGCCGATATTGCCACTCGTGGGTGCGTTGTTTTTAACCGGAACGAAAAAGTTCAAAAAGCACCAAAACATGGTTTTTGGACATATTGGAGTGTATTGGGTGCGTTCGTGGCAAAAACTCACTTCGCGACTCGCGCGGCGAACTTTTGTCAATTAATGCCGATATTGCCACTCGTGGGTGCGATGTAATATACAGGAATCAAAATGTTCAAAAAGCACCTAAACATGATTTTTGGACATATTGGAGTGTATTGGGTGCGTTCGTGGCAAAAACTCACTTCGCGACTCGCGCGGCGAACTTTTGTCAATTAATGCCGATATTGCCACACGTTGGTGCGTTGTTTTTAACCGGAACGAAAAAGTTCAAAAAGCACCAAAACATGGTTTTAGGACATATTGGAGTGTATTGGGTGCGTTCGTGGCAAAAACTCACTTCGCGACTCGCGCGGCGAACTTTTGTCAATTAATGCCGATATTGCCACTCGTGGGTGCGATGTAATATACAGGAATCAAAATGCTCAAAAAGCACCTAAACATGATCTTTGGACCTTGGAGTGTATTGGGTGCGTTCGTGGCAAAAACTCACTTCGCGACTCGCGCGGCGTCCTTTTGTCAATTAATGCCGATATTGCCACTCGTGGGTGCGATGTAATATACAGGAATCAAAATGTTCAAAAAGCACCTAAACATGATTTTTGGACATTGGAGTGTATTGGGTGCGTTCGTGGCAAAAACTCACTTCGCGACTCGCGCGGCGTCCTTTTGTCAATTAAAGCTGATATTGCCATACGTGGGTGCGTAGTTTTTAACCGGAACGAAAAAGTTAAAAAGCACCTAAACATGGTTTTTGGACATATTGGAGTGTATTGGGTGCGTTCGTGGCAAAAACTCACTTCGCGACTCGCGCGGCGACCTTTTGCGAATTAATGCCGATATTGCCACACGTGGGTGCGTTGTTTTTAACCGAACGAAAAAGTGCAAAAAGCACCTAAACATGATTTTTGGACATATTGTACTGTATTGGGTGCGTTCGTGGCAAAAACTCACTTCGCGACTCGCGCGGCGAACTTTTGTCAATTAATGCCGATATTGCCACTCGTGGATGCGTTGTTTTTAACCGGAACGAAAAAGTTTAAAAAGCACCAAAACATGGTTTTTGGACATATTGGAGTGTATTGGGTGCGTTCGTGGCAAAAACTCACTTCGCGACTCGCGCGGCGAACTTTTGTCAATTAATGCCGATATTGCCACTCGTGGGTGCGATGTAATATACAGGAATCAAAATGTTCAAAAAGCACCTAAACATGATTTTTGGACATATTGGAGTGTATTGGGTGCGTTCGTGGCAAAAACTCACTTCGCGACTCGCGCGGCGAACTTTTGTCAATTAATGCCGATATTGCCACACGTGGGTGCGTTGTTTTTAACCGGAACGAAAAAGTTCAGAAAGCACCAAAACATGGTTTTTGGACATATTGGAGTGTATTGGGTGCGTTCGTGGCAAAAACTCACTTCGCGACTCGCGCGGCGAACTTTTGTCAATTAATGCCGATATTGCCACTCGTGGGTGCGATGTAATATACAGGAATCAAAATGCACAAAAAGCACCTAAACATGATTTTTGGACATATTGTACTGTATTGGGTGCGTTCGTGGCAAAAACTCACTTCGCGACTCGCGCGGCGAACTTTTGTCAATTAATGCCGATATTGCCACTCGTGGGTGCGTTGTTTTTAACCGAACGAAAAAGTGCAAAAAGCACCTAAACATGATTTTTGGACATATTGTACTGTATTGGGTGCGTTCGTGGCAAAAACTCACTTCGCGACTCGCGCGGCGAACTTTTGTCAATTCATGCCTATATTGCCACTCGTGGGTGCGTTGTTTTTAACCGAACGAAAAAGTGCAAAAAGCACCTAAACATGATTTTTGGACATATTGTACTGTATTGGGTGCGTTCGTGGCAAAAACTCACTTCGCGACTCGCGCGGCGAACTTTTGTCAATTAATGCCGATATTGCCACTCGTGGGTGCGTTGTTTTTAACCGAACGAAAAAGTGCAAAAAGCACCTAAACATAGTTTTTGGACATATTGGAGTGTATTGGGTGCGTTCGTGGCAAAAACTCACTTCGCGACTCGCGCGGCGAACTTTTGTCAATTAATGTTGATATTGCCACTCGTGGGTGCGTTGTTTTTAACCGAACGAAAAAGTGCAAAAAGCACCTAAACATGATTTTTGGACATATTGTACTGTATTGGGTGCGTTCGTGGCAAAAACTCACTTCGCGACTCGCGCGGCGAACTTTTGTCAGCTAATGCCGATATTGCCACTCGTGGATGCGTTGTTTTTAACCGGAACGAAAAAGTTTAAAAAGCACCAAAACATGGTTTTTGGACATATTGGAGTGTATTGGGTGCGTTCGTGGCAAAAACTCACTTCGTGACTCGCGCGGCGAACTTTTGTCAATTAATGCCGATATTGCCACTCGTGGGTGCGATGTAATATACAATAATCAAAATGTTCAAAAAGCACCTAAACATGATTTTTGGACATATTGGAGTGTATTGGGTGCGTTCGTGGCAAAAACTCACTTCGCGACTCGCGCGGCGAACTTTTGTCAATTAATGCCGATATTGCCACACGTGGGTGCGTTGTTTTTAACCGGAACGAAAAAGTTCAGAAAGCACCAAAACATGGTTTTTGGACATATTGGAGTGTATTGGGTGCGTTCGTGGCAAAAACTCACTTCGCGACTCGCGCGGCGAACTTTTGTCAATTAATGCCGATATTGCCACTCGTGGGTGCGATGTAATATACAGGAATCAAAATGCACAAAAAGCACCTAAACATGATCTTTGGACATTGGAGTGTATTGGGTGCGTTCGTGGCAAAAACTCACTTCGCGACTCGCGCGGCGTCCTTTTGTCAATTAATGCTGATATTGCCATACGTGGGTGCGTAGTTTTTAACCGGAACGAAAAAGTTAAAAAGCACCTAAACATGGTTTTTGGACATATTGGAGTGTATTGGGTGCGTTCGTGGCAAAAACTCACTTCGCGACTTGCGCGGCGAACTTTTGTCAATTAATGCCGATATTGCCACTCGTGGGTGCGTTGTTTTTAACCGAACGAAAAAGTGCAAAAAGCTCCTAAACATGATTTTTGGACATATTGTACTGTATTGGGTGCGCTCGTGGCAAAAACTCACTTCGCGACTCGCGCGGCGAACTTTTGTCAATTAATGCCGATATTGCCACTCGTGGGTGCGTTGTTTTTAACCGAACGAAAAAGTGCAAAAAGCACCTAAACATGATTTTTGGACATATTGTACTGTATTGGGTGCGTTCGTGGCAAAAACTCACTTCGCGACTCGCGCGGCGAACTTTTGTCAATTAATGCCGATATTGCCACTCGTGGGTGCGTTGTTTTTAACCGGAACGAAAAAGTTCAAAAAGCACCAAAACATGGTTTTTGGACATATTGGAGTGTATTGGGTGCGTTCGTGGCAAAAACTCACTTCGCGACTCGCGCGGCGAACTTTTGTCAATTAATGCCGATATTGCCACTCGTGGGTGCGATGTAATATACAGGAATCAAAATGTTCAAAAAGCACCTAAACATGATTTTTGGACATATTGGAGTGTATTGGGTGCGTTCGTGGCAAAAACTCACTTCGCGACTCGCGCGGCGAACTTTTGTCAATTAATGCCGATATTGCCACACGTTGGTGCGTTGTTTTTAACCGGAACGAAAAAGTTCAAAAAGCACCAAAACATGGTTTTAGGACATATTGGAGTGTATTGGGTGCGTTCGTGGCAAAAACTCACTTCGCGACTCGCGCGGCGAACTTTTGTCAATTAATGCCGATATTGCCACTCGTGGGTGCGATGTAATATACAGGAATCAAAATGCTCAAAAAGCACCTAAACATGATCTTTGGACCTTGGAGTGTATTGGGTGCGTTCGTGGCAAAAACTCACTTCGCGACTCGCGCGGCGTCCTTTTGTCAATTAATGCCGATATTGCCACTCGTGGGTGCGATGTAATATACAGGAATCAAAATGTTCAAAAAGCACCTAAACATGATTTTTGGACATTGGAGTGTATTGGGTGCGTTCGTGGCAAAAACTCACTTCGCGACTCGTGCGGCGTCCTTTTGTCAATTAATGCTGATATTGCCATACGTGGGTGCGTAGTTTTTAACCGGAACGAAAAAGTTAAAAAGCACCTAAACATGGTTTTTGGACATATTGGAGTGTATTGGGTGCGTTCGTGGCAAAAACTCACTTCGCGACTCGCGCGGCGACCTTTTGCGAATTAATGCCGATATTGCCACACGTGGGTGCGTTGTTTTTAACCGAACGAAAAAGTGCAAAAAGCACCTAAACATGATTTTTGGACATATTGTACTGTATTGGGTGCGTTCGTGGCAAAAACTCACTTCGCGACTCGCGCGGCGAACTTTTGTCAATTAATGCCGATATTGCCACTCGTGGATGCGTTGTTTTTAACCGGAACGAAAAAGTTTAAAAAGCACCAAAACATGGTTTTTGGACATATTGGAGTGTATTGGGTGCGTTCGTGGCAAAAACTCACTTCGCGACTCGCGCGGCGAACTTTTGTCAATTAATGCCGATATTGCCACTCGTGGGTGCGATGTAATATACAGGAATCAAAATGTTCAAAAAGCACCTAAACATGATTTTTGGACATATTGGAGTGTATTGGGTGCGTTCGTGGCAAAAACTCACTTCGCGACTCGCGCGGCGAACTTTTGTCAATTAATGCCGATATTGCCACACGTGGGTGCGTTGTTTTTAACCGGAACGAAAAAGTTCAGAAAGCACCAAAACATGGTTTTTGGACATATTGGAGTGTATTGGGTGCGTTCGTGGCAAAAACTCACTTCGCGACTCGCGCGGCGAACTTTTGTCAATTAATGCCGATATTGCCACTCGTGGGTGCGATGTAATATACAGGAATCAAAATGCACAAAAAGCACCTAAACATGATTTTTGGACATATTGTACTGTATTGGGTGCGTTCGTGGCAAAAACTCACTTCGCGACTCGCGCGGCGAACTTTTGTCAATTAATGCCGATATTGCCACTCGTGGGTGCGTTGTTTTTAACCGAACGAAAAAGTGCAAAAAGCACCTAAACATGATTTTTGGACATATTGTACTGTATTGGGTGCGTTCGTGGCAAAAACTCACTTCGCGACTCGCGCGGCGAACTTTTGTCAATTAATGCCGATATTGCCACTCGTGGGTGCGTTGTTTTTAACCGGAACGAAAAAGTTCCAAAAGCACCAAAACATGATTTTTGGACATATTGGATTGCATTGGGTGCGTTCGTGGCAAAAACTCACTTCGCGACTCGCGCGGCGAACTTTTGCCAATTAATGTCGATATTACCACACGTGGGTGCGATGTAATATACCGGAATCAAAAAGTTCAAAAGGCACCTAAACATGATTTTTGGACATATTGGAGTGTATTGGGTGCGTTCGTTGCTAAAACTCACTTCGCGACTCGCGCGGCGAACTTTTGTCAATTAATGCCGATATTGCCACTCGTGGGTGCGTTGTTTTTAACCGGAACGAAAAAGTTCAAAAAGCACCAAAACATGGTTTTTGGACATATTGGAGTGTATTGGGTGCGTTCGTGGCAAAAACTCACTTCGCGACTCGCGCGGCGAACTTTTGTCAATTAATGCCGATATTGCCACTCGTGGGTGCGATGTAATATACAGGAATCAAAATGCACAAAAAGCACCTAAACATGATTTTTGGACATATTGTACTGTATTGGGTGCGTTCGTGGCAAAAACTCACTTCGCGACTCGCGCGGCGAACTTTTGTCAATTAATGCCGATATTGCCACTCGTGGGTGCGTTGTTTTTAACCGAACGAAAAAGTGCAAAAAGCACCTAAACATGATTTTTGGACATATTGTACTGTATTGGGTGCGTTCGTGGCAAAAACTCACTTCGCGACTCGCGCGGCGAACTTTTGTCAATTAATGCCGATATTGCCACTCGTGGGTGCGTTGTTTTTAACCGGAACGAAAAAGTTCCAAAAGCACCAAAACATGATTTTTGGACATATTGGATTGCATTGGGTGCGTTCGTGGCAAAAACTCACTTCGCGACTCGCGCGGCGAACTTTTGTCAATTAATGCCGATATTGCCACTCGTGGGTGCGATGTAATATACAGGAATCAAAATGCACAAAAAGCACCTAAACATGATTTTTGGACATATTGTACTGTATTGGGTGCGTTCGTGGCAAAAACTCACTTCGCGACTCGCGCGGCGAACTTTTGTCAATTAATGCCGATATTGCCACACGTTGGTGCGTTGTTTTTAACCGGAACGAAAAAGTTCAAAAAGCACCAAAACATGGTTTTAGGACATATTGGAGTGTATTGGGTGCGTTCGTGGCAAAAACTCACTTCGCGACTCGCGCGGCGAACTTTTGTCAATTAATGCCGATATTGCCACTCGTGGGTGCGATGTAATATACAGGAATCAAAATGCTCAAAAAGCACCTAAACATGATCTTTGGACCTTGGAGTGTATTGGGTGCGTTCGTGGCAAAAACTCACTTCGCGACTCGCGCGGCGTCCTTTTGTCAATTAATGCCGATATTGCCACTCGTGGGTGCGATGTAATATACAGGAATCAAAATGTTCAAAAAGCACCTAAACATGATTTTTGGACATTGGAGTGTATTGGGTGCGTTCGTGGCAAAAACTCACTTCGCGACTCGTGCGGCGTCCTTTTGTCAATTAATGCTGATATTGCCATACGTGGGTGCGTAGTTTTTAACCGGAACGAAAAAGTTAAAAAGCACCTAAACATGGTTTTTGGACATATTGGAGTGTATTGGGTGCGTTCGTGGCAAAAACTCACTTCGCGACTCGCGCGGCGACCTTTTGCGAATTAATGCCGATATTGCCACACGTGGGTGCGTTGTTTTTAACCGAACGAAAAAGTGCAAAAAGCACCTAAACATGATTTTTGGACATATTGTACTGTATTGGGTGCGTTCGTGGCAAAAACTCACTTCGCGACTCGCGCGGCGAACTTTTGTCAATTAATGCCGATATTGCCACTCGTGGATGCGTTGTTTTTAACCGGAACGAAAAAGTTTAAAAAGCACCAAAACATGGTTTTTGGACATATTGGAGTGTATTGGGTGCGTTCGTGGCAAAAACTCACTTCGCGACTCGCGCGGCGAACTTTTGTCAATTAATGCCGATATTGCCACTCGTGGGTGCGATGTAATATACAGGAATCAAAATGTTCAAAAAGCACCTAAACATGATTTTTGGACATATTGGAGTGTATTGGGTGCGTTCGTGGCAAAAACTCACTTCGCGACTCGCGCGGCGAACTTTTGTCAATTAATGCCGATATTGCCACACGTGGGTGCGTTGTTTTTAACCGGAACGAAAAAGTTCAGAAAGCACCAAAACATGGTTTTTGGACATATTGGAGTGTATTGGGTGCGTTCGTGGCAAAAACTCACTTCGCGACTCGCGCGGCGAACTTTTGTCAATTAATGCCGATATTGCCACTCGTGGGTGCGATGTAATATACAGGAATCAAAATGCACAAAAAGCACCTAAACATGATTTTTGGACATATTGTACTGTATTGGGTGCGTTCGTGGCAAAAACTCACTTCGCGACTCGCGCGGCGAACTTTTGTCAATTAATGCCGATATTGCCACTCGTGGGTGCGTTGTTTTTAACCGAACGAAAAAGTGCAAAAAGCACCTAAACATGATTTTTGGACATATTGTACTGTATTGGGTGCGTTCGTGGCAAAAACTCACTTCGCGACTCGCGCGGCGAACTTTTGTCAATTAATGCCGATATTGCCACTCGTGGGTGCGTTGTTTTTAACCGGAACGAAAAAGTTCCAAAAGCACCAAAACATGATTTTTGGACATATTGGATTGCATTGGGTGCGTTCGTGGCAAAAACTCACTACGCGACTCGCGCGGCGAACTTTTGCCAATTAATGTCGATATTACCACACGTGGGTGCGATGTAATATACCGGAATCAAAAAGTTCAAAAGGCACCTAAACATGATTTTTGGACATATTGGAGTGTATTGGGTGCGTTCGTTGCTAAAACTCACTTCGCGACTCGCGCGGCGAACTTTTGTCAATTAATGCCGATATTGCCACTCGTGGGTGCGTTGTTTTTAACCGGAACGAAAAAGTTCAAAAAGCACCAAAACATGGTTTTTGGACATATTGGAGTGTATTGGGTGCGTTCGTGGCAAAAACTCACTTCGCGACTCGCGCGGCGAACTTTTGTCAATTAATGCCGATATTGCCACTCGTGGGTGCGATGTAATATACAGGAATCAAAATGCACAAAAAGCACCTAAACATGATTTTTGGACATATTGTACTGTATTGGGTGCGTTCGTGGCAAAAACTCACTTCGCGACTCGCGCGGCGAACTTTTGTCAATTAATGCCGATATTGCCACTCGTGGGTGCGTTGTTTTTAACCGAACGAAAAAGTGCAAAAAGCACCTAAACATGATTTTTGGACATATTGTACTGTATTGGGTGCGTTCGTGGCAAAAACTCACTTCGCGACTCGCGCGGCGAACTTTTGTCAATTAATGCCGATATTGCCACTCGTGGGTGCGTTGTTTTTAACCGGAACGAAAAAGTTCCAAAAGCACCAAAACATGATTTTTGGACATATTGGATTGCATTGGGTGCGTTCGTGGCAAAAACTCACTTCGCGACTCGCGCGGCGAACTTTTGTCAATTAATGCCGATATTGCCACTCGTGGGTGCGATGTAATATACAGGAATCAAAATGCACAAAAAGCACCTAAACATGATTTTTGGACATATTGTACTGTATTGGGTGCGTTCGTGGCAAAAACTCACTTCGCGACTCGCGTGGCCAACTTTTGTCAATTAATGCCGATATTGCCACTCGTGGGTGCGTTGTTTTTAACCGAACGAAAAAGTGCAAAAAGCACCTAAACATGATTTTTGGACATATTGTACTGTATTGGGTGCGTTCGTGGCAAAAACTCACTTCGCGACTCGCGCGGCGAACTTTTGTCAATTAATGCCGATATTGCCACTCGTGGGTGCGTTGTTTTTAACCGGAACGAAAAAGTTCCAAAAGCACCAAAACATGATTTTTGGACATATTGGATTGCATTGGGTGCGTTCGTGGCAAAAACTCACTTCGCGACTCGCGCGGCGAACTTTTGCCAATTAATGTCGATATTGCCACACGTGGGTGCGATGTAATATACCGGAATCAAAAAGTTCAAAAGGCACCTAAACATGATTTTTGGACATATTGGAGTGTATTGGGTGCGTTCGTTGCTAAAACTCACTTCGCGACTCGCGCGGCGAACTTTTGTCAATTAATGCCGATATTGCCACTCGTGGGTGCGTTGTTTTTAACCGGAACGAAAAAGTTCAAAAAGCACCAAAACATGGTTTTTGGACATATTGGAGTGTATTGGGTGCGTTCGTGGCAAAAACTCACTTCGCGACTCGCGCGGCGAACTTTTGTCAATTAATGCCGATATTGCCACTCGTAGTTGCGTTGTTTTTAACCGAACGAAAAAGTGCAAAAAGCACCTAAACATGATTTTTGGACATATTGTACTGTATTGGGTGCGTTCGTGGCAAAAACTCACTTCGCGACTCGCGCGGCGAACTTTTGTCAATTAATGCCGATATTGCCACTCGTGGGTGCGTTGTTTTTAACCGAACGAAAAAGTGCAAAAAGCACCTAAACAT
Organism: Oryza sativa Japonica Group; assembly: GCF_034140825.1. Taxonomy (NCBI): domain Eukaryota; kingdom Viridiplantae; phylum Streptophyta; class Magnoliopsida; order Poales; family Poaceae; genus Oryza; species Oryza sativa. The sequence goes on from NC_089040.1 coordinate 16,070,257, forward strand.
GATTTTTGGACATATTGTACTGTATTGGGTGCGTTCGTGGCAAAAACTCACTTCGCGACTCGCGCGGCGAACTTTTGTCAATTAATGCCGATATTGCCACTCGTGGGTGCGTTGTTTTTAACCGGAACGAAAAAGTTCCAAAAGCACCAAAACATGATTTTTGGACATATTGGATTGCATTGGGTGCGTTCGTGGCAAAAACTCACTTCGCGACTCGCGCGGCGAACTTTTGCCAATTAATGTCGATATTGCCACACGTGGGTGCGATGTAATATACCGGAATCAAAAAGTTCAAAAGGCACCTAAACATGATTTTTGGACATATTGGAGTGTATTGGGTGCGTTCGTTGCTAAAACTCACTTCGCGACTCGCGCGGCGAACTTTTGTCAATTAATGCCGATATTGCCACTCGTGGGTGCGTTGTTTTTAACCGGAACGAAAAAGTTCAAAAAGCACCAAAACATGGTTTTTGGACATATTGGAGTGTATTGGGTGCGTTCGTGGCAAAAACTCACTTCGCGACTCGCGCGGCGAACTTTTGTCAATTAATGCCGATATTGCCACTCGTGGTTGCGTTGTTTTTAACCGAACGAAAAAGTGCAAAAAGCACCTAAACATGATTTTTGGACATATTGTACTGTATTGGGTGCGTTCGTGGCAAAAACTCACTTCGCGACTCGCGCGGCGAACTTTTGTCAATTAATGCCGATATTGCCACTCGTGGGTGCGTTGGTTTTAACCGAACGAAAAAGTGCAAAAAGCACCTAAACATGATTATTGGACATATTGTACTGTATTGGGTGTGTTCGTGGCAAAAACTCACTTCGCGACTCGCGCGGCGAACTTTTGTCAATTAATGCCGATATTGCCACTCGTGGGTGCGTTGTTTTTAACCGGAACGAAAAAGTTCCAAAAGCACCAAAACATGATTTTTGGACATATTGGATTGCATTGGGTGCGTTCGTGGCAAAAACTCACTTCGCGACTCGCGCGGCGAACTTTTGCCAATTAATGTCGATATTGCCACACGTGGGTGCGATGTAATATACCGGAATCAAAAAGTTCAAAAGGCACCTAAACATGATTTTTGGACATATTGGAGTGTATTGGGTGCGTTCGTTGCTAAAACTCACTTCGCGACTCGCGCGGCGAACTTTTGTCAATTAATGCCGATATTGCCACTCGTGGGTGCGTTGTTTTTAACCGGAACGAAAAAGTTCAAAAAGCACCAAAACATGGTTTTTGGACATATTGGAGTGTATTGGGTGCGTTCGTGGCAAAAACTCACTTCGCGACTCGCGCGGCGAACTTTTGTCAATTAATGCCGATATTGCCACTCGTGGTTGCGTTGTTTTTGACCGAACGAAAAAGTGCAAAAAGCACCTAAACATGATTTTTGGACATATTGTACTGTATTGGGTGCGTTCGTGGCAAAAACTCACTTCGCGACTCGCGCGGCGAACTTTTGTCAATTAATGCCGATATTGCCACTCGTGGGTGCGTTGGTTTTAACCGAACGAAAAAGTGCAAAAAGCACCTAAACAAGATTATTGGACATATTGTACTGTATTGGGTGCGTTCGTGGCAAAAACTCACTTCGCGACTCGCGCGGCGAACTTTTGTCAATTAATGCCGATATTGCCACTCGTGGGTGCGTTGTTTTTAACCGGAACGAAAAAGTTCCAAAAGCACCAAAACATGATTTTTGGACATATTGGATTGCATTGGGTGCGTTCGTGGCAAAAACTCACTTCGCGACTCGCGCGGCGAACTTTTGTCAATTAATGCCGATATTGCCACTCGTGGTTGCGTTGTTTTTAACCGAACGAAAAAGTGCAAAAAGCACCTAAACATGATTTTTGGACATATTGTACTGTATTGGGTGCGTTCGTGGCAAAAACTCACTTCGCGACTCGCGCGGCGAACTTTTGTCAATTAATGCCGATATTGCCACTCGTGGGTGCGTTGTTTTTAACCAAACGAAAAAGTGCAAAAAGCTCCTAAACATGATTTTTGGACATATTGTACTGTATTGGGTGCGCTCGTGGCAAAAACTCACTTCGCGACTCGCGCGGCGAACTTTTGTCAATTAATGCCGATATTGCCACTCGTGGGTGCGTTGTTTTTAACCGAACGAAAAAGTGCAAAAAGCACCTAAACATGATTTTTGGACATATTGTACTGTATTGGGTGCGTTCGTGGCAAAAACTCACTTCGCGACTCGCGCGGCGAACTTTTGCCAATTAATGTCGATATTGCCACACGTGGGTGCGATGTAATATACCGGAATCAAAAAGTTCAAAAGGCACCTAAACATGATTTTTGGACATATTGGAGTGTATTGGGTGCGTTCGTGGCAAAAACTCACTTCGCGACTCGCGCGGCGAACTTTTGTCAATTAATGCCGATATTGCCACTCGTGGGTGCGTTGGTTTTAACCGAACGAAAAAGTGCAAAAAGCACCTAAACATGATTTTTGGACATATTGTACTGTATTGGGTGCGTTCGTGGCAAAAACTCACTTCGCGACTCGCGCGGCGATCTTTTGTCAATTAATGCCGATATTGCCACTCGTGGTTGCGTTGTTTTTAACCGAACGAAAAAGTGCAAAAAGCACCTAAACATGATTTTTGGACATATTGTACTGTATTGGGTGCGTTCGTGGCAAAAACTCACTTCGCGACTCGCGCGGCGAACTTTTGTCAATTAATGCCGATATTGCCACTCGTGGGTGCGTTGTTTTTAACCGGAACGAAAAAGTTCAAAAAGCACCAAAACATGGTTTTTGGACATATTGGAGTGTATTGGGTGCGTTCGTGGCAAAAACTCACTTCGCGACTCGCGCGGCGAACTTTTGTCAATTAATGCCGATATTGCCACTCGTGGGTGCGATGTAATATACAGGAATCAAAATGTTCAAAAAGCACCTAAACATGATTTTTGGACATATTGGAGTGTATTGGGTGCGTTCGTGGCAAAAACTCACTTCGCGACTCGCGCGGCGAACTTTTGTCAATTAATGCCGATATTGCCACACGTGGGTGCGTTGTTTTTAACCGGAACGAAAAAGTTCAAAAAGCACCAAAACATGGTTTTTGGACATATTGGAGTGTATTGGGTGCGTTCGTGGCAAAAACTCACTTCGCGACTCGCGCGGCGAACTTTTGTCAATTAATGCCGATATTGCCACTCGTGGGTGCGATGTAATATACAGGAATCAAAATGCTCAAAAAGCACCTAAACATGATCTTTGGACATTGGAGTGTATTGGGTGCGTTCGTGGCAAAAACTCACTTCGCGACTCGCGCGGCGTCCTTTTGTCAATTAATGCCGATATTGCCACTCGTGGGTGCGATGTAATATACAGGAATCAAGATGTTCAAAAAGCACCTAAACATGATTTTTGGACATTGGAGTGTATTGGGTGCGTTCGTGGCAAAAACTCACTTCGCGACTCGCGCGGCGTCATTTTGTCAATTAATGCTGATATTGCCATACGTGGGTGCGTAGTTTTTAACCGGAACGAAAAAGTTAAAAAGCACCTAAACATGGTTTTTGGACATATTGGAGTGTATTGGGTGCGTTCGTGGCAAAAACTCACTTCGCGACTCGCGCGGCGACCTTTTGCGAATTAATGCCGATATTGCCACACGTGGGTGCGTTGTTTTTAACCGAACGAAAAAGTGCAAAAAGCACCTAAACATGATTTTTGGACATATTGTACTGTATTGGGTGCGTTCGTGGCAAAAACTCACTTCGCGACTCGCGCGGCGAACTTTTGTCAATTAATGCCGATATTGCCACTCGTGGGTGCGTTGTTTTTAACCGGAACGAAAAAGTGCAAAAAGCACCTAAACATGATTTTTGGACATATTGTACTGTATTGGGTGCGTTCGTGGCAAAAACTCACTTCGCGACTCGCGCGGCCAACTTTTGTCAATTAATGCCGATATTGCCACTCGTGGGTGCGTTGTTTTTAACCGAACGAAAAAGTGCAAAAAGCACCTAAACATGATTTTTGGACATATTGTACTGTATTGGGTGCGTTCGTGGCAAAAACTCACTTCGCGACTCGCGCGGCGAACTTTTGTCAATTAATGCCGATATTGCCACTCGTGGGTGCGTTGTTTTTAACCGGAACGAAAAAGTTCCAAAAGCACCAAAACATGATTTTTGGACATATTGGATTGCATTGGGTGCGTTCGTGGCAAAAACTCACTTCGCGACTCGCGCGGCGAACTTTTGCCAATTAATGTCGATATTGCCACACGTGGGTGCGATGTAATATACCGGAATCAAAAAGTTCAAAAGGCACCTAAACATGATTTTTGGACATATTGGAGTGTATTGGGTGCGTTCGTTGCTAAAACTCACTTCGCGACTCGCGCGGCGAACTTTTGTCAATTAATGCCGATATTGCCACTCGTGGGTGCGTTGTTTTTAACCGGAACGAAAAAGTTCAAAAAGCACCAAAACATGGTTTTTGGACATATTGGAGTGTATTGGGTGCGTTCGTGGCAAAAACTCACTTCGCGACTCGCGCGGCGAACTTTTGTCAATTAATGCCGATATTGCCACTCGTAGTTGCGTTGTTTTTAACCGAACGAAAAAGTGCAAAAAGCACCTAAACATGATTTTTGGACATATTGTACTGTATTGGGTGCGTTCGTGGCAAAAACTCACTTCGCGACTCGCGCGGCGAACTTTTGTCAATTAATGCCGATATTGCCACTCGTGGGTGCGTTGTTTTTAACCGAACGAAAAAGTGCAAAAAGCACCTAAACATGATTTTTGGACATATTGTACTGTATTGGGTGCGTTCGTGGCAAAAACTCACTTCGCGACTCGCGCGGCGAACTTTTGTCAATTAATGCCGATATTGCCACTCGTGGGTGCGTTGTTTTTAACCGGAACGAAAAAGTTCCAAAAGCACCAAAACATGATTTTTGGACATATTGGATTGCATTGGGTGCGTTCGTGGCAAAAACTCACTTCGCGACTCGCGCGGCGAACTTTTGCCAATTAATGTCGATATTGCCACACGTGGGTGCGATGTAATATACCGGAATCAAAAAGTTCAAAAGGCACCTAAACATGATTTTTGGACATATTGGAGTGTATTGGGTGCGTTCGTTGCTAAAACTCACTTCGCGACTCGCGCGGCGAACTTTTGTCAATTAATGCCGATATTGCCACTCGTGGGTGCGTTGTTTTTAACCGGAACGAAAAAGTTCAAAAAGCACCAAAACATGGTTTTTGGACATATTGGAGTGTATTGGGTGCGTTCGTGGCAAAAACTCACTTCGCGACTCGCGCGGCGAACTTTTGTCAATTAATGCCGATATTGCCACTCGTGGTTGCGTTGTTTTTAACCGAACGAAAAAGTGCAAAAAGCACCTAAACATGATTTTTGGACATATTGTACTGTATTGGGTGCGTTCGTGGCAAAAACTCACTTCGCGACTCGCGCGGCGAACTTTTGTCAATTAATGCCGATATTGCCACTCGTGGGTGCGTTGGTTTTAACCGAACGAAAAAGTGCAAAAAGCACCTAAACATGATTATTGGACATATTGTACTGTATTGGGTGTGTTCGTGGCAAAAACTCACTTCGCGACTCGCGCGGCGAACTTTTGTCAATTAATGCCGATATTGCCACTCGTGGGTGCGTTGTTTTTAACCGGAACGAAAAAGTTCCAAAAGCACCAAAACATGATTTTTGGACATATTGGATTGCATTGGGTGCGTTCGTGGCAAAAACTCACTTCGCGACTCGCGCGGCGAACTTTTGCCAATTAATGTCGATATTGCCACACGTGGGTGCGATGTAATATACCGGAATCAAAAAGTTCAAAAGGCACCTAAACATGATTTTTGGACATATTGGAGTGTATTGGGTGCGTTCGTTGCTAAAACTCACTTCGCGACTCGCGCGGCGAACTTTTGTCAATTAATGCCGATATTGCCACTCGTGGGTGCGTTGTTTTTAACCGGAACGAAAAAGTTCAAAAAGCACCAAAACATGGTTTTTGGACATATTGGAGTGTATTGGGTGCGTTCGTGGCAAAAACTCACTTCGCGACTCGCGCGGCGAACTTTTGTCAATTAATGCCGATATTGCCACTCGTGGTTGCGTTGTTTTTGACCGAACGAAAAAGTGCAAAAAGCACCTAAACATGATTTTTGGACATATTGTACTGTATTGGGTGCGTTCGTGGCAAAAACTCACTTCGCGACTCGCGCGGCGAACTTTTGTCAATTAATGCCGATATTGCCACTCGTGGGTGCGTTGGTTTTAACCGAACGAAAAAGTGCAAAAAGCACCTAAACAAGATTATTGGACATATTGTACTGTATTGGGTGCGTTCGTGGCAAAAACTCACTTCGCGACTCGCGCGGCGAACTTTTGTCAATTAATGCCGATATTGCCACTCGTGGGTGCGTTGTTTTTAACCGGAACGAAAAAGTTCCAAAAGCACCAAAACATGATTTTTGGACATATTGGATTGCATTGGGTGCGTTCGTGGCAAAAACTCACTTCGCGACTCGCGCGGCGAACTTTTGTCAATTAATGCCGATATTGCCACTCGTGGTTGCGTTGTTTTTAACCGAACGAAAAAGTGCAAAAAGCACCTAAACATGATTTTTGGACATATTGTACTGTATTGGGTGCGTTCGTGGCAAAAACTCACTTCGCGACTCGCGCGGCGAACTTTTGTCAATTAATGCCGATATTGCCACTCGTGGGTGCGTTGTTTTTAACCGAACGAAAAAGTGCAAAAAGCTCCTAAACATGATTTTTGGACATATTGTACTGTATTGGGTGCGCTCGTGGCAAAAACTCACTTCGCGACTCGCGCGGCGAACTTTTGTCAATTAATGCCGATATTGCCACTCGTGGGTGCGTTGTTTTTAACCGAACGAAAAAGTGCAAAAAGCACCTAAACATGATTTTTGGACATATTGTACTGTATTGGGTGCGTTCGTGGCAAAAACTCACTTCGCGACTCGCGCGGCGAACTTTTGCCAATTAATGTCGATATTGCCACACGTGGGTGCGATGTAATATACCGGAATCAAAAAGTTCAAAAGGCACCTAAACATGATTTTTGGACATATTGGAGTGTATTGGGTGCGTTCGTGGCAAAAACTCACTTCGCGACTCGCGCGGCGAACTTTTGTCAATTAATGCCGATATTGCCACTCGTGGGTGCGTTGGTTTTAACCGAACGAAAAAGTGCAAAAAGCACCTAAACATGATTTTTGGACATATTGTACTGTATTGGGTGCGTTCGTGGCAAAAACTCACTTCGCGACTCGCGCGGCGATCTTTTGTCAATTAATGCCGATATTGCCACTCGTGGGTGCGTTGTTTTTAACCGAACGAAAAAGTGCAAAAAGCACCTAAACATGATTTTTGGACATATTGTACTGTATTGGGTGCGTTCGTGGCAAAAACTCACTTCGCGACTCGCGCGGCGAACTTTTGTCAATTAATGCCGATATTGCCACTCGTGGGTGCGTTGTTTTTAACCGGAACGAAAAAGTTCCAAAAGCACCAAAACATGATTTTTGGACATATTGGATTGCATTGGGTGCGTTCGTGGCAAAAACTCACTTCGCGACTCGCGCGGCGAACTTTTGCCAATTAATGTCGATATTGCCACACGTGGGTGCGATGTAATATACCGGAATCAAAAAGTTCAAAAGGCACCTAAACATGATTTTTGGACATATTGGAGTGTATTGGGTGCGTTCGTTGCTAAAACTCACTTCGCGACTCGCGCGGCGAACTTTTGTCAATTAATGCCGATATTGCCACTCGTGGGTGCGTTGTTTTTAACCGGAACGAAAAAGTTCAAAAAGCACCAAAACATGGTTTTTGGACATATTGGAGTGTATTGGGTGCGTTCGTGGCAAAAACTCACTTCGCGACTCGCGCGGCGAACTTTTGTCAATTAATGCCGATATTGCCACTCGTGGTTGCGTTGTTTTTGACCGAACGAAAAAGTGCAAAAAGCACCTAAACATGATTTTTGGACATATTGTACTGTATTGGGTGCGTTCGTGGCAAAAACTCACTTCGCGACTCGCGCGGCGAACTTTTGTCAATTAATGCCGATATTGCCACTCGTGGGTGCGTTGGTTTTAACCGAACGAAAAAGTGCAAAAAGCACCTAAACAAGATTATTGGACATATTGTACTGTATTGGGTGCGTTCGTGGCAAAAACTCACTTCGCGACTCGCGCGGCGAACTTTTGTCAATTAATGCCGATATTGCCACTCGTGGGTGCGTTGTTTTTAACCGGAACGAAAAAGTTCCAAAAGCACCAAAACATGATTTTTGGACATATTGGATTGCATTGGGTGCGTTCGTGGCAAAAACTCACTTCGCGACTCGCGCGGCGAACTTTTGTCAATTAATGCCGATATTGCCACTCGTGGTTGCGTTGTTTTTAACCGAACGAAAAAGTGCAAAAAGCACCTAAACATGATTTTTGGACATATTGTACTGTATTGGGTGCGTTCGTGGCAAAAACTCACTTCGCGACTCGCGCGGCGAACTTTTGTCAATTAATGCCGATATTGCCACTCGTGGGTGCGTTGTTTTTAACCGAACGAAAAAGTGCAAAAAGCTCCTAAACATGATTTTTGGACATATTGTACTGTATTGGGTGCGCTCGTGGCAAAAACTCACTTCGCGACTCGCGCGGCGAACTTTTGTCAATTAATGCCGATATTGCCACTCGTGGGTGCGTTGTTTTTAACCGAACGAAAAAGTGCAAAAAGCACCTAAACATGATTTTTGGACATATTGTACTGTATTGGGTGCGTTCGTGGCAAAAACTCACTTCGCGACTCGCGCGGCGAACTTTTGCCAATTAATGTCGATATTGCCACACGTGGGTGCGATGTAATATACCGGAATCAAAAAGTTCAAAAGGCACCTAAACATGATTTTTGGACATATTGGAGTGTATTGGGTGCGTTCGTGGCAAAAACTCACTTCGCGACTCGCGCGGCGAACTTTTGTCAATTAATGCCGATATTGCCACTCGTGGGTGCGTTGGTTTTAACCGAACGAAAAAGTGCAAAAAGCACCTAAACATGATTTTTGGACATATTGTACTGTATTGGGTGCGTTCGTGGCAAAAACTCACTTCGCGACTCGCGCGGCGATCTTTTGTCAATTAATGCCGATATTGCCACTCGTGGTTGCGTTGTTTTTAACCGAACGAAAAAGTGCAAAAAGCACCTAAACATGATTTTTGGACATATTGTACTGTATTGGGTGCGTTCGTGGCAAAAACTCACTTCGCGACTCGCGCGGCGAACTTTTGTCAATTAATGCCGATATTGCCACTCGTGGGTGCGTTGTTTTTAACCGGAACGAAAAAGTTCAAAAAGCACCAAAACATGGTTTTTGGACATATTGGAGTGTATTGGGTGCGTTCGTGGCAAAAACTCACTTCGCGACTCGCGCGGCGAACTTTTGTCAATTAATGCCGATATTGCCACTCGTGGGTGCGATGTAATATACAGGAATCAAAATGTTCAAAAAGCACCTAAACATGCTTTTTGGACATATTGGAGTGTATTGGGTGCGTTCGTGGCAAAAACTCACTTCGCGACTCGCGCGGCGAACTTTTGTCAATTAATGCCGATATTGCCACACGTGGGTGCGTTGTTTTTAACCGGAACGAAAAAGTTCAAAAAGCACCAAAACATGGTTTTTGGACATATTGGAGTGTATTGGGTGCGTTCGTGGCAAAAACTCACTTCGCGACTCGCGCGGCGAACTTTTGTCAATTAATGCCGATATTGCCACTCGTGGGTGCGATGTAATATACAGGAATCAAAATGCTCAAAAAGCACCTAAACATGATCTTTGGACATTGGAGTGTATTGGGTGCGTTCGTGGCAAAAACTCACTTCGCGACTCGCGCGGCGTCCTTTTGTCAATTAATGCCGATATTGCCACTCGTGGGTGCGATGTAATATACAGGAATCAAGATGTTCAAAAAGCACCTAAACATGATTTTTGGACATTGGAGTGTATTGGGTGCGTTCGTGGCAAAAACTCACTTCGCGACTCGCGCGGCGTCATTTTGTCAATTAATGCTGATATTGCCATACGTGGGTGCGTAGTTTTTAACCGGAACGAAAAAGTTAAAAAGCACCTAAACATGGTTTTTGGACATATTGGAGTGTATTGGGTGCGTTCGTGGCAAAAACTCACTTCGCGACTCGCGCGGCGACCTTTTGCGAATTAATGCCGATATTGCCACACGTGGGTGCGTTGTTTTTAACCGAACGAAAAAGTGCAAAAAGCACCTAAACATGATTTTTGGACATATTGTACTGTATTGGGTGCGTTCGTGGCAAAAACTCACTTCGCGACTCGCGCGGCGAACTTTTGTCAATTAATGCCGATATTGCCACTCGTGGGTGCGTTGTTTTTAACCGGAACGAAAAAGTGCAAAAAGCACCTAAACATGATTTTTGGACATATTGTACTGTATTGGGTGCGTTCGTGGCAAAAACTCACTTCGCGACTCGCGCGGCGAACTTTTGTCAATTAATGCCGATATTGCCACTCGTGGGTGCGTTGTTTTTAACCGAACGAAAAAGTGCAAAAAGCACCTAAACATGATTTTTGGACATATTGTACTGTATTGGGTGCGTTCGTGGCAAAAACTCACTTCGCGACTCGCGCGGCGAACTTTTGTCAATTAATGCCGATATTGCCACTCGTGGGTGCGTTGTTTTTAACCGGAACGAAAAAGTTCCAAAAGCACCAAAACATGATTTTTGGACATATTGGATTGCATTGGGTGCGTTCGTGGCAAAAACTCACTTCGCGACTCGCGCGGCGAACTTTTGCCAATTAATGTCGATATTGCCACACGTGGGTGCGATGTAATATACCGGAATCAAAAAGTTCAAAAAGCACCAAAACATGGTTTTTGGACATATTGGAGTGTATTGGGTGCGTTCGTGGCAAAAACTCACTTCGCGACTCGCGCGGCGAACTTTTGTCAATTAATGCCGATATTGCCACTCGTGGGTGCGATGTAATATACAGGAATCAAAATGTTCAAAAAGCACCTAAACATGATTTTTGGACATATTGGAGTGTATTGGGTGCGTTCGTGGCAAAAACTCACTTCGCGACTCGCGCGGCGAACTTTTGTCAATTAATGCCGATATTGCCACACGTGGGTGCGTTGTTTTTAACCGGAACGAAAAAGTTCAAAAAGCACCAAAACATGGTTTTTGGACATATTGGAGTGTATTGGGTGCGTTCGTGGCAAAAACTCACTTCGCGACTCGCGCGGCGAACTTTTGTCAATTAATGCCGATATTGCCACTCGTGGGTGCGATGTAATATACAGGAATCAAAATGCTCAAAAAGCACCTAAACATGATCTTTGGACATTGGAGTGTATTGGGTGCGTTCGTGGCAAAAACTCACTTCGCGACTCGCGCGGCGTCCTTTTGTCAATTAATGCCGATATTGCCACTCGTGGGTGCGATGTAATATACAGGAATCAAGATGTTCAAAAAGCACCTAAACATGATTTTTGGACATTGGAGTGTATTGGGTGCGTTCGTGGCAAAAACTCACTTCGCGACTCGCGCGGCGTCATTTTGTCAATTAATGCTGATATTGCCATACGTGGGTGCGTAGTTTTTAACCGGAACGAAAAAGTTAAAAAGCACCTAAACATGGTTTTTGGACATATTGGAGTGTATTGGGTGCGTTCGTGGCAAAAACTCACTTCGCGACTCGCGCGGCGACCTTTTGCGAATTAATGCCGATATTGCCACACGTGGGTGCGTTGTTTTTAACCGAACGAAAAAGTGCAAAAAGCACCTAAACATGATTTTTGGACATATTGTACTGTATTGGGTGCGTTCGTGGCAAAAACTCACTTCGCGACTCGCGCGGCGAACTTTTGTCAATTAATGCCGATATTGCCACTCGTGGGTGCGTTGTTTTTAACCGGAACGAAAAAGTGCAAAAAGCACCTAAACATGATTTTTGGACATATTGTGCTGTATTGGGTGCGTTCGTGGCAAAAACTCACTTCGCGACTCGCGCGGCGAACTTTTGTCAATTAATGCCGATATTGCCACTCGTGGGTGCGTTGTTTTTAACCGAACGAAAAAGTGCAAAAAGCACCTAAACATGATTTTTGGACATATTGTACTGTATTGGGTGCGTTCGTGGCAAAAACTCACTTCGCGACTCGCGCGGCGAACTTTTGTCAATTAATGCCGATATTGCCACTCGTGGGTGCGTTGTTTTTAACCGGAACGAAAAAGTTCCAAAAGCACCAAAACATGATTTTTGGACATATTGGATTGCATTGGGTGCGTTCGTGGCAAAAACTCACTTCGCGACTCGCGCGGCGAACTTTTGTCAATTAATGCCGATATTGCCACTCGTGGGTGCGTTGTTTTTAACCGGAACGAAAAAGTTCCAAAAGCACCAAAACATGATTTTTGGACATATTGGATTGCATTGGGTGCGTTCGTGGCAAAAACTCACTTCGCGACTCGCGCGGCGAACTTTTGCCAATTAATGTCGATATTGCCACACGTGGGTGCGATGTAATATACCGGAATCAAAAAGTTCAAAAGGCACCTAAACATGATTTTTGGACATATTGGAGTGTATTGGGTGCGTTCGTGGCAAAAACTCACTTCGCGACTCGCGCGGCGAACTTTTGTCAATTAATGCCGATATTGCCACTCGTGGGTGCGTTGTTTTTAACCGAACGAAAAAGTGCAAAAAGCACCTAAACATGATTTTTGGACATATTGTACTGTATTGGGTGCGTTCGTGGCAAAAACTCACTTCGCGACTCGCGCGGCGAACTTTTGTCAATTCATGCCTATATTGCCACTCGTGGGTGCGTTGTTTTTAACCGAACGAAAAAGTGCAAAAAGCACCTAAACATGATTTTTGGACATATTGTACTGTATTGGGTGCGTTCGTGGCAAAAACTCACTTCGCGACTCGCGCGGCGAACTTTTGTCAATTAATGCCGATATTGCCACTCGTGGGTGCGTTGTTTTTAACCGAACGAAAAAGTGCAAAAAGCACCTAAACATGGTTTTTGGACATATTGGAGTGTATTGGGTGCGTTCGTGGCAAAAACTCACTTCGCGACTCGCGCGGCGAACTTTTGTCAATTAATGTTGATATTGCCACTCGTGGGTGCGTTGTTTTTAACCGAACGAAAAAGTGCAAAAAGCACCTAAACATGATTTTTGGACATATTGTACTGTATTGGGTGCGTTCGTGGCAAAAACTCACTTCGCGACTCGCGCGGCGAACTTTTGTCAATTAATGCCGATATTGCCACTCGTGGATGCGTTGTTTTTAACCGGAACGAAAAAGTTTAAAAAGCACCAAAACATGGTTTTTGGACATATTGGAGTGTATTGGGTGCGTTCGTGGCAAAAACTCACTTCGTGACTCGCGCGGCGAACTTTTGTCAATTAATGCCGATATTGCCACTCGTGGGTGCGATGTAATATACAATAATCAAAATGTTCAAAAAGCACCTAAACATGATTTTTGGACATATTGGAGTGTATTGGGTGCGTTCGTGGCAAAAACTCACTTCGCGACTCGCGCGGCGAACTTTTGTCAATTAATGCCGATATTGCCACACGTGGGTGCGTTGTTTTTAACCGGAACGAAAAAGTTCAGAAAGCACCAAAACATGGTTTTTGGACATATTGGAGTGTATTGGGTGCGTTCGTGGCAAAAACTCACTTCGCGACTCGCGCGGCGAACTTTTGTCAATTAATGCCGATATTGCCACTCGTGGGTGCGTTGTTTTTAACCGGAACGAAAAAGTTCAAAAAGCACCAAAACATGGTTTTTGGACATATTGGAGTGTATTGGGTGCGTTCGTGGCAAAAACTCACTTCGCGACTCGCGCGGCGAACTTTTGTCAATTAATGCCGATATTGCCACTCGTAGTTGCGTTGTTTTTAACCGAACGAAAAAGTGCAAAAAGCACCTAAACATGATTTTTGGACATATTGTACTGTATTGGGTGCGTTCGTGGCAAAAACTCACTTCGCGACTCGCGCGGCGAACTTTTGTCAATTAATGCCGATATTGCCACTCGTGGGTGCGTTGTTTTTAACCGAACGAAAAAGTGCAAAAAGCACCTAAACATGATTTTTGGACATATTGTACTGTATTGGGTGCGTTCGTGGCAAAAACTCACTTCGCGACTCGCGCGGCGAACTTTTGTCAATTAATGCCGATATTGCCACTCGTGGATGCGTTGTTTTTAACCGGAACGAAAAAGTTTAAAAAGCACCAAAACATGGTTTTTGGACATATTGGAGTGTATTGGGTGCGTTCGTGGCAAAAACTCACTTCGTGACTCGCGCGGCGAACTTTTGTCAATTAATGCCGATATTGCCACTCGTGGGTGCGATGTAATATACAATAATCAAAATGTTCAAAAAGCACCTAAACATGATTTTTGGACATATTGGAGTGTATTGGGTGCGTTCGTGGCAAAAACTCACTTCGCGACTCGCGCGGCGAACTTTTGTCAATTAATGCCGATATTGCCACACGTGGGTGCGTTGTTTTTAACCGGAACGAAAAAGTTCAGAAAGCACCAAAACATGGTTTTTGGACATATTGGAGTGTATTGGGTGCGTTCGTGGCAAAAACTCACTTCGCGACTCGCGCGGCGAACTTTTGTCAATTAATGCCGATATTGCCACTCGTGGGTGCGTTGTTTTTAACCGGAACGAAAAAGTTCAAAAAGCACCAAAACATGGTTTTTGGACATATTGGAGTGTATTGGGTGCGTTCGTGGCAAAAACTCACTTCGCGACTCGCGCGGCGAACTTTTGTCAATTAATGCCGATATTGCCACTCGTAGTTGCGTTGTTTTTAACCGAACGAAAAAGTGCAAAAAGCACCTAAACATGATTTTTGGACATATTGTACTGTATTGGGTGCGTTCGTGGCAAAAACTCACTTCGCGACTCGCGCGGCGAACTTTTGTCAATTAATGCCGATATTGCCACTCGTGGGTGCGTTGTTTTTAACCGAACGAAAAAGTGCAAAAAGCACCTAAACATGATTTTTGGACATATTGTACTGTATTGGGTGCGTTCGTGGCAAAAACTCACTTCGCGACTCGCGCGGCGAACTTTTGTCAATTAATGCCGATATTGCCACTCGTGGGTGCGTTGTTTTTAACCGGAACGAAAAAGTTCCAAAAGCACCAAAACATGATTTTTGGACATATTGGATTGCATTGGGTGCGTTCGTGGCAAAAACTCACTTCGCGACTCGCGCGGCGAACTTTTGCCAATTAATGTCGATATTGCCACACGTGGGTGCGATGTAATATACCGGAATCAAAAAGTTCAAAAGGCACCTAAACATGATTTTTGGACATATTGGAGTGTATTGGGTGCGTTCGTTGCTAAAACTCACTTCGCGACTCGCGCGGCGAACTTTTGTCAATTAATGCCGATATTGCCACTCGTGGGTGCGTTGTTTTTAACCGGAACGAAAAAGTTCAAAAAGCACCAAAACATGGTTTTTGGACATATTGGAGTGTATTGGGTGCGTTCGTGGCAAAAACTCACTTCGCGACTCGCGCGGCGAACTTTTGTCAATTAATGCCGATATTGCCACTCGTGGTTGCGTTGTTTTTAACCGAACGAAAAAGTGCAAAAAGCACCTAAACATGATTTTTGGACATATTGTACTGTATTGGGTGCGTTCGTGGCAAAAACTCACTTCGCGACTCGCGCGGCGAACTTTTGTCAATTAATGCCGATATTGCCACTCGTGGGTGCGTTGGTTTTAACCGAACGAAAAAGTGCAAAAAGCACCTAAACATGATTATTGGACATATTGTACTGTATTGGGTGTGTTCGTGGCAAAAACTCACTTCGCGACTCGCGCGGCGAACTTTTGTCAATTAATGCCGATATTGCCACTCGTGGGTGCGTTGTTTTTAACCGGAACGAAAAAGTTCCAAAAGCACCAAAACATGATTTTTGGACATATTGGATTGCATTGGGTGCGTTCGTGGCAAAAACTCACTTCGCGACTCGCGCGGCGAACTTTTGCCAATTAATGTCGATATTGCCACACGTGGGTGCGATGTAATATACCGGAATCAAAAAGTTCAAAAGGCACCTAAACATGATTTTTGGACATATTGGAGTGTATTGGGTGCGTTCGTTGCTAAAACTCACTTCGCGACTCGCGCGGCGAACTTTTGTCAATTAATGCCGATATTGCCACTCGTGGGTGCGTTGTTTTTAACCGGAACGAAAAAGTTCAAAAAGCACCAAAACATGGTTTTTGGACATATTGGAGTGTATTGGGTGCGTTCGTGGCAAAAACTCACTTCGCGACTCGCGCGGCGAACTTTTGTCAATTAATGCCGATATTGCCACTCGTGGTTGCGTTGTTTTTGACCGAACGAAAAAGTGCAAAAAGCACCTAAACATGATTTTTGGACATATTGTACTGTATTGGGTGCGTTCGTGGCAAAAACTCACTTCGCGACTCGCGCGGCGAACTTTTGTCAATTAATGCCGATATTGCCACTCGTGGGTGCGTTGGTTTTAACCGAACGAAAAAGTGCAAAAAGCACCTAAACATGATTATTGGACATATTGTACTGTATTGGGTGCGTTCGTGGCAAAAACTCACTTCGCGACTCGCGCGGCGAACTTTTGTCAATTAATGCCGATATTGCCACTCGTGGGTGCGTTGTTTTTAACCGGAACGAAAAAGTTCCAAAAGCACCAAAACATGATTTTTGGACATATTGTACTGTATTGGGTGCGTTCGTGGCAAAAACTCACTTCGCGACTCGCGCGGCGAACTTTTGCCAATTAATGTCGATATTGCCACACGTGGGTGCGATGTAATATACCGGAATCAAAAAGTTCAAAAGGCACCTAAACATGATTTTTGGACATATTGGAGTGTATTGGGTGCGTTCGTGGCAAAAACTCACTTCGCGACTCGCGCGGCGAACTTTTGTCAATTAATGCCGATATTGCCACTCGTGGGTGCGTTGGTTTTAACCGAACGAAAAAGTGCAAAAAGCACCTAAACATGATTTTTGGACATATTGTACTGTATTGGGTGCGTTCGTGGCAAAAACTCACTTCGCGACTCGCGCGGCGATCTTTTGTCAATTAATGCCGATATTGCCACTCGTGGTTGCGTTGTTTTTAACCGAACGAAAAAGTGCAAAAAGCACCTAAACATGATTTTTGGACATATTGTACTGTATTGGGTGCGTTCGTGGCAAAAACTCACTTCGCGACTCGCGCGGCGAACTTTTGTCAATTAATGCCGATATTGCCACACGTGGGTGCGTTGTTTTTAACCGGAACGAAAAAGTTCAGAAAGCACCAAAACATGGTTTTTGGACATATTGGAGTGTATTGGGTGCGTTCGTGGCAAAAACTCACTTCGCGACTCGCGCGGCGAACTTTTGTCAATTAATGCCGATATTGCCACTCGTGGGTGCGATGTAATATACAGGAATCAAAAAGTTCAAAAAGCACCAAAACATGGTTTTTGGACATATTGGAGTGTATTGGGTGCGTTCGTGGCAAAAACTCACTTCGCGACTCGCGCGGCGAACTTTTGTCAATTAATGCCGATATTGCCACTCGTGGGTGCGATGTAATATACAGGAATCAAAATGCTCAAAAAGCACCTAAACATGATCTTGGGACATTGGAGTGTATTGGGTGCGTTCGTGGCAAAAACTCACTTCGCGACTCGCGCGGCGTCCTTTTGTCAATTAATGCCGATATTGCCACTCGTGGGTGCGATGTAATATACAGGAATCAAAATGTTCAAAAAGCACCTAAACATGATTTTTGGACATTGGAGTGTATTGGGTGCGTTCGTGGCAAAAACTCACTTCGCGACTCGCGCGGCGTCATTTTGTCAATTAATGCTGATATTGCCATACGTGGGTGCGTAGTTTTTAACCGGAACGAAAAAGTTAAAAAGCACCTAAACATGGTTTTTGGACATATTGGAGTGTATTGGGTGCGTTCGTGGCAAAAACTCACTTCGCGACTCGCGCGGCGACCTTTTGCGAATTAATGCCGATATTGCCACACGTGGGTGCGTTGTTTTTAACCGAACGAAAAAGTGCAAAAAGCACCTAAACATGATTTTTGGACATATTGTACTGTATTGGGTGCGTTCGTGGCAAAAACTCACTTCGCGACTCGCGCGGCGAACTTTTGTCAATTAATGCCGATATTGCCACTCGTGGGTGCGTTGTTTTTAACCGGAACGAAAAAGTGCAAAAAGCACCTAAACATGATTTTTGGACATATTGTACTGTATTGGGTGCGTTCGTGGCAAAAACTCACTTCGCGACTCGCGCGGCGAACTTTTGTCAATTAATGCCGATATTGCCACTCGTGGGTGCGTTGTTTTTAACCGAACGAAAAAGTGCAAAAAGCACCTAAACATGATTTTTGGACATATTGTACTGTATTGGGTGCGTTCGTGGCAAAAACTCACTTCGCGACTCGCGCGGCGAACTTTTGTCAATTAATGCCGATATTGCCACTCGTGGGTGCGTTGTTTTTAACCGGAACGAAAAAGTTCCAAAAGCACCAAAACATGATTTTTGGACATATTGGATTGCATTGGGTGCGTTCGTGGCAAAAACTCACTTCGCGACTCGCGCGGCGAACTTTTGCCAATTAATGTCGATATTGCCACACGTGGGTGCGATGTAATATACCGGAATCAAAAAGTTCAAAAGGCACCTAAACATGATTTTTGGACATATTGTACTGTATTGGGTGCGTTCGTGGCAAAAACTCACTTCGCGACTCGCGCGGCGAACTTTTGCCAATTAATGTCGATATTGCCACACGTGGGTGCGATGTAATATACCGGAATCAAAAAGTTCAAAAGGCACCTAAACATGATTTTTGGACATATTGGAGTGTATTGGGTGCGTTCGTGGCAAAAACTCACTTCGCGACTCGCGCGGCGAACTTTTGTCAATTAATGCCGATATTGCCACTCGTGGGTGCGTTGTTTTTAACCGAACGAAAAAGTGCAAAAAGCACCTAAACATGATTTTTGGACATATTGTACTGTATTGGGTGCGTTCGTGGCAAAAACTCACTTCGCGACTCGCGCGGCGAACTTTTGTCAATTCATGCCTATATTGCCACTCGTGGGTGCGTTGTTTTTAACCGAACGAAAAAGTGCAAAAAGCACCTAAACATGATTTTTGGACATATTGTACTGTATTGGGTGCGTTCGTGGCAAAAACTCACTTCGCGACTCGCGCGGCGAACTTTTGTCAATTAATGCCGATATTGCCACTCGTGGGTGCGTTGTTTTTAACCGAACGAAAAAGTGCAAAAAGCACCTAAACATGGTTTTTGGACATATTGGAGTGTATTGGGTGCGTTCGTGGCAAAAACTCACTTCGCGACTCGCGCGGCGAACTTTTGTCAATTAATGTTGATATTGCCACTCGTGGGTGCGTTGTTTTTAACCGAACGAAAAAGTGCAAAAAGCACCTAAACATGATTTTTGGACATATTGTACTGTATTGGGTGCGTTCGTGGCAAAAACTCACTTCGCGACTCGCGCGGCGAACTTTTGTCAATTAATGCCGATATTGCCACTCGTGGATGCGTTGTTTTTAACCGGAACGAAAAAGTTTAAAAAGCACCAAAACATGGTTTTTGGACATATTGGAGTGTATTGGGTGCGTTCGTGGCAAAAACTCACTTCGTGACTCGCGCGGCGAACTTTTGTCAATTAATGCCGATATTGCCACTCGTGGGTGCGACGTAATATACAATAATCAAAATGTTCAAAAAGCACCTAAACATGATTTTTGGACATATTGGAGTGTATTGGGTGCGTTCGTGGCAAAAACTCACTTCGCGACTCGCGCGGCGAACTTTTGTCAATTAATGCCGATATTGCCACACGTGGGTGCGTTGTTTTTAACCGGAACGAAAAAGTTCAGAAAGCACCAAAACATGGTTTTTGGACATATTGGAGTGTATTGGGTGCGTTCGTGGCAAAAACTCACTTCGCGACTCGCGCGGCGAACTTTTGTCAATTAATGCCGATATTGCCACTCGTGGGTGCGATGTAATATACAGGAATCAAAATGCACAAAAAGCACCTAAACATGATCTTTGGACATTGGAGTGTATTGGGTGCGTTCGTGGCAAAAACTCACTTCGCGACTCGCGCGGCGTCCTTTTGTCAATTAATGCTGATATTGCCATACGTGGGTGCGTAGTTTTTAACCGGAACGAAAAAGTTAAAAAGCACCTAAACATGGTTTTTGGACATATTGGAGTGTATTGGGTGCGTTCGTGGCAAAAACTCACTTCGCGACTTGCGCGGCGAACTTTTGTCAATTAATGCCGATATTGCCACTCGTGGGTGCGTTGTTTTTAACCGAACGAAAAAGTGCAAAAAGCTCCTAAACATGATTTTTGGACATATTGTACTGTATTGGGTGCGCTCGTGGCAAAAACTCACTTCGCGACTCGCGCGGCGAACTTTTGTCAATTAATGCCGATATTGCCACTCGTGGGTGCGTTGTTTTTAACCGAACGAAAAAGTGCAAAAAGCACCTAAACATGATTTTTGGACATATTGTACTGTATTGGGTGCGTTCGTGGCAAAAACTCACTTCGCGACTCGCGCGGCGAACTTTTGTCAATTAATGCCGATATTGCCACTCGTGGGTGCGTTGTTTTTAACCGGAACGAAAAAGTTCAAAAAGCACCAAAACATGGTTTTTGGACATATTGGAGTGTATTGGGTGCGTTCGTGGCAAAAACTCACTTCGCGACTCGCGCGGCGAACTTTTGTCAATTAATGCCGATATTGCCACTCGTGGGTGCGATGTAATATACAGGAATCAAAATGTTCAAAAAGCACCTAAACATGATTTTTGGACATATTGGAGTGTATTGGGTGCGTTCGTGGCAAAAACTCACTTCGCGACTCGCGCGGCGAACTTTTGTCAATTAATGCCGATATTGCCACACGTTGGTGCGTTGTTTTTAACCGGAACGAAAAAGTTCAAAAAGCACCAAAACATGGTTTTAGGACATATTGGAGTGTATTGGGTGCGTTCGTGGCAAAAACTCACTTCGCGACTCGCGCGGCGAACTTTTGTCAATTAATGCCGATATTGCCACTCGTGGGTGCGATGTAATATACAGGAATCAAAATGCTCAAAAAGCACCTAAACATGATCTTTGGACCTTGGAGTGTATTGGGTGCGTTCGTGGCAAAAACTCACTTCGCGACTCGCGCGGCGAACTTTTGCCAATTAATGTCGATATTGCCACACGTGGGTGCGATGTAATATACCGGAATCAAAAAGTTCAAAAGGCACCTAAACATGATTTTTGGACATATTGGAGTGTATTGGGTGCGTTCGTGGCAAAAACTCACTTCGCGACTCGCGCGGCGAACTTTTGTCAATTAATGCCGATATTGCCACTCGTGGGTGCGTTGTTTTTAACCGAACGAAAAAGTGCAAAAAGCACCTAAACATGATTTTTGGACATATTGTACTGTATTGGGTGCGTTCGTGGCAAAAACTCACTTCGCGACTCGCGCGGCGAACTTTTGTCAATTCATGCCTATATTGCCACTCGTGGGTGCGTTGTTTTTAACCGAACGAAAAAGTGCAAAAAGCACCTAAACATGATTTTTGGACATATTGTACTGTATTGGGTGCGTTCGTGGCAAAAACTCACTTCGCGACTCGCGCGGCGAACTTTTGTCAATTAATGCCGATATTGCCACTCGTGGGTGCGTTGTTTTTAACCGAACGAAAAAGTGCAAAAAGCACCTAAACATGGTTTTTGGACATATTGGAGTGTATTGGGTGCGTTCGTGGCAAAAACTCACTTCGCGACTCGCGCGGCGAACTTTTGTCAATTAATGTTGATATTGCCACTCGTGGGTGCGTTGTTTTTAACCGAACGAAAAAGTGCAAAAAGCACCTAAACATGATTTTTGGACATATTGTACTGTATTGGGTGCGTTCGTGGCAAAAACTCACTTCGCGACTCGCGCGGCGAACTTTTGTCAATTAATGCCGATATTGCCACTCGTGGATGCGTTGTTTTTAACCGGAACGAAAAAGTTTAAAAAGCACCAAAACATGGTTTTTGGACATATTGGAGTGTATTGGGTGCGTTCGTGGCAAAAACTCACTTCGTGACTCGCGCGGCGAACTTTTGTCAATTAATGCCGATATTGCCACTCGTGGGTGCGACGTAATATACAATAATCAAAATGTTCAAAAAGCACCTAAACATGATTTTTGGACATATTGGAGTGTATTGGGTGCGTTCGTGGCAAAAACTCACTTCGCGACTCGCGCGGCGAACTTTTGTCAATTAATGCCGATATTGCCACACGTGGGTGCGTTGTTTTTAACCGGAACGAAAAAGTTCAGAAAGCACCAAAACATGGTTTTTGGACATATTGGAGTGTATTGGGTGCGTTCGTGGCAAAAACTCACTTCGCGACTCGCGCGGCGAACTTTTGTCAATTAATGCCGATATTGCCACTCGTGGGTGCGATGTAATATACAGGAATCAAAATGCACAAAAAGCACCTAAACATGATCTTTGGACATTGGAGTGTATTGGGTGCGTTCGTGGCAAAAACTCACTTCGCGACTCGCGCGGCGTCCTTTTGTCAATTAATGCTGATATTGCCATACGTGGGTGCGTAGTTTTTAACCGGAACGAAAAAGTTAAAAAGCACCTAAACATGGTTTTTGGACATATTGGAGTGTATTGGGTGCGTTCGTGGCAAAAACTCACTTCGCGACTTGCGCGGCGAACTTTTGTCAATTAATGCCGATATTGCCACTCGTGGGTGCGTTGTTTTTAACCGAACGAAAAAGTGCAAAAAGCTCCTAAACATGATTTTTGGACATATTGTACTGTATTGGGTGCGCTCGTGGCAAAAACTCACTTCGCGACTCGCGCGGCGAACTTTTGTCAATTAATGCCGATATTGCCACTCGTGGGTGCGTTGTTTTTAACCGAACGAAAAAGTGCAAAAAGCACCTAAACATGATTTTTGGACATATTGTACTGTATTGGGTGCGTTCGTGGCAAAAACTCACTTCGCGACTCGCGCGGCGAACTTTTGTCAATTAATGCCGATATTGCCACTCGTGGGTGCGTTGTTTTTAACCGGAACGAAAAAGTTCAAAAAGCACCAAAACATGGTTTTTGGACATATTGGAGTGTATTGGGTGCGTTCGTGGCAAAAACTCACTTCGCGACTCGCGCGGCGAACTTTTGTCAATTAATGCCGATATTGCCACTCGTGGGTGCGATGTAATATACAGGAATCAAAATGTTCAAAAAGCACCTAAACATGATTTTTGGACATATTGGAGTGTATTGGGTGCGTTCGTGGCAAAAACTCACTTCGCGACTCGCGCGGCGAACTTTTGTCAATTAATGCCGATATTGCCACACGTTGGTGCGTTGTTTTTAACCGGAACGAAAAAGTTCAAAAAGCACCAAAACATGGTTTTAGGACATATTGGAGTGTATTGGGTGCGTTCGTGGCAAAAACTCACTTCGCGACTCGCGCGGCGAACTTTTGTCAATTAATGCCGATATTGCCACTCGTGGGTGCGATGTAATATACAGGAATCAAAATGCTCAAAAAGCACCTAAACATGATCTTTGGACCTTGGAGTGTATTGGGTGCGTTCGTGGCAAAAACTCACTTCGCGACTCGCGCGGCGAACTTTTGCCAATTAATGTCGATATTGCCACACGTGGGTGCGATGTAATATACCGGAATCAAAAAGTTCAAAAGGCACCTAAACATGATTTTTGGACATATTGGAGTGTATTGGGTGCGTTCGTGGCAAAAACTCACTTCGCGACTCGCGCGGCGAACTTTTGTCAATTAATGCCGATATTGCCACTCGTGGGTGCGTTGTTTTTAACCGAACGAAAAAGTGCAAAAAGCACCTAAACATGATTTTTGGACATATTGTACTGTATTGGGTGCGTTCGTGGCAAAAACTCACTTCGCGACTCGCGCGGCGAACTTTTGTCAATTCATGCCTATATTGCCACTCGTGGGTGCGTTGTTTTTAACCGAACGAAAAAGTGCAAAAAGCACCTAAACATGATTTTTGGACATATTGTACTGTATTGGGTGCGTTCGTGGCAAAAACTCACTTCGCGACTCGCGCGGCGAACTTTTGTCAATTAATGCCGATATTGCCACTCGTGGGTGCGTTGTTTTTAACCGAACGAAAAAGTGCAAAAAGCACCTAAACATGGTTTTTGGACATATTGGAGTGTATTGGGTGCGTTCGTGGCAAAAACTCACTTCGCGACTCGCGCGGCGAACTTTTGTCAATTAATGCCGATATTGCCACTCGTGGGTGCGTTGTTTTTAACCGAACGAAAAAGTGCAAAAAGCACCTAAACATGATTTTTGGACATATTGTACTGTATTGGGTGCGTTCGTGGCAAAAACTCACTTCGCGACTCGCGCGGCGAACTTTTGTCAATTAATGCCGATATTGCCACTCGTGGATGCGTTGTTTTTAACCGGAACGAAAAAGTTTAAAAAGCACCAAAACATGGTTTTTGGACATATTGGAGTGTATTGGGTGCGTTCGTGGCAAAAACTCACTTCGTGACTCGCGCGGCGAACTTTTGTCAATTAATGCCGATATTGCCACTCGTGGGTGCGACGTAATATACAATAATCAAAATGTTCAAAAAGCACCTAAACATGATTTTTGGACATATTGGAGTGTATTGGGTGCGTTCGTGGCAAAAACTCACTTCGCGACTCGCGCGGCGAACTTTTGTCAATTAATGCCGATATTGCCACACGTGGGTGCGTTGTTTTTAACCGGAACGAAAAAGTTCAGAAAGCACCAAAACATGGTTTTTGGACATATTGGAGTGTATTGGGTGCGTTCGTGGCAAAAACTCACTTCGCGACTCGCGCGGCGAACTTTTGTCAATTAATGCCGATATTGCCACTCGTGGGTGCGATGTAATATACAGGAATCAAAATGCACAAAAAGCACCTAAACATGATCTTTGGACATTGGAGTGTATTGGGTGCGTTCGTGGCAAAAACTCACTTCGCGACTCGCGCGGCGTCCTTTTGTCAATTAATGCTGATATTGCCATACGTGGGTGCGTAGTTTTTAACCGGAACGAAAAAGTTAAAAAGCACCTAAACATGGTTTTTGGACATATTGGAGTGTATTGGGTGCGTTCGTGGCAAAAACTCACTTCGCGACTGGCGCGGCGAACTTTTGTCAATTAATGCCGATATTGCCACTCGTGGGTGCGTTGTTTTTAACCGAACGAAAAAGTGCAAAAAGCTCCTAAACATGATTTTTGGACATATTGTACTGTATTGGGTGCGCTCGTGGCAAAAACTCACTTCGCGACTCGCGCGGCGAACTTTTGTCAATTAATGCCGATATTGCCACTCGTGGGTGCGTTGTTTTTAACCGAACGAAAAAGTGCAAAAAGCACCTAAACATGATTTTTGGACATATTGTACTGTATTGGGTGCGTTCGTGGCAAAAACTCACTTCGCGACTCGCGCGGCGAACTTTTGTCAATTAATGCCGATATTGCCACTCGTGGGTGCGTTGTTTTTAACCGGAACGAAAAAGTTCAAAAAGCACCAAAACATGGTTTTTGGACATATTGGAGTGTATTGGGTGCGTTCGTGGCAAAAACTCACTTCGCGACTCGCGCGGCGAACTTTTGTCAATTAATGCCGATATTGCCACTCGTGGGTGCGATGTAATATACAGGAATCAAAATGTTCAAAAAGCACCTAAACATGATTTTTGGACATATTGGAGTGTATTGGGTGCGTTCGTGGCAAAAACTCACTTCGCGACTCGCGCGGCGAACTTTTGTCAATTAATGCCGATATTGCCACACGTTGGTGCGTTGTTTTTAACCGGAACGAAAAAGTTCAAAAAGCACCAAAACATGGTTTTTGGACATATTGGAGTGTATTGGGTGCGTTCGTGGCAAAAACTCACTTCGCGACTCGCGCGGCGAACTTTTGTCAATTAATGCCGATATTGCCACTCGTGGGTGCGATGTAATATACAGGAATCAAAATGCTCAAAAAGCACCTAAACATGATCTTTGGACCTTGGAGTGTATTGGGTGCGTTCGTGGCAAAAACTCACTTCGCGACTCGCGCGGCGTCCTTTTGTCAATTAATGCCGATATTGCCACTCGTGGGTGCGATGTAATATACAGGAATCAAGATGTTCAAAAAGCACCTAAACATGATTTTTGGACATTGGAGTGTATTGGGTGCGTTCGTGGCAAAAACTCACTTCGCGACTCGCGCGGCGTCATTTTGTCAATTAATGCTGATATTGCCATACGTGGGTGCGTAGTTTTTAACCGGAACGAAAAAGTTAAAAAGCACCTAAACATGGTTTTTGGACATATTGGAGTGTATTGGGTGCGTTCGTGGCAAAAACTCACTTCGCGACTCGCGCGGCGACCTTTTGCGAATTAATGCCGATATTGCCACACGTGGGTGCGTTGTTTTTAACCGAACGAAAAAGTGCAAAAAGCACCTAAACATGATTTTTGGACATATTGTACTGTATTGGGTGCGTTCGTGGCAAAAACTCACTTCGCGACTCGCGCGGCGAACTTTTGTCAATTAATGCCGATATTGCCACTCGTGGGTGCGTTGTTTTTAACCGGAACGAAAAAGTGCAAAAAGCACCTAAACATGATTTTTGGACATATTGTACTGTATTGGGTGCGTTCGTGGCAAAAACTCACTTCGCGACTCGCGCGGCGAACTTTTGTCAATTAATGCCGATATTGCCACTCGTGGGTGCGTTGTTTTTAACCGAACGAAAAAGTGCAAAAAGCACCTAAACATGATTTTTGGACATATTGTACTGTATTGGGTGCGTTCGTGGCAAAAACTCACTTCGCGACTCGCGCGGCGAACTTTTGTCAATTAATGCCGATATTGCCACTCGTGGGTGCGTTGTTTTTAACCGGAACGAAAAAGTTCCAAAAGCACCAAAACATGATTTTTGGACATATTGGATTGCATTGGGTGCGTTCGTGGCAAAAACTCACTTCGCGACTCGCGCGGCGAACTTTTGCCAATTAATGTCGATATTGCCACACGTGGGTGCGATGTAATATACCGGAATCAAAAAGTTCAAAAGGCACCTAAACATGATTTTTGGACATATTGTACTGTATTGGGTGCGTTCGTGGCAAAAACTCACTTCGCGACTCGCGCGGCGAACTTTTGCCAATTAATGTCGATATTGCCACACGTGGGTGCGATGTAATATACCGGAATCAAAAAGTTCAAAAGGCACCTAAACATGATTTTTGGACATATTGTACTGTATTGGGTGCGTTCGTGGCAAAAACTCACTTCGCGACTCGCGCGGCGAACTTTTGTCAATTAATGCCGATATTGCCACTCGTGGGTGCGATGTAATATACAGGAATCAAAATGTTCAAAAAGCACCTAAACATGATTTTTGGACATATTGGAGTGTATTGGGTGCGTTCGTGGCAAAAACTCACTTCGCGACTCGCGCGGCGAACTTTTGTCAATTAATGCCGATATTGCCACTCGTGGGTGCGTTGTTTTTAACCGGAACGAAAAAGTTCAAAAAGCACCAAAACATGGTTTTTGGACATATTGGAGTGTATTGGGTGCGTTCGTGGCAAAAACTCACTTCGTGACTCGCGCGGCGAACTTTTGTCAATTAATGCCGATATTGCCACTCGTGGGTGCGACGTAATATACAATAATCAAAATGTTCAAAAAGCACCTAAACATGATTTTTGGACATATTGGAGTGTATTGGGTGCGTTCGTGGCAAAAACTCACTTCGCGACTCGCGCGGCGAACTTTTGTCAATTAATGCCGATATTGCCACACGTGGGTGCGTTGTTTTTAACCGGAACGAAAAAGTTCAGAAAGCACCAAAACATGGTTTTTGGACATATTGGAGTGTATTGGGTGCGTTCGTGGCAAAAACTCACTTCGCGACTCGCGCGGCGAACTTTTGTCAATTAATGCCGATATTGCCACTCGTGGGTGCGATGTAATATACAGGAATCAAAATGCACAAAAAGCACCTAAACATGATCTTTGGACATTGGAGTGTATTGGGTGCGTTCGTGGCAAAAACTCACTTCGCGACTCGCGCGGCGTCATTTTGTCAATTAATGCTGATATTGCCATACGTGGGTGCGTAGTTTTTAACCGGAACGAAAAAGTTAAAAAGCACCTAAACATGGTTTTTGGACATATTGGAGTGTATTGGGTGCGTTCGTGGCAAAAACTCACTTCGCGACTGGCGCGGCGACCTTTTGCGAATTAATGCCGATATTGCCACACGTGGGTGCGTTGTTTTTAACCGAACGAAAAAGTGCAAAAAGCTCCTAAACATGATTTTTGGACATATTGTACTGTATTGGGTGCGCTCGTGGCAAAAACTCACTTCGCGACTCGCGCGGCGAACTTTTGTCAATTAATGCCGATATTGCCACTCGTGGGTGCGTTGTTTTTAACCGAACGAAAAAGTGCAAAAAGCACCTAAACATGATTTTTGGACATATTGTACTGTATTGGGTGCGTTCGTGGCAAAAACTCACTTCGCGACTCGCGCGGCGAACTTTTGTCAATTAATGCCGATATTGCCACTCGTGGGTGCGTTGTTTTTAACCGGAACGAAAAAGTTCAAAAAGCACCAAAACATGGTTTTTGGACATATTGGAGTGTATTGGGTGCGTTCGTGGCAAAAACTCACTTCGCGACTCGCGCGGCGAACTTTTGTCAATTAATGCCGATATTGCCACTCGTGGGTGCGATGTAATATACAGGAATCAAAATGTTCAAAAAGCACCTAAACATGATTTTTGGACATATTGGAGTGTATTGGGTGCGTTCGTGGCAAAAACTCACTTCGCGACTCGCGCGGCGAACTTTTGTCAATTAATGCCGATATTGCCACACGTTGGTGCGTTGTTTTTAACCGGAACGAAAAAGTTCAAAAAGCACCAAAACATGGTTTTTGGACATATTGGAGTGTATTGGGTGCGTTCGTGGCAAAAACTCACTTCGCGACTCGCGCGGCGAACTTTTGTCAATTAATGCCGATATTGCCACTCGTGGGTGCGATGTAATATACAGGAATCAAAATGCTCAAAAAGCACCTAAACATGATCTTTGGACCTTGGAGTGTATTGGGTGCGTTCGTGGCAAAAACTCACTTCGCGACTCGCGCGGCGTCCTTTTGTCAATTAATGCCGATATTGCCACTCGTGGGTGCGATGTAATATACAGGAATCAAGATGTTCAAAAAGCACCTAAACATGATTTTTGGACATTGGAGTGTATTGGGTGCGTTCGTGGCAAAAACTCACTTCGCGACTCGCGCGGCGTCATTTTGTCAATTAATGCTGATATTGCCATACGTGGGTGCGTAGTTTTTAACCGGAACGAAAAAGTTAAAAAGCACCTAAACATGGTTTTTGGACATATTGGAGTGTATTGGGTGCGTTCGTGGCAAAAACTCACTTCGCGACTCGCGCGGCGACCTTTTGCGAATTAATGCCGATATTGCCACACGTGGGTGCGTTGTTTTTAACCGAACGAAAAAGTGCAAAAAGCACCTAAACATGATTTTTGGACATATTGTACTGTATTGGGTGCGTTCGTGGCAAAAACTCACTTCGCGACTCGCGCGGCGAACTTTTGTCAATTAATGCCGATATTGCCACTCGTGGGTGCGTTGTTTTTAACCGGAACGAAAAAGTGCAAAAAGCACCTAAACATGATTTTTGGACATATTGTACTGTATTGGGTGCGTTCGTGGCAAAAACTCACTTCGCGACTCGCGCGGCGAACTTTTGTCAATTAATGCCGATATTGCCACTCGTGGGTGCGTTGTTTTTAACCGAACGAAAAAGTGCAAAAAGCACCTAAACATGATTTTTGGACATATTGTACTGTATTGGGTGCGTTCGTGGCAAAAACTCACTTCGCGACTCGCGCGGCGAACTTTTGTCAATTAATGCCGATATTGCCACTCGTGGGTGCGTTGTTTTTAACCGGAACGAAAAAGTTCCAAAAGCACCAAAACATGATTTTTGGACATATTGGATTGCATTGGGTGCGTTCGTGGCAAAAACTCACTTCGCGACTCGCGCGGCGAACTTTTGCCAATTAATGTCGATATTGCCACACGTGGGTGCGATGTAATATACCGGAATCAAAAAGTTCAAAAGGCACCTAAACATGATTTTTGGACATATTGTACTGTATTGGGTGCGTTCGTGGCAAAAACTCACTTCGCGACTCGCGCGGCGAACTTTTGCCAATTAATGTCGATATTGCCACACGTGGGTGCGATGTAATATACCGGAATCAAAAAGTTCAAAAGGCACCTAAACATGATTTTTGGACATATTGTACTGTATTGGGTGCGTTCGTGGCAAAAACTCACTTCGCGACTCGCGCGGCGAACTTTTGTCAATTAATGCCGATATTGCCACTCGTGGGTGCGATGTAATATACAGGAATCAAAATGTTCAAAAAGCACCTAAACATGATTTTTGGACATATTGGAGTGTATTGGGTGCGTTCGTGGCAAAAACTCACTTCGCGACTCGCGCGGCGAACTTTTGTCAATTAATGCCGATATTGCCACTCGTGGGTGCGTTGTTTTTAACCGGAACGAAAAAGTTCAAAAAGCACCAAAACATGGTTTTTGGACATATTGGAGTGTATTGGGTGCGTTCGTGGCAAAAACTCACTTCGCGACTCGCGCGGCGAACTTTTGTCAATTAATGCCGATATTGCCACTCGTGGGTGCGATGTAATATACAGGAATCAAAAAGTTCAAAAAGCACCAAAACATGGTTTTTGGACATATTGGAGTGTATTGGGTGCGTTCGTGGCAAAAACTCACTTCGCGACTCGCGCGGCGAACTTTTGTCAATTAATGCCGATATTGCCACTCGTGGGTGCGATGTAATATACAGGAATCAAAATGCTCAAAAAGCACCTAAACATGATCTTTGGACATTGGAGTGTATTGGGTGCGTTCGTGGCAAAAACTCACTTCGCGACTCGCGCGGCGTCCTTTTGTCAATTAATGCCGATATTGCCACTCGTGGGTGCGATGTAATATACAGGAATCAAAATGTTCAAAAAGCACCTAAACATGATTTTTGGACATTGGAGTGTATTGGGTGCGTTCGTGGCAAAAACTCACTTCGCGACTCGCGCGGCGTCATTTTGTCAATTAATGCTGATATTGCCATACGTGGGTGCGTAGTTTTTAACCGGAACGAAAAAGTTAAAAAGCACCTAAACATGGTTTTTGGACATATTGGAGTGTATTGGGTGTGTTCGTGGCAAAAACTCACTTCGCGACTCGCGCGGCGACCTTTTGCGAATTAATGCCGATATTGCCACACGTGGGTGCGTTGTTTTTAACCGAACGAAAAAGTGCAAAAAGCACCTAAACATGATTTTTGGACATATTGTACTGTATTGGGTGCGTTCGTGGCAAAAACTCACTTCGCGACTCGCGCGGCGAACTTTTGTCAATTAATGCCGATATTGCCACTCGTGGGTGCGTTGTTTTTAACCGGAACGAAAAAGTGCAAAAAGCACCTAAACATGATTTTTGGACATATTGTACTGTATTGGGTGCGTTCGTGGCAAAAACTCACTTCGCGACTCGCGCGGCGAACTTTTGTCAATTAATGCCGATATTGCCACTCGTGGGTGCGTTGTTTTTAACCGGAACGAAAAAGTTCCAAAAGCACCAAAACATGATTTTTGGACATATTGGATTGCATTGGGTGCGTTCGTGGCAAAAACTCACTTCGCGACTCGCGCGGCGAACTTTTGCCAATTAATGTCGATATTGCCACACGTGGGTGCGATGTAATATACCGGAATCAAAAAGTTCAAAAGGCACCTAAACATGATTTTTGGACATATTGTACTGTATTGGGTGCGTTCGTGGCAAAAACTCACTTCGCGACTCGCGCGGCGAACTTTTGCCAATTAATGTCGATATTGCCACACGTGGGTGCGATGTAATATACCGGAATCAAAAAGTTCAAAAGGCACCTAAACATGATTTTTGGACATATTGGAGTGTATTGGGTGCGTTCGTGGCAAAAACTCACTTCGCGACTCGCGCGGCGAACTTTTGTCAATTAATGCCGATATTGCCACTCGTGGGTGCGTTGTTTTTAACCGAACGAAAAAGTGCAAAAAGCACCTAAACATGATTTTTGGACATATTGTACTGTATTGGGTGCGTTCGTGGCAAAAACTCACTTCGCGACTCGCGCGGCGAACTTTTGTCAATTCATGCCTATATTGCCACTCGTGGGTGCGTTGTTTTTAACCGAACGAAAAAGTGCAAAAAGCACCTAAACATGATTTTTGGACATATTGTACTGTATTGGGTGCGTTCGTGGCAAAAACTCACTTCGCGACTCGCGCGGCGAACTTTTGTCAATTAATGCCGATATTGCCACTCGTGGGTGCGTTGTTTTTAACCGAACGAAAAAGTGCAAAAAGCACCTAAACATGGTTTTTGGACATATTGGAGTGTATTGGGTGCGTTCGTGGCAAAAACTCACTTCGCGACTCGCGCGGCGAACTTTTGTCAATTAATGTTGATATTGCCACTCGTGGGTGCGTTGTTTTTAACCGAACGAAAAAGTGCAAAAAGCACCTAAACATGATTTTTGGACATATTGTACTGTATTGGGTGCGTTCGTGGCAAAAACTCACTTCGCGACTCGCGCGGCGAACTTTTGTCAATTAATGCCGATATTGCCACTCGTGGATGCGTTGTTTTTAACCGGAACGAAAAAGTTTAAAAAGCACCAAAACATGGTTTTTGGACATATTGGAGTGTATTGGGTGCGTTCGTGGCAAAAACTCACTTCGTGACTCGCGCGGCGAACTTTTGTCAATTAATGCCGATATTGCCACTCGTGGGTGCGATGTAATATACAATAATCAAAATGTTCAAAAAGCACCTAAACATGATTTTTGGACATATTGGAGTGTATTGGGTGCGTTCGTGGCAAAAACTCACTTCGCGACTCGCGCGGCGAACTTTTGTCAATTAATGCCGATATTGCCACACGTGGGTGCGTTGTTTTTAACCGGAACGAAAAAGTTCAGAAAGCACCAAAACATGGTTTTTGGACATATTGGAGTGTATTGGGTGCGTTCGTGGCAAAAACTCACTTCGCGACTCGCGCGGCGAACTTTTGTCAATTAATGCCGATATTGCCACTCGTGGGTGCGATGTAATATACAGGAATCAAAATGCACAAAAAGCACCTAAACATGATCTTTGGACATTGGAGTGTATTGGGTGCGTTCGTGGCAAAAACTCACTTCGCGACTCGCGCGGCGTCCTTTTGTCAATTAATGCTGATATTGCCATACGTGGGTGCGTAGTTTTTAACCGGAACGAAAAAGTTAAAAAGCACCTAAACATGGTTTTTGGACATATTGGAGTGTATTGGGTGCGTTCGTGGCAAAAACTCACTTCGCGACTGGCGCGGCGAACTTTTGTCAATTAATGCCGATATTGCCACTCGTGGGTGCGTTGTTTTTAACCGAACGAAAAAGTGCAAAAAGCTCCTAAACATGATTTTTGGACATATTGTACTGTATTGGGTGCGCTCGTGGCAAAAACTCACTTCGCGACTCGCGCGGCGAACTTTTGTCAATTAATGCCGATATTGCCACTCGTGGGTGCGTTGTTTTTAACCGAACGAAAAAGTGCAAAAAGCACCTAAACATGATTTTTGGACATATTGTACTGTATTGGGTGCGTTCGTGGCAAAAACTCACTTCGCGACTCGCGCGGCGAACTTTTGTCAATTAATGCCGATATTGCCACTCGTGGGTGCGTTGTTTTTAACCGGAACGAAAAAGTTCAAAAAGCACCAAAACATGGTTTTTGGACATATTGGAGTGTATTGGGTGCGTTCGTGGCAAAAACTCACTTCGCGACTCGCGCGGCGAACTTTTGTCAATTAATGCCGATATTGCCACTCGTGGGTGCGATGTAATATACAGGAATCAAAATGTTCAAAAAGCACCTAAACATGATTTTTGGACATATTGGAGTGTATTGGGTGCGTTCGTGGCAAAAACTCACTTCGCGACTCGCGCGGCGAACTTTTGTCAATTAATGCCGATATTGCCACACGTTGGTGCGTTGTTTTTAACCGGAACGAAAAAGTTCAAAAAGCACCAAAACATGGTTTTAGGACATATTGGAGTGTATTGGGTGCGTTCGTGGCAAAAACTCACTTCGCGACTCGCGCGGCGAACTTTTGTCAATTAATGCCGATATTGCCACTCGTGGGTGCGATGTAATATACAGGAATCAAAATGCTCAAAAAGCACCTAAACATGATCTTTGGACCTTGGAGTGTATTGGGTGCGTTCGTGGCAAAAACTCACTTCGCGACTCGCGCGGCGTCCTTTTGTCAATTAATGCCGATATTGCCACTCGTGGGTGCGATGTAATATACAGGAATCAAAATGTTCAAAAAGCACCTAAACATGATTTTTGGACATATTGTACTGTATTGGGTGCGCTCGTGGCAAAAACTCACTTCGCGACTCGCGCGGCGAACTTTTGTCAATTAATGCCGATGTTGCCACTCGTGGGTGCGTTGTTTTTAACCGAACGAAAAAGTGCAAAAAGCACCTAAACATGGTTTTTGGACATATTGGAGTGTATTGGGTGCGTTCGTGGCAAAAACTCACTTCGCGACTCGCGCGGCGAACTTTTGTCAATTAATGTTGATATTGCCACTCGTGGGTGCGTTGTTTTTAACCGAACGAAAAAGTGCAAAAAGCACCTAAACATGATTTTTGGACATATTGTACTGTATTGGGTGCGTTCGTGGCAAAAACTCACTTCGCGACTCGCGCGGCGAACTTTTGTCAATTAATGCCGATATTGCCACTCGTGGATGCGTTGTTTTTAACCGGAACGAAAAAGTTTAAAAAGCACCAAAACATGGTTTTTGGACATATTGGAGTGTATTGGGTGCGTTCGTGGCAAAAACTCACTTCGCGACTCGCGCGGCGAACTTTTGTCAATTAATGCCGATATTGCCACTCGTGGGTGCGATGTAATATACAGGAATCAAAATGTTCAAAAAGCACCTAAACATGATTTTTGGACATATTGGAGTGTATTGGGTGCGTTCGTGGCAAAAACTCACTTCGCGACTCGCGCGGCGAACTTTTGTCAATTAATGCCGATATTGCCACACGTGGGTGCGTTGTTTTTAACCGGAACGAAAAAGTTCAGAAAGCACCAAAACATGGTTTTTGGACATATTGGAGTGTATTGGGTGCGTTCGTGGCAAAAACTCACTTCGCGACTCGCGCGGCGAACTTTTGTCAATTAATGCCGATATTGCCACTCGTGGGTGCGATGTAATATACAGGAATCAAAATGCACAAAAAGCACCTAAACATGATCTTTGGACATTGGAGTGTATTGGGTGCGTTCGTGGCAAAAACTCACTTCGCGACTCGCGCGGCGTCCTTTTGTCAATTAATGCTGATATTGCCATACGTGGGTGCGTAGTTTTTAACCGGAACGAAAAAGTTAAAAAGCACCTAAACATGGTTTTTGGACATATTGGAGTGTATTGGGTGCGTTCGTGGCAAAAACTCACTTCGCGACTTGCGCGGCGAACTTTTGTCAATTAATGCCGATATTGCCACTCGTGGGTGCGTTGTTTTTAACCGAACGAAAAAGTGCAAAAAGCTCCTAAACATGATTTTTGGACATATTGTACTGTATTGGGTGCGCTCGTGGCAAAAACTCACTTCGCGACTCGCGCGGCGAACTTTTGTCAATTAATGCCGATATTGCCACTCGTGGGTGCGTTGTTTTTAACCGAACGAAAAAGTGCAAAAAGCACCTAAACATGATTTTTGGACATATTGTACTGTATTGGGTGCGTTCGTGGCAAAAACTCACTTCGCGACTCGCGCGGCGAACTTTTGTCAATTAATGCCGATATTGCCACTCGTGGGTGCGTTGTTTTTAACCGGAACGAAAAAGTTCAAAAAGCACCAAAACATGGTTTTTGGACATATTGGAGTGTATTGGGTGCGTTCGTGGCAAAAACTCACTTCGCGACTCGCGCGGCGAACTTTTGTCAATTAATGCCGATATTGCCACTCGTGGGTGCGATGTAATATACAGGAATCAAAATGTTCAAAAAGCACCTAAACATGATTTTTGGACATATTGGAGTGTATTGGGTGCGTTCGTGGCAAAAACTCACTTCGCGACTCGCGCGGCGAACTTTTGTCAATTAATGCCGATATTGCCACACGTTGGTGCGTTGTTTTTAACCGGAACGAAAAAGTTCAAAAAGCACCAAAACATGGTTTTAGGACATATTGGAGTGTATTGGGTGCGTTCGTGGCAAAAACTCACTTCGCGACTCGCGCGGCGAACTTTTGTCAATTAATGCCGATATTGCCACTCGTGGGTGCGATGTAATATACAGGAATCAAAATGCTCAAAAAGCACCTAAACATGATCTTTGGACCTTGGAGTGTATTGGGTGCGTTCGTGGCAAAAACTCACTTCGCGACTCGCGCGGCGTCCTTTTGTCAATTAATGCCGATATTGCCACTCGTGGGTGCGATGTAATATACAGGAATCAAAATGTTCAAAAAGCACCTAAACATGATTTTTGGACATTGGAGTGTATTGGGTGCGTTCGTGGCAAAAACTCACTTCGCGACTCGCGCGGCGTCCTTTTGTCAATTAATGCTGATATTGCCATACGTGGGTGCGTAGTTTTTAACCGGAACGAAAAAGTTAAAAAGCACCTAAACATGGTTTTTGGACATATTGGAGTGTATTGGGTGCGTTCGTGGCAAAAACTCACTTCGCGACTCGCGCGGCGACCTTTTGCGAATTAATGCCGATATTGCCACACGTGGGTGCGTTGTTTTTAACCGAACGAAAAAGTGCAAAAAGCACCTAAACATGATTTTTGGACATATTGTACTGTATTGGGTGCGTTCGTGGCAAAAACTCACTTCGCGACTCGCGCGGCGAACTTTTGTCAATTAATGCCGATATTGCCACTCGTGGATGCGTTGTTTTTAACCGGAACGAAAAAGTTTAAAAAGCACCAAAACATGGTTTTTGGACATATTGGAGTGTATTGGGTGCGTTCGTGGCAAAAACTCACTTCGCGACTCGCGCGGCGAACTTTTGTCAATTAATGCCGATATTGCCACTCGTGGGTGCGATGTAATATACAGGAATCAAAATGTTCAAAAAGCACCTAAACATGATTTTTGGACATATTGGAGTGTATTGGGTGCGTTCGTGGCAAAAACTCACTTCGCGACTCGCGCGGCGAACTTTTGTCAATTAATGCCGATATTGCCACACGTGGGTGCGTTGTTTTTAACCGGAACGAAAAAGTTCAGAAAGCACCAAAACATGGTTTTTGGACATATTGGAGTGTATTGGGTGCGTTCGTGGCAAAAACTCACTTCGCGACTCGCGCGGCGAACTTTTGTCAATTAATGCCGATATTGCCACTCGTGGGTGCGATGTAATATACAGGAATCAAAATGCACAAAAAGCACCTAAACATGATCTTTGGACATTGGAGTGTATTGGGTGCGTTCGTGGCAAAAACTCACTTCGCGACTCGCGCGGCGTCCTTTTGTCAATTAATGCTGATATTGCCATACGTGGGTGCGTAGTTTTTAACCGGAACGAAAAAGTTAAAAAGCACCTAAACATGGTTTTTGGACATATTGGAGTGTATTGGGTGCGTTCGTGGCAAAAACTCACTTCGCGACTTGCGCGGCGATCTTTTGTCAATTAATGCCGATATTGCCACTCGTGGGTGCGTTGTTTTTAACCGAACGAAAAAGTGCAAAAAGCACCTAAACATGATTTTTGGACAAATTGTACTGTATTGGGTGCGCTCGTGGCAAAAACTCACTTCGCGACTCGCGCGGCGAACTTTTGTCAATTAATGCCGATATTGCCACTCGTGGGTGCGTTGTTTTTAACCGAACGAAAAAGTGCAAAAAGCACCTAAACATGATTTTTGGACATATTGTACTGTATTGGGTGCGTTCGTGGCAAAAACTCACTTCGCGACTCGCGCGGCGAACTTTTGTCAATTAATGCCGATATTGCCACTCGTGGGTGCGTTGTTTTTAACCGGAACGAAAAAGTTCAAAAAGCACCAAAACATGGTTTTTGGACATATTGGAGTGTATTGGGTGCGTTCGTGGCAAAAACTCACTTCGCGACTCGCGCGGCGAACTTTTGTCAATTAATGCCGATATTGCCACTCGTGGGTGCGATGTAATATACAGGAATCAAAATGTTCAAAAAGCACCTAAACATGATTTTTGGACATATTGGAGTGTATTGGGTGCGTTCGTGGCAAAAACTCACTTCGCGACTCGCGCGGCGACCTTTTGCGAATTAATGCCGATATTGCCACACGTGGGTGCGTTGTTTTTAACCGAACGAAAAAGTGCAAAAAGCACCTAAACATGATTTTTGGACATATTGTACTGTATTGGGTGCGTTCGTGGCAAAAACTCACTTCGCGACTCGCGCGGCGAACTTTTGTCAATTAATGCCGATATTGCCACTCGTGGGTGCGTTGTTTTTAACCGAACGAAAAAGTGCAAAAAGCACCTAAACATGATTTTTGGACATATTGTACTGTATTGGGTGCGTTCGTGGCAAAAACTCACTTCGCGACTCGCGCGGCGAACTTTTGTCAATTAATGCCGATATTGCCACTCGTGGGTGCGTTGTTTTTAACCGAACGAAAAAGTGCAAAAAGCACCTAAACATGATTTTTGGACATATTGTACTGTATTGGGTGCGTTCGTGGCAAAAACTCACTTCGCGACTCGCGCGGCGAACTTTTGTCAATTAATGCCGATATTGCCACTCGTGGGTGCGTTGTTTTTAACCGAACGAAAAAGTGCAAAAAGCACCTAAACATGATTTTTGGACATATTGTACTGTATTGGGTGCGTTCGTGGCAAAAACTCACTTCGCGACTCGCGCGGCGAACTTTTGTCAATTAATGCCGATATTGCCACTCGTGGGTGCGATGTAATATACAGGAATCAAAATGTTCAAAAAGCACCTAAACATGATTTTTGGACATATTGGAGTGTATTGGGTGCGTTCGTGGCAAAAACTCACTTCGCGACTCGCGCGGCGAACTTTTGTCAATTAATGCCGATATTGCCACACGTTGGTGCGTTGTTTTTAACCGGAACGAAAAAGTTCAAAAAGCACCAAAACATGGTTTTAGGACATATTGGAGTGTATTGGGTGCGTTCGTGGCAAAAACTCACTTCGCGACTCGCGCGGCGAACTTTTGTCAATTAATGCCGATATTGCCACTCGTGGGTGCGATGTAATATACAGGAATCAAAATGCTCAAAAAGCACCTAAACATGATCTTTGGACCTTGGAGTGTATTGGGTGCGTTCGTGGCAAAAACTCACTTCGCGACTCGCGCGGCGTCCTTTTGTCAATTAATGCCGATATTGCCACTCGTGGGTGCGATGTAATATACAGGAATCAAAATGTTCAAAAAGCACCTAAACATGATTTTTGGACATTGGAGTGTATTGGGTGCGTTCGTGGCAAAAACTCACTTCGCGACTCGCGCGGCGTCCTTTTGTCAATTAATGCTGATATTGCCATACGTGGGTGCGTAGTTTTTAACCGGAACGAAAAAGTTAAAAAGCACCTAAACATGGTTTTTGGACATATTGGAGTGTATTGGGTGCGTTCGTGGCAAAAACTCACTTCGCGACTCGCGCGGCGACCTTTTGCGAATTAATGCCGATATTGCCACACGTGGGTGCGTTGTTTTTAACCGAACGAAAAAGTGCAAAAAGCACCTAAACATGATTTTTGGACATATTGTACTGTATTGGGTGCGTTCGTGGCAAAAACTCACTTCGCGACTCGCGCGGCGAACTTTTGTCAATTAATGCCGATATTGCCACTCGTGGATGCGTTGTTTTTAACCGGAACGAAAAAGTTTAAAAAGCACCAAAACATGGTTTTTGGACATATTGGAGTGTATTGGGTGCGTTCGTGGCAAAAACTCACTTCGCGACTCGCGCGGCGAACTTTTGTCAATTAATGCCGATATTGCCACTCGTGGGTGCGATGTAATATACAGGAATCAAAATGTTCAAAAAGCACCTAAACATGATTTTTGGACATATTGGAGTGTATTGGGTGCGTTCGTGGCAAAAACTCACTTCGCGACTCGCGCGGCGAACTTTTGTCAATTAATGCCGATATTGCCACACGTGGGTGCGTTGTTTTTAACCGGAACGAAAAAGTTCAGAAAGCACCAAAACATGGTTTTTGGACATATTGGAGTGTATTGGGTGCGTTCGTGGCAAAAACTCACTTCGCGACTCGCGCGGCGAACTTTTGTCAATTAATGCCGATATTGCCACTCGTGGGTGCGATGTAATATACAGGAATCAAAATGCACAAAAAGCACCTAAACATGATCTTTGGACATTGGAGTGTATTGGGTGCGTTCGTGGCAAAAACTCACTTCGCGACTCGCGCGGCGTCCTTTTGTCAATTAATGCTGATATTGCCATACGTGGGTGCGTAGTTTTTAACCGGAACGAAAAAGTTAAAAAGCACCTAAACATGGTTTTTGGACATATTGGAGTGTATTGGGTGCGTTCGTGGCAAAAACTCACTTCGCGACTTGCGCGGCGAACTTTTGTCAATTAATGCCGATATTGCCACTCGTGGGTGCGATGTAATATACAGGAATCAAAATGCACAAAAAGCACCTAAACATGATCTTTGGACATTGGAGTGTATTGGGTGCGTTCGTGGCAAAAACTCACTTCGCGACTCGCGCGGCGTCCTTTTGTCAATTAATGCTGATATTGCCATACGTGGGTGCGTAGTTTTTAACCGGAACGAAAAAGTTAAAAAGCACCTAAACATGGTTTTTGGACATATTGGAGTGTATTGGGTGCGTTCGTGGCAAAAACTCACTTCGCGACTTGCGCGGCGATCTTTTGTCAATTAATGCCGATATTGCCACTCGTGGGTGCGTTGTTTTTAACCGAACGAAAAAGTGCAAAAAGCACCTAAACATGATTTTTGGACAAATTGTACTGTATTGGGTGCGCTCGTGGCAAAAACTCACTTCGCGACTCGCGCGGCGAACTTTTGTCAATTAATGCCGATATTGCCACTCGTGGGTGCGTTGTTTTTAACCGAACGAAAAAGTGCAAAAAGCACCTAAACATGATTTTTGGACATATTGTACTGTATTGGGTGCGTTCGTGGCAAAAACTCACTTCGCGACTCGCGCGGCGAACTTTTGTCAATTAATGCCGATATTGCCACTCGTGGGTGCGTTGTTTTTAACCGGAACGAAAAAGTTCAAAAAGCACCAAAACATGGTTTTTGGACATATTGGAGTGTATTGGGTGCGTTCGTGGCAAAAACTCACTTCGCGACTCGCGCGGCGAACTTTTGTCAATTAATGCCGATATTGCCACTCGTGGGTGCGATGTAATATACAGGAATCAAAATGTTCAAAAAACACCTAAACATGATTTTTGGACATATTGGAGTGTATTGGGTGCGTTCGTGGCAAAAACTCACTTCGCGACTCGCGCGGCGACCTTTTGCGAATTAATGCCGATATTGCCACACGTGGGTGCGTTGTTTTTAACCGAACGAAAAAGTGCAAAAAGCACCTAAACATGATTTTTGGACATATTGTACTGTATTGGGTGCGTTCGTGGCAAAAACTCACTTCGCGACTCGCGCGGCGAACTTTTGTCAATTAATGCCGATATTGCCACTCGTGGGTGCGTTGTTTTTAACCGAACGAAAAAGTGCAAAAAGCACCTAAACATGATTTTTGGACATATTGTACTGTATTGGGTGCGTTCGTGGCAAAAACTCACTTCGCGACTCGCGCGGCGAACTTTTGTCAATTAATGCCGATATTGCCACTCGTGGGTGCGTTGTTTTTAACCGAACGAAAAAGTGCAAAAAGCACCTAAACATGATTTTTGGACATATTGTACTGTATTGGGTGCGTTCGTGGCAAAAACTCACTTCGCGACTCGCGCGGCGAACTTTTGTCAATTAATGCCGATATTGCCACTCGTGGGTGCGTTGTTTTTAACCGAACGAAAAAGTGCAAAAAGCACCTAAACATGATTTTTGGACATATTGTACTGTATTGGGTGCGTTCGTGGCAAAAACTCACTTCGCGACTCGCGCGGCGAACTTTTGTCAATTAATGCCGATATTGCCACTCGTGGGTGCGATGTAATATACAGGAATCAAAATGTTCAAAAAGCACCTAAACATGATTTTTGGACATATTGGAGTGTATTGGGTGCGTTCGTGGCAAAAACTCACTTCGCGAGTCGCGCGGCGAACTTTTGTCAATTAATGCCGATATTGCCACACGTTGGTGCGTTGTTTTTAACCGGAACGAAAAAGTTCAAAAAGCACCAAAACATGGTTTTAGGACATATTGGAGTGTATTGGGTGCGTTCGTGGCAAAAACTCACTTCGCGACTCGCGCGGCGAACTTTTGTCAATTAATGCCGATATTGCCACTCGTGGG
The DNA here is from genome assembly GCF_034140825.1 of Oryza sativa Japonica Group. Taxonomy (NCBI): domain Eukaryota; kingdom Viridiplantae; phylum Streptophyta; class Magnoliopsida; order Poales; family Poaceae; genus Oryza; species Oryza sativa. Next base: position 16,113,123 of record NC_089040.1, read on the forward strand.
TGCGATGTAATATACAGGAATCAAAATGCTCAAAAAGCACCTAAACATGATCTTTGGACCTTGGAGTGTATTGGGTGCGTTCGTGGCAAAAACTCACTTCGCGACTCGCGCGGCGTCCTTTTGTCAATTAATGCCGATATTGCCACTCGTGGGTGCGATGTAATATACAGGAATCAAAATGTTCAAAAAGCACCTAAACATGATTTTTGGACATTGGAGTGTATTGGGTGCGTTCGTGGCAAAAACTCACTTCGCGACTCGCGCGGCGTCCTTTTGTCAATTAATGCTGATATTGCCATACGTGGGTGCGTAGTTTTTAACCGGAACGAAAAAGTTAAAAAGCACCTAAACATGGTTTTTGGACATATTGGAGTGTATTGGGTGCGTTCGTGGCAAAAACTCACTTCGCGACTCGCGCGGCGACCTTTTGCGAATTAATGCCGATATTGCCACACGTGGGTGCGTTGTTTTTAACCGAACGAAAAAGTGCAAAAAGCACCTAAACATGATTTTTGGACATATTGTACTGTATTGGGTGCGTTCGTGGCAAAAACTCACTTCGCGACTCGCGCGGCGAACTTTTGTCAATTAATGCCGATATTGCCACTCGTGGATGCGTTGTTTTTAACCGGAACGAAAAAGTTTAAAAAGCACCAAAACATGGTTTTTGGACATATTGGAGTGTATTGGGTGCGTTCGTGGCAAAAACTCACTTCGCGACTCGCGCGGCGAACTTTTGTCAATTAATGCCGATATTGCCACTCGTGGGTGCGATGTAATATACAGGAATCAAAATGTTCAAAAAGCACCTAAACATGATTTTTGGACATATTGGAGTGTATTGGGTGCGTTCGTGGCAAAAACTCACTTCGCGACTCGCGCGGCGAACTTTTGTCAATTAATGCCGATATTGCCACACGTGGGTGCGTTGTTTTTAACCGGAACGAAAAAGTTCAGAAAGCACCAAAACATGGTTTTTGGACATATTGGAGTGTATTGGGTGCGTTCGTGGCAAAAACTCACTTCGCGACTCGCGCGGCGAACTTTTGTCAATTAATGCCGATATTGCCACTCGTGGGTGCGATGTAATATACAGGAATCAAAATGCACAAAAAGCACCTAAACATGATCTTTGGACATTGGAGTGTATTGGGTGCGTTCGTGGCAAAAACTCACTTCGCGACTCGCGCGGCGTCCTTTTGTCAATTAATGCTGATATTGCCATACGTGGGTGCGTAGTTTTTAACCGGAACGAAAAAGTTAAAAAGCACCTAAACATGGTTTTTGGACATATTGGAGTGTATTGGGTGCGTTCGTGGCAAAAACTCACTTCGCGACTTGCGCGGCGAACTTTTGTCAATTAATGCCGATATTGCCACTCGTGGGTGCGATGTAATATACAGGAATCAAAATGCACAAAAAGCACCTAAACATGATCTTTGGACATTGGAGTGTATTGGGTGCGTTCGTGGCAAAAACTCACTTCGCGACTCGCGCGGCGTCCTTTTGTCAATTAATGCTGATATTGCCATACGTGGGTGCGTAGTTTTTAACCGGAACGAAAAAGTTAAAAAGCACCTAAACATGGTTTTTGGACATATTGGAGTGTATTGGGTGCGTTCGTGGCAAAAACTCACTTCGCGACTTGCGCGGCGATCTTTTGTCAATTAATGCCGATATTGCCACTCGTGGGTGCGTTGTTTTTAACCGAACGAAAAAGTGCAAAAAGCACCTAAACATGATTTTTGGACAAATTGTACTGTATTGGGTGCGCTCGTGGCAAAAACTCACTTCGCGACTCGCGCGGCGAACTTTTGTCAATTAATGCCGATATTGCCACTCGTGGGTGCGTTGTTTTTAACCGAACGAAAAAGTGCAAAAAGCACCTAAACATGATTTTTGGACATATTGTACTGTATTGGGTGCGTTCGTGGCAAAAACTCACTTCGCGACTCGCGCGGCGAACTTTTGTCAATTAATGCCGATATTGCCACTCGTGGGTGCGTTGTTTTTAACCGGAACGAAAAAGTTCAAAAAGCACCAAAACATGGTTTTTGGACATATTGGAGTGTATTGGGTGCGTTCGTGGCAAAAACTCACTTCGCGACTCGCGCGGCGAACTTTTGTCAATTAATGCCGATATTGCCACTCGTGGGTGCGATGTAATATACAGGAATCAAAATGTTCAAAAAGCACCTAAACATGATTTTTGGACATATTGGAGTGTATTGGGTGCGTTCGTGGCAAAAACTCACTTCGCGACTCGCGCGGCGACCTTTTGCGAATTAATGCCGATATTGCCACACGTGGGTGCGTTGTTTTTAACCGAACGAAAAAGTGCAAAAAGCACCTAAACATGATTTTTGGACATATTGTACTGTATTGGGTGCGTTCGTGGCAAAAACTCACTTCGCGACTCGCGCGGCGAACTTTTGTCAATTAATGCCGATATTGCCACTCGTGGGTGCGTTGTTTTTAACCGAACGAAAAAGTGCAAAAAGCACCTAAACATGATTTTTGGACATATTGTACTGTATTGGGTGCGTTCGTGGCAAAAACTCACTTCGCGACTCGCGCGGCGAACTTTTGTCAATTAATGCCGATATTGCCACTCGTGGGTGCGTTGTTTTTAACCGAACGAAAAAGTGCAAAAAGCACCTAAACATGATTTTTGGACATATTGTACTGTATTGGGTGCGTTCGTGGCAAAAACTCACTTCGCGACTCGCGCGGCGAACTTTTGTCAATTAATGCCGATATTGCCACTCGTGGGTGCGTTGTTTTTAACCGAACGAAAAAGTGCAAAAAGCACCTAAACATGATTTTTGGACATATTGTACTGTATTGGGTGCGTTCGTGGCAAAAACTCACTTCGCGACTCGCGCGGCGAACTTTTGTCAATTAATGCCGATATTGCCACTCGTGGGTGCGATGTAATATACAGGAATCAAAATGTTCAAAAAGCACCTAAACATGATTTTTGGACATATTGGAGTGTATTGGGTGCGTTCGTGGCAAAAACTCACTTCGCGAGTCGCGCGGCGAACTTTTGTCAATTAATGCCGATATTGCCACACGTTGGTGCGTTGTTTTTAACCGGAACGAAAAAGTTCAAAAAGCACCAAAACATGGTTTTAGGACATATTGGAGTGTATTGGGTGCGTTCGTGGCAAAAACTCACTTCGCGACTCGCGCGGCGAACTTTTGTCAATTAATGCCGATATTGCCACTCGTGGGTGCGATGTAATATACAGGAATCAAAATGCTCAAAAAGCACCTAAACATGATCTTTGGACCTTGGAGTGTATTGGGTGCGTTCGTGGCAAAAACTCACTTCGCGACTCGCGCGGCGTCCTTTTGTCAATTAATGCCGATATTGCCACTCGTGGGTGCGATGTAATATACAGGAATCAAAATGTTCAAAAAGCACCTAAACATGATTTTTGGACATTGGAGTGTATTGGGTGCGTTCGTGGCAAAAACTCACTTCGCGACTCGCGCGGCGTCCTTTTGTCAATTAATGCTGATATTGCCATACGTGGGTGCGTAGTTTTTAACCGGAACGAAAAAGTTAAAAAGCACCTAAACATGGTTTTTGGACATATTGGAGTGTATTGGGTGCGTTCGTGGCAAAAACTCACTTCGCGACTCGCGCGGCGACCTTTTGCGAATTAATGCCGATATTGCCACACGTGGGTGCGTTGTTTTTAACCGAACGAAAAAGTGCAAAAAGCACCTAAACATGATTTTTGGACATATTGTACTGTATTGGGTGCGTTCGTGGCAAAAACTCACTTCGCGACTCGCGCGGCGAACTTTTGTCAATTAATGCCGATATTGCCACTCGTGGATGCGTTGTTTTTAACCGGAACGAAAAAGTTTAAAAAGCACCAAAACATGGTTTTTGGACATATTGGAGTGTATTGGGTGCGTTCGTGGCAAAAACTCACTTCGCGACTCGCGCGGCGAACTTTTGTCAATTAATGCCGATATTGCCACTCGTGGGTGCGATGTAATATACAGGAATCAAAATGTTCAAAAAGCACCTAAACATGATTTTTGGACATATTGGAGTGTATTGGGTGCGTTCGTGGCAAAAACTCACTTCGCGACTCGCGCGGCGAACTTTTGTCAATTAATGCCGATATTGCCACACGTGGGTGCGTTGTTTTTAACCGGAACGAAAAAGTTCAGAAAGCACCAAAACATGGTTTTTGGACATATTGGAGTGTATTGGGTGCGTTCGTGGCAAAAACTCACTTCGCGACTCGCGCGGCGAACTTTTGTCAATTAATGCCGATATTGCCACTCGTGGGTGCGATGTAATATACAGGAATCAAAATGCACAAAAAGCACCTAAACATGATCTTTGGACATTGGAGTGTATTGGGTGCGTTCGTGGCAAAAACTCACTTCGCGACTCGCGCGGCGTCCTTTTGTCAATTAATGCTGATATTGCCATACGTGGGTGCGTAGTTTTTAACCGGAACGAAAAAGTTAAAAAGCACCTAAACATGGTTTTTGGACATATTGGAGTGTATTGGGTGCGTTCGTGGCAAAAACTCACTTCGCGACTTGCGCGGCGAACTTTTGTCAATTAATGCCGATATTGCCACTCGTGGGTGCGATGTAATATACAGGAATCAAAATGCACAAAAAGCACCTAAACATGATCTTTGGACATTGGAGTGTATTGGGTGCGTTCGTGGCAAAAACTCACTTCGCGACTCGCGCGGCGTCCTTTTGTCAATTAATGCTGATATTGCCATACGTGGGTGCGTAGTTTTTAACCGGAACGAAAAAGTTAAAAAGCACCTAAACATGGTTTTTGGACATATTGGAGTGTATTGGGTGCGTTCGTGGCAAAAACTCACTTCGCGACTTGCGCGGCGATCTTTTGTCAATTAATGCCGATATTGCCACTCGTGGGTGCGTTGTTTTTAACCGAACGAAAAAGTGCAAAAAGCACCTAAACATGATTTTTGGACAAATTGTACTGTATTGGGTGCGCTCGTGGCAAAAACTCACTTCGCGACTCGCGCGGCGAACTTTTGTCAATTAATGCCGATATTGCCACTCGTGGGTGCGTTGTTTTTAACCGAACGAAAAAGTGCAAAAAGCACCTAAACATGATTTTTGGACATATTGTACTGTATTGGGTGCGTTCGTGGCAAAAACTCACTTCGCGACTCGCGCGGCGAACTTTTGTCAATTAATGCCGATATTGCCACTCGTGGGTGCGTTGTTTTTAACCGGAACGAAAAAGTTCAAAAAGCACCAAAACATGGTTTTTGGACATATTGGAGTGTATTGGGTGCGTTCGTGGCAAAAACTCACTTCGCGACTCGCGCGGCGAACTTTTGTCAATTAATGCCGATATTGCCACTCGTGGGTGCGATGTAATATACAGGAATCAAAATGTTCAAAAAGCACCTAAACATGATTTTTGGACATATTGGAGTGTATTGGGTGCGTTCGTGGCAAAAACTCACTTCGCGACTCGCGCGGCGACCTTTTGCGAATTAATGCCGATATTGCCACACGTGGGTGCGTTGTTTTTAACCGAACGAAAAAGTGCAAAAAGCACCTAAACATGATTTTTGGACATATTGTACTGTATTGGGTGCGTTCGTGGCAAAAACTCACTTCGCGACTCGCGCGGCGAACTTTTGTCAATTAATGCCGATATTGCCACTCGTGGGTGCGTTGTTTTTAACCGAACGAAAAAGTGCAAAAAGCACCTAAACATGATTTTTGGACATATTGTACTGTATTGGGTGCGTTCGTGGCAAAAACTCACTTCGCGACTCGCGCGGCGAACTTTTGTCAATTAATGCCGATATTGCCACTCGTGGGTGCGTTGTTTTTAACCGAACGAAAAAGTGCAAAAAGCACCTAAACATGATTTTTGGACATATTGTACTGTATTGGGTGCGTTCGTGGCAAAAACTCACTTCGCGACTCGCGCGGCGAACTTTTGTCAATTAATGCCGATATTGCCACTCGTGGGTGCGTTGTTTTTAACCGAACGAAAAAGTGCAAAAAGCACCTAAACATGATTTTTGGACATATTGTACTGTATTGGGTGCGTTCGTGGCAAAAACTCACTTCGCGACTCGCGCGGCGAACTTTTGTCAATTAATGCCGATATTGCCACTCGTGGGTGCGATGTAATATACAGGAATCAAAATGTTCAAAAAGCACCTAAACATGATTTTTGGACATATTGGAGTGTATTGGGTGCGTTCGTGGCAAAAACTCACTTCGCGAGTCGCGCGGCGAACTTTTGTCAATTAATGCCGATATTGCCACACGTTGGTGCGTTGTTTTTAACCGGAACGAAAAAGTTCAAAAAGCACCAAAACATGGTTTTAGGACATATTGGAGTGTATTGGGTGCGTTCGTGGCAAAAACTCACTTCGCGACTCGCGCGGCGAACTTTTGTCAATTAATGCCGATATTGCCACTCGTGGGTGCGATGTAATATACAGGAATCAAAATGCTCAAAAAGCACCTAAACATGATCTTTGGACCTTGGAGTGTATTGGGTGCGTTCGTGGCAAAAACTCACTTCGCGACTCGCGCGGCGTCCTTTTGTCAATTAATGCCGATATTGCCACTCGTGGGTGCGATGTAATATACAGGAATCAAAATGTTCAAAAAGCACCTAAACATGATTTTTGGACATTGGAGTGTATTGGGTGCGTTCGTGGCAAAAACTCACTTCGCGACTCGCGCGGCGTCCTTTTGTCAATTAATGCTGATATTGCCATACGTGGGTGCGTAGTTTTTAACCGGAACGAAAAAGTTAAAAAGCACCTAAACATGGTTTTTGGACATATTGGAGTGTATTGGGTGCGTTCGTGGCAAAAACTCACTTCGCGACTCGCGCGGCGACCTTTTGCGAATTAATGCCGATATTGCCACACGTGGGTGCGTTGTTTTTAACCGAACGAAAAAGTGCAAAAAGCACCTAAACATGATTTTTGGACATATTGTACTGTATTGGGTGCGTTCGTGGCAAAAACTCACTTCGCGACTCGCGCGGCGAACTTTTGTCAATTAATGCCGATATTGCCACTCGTGGATGCGTTGTTTTTAACCGGAACGAAAAAGTTTAAAAAGCACCAAAACATGGTTTTTGGACATATTGGAGTGTATTGGGTGCGTTCGTGGCAAAAACTCACTTCGCGACTCGCGCGGCGAACTTTTGTCAATTAATGCCGATATTGCCACTCGTGGGTGCGATGTAATATACAGGAATCAAAATGTTCAAAAAGCACCTAAACATGATTTTTGGACATATTGGAGTGTATTGGGTGCGTTCGTGGCAAAAACTCACTTCGCGACTCGCGCGGCGAACTTTTGTCAATTAATGCCGATATTGCCACACGTGGGTGCGTTGTTTTTAACCGGAACGAAAAAGTTCAGAAAGCACCAAAACATGGTTTTTGGACATATTGGAGTGTATTGGGTGCGTTCGTGGCAAAAACTCACTTCGCGACTCGCGCGGCGAACTTTTGTCAATTAATGCCGATATTGCCACTCGTGGGTGCGATGTAATATACAGGAATCAAAATGCACAAAAAGCACCTAAACATGATCTTTGGACATTGGAGTGTATTGGGTGCGTTCGTGGCAAAAACTCACTTCGCGACTCGCGCGGCGTCCTTTTGTCAATTAATGCTGATATTGCCATACGTGGGTGCGTAGTTTTTAACCGGAACGAAAAAGTTAAAAAGCACCTAAACATGGTTTTTGGACATATTGGAGTGTATTGGGTGCGTTCGTGGCAAAAACTCACTTCGCGACTTGCGCGGCGATCTTTTGTCAATTAATGCCGATATTGCCACTCGTGGGTGCGTTGTTTTTAACCGAACGAAAAAGTGCAAAAAGCACCTAAACATGATTTTTGGACAAATTGTACTGTATTGGGTGCGCTCGTGGCAAAAACTCACTTCGCGACTCGCGCGGCGAACTTTTGTCAATTAATGCCGATATTGCCACTCGTGGGTGCGTTGTTTTTAACCGAACGAAAAAGTGCAAAAAGCACCTAAACATGATTTTTGGACATATTGTACTGTATTGGGTGCGTTCGTGGCAAAAACTCACTTCGCGACTCGCGCGGCGAACTTTTGTCAATTAATGCCGATATTGCCACTCGTGGGTGCGTTGTTTTTAACCGAACGAAAAAGTGCAAAAAGCACCTAAACATGATTTTTGGACATATTGTACTGTATTGGGTGCGTTCGTGGCAAAAACTCACTTCGCGACTCGCGCGGCGAACTTTTGTCAATTAATGCCGATATTGCCACTCGTGGGTGCGTTGTTTTTAACCGGAACGAAAAAGTTCAAAAAGCACCAAAACATGGTTTTTGGACATATTGGAGTGTATTGGGTGCGTTCGTGGCAAAAACTCACTTCGCGACTCGCGCGGCGAACTTTTGTCAATTAATGCCGATATTGCCACTCGTGGGTGCGATGTAATATACAGGAATCAAAATGTTCAAAAAGCACCTAAACATGATTTTTGGACATATTGGAGTGTATTGGGTGCGTTCGTGGCAAAAACTCACTTCGCGACTCGCGCGGCGAACTTTTGTCAATTAATGCCGATATTGCCACACGTGGGTGCGTTGTTTTTAACCGGAACGAAAAAGTTCAAAAAGCACCAAAACATGGTTTTTGGACATATTGGAGTGTATTGGGTGCGTTCGTGGCAAAAACTCACTTCGCGACTCGCGCGGCGAACTTTTGTCAATTAATGCCGATATTGCCACTCGTGGGTGCGATGTAATATACAGGAATCAAAATGCTCAAAAAGCACCTAAACATGATCTTTGGACCTTGGAATGTATTGGGTGCGTTCGTGGCAAAAACTCACTTCGCGACTTGCGCGGCGTCCTTTTGTCAATTAATGCCGATATTGCCACTCGTGGGTGCGATGTAATATACAGGAATCAAAATGTTCAAAAAGCACCTAAACATGATTTTTGGACATTGGAGTGTATTGGGTGCGTTCGCGGCAAAAACTCACTTCGCGACTCGCGCGGCGTCCTTTTGTCAATTAATGCTGATATTGCCATACGTGGGTGCGTAGTTTTTAACCGGAACGAAAAAGTTAAAAAGCACCTAAACATGGTTTTTGGACATATTGGAGTGTATTGGGTGCGTTCGTGGCAAAAACTCACTTCGCGACTCGCGCGGCGACCTTTTGCGAATTAATGCCGATATTGCCACACGTGGGTGCGTTGTTTTTAACCGAACGAAAAAGTGCAAAAAGCACCTAAACATGATTTTTGGACATATTGTACTGTATTGGGTGCGTTCGTGGCAAAAACTCACTTCGCGACTCGCGCGGCGAACTTTTGTCAATTAATGCAGATATTGCCACTCGTGGGTGCGTTGTTTTTAACCAAACGAAAAAGTGCAAAAAGCACCTAAACATGATTTTTGGACATATTGTACTGTATTGGGTGCGTTCGTGGCAAAAACTCACTTCGCGACTCGCGCGGCGTCCTTTTGTCAATTAATGCTGATATTGCCATACGTGGGTGCGTAGTTTTTAACCGGAACGAAAAAGTTAAAAAGCACCTAAACATGGTTTTTGGACATATTGGAGTGTATTGGGTGCGTTCGTGGCAAAAACTCACTTCGCGACTCGCGCGGCGACCTTTTGCGAATTAATGCCGATATTGCCACACGTGGGTGCGTTGTTTTTAACCGAACGAAAAAGTGCAAAAAGCACCTAAACATGATTTTTGGACATATTGTACTGTATTGGGTGCGTTCGTGGCAAAAACTCACTTCGCGACTCGCGCGGCGAACTTTTGTCAATTAATGCCGATATTGCCACTCGTGGGTGCGATGTAATATACAGGAATCAAAATGTTCAAAAAGCACCTAAACATGATTTTTGGACATATTGGAGTGTATTGGGTGCGTTCGTGGCAAAAACTCACTTCGCGACTCGCGCGGCGAACTTTTGTCAATTAATGCCGATATTGCCACACGTGGGTGCGTTGTTTTTAACCGGAACGAAAAAGTTCAAAAAGCACCAAAACATGGTTTTTGGACATATTGGAGTGTATTGGGTGCGTTCGTGGCAAAAACTCACTTCGCGACTCGCGCGGCGAACTTTTGTCAATTAATGCCGATATTGCCACTCGTGGGTGCGTTGTTTTTAACCGGAACGAAAAAGTTCAAAAAGCACCAAAACATGGTTTTTGGACATATTGGAGTGTATTGGGTGCGTTCGTGGCAAAAACTCACTTCGCGACTCGCGCGGCGAACTTTTGTCAATTAATGCCGATATTGCCACTCGTGGGTGCGATGTAATATACAGGAATCAAAATGTTCAAAAAGCACCTAAACATGATTTTTGGACATATTGGAGTGTATTGGGTGCGTTCGTGGCAAAAACTCACTTCGCGACTCGCGCGGCGAACTTTTGTCAATTAATGCCGATATTGCCACACGTGGGTGCGTTGTTTTTAACCGGAACGAAAAAGTTCAAAAAGCACCAAAACATGGTTTTTGGACATATTGGAGTGTATTGGGTGCGTTCGTGGCAAAAACTCACTTCGCGACTCGCGCGGCGAACTTTTGTCAATTAATGCCGATATTGCCACTCGTGGGTGCGATGTAATATACAGGAATCAAAATGCTCAAAAAGCACCTAAACATGATCTTTGGACCTTGGAGTGTATTGGGTGCGTTCGTGGCAAAAACTCACTTCGCGACTTGCGCGGCGTCCTTTTGTCAATTAATGCCGATATTGCCACTCGTGGGTGCGATGTAATATACAGGAATCAAAATGTTCAAAAAGCACCTAAACATGATTTTTGGACATTGGAGTGTATTGGGTGCGTTCGCGGCAAAAACTCACTTCGCGACTCGCGCGGCGTCCTTTTGTCAATTAATGCTGATATTGCCATACGTGGGTGCGTAGTTTTTAACCGGAACGAAAAAGTTAAAAAGCACCTAAACATGGTTTTTGGACATATTGGAGTGTATTGGGTGCGTTCGTGGCAAAAACTCACTTCGCGACTCGCGCGGCGACCTTTTGCGAATTAATGCCGATATTGCCACACGTGGGTGCGTTGTTTTTAACCGAACGAAAAAGTGCAAAAAGCACCTAAACATGATTTTTGGACATATTGTACTGTATTGGGTGCGTTCGTGGCAAAAACTCACTTCGCGACTCGCGCGGCGAACTTTTGTCAATTAATGCAGATATTGCCACTCGTGGGTGCGTTGTTTTTAACCAAACGAAAAAGTGCAAAAAGCACCTAAACATGATTTTTGGACATATTGTACTGTATTGGGTGCGTTCGTGGCAAAAACTCACTTCGCGACTCGCGCGGCGTCCTTTTGTCAATTAATGCTGATATTGCCATACGTGGGTGCGTAGTTTTTAACCGGAACGAAAAAGTTAAAAAGCACCTAAACATGGTTTTTGGACATATTGGAGTGTATTGGGTGCGTTCGTGGCAAAAACTCACTTCGCGACTCGCGCGGCGACCTTTTGCGAATTAATGCCGATATTGCCACACGTGGGTGCGTTGTTTTTAACCGAACGAAAAAGTGCAAAAAGCACCTAAACATGATTTTTGGACATATTGTACTGTATTGGGTGCGTTCGTGGCAAAAACTCACTTCGCGACTCGCGCGGCGAACTTTTGTCAATTAATGCCGATATTGCCACTCGTGGGTGCGATGTAATATACAGGAATCAAAATGTTCAAAAAGCACCTAAACATGATTTTTGGACATATTGGAGTGTATTGGGTGCGTTCGTGGCAAAAACTCACTTCGCGACTCGCGCGGCGAACTTTTGTCAATTAATGCCGATATTGCCACACGTGGGTGCGTTGTTTTTAACCGGAACGAAAAAGTTCAAAAAGCACCAAAACATGGTTTTAGGACATATTGGAGTGTATTGGGTGCGTTCGTGGCAAAAACTCACTTCGCGACTCGCGCGGCGAACTTTTGTCAATTAATGCCGATATTGCCACTCGTGGGTGCGTTGTTTTTAACCGGAACGAAAAAGTTCAAAAAGCACCAAAACATGGTTTTTGGACATATTGGAGTGTATTGGGTGCGTTCGTGGCAAAAACTCACTTCGCGACTCGCGCGGCGAACTTTTGTCAATTAATGCCGATATTGCCACTCGTGGGTGCGATGTAATATACAGGAATCAAAATGTTCAAAAAGCACCTAAACATGATTTTTGGACATATTGGAGTGTATTGGGTGCGTTCGTGGCAAAAACTCACTTCGCGACTCGCGCGGCGAACTTTTGTCAATTAATGCCGATATTGCCACACGTGGGTGCGTTGTTTTTAACCGGAACGAAAAAGTTCAAAAAGCACCAAAACATGGTTTTTGGACATATTGGAGTGTATTGGGTGCGTTCGTGGCAAAAACTCACTTCGCGACTCGCGCGGCGAACTTTTGTCAATTAATGCCGATATTGCCACTCGTGGGTGCGATGTAATATACAGGAATCAAAATGCTCAAAAAGCACCTAAACATGATCTTTGGACCTTGGAGTGTATTGGGTGCGTTCGTGGCAAAAACTCACTTCGCGACTTGCGCGGCGTCCTTTTGTCAATTAATGCCGATATTGCCACTCGTGGGTGCGATGTAATATACAGGAATCAAAATGTTCAAAAAGCACCTAAACATGATTTTTGGACATTGGAGTGTATTGGGTGCGTTCGCGGCAAAAACTCACTTCGCGACTCGCGCGGCGTCCTTTTGTCAATTAATGCTGATATTGCCATACGTGGGTGCGTAGTTTTTAACCGGAACGAAAAAGTTAAAAAGCACCTAAACATGGTTTTTGGACATATTGGAGTGTATTGGGTGCGTTCGTGGCAAAAACTCACTTCGCGACTCGCGCGGCGACCATTTGCGAATTAATGCCGATATTGCCACACGTGGGTGCGTTGTTTTTAACCGAACGAAAAAGTGCAAAAAGCACCTAAACATGATTTTTGGACATATTGTACTGTATTGGGTGCGTTCGTGGCAAAAACTCACTTCGCGACTCGCGCGGCGAACTTTTGTCAATTAATGCAGATATTGCCACTCGTGGGTGCGTTGTTTTTAACCAAACGAAAAAGTGCAAAAAGCACCTAAACATGATTTTTGGACATATTGTACTGTATTGGGTGCGTTCGTGGCAAAAACTCACTTCGCGACTCGCGCGGCGTCCTTTTGTCAATTAATGCTGATATTGCCATACGTGGGTGCGTAGTTTTTAACCGGAACGAAAAAGTTAAAAAGCACCTAAACATGGTTTTTGGACATATTGGAGTGTATTGGGTGCGTTCGTGGCAAAAACTCACTTCGCGACTCGCGCGGCGAACTTTTGTCAATTAATGCCGATATTGCCACACGTGGGTGCGTTGTTTTTAACCGAACGAAAAAGTGCAAAAAGCACCTAAACATGATTTTTGGACATATTGTACTGTATTGGGTGCGTTCGTGGCAAAAACTCACTTCGCGACTCGCGCGGCGAACTTTTGTCAATTAATGCCGATATTGCCACTCGTGGGTGCGTTGTTTTTAACCGGAACGAAAAAGTTCAAAAAGCACCAAAACATGGTTTTTGGACATATTGGAGTGTATTGGGTGCGTTCGTGGCAAAAACTCACTTCGCGACTCGCGCGGCGAACTTTTGTCAATTAATGCCGATATTGCCACTCGTGGGTGCGATGTAATATACAGGAATCAAAATGTTCAAAAAGCACCTAAACATGATTTTTGGACATATTGGAGTGTATTGGGTGCGTTCGTGGCAAAAACTCACTTCGCGACTCGCGCGGCGAACTTTTGTCAATTAATGCCGATATTGCCACACGTGGGTGCGTTGTTTTTAACCGGAACGAAAAAGTTCAAAAAGCACCAAAACATGGTTTTTGGACATATTGGAGTGTATTGGGTGCGTTCGTGGCAAAAACTCACTTCGCGACTCGCGCGGCGAACTTTTGTCAATTAATGCCGATATTGCCACTCGTGGGTGCGATGTAATATACAGGAATCAAAATGCTCAAAAAGCACCTAAACATGATCTTTGGACCTTGGAGTGTATTGGGTGCGTTCGTGGCAAAAACTCACTTCGCGACTTGCGCGGCGTCCTTTTGTCAATTAATGCCGATATTGCCACTCGTGGGTGCGATGTAATATACAGGAATCAAAATGTTCAAAAAGCACCTAAACATGATTTTTGGACATTGGAGTGTATTGGGTGCGTTCGCGGCAAAAACTCACTTCGCGACTCGCGCGGCGTCCTTTTGTCAATTAATGCTGATATTGCCATACGTGGGTGCGTAGTTTTTAACCGGAACGAAAAAGTTAAAAAGCACCTAAACATGGTTTTTGGACATATTGGAGTGTATTGGGTGCGTTCGTGGCAAAAACTCACTTCGCGACTCGCGCGGCGACCATTTGCGAATTAATGCCGATATTGCCACACGTGGGTGCGTTGTTTTTAACCGAACGAAAAAGTGCAAAAAGCACCTAAACATGATTTTTGGACATATTGTACTGTATTGGGTGCGTTCGTGGCAAAAACTCACTTCGCGACTCGCGCGGCGAACTTTTGTCAATTAATGCAGATATTGCCACTCGTGGGTGCGTTGTTTTTAACCAAACGAAAAAGTGCAAAAAGCACCTAAACATGATTTTTGGACATATTGTACTGTATTGGGTGCGTTCGTGGCAAAAACTCACTTCGCGACTCGCGCGGCGTCCTTTTGTCAATTAATGCTGATATTGCCATACGTGGGTGCGTAGTTTTTAACCGGAACGAAAAAGTTAAAAAGCACCTAAACATGGTTTTTGGACATATTGGAGTGTATTGGGTGCGTTCGTGGCAAAAACTCACTTCGCGACTCGCGCGGCGACCTTTTGCGAATTAATGCCGATATTGCCACACGTGGGTGCGTTGTTTTTAACCGAACGAAAAAGTGCAAAAAGCACCTAAACATGATTTTTGGACATATTGTACTGT
This sequence comes from Oryza sativa Japonica Group, assembly GCF_034140825.1. Lineage (NCBI taxonomy): Eukaryota > Viridiplantae > Streptophyta > Magnoliopsida > Poales > Poaceae > Oryza > Oryza sativa. The sequence goes on from NC_089040.1 coordinate 16,128,145, forward strand.
ATTGGGTGCGTTCGTGGCAAAAACTCACTTCGCGACTCGCGCGGCGAACTTTTGTCAATTAATGCCGATATTGCCACTCGTGGATGCGTTGTTTTTAACCGGAACGAAAAAGTTTAAAAAGCACCAAAACATGGTTTTTGGACATATTGGAGTGTATTGGGTGCGTTCGTGGCAAAAACTCACTTCGTGACTCGCGCGGCGAACTTTTGTCAATTAATGCCGATATTGCCACTCGTGGGTGCGATGTAATATACAGGAATCAAAATGTTCAAAAAGCACCTAAACATGATTTTTGGACATATTGGAGTGTATTGGGTGCGTTCGTGGCAAAAACTCACTTCGCGACTCGCGCGGCGAACTTTTGTCAATTAATGCCGATATTGCCACACGTGGGTGCGTTGTTTTTAACCGGAACGAAAAAGTTCAGAAAGCACAAAAACATGGTTTTTGGACATATTGGAGTGTATTGGGTGCGTTCGTGGCAAAAACTCACTTCGCGACTCGCGCGGCGAACTTTTGTCAATTAATGCCGATATTGCCACTCGTGGGTGCGATGTAATATACAGGAATCAAAATGCACAAAAAGCACCTAAACATGATCTTTGGACATTGGAGTGTATTGGGTGCGTTCGTGGCAAAAACTCACTTCGCGACTCGCGCGGCGTCCTTTTGTCAATTAATGCTGATATTGCCATACGTGGGTGCGTAGTTTTTAACCGGAACGAAAAAGTTAAAAAGCACCTAAACATGGTTTTTGGACATATTGGAGTGTATTGGGTGCGTTCGTGGCAAAAACTCACTTCGCGACTTGCGCGGCGATCTTTTGTCAATTAATGCCGATATTGCCACTCGTGGGTGCGTTGTTTTTAACCGAACGAAAAAGTGCAAAAAGCACCTAAACATGATTTTTGGACAAATTGTACTGTATTGGGTGCGCTCGTGGCAAAAACTCACTTCGCGACTCGCGCGGCGAACTTTTGTCAATTAATGCCGATATTGCCACTCGTGGGTGCGTTGTTTTTAACCGAACGAAAAAGTGCAAAAAGCACCTAAACATGATTTTTGGACATATTGTACTGTATTGGGTGCGTTCGTGGCAAAAACTCACTTCGCGACTCGCGCGGCGAACTTTTGTCAATTAATGCCGATATTGCCACTCGTGGGTGCGTTGTTTTTAACCGGAACGAAAAAGTTCAAAAAGCACCAAAACATGGTTTTTGGACATATTGGAGTGTATTGGGTGCGTTCGTGGCAAAAACTCACTTCGCGACTCGCGCGGCGAACTTTTGTCAATTAATGCCGATATTGCCACTCGTGGGTGCGTTGTTTTTAACCGGAACGAAAAAGTTCAAAAAGCACCAAAACATGGTTTTTGGACATATTGGAGTGTATTGGGTGCGTTCGTGGCAAAAACTCACTTCGCGACTCGCGCGGCGAACTTTTGTCAATTAATGCCGATATTGCCACTCGTGGGTGCGATGTAATATACAGGAATCAAAAAGTTCAAAAAGCACCAAAACATGGTTTTTGGACATATTGGAGTGTATTGGGTGCGTTCGTGGCAAAAACTCACTTCGCGACTCGCGCGGCGAACTTTTGTCAATTAATGCCGATATTGCCACTCGTGGGTGCGATGTAATATACAGGAATCAAAATGCTCAAAAAGCACCTAAACATGATCTTTGGACATTGGAGTGTATTGGGTGCGTTCGTGGCAAAAACTCACTTCGCGACTCGCGCGGCGTCCTTTTGTCAATTAATGCCGATATTGCCACTCGTGGGTGCGATGTAATATACAGGAATCAAAATGTTCAAAAAGCACCTAAACATGATTTTTGGACATTGGAGTGTATTGGGTGCGTTCGTGGCAAAAACTCACTTCGCGACTCGCGCGGCGTCATTTTGTCAATTAATGCTGACATTGCCATACGTGGGTGCGTAGTTTTTAACCGGAACGAAAAAGTTAAAAAGCACCTAAACATGGTTTTTGGACATATTGGAGTGTATTGGGTGCGTTCGTGGCAAAAACTCACTTCGCGACTCGCGCGGCGACCTTTTGCGAATTAATGCCGATATTGCCACACGTGGGTGCGTTGTTTTTAACCGAACGAAAAAGTGCAAAAAGCACCTAAACATGATTTTTGGACATATTGTACTGTATTGGGTGCGTTCGTGGCAAAAACTCACTTCGCGACTCGCGCGGCGAACTTTTGTCAATTAATGCCGATATTGCCACTCGTGGGTGCGTTGTTTTTAACCGGAACGAAAAAGTGCAAAAAGCACCTAAACATGATTTTTGGACATATTGTACTGTATTGGGTGCGTTCGTGGCAAAAACTCACTTCGCGACTCGCGCGGCGAACTTTTGTCAATTAATGCCGATATTGCCACTCGTGGGTGCGTTGTTTTTAACCGAACGAAAAAGTGCAAAAAGCACCTAAACATGATTTTTGGACATATTGTACTGTATTGGGTGCGTTCGTGGCAAAAACTCACTTCGCGACTCGCGCGGCGAACTTTTGTCAATTAATGCCGATATTGCCACTCGTGGGTGCGTTGTTTTTAACCGGAACGAAAAAGTTCCAAAAGCACCAAAACATGATTTTTGGACATATTGGATTGCATTGGGTGCGTTCGTGGCAAAAACTCACTTCGCGACTCGCGCGGCGAACTTTTGCCAATTAATGTCGATATTGCCACACGTGGGTGCGATGTAATATACCGGAATCAAAAAGTTCAAAAGGCACCTAAACATGATTTTTGGACATATTGTACTGTATTGGGTGCGTTCGTGGCAAAAACTCACTTCGCGACTCGCGCGGCGAACTTTTGCCAATTAATGTCGATATTGCCACACGTGGGTGCGATGTAATATACCGGAATCAAAAAGTTCAAAAGGCACCTAAACATGATTTTTGGACATATTGGAGTGTATTGGGTGCGTTCGTGGCAAAAACTCACTTCGCGACTCGCGCGGCGAACTTTTGTCAATTAATGCCGATATTGCCACTCGTGGGTGCGTTGTTTTTAACCGAACGAAAAAGTGCAAAAAGCACCTAAACATGATTTTTGGACATATTGTACTGTATTGGGTGCGTTCGTGGCAAAAACTCACTTCGCGACTCGAGCGGCGAACTTTTGTCAATTCATGCCTATATTGCCACTCGTGGGTGCGTTGTTTTTAACCGAACGAAAAAGTGCAAAAAGCACCTAAACATGATTTTTGGACATATTGTACTGTATTGGGTGCGTTCGTGGCAAAAATTCACTTCGCGACTCGCGCGGCGAACTTTTGTCAATTAATGCCGATATTGCCACTCGTGGGTGCGTTGTTTTTAACCGAACGAAAAAGTGCAAAAAGCACCTAAACATGGTTTTTGGACATATTGGAGTGTATTGGGTGCGTTCGTGGCAAAAACTCACTTCGCGACTCGCGCGGCGAACTTTTGTCAATTCATGCCTATATTGCCACTCGTGGGTGCGTTGTTTTTAACCGAACGAAAAAGTGCAAAAAGCACCTAAACATGATTTTTGGACATATTGTACTGTATTGGGTGCGTTCGTGGCAAAAACTCACTTCGCGACTCGCGCGGCGAACTTTTGTCAATTAATGCCGATATTGCCACTCGTGGATGCGTTGTTTTTAACCGGAACGAAAAAGTTTAAAAAGCACCAAAACATGGTTTTTGGACATATTGGAGTGTATTGGGTGCGTTCGTGGCAAAAACTCACTTCGTGACTCGCGCGGCGAACTTTTGTCAATTAATGCCGATATTGCCACTCGTGGGTGCGATGTAATATACAATAATCAAAATGTTCAAAAAGCACCTAAACATGATTTTTGGACATATTGGAGTGTATTGGGTGCGTTCGTGGCAAAAACTCACTTCGCGACTCGCGCGGCGAACTTTTGTCAATTAATGCCGATATTGCCACACGTGGGTGCGTTGTTTTTAACCGGAACGAAAAAGTTCAGAAAGCACCAAAACATGGTTTTTGGACATATTGGAGTGTATTGGGTGCGTTCGTGGCAAAAACTCACTTCGCGACTCGCGCGGCGAACTTTTGTCAATTAATGCCGATATTGCCACTCGTGGGTGCGATGTAATATACAGGAATCAAAATGCACAAAAAGCACCTAAACATGATCTTTGGACATTGGAGTGTATTGGGTGCGTTCGTGGCAAAAACTCACTTCGCGACTCGCGCGGCGTCCTTTTGTCAATTAATGCTGATATTGCCATACGTGGGTGCGTAGTTTTTAACCGGAACGAAAAAGTTAAAAAGCACCTAAACATGGTTTTTGGACATATTGCAGTGTATTGGGTGCGTTCGTGGCAAAAACTCACTTCGCGACTTGCGCGGCGAACTTTTGTCAATTAATGCCGATATTGCCACTCGTGGGTGCGTTGTTTTTAACCGAACGAAAAAGTGCAAAAAGCTCCTAAACATGATTTTTGGACATATTGTACTGTATTGGGTGCGCTCGTGGCAAAAACTCACTTCGCGACTCGCGCGGCGAACTTTTGTCAATTAATGCCGATATTGCCACTCGTTGGTGCGTTGTTTTTAACCGAACGAAAAAGTGCAAAAAGCACCTAAACATGATTTTTGGACATATTGTACTGTATTGGGTGCGTTCGTGGCAAAAACTCACTTCGCGACTCGCGCGGCGAACTTTTGTCAATTAATGCCGATATTGCCACTCGTGGGTGCGTTGTTTTTAACCGGAACGAAAAAGTTCAAAAAGCACCAAAACATGGTTTTTGGACATATTGGAGTGTATTGGGTGCGTTCGTGGCAAAAACTCACTTCGCGACTCGCGCGGCGAACTTTTGTCAATTAATGCCGATATTGCCACTCGTGGGTGCGATGTAATATACAGGAATCAAAATGTTCAAAAAGCACCTAAACATGATTTTTGGACATATTGGAGTGTATTGGGTGCGTTCGTGGCAAAAACTCACTTCGCGACTCGCGCGGCGAACTTTTGTCAATTAATGCCGATATTGCCACACGTTGGTGCGTTGTTTTTAACCGGAACGAAAAAGTTCAAAAAGCACCAAAACATGGTTTTAGGACATATTGGAGTGTATTGGGTGCGTTCGTGGCAAAAACTCACTTCGCGACTCGCGCGGCGAACTTTTGTCAATTAATGCCGATATTGCCACTCGTGGGTGCGATGTAATATACAGGAATCAAAATGCTCAAAAAGCACCTAAACATGATCTTTGGACCTTGGAGTGTATTGGGTGCGTTCGTGGCAAAAACTCACTTCGCGACTCGCGCGGCGTCCTTTTGTCAATTAATGCCGATATTGCCACTCGTGGGTGCGATGTAATATACAGGAATCAAAATGTTCAAAAAGCACCTAAACATGATTTTTGGACATTGGAGTGTATTGGGTGCGTTCGTGGCAAAAACTCACTTCGCGACTCGCGCGGCGTCCTTTTGTCAATTAATGCTGATATTGCCATACGTGGGTGCGTAGTTTTTAACCGGAACGAAAAAGTTAAAAAGCACCTAAACATGGTTTTTGGACATATTGGAGTGTATTGGGTGCGTTCGTGGCAAAAACTCACTTCGCGACTCGCGCGGCGACCTTTTGCGAATTAATGCCGATATTGCCACACGTGGGTGCGTTGTTTTTAACCGAACGAAAAAGTGCAAAAAGCACCTAAACATGATTTTTGGACATATTGTACTGTATTGGGTGCGTTCGTGGCAAAAACTCACTTCGCGACTCGCGCGGCGAACTTTTGTCAATTAATGCCGATATTGCCACTCGTGGATGCGTTGTTTTTAACCGGAACGAAAAAGTTTAAAAAGCACCAAAACATGGTTTTTGGACATATTGGAGTGTATTGGGTGCGTTCGTGGCAAAAACTCACTTCGCGACTCGCGCGGCGAACTTTTGTCAATTAATGCCGATATTGCCACTCGTGGGTGCGATGTAATATACAGGAATCAAAATGTTCAAAAAGCACCTAAACATGATTTTTGGACATATTGGAGTGTATTGGGTGCGTTCGTGGCAAAAACTCACTTCGCGACTCGCGCGGCGAACTTTTGTCAATTAATGCCGATATTGCCACACGTGGGTGCGTTGTTTTTAACCGGAACGAAAAAGTTCAGAAAGCACCAAAACATGGTTTTTGGACATATTGGAGTGTATTGGGTGCGTTCGTGGCAAAAACTCACTTCGCGACTCGCGCGGCGTCCTTTTGTCAATTAATGCTGATATTGCCATACGTGGGTGCGTAGTTTTTAACCGGAACGAAAAAGTTAAAAAGCACCTAAACATGGTTTTTGGACATATTGGAGTGTATTGGGTGCGTTCGTGGCAAAAACTCACTTCGCGACTTGCGCGGCGATCTTTTGTCAATTAATGCCGATATTGCCACTCGTGGGTGCGTTGTTTTTAACCGAACGAAAAAGTGCAAAAAGCACCTAAACATGATTTTTGGACAAATTGTACTGTATTGGGTGCGCTCGTGGCAAAAACTCACTTCGCGACTCGCGCGGCGAACTTTTGTCAATTAATGCCGATATTGCCACTCGTGGGTGCGATGTAATATACAGGAATCAAAATGCACAAAAAGCACCTAAACATGATCTTTGGACATTGGAGTGTATTGGGTGCGTTCGTGGCAAAAACTCACTTCGCGACTCGCGCGGCGTCCTTTTGTCAATTAATGCTGATATTGCCATACGTGGGTGCGTAGTTTTTAACCGGAACGAAAAAGTTAAAAAGCACCTAAACATGGTTTTTGGACATATTGGAGTGTATTGGGTGCGTTCGTGGCAAAAACTCACTTCGCGACTCGCGCGGCGAACTTTTGTCAATTAATGCCGATATTGCCACTCGTGGGTGCGATGTAATATACAGGAATCAAAATGCTCAAAAAGCACCTAAACATGATCTTTGGACATTGGAGTGTATTGGGTGCGTTCGTGGCAAAAACTCACTTCGCGACTCGCGCGGCGTCCTTTTGTCAATTAATGCCGATATTGCCACTCGTGGGTGCGATGTAATATACAGGAATCAAAATGTTCAAAAAGCACCTAAACATGATTTTTGGACATTGGAGTGTATTGGGTGCGTTCGTGGCAAAAACTCACTTCGCGACTCGCGCGGCGTCATTTTGTCAATTAATGCTGACATTGCCATACGTGGGTGCGTAGTTTTTAACCGGAACGAAAAAGTTAAAAAGCACCTAAACATGGTTTTTGGACATATTGGAGTGTATTGGGTGCGTTCGTGGCAAAAACTCACTTCGCGACTCGCGCGGCGACCTTTTGCGAATTAATGCCGATATTGCCACACGTGGGTGCGTTGTTTTTAACCGAACGAAAAAGTGCAAAAAGCACCTAAACATGATTTTTGGACATATTGTACTGTATTGGGTGCGTTCGTGGCAAAAACTCACTTCGCGACTCGCGCGGCGAACTTTTGTCAATTAATGCCGATATTGCCACTCGTGGGTGCGTTGTTTTTAACCGGAACGAAAAAGTGCAAAAAGCACCTAAACATGATTTTTGGACATATTGTACTGTATTGGGTGCGTTCGTGGCAAAAACTCACTTCGCGACTCGCGCGGCGAACTTTTGTCAATTAATGCCGATATTGCCACTCGTGGGTGCGTTGTTTTTAACCGAACGAAAAAGTGCAAAAAGCACCTAAACATGATTTTTGGACATATTGTACTGTATTGGGTGCGTTCGTGGCAAAAACTCACTTCGCGACTCGCGCGGCGAACTTTTGTCAATTAATGCCGATATTGCCACTCGTGGGTGCGTTGTTTTTAACCGGAACGAAAAAGTTCCAAAAGCACCAAAACATGATTTTTGGACATATTGGATTGCATTGGGTGCGTTCGTGGCAAAAACTCACTTCGCGACTCGCGCGGCGAACTTTTGCCAATTAATGTCGATATTGCCACACGTGGGTGCGATGTAATATACCGGAATCAAAAAGTTCAAAAGGCACCTAAACATGATTTTTGGACATATTGTACTGTATTGGGTGCGTTCGTGGCAAAAACTCACTTCGCGACTCGCGCGGCGAACTTTTGCCAATTAATGTCGATATTGCCACACGTGGGTGCGATGTAATATACCGGAATCAAAAAGTTCAAAAGGCACCTAAACATGATTTTTGGACATATTGGAGTGTATTGGGTGCGTTCGTGGCAAAAACTCACTTCGCGACTCGCGCGGCGAACTTTTGTCAATTAATGCCGATATTGCCACTCGTGGGTGCGTTGTTTTTAACCGAACGAAAAAGTGCAAAAAGCACCTAAACATGATTTTTGGACATATTGTACTGTATTGGGTGCGTTCGTGGCAAAAACTCACTTCGCGACTCGAGCGGCGAACTTTTGTCAATTCATGCCTATATTGCCACTCGTGGGTGCGTTGTTTTTAACCGAACGAAAAAGTGCAAAAAGCACCTAAACATGATTTTTGGACATATTGTACTGTATTGGGTGCGTTCGTGGCAAAAATTCACTTCGCGACTCGCGCGGCGAACTTTTGTCAATTAATGCCGATATTGCCACTCGTGGGTGCGTTGTTTTTAACCGAACGAAAAAGTGCAAAAAGCACCTAAACATGGTTTTTGGACATATTGGAGTGTATTGGGTGCGTTCGTGGCAAAAACTCACTTCGCGACTCGCGCGGCGAACTTTTGTCAATTCATGCCTATATTGCCACTCGTGGGTGCGTTGTTTTTAACCGAACGAAAAAGTGCAAAAAGCACCTAAACATGATTTTTGGACATATTGTACTGTATTGGGTGCGTTCGTGGCAAAAACTCACTTCGCGACTCGCGCGGCGAACTTTTGTCAATTAATGCCGATATTGCCACTCGTGGATGCGTTGTTTTTAACCGGAACGAAAAAGTTTAAAAAGCACCAAAACATGGTTTTTGGACATATTGGAGTGTATTGGGTGCGTTCGTGGCAAAAACTCACTTCGTGACTCGCGCGGCGAACTTTTGTCAATTAATGCCGATATTGCCACTCGTGGGTGCGATGTAATATACAATAATCAAAATGTTCAAAAAGCACCTAAACATGATTTTTGGACATATTGGAGTGTATTGGGTGCGTTCGTGGCAAAAACTCACTTCGCGACTCGCGCGGCGAACTTTTGTCAATTAATGCCGATATTGCCACACGTGGGTGCGTTGTTTTTAACCGGAACGAAAAAGTTCAGAAAGCACCAAAACATGGTTTTAGGACATATTGGAGTGTATTGGGTGCGTTCGTGGCAAAAACTCACTTCGCGACTCGCGCGGCGAACTTTTGTCAATTAATGCCGATATTGCCACTCGTGGGTGCGATGTAATATACAGGAATCAAAATGCACAAAAAGCACCTAAACATGATCTTTGGACATTGGAGTGTATTGGGTGCGTTCGTGGCAAAAACTCACTTCGCGACTCGCGCGGCGTCCTTTTGTCAATTAATGCTGATATTGCCATACGTGGGTGCGTAGTTTTTAACCGGAACGAAAAAGTTAAAAAGCACCTAAACATGGTTTTTGGACATATTGCAGTGTATTGGGTGCGTTCGTGGCAAAAACTCACTTCGCGACTTGCGCGGCGAACTTTTGTCAATTAATGCCGATATTGCCACTCGTGGGTGCGTTGTTTTTAACCGAACGAAAAAGTGCAAAAAGCTCCTAAACATGATTTTTGGACATATTGTACTGTATTGGGTGCGCTCGTGGCAAAAACTCACTTCGCGACTCGCGCGGCGAACTTTTGTCAATTAATGCCGATATTGCCACTCGTTGGTGCGTTGTTTTTAACCGAACGAAAAAGTGCAAAAAGCACCTAAACATGATTTTTGGACATATTGTACTGTATTGGGTGCGTTCGTGGCAAAAACTCACTTCGCGACTCGCGCGGCGAACTTTTGTCAATTAATGCCGATATTGCCACTCGTGGGTGCGTTGTTTTTAACCGGAACGAAAAAGTTCAAAAAGCACCAAAACATGGTTTTTGGACATATTGGAGTGTATTGGGTGCGTTCGTGGCAAAAACTCACTTCGCGACTCGCGCGGCGAACTTTTGTCAATTAATGCCGATATTGCCACTCGTGGGTGCGATGTAATATACAGGAATCAAAATGTTCAAAAAGCACCTAAACATGATTTTTGGACATATTGGAGTGTATTGGGTGCGTTCGTGGCAAAAACTCACTTCGCGACTCGCGCGGCGAACTTTTGTCAATTAATGCCGATATTGCCACACGTTGGTGCGTTGTTTTTAACCGGAACGAAAAAGTTCAAAAAGCACCAAAACATGGTTTTAGGACATATTGGAGTGTATTGGGTGCGTTCGTGGCAAAAACTCACTTCGCGACTCGCGCGGCGAACTTTTGTCAATTAATGCCGATATTGCCACTCGTGGGTGCGATGTAATATACAGGAATCAAAATGCTCAAAAAGCACCTAAACATGATCTTTGGACCTTGGAGTGTATTGGGTGCGTTCGTGGCAAAAACTCACTTCGCGACTCGCGCGGCGTCCTTTTGTCAATTAATGCCGATATTGCCACTCGTGGGTGCGATGTAATATACAGGAATCAAAATGTTCAAAAAGCACCTAAACATGATTTTTGGACATTGGAGTGTATTGGGTGCGTTCGTGGCAAAAACTCACTTCGCGACTCGCGCGGCGTCCTTTTGTCAATTAATGCTGATATTGCCATACGTGGGTGCGTAGTTTTTAACCGGAACGAAAAAGTTAAAAAGCACCTAAACATGGTTTTTGGACATATTGGAGTGTATTGGGTGCGTTCGTGGCAAAAACTCACTTCGCGACTCGCGCGGCGACCTTTTGCGAATTAATGCCGATATTGCCACACGTGGGTGCGTTGTTTTTAACCGAACGAAAAAGTGCAAAAAGCACCTAAACATGATTTTTGGACATATTGTACTGTATTGGGTGCGTTCGTGGCAAAAACTCACTTCGCGACTCGCGCGGCGAACTTTTGTCAATTAATGCCGATATTGCCACTCGTGGATGCGTTGTTTTTAACCGGAACGAAAAAGTTTAAAAAGCACCAAAACATGGTTTTTGGACATATTGGAGTGTATTGGGTGCGTTCGTGGCAAAAACTCACTTCGCGACTCGCGCGGCGAACTTTTGTCAATTAATGCCGATATTGCCACTCGTGGGTGCGATGTAATATACAGGAATCAAAATGTTCAAAAAGCACCTAAACATGATTTTTGGACATATTGGAGTGTATTGGGTGCGTTCGTGGCAAAAACTCACTTCGCGACTCGCGCGGCGAACTTTTGTCAATTAATGCCGATATTGCCACACGTGGGTGCGTTGTTTTTAACCGGAACGAAAAAGTTCAGAAAGCACCAAAACATGGTTTTTGGACATATTGGAGTGTATTGGGTGCGTTCGTGGCAAAAACTCACTTCGCGACTCGCGCGGCGTCCTTTTGTCAATTAATGCTGATATTGCCATACGTGGGTGCGTAGTTTTTAACCGGAACGAAAAAGTTAAAAAGCACCTAAACATGGTTTTTGGACATATTGGAGTGTATTGGGTGCGTTCGTGGCAAAAACTCACTTCGCGACTTGCGCGGCGATCTTTTGTCAATTAATGCCGATATTGCCACTCGTGGGTGCGTTGTTTTTAACCGAACGAAAAAGTGCAAAAAGCACCTAAACATGATTTTTGGACAAATTGTACTGTATTGGGTGCGCTCGTGGCAAAAACTCACTTCGCGACTCGCGCGGCGAACTTTTGTCAATTAATGCCGATATTGCCACTCGTGGGTGCGTTGTTTTTAACCGAACGAAAAAGTGCAAAAAGCACCTAAACATGATTTTTGGACATATTGTACTGTATTGGGTGCGTTCGTGGCAAAAACTCACTTCGCGACTCGCGCGGCGAACTTTTGTCAATTAATGCCGATATTGCCACTCGTGGGTGCGTTGTTTTTAACCGGAACGAAAAAGTTCAAAAAGCACCAAAACATGGTTTTTGGACATATTGGAGTGTATTGGGTGCGTTCGTGGCAAAAACTCACTTCGCGACTCGCGCGGCGAACTTTTGTCAATTAATGCCGATATTGCCACTCGTGGGTGCGATGTAATATACAGGAATCAAAATGTTCAAAAAGCACCTAAACATGATTTTTGGACATATTGGAGTGTATTGGGTGCGTTCGTGGCAAAAACTCACTTCGCGACTCGCGCGGCGAACTTTTGTCAATTAATGCCGATATTGCCACACGTGGGTGCGTTGTTTTTAACCGGAACGAAAAAGTTCAAAAAGCACCAAAACATGGTTTTTGGACATATTGGAGTGTATTGGGTGCGTTCGTGGCAAAAACTCACTTCGCGACTCGCGCGGCGAACTTTTGTCAATTAATGCCGATATTGCCACTCGTGGGTGCGATGTAATATACAGGAATCAAAATGCTCAAAAAGCACCTAAACATGATCTTTGGACCTTGGAGTGTATTGGGTGCGTTCGTGGCAAAAACTCACTTCGCGACTCGCGCGGCGTCCTTTTGTCAATTAATGCCGATATTGCCACTCGTGGGTGCGATGTAATATACAGGAATCAAAATGTTCAAAAAGCACCTAAACATGATTTTTGGACATTGGAGTGTATTGGGTGCGTTCGCGGCAAAAACTCACTTCGCGACTCGCGCGGCGTCCTTTTGTCAATTAATGCTGATATTGCCATACGTGGGTGCGTAGTTTTTAACCGGAACGAAAAAGTTAAAAAGCACCTAAACATGGTTTTTGGACATATTGGAGTGTATTGGGTGCGTTCGTGGCAAAAACTCACTTCGCGACTCGCGCGGCGACCTTTTGCGAATTAATGCCGATATTGCCACACGTGGGTGCGTTGTTTTTAACCGAACGAAAAAGTGCAAAAAGCACCTAAACATGATTTTTGGACATATTGTACTGTATTGGGTGCGTTCGTGGCAAAAACTCACTTCGCGACTCGCGCGGCGAACTTTTGTCAATTAATGCAGATATTGCCACTCGTGGGTGCGTTGTTTTTAACCAAACGAAAAAGTGCAAAAGGCACCTAAACATGATTTTTGGACATATTGTACTGTATTGGGTGCGTTCGTGGCAGAAACTCACTTCGCGACTCGCGCGGCGTCCTTTTGTCAATTAATGCTGATATTGCCATACGTGGGTGCGTAGTTTTTAACCGGAACGAAAAAGTTAAAAAGCACCTAAACATGGTTTTTGGACATATTGGAGTGTATTGGGTGCGTTCGTGGCAAAAAACTCACTTCGCGACTCGCGCGGCGAACTTTTGTCAATTAATGCCGATATTGCCACTCGTGGGTGCGATGTAATATACAGGAATCAAAATGCTCAAAAAGAACCTAAACATGATCTTTGGATATTGGAGTGTATTGGGTGCGTTCGTGGCAAAAACTCACTTCGCGACTCGCGCGGCGTCCTTTTGTCAATTAATGCTGATATTGCCATACGTGGGTGCGTAGTTTTTAACCGGAACGAAAAAGTTAAAAAGCACCTAAACATGGTTTTTGGACATATTGGAGTGTATTGGGTGCGTTCGTGGCAAAAACTCACTTCGCGACTCGCGCGGCGAACTTTTGTCAATTAATGCCGATATTGCCACTCGTGGGTGCGTTGTTTTTAACCGGAACGAAAAAGTTCAAAAAGCACCAAAACATGGTTTTTGGACATATTGGAGTGTATTGGGTGCGTTCGTGGCAAAAACTCACTTCGCGACTCGCGCGGCAAACTTTTGTCAATTAATGCCGATATTGCCACTCGTGGGTGCGTTGTTTTTAACCGGAACGAAAAAGTTCCAAAAGCACCAAAACATGATTTTTGGACATATTGGATTGCATTGGGTGGTGCGTTCGTGGCAAAAACTCACTTCGCGACTCGCGCGGCGACCTTTTGCGAATTAATGCCGATATTGCCACACGTGGGTGCGTTGTTTTTAACCGAACGAAAAAGTGCAAAAAGCACCTAAACATGATTTTTGGACATATTGTACTGTATTGGGTGCGTTCGTGGCAAAAACTCACTTCGCGACTCGCGCGGCGAACTTTTGTCAATTAATGCAGATATTGCCACTCGTGGGTGCGTTGTTTTTAACCAAACGAAAAAGTGCAAAAAGCACCTAAACATGATTTTTGGACATATTGTACTGTATTGGGTGCGTTCGTGGCAGAAACTCACTTCGCGACTCGCGCGGCGTCCTTTTGTCAATTAATGCTGATATTGCCATACGTGGGTGCGTAGTTTTTAACCGGAACGAAAAAGTTAAAAAGCACCTAAACATGGTTTTTGGACATATTGGAGTGTATTGGGTGCGTTCGTGGCAAAAAACTCACTTCGCGACTCGCGCGGCGAACTTTTGTCAATTAATGCCGATATTGCCACTCGTGGGTGCGATGTAATATACAGGAATCAAAATGCTCAAAAAGAACCTAAACATGATCTTTGGATATTGGAGTGTATTGGGTGCGTTCGTGGCAAAAACTCACTTCGCGACTCGCGCGGCGTCCTTTTGTCAATTAATGCTGATATTGCCATACGTGGGTGCGTAGTTTTTAACCGGAACGAAAAAGTTAAAAAGCACCTAAACATGGTTTTTGGACATATTGGAGTGTATTGGGTGCGTTCGTGGCAAAAACTCACTTCGCGACTCGCGCGGCGAACTTTTGTCAATTAATGCCGATATTGCCACTCGTGGGTGCGTTGTTTTTAACCGGAACGAAAAAGTTCAAAAAGCACCAAAACATGGTTTTTGGACATATTGGAGTGTATTGGGTGCGTTCGTGGCAAAAACTCACTTCGCGACTCGCGCGGCAAACTTTTGTCAATTAATGCCGATATTGCCACTCGTGGGTGCGTTGTTTTTAACCGGAACGAAAAAGTTCCAAAAGCACCAAAACATGATTTTTGGACATATTGGATTGCATTGGGTGGTGCGTTCGTGGCAAAAACTCACTTCGCGACTCGCGCGGCGACCTTTTGCGAATTAATGCCGATATTGCCACACGTGGGTGCGTTGTTTTTAACCGAACGAAAAAGTGCAAAAAGCACCTAAACATGATTTTTGGACATATTGTACTGTATTGGGTGCGTTCGTGGCAAAAACTCACTTCGCGACTCGCGCGGCGAACTTTTGTCAATTAATGCAGATATTGCCACTCGTGGGTGCGTTGTTTTTAACCAAACGAAAAAGTGCAAAAAGCACCTAAACATGATTTTTGGACATATTGTACTGTATTGGGTGCGTTCGTGGCAGAAACTCACTTCGCGACTCGCGCGGCGTCCTTTTGTCAATTAATGCTGATATTGCCATACGTGGGTGCGTAGTTTTTAACCGGAACGAAAAAGTTAAAAAGCACCTAAACATGGTTTTTGGACATATTGGAGTGTATTGGGTGCGTTCGTGGCAAAAAACTCACTTCGCGACTCGCGCGGCGAACTTTTGTCAATTAATGCCGATATTGCCACTCGTAGGTGCGATGTAATATACAGGAATCAAAATGCTCAAAAAGCACCTAAACATGATCTTTGGATATTGGAGTGTATTGGGTGCGTTCGTGGCAAAAACTCACTTCGCGACTCGCGCGGCGTCCTTTTGTCAATTAATGCTGATATTGCCATACGTGGGTGCGTAGTTTTTAACCGGAACGAAAAAGTTAAAAAGCACCTAAACATGGTTTTTGGACATATTGGAGTGTATTGGGTGCGTTCGTGGCAAAAACTCACTTCGCGACTCGCGCGGCGAACTTTTGTCAATTAATGCCGATATTGCCACTCGTGGGTGCGTTGTTTTTAACCGGAACGAAAAAGTTCAAAAAGCACCAAAACATGGTTTTTGGACATATTGGAGTGTATTGGGTGCGTTCGTGGCAAAAACTCACTTCGCGACTCGCGCGGCGAACTTTTGTCAATTAATGCCGATATTGCCACTCGTGGGTGCGTTGTTTTTAACCGGAACGAAAAAGTTCAAAAAGCACCAAAACATGGTTTTTGGACATATTGGAGTGTATTGGGTGCGTTCGTGGCAAAAACTCACTTCGCGACTCGCGCGGCAAACTTTTGTCAATTAATGCCGATATTGCCACTCGTGGGTGCGTTGTTTTTAACCGGAACGAAAAAGTTCCAAAAGCACCAAAACATGATTTTTGGACATATTGGATTGCATTGGGTGCGTTCGTGGCAAAAACTCACTTCGCGACTCGCGCGGCGAACTTTTGTCAATTAATGCCGATATTGCCACTCGTGGGTGCGTTGTTTTTAACCGAACGAAAAAGTGCAAAAAGCACCTAAACATGATTTTTGGACATATTGTACTGTATTGGGTGCGTTCGTGGCAAAAACTCACTTCGCGACTCGCGCGGCAAACTTTTGTCAATTAATGCCGATATTGCCACTCGTGGGTGCGTTGTTTTTAACCGGAACGAAAAAGTTCCAAAAGCACCAAAACATGATTTTTGGACATATTGGATTGCATTGGGTGCGTTCGTGGCAAAAACTCACTTCGCGACTCGCGCGGCGAACTTTTGTCAATTAATGCCGATATTGCCACTCGTGGGTGCGTTGTTTTTAACCGAACGAAAAAGTGCAAAAAGCACCTAAACATGATTTTTGGACATATTGTACTGTATTGGGTGCGTTCGTGGCAAAAACTCACTTCGCGACTCGCGCGGCGAACTTTTGTCAATTAATGCCGATATTGCCACACGTGGGTGCGTTGTTTTTAACCGGAACGAAAAAGTTCAAAAAGCACCAAAACATGGTTTTTGGACATATTGGAGTGTATTGGGTGCGTTCGTGGCAAAAACTCACTTCGCGACTCGCGCGGCGAACTTTTGTCAATTAATGCCGATATTGCCACTCGTGGGTGCGATGTAATATACAGGAATCAAAATGCTCAAAAAGCACCTAAACATGATCTTTGGACCTTGGAGTGTATTGGGTGCGTTCGTGGCAAAAACTCACTTCGCGACTCGCGCGGCGTCCTTTTGTCAATTAATGCCGATATTGCCACTCGTGGGTGCGATGTAATATACAGGAATCAAAATGTTCAAAAAGCACCTAAACATGATTTTTGGACATTGGAGTGTATTGGGTGCGTTCGCGGCAAAAACTCACTTCGCGACTCGCGCGGCGTCCTTTTGTCAATTATTGCTGATATTGCCATACGTGGGTGCGTAGTTTTTAACCGGAACGAAAAAGTTAAAAAGCACCTAAACATGGTTTTTGGACATATTGGAGTGTATTGGGTGCGTTCGTGGCAAAAACTCACTTCGCGACTCGCGCGGCGACCTTTTGCGAATTAATGCCGATATTGCCACACGTGGGTGCGTTGTTTTTAACCGAACGAAAAAGTGCAAAAAGCACCTAAACATGATTTTTGGACATATTGTACTGTATTGGGTGCGTTCGTGGCAAAAACTCACTTCGCGACTCGCGCGGCGAACTTTTGTCAATTAATGCAGATATTGCCACTCGTGGGTGCGTTGTTTTTAACCAAACGAAAAAGTGCAAAAAGCACCTAAACATGATTTTTGGACATATTGTACTGTATTGGGTGCGTTCGTGGCAGAAACTCACTTCGCGACTCGCGCGGCGTCCTTTTGTCAATTAATGCTGATATTGCCATACGTGGGTGCGTAGTTTTTAACCGGAACGAAAAAGTTAAAAAGCACCTAAACATGGTTTTTGGACATATTGGAGTGTATTGGGTGCGTTCGTGGCAAAAAACTCACTTCGCGACTCGCGCGGCGAACTTTTGTCAATTAATGCCGATATTGCCACTCGTGGGTGCGATGTAATATACAGGAATCAAAATGCTCAAAAAGAACCTAAACATGATCTTTGGATATTGGAGTGTATTGGGTGCGTTCGTGGCAAAAACTCACTTCGCGACTCGCGCGGCGTCCTTTTGTCAATTAATGCTGATATTGCCATACGTGGGTGCGTAGTTTTTAACCGGAACGAAAAAGTTAAAAAGCACCTAAACATGGTTTTTGGACATATTGGAGTGTATTGGGTGCGTTCGTGGCAAAAACTCACTTCGCGACTCGCGCGGCGAACTTTTGTCAATTAATGCCGATATTGCCACTCGTGGGTGCGTTGTTTTTAACCGGAACGAAAAAGTTCAAAAAGCACCAAAACATGGTTTTTGGACATATTGGAGTGTATTGGGTGCGTTCGTGGCAAAAACTCACTTCGCGACTCGCGCGGCAAACTTTTGTCAATTAATGCCGACATTGCCACTCGTGGGTGCGTTGTTTTTAACCGGAACGAAAAAGTTCCAAAAGCACCAAAACATGATTTTTGGACATATTGGATTGCATTGGGTGCGTTCGTGGCAAAAACTCACTTCGCGACTCGCGCGGCGACCTTTTGCGAATTAATGCCGATATTGCCACACGTGGGTGCGTTGTTTTTAACCGAACGAAAAAGTGCAAAAAGCACCTAAACATGATTTTTGGACATATTGTACTGTATTGGGTGCGTTCGTGGCAAAAACTCACTTCGCGACTCGCGCGGCGAACTTTTGTCAATTAATGCAGATATTGCCACTCGTGGGTGCGTTGTTTTTAACCAAACGAAAAAGTGCAAAAAGCACCTAAACATGATTTTTGGACATATTGTACTGTATTGGGTGCGTTCGTGGCAGAAACTCACTTCGCGACTCGCGCGGCGTCCTTTTGTCAATTAATGCTGATATTGCCATACGTGGGTGCGTAGTTTTTAACCGGAACGAAAAAGTTAAAAAGCACCTAAACATGGTTTTTGGACATATTGGAGTGTATTGGGTGCGTTCGTGGCAAAAAACTCACTTCGCGACTCGCGCGGCGAACTTTTGTCAATTAATGCCGATATTGCCACTCGTAGGTGCGATGTAATATACAGGAATCAAAATGCTCAAAAAGCACCTAAACATGATCTTTGGATATTGGAGTGTATTGGGTGCGTTCGTGGCAAAAACTCACTTCGCGACTCGCGCGGCGTCCTTTTGTCAATTAATGCTGATATTGCCATACGTGGGTGCGTAGTTTTTAACCGGAACGAAAAAGTTAAAAAGCACCTAAACATGGTTTTTGGACATATTGGAGTGTATTGGGTGCGTTCGTGGCAAAAACTCACTTCGCGACTCGCGCGGCGAACTTTTGTCAATTAATGCCGATATTGCCACTCGTGGGTGCGTTGTTTTTAACCGGAACGAAAAAGTTCAAAAAGCACCAAAACATGGTTTTTGGACATATTGGAGTGTATTGGGTGCGTTCGTGGCAAAAACTCACTTCGCGACTCGCGCGGCGAACTTTTGTCAATTAATGCCGATATTGCCACTCGTGGGTGCGTTGTTTTTAACCGGAACGAAAAAGTTCAAAAAGCACCAAAACATGGTTTTTGGACATATTGGAGTGTATTGGGTGCGTTCGTGGCAAAAACTCACTTCGCGACTCGCGCGGCAAACTTTTGTCAATTAATGCCGATATTGCCACTCGTGGGTGCGTTGTTTTTAACCGGAACGAAAAAGTTCCAAAAGCACCAAAACATGATTTTTGGACATATTGGATTGCATTGGGTGCGTTCGTGGCAAAAACTCACTTCGCGACTCGCGCGGCGAACTTTTGTCAATTAATGCCGATATTGCCACTCGTGGGTGCGTTGTTTTTAACCGAACGAAAAAGTGCAAAAAGCACCTAAACATGATTTTTGGACATATTGTACTGTATTGGGTGCGTTCGTGGCAAAAACTCACTTCGCGACTCGCGCGGCGAACTTTTGTCAATTAATGCCGATATTGCCACTCGTGGGTGCGTTGTTTTTAACCGAACGAAAAAGTGCAAAAAGCACCTAAACATGATTTTTGGACATATTGTACTGTATTGGGTGCGTTCGTGGCAAAAACTCACTTCGCGACTCGCGCGGCGAACTTTTGTCAATTAATGCCGATATTGCCACTCGTGGGTGCGTTGTTTTTAACCGAACGAAAAAGTGCAAAAAGCACCTAAACATGATTTTTGGACATATTGTACTGTATTGGGTGCGTTCGTGGCAAAAACTCACTTCGCGACTCGCGCGGTGAACTTTTGTCAATTAATGCCGATATTGCCACTCGTGGGTGCGTTGTTTTTAACCAAACGAAAAAGTGCAAAAAGCACCTAAACATGATTTTTGGACATATTGTACTGTATTGGGTGCGTTCGTGGCAAAAACTCACTTCGCGACTCGCGCGGCGTCCTTTTGTCAATTAATGCTGATATTGCCATACGTGGGTGCGTAGTTTTTAACCGGAACGAAAAAGTTAAAAAGCACCTAAACATGGTTTTTGGACATATTGGAGTGTATTGGGTGCGTTCGTGGCAAAAAACTCACTTCGCGACTCGCGCGGCGAACTTTTGTCAATTAATGCCGATATTGCCACTCGTGGGTGCGATGTAATATACAGGAATCAAAATGCTCAAAAAGCACCTAAACATGATCTTTGGATATTGGAGTGTATTGGGTGCGTTCGTGGCAAAAACTCACTTCGCGACTCGCGCGGCGTCCTTTTGTCAATTAATGCTGATATTGCCATACGTGGGTGCGTAGTTTTTAACCGGAACGAAAAAGTTAAAAAGCACCTAAACATGGTTTTTGGACATATTGGAGTGTATTGGGTGCGTTCGTGGCAAAAACTCACTTCGCGACTCGCGCGGCGAACTTTTGTCAATTAATGCCGATATTGCCACTCGTGGGTGCGTTGTTTTTAACCGAACGAAAAAGTGCAAAAAGCACCTAAACATGATTTTTGGACATATTGGAGTGTATTGGGTGCGTTCGTGGCAAAAACTCACTTCGCGACTCGCGCGGCGAACTTTTGTCAATTAATGCCGATATTGCCACTCGTGGGTGCGTTGTTTTTAACCGAACGAAAAAGTGCAAAAAGCACCTAAACATGATTTTTGGACATATTGTACTGTATTGGGTGCGTTCGTGGCAAAAACTCACTTCGCGACTCGCGCGGCGAACTTTTGTCAATTAATGCCGATATTGCCACTCGTGGGTGCGTTGTTTTTAACCGAACGAAAAAGTGCAAAAAGCACCTAAACATGATTTTTGGACATATTGTACTGTATTGGGTGCGTTCGTGGCAAAAACTCACTTCGCGACTCGCGCGGGGAACTTTTGTCAATTAATGCCGATATTGCCACTCGTGGGTGCGTTGTTTTTAACCAAACGAAAAAGTGCAAAAAGCACCTAAACATGATTTTTGGACATATTGTACTGTATTGGGTGCGTTCGTGGCAAAAACTCACTTCGCGACTCGCGCGGCGTCCTTTTGTCAATTAATGCTGATATTGCCATACGTGGGTGCGTAGTTTTTAACCGGAACGAAAAAGTTAAAAAGCACCTAAACATGGTTTTTGGACATATTGGAGTGTATTGGGTGCGTTCGTGGCAAAAAACTCACTTCGCGACTCGCGCGGCGAACTTTTGTCAATTAATGCCGATATTGCCACTCGTGGGTGCGATGTAATATACAGGAATCAAAATGCTCAAAAAGCACCTAAACATGATCTTTGGATATTGGAGTGTATTGGGTGCGTTCGTGGCAAAAACTCACTTCGCGACTCGCGCGGCGTCCTTTTGTCAATTAATGCTGATATTGCCATACGTGGGTGCGTAGTTTTTAACCGGAACGAAAAAGTTAAAAAGCACCTAAACATGGTTTTTGGACATATTGGAGTGTATTGGGTGCGTTCGTGGCAAAAACTCACTTCGCGACTCGCGCGGCGAACTTTTGTCAATTAATGCCGATATTGCCACTCGTGGGTGCGTTGTTTTTAACCGGAACGAAAAAGTTCAAAAAGCACCAAAACATGGTTTTTGGACATATTGGAGTGTATTGGGTGCGTTCGTGGCAAAAACTCACTTCGCGACTCGCGCGGCGAACTTTTGTCAATTAATGCCGATATTGCCACTCGTGGGTGCGTTGTTTTTAACCGGAACGAAAAAGTTCAAAAAGCACCAAAACATGGTTTTTGGACATATTGGAGTGTATTGGGTGCGTTCGTGGCAAAAACTCACTTCGCGACTCGCGCGGCAAACTTTTGTCAATTAATGCCGATATTGCCACTCGTGGGTGCGTTGTTTTTAACCGGAACGAAAAAGTTCCAAAAGCACCAAAACATGATTTTTGGACATATTGGATTGCATTGGGTGCGTTCGTGGCAAAAACTCACTTCGCGACTCGCGCGGCGAACTTTTGTCAATTAATGCCGATATTGCCACTCGTGGGTGCGTTGTTTTTAACCGAACGAAAAAGTGCAAAAAGCACCTAAACATGATTTTTGGACATATTGTACTGTATTGGGTGCGTTCGTGGCAAAAACTCACTTCGCGACTCGCGCGGCGAACTTTTGTCAATTAATGCCGATATTGCCACTCGTGGGTGCGTTGTTTTTAACCGAACGAAAAAGTGCAAAAAGCACCTAAACATGATTTTTGGACATATTGTACTGTATTGGGTGCGTTCGTGGCAAAAACTCACTTCGCGACTCGCGCGGCGAACTTTTGTCAATTAATGCCGATATTGCCACTCGTGGGTGCGTTGTTTTTAACCGAACGAAAAAGTGCAAAAAGCACCTAAACATGATTTTTGGACATATTGTACTGTATTGGGTGCGTTCGTGGCAAAAACTCACTTCGCGACTCGCGCGGTGAACTTTTGTCAATTAATGCCGATATTGCCACTCGTGGGTGCGTTGTTTTTAACCAAACGAAAAAGTGCAAAAAGCACCTAAACATGATTTTTGGACATATTGTACTGTATTGGGTGCGTTCGTGGCAAAAACTCACTTCGCGACTCGCGCGGCGTCCTTTTGTCAATTAATGCTGATATTGCCATACGTGGGTGCGTAGTTTTTAACCGGAACGAAAAAGTTAAAAAGCACCTAAACATGGTTTTTGGACATATTGGAGTGTATTGGGTGCGTTCGTGGCAAAAAACTCACTTCGCGACTCGCGCGGCGAACTTTTGTCAATTAATGCCGATATTGCCACTCGTGGGTGCGATGTAATATACAGGAATCAAAATGCTCAAAAAGCACCTAAACATGATCTTTGGATATTGGAGTGTATTGGGTGCGTTCGTGGCAAAAACTCACTTCGCGACTCGCGCGGCGTCCTTTTGTCAATTAATGCTGATATTGCCATACGTGGGTGCGTAGTTTTTAACCGGAACGAAAAAGTTAAAAAGCACCTAAACATGGTTTTTGGACATATTGGAGTGTATTGGGTGCGTTCGTGGCAAAAACTCACTTCGCGACTCGCGCGGCGAACTTTTGTCAATTAATGCCGATATTGCCACTCGTGGGTGCGTTGTTTTTAACCGGAACGAAAAAGTTCAAAAAGCACCAAAACATGGTTTTTGGACATATTGGAGTGTATTGGGTGCGTTCGTGGCAAAAACTCACTTCGCGACTCGCGCGGCGAACTTTTGTCAATTAATGCCGATATTGCCACTCGTGGGTGCGTTGTTTTTAACCGGAACGAAAAAGTTCAAAAAGCACCAAAACATGGTTTTTGGACATATTGGAGTGTATTGGGTGCGTTCGTGGCAAAAACTCACTTCGCGACTCGCGCGGCAAACTTTTGTCAATTAATGCCGATATTGCCACTCGTGGGTGCGTTGTTTTTAACCGGAACGAAAAAGTTCCAAAAGCACCAAAACATGATTTTTGGACATATTGGATTGCATTGGGTGCGTTCGTGGCAAAAACTCACTTCGCGACTCGCGCGGCGAACTTTTGTCAATTAATGCCGATATTGCCACTCGTGGGTGCGTTGTTTTTAACCGAACGAAAAAGTGCAAAAAGCACCTAAACATGATTTTTGGACATATTGTACTGTATTGGGTGCGTTCGTGGCAAAAACTCACTTCGCGACTCGCGCGGCGAACTTTTGTCAATTAATGCCGATATTGCCACTCGTGGGTGCGTTGTTTTTAACCGAACGAAAAAGTGCAAAAAGCACCTAAACATGATTTTTGGACATATTGTACTGTATTGGGTGCGTTCGTGGCAAAAACTCACTTCGCGACTCGCGCGGCGAACTTTTGTCAATTAATGCCGATATTGCCACTCGTGGGTGCGTTGTTTTTAACCGAACGAAAAAGTGCAAAAAGCACCTAAACATGATTTTTGGACATATTGTACTGTATTGGGTGCGTTCGTGGCAAAAACTCACTTCGCGACTCGCGCGGTGAACTTTTGTCAATTAATGCCGATATTGCCACTCGTGGGTGCGTTGTTTTTAACCAAACGAAAAAGTGCAAAAAGCACCTAAACATGATTTTTGGACATATTGTACTGTATTGGGTGCGTTCGTGGCAAAAACTCACTTCGCGACTCGCGCGGCGTCCTTTTGTCAATTAATGCTGATATTGCCATACGTGGGTGCGTAGTTTTTAACCGGAACGAAAAAGTTAAAAAGCACCTAAACATGGTTTTTGGACATATTGGAGTGTATTGGGTGCGTTCGTGGCAAAAAACTCACTTCGCGACTCGCGCGGCGAACTTTTGTCAATTAATGCCGATATTGCCACTCGTGGGTGCGATGTAATATACAGGAATCAAAATGCTCAAAAAGCACCTAAACATGATCTTTGGATATTGGAGTGTATTGGGTGCGTTCGTGGCAAAAACTCACTTCGCGACTCGCGCGGCGTCCTTTTGTCAATTAATGCTGATATTGCCATACGTGGGTGCGTAGTTTTTAACCGGAACGAAAAAGTTAAAAAGCACCTAAACATGGTTTTTGGACATATTGGAGTGTATTGGGTGCGTTCGTGGCAAAAACTCACTTCGCGACTCGCGCGGCGAACTTTTGTCAATTAATGCCGATATTGCCACTCGTGGGTGCGTTGTTTTTAACCGAACGAAAAAGTGCAAAAAGCACCTAAACATGATTTTTGGACATATTGGAGTGTATTGGGTGCGTTCGTGGCAAAAACTCACTTCGCGACTCGCGCGGCGAACTTTTGTCAATTAATGCCGATATTGCCACTCGTGGGTGCGTTGTTTTTAACCGAACGAAAAAGTGCAAAAAGCACCTAAACATGATTTTTGGACATATTGTACTGTATTGGGTGCGTTCGTGGCAAAAACTCACTTCGCGACTCGCGCGGCGAACTTTTGTCAATTAATGCCGATATTGCCACTCGTGGGTGCGTTGTTTTTAACCGAACGAAAAAGTGCAAAAAGCACCTAAACATGATTTTTGGACATATTGTACTGTATTGGGTGCGTTCGTGGCAAAAACTCACTTCGCGACTCGCGCGGGGAACTTTTGTCAATTAATGCCGATATTGCCACTCGTGGGTGCGTTGTTTTTAACCAAACGAAAAAGTGCAAAAAGCACCTAAACATGATTTTTGGACATATTGTACTGTATTGGGTGCGTTCGTGGCAAAAACTCACTTCGCGACTCGCGCGGCGTCCTTTTGTCAATTAATGCTGATATTGCCATACGTGGGTGCGTAGTTTTTAACCGGAACGAAAAAGTTAAAAAGCACCTAAACATGGTTTTTGGACATATTGGAGTGTATTGGGTGCGTTCGTGGCAAAAAACTCACTTCGCGACTCGCGCGGCGAACTTTTGTCAATTAATGCCGATATTGCCACTCGTGGGTGCGATGTAATATACAGGAATCAAAATGCTCAAAAAGCACCTAAACATGATCTTTGGATATTGGAGTGTATTGGGTGCGTTCGTGGCAAAAACTCACTTCGCGACTCGCGCGGCGTCCTTTTGTCAATTAATGCTGATATTGCCATACGTGGGTGCGTAGTTTTTAACCGGAACGAAAAAGTTAAAAAGCACCTAAACATGGTTTTTGGACATATTGGAGTGTATTGGGTGCGTTCGTGGCAAAAACTCACTTCGCGACTCGCGCGGCGAACTTTTGTCAATTAATGCCGATATTGCCACTCGTGGGTGCGTTGTTTTTAACCGGAACGAAAAAGTTCAAAAAGCACCAAAACATGGTTTTTGGACATATTGGAGTGTATTGGGTGCGTTCGTGGCAAAAACTCACTTCGCGACTCGCGCGGCGAACTTTTGTCAATTAATGCCGATATTGCCACTCGTGGGTGCGTTGTTTTTAACCGGAACGAAAAAGTTCAAAAAGCACCAAAACATGGTTTTTGGACATATTGGAGTGTATTGGGTGCGTTCGTGGCAAAAACTCACTTCGCGACTCGCGCGGCAAACTTTTGTCAATTAATGCCGATATTGCCACTCGTGGGTGCGTTGTTTTTAACCGGAACGAAAAAGTTCCAAAAGCACCAAAACATGATTTTTGGACATATTGGATTGCATTGGGTGCGTTCGTGGCAAAAACTCACTTCGCGACTCGCGCGGCGAACTTTTGTCAATTAATGCCGATATTGCCACTCGTGGGTGCGTTGTTTTTAACCGAACGAAAAAGTGCAAAAAGCACCTAAACATGATTTTTGGACATATTGTACTGTATTGGGTGCGTTCGTGGCAAAAACTCACTTCGCGACTCGCGCGGCGAACTTTTGTCAATTAATGCCGATATTGCCACTCGTGGGTGCGTTGTTTTTAACCGAACGAAAAAGTGCAAAAAGCACCTAAACATGATTTTTGGACATATTGTACTGTATTGGGTGCGTTCGTGGCAAAAACTCACTTCGCGACTCGCGCGGCGAACTTTTGTCAATTAATGCCGATATTGCCACTCGTGGGTGCGTTGTTTTTAACCGAACGAAAAAGTGCAAAAAGCACCTAAACATGATTTTTGGACATATTGTACTGTATTGGGTGCGTTCGTGGCAAAAACTCACTTCGCGACTCGCGCGGTGAACTTTTGTCAATTAATGCCGATATTGCCACTCGTGGGTGCGTTGTTTTTAACCAAACGAAAAAGTGCAAAAAGCACCTAAACATGATTTTTGGACATATTGTACTGTATTGGGTGCGTTCGTGGCAAAAACTCACTTCGCGACTCGCGCGGCGTCCTTTTGTCAATTAATGCTGATATTGCCATACGTGGGTGCGTAGTTTTTAACCGGAACGAAAAAGTTAAAAAGCACCTAAACATGGTTTTTGGACATATTGGAGTGTATTGGGTGCGTTCGTGGCAAAAACTCACTTCGCGACTCGCGCGGCGAACTTTTGTCAATTAATGCCGATATTGCCACTCGTGGGTGCGTTGTTTTTAACCGAACGAAAAAGTGCAAAAAGCACCTAAACATGATTTTTGGACATATTGTACTGTATTGGGTGCGTTCGTGGCAAAAACTCACTTCGCGACTCGCGCGGCGAACTTTTGTCAATTAATGCCGATATTGCCACTCGTGGGTGCGTTGTTTTTAACCGAACGAAAAAGTGCAAAAAGCACCTAAACATGATTTTTGGACATATTGTACTGTATTGGGTGCGTTCGTGGCAAAAACTCACTTCGCGACTCGCGCGGGGAACTTTTGTCAATTAATGCCGATATTGCCACTCGTGGGTGCGTTGTTTTTAACCAAACGAAAAAGTGCAAAAAGCACCTAAACATGATTTTTGGACATATTGTACTGTATTGGGTGCGTTCGTGGCAAAAACTCACTTCGCGACTCGCGCGGCGTCCTTTTGTCAATTAATGCTGATATTGCCATACGTGGGTGCGTAGTTTTTAACCGGAACGAAAAAGTTAAAAAGCACCTAAACATGGTTTTTGGACATATTGGAGTGTATTGGGTGCGTTCGTGGCAAAAAACTCACTTCGCGACTCGCGCGGCGAACTTTTGTCAATTAATGCCGATATTGCCACTCGTGGGTGCGATGTAATATACAGGAATCAAAATGCTCAAAAAGCACCTAAACATGATCTTTGGATATTGGAGTGTATTGGGTGCGTTCGTGGCAAAAACTCACTTCGCGACTCGCGCGGCGTCCTTTTGTCAATTAATGCTGATATTGCCATACGTGGGTGCGTAGTTTTTAACCGGAACGAAAAAGTTAAAAAGCACCTAAACATGGTTTTTGGACATATTGGAGTGTATTGGGTGCGTTCGTGGCAAAAACTCACTTCGCGACTCGCGCGGCGAACTTTTGTCAATTAATGCCGATATTGCCACTCGTGGGTGCGTTGTTTTTAACCGAACGAAAAAGTGCAAAAAGCACCTAAACATGATTTTTGGACATATTGGAGTGTATTGGGTGCGTTCGTGGCAAAAACTCACTTCGCGACTCGCGCGGCGAACTTTTGTCAATTAATGCCGATATTGCCACTCGTGGGTGCGTTGTTTTTAACCGAACGAAAAAGTGCAAAAAGCACCTAAACATGATTTTTGGACATATTGTACTGTATTGGGTGCGTTCGTGGCAAAAACTCACTTCGCGACTCGCGCGGCGAACTTTTGTCAATTAATGCCGATATTGCCACTCGTGGGTGCGATGTAATATACAGGAATCAAAATGTTCAAAAAGCACCTAAACATGATTTTTGGACATTGGAGTGTATTGGGTGCGTTCGTGGCAAAAACTCACTTCGCGACTCGCGCGGCGTCCTTTTGTCAATTAATGCTGATATTGCCATACGTGGGTGCGTAGTTTTTAACCGGAACGAAAAAGTTAAAAAGCACCTAAACATGGTTTTTGGACATATTGGAGTGTATTGGGTGCGTTCGTGGCAAAAACTCACTTCGCGACTCGCGCGGCGAACTTTTGTCAATTAATGCCGATATTGCCACTCGTGGGTGCGTTGTTTTTAACCGAACGAAAAAGTGCAAAAAGCACCTAAACATGATTTTTGGACATATTGTACTGTATTGGGTGCGTTCGTGGCAAAAACTCACTTCGCGACTCGCGCGGCGAACTTTTGTCAATTAATGCTGATATTGCCATACGTGGGTGCGTAGTTTTTAACCGGAACGAAAAAGTTAAAAAGCACCTAAACATGGTTTTTGGACATATTGGAGTGTATTGGGTGCGTTCGTGGCAAAAAACTCACTTCGCGACTCGCGCGGCGAACTTTTGTCAATTAATGCCGATATTGCCACTCGTGGGTGCGATGTAATATACAGGAATCAAAATGCTCAAAAAGCACCTAAACATGATCTTTGGATATTGGAGTGTATTGGGTGCGTTCGTGGCAAAAACTCACTTCGCGACTCGCGCGGCGTCCTTTTGTCAATTAATGCTGATATTGCCATACGTGGGTGCGTAGTTTTTAACCGGAACGAAAAAGTTAAAAAGCACCTAAACATGGTTTTTGGACATATTGGAGTGTATTGGGTGCGTTCGTGGCAAAAACTCACTTCGCGACTCGCGCGGCGAACTTTTCTCAATTAATGCCGATATTGCCACTCGTGGGTGCGTTGTTTTTAACCAAACGAAAAAGTGCAAAAAGCACCTAAACATGATTTTTGGACATATTGTACTGTATTGGGTGCGTTCGTGGCAAAAACTCACTTCGCGACTCGCGCGGCGTCCTTTTGTCAATTAATGCTGATATTGCCATACGTGGGTGCGTAGTTTTTAACCGGAACGAAAAAGTTAAAAAGCACCTAAACATGGTTTTTGGACATATTGGAGTGTATTGGGTGCGTTCGTGGCAAAAACTCACTTCGCGACTCGCGCGGCGAACTTTTCTCAATTAATGCCGATATTGCCACTCGTGGGTGCGTTGTTTTTAACCGAACGAAAAAGTGCAAAAAGCACCTAAACATGATTTTTGGACATATTGTACTGTATTGGGTGCGTTCGTGGCAAAAACTCACTTCGCGACTCGCGCGGCGAACTTTTGTCAATTAATGCCGATATTGCCACTCGTGGGTGCGTTGTTTTTAACCGAACGAAAAAGTGCAAAAAGCACCTAAACATGATTTTTGGACATATTGTACTGTATTGGGTGCGTTCGTGGCAAAAACTCACTTCGCGACTCGCGCGGCGAACTTTTGTCAATTAATGCCGATATTGCCACTCGTGGGTGCGTTGTTTTTAACCGAACGAAAAAGTGCAAAAAGCACCTAAACATGATTTTTGGACATATTGTACTGTATTGGGTGCGTTCGTGGCAAAAACTCACTTCGCGACTCGCGCGGTGAACTTTTGTCAATTAATGCCGATATTGCCACTCGTGGGTGCGTTGTTTTTAACCAAACGAAAAAGTGCAAAAAGCACCTAAACATGATTTTTGGACATATTGTACTGTATTGGGTGCGTTCGTGGCAAAAACTCACTTCGCGACTCGCGCGGCGTCCTTTTGTCAATTAATGCTGATATTGCCATACGTGGGTGCGTAGTTTTTAACCGGAACGAAAAAGTTAAAAAGCACCTAAACATGGTTTTTGGACATATTGGAGTGTATTGGGTGCGTTCGTGGCAAAAAACTCACTTCGCGACTCGCGCGGCGAACTTTTGTCAATTAATGCCGATATTGCCACTCGTGGGTGCGATGTAATATACAGGAATCAAAATGCTCAAAAAGCACCTAAACATGATCTTTGGATATTGGAGTGTATTGGGTGCGTTCGTGGCAAAAACTCACTTCGCGACTCGCGCGGCGTCCTTTTGTCAATTAATGCTGATATTGCCATACGTGGGTGCGTAGTTTTTAACCGGAACGAAAAAGTTAAAAAGCACCTAAACATGGTTTTTGGACATATTGGAGTGTATTGGGTGCGTTCGTGGCAAAAACTCACTTCGCGACTCGCGCGGCGAACTTTTGTCAATTAATGCCGATATTGCCACTCGTGGGTGCGTTGTTTTTAACCGAACGAAAAAGTGCAAAAAGCACCTAAACATGATTTTTGGACATATTGGAGTGTATTGGGTGCGTTCGTGGCAAAAACTCACTTCGCGACTCGCGCGGCGAACTTTTGTCAATTAATGCCGATATTGCCACTCGTGGGTGCGTTGTTTTTAACCGAACGAAAAAGTGCAAAAAGCACCTAAACATGATTTTTGGACATATTGTACTGTATTGGGTGCGTTCGTGGCAAAAACTCACTTCGCGACTCGCGCGGCGAACTTTTGTCAATTAATGCCGATATTGCCACTCGTGGGTGCGTTGTTTTTAACCGAACGAAAAAGTGCAAAAAGCACCTAAACATGATTTTTGGACATATTGTACTGTATTGGGTGCGTTCGTGGCAAAAACTCACTTCGCGACTCGCGCGGGGAACTTTTGTCAATTAATGCCGATATTGCCACTCGTGGGTGCGTTGTTTTTAACCAAACGAAAAAGTGCAAAAAGCACCTAAACATGATTTTTGGACATATTGTACTGTATTGGGTGCGTTCGTGGCAAAAACTCACTTCGCGACTCGCGCGGCGTCCTTTTGTCAATTAATGCTGATATTGCCATACGTGGGTGCGTAGTTTTTAACCGGAACGAAAAAGTTAAAAAGCACCTAAACATGGTTTTTGGACATATTGGAGTGTATTGGGTGCGTTCGTGGCAAAAAACTCACTTCGCGACTCGCGCGGCGAACTTTTGTCAATTAATGCCGATATTGCCACTCGTGGGTGCGATGTAATATACAGGAATCAAAATGCTCAAAAAGCACCTAAACATGATCTTTGGATATTGGAGTGTATTGGGTGCGTTCGTGGCAAAAACTCACTTCGCGACTCGCGCGGCGAACTTTTGTCAATTAATGCCGATATTGCCACTCGTGGGTGCGATGTAATATACAGGAATCAAAATGTTCAAAAAGCACCTAAACATGATTTTTGGACATATTGGAGTGTATTGGGTGCGTTCGTGGCAAAAACTCACTTCGCGACTCGCGCGGCGAACTTTTGTCAATTAATGCCGATATTGCCACACGTGGGTGCGTTGTTTTTAACCGGAACGAAAAAGTTCAAAAAGCACCAAAACATGGTTTTTGGACATATTGGAGTGTATTGGGTGCGTTCGTGGCAAAAACTCACTTCGCGACTCGCGCGGCGAACTTTTGTCAATTAATGCCGATATTGCCACTCGTGGGTGCGATGTAATATACAGGAATCAAAATGCTCAAAAAGCACCTAAACATGATCTTTGGACCTTGGAGTGTATTGGGTGCGTTCGTGGCAAAAACTCACTTCGCGACTCGCGCGGCGTCCTTTTGTCAATTAATGCCGATATTGCCACTCGTGGGTGCGATGTAATATACAGGAATCAAAATGTTCAAAAAGCACCTAAACATGATTTTTGGACATTGGAGTGTATTGGGTGCGTTCGCGGCAAAAACTCACTTCGCGACTCGCGCGGCGTCCTTTTGTCAATTAATGCTGATATTGCCATACGTGGGTGCGTAGTTTTTAACCGGAACGAAAAAGTTAAAAAGCACCTAAACATGGTTTTTGGACATATTGGAGTGTATTGGGTGCGTTCGTGGCAAAAACTCACTTCGCGACTCGCGCGGCGACCTTTTGCGAATTAATGCCGATATTGCCACACGTGGGTGCGTTGTTTTTAACCGAACGAAAAAGTGCAAAAAGCACCTAAACATGATTTTTGGACATATTGTACTGTATTGGGTGCGTTCGTGGCAAAAACTCACTTCGCGACTCGCGCGGCGAACTTTTGTCAATTAATGCAGATATTGCCACTCGTGGGTGCGTTGTTTTTAACCAAACGAAAAAGTGCAAAAAGCACCTAAACATGATTTTTGGACATATTGTACTGTATTGGGTGCGTTCGTGGCAGAAACTCACTTCGCGACTCGCGCGGCGTCCTTTTGTCAATTAATGCTGATATTGCCATACGTGGGTGCGTAGTTTTTAACCGGAACGAAAAAGTTAAAAAGCACCTAAACATGGTTTTTGGACATATTGGAGTGTATTGGGTGCGTTCGTGGCAAAAAACTCACTTCGCGACTCGCGCGGCGAACTTTTGTCAATTAATGCCGATATTGCCACTCGTGGGTGCGATGTAATATACAGGAATCAAAATGCTCAAAAAGCACCTAAACATGATCTTTGGATATTGGAGTGTATTGGGTGCGTTCGTGGCAAAAACTCACTTCGCGACTCGCGCGGCGTCCTTTTGTCAATTAATGCTGATATTGCCATACGTGGGTGCGTAGTTTTTAACCGGAACGAAAAAGTTAAAAAGCACCTAAACATGGTTTTTGGACATATTGGAGTGTATTGGGTGCGTTCGTGGCAAAAACTCACTTCGCGACTCGCGCGGCGAACTTTTGTCAATTAATGCCGATATTGCCACTCGTGGGTGCGTTGTTTTTAACCGAACGAAAAAGTGCAAAAAGCACCTAAACATGATTTTTGGACATATTGTACTGTATTGGGTGCGTTCGTGGCAAAAACTCACTTCGCGACTCGCGCGGCGAACTTTTGTCAATTAATGCCGATATTGCCACTCGTGGGTGCGTTGTTTTTAACCGAACGAAAAAGTGCAAAAAGCACCTAAACATGATTTTTGGACATATTGTACTGTATTGGGTGCGTTCGTGGCAAAAACTCACTTCGCGACTCGCGCGGCGAACTTTTGTCAATTAATGCCGATATTGCCACTCGTGGGTGCGATGTAATATACAGGAATCAAAATGTTCAAAAAGCACCTAAACATGATTTTTGGACATTGGAGTGTATTGGGTGCGTTCGTGGCAAAAACTCACTTCGCGACTCGCGCGGCGTCCTTTTGTCAATTAATGCTGATATTGCCATACGTGGGTGCGTAGTTTTTAACCGGAACGAAAAAGTTAAAAAGCACCTAAACATGGTTTTTGGACATATTGGAGTGTATTGGGTGCGTTCGTGGCAAAAACTCACTTCGCGACTCGCGCGGCGAACTTTTGTCAATTAATGCCGATATTGCCACTCGTGGGTGCGTTGTTTTTAACCGAACGAAAAAGTGCAAAAAGCACCTAAACATGATTTTTGGACATATTGTACTGTATTGGGTGCGTTCGTGGCAAAAACTCACTTCGCGACTCGCGCGGCGAACTTTTGTCAATTAATGCTGATATTGCCATACGTGGGTGCGTAGTTTTTAACCGGAACGAAAAAGTTAAAAAGCACCTAAACATGGTTTTTGGACATATTGGAGTGTATTGGGTGCGTTCGAGGCAAAAAACTCACTTCGCGACTCGCGCGGCGAACTTTTGTCAATTAATGCCGATATTGCCACTCGTGGGTGCGATGTAATATACAGGAATCAAAATGCTCAAAAAGCACCTAAACATGATCTTTGGATATTGGAGTGTATTGGGTGCGTTCGTGGCAAAAACTCACTTCGCGACTCGCGCGGCGTCCTTTTGTCAATTAATGCTGATATTGCCATACGTGGGTGCGTAGTTTTTAACCGGAACGAAAAAGTTAAAAAGCACCTAAACATGGTTTTTGGACATATTGGAGTGTATTGGGTGCGTTCGTGGCAAAAACTCACTTCGCGACTCGCGCGGCGAACTTTTCTCAATTAATGCCGATATTGCCACTCGTGGGTGCGTTGTTTTTAACCAAACGAAAAAGTGCAAAAAGCACCTAAACATGATTTTTGGACATATTGTACTGTATTGGGTGCGTTCGTGGCAAAAACTCACTTCGCGACTCGCGCGGCGTCCTTTTGTCAATTAATGCTGATATTGCCATACGTGGGTGCGTAGTTTTTAACCGGAACGAAAAAGTTAAAAAGCACCTAAACATGGTTTTTGGACATATTGGAGTGTATTGGGTGCGTTCGTGGCAAAAACTCACTTCGCGACTCGCGCGGCGAACTTTTCTCAATTAATGCCGATATTGCCACTCGTGGGTGCGTTGTTTTTAACCGAACGAAAAAGTGCAAAAAGCACCTAAACATGATTTTTGGACATATTGTACTGTATTGGGTGCGTTCGTGGCAAAAACTCACTTCGCGACTCGCGCGGCGTCCTTTTGTCAATTAATGCTGATATTGCCATACGTGGGTGCGTAGTTTTTAACCGGAACGAAAAAGTTAAAAAGCACCTAAACATGGTTTTTGGACATATTGGAGTGTATTGGGTGCGTTCGTGGCAAAAACTCACTTCGCGACTCGCGCGGCGAACTTTTCTCAATTAATGCCGATATTGCCACT
This sequence comes from Oryza sativa Japonica Group, assembly GCF_034140825.1. NCBI lineage: Eukaryota > Viridiplantae > Streptophyta > Magnoliopsida > Poales > Poaceae > Oryza > Oryza sativa. The sequence continues at coordinate 16,163,227 of NC_089040.1, forward strand.
CGTGGGTGCGTTGTTTTTAACCGAACGAAAAAGTGCAAAAAGCACCTAAACATGATTTTTGGACATATTGTACTGTATTGGGTGCGTTCGTGGCAAAAACTCACTTCGCGACTCGCGCGGCGAACTTTTGTCAATTAATGCCGATATTGCCACTCGTGGGTGCGTTGTTTTTAACCGAACGAAAAAGTGCAAAAAGCACCTAAACATGATTTTTGGACATATTGTACTGTATTGGGTGCGTTCGTGGCAAAAACTCACTTCGCGACTCGCGCGGCGAACTTTTGTCAATTAATGCCGATATTGCCACTCGTGGGTGCGTTGTTTTTAACCGAACGAAAAAGTGCAAAAAGCACCTAAACATGATTTTTGGACATATTGTACTGTATTGGGTGCGTTCGTGGCAAAAACTCACTTCGCGACTCGCGCGGTGAACTTTTGTCAATTAATGCCGATATTGCCACTCGTGGGTGCGTTGTTTTTAACCAAACGAAAAAGTGCAAAAAGCACCTAAACATGATTTTTGGACATATTGTACTGTATTGGGTGCGTTCGTGGCAAAAACTCACTTCGCGACTCGCGCGGCGTCCTTTTGTCAATTAATGCTGATATTGCCATACGTGGGTGCGTAGTTTTTAACCGGAACGAAAAAGTTAAAAAGCACCTAAACATGGTTTTTGGACATATTGGAGTGTATTGGGTGCGTTCGTGGCAAAAAACTCACTTCGCGACTCGCGCGGCGAACTTTTGTCAATTAATGCCGATATTGCCACTCGTGGGTGCGATGTAATATACAGGAATCAAAATGCTCAAAAAGCACCTAAACATGATCTTTGGATATTGGAGTGTATTGGGTGCGTTCGTGGCAAAAACTCACTTCGCGACTCGCGCGGCGTCCTTTTGTCAATTAATGCTGATATTGCCATACGTGGGTGCGTAGTTTTTAACCGGAACGAAAAAGTTAAAAAGCACCTAAACATGGTTTTTGGACATATTGGAGTGTATTGGGTGCGTTCGTGGCAAAAACTCACTTCGCGACTCGCGCGGCGAACTTTTGTCAATTAATGCCGATATTGCCACTCGTGGGTGCGTTGTTTTTAACCGAACGAAAAAGTGCAAAAAGCACCTAAACATGATTTTTGGACATATTGGAGTGTATTGGGTGCGTTCGTGGCAAAAACTCACTTCGCGACTCGCGCGGCGAACTTTTGTCAATTAATGCCGATATTGCCACTCGTGGGTGCGTTGTTTTTAACCGAACGAAAAAGTGCAAAAAGCACCTAAACATGATTTTTGGACATATTGTACTGTATTGGGTGCGTTCGTGGCAAAAACTCACTTCGCGACTCGCGCGGCGAACTTTTGTCAATTAATGCCGATATTGCCACTCGTGGGTGCGTTGTTTTTAACCGAACGAAAAAGTGCAAAAAGCACCTAAACATGATTTTTGGACATATTGTACTGTATTGGGTGCGTTCGTGGCAAAAACTCACTTCGCGACTCGCGCGGGGAACTTTTGTCAATTAATGCCGATATTGCCACTCGTGGGTGCGTTGTTTTTAACCAAACGAAAAAGTGCAAAAAGCACCTAAACATGATTTTTGGACATATTGTACTGTATTGGGTGCGTTCGTGGCAAAAACTCACTTCGCGACTCGCGCGGCGTCCTTTTGTCAATTAATGCTGATATTGCCATACGTGGGTGCGTAGTTTTTAACCGGAACGAAAAAGTTAAAAAGCACCTAAACATGGTTTTTGGACATATTGGAGTGTATTGGGTGCGTTCGTGGCAAAAAACTCACTTCGCGACTCGCGCGGCGAACTTTTGTCAATTAATGCCGATATTGCCACTCGTGGGTGCGATGTAATATACAGGAATCAAAATGCTCAAAAAGCACCTAAACATGATCTTTGGATATTGGAGTGTATTGGGTGCGTTCGTGGCAAAAACTCACTTCGCGACTCGCGCGGCGAACTTTTGTCAATTAATGCCGATATTGCCACTCGTGGGTGCGATGTAATATACAGGAATCAAAATGTTCAAAAAGCACCTAAACATGATTTTTGGACATATTGGAGTGTATTGGGTGCGTTCGTGGCAAAAACTCACTTCGCGACTCGCGCGGCGAACTTTTGTCAATTAATGCCGATATTGCCACACGTGGGTGCGTTGTTTTTAACCGGAACGAAAAAGTTCAAAAAGCACCAAAACATGGTTTTTGGACATATTGGAGTGTATTGGGTGCGTTCGTGGCAAAAACTCACTTCGCGACTCGCGCGGCGAACTTTTGTCAATTAATGCCGATATTGCCACTCGTGGGTGCGATGTAATATACAGGAATCAAAATGCTCAAAAAGCACCTAAACATGATCTTTGGACCTTGGAGTGTATTGGGTGCGTTCGTGGCAAAAACTCACTTCGCGACTCGCGCGGCGTCCTTTTGTCAATTAATGCCGATATTGCCACTCGTGGGTGCGATGTAATATACAGGAATCAAAATGTTCAAAAAGCACCTAAACATGATTTTTGGACATTGGAGTGTATTGGGTGCGTTCGCGGCAAAAACTCACTTCGCGACTCGCGCGGCGTCCTTTTGTCAATTAATGCTGATATTGCCATACGTGGGTGCGTAGTTTTTAACCGGAACGAAAAAGTTAAAAAGCACCTAAACATGGTTTTTGGACATATTGGAGTGTATTGGGTGCGTTCGTGGCAAAAACTCACTTCGCGACTCGCGCGGCGACCTTTTGCGAATTAATGCCGATATTGCCACACGTGGGTGCGTTGTTTTTAACCGAACGAAAAAGTGCAAAAAGCACCTAAACATGATTTTTGGACATATTGTACTGTATTGGGTGCGTTCGTGGCAAAAACTCACTTCGCGACTCGCGCGGCGAACTTTTGTCAATTAATGCAGATATTGCCACTCGTGGGTGCGTTGTTTTTAACCAAACGAAAAAGTGCAAAAAGCACCTAAACATGATTTTTGGACATATTGTACTGTATTGGGTGCGTTCGTGGCAGAAACTCACTTCGCGACTCGCGCGGCGTCCTTTTGTCAATTAATGCTGATATTGCCATACGTGGGTGCGTAGTTTTTAACCGGAACGAAAAAGTTAAAAAGCACCTAAACATGGTTTTTGGACATATTGGAGTGTATTGGGTGCGTTCGTGGCAAAAAACTCACTTCGCGACTCGCGCGGCGAACTTTTGTCAATTAATGCCGATATTGCCACTCGTGGGTGCGATGTAATATACAGGAATCAAAATGCTCAAAAAGAACCTAAACATGATCTTTGGATATTGGAGTGTATTGGGTGCGTTCGTGGCAAAAACTCACTTCGCGACTCGCGCGGCGTCCTTTTGTCAATTAATGCTGATATTGCCATACGTGGGTGCGTAGTTTTTAACCGGAACGAAAAAGTTAAAAAGCACCTAAACATGGTTTTTGGACATATTGGAGTGTATTGGGTGCGTTCGTGGCAAAAACTCACTTCGCGACTCGCGCGGCGAACTTTTGTCAATTAATGCCGATATTGCCACTCGTGGGTGCGTTGTTTTTAACCGGAACGAAAAAGTTCAAAAAGCACCAAAACATGGTTTTTGGACATATTGGAGTGTATTGGGTGCGTTCGTGGCAAAAACTCACTTCGCGACTCGCGCGGCAAACTTTTGTCAATTAATGCCGATATTGCCACTCGTGGGTGCGTTGTTTTTAACCGGAACGAAAAAGTTCCAAAAGCACCAAAACATGATTTTTGGACATATTGGATTGCATTGGGTGCGTTCGTGGCAAAAACTCACTTCGCGACTCGCGCGGCGACCTTTTGCGAATTAATGCCGATATTGCCACACGTGGGTGCGTTGTTTTTAACCGAACGAAAAAGTGCAAAAAGCACCTAAACATGATTTTTGGACATATTGTACTGTATTGGGTGCGTTCGTGGCAAAAACTCACTTCGCGACTCGCGCGGCGAACTTTTGTCAATTAATGCAGATATTGCCACTCGTGGGTGCGTTGTTTTTAACCAAACGAAAAAGTGCAAAAAGCACCTAAACATGATTTTTGGACATATTGTACTGTATTGGGTGCGTTCGTGGCAGAAACTCACTTCGCGACTCGCGCGGCGTCCTTTTGTCAATTAATGCTGATATTGCCATACGTGGGTGCGTAGTTTTTAACCGGAACGAAAAAGTTAAAAAGCACCTAAACATGGTTTTTGGACATATTGGAGTGTATTGGGTGCGTTCGTGGCAAAAAACTCACTTCGCGACTCGCGCGGCGAACTTTTGTCAATTAATGCCGATATTGCCACTCGTAGGTGCGATGTAATATACAGGAATCAAAATGCTCAAAAAGCACCTAAACATGATCTTTGGATATTGGAGTGTATTGGGTGCGTTCGTGGCAAAAACTCACTTCGCGACTCGCGCGGCGTCCTTTTGTCAATTAATGCTGATATTGCCATACGTGGGTGCGTAGTTTTTAACCGGAACGAAAAAGTTAAAAAGCACCTAAACATGGTTTTTGGACATATTGGAGTGTATTGGGTGCGTTCGTGGCAAAAACTCACTTCGCGACTCGCGCGGCGAACTTTTGTCAATTAATGCCGATATTGCCACTCGTGGGTGCGTTGTTTTTAACCGGAACGAAAAAGTTCAAAAAGCACCAAAACATGGTTTTTGGACATATTGGAGTGTATTGGGTGCGTTCGTGGCAAAAACTCACTTCGCGACTCGCGCGGCGAACTTTTGTCAATTAATGCCGATATTGCCACTCGTGGGTGCGTTGTTTTTAACCGGAACGAAAAAGTTCAAAAAGCACCAAAACATGGTTTTTGGACATATTGGAGTGTATTGGGTGCGTTCGTGGCAAAAACTCACTTCGCGACTCGCGCGGCAAACTTTTGTCAATTAATGCCGATATTGCCACTCGTGGGTGCGTTGTTTTTAACCGGAACGAAAAAGTTCCAAAAGCACCAAAACATGATTTTTGGACATATTGGATTGCATTGGGTGCGTTCGTGGCAAAAACTCACTTCGCGACTCGCGCGGCGAACTTTTGTCAATTAATGCCGATATTGCCACTCGTGGGTGCGTTGTTTTTAACCGGAACGAAAAAGTTCCAAAAGCACCAAAACATGATTTTTGGACATATTGGATTGCATTGGGTGCGTTCGTGGCAAAAAACTCACTTCGCGACTCGCGCGGCGAACTTTTGTCAATTAATGCCGATATTGCCACTCGTGGGTGCGATGTAATATACAGGAATCAAAATGCTCAAAAAGCACCTAAACATGATCTTTGGATATTGGAGTGTATTGGGTGCGTTCGTGGCAAAAACTCACTTCGCGACTCGCGCGGCGTCCTTTTGTCAATTAATGCTGATATTGCCATACGTGGGTGCGTAGTTTTTAACCGGAACGAAAAAGTTAAAAAGCACCTAAACATGGTTTTTGGACATATTGGAGTGTATTGGGTGCGTTCGTGGCAAAAACTCACTTCGCGACTCGCGCGGCGAACTTTTGTCAATTAATGCCGATATTGCCACTCGTGGGTGCGTTGTTTTTAACCGAACGAAAAAGTGCAAAAAGCACCTAAACATGATTTTTGGACATATTGTACTGTATTGGGTGCGTTCGTGGCAAAAACTCACTTCGCGACTCGCGCGGCGAACTTTTGTCAATTAATGCCGATATTGCCACTCGTGGGTGCGTTGTTTTTAACCGAACGAAAAAGTGCAAAAAGCACCTAAACATGATTTTTGGACATATTGTACTGTATTGGGTGCGTTCGTGGCAAAAACTCACTTCGCGACTCGCGCGGCGAACTTTTGTCAATTAATGCCGATATTGCCACTCGTGGGTGCGATGTAATATACAGGAATCAAAATGTTCAAAAAGCACCTAAACATGATTTTTGGACATTGGAGTGTATTGGGTGCGTTCGTGGCAAAAACTCACTTCGCGACTCGCGCGGCGTCCTTTTGTCAATTAATGCTGATATTGCCATACGTGGGTGCGTAGTTTTTAACCGGAACGAAAAAGTTAAAAAGCACCTAAACATGGTTTTTGGACATATTGGAGTGTATTGGGTGCGTTCGTGGCAAAAACTCACTTCGCGACTCGCGCGGCGAACTTTTGTCAATTAATGCCGATATTGCCACTCGTGGGTGCGTTGTTTTTAACCGAACGAAAAAGTGCAAAAAGCACCTAAACATGATTTTTGGACATATTGTACTGTATTGGGTGCGTTCGTGGCAAAAACTCACTTCGCGACTCGCGCGGCGAACTTTTGTCAATTAATGCTGATATTGCCATACGTGGGTGCGTAGTTTTTAACCGGAACGAAAAAGTTAAAAAGCACCTAAACATGGTTTTTGGACATATTGGAGTGTATTGGGTGCGTTCGTGGCAAAAAACTCACTTCGCGACTCGCGCGGCGAACTTTTGTCAATTAATGCCGATATTGCCACTCGTGGGTGCGATGTAATATACAGGAATCAAAATGCTCAAAAAGCACCTAAACATGATCTTTGGATATTGGAGTGTATTGGGTGCGTTCGTGGCAAAAACTCACTTCGCGACTCGCGCGGCGTCCTTTTGTCAATTAATGCTGATATTGCCATACGTGGGTGCGTAGTTTTTAACCGGAACGAAAAAGTTAAAAAGCACCTAAACATGGTTTTTGGACATATTGGAGTGTATTGGGTGCGTTCGTGGCAAAAACTCACTTCGCGACTCGCGCGGCGAACTTTTCTCAATTAATGCCGATATTGCCACTCGTGGGTGCGTTGTTTTTAACCAAACGAAAAAGTGCAAAAAGCACCTAAACATGATTTTTGGACATATTGTACTGTATTGGGTGCGTTCGTGGCAAAAACTCACTTCGCGACTCGCGCGGCGTCCTTTTGTCAATTAATGCTGATATTGCCATACGTGGGTGCGTAGTTTTTAACCGGAACGAAAAAGTTAAAAAGCACCTAAACATGGTTTTTGGACATATTGGAGTGTATTGGGTGCGTTCGTGGCAAAAACTCACTTCGCGACTCGCGCGGCGAACTTTTCTCAATTAATGCCGATATTGCCACTCGTGGGTGCGTTGTTTTTAACCGAACGAAAAAGTGCAAAAAGCACCTAAACATGATTTTTGGACATATTGTACTGTATTGGGTGCGTTCGTGGCAAAAACTCACTTCGCGACTCGCGCGGCGAACTTTTGTCAATTAATGCCGATATTGCCACTCGTGGGTGCGTTGTTTTTAACCGAACGAAAAAGTGCAAAAAGCACCTAAACATGATTTTTGGACATATTGTACTGTATTGGGTGCGTTCGTGGCAAAAACTCACTTCGCGACTCGCGCGGCGAACTTTTGTCAATTAATGCCGATATTGCCACTCGTGGGTGCGTTGTTTTTAACCGAACGAAAAAGTGCAAAAAGCACCTAAACATGATTTTTGGACATATTGTACTGTATTGGGTGCGTTCGTGGCAAAAACTCACTTCGCGACTCGCGCGGTGAACTTTTGTCAATTAATGCCGATATTGCCACTCGTGGGTGCGTTGTTTTTAACCAAACGAAAAAGTGCAAAAAGCACCTAAACATGATTTTTGGACATATTGTACTGTATTGGGTGCGTTCGTGGCAAAAACTCACTTCGCGACTCGCGCGGCGTCCTTTTGTCAATTAATGCTGATATTGCCATACGTGGGTGCGTAGTTTTTAACCGGAACGAAAAAGTTAAAAAGCACCTAAACATGGTTTTTGGACATATTGGAGTGTATTGGGTGCGTTCGTGGCAAAAAACTCACTTCGCGACTCGCGCGGCGAACTTTTGTCAATTAATGCCGATATTGCCACTCGTGGGTGCGATGTAATATACAGGAATCAAAATGCTCAAAAAGCACCTAAACATGATCTTTGGATATTGGAGTGTATTGGGTGCGTTCGTGGCAAAAACTCACTTCGCGACTCGCGCGGCGTCCTTTTGTCAATTAATGCTGATATTGCCATACGTGGGTGCGTAGTTTTTAACCGGAACGAAAAAGTTAAAAAGCACCTAAACATGGTTTTTGGACATATTGGAGTGTATTGGGTGCGTTCGTGGCAAAAACTCACTTCGCGACTCGCGCGGCGAACTTTTGTCAATTAATGCCGATATTGCCACTCGTGGGTGCGTTGTTTTTAACCGAACGAAAAAGTGCAAAAAGCACCTAAACATGATTTTTGGACATATTGGAGTGTATTGGGTGCGTTCGTGGCAAAAACTCACTTCGCGACTCGCGCGGCGAACTTTTGTCAATTAATGCCGATATTGCCACTCGTGGGTGCGTTGTTTTTAACCGAACGAAAAAGTGCAAAAAGCACCTAAACATGATTTTTGGACATATTGTACTGTATTGGGTGCGTTCGTGGCAAAAACTCACTTCGCGACTCGCGCGGCGAACTTTTGTCAATTAATGCCGATATTGCCACTCGTGGGTGCGTTGTTTTTAACCGAACGAAAAAGTGCAAAAAGCACCTAAACATGATTTTTGGACATATTGTACTGTATTGGGTGCGTTCGTGGCAAAAACTCACTTCGCGACTCGCGCGGGGAACTTTTGTCAATTAATGCCGATATTGCCACTCGTGGGTGCGTTGTTTTTAACCAAACGAAAAAGTGCAAAAAGCACCTAAACATGATTTTTGGACATATTGTACTGTATTGGGTGCGTTCGTGGCAAAAACTCACTTCGCGACTCGCGCGGCGTCCTTTTGTCAATTAATGCTGATATTGCCATACGTGGGTGCGTAGTTTTTAACCGGAACGAAAAAGTTAAAAAGCACCTAAACATGGTTTTTGGACATATTGGAGTGTATTGGGTGCGTTCGTGGCAAAAAACTCACTTCGCGACTCGCGCGGCGAACTTTTGTCAATTAATGCCGATATTGCCACTCGTGGGTGCGATGTAATATACAGGAATCAAAATGCTCAAAAAGCACCTAAACATGATCTTTGGATATTGGAGTGTATTGGGTGCGTTCGTGGCAAAAACTCACTTCGCGACTCGCGCGGCGAACTTTTGTCAATTAATGCCGATATTGCCACTCGTGGGTGCGATGTAATATACAGGAATCAAAATGTTCAAAAAGCACCTAAACATGATTTTTGGACATATTGGAGTGTATTGGGTGCGTTCGTGGCAAAAACTCACTTCGCGACTCGCGCGGCGAACTTTTGTCAATTAATGCCGATATTGCCACACGTGGGTGCGTTGTTTTTAACCGGAACGAAAAAGTTCAAAAAGCACCAAAACATGGTTTTTGGACATATTGGAGTGTATTGGGTGCGTTCGTGGCAAAAACTCACTTCGCGACTCGCGCGGCGAACTTTTGTCAATTAATGCCGATATTGCCACTCGTGGGTGCGATGTAATATACAGGAATCAAAATGCTCAAAAAGCACCTAAACATGATCTTTGGACCTTGGAGTGTATTGGGTGCGTTCGTGGCAAAAACTCACTTCGCGACTCGCGCGGCGTCCTTTTGTCAATTAATGCCGATATTGCCACTCGTGGGTGCGATGTAATATACAGGAATCAAAATGTTCAAAAAGCACCTAAACATGATTTTTGGACATTGGAGTGTATTGGGTGCGTTCGCGGCAAAAACTCACTTCGCGACTCGCGCGGCGTCCTTTTGTCAATTAATGCTGATATTGCCATACGTGGGTGCGTAGTTTTTAACCGGAACGAAAAAGTTAAAAAGCACCTAAACATGGTTTTTGGACATATTGGAGTGTATTGGGTGCGTTCGTGGCAAAAACTCACTTCGCGACTCGCGCGGCGACCTTTTGCGAATTAATGCCGATATTGCCACACGTGGGTGCGTTGTTTTTAACCGAACGAAAAAGTGCAAAAAGCACCTAAACATGATTTTTGGACATATTGTACTGTATTGGGTGCGTTCGTGGCAAAAACTCACTTCGCGACTCGCGCGGCGAACTTTTGTCAATTAATGCAGATATTGCCACTCGTGGGTGCGTTGTTTTTAACCAAACGAAAAAGTGCAAAAAGCACCTAAACATGATTTTTGGACATATTGTACTGTATTGGGTGCGTTCGTGGCAGAAACTCACTTCGCGACTCGCGCGGCGTCCTTTTGTCAATTAATGCTGATATTGCCATACGTGGGTGCGTAGTTTTTAACCGGAACGAAAAAGTTAAAAAGCACCTAAACATGGTTTTTGGACATATTGGAGTGTATTGGGTGCGTTCGTGGCAAAAAACTCACTTCGCGACTCGCGCGGCGAACTTTTGTCAATTAATGCCGATATTGCCACTCGTGGGTGCGATGTAATATACAGGAATCAAAATGCTCAAAAAGAACCTAAACATGATCTTTGGATATTGGAGTGTATTGGGTGCGTTCGTGGCAAAAACTCACTTCGCGACTCGCGCGGCGTCCTTTTGTCAATTAATGCTGATATTGCCATACGTGGGTGCGTAGTTTTTAACCGGAACGAAAAAGTTAAAAAGCACCTAAACATGGTTTTTGGACATATTGGAGTGTATTGGGTGCGTTCGTGGCAAAAACTCACTTCGCGACTCGCGCGGCGAACTTTTGTCAATTAATGCCGATATTGCCACTCGTGGGTGCGTTGTTTTTAACCGGAACGAAAAAGTTCAAAAAGCACCAAAACATGGTTTTTGGACATATTGGAGTGTATTGGGTGCGTTCGTGGCAAAAACTCACTTCGCGACTCGCGCGGCAAACTTTTGTCAATTAATGCCGATATTGCCACTCGTGGGTGCGTTGTTTTTAACCGGAACGAAAAAGTTCCAAAAGCACCAAAACATGATTTTTGGACATATTGGATTGCATTGGGTGCGTTCGTGGCAAAAACTCACTTCGCGACTCGCGCGGCGACCTTTTGCGAATTAATGCCGATATTGCCACACGTGGGTGCGTTGTTTTTAACCGAACGAAAAAGTGCAAAAAGCACCTAAACATGATTTTTGGACATATTGTACTGTATTGGGTGCGTTCGTGGCAAAAACTCACTTCGCGACTCGCGCGGCGAACTTTTGTCAATTAATGCAGATATTGCCACTCGTGGGTGCGTTGTTTTTAACCAAACGAAAAAGTGCAAAAAGCACCTAAACATGATTTTTGGACATATTGTACTGTATTGGGTGCGTTCGTGGCAGAAACTCACTTCGCGACTCGCGCGGCGTCCTTTTGTCAATTAATGCTGATATTGCCATACGTGGGTGCGTAGTTTTTAACCGGAACGAAAAAGTTAAAAAGCACCTAAACATGGTTTTTGGACATATTGGAGTGTATTGGGTGCGTTCGTGGCAAAAAACTCACTTCGCGACTCGCGCGGCGAACTTTTGTCAATTAATGCCGATATTGCCACTCGTAGGTGCGATGTAATATACAGGAATCAAAATGCTCAAAAAGCACCTAAACATGATCTTTGGATATTGGAGTGTATTGGGTGCGTTCGTGGCAAAAACTCACTTCGCGACTCGCGCGGCGTCCTTTTGTCAATTAATGCTGATATTGCCATACGTGGGTGCGTAGTTTTTAACCGGAACGAAAAAGTTAAAAAGCACCTAAACATGGTTTTTGGACATATTGGAGTGTATTGGGTGCGTTCGTGGCAAAAACTCACTTCGCGACTCGCGCGGCGAACTTTTGTCAATTAATGCCGATATTGCCACTCGTGGGTGCGTTGTTTTTAACCGGAACGAAAAAGTTCAAAAAGCACCAAAACATGGTTTTTGGACATATTGGAGTGTATTGGGTGCGTTCGTGGCAAAAACTCACTTCGCGACTCGCGCGGCGAACTTTTGTCAATTAATGCCGATATTGCCACTCGTGGGTGCGTTGTTTTTAACCGGAACGAAAAAGTTCAAAAAGCACCAAAACATGGTTTTTGGACATATTGGAGTGTATTGGGTGCGTTCGTGGCAAAAACTCACTTCGCGACTCGCGCGGCAAACTTTTGTCAATTAATGCCGATATTGCCACTCGTGGGTGCGTTGTTTTTAACCGGAACGAAAAAGTTCCAAAAGCACCAAAACATGATTTTTGGACATATTGGATTGCATTGGGTGCGTTCGTGGCAAAAACTCACTTCGCGACTCGCGCGGCGAACTTTTGTCAATTAATGCCGATATTGCCACTCGTGGGTGCGTTGTTTTTAACCGAACGAAAAAGTGCAAAAAGCACCTAAACATGATTTTTGGACATATTGTACTGTATTGGGTGCGTTCGTGGCAAAAACTCACTTCGCGACTCGCGCGGCGAACTTTTGTCAATTAATGCCGATATTGCCACTCGTGGGTGCGTTGTTTTTAACCGAACGAAAAAGTGCAAAAAGCACCTAAACATGATTTTTGGACATATTGTACTGTATTGGGTGCGTTCGTGGCAAAAACTCACTTCGCGACTCGCGCGGCGAACTTTTGTCAATTAATGCCGATATTGCCACTCGTGGGTGCGTTGTTTTTAACCGAACGAAAAAGTGCAAAAAGCACCTAAACATGATTTTTGGACATATTGTACTGTATTGGGTGCGTTCGTGGCAAAAACTCACTTCGCGACTCGCGCGGTGAACTTTTGTCAATTAATGCCGATATTGCCACTCGTGGGTGCGTTGTTTTTAACCAAACGAAAAAGTGCAAAAAGCACCTAAACATGATTTTTGGACATATTGTACTGTATTGGGTGCGTTCGTGGCAAAAACTCACTTCGCGACTCGCGCGGCGTCCTTTTGTCAATTAATGCTGATATTGCCATACGTGGGTGCGTAGTTTTTAACCGGAACGAAAAAGTTAAAAAGCACCTAAACATGGTTTTTGGACATATTGGAGTGTATTGGGTGCGTTCGTGGCAAAAAACTCACTTCGCGACTCGCGCGGCGAACTTTTGTCAATTAATGCCGATATTGCCACTCGTGGGTGCGATGTAATATACAGGAATCAAAATGCTCAAAAAGCACCTAAACATGATCTTTGGATATTGGAGTGTATTGGGTGCGTTCGTGGCAAAAACTCACTTCGCGACTCGCGCGGCGTCCTTTTGTCAATTAATGCTGATATTGCCATACGTGGGTGCGTAGTTTTTAACCGGAACGAAAAAGTTAAAAAGCACCTAAACATGGTTTTTGGACATATTGGAGTGTATTGGGTGCGTTCGTGGCAAAAACTCACTTCGCGACTCGCGCGGCGAACTTTTGTCAATTAATGCCGATATTGCCACTCGTGGGTGCGTTGTTTTTAACCGAACGAAAAAGTGCAAAAAGCACCTAAACATGATTTTTGGACATATTGGAGTGTATTGGGTGCGTTCGTGGCAAAAACTCACTTCGCGACTCGCGCGGCGAACTTTTGTCAATTAATGCCGATATTGCCACTCGTGGGTGCGTTGTTTTTAACCGAACGAAAAAGTGCAAAAAGCACCTAAACATGATTTTTGGACATATTGTACTGTATTGGGTGCGTTCGTGGCAAAAACTCACTTCGCGACTCGCGCGGCGAACTTTTGTCAATTAATGCCGATATTGCCACTCGTGGGTGCGTTGTTTTTAACCGAACGAAAAAGTGCAAAAAGCACCTAAACATGATTTTTGGACATATTGTACTGTATTGGGTGCGTTCGTGGCAAAAACTCACTTCGCGACTCGCGCGGGGAACTTTTGTCAATTAATGCCGATATTGCCACTCGTGGGTGCGTTGTTTTTAACCAAACGAAAAAGTGCAAAAAGCACCTAAACATGATTTTTGGACATATTGTACTGTATTGGGAGCGTTCGTGGCAAAAACTCACTTCGCGACTCGCGCGGCGTCCTTTTGTCAATTAATGCTGATATTGCCATACGTGGGTGCGTAGTTTTTAACCGGAACGAAAAAGTTAAAAAGCACCTAAACATGGTTTTTGGACATATTGGAGTGTATTGGGTGCGTTCGTGGCAAAAAACTCACTTCGCGACTCGCGCGGCGAACTTTTGTCAATTAATGCCGATATTGCCACTCGTGGGTGCGATGTAATATACAGGAATCAAAATGCTCAAAAAGCACCTAAACATGATCTTTGGATATTGGAGTGTATTGGGTGCGTTCGTGGCAAAAACTCACTTCGCGACTCGCGCGGCGTCCTTTTGTCAATTAATGCTGATATTGCCATACGTGGGTGCGTAGTTTTTAACCGGAACGAAAAAGTTAAAAAGCACCTAAACATGGTTTTTGGACATATTGGAGTGTATTGGGTGCGTTCGTGGCAAAAACTCACTTCGCGACTCGCGCGGCGAACTTTTGTCAATTAATGCCGATATTGCCACTCGTGGGTGCGTTGTTTTTAACCGAACGAAAAAGTGCAAAAAGCACCTAAACATGATTTTTGGACATATTGTACTGTATTGGGTGCGTTCGTGGCAAAAACTCACTTCGCGACTCGCGCGGCGAACTTTTGTCAATTAATGCCGATATTGCCACTCGTGGGTGCGTTGTTTTTAACCGAACGAAAAAGTGCAAAAAGCACCTAAACATGATTTTTGGACATATTGTACTGTATTGGGTGCGTTCGTGGCAAAAACTCACTTCGCGACTCGCGCGGCGAACTTTTGTCAATTAATGCCGATATTGCCACTCGTGGGTGCGATGTAATATACAGGAATCAAAATGTTCAAAAAGCACCTAAACATGATTTTTGGACATTGGAGTGTATTGGGTGCGTTCGTGGCAAAAACTCACTTCGCGACTCGCGCGGCGTCCTTTTGTCAATTAATGCTGATATTGCCATACGTGGGTGCGTAGTTTTTAACCGGAACGAAAAAGTTAAAAAGCACCTAAACATGGTTTTTGGACATATTGGAGTGTATTGGGTGCGTTCGTGGCAAAAACTCACTTCGCGACTCGCGCGGCGTCCTTTTGTCAATTAATGCTGATATTGCCATACGTGGGTGCGTAGTTTTTAACCGGAACGAAAAAGTTAAAAAGCACCTAAACATGGTTTTTGGACATATTGGAGTGTATTGGGTGCGTTCGTGGCAAAAACTCACTTCGCGACTCGCGCGGCGAACTTTTGTCAATTAATGCCGATATTGCCACTCGTGGGTGCGTTGTTTTTAACCGAACGAAAAAGTGCAAAAAGCACCTAAACATGATTTTTGGACATATTGGAGTGTATTGGGTGCGTTCGTGGCAAAAACTCACTTCGCGACTCGCGCGGCGAACTTTTGTCAATTAATGCCGATATTGCCACTCGTGGGTGCGTTGTTTTTAACCGAACGAAAAAGTGCAAAAAGCACCTAAACATGATTTTTGGACATATTGTACTGTATTGGGTGCGTTCGTGGCAAAAACTCACTTCGCGACTCGCGCGGCGAACTTTTGTCAATTAATGCCGATATTGCCACTCGTGGGTGCGATGTAATATACAGGAATCAAAATGTTCAAAAAGCACCTAAACATGATTTTTGGACATTGGAGTGTATTGGGTGCGTTCGTGGCAAAAACTCACTTCGCGACTCGCGCGGCGTCCTTTTGTCAATTAATGCTGATATTGCCATACGTGGGTGCGTAGTTTTTAACCGGAACGAAAAAGTTAAAAAGCACCTAAACATGGTTTTTGGACATATTGGAGTGTATTGGGTGCGTTCGTGGCAAAAACTCACTTCGCGACTCGCGCGGCGAACTTTTGTCAATTAATGCCGATATTGCCACTCGTGGGTGCGTTGTTTTTAACCGAACGAAAAAGTGCAAAAAGCACCTAAACATGATTTTTGGACATATTGTACTGTATTGGGTGCGTTCGTGGCAAAAACTCACTTCGCGACTCGCGCGGCGAACTTTTGTCAATTAATGCTGATATTGCCATACGTGGGTGCGTAGTTTTTAACCGGAACGAAAAAGTTAAAAAGCACCTAAACATGGTTTTTGGACATATTGGAGTGTATTGGGTGCGTTCGTGGCAAAAAACTCACTTCGCGACTCGCGCGGCGAACTTTTGTCAATTAATGCCGATATTGCCACTCGTGGGTGCGATGTAATATACAGGAATCAAAATGCTCAAAAAGCACCTAAACATGATCTTTGGATATTGGAGTGTATTGGGTGCGTTCGTGGCAAAAACTCACTTCGCGACTCGCGCGGCGTCCTTTTGTCAATTAATGCTGATATTGCCATACGTGGGTGCGTAGTTTTTAACCGGAACGAAAAAGTTAAAAAGCACCTAAACATGGTTTTTGGACATATTGGAGTGTATTGGGTGCGTTCGTGGCAAAAACTCACTTCGCGACTCGCGCGGCGAACTTTTCTCAATTAATGCCGATATTGCCACTCGTGGGTGCGTTGTTTTTAACCAAACGAAAAAGTGCAAAAAGCACCTAAACATGATTTTTGGACATATTGTACTGTATTGGGTGCGTTCGTGGCAAAAACTCACTTCGCGACTCGCGCGGCGTCCTTTTGTCAATTAATGCTGATATTGCCATACGTGGGTGCGTAGTTTTTAACCGGAACGAAAAAGTTAAAAAGCACCTAAACATGGTTTTTGGACATATTGGAGTGTATTGGGTGCGTTCGTGGCAAAAACTCACTTCGCGACTCGCGCGGCGAACTTTTCTCAATTAATGCCGATATTGCCACTCGTGGGTGCGTTGTTTTTAACCGAACGAAAAAGTGCAAAAAGCACCTAAACATGATTTTTGGACATATTGTACTGTATTGGGTGCGTTCGTGGCAAAAACTCACTTCGCGACTCGCGCGGCGAACTTTTGTCAATTAATGCCGATATTGCCACTCGTGGGTGCGTTGTTTTTAACCGAACGAAAAAGTGCAAAAAGCACCTAAACATGATTTTTGGACATATTGTACTGTATTGGGTGCGTTCGTGGCAAAAACTCACTTCGCGACTCGCGCGGCGAACTTTTGTCAATTAATGCCGATATTGCCACTCGTGGGTGCGTTGTTTTTAACCGAACGAAAAAGTGCAAAAAGCACCTAAACATGATTTTTGGACATATTGTACTGTATTGGGTGCGTTCGTGGCAAAAACTCACTTCGCGACTCGCGCGGTGAACTTTTGTCAATTAATGCCGATATTGCCACTCGTGGGTGCGTTGTTTTTAACCAAACGAAAAAGTGCAAAAAGCACCTAAACATGATTTTTGGACATATTGTACTGTATTGGGTGCGTTCGTGGCAAAAACTCACTTCGCGACTCGCGCGGCGTCCTTTTGTCAATTAATGCTGATATTGCCATACGTGGGTGCGTAGTTTTTAACCGGAACGAAAAAGTTAAAAAGCACCTAAACATGGTTTTTGGACATATTGGAGTGTATTGGGTGCGTTCGTGGCAAAAACTCACTTCGCGACTCGCGCGGCGAACTTTTGTCAATTAATGCCGATATTGCCACTCGTGGGTGCGATGTAATATACAGGAATCAAAATGCTCAAAAAGCACCTAAACATGATCTTTGGATATTGGAGTGTATTGGGTGCGTTCGTGGCAAAAACTCACTTCGCGACTCGCGCGGCGTCCTTTTGTCAATTAATGCTGATATTGCCATACGTGGGTGCGTAGTTTTTAACCGGAACGAAAAAGTTAAAAAGCACCTAAACATGGTTTTTGGACATATTGGAGTGTATTGGGTGCGTTCGTGGCAAAAACTCACTTCGCGACTCGCGCGGCGAACTTTTGTCAATTAATGCCGATATTGCCACTCGTGGGTGCGTTGTTTTTAACCGAACGAAAAAGTGCAAAAAGCACCTAAACATGATTTTTGGACATATTGTACTGTATTGGGTGCGTTCGTGGCAAAAACTCACTTCGCGACTCGCGCGGCGAACTTTTGTCAATTAATGCCGATATTGCCACTCGTGGGTGCGTTGTTTTTAACCGAACGAAAAAGTGCAAAAAGCACCTAAACATGATTTTTGGACATATTGTACTGTATTGGGTGCGTTCGTGGCAAAAACTCACTTCGCGACTCGCGCGGCGAACTTTTGTCAATTAATGCCGATATTGCCACTCGTGGGTGCGATGTAATATACAGGAATCAAAATGTTCAAAAAGCACCTAAACATGATTTTTGGACATTGGAGTGTATTGGGTGCGTTCGTGGCAAAAACTCACTTCGCGACTCGCGCGGCGTCCTTTTGTCAATTAATGCTGATATTGCCATACGTGGGTGCGTAGTTTTTAACCGGAACGAAAAAGTTAAAAAGCACCTAAACATGGTTTTTGGACATATTGGAGTGTATTGGGTGCGTTCGTGGCAAAAACTCACTTCGCGACTCGCGCGGCGTCCTTTTGTCAATTAATGCTGATATTGCCATACGTGGGTGCGTAGTTTTTAACCGGAACGAAAAAGTTAAAAAGCACCTAAACATGGTTTTTGGACATATTGGAGTGTATTGGGTGCGTTCGTGGCAAAAACTCACTTCGCGACTCGCGCGGCGAACTTTTGTCAATTAATGCCGATATTGCCACTCGTGGGTGCGTTGTTTTTAACCGAACGAAAAAGTGCAAAAAGCACCTAAACATGATTTTTGGACATATTGGAGTGTATTGGGTGCGTTCGTGGCAAAAACTCACTTCGCGACTCGCGCGGCGAACTTTTGTCAATTAATGCCGATATTGCCACTCGTGGGTGCGTTGTTTTT
The DNA here is from genome assembly GCF_034140825.1 of Oryza sativa Japonica Group. Lineage (NCBI taxonomy): Eukaryota > Viridiplantae > Streptophyta > Magnoliopsida > Poales > Poaceae > Oryza > Oryza sativa. Next base: position 16,181,885 of record NC_089040.1, read on the forward strand.
AACCGAACGAAAAAGTGCAAAAAGCACCTAAACATGATTTTTGGACATATTGTACTGTATTGGGTGCGTTCGTGGCAAAAACTCACTTCGCGACTCGCGCGGCGAACTTTTGTCAATTAATGCCGATATTGCCACTCGTGGGTGCGATGTAATATACAGGAATCAAAATGTTCAAAAAGCACCTAAACATGATTTTTGGACATTGGAGTGTATTGGGTGCGTTCGTGGCAAAAACTCACTTCGCGACTCGCGCGGCGTCCTTTTGTCAATTAATGCTGATATTGCCATACGTGGGTGCGTAGTTTTTAACCGGAACGAAAAAGTTAAAAAGCACCTAAACATGGTTTTTGGACATATTGGAGTGTATTGGGTGCGTTCGTGGCAAAAACTCACTTCGCGACTCGCGCGGCGAACTTTTGTCAATTAATGCCGATATTGCCACTCGTGGGTGCGTTGTTTTTAACCGAACGAAAAAGTGCAAAAAGCACCTAAACATGATTTTTGGACATATTGTACTGTATTGGGTGCGTTCGTGGCAAAAACTCACTTCGCGACTCGCGCGGCGAACTTTTGTCAATTAATGCTGATATTGCCATACGTGGGTGCGTAGTTTTTAACCGGAACGAAAAAGTTAAAAAGCACCTAAACATGGTTTTTGGACATATTGGAGTGTATTGGGTGCGTTCGTGGCAAAAAACTCACTTCGCGACTCGCGCGGCGAACTTTTGTCAATTAATGCCGATATTGCCACTCGTGGGTGCGATGTAATATACAGGAATCAAAATGCTCAAAAAGCACCTAAACATGATCTTTGGATATTGGAGTGTATTGGGTGCGTTCGTGGCAAAAACTCACTTCGCGACTCGCGCGGCGTCCTTTTGTCAATTAATGCTGATATTGCCATACGTGGGTGCGTAGTTTTTAACCGGAACGAAAAAGTTAAAAAGCACCTAAACATGGTTTTTGGACATATTGGAGTGTATTGGGTGCGTTCGTGGCAAAAACTCACTTCGCGACTCGCGCGGCGAACTTTTCTCAATTAATGCCGATATTGCCACTCGTGGGTGCGTTGTTTTTAACCAAACGAAAAAGTGCAAAAAGCACCTAAACATGATTTTTGGACATATTGTACTGTATTGGGTGCGTTCGTGGCAAAAACTCACTTCGCGACTCGCGCGGCGTCCTTTTGTCAATTAATGCTGATATTGCCATACGTGGGTGCGTAGTTTTTAACCGGAACGAAAAAGTTAAAAAGCACCTAAACATGGTTTTTGGACATATTGGAGTGTATTGGGTGCGTTCGTGGCAAAAACTCACTTCGCGACTCGCGCGGCGAACTTTTCTCAATTAATGCCGATATTGCCACTCGTGGGTGCGTTGTTTTTAACCGAACGAAAAAGTGCAAAAAGCACCTAAACATGATTTTTGGACATATTGTACTGTATTGGGTGCGTTCGTGGCAAAAACTCACTTCGCGACTCGCGCGGCGAACTTTTGTCAATTAATGCCGATATTGCCACTCGTGGGTGCGTTGTTTTTAACCGAACGAAAAAGTGCAAAAAGCACCTAAACATGATTTTTGGACATATTGTACTGTATTGGGTGCGTTCGTGGCAAAAACTCACTTCGCGACTCGCGCGGCGAACTTTTGTCAATTAATGCCGATATTGCCACTCGTGGGTGCGTTGTTTTTAACCGAACGAAAAAGTGCAAAAAGCACCTAAACATGATTTTTGGACATATTGTACTGTATTGGGTGCGTTCGTGGCAAAAACTCACTTCGCGACTCGCGCGGGGAACTTTTGTCAATTAATGCCGATATTGCCACTCGTGGGTGCGTTGTTTTTAACCAAACGAAAAAGTGCAAAAAGCACCTAAACATGATTTTTGGACATATTGTACTGTATTGGGTGCGTTCGTGGCAAAAACTCACTTCGCGACTCGCGCGGCGTCCTTTTGTCAATTAATGCTGATATTGCCATACGTGGGTGCGTAGTTTTTAACCGGAACGAAAAAGTTAAAAAGCACCTAAACATGGTTTTTGGACATATTGGAGTGTATTGGGTGCGTTCGTGGCAAAAAACTCACTTCGCGACTCGCGCGGCGAACTTTTGTCAATTAATGCCGATATTGCCACTCGTGGGTGCGATGTAATATACAGGAATCAAAATGCTCAAAAAGCACCTAAACATGATCTTTGGATATTGGAGTGTATTGGGTGCGTTCGTGGCAAAAACTCACTTCGCGACTCGCGCGGCGTCCTTTTGTCAATTAATGCTGATATTGCCATACGTGGGTGCGTAGTTTTTAACCGGAACGAAAAAGTTAAAAAGCACCTAAACATGGTTTTTGGACATATTGGAGTGTATTGGGTGCGTTCGTGGCAAAAACTCACTTCGCGACTCGCGCGGCGAACTTTTGTCAATTAATGCCGATATTGCCACTCGTGGGTGCGTTGTTTTTAACCGAACGAAAAAGTGCAAAAAGCACCTAAACATGATTTTTGGACATATTGGAGTGTATTGGGTGCGTTCGTGGCAAAAACTCACTTCGCGACTCGCGCGGCGAACTTTTGTCAATTAATGCCGATATTGCCACTCGTGGGTGCGTTGTTTTTAACCGAACGAAAAAGTGCAAAAAGCACCTAAACATGATTTTTGGACATATTGTACTGTATTGGGTGCGTTCGTGGCAAAAACTCACTTCGCGACTCGCGCGGCGAACTTTTGTCAATTAATGCCGATATTGCCACTCGTGGGTGCGATGTAATATACAGGAATCAAAATGTTCAAAAAGCACCTAAACATGATTTTTGGACATTGGAGTGTATTGGGTGCGTTCGTGGCAAAAACTCACTTCGCGACTCGCGCGGCGTCCTTTTGTCAATTAATGCTGATATTGCCATACGTGGGTGCGTAGTTTTTAACCGGAACGAAAAAGTTAAAAAGCACCTAAACATGGTTTTTGGACATATTGGAGTGTATTGGGTGCGTTCGTGGCAAAAACTCACTTCGCGACTCGCGCGGCGAACTTTTGTCAATTAATGCCGATATTGCCACTCGTGGGTGCGTTGTTTTTAACCGAACGAAAAAGTGCAAAAAGCACCTAAACATGATTTTTGGACATATTGTACTGTATTGGGTGCGTTCGTGGCAAAAACTCACTTCGCGACTCGCGCGGCGAACTTTTGTCAATTAATGCTGATATTGCCATACGTGGGTGCGTAGTTTTTAACCGGAACGAAAAAGTTAAAAAGCACCTAAACATGGTTTTTGGACATATTGGAGTGTATTGGGTGCGTTCGTGGCAAAAAACTCACTTCGCGACTCGCGCGGCGAACTTTTGTCAATTAATGCCGATATTGCCACTCGTGGGTGCGATGTAATATACAGGAATCAAAATGCTCAAAAAGCACCTAAACATGATCTTTGGATATTGGAGTGTATTGGGTGCGTTCGTGGCAAAAACTCACTTCGCGACTCGCGCGGCGTCCTTTTGTCAATTAATGCTGATATTGCCATACGTGGGTGCGTAGTTTTTAACCGGAACGAAAAAGTTAAAAAGCACCTAAACATGGTTTTTGGACATATTGGAGTGTATTGGGTGCGTTCGTGGCAAAAACTCACTTCGCGACTCGCGCGGCGAACTTTTGTCAATTAATGCCGATATTGCCACTCGTGGGTGCGTTGTTTTTAACCGAACGAAAAAGTGCAAAAAGCACCTAAACATGATTTTTGGACATATTGTACTGTATTGGGTGCGTTCGTGGCAAAAACTCACTTCGCGACTCGCGCGGCGAACTTTTGTCAATTAATGCCGATATTGCCACTCGTGGGTGCGTTGTTTTTAACCGAACGAAAAAGTGCAAAAAGCACCTAAACATGATTTTTGGACATATTGTACTGTATTGGGTGCGTTCGTGGCAAAAACTCACTTCGCGACTCGCGCGGCGAACTTTTGTCAATTAATGCCGATATTGCCACTCGTGGGTGCGATGTAATATACAGGAATCAAAATGTTCAAAAAGCACCTAAACATGATTTTTGGACATTGGAGTGTATTGGGTGCGTTCATGGCAAAAACTCACTTCGCGACTCGCGCGGCGTCCTTTTGTCAATTAATGCTGATATTGCCATACGTGGGTGCGTAGTTTTTAACCGGAACGAAAAAGTTAAAAAGCACCTAAACATGGTTTTTGGACATATTGGAGTGTATTGGGTGCGTTCGTGGCAAAAACTCACTTCGCGACTCGCGCGGCGTCCTTTTGTCAATTAATGCTGATATTGCCATACGTGGGTGCGTAGTTTTTAACCGGAACGAAAAAGTTAAAAAGCACCTAAACATGGTTTTTGGACATATTGGAGTGTATTGGGTGCGTTCGTGGCAAAAACTCACTTCGCGACTCGCGCGGCATCCTTTTGTCAATTAATGCTGATATTGCCATACGTGGGTGCGTAGTTTTTAACCGGAACGAAAAAGTTAAAAAGCACCTAAACATGGTTTTTGGACATATTGGAGTGTATTGGGTGCGTTCGTGGCAAAAACTCACTTCGCGACTCGCGCGGCGACCTTTTGCGAATTAATGCCGATATTGCCACACGTGGGTGCGTTGTTTTTAACCGAACGAAAAAGTGCAAAAAGCACCTAAACATGATTTTTGGACATATTGTACTGTATTGGGTGCGTTCGTGGCAAAAACTCACTTCGCGACTCGCGCGGCGAACTTTTGTCAATTAATGCCGATATTGCCACTCGTGGGTGCGTTGTTTTTAACCGAACGAAAAAGTGCAAAAAGCACCTAAACATGATTTTTGGACATATTGGAGTGTATTGGGTGCGTTCGTGGCAAAAACTCACTTCGCGACTCGCGCGGCGAACTTTTGTCAATTAATGCCGATATTGCCACTCGTGGGTGCGTTGTTTTTAACCGAACGAAAAAGTGCAAAAAGCACCTAAACATGATTTTTGGACATATTGTACTGTATTGGGTGCGTTCGTGGCAAAAACTCACTTCGCGACTCGCGCGGCGAACTTTTGTCAATTAATGCCGATATTGCCACTCGTGGGTGCGATGTAATATACAGGAATCAAAATGTTCAAAAAGCACCTAAACATGATTTTTGGACATTGGAGTGTATTGGGTGCGTTCGTGGCAAAAACTCACTTCGCGACTCGCGCGGCGTCCTTTTGTCAATTAATGCTGATATTGCCATACGTGGGTGCGTAGTTTTTAACCGGAACGAAAAAGTTAAAAAGCACCTAAACATGGTTTTTGGACATATTGGAGTGTATTGGGTGCGTTCGTGGCAAAAACTCACTTCGCGACTCGCGCGGCGAACTTTTGTCAATTAATGCCGATATTGCCACTCGTGGGTGCGTTGTTTTTAACCGAACGAAAAAGTGCAAAAAGCACCTAAACATGATTTTTGGACATATTGTACTGTATTGGGTGCGTTCGTGGCAAAAACTCACTTCGCGACTCGCGCGGCGAACTTTTGTCAATTAATGCCGATATTGCCACTCGTGGGTGCGTTGTTTTTAACCGAACGAAAAAGTGCAAAAAGCACCTAAACATGATTTTTGGACATATTGTACTGTATTGGGTGCGTTCGTGGCAAAAACTCACTTCGCGACTCGCGCGGCGAACTTTTGTCAATTAATGCCGATATTGCCACTCGTGGGTGCGATGTAATATACAGGAATCAAAATGTTCAAAAAGCACCTAAACATGATTTTTGGACATTGGAGTGTATTGGGTGCGTTCGTGGCAAAAACTCACTTCGCGACTCGCGCGGCGTCCTTTTGTCAATTAATGCTGATATTGCCATACGTGGGTGCGTAGTTTTTAACCGGAACGAAAAAGTTAAAAAGCACCTAAACATGGTTTTTGGACATATTGGAGTGTATTGGGTGCGTTCGTGGCAAAAACTCACTTCGCGACTCGCGCGGCGAACTTTTGTCAATTAATGCCGATATTGCCACTCGTGGGTGCGTTGTTTTTAACCGAACGAAAAAGTGCAAAAAGCACCTAAACATGATTTTTGGACATATTGTACTGTATTGGGTGCGTTCGTGGCAAAAACTCACTTCGCGACTCGCGCGGCGAACTTTTGTCAATTAATGCTGATATTGCCATACGTGGGTGCGTAGTTTTTAACCGGAACGAAAAAGTTAAAAAGCACCTAAACATGGTTTTTGGACATATTGGAGTGTATTGGGTGCGTTCGTGGCAAAAAACTCACTTCGCGACTCGCGCGGCGAACTTTTGTCAATTAATGCCGATATTGCCACTCGTGGGTGCGTTGTTTTTAACCGAACGAAAAAGTGCAAAAAGCACCTAAACATGATTTTTGGACATATTGTACTGTATTGGGTGCGTTCGTGGCAAAAACTCACTTCGCGACTCGCGCGGCGAACTTTTGTCAATTAATGCCGATATTGCCACTCGTGGGTGCGATGTAATATACAGGAATCAAAATGTTCAAAAAGCACCTAAACATGATTTTTGGACATTGGAGTGTATTGGGTGCGTTCGTGGCAAAAACTCACTTCGCGACTCGCGCGGCGTCCTTTTGTCAATTAATGCTGATATTGCCATACGTGGGTGCGTAGTTTTTAACCGGAACGAAAAAGTTAAAAAGCACCTAAACATGGTTTTTGGACATATTGGAGTGTATTGGGTGCGTTCGTGGCAAAAACTCACTTCGCGACTCGCGCGGCGTCCTTTTGTCAATTAATGCTGATATTGCCATACGTGGGTGCGTAGTTTTTAACCGGAACGAAAAAGTTAAAAAGCACCTAAACATGGTTTTTGGACATATTGGAGTGTATTGGGTGCGTTCGTGGCAAAAACTCACTTCGCGACTCGCGCGGCGAACTTTTGTCAATTAATGCCGATATTGCCACTCGTGGGTGCGTTGTTTTTAACCGAACGAAAAAGTGCAAAAAGCACCTAAACATGATTTTTGGACATATTGGAGTGTATTGGGTGCGTTCGTGGCAAAAACTCACTTCGCGACTCGCGCGGCGAACTTTTGTCAATTAATGCCGATATTGCCACTCGTGGGTGCGTTGTTTTTAACCGAACGAAAAAGTGCAAAAAGCACCTAAACATGATTTTTGGACATATTGTACTGTATTGGGTGCGTTCGTGGCAAAAACTCACTTCGCGACTCGCGCGGCGAACTTTTGTCAATTAATGCCGATATTGCCACTCGTGGGTGCGATGTAATATACAGGAATCAAAATGTTCAAAAAGCACCTAAACATGATTTTTGGACATTGGAGTGTATTGGGTGCGTTCGTGGCAAAAACTCACTTCGCGACTCGCGCGGCGTCCTTTTGTCAATTAATGCTGATATTGCCATACGTGGGTGCGTAGTTTTTAACCGGAACGAAAAAGTTAAAAAGCACCTAAACATGGTTTTTGGACATATTGGAGTGTATTGGGTGCGTTCGTGGCAAAAACTCACTTCGCGACTCGCGCGGCGAACTTTTGTCAATTAATGCCGATATTGCCACTCGTGGGTGCGTTGTTTTTAACCGAACGAAAAAGTGCAAAAAGCACCTAAACATGATTTTTGGACATATTGTACTGTATTGGGTGCGTTCGTGGCAAAAACTCACTTCGCGACTCGCGCGGCGAACTTTTGTCAATTAATGCCGATATTGCCACTCGTGGGTGCGATGTAATATACAGGAATCAAAATGCTCAAAAAGCACCTAAACATGATCTTTGGATATTGGAGTGTATTGGGTGCGTTCGTGGCAAAAACTCACTTCGCGACTCGCGCGGCGTCCTTTTGTCAATTAATGCTGATATTGCCATACGTGGGTGCGTAGTTTTTAACCGGAACGAAAAAGTTAAAAAGCACCTAAACATGGTTTTTGGACATATTGGAGTGTATTGGGTGCGTTCGTGGCAAAAACTCACTTCGCGACTCGCGCGGCGAACTTTTGTCAATTAATGCCGATATTGCCACTCGTGGGTGCGTTGTTTTTAACCGAACGAAAAAGTGCAAAAAGCACCTAAACATGATTTTTGGACATATTGTACTGTATTGGGTGCGTTCGTGGCAAAAACTCACTTCGCGACTCGCGCGGCGAACTTTTGTCAATTAATGCCGATATTGCCACTCGTGGGTGCGTTGTTTTTAACCGAACGAAAAAGTGCAAAAAGCACCTAAACATGATTTTTGGACATATTGTACTGTATTGGGTGCGTTCGTGGCAAAAACTCACTTCGCGACTCGCGCGGCGAACTTTTGTCAATTAATGCCGATATTGCCACTCGTGGGTGCGATGTAATATACAGGAATCAAAATGTTCAAAAAGCACCTAAACATGATTTTTGGACATTGGAGTGTATTGGGTGCGTTCGTGGCAAAAACTCACTTCGCGACTCGCGCGGCGTCCTTTTGTCAATTAATGCTGATATTGCCATACGTGGGTGCGTAGTTTTTAACCGGAACGAAAAAGTTAAAAAGCACCTAAACATGGTTTTTGGACATATTGGAGTGTATTGGGTGCGTTCGTGGCAAAAACTCACTTCGCGACTCGCGCGGCGTCCTTTTGTCAATTAATGCTGATATTGCCATACGTGGGTGCGTAGTTTTTAACCGGAACGAAAAAGTTAAAAAGCACCTAAACATGGTTTTTGGACATATTGGAGTGTATTGGGTGCGTTCGTGGCAAAAACTCACTTCGCGACTCGCGCGGCGAACTTTTGTCAATTAATGCCGATATTGCCACTCGTGGGTGCGTTGTTTTTAACCGAACGAAAAAGTGCAAAAAGCACCTAAACATGATTTTTGGACATATTGGAGTGTATTGGGTGCGTTCGTGGCAAAAACTCACTTCGCGACTCGCGCGGCGAACTTTTGTCAATTAATGCCGATATTGCCACTCGTGGGTGCGTTGTTTTTAACCGAACGAAAAAGTGCAAAAAGCACCTAAACATGATTTTTGGACATATTGTACTGTATTGGGTGCGTTCGTGGCAAAAACTCACTTCGCGACTCGCGCGGCGAACTTTTGTCAATTAATGCCGATATTGCCACTCGTGGGTGCGATGTAATATACAGGAATCAAAATGTTCAAAAAGCACCTAAACATGATTTTTGGACATTGGAGTGTATTGGGTGCGTTCGTGGCAAAAACTCACTTCGCGACTCGCGCGGCGTCCTTTTGTCAATTAATGCTGATATTGCCATACGTGGGTGCGTAGTTTTTAACCGGAACGAAAAAGTTAAAAAGCACCTAAACATGGTTTTTGGACATATTGGAGTGTATTGGGTGCGTTCGTGGCAAAAACTCACTTCGCGACTCGCGCGGCGAACTTTTGTCAATTAATGCCGATATTGCCACTCGTGGGTGCGTTGTTTTTAACCGAACGAAAAAGTGCAAAAAGCACCTAAACATGATTTTTGGACATATTGTACTGTATTGGGTGCGTTCGTGGCAAAAACTCACTTCGCGACTCGCGCGGTGAACTTTTGTCAATTAATGCCGATATTGCCACTCGTGGGTGCGTTGTTTTTAACCAAACGAAAAAGTGCAAAAAGCACCTAAACATGATTTTTGGACATATTGTACTGTATTGGGTGCGTTCGTGGCAAAAACTCACTTCGCGACTCGCGCGGCGTCCTTTTGTCAATTAATGCTGATATTGCCATACGTGGGTGCGTAGTTTTTAACCGGAACGAAAAAGTTAAAAAGCACCTAAACATGGTTTTTGGACATATTGGAGTGTATTGGGTGCGTTCGTGGCAAAAACTCACTTCGCGACTCGCGCGGCGTCCTTTTGTCAATTAATGCTGATATTGCCATACGTGGGTGCGTAGTTTTTAACCGGAACGAAAAAGTTAAAAAGCACCTAAACATGGTTTTTGGACATATTGGAGTGTATTGGGTGCGTTCGTGGCAAAAAACTCACTTCGCGACTCGCGCGGCGAACTTTTGTCAATTAATGCCGATATTGCCACTCGTGGGTGCGATGTAATATACAGGAATCAAAATGCTCAAAAAGCACCTAAACATGATCTTTGGATATTGGAGTGTATTGGGTGCGTTCGTGGCAAAAACTCACTTCGCGACTCGCGCGGCGTCCTTTTGTCAATTAATGCTGATATTGCCATACGTGGGTGTGTAGTTTTTAACCGGAACGAAAAAGTTAAAAAGCACCTAAACATGGTTTTTGGACATATTGGAGTGTATTGGGTGCGTTCGTGGCAAAAACTCACTTCGCGACTCGCGCGGCGTCCTTTTGTCAATTAATGCTGATATTGCCATACGTGGGTGCGTAGTTTTTAACCGGAACGAAAAAGTTAAAAAGCACCTAAACATGGTTTTTGGACATATTGGAGTGTATTGGGTGCGTTCGTGGCAAAAACTCACTTCGCGACTCGCGCGGCGAACTTTTGTCAATTAATGCCGATATTGCCACTCGTGGGTGCGTTGTTTTTAACCGGAACGAAAAAGTTCAAAAAGCACCAAAACATGGTTTTTGGACATATTGGAGTGTATTGGGTGCGTTTGTGGCAAAAACTCACTTCGCGACTCGCGCGGCAAACTTTTGTCAATTAATGCCGATATTGCCACTCGTGGGTGCGTTGTTTTTAACCGGAACGAAAAAGTTCCAAAAGCACCAAAACATGATTTTTGGACATATTGGATTGCATTGGGTGCGTTCGTGGCAAAAACTCACTTCGCGACTCGCGCGGCGAACTTTTGCCAATTAATGTCGATATTGCCACACGTGGGTGCGATGTAATATACCGGAATCAAAAAGTTCAAAAGGCACCTAAACAAGATTTTTGGACATATTGGAGTGTATTGGGTGCGTTCGTTGCTAAAACTTACTTCGCGACTCGCGCGGCGAACTTTTGTCAATTAATACCGATATTGCCACTCGTGGGTGCGTTGTTTTTAACCGGAACGAAAAAGTTCAAAAAGCACCAAAACATGGTTTTTGGACATATTGGAGTGTATTGGGTGCGTTCGTGGCAAAAACTCACTTCGCGACTCGCGCGGCGAACTTTTGTCAATTAATGCCGATATTGCCACTCGTGGGTGCGATGTAATATACAGGAATCAAAATGTTCAAAAAGCACCTAAACATGATCTTTGGACATTGGAGTGTATTGGGTGCGTTCGTTGCTAAAACTCACTTCGCGACTCGCGCGGCGAACTTTTGTCAATTAATGCCGATATTGCCACTCGTGGGTGCGTTGTTTTTAACCGGAACGAAAAAGTTCAAAAAGCACCAAAACATGATTTTTGGACATATTGGATTGCATTGGGTGCGTTCGTGGCAAAAACTCACTTCGCGACTCGCGCGGCGAACTTTTGTCAATTAATGCCGATATTGCCACTCGTGGGTGCGTTGTTTTTAACCGAACGAAAAAGTGCAAAAAGCACCTAAACATGATTTTTGGACATATTGTACTGTATTGGGTGCGTTCGTGGCAAAAACTCACTTCGCGACTCGCGCGGCGAACTTTTGTCAATTAATGCCGATATTGCCACTCGTGGGTGCGTTGTTTTTAACCGGAACGAAAAAGTTCAAAAAGCACCAAAACATGGTTTTTGGACATATTGGAGTGTATTGGGTGCGTTCGTGGCAAAAACTCACTTCGCGACTCGCGCGGCGAACTTTTGTCAATTAATGCCGATATTGCCACTCGTGGGTGCGATGTAATATACAGGAATCAAAATGTTCAAAAAGCACCTAAACATGATTTTTAGACATTGGAGTGTATTGGGTGCGTTCGTGGCAAAAACTCACTTCGCGACTCGCGCGGCGTCCTTTTGTCAATTAATGCCGATATTGCCATACGTGGGTGCGTAGATTTTAACCGGAACGAAAAAGTTAAAAAGCACCTAAACATGGTTTTTGGACATATTGGAGTGTATTGGGTGCGTTCGTGGCAAAAACTCACTTCGCGACTCGCGCGGCGAACTTTTGTCAATTAATGCCGATATTGCCACTCGTGGGTGCGTTGTTTTTAACCGAACGAAAAAGTGCAAAAAGCACCTAAACATGATTTTTGGACATATTGGAGTGTATTGGGTGCGTTCGTGGCAAAAACTCACTTCGCGACTCGCGCGGCGAACTTTTGTCAATTAATGCCGATATTGCCACTCGTGGGTGCGTTGTTTTTAACCGAACGAAAAAGTGCAAAAAGCACCTAAACATGATTTTTGGACATATTGTACTGTATTGGGTGCGTTCGTGGCAAAAACTCACTTCGCGACTCGCGCGGCGAACTTTTGTCAATTAATGCCGATATTGCCACTCGTGGGTGCGTTGTTTTTAACCGAACGAAAAAGTGCAAAAAGCACCTAAACATGATTTTTGGACATATTGTACTGTATTGGGTGCGTTCGTGGCAAAAACTCACTTCGCGACTCGCGCGGTGAACTTTTGTCAATTAATGCCGATATTGCCACTCGTGGGTGCGTTGTTTTTAACCAAATGAAAAAGTGCAAAAAGCACCTAAACATGATTTTTGGACATATTGTACTGTATTGGGTGCGTTCGTGGCAAAAACTCACTTCGCGACTCGCGCGGCGTCCTTTTGTCAATTAATGCTGATATTGCCATACGTGGGTGCGTAGTTTTTAACCGGAACGAAAAAGTTAAAAAGCACCTAAACATGGTTTTTGGACATATTGGAGTGTATTGGGTGCGTTCGTGGCAAAAAACTCACTTCGCGACTCGCGCGGCGAACTTTTGTCAATTAATGCCGATATTGCCACTCGTGGGTGCGATGTAATATACAGGAATCAAAATGCTCAAAAAGCACCTAAACATGATCTTTGGATATTGGAGTGTATTGGGTGCGTTCGTGGCAAAAACTCACTTCGCGACTCGCGCGGCGTCCTTTTGTCAATTAATGCTGATATTGCCATACGTGGGTGCGTAGTTTTTAACCGGAACGAAAAAGTTAAAAAGCACCTAAACATGGTTTTTGGACATATTGGAGTGTATTGGGTGCGTTCGTGGCAAAAACTCACTTCGCGACTCGCGCGGCGAACTTTTGTCAATTAATGCCGATATTGCCACTCGTGGGTGCGTTGTTTTTAACCGGAACGAAAAAGTTCAAAAAGCACCAAAACATGGTTTTTGGACATATTGGACTGTATTGGGTGCGTTCGTGGCAAAAACTCACTTCGCGACTCGCGCGGCAAACTTTTGTCAATTAATGCCGATATTGCCACTCGTGGGTGCGTTGTTTTTAACCGGAACGAAAAAGTTCCAAAAGCACCAAAACATGATTTTTGGACATATTGGATTGCATTGGGTGCGTTCGTGGCAAAAACTCACTTCGCGACTCGCGCGGCGAACTTTTGCCAATTAATGTCGATATTGCCACACGTGGGTGCGATGTAATATACCGGAATCAAAAAGTTCAAAAGGCACCTAAACATGATTTTTGGACATATTGGAGTGTATTGGGTGCGTTCGTTGCTAAAACTTACTTCGCGACTCGCGCGGCGAACTTTTGTCAATTAATGCCGATATTGCCACTCGTGGGTGCGTTGTTTTTAACCGGAACGAAAAAGTTCAAAAAGCACCAAAACATGGTTTTTGGACATATTGGAGTGTATTGGGTGCGTTCGTGGCAAAAACTCACTTCGCGACTCGCGCGGCGAACTTTTGTCAATTAATGCCGATATTGCCACTCGTGGGTGCGATGTAATATACAGGAATCAAAATGTTCAAAAAGCACCTAAACATGATCTTTGGACATTGGAGTGTATTGGGTGCGTTCGTTGCTAAAACTCACTTCGCGACTCGCGCGGCGAACTTTTGTCAATTAATGCCGATATTGCCACTCGTGGGTGCGTTGTTTTTAACCGGAACGAAAAAGTTCAAAAAGCACCAAAACATGATTTTTGGACATATTGGATTGCATTGGGTGCGTTCGTGGCAAAAACTCACTTCGCGACTCGCGCGGCGAACTTTTGTCAATTAATGCCGATATTGCCACTCGTGGGTGCGTTGTTTTTAACCGAACGAAAAAGTGCAAAAAGCACCTAAACATGATTTTTGGACATATTGTACTGTATTGGGTGCGTTCGTGGCAAAAACTCACTTCGCGACTCGCGCGGCGAACTTTTGTCAATTAATGCCGATATTGCCACTCGTGGGTGCGATGTAATATACAGGAATCAAAATGTTCAAAAAGCACCTAAACATGATTTTTGGACATTGGAGTGTATTGGGTGCGTTCGTGGCAAAAACTCACTTCGCGACTCGCGCGGCGTCCTTTTGTCAATTAATGCCGATATTGCCACTCGTGGGTGCGTTGTTTTTAACCAAATGAAAAAGTGCAAAAAGCACCTAAACATGATTTTTGGACATATTGGAGTGTATTGGGTGCGTTCGTTGCTAAAACTTACTTCGCGACTCGCGCGGCGAACTTTTGTCAATTAATGCCGATATTGCCACTCGTGGGTGCGTTGTTTTTAACCGGAACGAAAAAGTTCAAAAAGCACCAAAACATGGTTTTTGGACATATTGGAGTGTATTGGGTGCGTTCGTGGCAAAAACTCACTTCGCGACTCGCGCGGCGAACTTTTGTCAATTAATGCCGATATTGCCACTCGTGGGTGCGATGTAATATACAGGAATCAAAATGTTCAAAAAGCACCTAAACATGATCTTTGGACATTGGAGTGTATTGGGTGCGTTCGTTGCTAAAACTCACTTCGCGACTCGCGCGGCGAACTTTTGTCAATTAATGCCGATATTGCCACTCGTGGGTGCGTTGTTTTTAACCGGAACGAAAAAGTTCAAAAAGCACCAAAACATGATTTTTGGACATATTGGATTGCATTGGGTGCGTTCGTGGCAAAAACTCACTTCGCGACTCGCGCGGCGAACTTTTGTCAATTAATGCCGATATTGCCACTCGTGGGTGCGTTGTTTTTAACCGAACGAAAAAGTGCAAAAAGCACCTAAACATGATTTTTGGACATATTGTACTGTATTGGGTGCGTTCGTGGCAAAAACTCACTTCGCGACTCGCGCGGCGAACTTTTGTCAATTAATGCCGATATTGCCACTCGTGGGTGCGTTGTTTTTAACTGGAACGAAAAAGTTCAAAAAGCACCAAAACATGGTTTTTGGACATATTGGAGTGTATTGGGTGCGTTCGTGGCAAAAACTCACTTCGCGACTCGCGCGGCGAACTTTTGTCAATTAGTGCCGATATTGCCACTCGTGGGTGCGATGTAATATACAGGAATCAAAATGTTCAAAAAGCACCTAAACATGATTTTTAGACATTGGAGTGTATTGGGTGCGTTCGTGGCAAAAACTCACTTCGCGACTCGCGCGGCGTCCTTTTGTCAATTAATGCCGATATTGCCATACGTGGATGCGTAGATTTTAACCGGAACGAAAAAGTTAAAAAGCACCTAAACATGGTTTTTGGACATATTGGAGTGTATTGGGTGCGTTCGTGGCAAAAACTCACTTCGCGACTCGCGCGGCGAACTTTTGTCAATTAATGCCGATATTGCCACTCGTGGGTGCGTTGTTTTTAACCGAACGAAAAAGTGCAAAAAGCACCTAAACATGATTTTTGGACATATTGGAGTGTATTGGGTGCGTTCGTGGCAAAAACTCACTTCGCGACTCGCGCGGCGAACTTTTGTCAATTAATGCCGATATTGCCACTCGTGGGTGCGTTGTTTTTAACCGAACGAAAAAGTGCAAAAAGCACCTAAACATGATTTTTGGACATATTGTATTGTATTGGGTGCGTTCGTGGCAAAAACTCACTTCGCGACTCGCGCGGCGAACTTTTGTCAATTAATGCCGATATTGCCACTCGTGGGTGCGTTGTTTTTAACCGAACGAAAAAGTGCAAAAAGCACCTAAACATGATTTTTGGACATATTGTACTGTATTGGGTGCGTTCGTGGCAAAAACTCACTTCGCGACTCGCGCGGTGAACTTTTGTCAATTAATGCCGATATTGCCACTCGTGGGTGCGTTGTTTTTAACCAAATGAAAAAGTGCAAAAAGCACCTAAACATGATTTTTGGACATATTGTACTGTATTGGGTGCGTTCGTGGCAAAAACTCACTTCGCGACTCGCGCGGCGTCCTTTTGTCAATTAATGCTGATATTGCCATACGTGGGTGCGTAGTTTTTAACCGGAACGAAAAAGTTAAAAAGCACCTAAACATGGTTTTTGGACATATTGGAGTGTATTGGGTGCGTTCGTGGCAAAAAACTCACTTCGCGACTCGCGCGGCGAACTTTTGTCAATTAATGCCGATATTGCCACTCGTGGGTGCGATGTAATATACAGGAATCAAAATGCTCAAAAAGCACCTAAACATGATCTTTGGATATTGGAGTGTATTGGGTGCGTTCGTGGCAAAAACTCACTTCGCGACTCGCGCGGCGTCCTTTTGTCAATTAATGCTGATATTGCCATACGTGGGTGCGTAGTTTTTAACCGGAACGAAAAAGTTAAAAAGCACCTAAACATGGTTTTTGGACATATTGGAGTGTATTGGGTGCGTTCGTGGCAAAAACTCACTTCGCGACTCGCGCGGCGAACTTTTGTCAATTAATGCCGATATTGCCACTCGTGGGTGCGTTGTTTTTAACCGGAACGAAAAAGTTCAAAAAGCACCAAAACATGGTTTTTGGACATATTGGACTGTATTGGGTGCGTTCGTGGCAAAAACTCACTTCGCGACTCGCGCGGCAAACTTTTGTCAATTAATGCCGATATTGCCACTCGTGGGTGCGTTGTTTTTAACCGGAACGAAAAAGTTCCAAAAGCACCAAAACATGATTTTTGGACATATTGGATTGCATTGGGTGCGTTCGTGGCAAAAACTCACTTCGCGACTCGCGCGGCGAACTTTTGCCAATTAATGTCGATATTGCCACACGTGGGTGCGATGTAATATACCGGAATCAAAAAGTTCAAAAGGCACCTAAACATGATTTTTGGACATATTGGAGTGTATTGGGTGCGTTCGTTGCTAAAACTTACTTCGCGACTCGCGCGGCGAACTTTTGTCAATTAATGCCGATATTGCCACTCGTGGGTGCGTTGTTTTTAACCGGAACGAAAAAGTTCAAAAAGCACCAAAACATGGTTTTTGGACATATTGGAGTGTATTGGGTGCGTTCGTGGCAAAAACTCACTTCGCGACTCGCGCGGCGAACTTTTGTCAATTAATGCCGATATTGCCACTCGTGGGTGCGATGTAATATACAGGAATCAAAATGTTCAAAAAGCACCTAAACATGATCTTTGGACATTGGAGTGTATTGGGTGCGTTCGTTGCTAAAACTCACTTCGCGACTCGCGCGGCGAACTTTTGTCAATTAATGCCGATATTGCCACTCGTGGGTGCGTTGTTTTTAACCGGAACGAAAAAGTTCAAAAAGCACCAAAACATGATTTTTGGACATATTGGATTGCATTGGGTGCGTTCGTGGCAAAAACTCACTTCGCGACTCGCGCGGCGAACTTTTGTCAATTAATGCCGATATTGCCACTCGTGGGTGCGTTGTTTTTAACCGAACGAAAAAGTGCAAAAAGCACCTAAACATGATTTTTGGACATATTGTACTGTATTGGGTGCGTTCGTGGCAAAAACTCACTTCGCGACTCGCGCGGCGAACTTTTGTCAATTAATGCCGATATTGCCACTCGTGGGTGCGATGTAATATACAGGAATCAAAATGTTCAAAAAGCACCTAAACATGATTTTTGGACATTGGAGTGTATTGGGTGCGTTCGTGGCAAAAACTCACTTCGCGACTCGCGCGGCGTCCTTTTGTCAATTAATGCCGATATTGCCACTCGTGGGTGCGTTGTTTTTAACCAAATGAAAAAGTGCAAAAAGCACCTAAACATGATTTTTGGACATATTGTACTGTATTGGGTGCGTTCGTGGCAAAAACTCACTTCGCGACTCGCGCGGCGTCCTTTTGTCAATTAATGCTGATATTGCCATACGTGGGTGCGTAGTTTTTAACCGGAACGAAAAAGTTAAAAAGCACCTAAACATGGTTTTTGGACATATTGGAGTGTATTGGGTGCGTTCGTGGCAAAAAACTCACTTCGCGACTCGCGCGGCGAACTTTTGTCAATTAATGCCGATATTGCCACTCGTGTGTGCGATGTAATATACAGGAATCAAAATGCTCAAAAAGCACCTAAACATGATCTTTGGATATTGGAGTGTATTGGGTGCGTTCGTGGCAAAAACTCACTTCGCGACTCGCGCGGCGTCCTTTTGTCAATTAATGCTGATATTGCCATACGTGGGTGCGTAGTTTTTAACCGGAACGAAAAAGTTAAAAAGCACCTAAACATGGTTTTTGGACATATTGGAGTGTATTGGGTGCGTTCGTGGCAAAAACTCACTTCGCGACTCGCGCGGCGAACTTTTGTCAATTAATGCCGATATTGCCACTCGTGGGTGCGTTGTTTTTAACCGGAACGAAAAAGTTCAAAAAGCACCAAAACATGGTTTTTGGACATATTGGAGTGTATTGGGTGCGTTCGTGGCAAAAACTCACTTCGCGACTCGCGCGGCAAACTTTTGTCAATTAATGCCGATATTGCCACTCCTGGGTGCGTTGTTTTTAACCGGAACGAAAAAGTTCAAAAAGCACCAAAACATGGTTTTTGGACATATTGGAGTGTATTGGGTGCGTTCGTGGCAAAAACTCACTTCGCGACTCGCGCGGCAAACTTTTGTCAATTAATGCCGATATTGCCACTCGTGGGTGCGTTGTTTTTAACCGGAACGAAAAAGTTCCAAAAGCACCAAAACATGATTTTTGGACATATTGGATTGCATTGGGTGCGTTCGTGGCAAAAACTCACTTCGCGACTCGCGCGGCGAACTTTTGCCAATTAATGTCGATATTGCCACACGTGGGTGCGATGTAATATACCGGAATCAAAAAGTTCAAAAGGCACCTAAACATGATTTTTGGACATATTGGAGTGTATTGGGTGCGTTCGTTGCTAAAACCTACTTCGCGACTCGCGCGGCGAACTTTTGTCAATTAATGCCGATATTGCCACTCGTGGGTGCGTTGTTTTTAACCGGAACGAAAAAGTTCAAAAAGCACCAAAACATGGTTTTTGGACATATTGGAGTGTATTGGGTGCGTTCGTGGCAAAAACTCACTTCGCGACTCGCGCGGCGAACTTTTGTCAATTAATGCCGATATTGCCACTCGTGGGTGCGATGTAATATACAGGAATCAAAATGTTCAAAAAGCACCTAAACATGATCTTTGGACATTGGAGTGTATTGGGTGCGTTCGTTGCTAAAACTCACTTCGCGACTCGCGCGGCGAACTTTTGTCAATTAATGCCGATATTGCCACTCGTGGGTGCGTTGTTTTTAACCGGAACGAAAAAGTTCAAAAAGCACCAAAACATGATTTTTGGACATATTGGATTGCATTGGGTGCGTTCGTGGCAAAAACTCACTTCGCGACTCGCGCGGCGAACTTTTGTCAATTAATGCCGATATTGCCACTCGTGGGTGCGTTGTTTTTAACCGAACGAAAAAGTGCAAAAAGCACCTAAACATGATTTTTGGACATATTGTACTGTATTGGGTGCGTTCGTGGCAAAAACTCACTTCGCGACTCGCGCGGCGAACTTTTGTCAATTAATGCCGATATTGCCACTCGTGGGTGCGTTGTTTTTAACCGGAACGAAAAAGTTCAAAAAGCACCAAAACATGGTTTTTGGACATATTGGAGTGTATTGGTTGCGTTCGTGGCAAAAACTCACTTCGCGACTCGCGCGGCGAACTTTTGTCAATTAATGCCGATATTGCCACTCGTGGGTGCGATGTAATATACAGGAATCAAAATGTTCAAAAAGCACCTAAACATGATTTTTGGACATTGGAGTGTATTGGGTGCGTTCGTGGCAAAAACTCACTTCGCGACTCGCGCGGCGTCCTTTTGTCAATTAATGCCGATATTGCCACTCGTGGGTGCGTTGTTTTTAACCAAATGAAAAAGTGCAAAAAGCACCTAAACATGATTTTTGGACATATTGTACTGTATTGGGTGCGTTCGTGGCAAAAACTCACTTCGCGACTCGCGCGGCGTCCTTTTGTCAATTAATGCTGATATTGCCATACGTGGGTGCGTAGTTTTTAACCGGAACGAAAAAGTTAAAAAGCACCTAAACATGGTTTTTGGACATATTGGAGTGTATTGGGTGCGTTCGTGGCAAAAAACTCACTTCGCGACTCGCGCGGCGAACTTTTGTCAATTAATGCCGATATTGCCACTCGTGTGTGCGATGTAATATACAGGAATCAAAATGCTCAAAAAGCACCTAAACATGATCTTTGGATATTGGAGTGTATTGGGTGCGTTCGTGGCAAAAACTCACTTCGCGACTCGCGCGGCGTCCTTTTGTCAATTAATGCTGATATTGCCATACGTGGGTGCGTAGTTTTTAACCGGAACGAAAAAGTTAAAAAGCACCTAAACATGGTTTTTGGACATATTGGAGTGTATTGGGTGCGTTCGTGGCAAAAACTCACTTCGCGACTCGCGCGGCGAACTTTTGTCAATTAATGCCGATATTGCCACTCGTGGGTGCGTTGTTTTTAACCGGAACGAAAAAGTTCAAAAAGCACCAAAACATGGTTTTTGGACATATTGGAGTGTATTGGGTGCGTTCGTGGCAAAAACTCACTTCGCGACTCGCGCGGCAAACTTTTGTCAATTAATGCCGATATTGCCACTCGTGGGTGCGTTGTTTTTAACCGGAACGAAAAAGTTCCAAAAGCACCAAAACATGATTTTTGGACATATTGGATTGCATTGGGTGCGTTCGTGGCAAAAACTCACTTCGCGACTCGCGCGGCGAACTTTTGCCAATTAATGTCGATATTGCCACACGTGGGTGCGATGTAATATACCGGAATCAAAAAGTTCAAAAGGCACCTAAACATGATTTTTGTACATATTGGAGTGTATTGGGTCCGTTCGTTGCTAAAACTTACTTCGCGACTCGCGCGGCGAACTTTTGTCAATTAATGCCGATATTGCCACTCGTGGGTGCGTTGTTTTTAACCGGAACGAAAAAGTTCAAAAAGCACCAAAACATGGTTTTTGGACATATTGGAGTGTATTGGGTGCGTTCGTGGCAAAAACTCACTTCGCGACTCGCGCGGCGAACTTTTGTCAATTAATGCCGATATTGCCACTCGTGGGTGCGATGTAATATACAGGAATCAAAATGTTCAAAAAGCACCTAAACATGATCTTTGGACATTGGAGTGTATTGGGTGCGTTCGTTGCTAAAACTCACTTCGCGACTCGCGCGGCGAACTTTTGTCAATTAATGCCGATATTGCCACTCGTGGGTGCGTTGTTTTTAACCGGAACGAAAAAGTTCAAAAAGCACCAAAACATGATTTTTGGACATATTGGATTGCATTGGGTGCGTTCGTGGCAAAAACTCACTTCGCGACTCGCGCGGCGAACTTTTGTCAATTAATGCCGATATTGCCACTCGTGGGTGCGTTGTTTTTAACCGAACGAAAAAGTGCAAAAAGCACCTAAACATGATTTTTGGACATATTGTACTGTATTGGGTGCGTTCGTGGCAAAAACTCACTTCGCGACTCGCGCGGCGAACTTTTGTCAATTAATGCCGATATTGCCACTCGTGGGTGCGTTGTTTTTAACCGGAACGAAAAAGTTCAAAAAGCACCAAAACATGGTTTTTGGACATATTGGAGTGTATTGGTTGCGTTCGTGGCAAAAACTCACTTCGCGACTCGCGCGGCGAACTTTTGTCAATTAATGCCGATATTGCCACTCGTGGGTGCGATGTAATATACAGGAATCAAAATGTTCAAAAAGCACCTAAACATGATTTTTGGACATTGGAGTGTATTGGGTGCGTTCGTGGCAAAAACTCACTTCGCGACTCGCGCGGCGTCCTTTTGTCAATTAATGCCGATATTGCCACTCGTGGGTGCGTTGTTTTTAACCAAATGAAAAAGTGCAAAAAGCACCTAAACATGATTTTTGGACATATTGTACTGTATTGGGTGCGTTCGTGGCAAAAACTCACTTCGCGACTCGCGCGGCGTCCTTTTGTCAATTAATGCTGATATTGCCATACGTGGGTGCGTAGTTTTTAACCGGAACGAAAAAGTTAAAAAGCACCTAAACATGGTTTTTGGACATATTGGAGTGTATTGGGTGCGTTCGTGGCAAAAAACTCACTTCGCGACTCGCGCGGCGAACTTTTGTCAATTAATGCCGATATTGCCACTCGTGTGTGCGATGTAATATACAGGAATCAAAATGCTCAAAAAGCACCTAAACATGATCTTTGGATATTGGAGTGTATTGGGTGCGTTCGTGGCAAAAACTCACTTCGCGACTCGCGCGGCGTCCTTTTGTCAATTAATGCTGATATTGCCATACGTGGGTGCGTAGTTTTTAACCGGAACGAAAAAGTTAAAAAGCACCTAAACATGGTTTTTGGACATATTGGAGTGTATTGGGTGCGTTCGTGGCAAAAACTCACTTCGCGACTCGCGCGGCGAACTTTTGTCAATTAATGCCGATATTGCCACTCGTGGGTGCGTTGTTTTTAACCGGAACGAAAAAGTTCAAAAAGCACCAAAACATGGTTTTTGGACATATTGGAGTGTATTGGGTGCGTTCGTGGCAAAAACTCACTTCGCGACTCGCGCGGCAAACTTTTGTCAATTAATGCCGATATTGCCACTCGTGGGTGCGTTGTTTTTAACCGGAACGAAAAAGTTCCAAAAGCACCAAAACATGATTTTTGGACATATTGGATTGCATTGGGTGCGTTCGTGGCAAAAACTCACTTCGCGACTCGCGCGGCGAACTTTTGCCAATTAATGTCGATATTGCCACACGTGGGTGCGATGTAATATACCGGAATCAAAAAGTTCAAAAGGCACCTAAACATGATTTTTGGACATATTGGAGTGTATTGGGTGCGTTCGTTGCTAAAACTTACTTCGCGACTCGCGCGGCGAACTTTTGTCAATTAATGCCGATATTGCCACTCGTGGGTGCGTTGTTTTTAACCGGAACGAAAAAGTTCAAAAAGCACCAAAACATGGTTTTTGGACATATTGGAGTGTATTGGGTGCGTTCGTGGCAAAAACTCACTTCGCGACTCGCGCGGCGAACTTTTGTCAATTAATGCCGATATTGCCACTCGTGGGTGCGATGTAATATACAGGAATCAAAATGTTCAAAAAGCACCTAAACATGATCTTTGGACATTGGAGTGTATTGGGTGCGTTCGTTGCTAAAACTCACTTCGCGACTCGCGCGGCGAACTTTTGTCAATTAATGCCGATATTGCCACTCGTGGGTGCGTTGTTTTTAACCGGAACGAAAAAGTTCAAAAAGCACCAAAACAAGATTTTTGGACATATTGGATTGCATTGGGTGCGTTCGTGGCAAAAACTCACTTCGCGACTCGCGCGGCGAACTTTTGTCAATTAATGCCGATCTTGCCACTCGTGGGTGCGTTGTTTTTAACTGAACGAAAAAGTGCAAAAAGCACCTAAACATGATTTTTGGACATATTGTACTGTATTGGGTGCGTTCGTGGCAAAAACTCACTTCGCGACTCGCGCGGCGAACTTTTGTCAATTAATGCCGATATTGCCACTCGTGGGTGCGTTGTTTTTAACCGGAACGAAAAAGTTCAAAAAGCACCAAAACATGGTTTTCGGACATATTGGAGTGTATTGGGTGCGTTCGTGGCAAAAACTCACTTCGCGACTCGCGCGGCGAACTTTTGTCAATTAATGCCGATATTGCCACTCGTGGGTGCGATGTAATATACAGGAATCAAAATGTTCAAAAAGCACCTAAACATGATTTTTGGACATTGGAGTGTATTGGGTGCGTTCGTGGCAAAAACTCACTTCGCGACTCGCGCGGCGTCCTTTTGTCAATTAATGCCGATATTGCCATACGTGGGTGCGTAGATTTTAACCGGAACGAAAAAGTTAAAAAGCACCTAAACATGGTTTTTGGACATATTGGAGTGTATTGGGTGCGTTCGTGGCAAAAACTCACTTCGCGACTCGCGCGGCGAACTTTTGTCAATTAATGCCGATATTGCCACTCGTGGGTGCGTTGTTTTTAACCGAACGAAAAAGTGCAAAAAGCACCTAAACATGATTTTTGGACATATTGGAGTGTATTGGGTGCGTTCGTGGCAAAAACTCACTTCGCGACTCGCGCGGCGAACTTTTGTCAATTAATGCCGATATTGCCACTCGTGGGTGCGTTGTTTTTAACCGAACGAAAAAGTGCAAAAAGCACCTAAACATGATTTTTGGACATATTGTACTGTATTGGGTGCGTTCGTGGCAAAAACTCACTTCGCGACTCGCGCGGCGAACTTTTGTCAATTAATGCCGATATTGCCACTCGTGGGTGCGTTGTTTTTAACCGAACGAAAAAGTGCAAAAAGCACCTAAACATGATTTTTGGACATATTGTACTGTATTGGGTGCGTTCGTGGCAAAAACTCACTTCGCGACTCGCGCGGTGAACTTTTGTCAATTAATGCCGATATTGCCACTCGTGGGTGCGTTGTTTTTAACCAAATGAAAAAGTGCAAAAAGCACCTAAACATGATTTTTGGACATATTGTACTGTATTGGGTGCGTTCGTGGCAAAAACTCACTTCGCGACTCGCGCGGCGTCCTTTTGTCAATTAATGCTGATATTGCCATACGTGGGTGCGTAGTTTTTAACCGGAACGAAAAAGTTAAAAAGCACCTAAACATGGTTTTTGGACATATTGGAGTGTATTGGGTGCGTTCGTGGCAAAAAACTCACTTCGCGACTCGCGCGGCGAACTTTTGTCAATTAATGCCGATATTGCCACTCGTGGTGCGATGTAATATACAGGAATCAAAATGCTCAAAAAGCACCTAAACATGATCTTTGGATATTGGAGTGTATTGGGTGCGTTCGTGGCAAAAACTCACTTCGCGACTCGCGCGGCGTCCTTTTGTCAATTAATGCTGATATTGCCATACGTGGGTGCGTAGTTTTTAACCGGAACGAAAAAGTTAAAAAGCACCTAAACATGGTTTTTGGACATATTGGAGTGTATTGGGTGCGTTCGTGGCAAAAACTCACTTCGCGACTCGCGCGGCGAACTTTTGTCAATTAATGCCGATATTGCCACTCGTGGGTGCGTTGTTTTTAACCGAACGAAAAAGTGCGAAAAGCACCTAAACATGATTTTTGGACATATTGTACTGTATTGGGTGCGTTCGTGGCAAAAACTCACTTCGCGACTCGCGCGGCGAACTTTTGTCAATTAATGCCGATATTGCCACTCGTGGGTGCGTTGTTTTTAACCGAACGAAAAAGTGCAAAAAGCACCTAAACATGATTTTTGGACATATTGTACTGTATTGGGTGCGTTCGTGGCAAAAACTCACTTCGCGACTCGCGCGGTGAACTTTTGTCAATTAATGCCGATATTGCCACTCGTGGGTGCGTTGTTTTTAACCAAATGAAAAAGTGCAAAAAGCACCTAAACATGATTTTTGGACATATTGTACTGTATTGGGTGCGTTCGTGGCAAAAACTCACTTCGCGACTCGCGCGGCGTCCTTTTGTCAATTAATGCTGATATTGCCATACGTGGGTGCGTAGTTTTTAACCGGAACGAAAAAGTTAAAAAGCACCTAAACATGGTTTTTGGACATATTGGAGTGTATTGGGTGCGTTCGTGGCAAAAAACTCACTTCGCGACTCGCGCGGCGAACTTTTGTCAATTAATGCCGATATTGCCACTCGTGGTGCGATGTAATATACAGGAATCAAAATGCTCAAAAAGCACCTAAACATGATCTTTGGATATTGGAGTGTATTGGGTGCGTTCGTGGCAAAAACTCACTTCGCGACTCGCGCGGCGTCCTTTTGTCAATTAATGCTGATATTGCCATACGTGGGTGCGTAGTTTTTAACCGGAACGAAAAAGTTAAAAAGCACCTAAACATGGTTTTTGGACATATTGGAGTGTATTGGGTGCGTTCGTGGCAAAAACTCACTTCGCGACTCGCGCGGCGAACTTTTGTCAATTAATGCCGATATTGCCACTCGTGGGTGCGTTGTTTTTAACCGGAACGAAAAAGTTCAAAAAGCACCAAAACATGGTTTTTGGACATATTGGAGTGTATTGGGTGCGTTCGTGGCAAAAACTCACTTCGCGACTCGCGCGGCAAACTTTTGTCAATTAATGCCGATATTGCCACTCGTGGGTGCGTTGTTTTTAACCGGAACGAAAAAGTTCCAAAAGCACCAAAACATGATTTTTGGACATATTGGATTGCATTGGGTGCGTTCGTGGCAAAAACTCACTTCGCGACTCGCGCGGCGAACTTTTGCCAATTAATGTCGATATTGCCACACGTGGGTGCGATGTAATATACCGGAATCAAAAAGTTCAAAAGGCACCTAAACATGATTTTTGGACATATTGGAGTGTATTGGGTGCGTTCGTTGCTAAAACTTACTTCGCGACTCGCGCGGCGAACTTTTGTCAATTAATGCCGATATTGCCACTCGTGGGTGCGTTGTTTTTAACCGGAACGAAAAAGTTCAAAAAGCACCAAAACATGGTTTTTGGACATATTGGAGTGTATTGGGTGCGTTCGTGGCAAAAACTCACTTCGCGACTCGCGCGGCGAACTTTTGTCAATTAATGCCGATATTGCCACTCGTGGGTGCGATGTAATATACAGGAATCAAAATGTTCAAAAAGCACCTAAACATGATCTTTGGACATTGGAGTGTATTGGGTGCGTTCGTTGCTAAAACTCACTTCGCGACTCGCGCGGCGAACTTTTGTCAATTAATGCCGATATTGCCACTCGTGGGTGCGTTGTTTTTAACCGGAACGAAAAAGTTCAAAAAGCACCAAAACATGATTTTTGGACATATTGGATTGCATTGGGTGCGTTCGTGGCAAAAACTCACTTCGCGACTCGCGCGGCGAACTTTTGTCAATTAATGCCGATATTGCCACTCGTGGTGCGATGTAATATACAGGAATCAAAATGCTCAAAAAGCACCTAAACATGATCTTTGGATATTGGAGTGTATTGGGTGCGTTCGTGGCAAAAACTCACTTCGCGACTCGCGCGGCGTCCTTTTGTCAATTAATGCTGATATTGCCATACGTGGGTGCGTAGTTTTTAACCGGAACGAAAAAGTTAAAAAGCACCTAAACATGGTTTTTGGACATATTGGAGTGTATTGGGTGCGTTCGTGGCAAAAACTCACTTCGCGACTCGCGCGGCGAACTTTTGTCAATTAATGCCGATATTGCCACTCGTGGGTGCGTTGTTTTTAACCGGAACGAAAAAGTTCAAAAAGCACCAAAACATGGTTTTTGGACATATTGGAGTGTATTGGGTGCGTTCGTGGCAAAAACTCACTTCGCGACTCGCGCGGCAAACTTTTGTCAATTAATGCCGATATTGCCACTCGTGGGTGCGTTGTTTTTAACCGGAACGAAAAAGTTCCAAAAGCACCAAAACATGATTTTTGGACATATTGGATTGCATTGGGTGCGTTCGTGGCAAAAACTCACTTCGCGACTCGCGCGGCGAACTTTTGCCAATTAATGTCGATATTGCCACACGTGGGTGCGATGTAATATACCGGAATCAAAAAGTTCAAAAGGCACCTAAACATGATTTTTGGACATATTGGAGTGTATTGGGTGCGTTCGTTGCTAAAACTTACTTCGCGACTCGCGCGGCGAACTTTTGTCAATTAATGCCGATATTGCCACTCGTGGGTGCGTTGTTTTTAACCGGAACGAAAAAGTTCAAAAAGCACCAAAACATGGTTTTTGGACATATTGGAGTGTATTGGGTGCGTTCGTGGCAAAAACTCACTTCGCGACTCGCGCGGCGAACTTTTGTCAATTAATGCCGATATTGCCACTCGTGGGTGCGATGTAATATACAGGAATCAAAATGTTCAAAAAGCACCTAAACATGATCTTTGGACATTGGAGTGTATTGGGTGCGTTCGTTGCTAAAACTCACTTCGCGACTCGCGCGGCGAACTTTTGTCAATTAATGCCGATATTGCCACTCGTGGGTGCGTTGTTTTTAACCGGAACGAAAAAGTTCAAAAAGCACCAAAACATGATTTTTGGACATATTGGATTGCATTGGGTGCGTTCGTGGCAAAAACTCACTTCGCGACTCGCGCGGCGAACTTTTGTCAATTAATGCCGATATTGCCACTCGTGGGTGCGTTGTTTTTAACCGAACGAAAAAGTGCAAAAAGCACCTAAACATGATTTTTGGACATATTGTACTGTATTGGGTGCGTTCGTGGCAAAAACTCACTTCGCGACTCGCGCGGCGAACTTTTGTCAATTAATGCCGATATTGCCACTCGTGGGTGCGTTGTTTTTAACCGGAACGAAAAAGTTCAAAAAGCACCAAAACATGGTTTTTGGACATATTGGAGTGTATTGGTTGCGTTCGTGGCAAAAACTCACTTCGCGACTCGCGCGGCGAACTTTTGTCAATTAATGCCGATATTGCCACTCGTGGGTGCGATGTAATATACAGGAATCAAAATGTTCAAAAAGCACCTAAACATGATTTTTGGACATTGGAGTGTATTGGGTGCGTTCGTGGCAAAAACTCACTTCGCGACTCGCGCGGCGTCCTTTTGTCAATTAATGCCGATATTGCCATACGTGGGTGCGTAGATTTTAACCGGAACGAAAAAGTTAAAAAGCACCTAAACATGGTTTTTGGACATATTGGAGTGTATTGGGTGCGTTCGTGGCAAAAACTCACTTCGCGACTCGCGCGGCGAACTTTTGTCAATTAATGCCGATATTGCCACTCGTGGGTGCGTTGTTTTTAACCGAACGAAAAAGTGCAAAAAGCACCTAAACATGATTTTTGGACATATTGGAGTGTATTGGGTGCGTTCGTGGCAAAAACTCACTTCGCGACTCGCGCGGCGAACTTTTGTCAATTAATGCCGATATTGCCACTCGTGGGTGCGTTGTTTTTAACCGAACGAAAAAGTGCAAAAAGCACCTAAACATGATTTTTGGACATATTGTACTGTATTGGGTGCGTTCGTGGCAAAAACTCACTTCGCGACTCGCGCGGCGAACTTTTGTCAATTAATGCCGATATTGCCACTCGTGGGTGCGTTGTTTTTAACCGAACGAAAAAGTGCAAAAAGCACCTAAACATGATTTTTGGACATATTGTACTGTATTGGGTGCGTTCGTGGCAAAAACTCACTTCGCGACTCGCGCGGTGAACTTTTGTCAATTAATGCCGATATTGCCACTCGTGGGTGCGTTGTTTTTAACCAAATGAAAAAGTGCAAAAAGCACCTAAACATGATTTTTGGACATATTGTACTGTATTGGGTGCGTTCGTGGCAAAAACTCACTTCGCGACTCGCGCGGCGTCCTTTTGTCAATTAATGCTGATATTGCCATACGTGGGTGCGTAGTTTTTAACCGGAACGAAAAAGTTAAAAAGCACCTAAACATGGTTTTTGGACATATTGGAGTGTATTGGGTGCGTTCGTGGCAAAAAACTCACTTCGCGACTCGCGCGGCGAACTTTTGTCAATTAATGCCGATATTGCCACTCGTGGTGCGATGTAATATACAGGAATCAAAATGCTCAAAAAGCACCTAAACATGATCTTTGGATATTGGAGTGTATTGGGTGCGTTCGTGGCAAAAACTCACTTCGCGACTCGCGCGGCGTCCTTTTGTCAATTAATGCTGATATTGCCATACGTGGGTGCGTAGTTTTTAACCGGAACGAAAAAGTTAAAAAGCACCTAAACATGGTTTTTGGACATATTGGAGTGTATTGGGTGCGTTCGTGGCAAAAACTCACTTCGCGACTCGCGCGGCGAACTTTTGTCAATTAATGCCGATATTGCCACTCGTGGGTGCGTTGTTTTTAACCGAACGAAAAAGTGCGAAAAGCACCTAAACATGATTTTTGGACATATTGTACTGTATTGGGTGCGTTCGTGGCAAAAACTCACTTCGCGACTCGCGCGGCGAACTTTTGTCAATTAATGCCGATATTGCCACTCGTGGGTGCGTTGTTTTTAACCGAACGAAAAAGTGCAAAAAGCACCTAAACATGATTTTTGGACATATTGTACTGTATTGGGTGCGTTCGTGGCAAAAACTCACTTCGCGACTCGCGCGGTGAACTTTTGTCAATTAATGCCGATATTGCCACTCGTGGGTGCGTTGTTTTTAACCTAATGAAAAAGTGCAAAAAGCACCTAAACATGATTTTTGGACATATTGTACTGTATTGGGTGCGTTCGTGGCAAAAACTCACTTCGCGACTCGCGCGGCGTCCTTTTGTCAATTAATGCTGATATTGCCATACGTGGGTGCGTAGTTTTTAACCGGAACGAAAAAGTTAAAAAGCACCTAAACATGGTTTTTGGACATATTGGAGTGTATTGGGTGCGTTCGTGGCAAAAAACTCACTTCGCGACTCGCGCGGCGAACTTTTGTCAATTAATGCCGATATTGCCACTCGTGGTGCGATGTAATATACAGGAATCAAAATGCTCAAAAAGCACCTAAACATGATCTTTGGATATTGGAGTGTATTGGGTGCGTTCGTGGCAAAAACTCACTTCGCGACTCGCGCGGCGTCCTTTTGTCAATTAATGCTGATATTGCCATACGTGGGTGCGTAGTTTTTAACCGGAACGAAAAAGTTAAAAAGCACCTAAACATGGTTTTTGGACATATTGGAGTGTATTGGGTGCGTTCGTGGCAAAAACTCACTTCGCGACTCGCGCGGCGAACTTTTGTCAATTAATGCCGATATTGCCACTCGTGGGTGCGTTGTTTTTAACCGGAACGAAAAAGTTCAAAAAGCACCAAAACATGGTTTTTGGACATATTGGAGTGTATTGGGTGCGTTCGTGGCAAAAACTCACTTCGCGACTCGCGCGGCAAACTTTTGTCAATTAATGCCGATATTGCCACTCGTGGGTGCGTTGTTTTTAACCGGAACGAAAAAGTTCCAAAAGCACCAAAACATGATTTTTGGACATATTGGATTGCATTGGGTGCGTTCGTGGCAAAAACTCACTTCGCGACTCGCGCGGCGAACTTTTGCCAATTAATGTCGATATTGCCACACGTGGGTGCGATGTAATATACCGGAATCAAAAAGTTCAAAAGGCACCTAAACATGATTTTTGGACATATTGGAGTGTATTGGGTGCGTTCGTTGCTAAAACTTACTTCGCGACTCGCGCGGCGAACTTTTGTCAATTAATGCCGATATTGCCACTCGTGGGTGCGTTGTTTTTAACCGGAACGAAAAAGTTCAAAAAGCACCAAAACATGGTTTTTGGACATATTGGAGTGTATTGGGTGCGTTCGTGGCAAAAACTCACTTCGCGACTCGCGCGGCGAACTTTTGTCAATTAATGCCGATATTGCCACTCGTGGGTGCGATGTAATATACAGGAATCAAAATGTTCAAAAAGCACCTAAACATGATCTTTGGACATTGGAGTGTATTGGGTGCGTTCGTTGCTAAAACTCACTTCGCGACTCGCGCGGCGAACTTTTGTCAATTAATGCCGATATTGCCACTCGTGGGTGCGTTGTTTTTAACCGGAACGAAAAAGTTCAAAAAGCACCAAAACATGATTTTTGGACATATTGGATTGCATTGGGTGCGTTCGTGGCAAAAACTCACTTTGCGACTCGCGCGGCAAACTTTTGTCAATTAATGCCGATATTGCCACTCGTGGGTGCGTTGTTTTTAACCGGAACGAAAAAGTTCAAAAAGCACCAAAACATGGTTTTTGGACATATTGGAGTGTATTGGTTGCGTTCGTGGCAAAAACTCACTTCGCGACTCGCGCGGCGAACTTTTGCCAATTAATGTCAATATTGCCACACGTGGGTGCGATGTAATATACCGGAATCAAAAAGTTCAAAAGGCACCTAAACATGATTTTTGGACATATTGGAGTGTATTGGGTGCGTTCGTTGCTAAAACTTACTTCGCGACTCGCGCGGCGAACTTTTGTCAATTAATGCCGATATTGCCACTCGTGGGTGCGTTGTTTTTAACCGGAACGAAAAAGTTCAAAAAGCACCAAAACATGGTTTTTGGACATATTGGAGTGTATTGGGTGCGTTCGTGGCAAAAACTCACTTCGCGACTCGCGCGGCGAACTTTTGTTAATTAATGCCGATATTGCCACTCGTGGGTGCGTTGTTTTTAACCGAACGAAAAAGTGCAAAAAGCACCTAAACATGATTTTTGGACATATTGTACTGTATTGGGTGCGTTCATGGCAAAAACTCACTTCGCGACTCGCGCGGCGAACTTTTGTCAATTAATGCCGATATTGCCACTCGTGGGTGCGTTGTTTTTAACCGGAACGAAAAAGTTCAAAAAGCACCAAAACATGGTTTTTGGACATATTGGAGTGTATTGGTTGCGTTCGTGGCAAAAACTCACTTCGCGACTCGCGCGGCGAACTTTTGTCAATTAATGCCGATATTGCCACTCGTGGGTGCGATGTAATATACAGGAATCAAAATGTTCAAAAAGCACCTAAACATGATTTTTGGACATTGGAGTGTATTGGGTGCGTTCGTGGCAAAAACTCACTTCGCGACTCGCGCGGCGTCCTTTTGTCAATTAATGCCGATATTGCCACTCGTGAGTGCGTTGTTTTTAACCAAATGAAAAAGTGCAAAAAGCACCTAAACATGATTTTTGGACATATTGTACTGTATTGGGTGCGTTCGTGGCAAAAACTCACTTCGCGACTCGCGCGGCGTCCTTTTGTCAATTAATGCTGATATTGCCATACGTGGGTGCGTAGTTTTTAACCGGAACGAAAAAGTTAAAAAGCACCTAAACATGGTTTTTGGACATATTGGAGTGTATTGGGTGCGTTCGTGGCAAAAAACTCACTTCGCGACTCGCGCGGCGAACTTTTGTCAATTAATGCCGATATTGCCACTCGTGGGTGCGATGTAATATACAGGAATCAAAATGCTCAAAAAGCACCTAAACATGATCTTTGGATATTGGAGTGTATTGGGTGCGTTCGTGGCAAAAACTCACTTCGCGACTCGCGCGGCGTCCTTTTGTCAATTAATGCTGATATTGCCATACGTGGGTGCGTAGTTTTTAACCGGAACGAAAAAGTTAAAAAGCACCTAAACATGGTTTTTGGACATATTGGAGTGTATTGGGTGCGTTCGTGGCAAAAACTCACTTCGCGACTCGCGCGGCGAACTTTTGTCAATTAATGCCGATATTGCCACTCGTGGGTGCGCTGTTTTTAACCGGAACGAAAAAGTTCCAAAAGCACCAAAACATGATTTTTGGACATATTGGATTGCATTGGGTGCGTTCGTGGCAAAAACTCACTTCGCGACTCGCGCGGCGAACTTTTGCCAATTAATGTCAATATTGCCACACGTGGGTGCGATGTAATATACCGGAATCAAAAAGTTCAAAAGGCACCTAAACATGATTTTTGGACATATTGGAGTGTATTGGGTGCGTTCGTTGCTAAAACTTACTTCGCGACTCGCGCGGCGAACTTTTGTCAATTAATGCCGATATTGCCACTCGTGGGTGCGTTGTTTTTAACCGGAACGAAAAAGTTCAAAAAGCACCAAAACATGGTTTTTGGACATATTGGAGTGTATTGGGTGCGTTCGTGGCAAAAACTCACTTCGCGACTCGCGCGGCGAACTTTTGTTAATTAATGCCGATATTGCCACTCGTGGGTGCGTTGTTTTTAACCGAACGAAAAAGTGCAAAAAGCACCTAAACATGATTTTTGGACATATTGTACTGTATTGGGTGCGTTCATGGCAAAAACTCACTTCGCGACTCGCGCGGCGAACTTTTGTCAATTAATGCCGATATTGCCACTCGTGGGTGCGTTGTTTTTAACCGGAACGAAAAAGTTCAAAAAGCACCAAAACATGGTTTTTGGACATATTGGAGTGTATTGGTTGCGTTCGTGGCAAAAACTCACTTCGCGACTCGCGCGGCGAACTTTTGTCAATTAATGCCGATATTGCCACTCGTGGGTGCGATGTAATATACAGGAATCAAAATGTTCAAAAAGCACCTAAACATGATTTTTGGACATTGGAGTGTATTGGGTGCGTTCGTGGCAAAAACTCACTTCGCGACTCGCGCGGCGTCCTTTTGTCAATTAATGCCGATATTGCCACTCGTGAGTGCGTTGTTTTTAACCAAATGAAAAAGTGCAAAAAGCACCTAAACATGATTTTTGGACATATTGTACTGTATTGGGTGCGTTCGTGGCAAAAACTCACTTCGCGACTCGCGCGGCGTCCTTTTGTCAATTAATGCTGATATTGCCATACGTGGGTGCGTAGTTTTTAACCGGAACGAAAAAGTTAAAAAGCACCTAAACATGGTTTTTGGACATATTGGAGTGTATTGGGTGCGTTCGTGGCAAAAAACTCACTTCGCGACTCGCGCGGCGAACTTTTGTCAATTAATGCCGATATTGCCACTCGTGGGTGCGATGTAATATACAGGAATCAAAATGCTCAAAAAGCACCTAAACATGATCTTTGGATATTGGAGTGTATTGGGTGCGTTCGTGGCAAAAACTCACTTCGCGACTCGCGCGGCGTCCTTTTGTCAATTAATGCTGATATTGCCATACGTGGGTGCGTAGTTTTTAACCGGAACGAAAAAGTTAAAAAGCACCTAAACATGGTTTTTGGACATATTGGAGTGTATTGGGTGCGTTCGTGGCAAAAACTCACTTCGCGACTCGCGCGGCGAACTTTTGTCAATTAATGCCGATATTGCCACTCGTGGGTGCGTTGTTTTTAACCGGAACGAAAAAGTTCCAAAAGCACCAAAACATGATTTTTGGACATATTGGATTGCATTGGGTGCGTTCGTGGCAAAAACTCACTTCGCGACTCGCGCGGCGAACTTTTGCCAATTAATGTCGAAATTGCCACACGTGGGTGCGATGTAATATACCGGAATCAAAAAGTTCAAAAGGCACCTAAACATGATTTTTGGACAAATTGGAGTGTAATGGGTGCGTTCGTTGCTAAAACTCACTTCGCGACTCGCGCGGCGAACTTTTGTCAATTAATGCCGATATTGCCACTCGTGGGTGCGTTGTTTTTAACCAAACGAAAAAGTGCAAAAAGCACCTAAACATGATTTTTGGACATATTGTACTGTATTGGGTGCGTTCGTGGCACAAACTCACTTTGCGACTCGCGCGGCGAACTTTTGTCAATTAATGCCGATATTGCCACTCGTGGGTGCGTTGTTTTTAACCGGAACGAAAAAGTTCCAAAAGCACCAAAACATGATTTTTGGACATATTGGATTGCATTGGGTGCGTTCGTGGCAAAAACTCACTTCGCGACTCGCGCGGCGAACTTTTGCCAATTAATGTCGATATTGCCACACGTGGGTGCGATGTAATATACCGGAATCAAAAAGTTCAAAAGGCACCTAAACATGATTTTTGGACATATTGGAGTGTATTGGGTGCGTTCGTTGCTAAAACTCACTTCGCGACTCGCGCGGCGAACTTTTGTCAATTAATGCCGATATTGCCACTCGTGGGTGCGTTGTTTTTAACCGGAACGAAAAAGTTCAAAAAGCACCAAAACATGGTTTTTGGACATATTGGAGTGTATTGGGTGCGTTCGTGGCAAAAACTCACTTCGCGACTCGCGCGGCAAACTTTTGTCAATTAATGCCGATATTGCCACTCGTGGGTGCGTTGTTTTTAACCGGAACGAAAAAGTTCCAAAAGCACCAAAACATGATTTTTGGACATATTGGATTGCATTGGGTGCGTTCGTGGCAAAAACTCACTTCGCGACTCGCGCGGCGAACTTTTGCCAATTAATGTCAATATTGCCACACGTGGGTGCGATGTAATATACCGGAATCAAAAAGTTCAAAAGGCACCTAAACATGATTTTTGGACATATTGGAGTGTATTGGGTGCGTTCGTTGCTAAAACTTACTTCGCGACTCGCGCGGCGAACTTTTGTCAATTAATGCCGATATTGCCACTCGTGGGTGCGTTGTTTTTAACCGGAACGAAAAAGTTCAAAAAGCACCAAAACATGGTTTTTGGACATATTGGAGTGTATTGGGTGCGTTCGTGGCAAAAACTCACTTCGCGACTCGCGCGGCGAACTTTTGTTAATTAATGCCGATATTGCCACTCGTGGGTGCGTTGTTTTTAACCGAACGAAAAAGTGCAAAAAGCACCTAAACATGATTTTTGGACATATTGTACTGTATTGGGTGCGTTCATGGCAAAAACTCACTTCGCGACTCGCGCGGCGAACTTTTGTCAATTAATGCCGATATTGCCACTCGTGGGTGCGTTGTTTTTAACCGGAACGAAAAAGTTCAAAAAGCACCAAAACATGGTTTTTGGACATATTGGAGTGTATTGGTTGCGTTCGTGGCAAAAACTCACTTCGCGACTCGCGCGGCGAACTTTTGTCAATTAATGCCGATATTGCCACTCGTGGGTGCGATGTAATATACAGGAATCAAAATGTTCAAAAAGCACCTAAACATGATTTTTGGACATTGGAGTGTATTGGGTGCGTTCGTGGCAAAAACTCACTTCGCGACTCGCGCGGCGTCCTTTTGTCAATTAATGCCGATATTGCCACTCGTGGGTGCGTTGTTTTTAACCAAATGAAAAAGTGCAAAAAGCACCTAAACATGATTTTTGGACATATTGTACTGTATTGGGTGCGTTCGTGGCAAAAACTCACTTCGCGACTCGCGCGGCGTCCTTTTGTCAATTAATGCTGATATTGCCATACGTGGGTGCGTAGTTTTTAACCGGAACGAAAAAGTTAAAAAGCACCTAAACATGGTTTTTGGACATATTGGAGTGTATTGGGTGCGTTCGTGGCAAAAAACTCACTTCGCGACTCGCGCGGCGAACTTTTGTCAATTAATGCCGATATTGCCACTCGTGGGTGCGATGTAATATACAGGAATCAAAATGCTCAAAAAGCACCTAAACATGATCTTTGGATATTGGAGTGTATTGGGTGCGTTCGTGGCAAAAACTCACTTCGCGACTCGCGCGGCGTCCTTTTGTCAATTAATGCTGATATTGCCATACGTGGGTGCGTAGTTTTTAACCGGAACGAAAAAGTTAAAAAGCACCTAAACATGGTTTTTGGACATATTGGAGTGTATTGGGTGCGTTCGTGGCAAAAACTCACTTCGCGACTCGCGCGGCGAACTTTTGTCAATTAATGCCGATATTGCCACTCGTGGGTGCGTTGTTTTTAACCGGAACGAAAAAGTTCCAAAAGCACCAAAACATGATTTTTGGACATATTGGATTGCATTGGGTGCGTTCGTGGCAAAAACTCACTTCGCGACTCGCGCGGCGAACTTTTGCCAATTAATGTCGAAATTGCCACACGTGGGTGCGATGTAATATACCGGAATCAAAAAGTTCAAAAGGCACCTAAACATGATTTTTGGACAAATTGGAGTGTAATGGGTGCGTTCGTTGCTAAAACTCACTTCGCGACTCGCGCGGCGAACTTTTGTCAATTAATGCCGATATTGCCACTCGTGGGTGCGTTGTTTTTAACCAAACGAAAAAGTGCAAAAAGCACCTAAACATGATTTTTGGACATATTGTACTGTATTGGGTGCGTTCGTGGCAAAAACTCACTTCGCGACTCGCGCGGCAAACTTTTGTCAATTAATGCCGATATTGCCACTCGTGGGTGCGTTGTTTTTAACCGGAACGAAAAAGTTCCAAAAGCACCAAAACATGATTTTTGGACATATTGGATTGCATTGGGTGCGTTCGTGGCAAAAACTCACTTCGCGACTCGCGCGGCGAACTTTTGCCAATTAATGTCAATATTGCCACACGTGGGTGCGATGTAATATACCGGAATCAAAAAGTTCAAAAGGCACCTAAACATGATTTTTGGACATATTGGAGAGTATTGGGTGCGTTCGTTGCTAAAACTTACTTCGCGACTCGCGCGGCGAACTTTTGTCAATTAATGCCGATATTGCCACTCGTGGGTGCGTTGTTTTTAACCGGAACGAAAAAGTTCAAAAAGCACCAAAACATGGTTTTTGGACATATTGGAGTGTATTGGGTGCGTTCGTGGCAAAAACTCACTTCGCGACTCGCGCGGCGAACTTTTGTTAATTAATGCCGATATTGCCACTCGTGGGTGCGTTGTTTTTAACCGAACGAAAACGTGCAAAAAGCACCTAAACATGATTTTTGGACATATTGTACTGTATTGGGTGCGTTCATGGCAAAAACTCACTTCGCGACTCGCGCGGCGAACTTTTGTCAATTAATGCCGATATTGCCACTCGTGGGTGCGTTGTTTTTAACCGGAACGAAAAAGTTCAAAAAGCACCAAAACATGGTTTTTGGACATATTGGAGTGTATTGGTTGCGTTCGTGGCAAAAACTCACTTCGCGACTCGCGCGGCGAACTTTTGTCAATTAATGCCGATATTGCCACTCGTGGGTGCGATGTAATATACAGGAATCAAAATGTTCAAAAAGCACCTAAACATGATTTTTGGACATTGGAGTGTATTGGGTGCGTTCGTGGCAAAAACTCACTTCGCGACTCGCGCGGCGTCCTTTTGTCAATTAATGCCGATATTGCCACTCGTGGGTGCGTTGTTTTTAACCAAATGAAAAAGTGCAAAAAGCACCTAAACATGATTTTTGGACATATTGTACTGTATTGGGTGCGTTCGTGGCAAAAACTCACTTCGCGACTCGCGCGGCGTCCTTTTGTCAATTAATGCTGATATTGCCATACGTGGGTGCGTAGTTTTTAACCGGAACGAAAAAGTTAAAAAGCACCTAAACATGGTTTTTGGACATATTGGAGTGTATTGGGTGCGTTCGTGGCAAAAAACTCACTTCGCGACTCGCGCGGCGAACTTTTGTCAATTAATGCCGATATTGCCACTCGTGGGTGCGATGTAATATACAGGAATCAAAATGCTCAAAAAGCACCTAAACATGATCTTTGGATATTGGAGTGTATTGGGTGCGTTCGTGGCAAAAACTCACTTCGCGACTCGCGCGGCGTCCTTTTGTCAATTAATGCTGATATTGCCATACGTGGGTGCGTAGTTTTTAACCGGAACGAAAAAGTTAAAAAGCACCTAAACATGGTTTTTGGACATATTGGAGTGTATTGGGTGCGTTCGTGGCAAAAACTCACTTCGCGACTCGCGCGGCGAACTTTTGTCAATTAATGCCGATATTGCCACTCGTGGGTGCGCTGTTTTTAACCGGAACGAAAAAGTTCCAAAAGCACCAAAACATGATTTTTGGACATATTGGATTGCATTGGGTGCGTTCGTGGCAAAAACTCACTTCGCGACTCGCGCGGCGAACTTTTGCCAATTAATGTCGATATTGCCACACGTGGGTGCGATGTAATATACCGGAATCAAAAAGTTCAAAAGGCACCTAAACATGATTTTTGGACATATTGGAGTGTATTGGGTGCGTTCGTTGCTAAAACTCACTTCGCGACTCGCGCGGCGAACTTTTGTCAATTAATGCCGATATTGCCACTCGTGGGTGCGTTGTTTTTAACCGGAACGAAAAAGTTCAAAAAGCACCAAAACATGGTTTTTGGACATATTGGAGTGTATTGGGTGCGTTCGTGGCAAAAACTCACTTTGCGACTCGCGCGGCAAACTTTTGTCAATTAATGCCGATATTGCCACTCGTGGGTGCGTTGTTTTTAACCGGAACGAAAAAGTTCCAAAAGCACCAAAACATGATTTTTGGACATATTGGATTGCATTGGGTGCGTTCGTGGCAAAAACTCACTTCGCGACTCGCGCGGCGAACTTTTGCCAATTAATGTCAATATTGCCACACGTGGGTGCGATGTAATATACCGGAATCAAAAAGTTCAAAAGGCACCTAAACATGATTTTTGGACATATTGGAGTGTATTGGGTGCGTTCGTTGCTAAAACTTACTTCGCGACTCGCGCGGCGAACTTTTGTCAATTAATGCCGATATTGCCACTCGTGGGTGCGTTGTTTTTAACCGGAACGAAAAAGTTCAAAAAGCACCAAAACATGGTTTTTGGACATATTGGAGTGTATTGGGTGCGTTCGTGGCAAAAACTCACTTCGCGACTCGCGCGGCGAACTTTTGTTAATTAATGCCGATATTGCCACTCGTGGGTGCGTTGTTTTTAACCGAACGAAAAAGTGCAAAAAGCACCTAAACATGATTTTTGGACATATTGTACTGTATTGGGTGCGTTCATGGCAAAAACTCACTTCGCGACTCGCGCGGCGAACTTTTGTCAATTAATGCCGATATTGCCACTCGTGGGTGCGTTGTTTTTAACCGGAACGAAAAAGTTCAAAAAGCACCAAAACATGGTTTTTGGACATATTGGAGTGTATTGGTTGCGTTCGTGGCAAAAACTCACTTCGCGACTCGCGCGGCGAACTTTTGTCAATTAATGCCGATATTGCCACTCGTGGGTGCGATGTAATATACAGGAATCAAAATGTTCAAAAAGCACCTAAACATGATTTTTGGACATTGGAGTGTATTGGGTGCGTTCGTGGCAAAAACTCACTTCGCGACTCGCGCGGCGTCCTTTTGTCAATTAATGCCGATATTGCCACTCGTGAGTGCGTTGTTTTTAACCAAATGAAAAAGTGCAAAAAGCACCTAAACATGATTTTTGGACATATTGTACTGTATTGGGTGCGTTCGTGGCAAAAACTCACTTCGCGACTCGCGCGGCGTCCTTTTGTCAATTAATGCTGATATTGCCATACGTGGGTGCGTAGTTTTTAACCGGAACGAAAAAGTTAAAAAGCACCTAAACATGGTTTTTGGACATATTGGAGTGTATTGGGTGCGTTCGTGGCAAAAAACTCACTTCGCGACTCGCGCGGCGAACTTTTGTCAATTAATGCCGATATTGCCACTCGTGGGTGTGATGTAATATACAGGAATCAAAATGCTCAAAAAGCACCTAAACATGATCTTTGGATATTGGAGTGTATTGGGTGCGTTCGTGGCAAAAACTCACTTCGCGACTCGCGCGGCGTCCTTTTGTCAATTAATGCTGATATTGCCATACGTGGGTGCGTAGTTTTTAACCGGAACGAAAAAGTTAAAAAGCACCTAAACATGGTTTTTGGACATATTGGAGTGTATTGGGTGCGTTCGTGGCAAAAACTCACATCGCGACTCGCGCGGCGAACTTTTGTCAATTAATGCCGATATTGCCACTCGTGGGTGCGTTGTTTTTAACCGGAACGAAAAAGTTCCAAAAGCACCAAAACATGATTTTTGGACATATTGGATTGCATTGGGTGCGTTCGTGGCAAAAACTCACTTCGCGACTCGCGCGGCGAACTTTTGCCAATTAATGTCGAAATTGCCACACGTGGGTGCGATGTAATATACCGGAATCAAAAAGTTCAAAAGGCACCTAAACATGATTTTTGGACAAATTGGAGTGTAATGGGTGCGTTCGTTGCTAAAACTCACTTCGCGACTCGCGCGGCGAACTTTTGTCAATTAATGCCGATATTGCCACTCGTGGGTGCGTTGTTTTTAACCAAACGAAAAAGTGCAAAAAGCACCTAAACATGATTTTTGGACATATTGTACTGTATTGGGTGCGTTCGTGGCACAAACTCACTTTGCGACTCGCGCGGCGAACTTTTGTCAATTAATGCCGATATTGCCACTCGTGGGTGCGTTGTTTTTAACCGGAACGAAAAAGTTCCAAAAGCACCAAAACATGATTTTTGGACATATTGGATTGCATTGGGTGCGTTCGTGGCAAAAACTCACTTCGCGACTCGCGCGGCGAACTTTTGCCAATTAATGGCGATATTGCCACACGTGGGTGCGATGTAATATACCGGAATCAAAAAGTTCAAAAGGCACCTAAACATGATTTTTGGACATATTGGAGTGTATTGGGTGCGTTCGTTGCTAAAACTCACTTCGCGACTCGCGCGGCGAACTTTTGTCAATTAATGCCGATATTGCCACTCGTGGGTGCGTTGTTTTTAACCGGAACGAAAAAGTTCAAAAAGCACCAAAACATGGTTTTTGGACATATTGGAGTGTATTGGGTGCGTTCGTGGCAAAAACTCACTTCGCGACTCGCGCGGCAAACTTTTGTCAATTAATGCCGATATTGCCACTCGTGGGTGCGTTGTTTTTAACCGGAACGAAAAAGTTCCAAAAGCACCAAAACATGATTTTTGGACATATTGGATTGCATTGGGTGCGTTCGTGGCAAAAACTCACTTCGCGACTCGCGCGGCGAACTTTTGCCAATTAATGTCAATATTGCCACACGTGGGTGCGATGTAATATACCGGAATCAAAAAGTTCAAAAGGCACCTAAACATGATTTTTGGACATATTGGAGTGTATTGGGTGCGTTCGTTGCTAAAACTTACTTCGCGACTCGCGCGGCGAACTTTTGTCAATTAATGCCGATATTGCCACTCGTGGGTGCGTTGTTTTTAACCGGAACGAAAAAGTTCAAAAAGCACCAAAACATGGTTTTTGGACATATTGGAGTGTATTGGGTGCGTTCGTGGCAAAAACTCACTTCGCGACTCGCGCGGCGAACTTTTGTTAATTAATGCCGATATTGCCACTCGTGGGTGCGTTGTTTTTAACCGAACGAAAAAGTGCAAAAAGCACCTAAACATGATTTTTGGACATATTGTACTGTATTGGGTGCGTTCATGGCAAAAACTCACTTCGCGACTCGCGCGGCGAACTTTTGTCAATTAATGCCGATATTGCCACTCGTGGGTGCGTTGTTTTTAACCGGAACGAAAAAGTTCAAAAAGCACCAAAACATGGTTTTTGGACATATTGGAGTGTATTGGTTGCGTTCGTGGCAAAAACTCACTTCGCGACTCGCGCGGCGAACTTTTGTCAATTAATGCCGATATTGCCACTCGTGGGTGCGATGTAATATACAGGAATCAAAATGTTCAAAAAGCACCTAAACATGATTTTTGGACATTGGAGTGTATTGGGTGCGTTCGTGGCAAAAACTCACTTCGCGACTCGCGCGGCGTCCTTTTGTCAATTAATGCCGATATTGCCACTCGTGGGTGCGTTGTTTTTAACCAAATGAAAAAGTGCAAAAAGCACCTAAACATGATTTTTGGACATATTGTACTGTATTGGGTGCGTTCGTGGCAAAAACTCACTTCGCGACTCGCGCGGCGTCCTTTTGTCAATTAATGCTGATATTGCCATACGTGGGTGCGTAGTTTTTAACCGGAACGAAAAAGTTAAAAAGCACCTAAACATGGTTTTTGGACATATTGGAGTGTATTGGGTGCGTTCGTGGCAAAAAACTCACTTCGCGACTCGCGCGACGTCCTTTTGTCAATTAATGCCGATATTGCCACTCGTGGGTGCGATGTAATATACAGGAATCAAAATGCTCAAAAAGCACCTAAACATGATCTTTGGATATTGGAGTGTATTGGGTGCGTTCGTGGCAAAAACTCACTTCGCGACTCGCGCGGCGTCCTTTTGTCAATTAATGCTGATATTGCCATACGTGGGTGCGTAGTTTTTAACCGGAACGAAAAAGTTAAAAAGCACCTAAACATGGTTTTTGGACATATTGGAGTGTATTGGGTGCGTTCGTGGCAAAAACTCACTTCGCGACTCGCGCGACGTCCTTTTGTCAATTAATGCCGATATTGCCACTCGTGGGTGCGTTGTTTTTAACCAAATGAAAAAGTGCAAAAAGCACCTAAACATGATTTTTGGACATATTGTACTGTATTGGGTGCGTTCGTGGCAAAAACTCACTTCGCGACTCGCACGGCGTCCTTTTGTCAATTAATGCTGATATTGCCATACGTGGGTGCGTAGTTTTTAACCGGAACGAAAAAGTTAAAAAGCACCTAAACATGGTTTTTGGACATATTGGAGTGTATTGGGTGCGTTCGTGGCAAAAAACTCACTTCGCGACTCGCGCGGCGAACTTTTGTCAATTAATGCCGATATTGCCACTCGTGGGTGCGATGTAATATACAGGAATCAAAATGCTCAAAAAGCACCTAAACATGATCTTTGGATATTGGAGTGTATTGGGTGCGTTCGTGGCAAAAACTCACTTCGCGACTCGCGCGGCGTCCTTTTGTCAATTAATGCTGATATTGCCATACGTGGGTGCGTAGTTTTTAACCGGAACGAAAAAGTTAAAAAGCACCTAAACATGGTTTTTGGACATATTGGAGTGTATTGGGTGCGTTCGTGGCAAAAACTCACTTCGCGACTCGCGCGGCGAACTTTTGTCAATTAATGCCGATATTGCCACTCGTGGGTGCGTTGTTTTTAACCGGAACGAAAAAGTTCCAAAAGCACCAAAACATGATTTTTGGACATATTGGATTGCATTGGGTGCGTTCGTGGCAAAAACTCACTTCGCGACTCGCGCGGCGAACTTTTGCCAATTAATGTCGATATTGCCACACGTGGGTGCGATGTAATAT
This sequence comes from Oryza sativa Japonica Group, assembly GCF_034140825.1. Taxonomy (NCBI): domain Eukaryota; kingdom Viridiplantae; phylum Streptophyta; class Magnoliopsida; order Poales; family Poaceae; genus Oryza; species Oryza sativa. The sequence goes on from NC_089040.1 coordinate 16,226,601, forward strand.
ACCGGAATCAAAAAGTTCAAAAGGCACCTAAACATGATTTTTGGACATATTGGAGTGTATTGGGTGCGTTCGTTGCTAAAACTCACTTCGCGACTCGCGCGGCGAACTTTTGTCAATTAATGCCGATATTGCCACTCGTGGGTGCGTTGTTTTTAACCGGAACGAAAAAGTTCAAAAAGCACCAAAACATGGTTTTTGGACATATTGGAGTGTATTGGGTGCGTTCGTGGCAAAAACTCACTTCGCGACTCGCGCGGCAAACTTTTGTCAATTAATGCCGATATTGCCACTCGTGGGTGCGTTGTTTTTAACCGGAACGAAAAAGTTCCAAAAGCACCAAAACATGATTTTTGGACATATTGGATTGCATTGGGTGCGTTCGTGGCAAAAACTCACTTCGCGACTCGCGCGGCGAACTTTTGCCAATTAATGTCAATATTGCCACACGTGGGTGCGATGTAATATACCGGAATCAAAAAGTTCAAAAGGCACCTAAACATGATTTTTGGACATATTGGAGTGTATTGGGTGCGTTCGTTGCTAAAACTTACTTCGCGACTCGCGCGGCGTCCTTTTGTCAATTAATGCTGATATTGCCATACGTGGGTGCGTAGTTTTTAACCGGAACGAAAAAGTTAAAAAGCACCTAAACATGGTTTTTGGACATATTGGAGTGTATTGGGTGCGTTCGTGGCAAAAAACTCACTTCGCGACTCGCGCGGCGAACTTTTGTCAATTAATGCCGATATTGCCACTCGTGGGTGCGATGTAATATACAGGAATCAAAATGCTCAAAAAGCACCTAAACATGATCTTTGGATATTGGAGTGTATTGGGTGCGTTCGTGGCAAAAACTCACTTCGCGACTCGCGCGGCGTCCTTTTGTCAATTAATGCTGATATTGCCATACGTGGGTGCGTAGTTTTTAACCGGAACGAAAAAGTTAAAAAGCACCTAAACATGGTTTTTGGACATATTGGAGTGTATTGGGTGCGTTCGTGGCAAAAACTCACTTCGCGACTCGCGCGGCGAACTTTTGTCAATTAATGCCGATATAGCCACTCGTGGGTGCGTTGTTTTTAACCGGAACGAAAAAGTTCCAAAAGCACCAAAACATGATTTTTGGACATATTGGATTGCATTGGGTGCGTTCGTGGCAAAAACTCACTTCGCGACTCGCGCGGCGAACTTTTGCCAATTAATGTCGATATTGCCACACGTGGGTGCGATGTAATATACCGGAATCAAAAAGTTCAAAAGGCACCTAAACATGATTTTTGGACATATTGGAGTGTATTGGGTGCGTTCGTTGCTAAAACTCACTTCGCGACTCGCGCGGCGAACTTTTGTCAATTAATGCCGATATTGCCACTCGTGGGTGCGTTGTTTTTAACCGGAACGAAAAAGTTCAAAAAGCACCAAAACATGGTTTTTGGACATATTGGAGTGTATTGGGTGCGTTCGTGGCAAAAACTCACTTCGCGACTCGCGCGGCAAACTTTTGTCAATTAATGCCGATATTGCCACTCGTGGGTGCGTTGTTTTTAACCGGAACGAAAAAGTTCCAAAAGCACCAAAACATGATTTTTGGACATATTGGATTGCATTGGGTGCGTTCGTGGCAAAAACTCACTTCGCGACTCGCGCGGCGAACTTTTGCCAATTAATGTCAATATTGCCACACGTGGGTGCGATGTAATATACCGGAATCAAAAAGTTCAAAAGGCACCTAAACATGATTTTTGGACATATTGGAGTGTATTGGGTGCGTTCGTTGCTAAAACTTACTTCGCGACTCGCGCGGCGAACTTTTGTCAATTAATGCCGATATTGCCACTCGTGGGTGCGTTGTTTTTAACCGGAACGAAAAAGTTCAAAAAGCACCAAAACATGGTTTTTGGACATATTGGAGTGTATTGGGTGCGTTCGTGGCAAAAACTCACTTCGCGACTCGCGCGGCGAACTTTTGTTAATTAATGCCGATATTGCCACTCGTGGGTGCGTTGTTTTTAACCGAACGAAAAAGTGCAAAAAGCACCTAAACATGATTTTTGGACATATTGTACTGTATTGGGTGCGTTCATGGCAAAAACTCACTTCGCGACTCGCGCGGCGAACTTTTGTCAATTAATGCCGATATTGCCACTCGTGGGTGCGTTGTTTTTAACCGGAACGAAAAAGTTCAAAAAGCACCAAAACATGGTTTTTGGACATATTGGAGTGTATTGGTTGCGTTCGTGGCAAAAACTCACTTCGCGACTCGCGCGGCGAACTTTTGTCAATTAATGCCGATATTGCCACTCGTGGGTGCGATGTAATATACAGGAATCAAAATGTTCAAAAAGCACCTAAACATGATTTTTGGACATTGGAGTGTATTGGGTGCGTTCGTGGCAAAAACTCACTTCGCGACTCGCGCGGCGTCCTTTTGTCAATTAATGCCGATATTGCCACTCGTGGGTGCGTTGTTTTTAACCAAATGAAAAAGTGCAAAAAGCACCTAAACATGATTTTTGGACATATTGTACTGTATTGGGTGCGTTCGTGGCAAAAACTCACTTCGCGACTCGCGCGGCGTCCTTTTGTCAATTAATGCTGATATTGCCATACGTGGGTGCGTAGTTTTTAACCGGAACGAAAAAGTTAAAAAGCACCTAAACATGGTTTTTGGACATATTGGAGTGTATTGGGTGCGTTCGTGGCAAAAAACTCACTTCGCGACTCGCGCGGCGAACTTTTGTCAATTAATGCCGATATTGCCACTCGTGGGTGCGATGTAATATACAGGAATCAAAATGCTCAAAAAGCACCTAAACATGATCTTTGGATATTGGAGTGTATTGGGTGCGTTCGTGGCAAAAACTCACTTCGCGACTCGCGCGGCGTCCTTTTGTCAATTAATGCTGATATTGCCATACGTGGGTGCGTAGTTTTTAACCGGAACGAAAAAGTTAAAAAGCACCTAAACATGGTTTTTGGACATATTGGAGTGTATTGGGTGCGTTCGTGGCAAAAACTCACTTCGCGACTCGCGCGGCGAACTTTTGTCAATTAATGCCGATATTGCCACTCGTGGGTGCGTTGTTTTTAACCGGAACGAAAAAGTTCAAAAAGCACCAAAACATGGTTTTTGGACATATTGGAGTGTATTGGGTGCGTTCGTGGCAAAAACTCACTTCGCGACTCGCGCGGCAAACTTTTGTCAATTAATGCCGATATTGCCACTCGTGGGTGCGTTGTTTTTAACCGGAACGAAAAAGTTCCAAAAGCACCAAAACATGATTTTTGGACATATTGGATTGCATTGGGTGCGTTCGTGGCAAAAACTCACTTCGCGACTCGCGCGGCGAACTTTTGCCAATTAATGTCGATATTGCCACACGTGGGTGCGATGTAATATACCGGAATCAAAAAGTTCAAAAGGCACCTAAACATGATTTTTGGACATATTGGAGTGTATTGGGTGCGTTCGTTGCTAAAACTTACTTCGCGACTCGCGCGGCGAACTTTTGTCAATTAATGCCGATATTGCCACTCGTGGGTGCGTTGTTTTTAACCGGAACGAAAAAGTTCAAAAAGCACCAAAACATGGTTTTTGGACATATTGGAGTGTATTGGGTGCGTTCGTGGCAAAAACTCACTTCGCGACTCGCGCGGCGAACTTTTGTCAATTAATGCCGATATTGCCACTCGTGGGTGCGATGTAATATACAGGAATCAAAATGTTCAAAAAGCACCTAAACATGATCTTTGGACATTGGAGTGTATTGGGTGCGTTCGTTGCTAAAACTCACTTCGCGACTCGCGCGGCGAACTTTTGTCAATTAATGCCGATATTGCCACTCGTGGGTGCGTTGTTTTTAACCGGAACGAAAAAGTTCAAAAAGCACCAAAACATGATTTTTGGACATATTGGATTGCATTGGGTGCGTTCGTGGCAAAAACTCACTTCGCGACTCGCGCGGCGAACTTTTGTCAATTAATGCCGATATTGCCACTCGTGGGTGCGTTGTTTTTAACCGAACGAAAAAGTGCAAAAAGCACCTAAACATGATTTTTGGACATATTGTACTGTATTGGGTGCGTTCGTGGCAAAAACTCACTTCGCGACTCGCGCGGCGAACTTTTGTCAATTAATGCCGATATTGCCACTCGTGGGTGCGTTGTTTTTAACCGGAACGAAAAAGTTCAAAAAGCACCAAAACATGGTTTTTGGACATATTGGAGTGTATTGGTTGCGTTTGTGGCAAAAACTCACTTCGCGACTCGCGCGGCGAACTTTTGTCAATTAATGCCGATATTGCCACTCGTGGGTGCGATGTAATATACAGGAATCAAAATGTTCAAAAAGCACCTAAACATGATTTTTGGACATTGGAGTGTATTGGGTGCGTTCGTGGCAAAAACTCACTTCGCGACTCGCGCGGCATCCTTTTGTCAATTAATGCCGATATTGCCATACGTGGGTGCGTAGATTTTAACCGGAACGAAAAAGTTAAAAAGCACCTAAACATGGTTTTTGGACATATTGGAGTGTATTGGGTGCGTTCGTGGCAAAAACTCACTTCGCGACTCGCGCGGCGAACTTTTGTCAATTAATGCCGATATTGCCACTCGTGGGTGCGTTGTTTTTAACCGAACGAAAAAGTGCAAAAAGCACCTAAACATGATTTTTGGACATATTGGAGTGTATTGGGTGCGTTCGTGGCAAAAACTCACTTCGCGACTCGCGCGGCGAACTTTTGTCAATTAATGCCGATATTGCCACTCGTGGGTGCGTTGTTTTTAACCGAACGAAAAAGTGCAAAAAGCACCTAAACATGATTTTTGGACATATTGTACTGTATTGGGTGCGTTCGTGGCAAAAACTCACTTCGCGACTCGCGCGGCGAACTTTTGTCAATTAATGCCGATATTGCCACTCGTGGGTGCGTTGTTTTTAACCGAACGAAAAAGTGCAAAAAGCACCTAAACATGATTTTTGGACATATTGTACTGTATTGGGTGCGTTCGTGGCAAAAACTCACTTCGCGACTCGCGCGGCGAACTTTTGTCAATTAATGCCGATATTGCCACTCGTGGGTGCGTTGTTTTTAACCGAACGAAAAAGTGCAAAAAGCACCTAAACATGATTTTTGGACATATTGTACTGTATTGGGTGCGTTCGTGGCAAAAACTCACTTCGCGACTCGCGCGGCGAACTTTTGTCAATTAATGCCGATATTGCCACTCGTGGGTGCGATGTAATATACAGGAATCAAAATGTTCAAAAAGCACCTAAACATGATCTTTGGACATTGGAGTGTATTGGGTGCGTTCGTTGCTAAAACTCACTTCGCGACTCGCGCGGCGAACTTTTGTCAATTAATGCCGATATTGCCACTCGTGGGTGCGTTGTTTTTAACCGGAACGAAAAAGTTCAAAAAGCACCAAAACATGATTTTTGGACATATTGGATTGCATTGGGTGCGTTCGTGGCAAAAACTCACTTCGCGACTCGCGCGGCGAACTTTTGTCAATTAATGCCGATATTGCCACTCATGGGTGCGTTGTTTTTAACCGAACGAAAAAGTGCAAAAAGCACCTAAACATGATTTTTGGACATATTGTACTGTATTGGGTGCGTTCGTGGCAAAAACTCACTTCGCGACTCGCGCGGCGAACTTTTGTCAATTAATGCCGATATTGCCACTCGTGGGTGCGTTGTTTTTAACCGCAACGAAAAAGTTCAAAAAGCACCAAAACATGGTTTTTGGACATATTGGAGTGTATTGGGTGCGTTCGTGGCAAAAACTCACTTCGCGACTCGCGCGGCGAACTTTTGTTAATTAATGCCGATATTGCCACTCGTGGGTGCGTTGTTTTTAACCGAACGAAAAAGTGCAAAAAGCACCTAAACATGATTTTTGGACATATTGTACTGTATTGGGTGCGTTCATGGCAAAAACTCACTTCGCGACTCGCGCGGCGAACTTTTGTCAATTAATGCCGATATTGCCACTCGTGGGTGCGTTGTTTTTAACCGGAACGAAAAAGTTCAAAAAGCACCAAAACATGGTTTTTGGACATATTGGAGTGTATTGGTTGCGTTCGTGGCAAAAACTCACTTCGCGACTCGCGCGGCGAACTTTTGTCAATTAATGCCGATATTGCCACTCGTGGGTGCGATGTAATATACAGGAATCAAAATGTTCAAAAAGCACCTAAACATGATTTTTGGACATTGGAGTGTATTGGGTGCGTTCGTGGCAAAAACTCACTTCGCGACTCGCGCGGCGTCCTTTTGTCAATTAATGCCGATATTGCCACTCGTGGGTGCGTTGTTTTTAACCAAATGAAAAAGTGCAAAAAGCACCTAAACATGATTTTTGGACATATTGTACTGTATTGGGTGCGTTCGTGGCAAAAACTCACTTCGCGACTCGCGCGGCGTCCTTTTGTCAATTAATGCTGATATTGCCATACGTGGGTGCGTAGTTTTTAACCGGAACGAAAAAGTTAAAAAGCACCTAAACATGGTTTTTGGACATATTGGAGTGTATTGGGTGCGTTCGTGGCAAAAACTCACTTCGCGACTCGCGCGGCGAAGTTTTGTCAATTAATGCCAATATTGCCACTCGTGGGTGCGTTGTTTTTAACCGGAACGAAAAAGTTCAAAAAGCACCAAAACATGGTTTTTGGACATATTGGAGTGTATTGGGTGCGTTCGTGGCAAAAACTCACTTCGCGACTCGCGCGGCAAACTTTTGTCAATTAATGCCGATATTGCCACTCGTGGGTGCGTTGTTTTTAACCGGAACGAAAAAGTTCCAAAAGCACCAAAACATGATTTTTGGACATATTGGATTGCATTGGGTGCGTTCGTGGCAAAAACTCACTTCGCGACTCGCGCGGCGAACTTTTGCCAATTAATGTCGATATTGCCACACGTGGGTGCGATGTAATATACCGGAATCAAAAAGTTCAAAAGGCACCTAAACATGATTTTTGGACATATTGGAGTGTATTGGGTGCGTTCGTTGCTAAAACTTACTTCGCGACTCGCGCGGCGAACTTTTGTCAATTAATGCCGATATTGCCACTCGTGGGTGCGTTGTTTTTAACCGGAACGAAAAAGTTCAAAAAGCACCAAAACATGGTTTTTGGACATATTGGAGTGTATTGGGTGCGTTCGTGGCAAAAACTCACTTCGCGACTCGCGCGGCGAACTTTTGTCAATTAATGCCGATATTGCCACTCGTGGGTGCGATGTAATATACAGGAATCAAAATGTTCAAAAAGCACCTAAACATGATCTTTGGACATTGGAGTGTATTGGGTGCGTTCGTTGCTAAAACTCACTTCGCGACTCGCGCGGCGAACTTTTGTCAATTAATGCCGATATTGCCACTCGTGGGTGCGTTGTTTTTAACCGGAACGAAAAAGTTCAAAAAGCACCAAAACATGATTTTTGGACATATTGGATTGCATTGGGTGCGTTCGTGGCAAAAACTCACTTCGCGACTCGCGCGGCGAACTTTTGTCAATTAATGCCGATATTGCCACTCGTGGGTGCGTTGTTTTTAACCGAACGAAAAAGTGCAAAAAGCACCTAAACATGATTTTTGGACATATTGTACTGTATTGGGTGCGTTCGTGGCAAAAACTCACTTCGCGACTCGCGCGGCGAACTTTTGTCAATTAATGCCGATATTGCCACTCGTGGGTGCGTTGTTTTTAACCGGAACGAAAAAGTTCAAAAAGCACCAAAACATGGTTTTTGGACATATTGGAGTGTATTGGTTGCGTTTGTGGCAAAAACTCACTTCGCGACTCGCGCGGCGAACTTTTGTCAATTAATGCCGATATTGCCACTCGTGGGTGCGATGTAATATACAGGAATCAAAATGTTCAAAAAGCACCTAAACATGATTTTTGGACATTGGAGTGTATTGGGTGCGTTCGTGGCAAAAACTCACTTCGCGACTCGCGCGGCATCCTTTTGTCAATTAATGCCGATATTGCCATACGTGGGTGCGTAGATTTTAACCGGAACGAAAAAGTTAAAAAGCACCTAAACATGGTTTTTGGACATATTGGAGTGTATTGGGTGCGTTCGTGGCAAAAACTCACTTCGCGACTCGCGCGGCGAACTTTTGTCAATTAATGCCGATATTGCCACTCGTGGGTGCGTTGTTTTTAACCGAACGAAAAAGTGCAAAAAGCACCTAAACATGATTTTTGGACATATTGGAGTGTATTGGGTGCGTTCGTGGCAAAAACTCACTTCGCGACTCGCGCGGCGAACTTTTGTCAATTAATGCCGATATTGCCACTCGTGGGTGCGTTGTTTTTAACCGAACGAAAAAGTGCAAAAAGCACCTAAACATGATTTTTGGACATATTGTACTGTATTGGGTGCGTTCGTGGCAAAAACTCACTTCGCGACTCGCGCGGCGAACTTTTGTCAATTAATGCCGATATTGCCACTCGTGGGTGCGTTGTTTTTAACCGAACGAAAAAGTGCAAAAAGCACCTAAACATGATTTTTGGACATATTGTACTGTATTGGGTGCGTTCGTGGCAAAAACTCACTTCGCGACTCGCGCGGCGAACTTTTGTCAATTAATGCCGATATTGCCACTCGTGGGTGCGTTGTTTTTAACCGAACGAAAAAGTGCAAAAAGCACCTAAACATGATTTTTGGACATATTGTACTGTATTGGGTGCGTTCGTGGCAAAAACTCACTTCGCGACTCGCGCGGCGAACTTTTGTCAATTAATGCCGATATTGCCACTCGTGGGTGCGATGTAATATACAGGAATCAAAATGTTCAAAAAGCACCTAAACATGATCTTTGGACATTGGAGTGTATTGGGTGCGTTCGTTGCTAAAACTCACTTCGCGACTCGCGCGGCGAACTTTTGTCAATTAATGCCGATATTGCCACTCGTGGGTGCGTTGTTTTTAACCGAACGAAAAAGTGCAAAAAGCACCTAAACATGATTTTTGGGCATATTGTACTGTATTGGGTGCGTTCGTGGCAAAAACTCACTTCGCGACTCGCGCGGCGAACTTTTGTCAATTAATGCCGATATTGCCACTCGTGGGTGCGTTGTTTTTAACCGAACGAAAAAGAGCAAAAAGCACCTAAACATGATTTTTGGACATATTGGAGTGTATTGGGTGCGTTCGTGGCAAAAACTCACTTCGCGACTCGCGCGGCGAACTTTTGTCAATTAATGCCGATATTGCCACTCGTGGGTGCGTTGTTTTTAACCGAACGAAAAAGTGCAAAAAGCACCTAAACATGATTTTTGGACATATTGTACTGTATTGGGTGCGTTCGTGGCAAAAACTCACTTCGCGACTCGCGCGGCGAACTTTTGTCAATTAATGCCGATATTGCCACTCGTGGGTGCGTTGTTTTTAACCGAACGAAAAAGTGCAAAAAGCACCTAAACATGATTTTTGGACATATTGTACTGTATTGGGTGCGTTCGTGGCAAAAACTCACTTCGCGACTCGCGCGGCGAACTTTTGTCAATTAATGCCGATATTGCCACTCGTGGGTGCGTTGTTTTTAACCGAACGAAAAAGTGCAAAAAGCACCTAAACATGATTTTTGGACATATTGTACTGTATTGGGTGCGTTCGTGGCAAAAACTCACTTCGCGACTCGCGCGGCGAACTTTTGTCAATTAATGCCGATATTGCCACTCGTGGGTGCGTTGTTTTTAACCGAACGAAAAAGTGCAAAAAGCACCTAAACATGATTTTTGGACATATTGTACTGTATTGGGTGCGTTCGTGGCAAAAACTCACTTCGCGACTCGCGCGGCGAACTTTTGTCAATTAATGCCGATATTGCCACTCGTGGGTGCGATGTAATATACAGGAATCAAAATGTTCAAAAAGCACCTAAACATGATCTTTGGACATTGGAGTGTATTGGGTGCGTTCGTTGCTAAAACTCACTTCGCGACTCGCGCGGCGAACTTTTGTCAATTAATGCCGATATTGCCACTCGTGGGTGCGTTGTTTTTAACCGGAACGAAAAAGTTCAAAAAGCACCAAAACATGATTTTTGGACATAATGGATTGCATTGGGTGCGTTCGTGGCAAAAACTCACTTCGCGACTCGCGCGGCGAACTTTTGTCAATTAATGCCGATATTGCCACTCGTGGGTGCGTTGTTTTTAACCGAACGAAAAAGTGCAAAAAGCACCTAAACATGATTTTTGGACATATTGTACTGTATTGGGTGCGTTCGTGGCAAAAACTCACTTCGCGACTCGCGCGGCGAACTTTTGTCAATTAATGCCGATATTGCCACTCGTGGGTGCGTTGTTTTTAACCGCAACGAAAAAGTTCAAAAAGCACCAAAACATGGTTTTTGGACATATTGGAGTGTATTGGGTGCGTTCGTGGCAAAAACTCACTTCGCGACTCGCGCGGCGAACTTTTGTCAATTAATGCTGATATTGCCACTCGTGGGTGCGATGTAATATACAGGAATCAAAATGTTCAAAAAGCACCTAAACATGATTTTTGGACATTGGAGTGTATTGGGTGCGTTCGTGGCAAAAACTCACTTCGCGACTCGCGCGGCGTCCTTTTGTCAATTAATGCTGATATTGCCATACGTGGGTGCGTAGATTTTAACCGGAACGAAAAAGTTAAAAAGCACCTAAACATGGTTTTTGGACATATTGGAGTGTATTGGGTGCGTTCGTGGCAAAAACTCACTTCGCGACTCGCGCGGCGAACTTTTGTCAATTAATGCCGATATTGCCACTCGTGGGTGCGATGTAATATACAGGAATCAAAATGTTCAAAAAGCACCTAAACATGATCTTTGGACATTGGAGTGTATTGGGTGCGTTCGTGGCAAAAACTCACTTCGCGACTCGCGCGGCGTCCTTTTGTCAGTTAATGCTGATATTGCCACTCGTGGGTGCGTTGTTTTTAACCGAACGAAAAAGTGCAAAAAGCACCTAAACATGATTTTTGGACATATTGTACTGTATTGGGTGCGTTCGTGGCAAAAACTCACTTCGCGACTCGCGCAGCGAACTTTTGTCAATTAATGCCGATATTGCCACTCGTGGGTGCGTTGTTTTTAACCGAACGAAAAAGTGCAAAAAGCACCTAAACATGATTTTTGGACATATTGTACTGTATTGGGTGCGTTCGTGGCAAAAACTCACTTCGCGACTCGCGCGGCGAACTTTTGTCAATTAATGCCGATATTGCCACTCGTGGGTGCGTTGTTTTTAACCGAACGAAAAAGTGCAAAAAGCACCTAAACATGATTTTTGGACATATTGTACTGTATTGGGTGCGTTCGTGGCAAAAACTCACTTCGCGACTCGCGCGGCGAACTTTTGTCAATTAATGCCGATATTGCCACTCGTGGGTGCGTTGTTTTTAACCGAACGAAAAAGTGCAAAAAGCACCTAAACATGATTTTTGGACATATTGTACTGTATTGGGTGCGTTCGTGGCAAAAACTCACTTCGCGACTCGCGCGGCGAACTTTTGTCAATTAATGCCGATATTGCCACTCGTGGGTGCGTTGTTTTTAACCGAACGAAAAAGTGCAAAAAGCACCTAAACATGATTTTTGGACATATTGTACTGTATTGGGTGCGTTCGTGGCAAAAACTCACTTCGCGACTCGCGCGGCGAACTTTTGTCAATTAATGCCGATATTGCCACTCGTGGGTGCGTTGTTTTTAACCGAACGAAAAAGTGCAAAAAGCACCTAAACATGATTTTTGGACATATTGTACTGTATTGGGTGCGTTCGTGGCAAAAACTCACTTCGCGACTCGTGCGGCGAACTTTTGTCAATTAATGCCGATATTGCCACTCGTGGGTGCGATGTAATATACAGGAATCAAAATGCTCAAAAAGCACCTAAACATGATCTTTGGACATTGGAGTGTATTGGGTGCGTTCGTGGCAAAAACTCACTTCGCGACTCGCGCGGCGTCCTTTTGTCAATTAATGCTGATATTGCCATACGTGGGTGCGTAGTTTTTAACCGGAACGAAAAAGTTAAAAAGCACCTAAACATGGTTTTTGGACATATTGGAGTGTATTGGGTGCGTTCGTGGCAAAAACTCACTTCGCGACTCGCGCGGCGAACTTTTGTCAATTAATGCCGATATTGCCACTCGTGGGTGCGTTGTTTTTAACCGAACGAAAAAGTGCAAAAAGCACCTAAACATGATTTTTGGACATATTGTACTGTATTGGGTGCGTTCGTGGCAAAAACTCACTTCGCGACTCGCGCGGCGAACTTTTGTCAATTAATGCCGATATTGCCACTCGTGGGTGCGTTGTTTTTAACCAAACGAAAAAGTGCAAAAAGCACCTAAACATGATTTTTGGACATATTGTACTGTATTGGGTGCGTTCGTGGCAAAAACTCACTTCGCGACTCGCGCGGCGAACTTTTGTCAATTAATGCCGATATTGCCACTCGTGGGTGCGTTGTTTTTAACCGGAACGAAAAAGTTCCAAAAGCACCAAAACATGATTTTTGGACATATTGGATTGCATTGGGTGCGTTCGTGGCAAAAACTCACTTCGCGACTCGCGCGGCGAACTTTTGCCAATTAATGTCGATATTGCCACACGTGGGAGCGATGTAATATACCGGAATCAAAAAGTTCAAAAGGCACCTAAACATGATTTTTGGACATATTGGAGTGTATTGGGTGCGTTCGTTGCTAAAACTCACTTCGCGACTCGCGCGGCGAACTTTTGTCAATTAATGCCGATATTGCCACTCGTGGGTGCGTTGTTTTTAACCGGAACGAAAAAGTTCAAAAAGCACCAAAACATGGTTTTTGGACATATTGGAGTGTATTGGGTGCGTTCGTGGCAAAAACTCACTTCGCGACTCGCGCGGCGAACTTTTGTCAATTAATGCCGATATTGCCACTCGTGGGTGCGATGTAATATACAGGAATCAAAATGTTCAAAAAGCACCTAAACATGATCTTTGGACATTGGAGTGTATTGGGTGCGTTCGTTGCTAAAACTCACTTCGCGACTCGCGCGGCGAACTTTTGTCAATTAATGCCGATATTGCCACTCGTGGGTGCGTTGTTTTTAACCGGAACGAAAAAGTTCAAAAAGCACCAAAACATGATTTTTGGACATATTGGATTGCATTGGGTGCGTTCGTGGCAAAAACTCACTTCGCGACTCGCGCGGCGAACTTTTGTTAATTAATGCCGATATTGCCACTCGTGGGTGCGTTGTTTTTAACCGAACGAAAAAGTGCAAAAAGCACCTAAACATGATTTTTGGACATATTGTACTGTATTGGGTGCGTTCATGGCAAAAACTCACTTCGCGACTCGTTCGGCGAACTTTTGTCAATTAATGCCGATATTGCCACTCGTGGGTGCGTTGTTTTTAACCGAACGAAAAAGTGCAAAAAGCACCTAAACATGATTTTTGGACATATTGTACTGTATTGGGTGCGTTCGTGGTTAAAACTCACTTCGCGACTCGCGCGGCGAACTTTTGTCAATTAATGCCGATATTGCCACTCGTGGGTGCGATGTAATATACAGGAATCAAAATGTTCAAAAAGCACTTAAACATGATTTTTGGACATTGGAGTGTATTGGGTGCGTTCGTGGCAAAAACTCACTTCGCGACTCGCGCGGCGTCCTTTTGTCAATTAATGCTGATATTGCCATACGTGGGTGCGTAGTTTTTAACCGGAACGAAAAAGTTAAAAAGCACCTAAACATGGTTTTTGGACATATTGGAGTGTATTGGGTGCGTTCGTGGCAAAAACTCACTTCGCGACTCGCGCGGCGACCTTTTGCGAATTAATGCCGATATTGCCACACGTGGGTGCGTTGTTTTTAACCGGAACGAAAAAGTTAAAAAGCACCTAAACATGGTTTTTGGACATATTGGAGTGTATTGGGTGCGTTCGTGGCAAAAACTCACTTCGCGACTCGCGCGGCGAACTTTTGTCAATTAATGCCGATATTGCCACTCGTGGGTGCGTTGTTTTTAACCGGAACGAAAAAGTTCCAAAAGCACCAAAACATGATTTTTGGACATATTGGATTGCATTGGGTAAGTTCGTGGCAAAAACTCACTTCGCGACTCGCGCGGCGAACTTTTGCCAATTAATGTCGAAATTGCCACACGTGGGTGCGATGTAATATACCGGAATCAAAAAGTTCAAAAGGCACCTAAACATGATTTTTGGACAAATTGGAGTGTAATGGGTGCGTTCGTTGCTAAAACTCACTTCGCGACTCGCGCGGCGAACTTTTGTCAATTAATGCCGATATTGCCACTCGTGGGTGCGTTGTTTTTAACCAAACGAAAAAGTGCAAAAAGCACCTAAACATGATTTTTGGACATATTGTACTGTATTGGGTGCGTTCGTGGCACAAACTCACTTTGCGACTCGCGCGGCGAACTTTTGTCAATTAATGCCGATATTGCCACTCGTGGGTGCGATGTAATATACAGGAATCAAAATGCTCAAAAAGCACCTAAACATGATCTTTGGACATTGGAGTGTATTGGGTGCGTTCGTGGCAAAAACTCACTTCGCGACTCGCGCGGCGTCCTTTTGTCAATTAATGCTGATATTGCCATACGTGGGTGCGTAGTTTTTAACCGGAACGAAAAAGTTAAAAAGCACCTAAACATGGTTTTTGGACATATTGGAGTGTATTGGGTGCGTTCGTGGCAAAAACTCACTTCGCGACTCGCGCGGCGAACTTTTGTCAATTAATGCCGATATTGCCACTCGTGGGTGCGTTGTTTTTAACCGAACGAAAAAGTGCAAAAAGCACCTAAACATGATTTTTGGACATATTGTACTGTATTGGGTGCGTTCGTGGCAAAAACTCACTTCGCGACTCGCGCGGCGAACTTTTGTCAATTAATGCCGATATTGCCACTCGTGGGTGCGTTGTTTTTAACCAAACGAAAAAGTGCAAAAAGCACCTAAACATGATTTTTGGACATATTGTACTGTATTGGGTGCGTTCGTGGCAAAAACTCACTTCGCGACTCGCGCGGCGAACTTTTGTCAATTAATGCCGATATTGCCACTCGTGGGTGCGTTGTTTTTAACCGGAACGAAAAAGTTCCAAAAGCACCAAAACATGATTTTTGGACATATTGGATTGCATTGGGTGCGTTCGTGGCAAAAACTCACTTCGCGACTCGCGCGGCGAACTTTTGCCAATTAATGTCGATATTGCCACACGTGGGTGCGATGTAATATACCGGAATCAAAAAGTTCAAAAGGCACCTAAACATGATTTTTGGACATATTGGAGTGTATTGGGTGCGTTCGTTGCTAAAACTCACTTCGCGACTCGCGCGGCGAACTTTTGTCAATTAATGCCGATATTGCCACTCGTGGGTGCGTTGTTTTTAACCGGAACGAAAAAGTTCAAAAAGCACCAAAACATGGTTTTTGGACATATTGGAGTGTATTGGGTGCGTTCGTGGCAAAAACTCACTTCGCGACTCGCGCGGCGAACTTTTGTCAATTAATGCCGATATTGCCACTCGTGGGTGCGATGTAATATACAGGAATCAAAATGTTCAAAAAGCACCTAAACATGATCTTTGGACATTGGAGTGTATTGGGTGCGTTCGTTGCTAAAACTCACTTCGCGACTCGCGCGGCGAACTTTTGTCAATTAATGCCGATATTGCCACTCGTGGGTGCGTTGTTTTTAACCGGAACGAAAAAGTTCAAAAAGCACCAAAACATGATTTTTGGACATATTGGATTGCATTGGGTGCGTTCGTGGCAAAAACTCACTTCGCGACTCGCGCGGCGAACTTTTGTTAATTAATGCCGATATTGCCACTCGTGGGTGCGTTGTTTTTAACCGAACGAAAAAGTGCAAAAAGCACCTAAACATGATTTTTGGACATATTGTACTGTATTGGGTGCGTTCATGGCAAAAACTCACTTCGCGACTCGTTCGGCGAACTTTTGTCAATTAATGCCGATATTGCCACTCGTGGGTGCGTTGTTTTTAACCGAACGAAAAAGTGCAAAAAGCACCTAAACATGATTTTTGGACATATTGTACTGTATTGGGTGCGTTCGTGGCAAAAACTCACTTCGCGACTCGCGCGGCGAACTTTTGTCAATTAATGCCGATATTGCCACTCGTGGGTGCGATGTAATATACAGGAATCAAAATGTTCAAAAAGCACTTAAACATGATTTTTGGACATTGGAGTGTATTGGGTGCGTTCGTGGCAAAAACTCACTTCGCGACTCGCGCGGCGTCCTTTTGTCAATTAATGCTGATATTGCCATACGTGGGTGCGTAGTTTTTAACCGGAACGAAAAAGTTAAAAAGCACCTAAACATGGTTTTTGGACATATTGGAGTGTATTGGGTGCGTTCGTGGCAAAAACTCACTTCGCGACTCGCGCGGCGACCTTTTGCGAATTAATGCCGATATTGCCACACGTGGGTGCGTTGTTTTTAACCGGAACGAAAAAGTTAAAAAGCACCTAAACATGGTTTTTGGACATATTGGAGTGTATTGGGTGCGTTCGTGGCAAAAACTCACTTCGCGACTCGCGCGGCGAACTTTTGTCAATTAATGCCGATATTGCCACTCGTGGGTGCGTTGTTTTTAACCGGAACGAAAAAGTTCCAAAAGCACCAAAACATGATTTTTGGACATATTGGATTGCATTGGGTAAGTTCGTGGCAAAAACTCACTTCGCGACTCGCGCGGCGAACTTTTGCCAATTAATGTCGAAATTGCCACACGTGGGTGCGATGTAATATACCGGAATCAAAAAGTTCAAAAGGCACCTAAACATGATTTTTGGACAAATTGGAGTGTAATGGGTGCGTTCGTTGCTAAAACTCACTTCGCGACTCGCGCGGCGAACTTTTGTCAATTAATGCCGATATTGCCACTCGTGGGTGCGTTGTTTTTAACCAAACGAAAAAGTGCAAAAAGCACCTAAACATGATTTTTGGACATATTGTACTGTATTGGGTGCGTTCGTGGCACAAACTCACTTTGCGACTCGCGCGGCGAACTTTTGTCAATTAATGCCGATATTGCCACTCGTGGGTGCGATGTAATATACAGGAATCAAAATGCTCAAAAAGCACCTAAACATGATCTTTGGACATTGGAGTGTATTGGGTGCGTTCGTGGCAAAAACTCACTTCGCGACTCGCGCGGCGTCCTTTTGTCAATTAATGCTGATATTGCCATACGTGGGTGCGTAGTTTTTAACCGGAACGAAAAAGTTAAAAAGCACCTAAACATGGTTTTTGGACATATTGGAGTGTATTGGGTGCGTTCGTGGCAAAAACTCACTTCGCGACTCGCGCGGCGAACTTTTGTCAATTAATGCCGATATTGCCACTCGTGGGTGCGTTGTTTTTAACCGAACGAAAAAGTGCAAAAAGCACCTAAACATGATTTTTGGACATATTGTACTGTATTGGGTGCGTTCGTGGCAAAAACTCACTTCGCGACTCGCGCGGCGAACTTTTGTCAATTAATGCCGATATTGCCACTCGTGGGTGCGTTGTTTTTAACCAAACGAAAAAGTGCAAAAAGCACCTAAACATGATTTTTGGACATATTGTACTGTATTGGGTGCGTTCGTGGCAAAAACTCACTTCGCGACTCGCGCGGCGAACTTTTGTCAATTAATGCCGATATTGCCACTCGTGGGTGCGTTGTTTTTAACCGGAACGAAAAAGTTCCAAAAGCACCAAAACATGATTTTTGGACATATTGGATTGCATTGGGTGCGTTCGTGGCAAAAACTCACTTCGCGACTCGCGCGGCGAACTTTTGCCAATTAATGTCGATATTGCCACACGTGGGTGCGATGTAATATACCGGAATCAAAAAGTTCAAAAGGCACCTAAACATGATTTTTGGACATATTGGAGTGTATTGGGTGCGTTCGTTGCTAAAACTCACTTCGCGACTCGCGCGGCGAACTTTTGTCAATTAATGCCGATATTGCCACTCGTGGGTGCGTTGTTTTTAACCGGAACGAAAAAGTTCAAAAAGCACCAAAACATGGTTTTTGGACATATTGGAGTGTATTGGGTGCGTTCGTGGCAAAAACTCACTTCGCGACTCGCGCGGCGAACTTTTGTCAATTAATGCCGATATTGCCACTCGTGGGTGCGATGTAATATACAGGAATCAAAATGTTCAAAAAGCACCTAAACATGATCTTTGGACATTGGAGTGTATTGGGTGCGTTCGTTGCTAAAACTCACTTCGCGACTCGCGCGGCGAACTTTTGTCAATTAATGCCGATATTGCCACTCGTGGGTGCGTTGTTTTTAACCGGAACGAAAAAGTTCAAAAAGCACCAAAACATGATTTTTGGACATATTGGATTGCATTGGGTGCGTTCGTGGCAAAAACTCACTTCGCGACTCGCGCGGCGAACTTTTGTTAATTAATGCCGATATTGCCACTCGTGGGTGCGTTGTTTTTAACCGAACGAAAAAGTGCAAAAAGCACCTAAACATGATTTTTGGACATATTGTACTGTATTGGGTGCGTTCATGGCAAAAACTCACTTCGCGACTCGTTCGGCGAACTTTTGTCAATTAATGCCGATATTGCCACTCGTGGGTGCGTTGTTTTTAACCGAACGAAAAAGTGCAAAAAGCACCTAAACATGATTTTTGGACATATTGTACTGTATTGGGTGCGTTCGTGGCAAAAACTCACTTCGCGACTCGCGCGGCGAACTTTTGTCAATTAATGCCGATATTGCCACTCGTGGGTGCGATGTAATATACAGGAATCAAAATGTTCAAAAAGCACTTAAACATGATTTTTGGACATTGGAGTGTATTGGGTGCGTTCGTGGCAAAAACTCACTTCGCGACTCGCGCGGCGTCCTTTTGTCAATTAATGCTGATATTGCCATACGTGGGTGCGTAGTTTTTAACCGGAACGAAAAAGTTAAAAAGCACCTAAACATGGTTTTTGGACATATTGGAGTGTATTGGGTGCGTTCGTGGCAAAAACTCACTTCGCGACTCGCGCGGCGACCTTTTGCGAATTAATGCCGATATTGCCACACGTGGGTGCGTTGTTTTTAACCGGAACGAAAAAGTTAAAAAGCACCTAAACATGGTTTTTGGACATATTGGAGTGTATTGGGTGCGTTCGTGGCAAAAACTCACTTCGCGACTCGCGCGGCGAACTTTTGTCAATTAATGCCGATATTGCCACTCGTGGGTGCGTTGTTTTTAACCGGAACGAAAAAGTTCCAAAAGCACCAAAACATGATTTTTGGACATATTGGATTGCATTGGGTAAGTTCGTGGCAAAAACTCACTTCGCGACTCGCGCGGCGAACTTTTGCCAATTAATGTCGAAATTGCCACACGTGGGTGCGATGTAATATACCGGAATCAAAAAGTTCAAAAGGCACCTAAACATGATTTTTGGACAAATTGGAGTGTAATGGGTGCGTTCGTTGCTAAAACTCACTTCGCGACTCGCGCGGCGAACTTTTGTCAATTAATGCCGATATTGCCACTCGTGGGTGCGTTGTTTTTAACCAAACGAAAAAGTGCAAAAAGCACCTAAACATGATTTTTGGACATATTGTACTGTATTGGGTGCGTTCGTGGCACAAACTCACTTTGCGACTCGCGCGGCGAACTTTTGTCAATTAATGCCGATATTGCCACTCGTGGGTGCGTTGTTTTTAACCGGAACGAAAAAGTTCCAAAAGCACCAAAACATGATTTTTGGACATATTGGAGTGCATTGGGTGCGTTCGTGGCAAAAACTCACTTCGCGACTCGCGCGGCGAACTTTTGCCAATTAATGTCGATATTGCCACACGTGGGTGCGATGTAATATACCGGAATCAAAAAGTTCAAAAGGCACCTAAACATGATTTTTGGACATATTGGAGTGTATTGGGTGCGTTCGTTGCTAAAACTCAACTTCGCGACTCGCGCGGCGAACTTTTGTCAATTAATGCCGATATTGCCACTCGTGGGTGCGTTGTTTTTAACCGGAACGAAAAAGTTCAAAAAGCACCAAAACATGGTTTTTGGACATATTGGAGTGTATTGGGTGCGTTCGTGGCAAAAACTCACTTCGCGACTCGCGCGGCAAACTTTTGTCAATTAATGCCGATATTGCCACTCGTGGGTGCGTTGTTTTTAACCGGAACGAAAAAGTTCCAAAAGCACCAAAACATGATTTTTGGACATATTGGATTGCATTGGGTGCGTTCGTGGCAAAAACTCACTTCGCGACTCGCGCGGCGAACTTTTGCCAATTAATGTCAATATTGCCACACGTGGGTGCGATGTAATATACCGGAATCAAAAAGTTCAAAAGGCACCTAAACATGATTTTTGGACATATTGGAGTGTATTGGGTGCGTTCGTTGCTAAAACTTACTTCGCGACTCGCGCGGCGAACTTTTGTCAATTAATGCCGATATTGCCACTCGTGGGTGCGTTGTTTTTAACCGGAACGAAAAAGTTCAAAAAGCACCAAAACATGGTTTTTGGACATATTGGAGTGTATTGGGTGCGTTCGTGGCAAAAACTCACTTCGCGACTCGCGCGGCGAACTTTTGTTAATTAATGCCGATATTGCCACTCGTGGGTGCGTTGTTTTTAACCGAACGAAAAAGTGCAAAAAGCACCTAAACATGATTTTTGGACATATTGTACTGTATTGGGTGCGTTCATGGCAAAAACTCACTTCGCGACTCGCGCGGCGAACTTTTGTCAATTAATGCCGATATTGCCACTCGTGGGTGCGTTGTTTTTAACCGAACGAAAAAGTGCAAAAAGCACCTAAACATGATTTTTGGACATATTGTACTGTATTGGGTGCGTTCGTGGCAAAAACTCACTTCGCGACTCGCGCGGCGAACTTTTGTCAATTAATGCCGATATTGCCACTCGTGGGTGCGATGTAATATACAGGAATCAAAATGTTCAAAAAGCACTTAAACATGATTTTTGGACATTGGAGTGTATTGGGTGCGTTCGTGGCAAAAACTCACTTCGCGACTCGCGCGGCGTCCTTTTGTCAATTAATGCTGATATTGCCATACGTGGGTGCGTAGTTTTTAACCGGAACGAAAAAGTTAAAAAGCACCTAAACATGGTTTTTGGACATATTGGAGTGTATTGGGTGCGTTCGTGGCAAAAACTCACTTCGCGACTCGCGCGGCGACCTTTTGCGAATTAATGCCGATATTGCCACACGTGGGTGCGTTGTTTTTAACCGGAACGAAAAAGTTAAAAAGCACCTAAACATGGTTTTTGGACATATTGGAGTGTATTGGGTGCGTTCGTGGCAAAAACTCACTTCGCGACTCGCGCGGCGAACTTTTGTCAATTAATGCCGATATTGCCACTCGTGGGTGCGTTGTTTTTAACCGGAACGAAAAAGTTCCAAAAGCACCAAAACATGATTTTTGGACATATTGGATTGCATTGGGTAAGTTCGTGGCAAAAACTCACTTCGCGACTCGCGCGGCGAACTTTTGCCAATTAATGTCGAAATTGCCACACGTGGGTGCGATGTAATATACCGGAATCAAAAAGTTCAAAAGGCACCTAAACATGATTTTTGGACAAATTGGAGTGTAATGGGTGCGTTCGTTGCTAAAACTCACTTCGCGACTCGCGCGGCGAACTTTTGTCAATTAATGCCGATATTGCCACTCGTGGGTGCGTTGTTTTTAACCAAACGAAAAAGTGCAAAAAGCACCTAAACATGATTTTTGGACATATTGTACTGTATTGGGTGCGTTCGTGGCACAAACTCACTTTGCGACTCGCGCGGCGAACTTTTGTCAATTAATGCCGATATTGCCACTCGTGGGTGCGTTGTTTTTAACCGGAACGAAAAAGTTCCAAAAGCACCAAAACATGATTTTTGGACATATTGGATTGCATTGGGTGCGTTCGTGGCAAAAACTCACTTCGCGACTCGCGCGGCGAACTTTTGCCAATTAATGTCGATATTGCCACACGTGGGTGCGATGTAATATACCGGAATCAAAAAGTTCAAAAGGCACCTAAACATGATTTTTGGACATATTGGAGTGTATTGGGTGCGTTCGTTGCTAAAACTCACTTCGCGACTCGCGCGGCGAACTTTTGTCAATTAATGCCGATATTGCCACTCGTGGGTGCGTTGTTTTTAACCGGAACGAAAAAGTTCAAAAAGCACCAAAACATGGTTTTTGGACATATTGGAGTGTATTGGGTGCGTTCGTGGCAAAAACTCACTTCGCGACTCGCGCGGCAAACTTTTGTCAATTAATGCCGATATTGCCACTC
Source organism: Oryza sativa Japonica Group (assembly GCF_034140825.1). Lineage (NCBI taxonomy): Eukaryota > Viridiplantae > Streptophyta > Magnoliopsida > Poales > Poaceae > Oryza > Oryza sativa. The sequence continues at coordinate 16,248,950 of NC_089040.1, forward strand.
GTGGGTGCGTTGTTTTTAACCGGAACGAAAAAGTTCCAAAAGCACCAAAACATGATTTTTGGACATATTGGATTGCATTGGGTGCGTTCGTGGCAAAAACTCACTTCGCGACTCGCGCGGCGAACTTTTGCCAATTAATGTCAATATTGCCACACGTGGGTGCGATGTAATATACCGGAATCAAAAAGTTCAAAAGGCACCTAAACATGATTTTTGGACATATTGGAGTGTATTGGGTGCGTTCGTTGCTAAAACTTACTTCGCGACTCGCGCGGCGAACTTTTGTCAATTAATGCCGATATTGCCACTCGTGGGTGCGTTGTTTTTAACCGGAACGAAAAAGTTCAAAAAGCACCAAAACATGGTTTTTGGACATATTGGAGTGTATTGGGTGCGTTCGTGGCAAAAACTCACTTCGCGACTCGCGCGGCGAACTTTTGTTAATTAATGCCGATATTGCCACTCGTGGGTGCGTTGTTTTTAACCGAACGAAAAAGTGCAAAAAGCACCTAAACATGATTTTTGGACATATTGTACTGTATTGGGTGCGTTCATGGCAAAAACTCACTTCGCGACTCGCGCGGCGAACTTTTGTCAATTAATGCCGATATTGCCACTCGTGGGTGCGTTGTTTTTAACCGAACGAAAAAGTGCAAAAAGCACCTAAACATGATTTTTGGACATATTGTACTGTATTGGGTGCGTTCGTGGAAAAAACTCACTTCGCGACTCGCGCGGCGAACTTTTGTCAATTAATGCCGATATTGCCACTCGTGGGTGCGATGTAATATACAGGAATCAAAATGTTCAAAAAGCACTTAAACATGATTTTTGGACATTGGAGTGTATTGGGTGCGTTCGTGGCAAAAACTCACTTCGCGACTCGCGCGGCGTCCTGTGGTCAATTAATGCTGATATTGCCATACGTGGGTGCGTAGTTTTTAACCGGAACGAAAAAGTTAAAAAGCACCTAAACATGGTTTTTGGACATATTGGAGTGTATTGGGTGCGTTCGTGGCAAAAACTCACTTCGCGACTCGCGCGGCGACCTTTTGCGAATTAATGCCGATATTGCCACACGTGGGTGCGTTGTTTTTAACCGAACGAAAAAGTGCAAAAAGCACCTAAACATGATTTTTGGACGTATTGTACTGTATTGGGTGCGTTCGTGGCAAAAACTCACTTCGCGACTCGCGCGGCGAACTTTTGTCAATTAATGCCGATATTGCCACTCGTGGGTGCGTTGTTTTTAACCGGAACGAAAAAGTTCCAAAAGCACCAAAACATGATTTTTGGACATATTGGATTGCATTGGGTAAGTTCGTGGCAAAAACTCACTTCGCGACTCGCGCGGCGAACTTTTGCCAATTAATGTCGATATCGCCACACGTGGGTGCGATGTAATATACCGGAATCAAAAAGTTCAAAAGGCACCTAAACATGCTTTTTGGACAAATTGGAGTGTAATGGGTGCGTTCGTTGCTAAAACTCACTTCGCGACTCGCGCGGCGAACTTTTGTCAATTAATGCCGATATTGCCACTCGTGGGTGCGTTGTTTTTAACCGGAACGAAAAAGTTCAAAAAGCACCAAAACATGGTTTTTGGACATATTGGAGTGTATTGGGTGCGTTCGTGGCAAAAACTCACTTCGCGACTCGCGCGGCGAACTTTTGTCAATTAATGCCGATATTGCCACTCGTGGGTGCGTTGTTTTTAACCGGAACGAAAAAGTTCAAAAAGCACCAAAACATGGTTTTTGGACATATTGGAGTGTATTGGGTGCGTTCGTGGCAAAAACTCACTTCGCGACTCGCGCGGCGAACTTTTGTCAATTAATGCCGATATTGCCACTCGTGGGTGCGATGTAATATACAGGAATCAAAATGTTCAAAAAGCACTTAAACATGATTTTTGGACATTGGAGTGTATTGGGTGCGTTCGTGGCAAAAACTCACTTCGCGACTCGCGCGGCGAACTTTTGTCAATTAATGCCGATATTGCCACTCGTGGGTGCGATGTAATATACAGGAATCAAAATGCTCAAAAAGCACCTAAACATGATCTTTGGACATTGGAGTGTATTGGGTGCGTTCGTGGCAAAAACTCACTTCGCGACTCGCGCGGCGTCCTTTTGTCAATTAATGCTGATATTGCCATACGTGGGTGCGTAGTTTTTAACCGGAACGAAAAAGTTAAAAAGCACCTAAACATGGTTTTTGGACATATTGGAGTGTATTGGGTGCGTTCGTGGCAAAAACTCACTTCGCGACTCGCGCGGCGAACTTTTGTCAATTAATGCCGATATTGCCACTCGTGGGTGCGTTGTTTTTAACCGGAACGAAAAAGTTCAAAAAGCACCAAAACATGATTTTTGGACATATTGGATTGCATTGGGTGCGTTCGTGGCAAAAACTCACTTCGCGACTCGCGCGGCGAACTTTTGTCAATTAATGCCGATATTGCCACTCGTGGGTGCGTTGTTTTTAACCGAACGAAAAAGTGCAAAAAGCACCTAAACATGATTTTTGGACATATTGTACTGTATTGGGTGCGTTCGTGGCAAAAACTCACTTCGCGACTCGCGCGGCGAACTTTTGTCAATTAATGCCGATATTGCCACTCGTGGGTGCGTTGTTTTTAACCGAACGAAAAAGTGCAAAAAGCACCTAAACATGATTTTTGGACATATTGTACTGTATTGGGTGTGTTCGTGGCAAAAACTCACTTCGCGACTCGCGCGGCGAACTTTTGTCAATTAATGCCGATATTGCCACTCGTGGGTGCGTTGTTTTTAACCAAACGGAAAAGTGCAAAAAGCACCTAAACATGATTTTTGGACATATTGTACTGTATTGGGTGCGTTCGTGGCAAAAACTCACTTCGCGACTCGCGCGGCGAACTTTTGTCAATTAATGCCGATATTGCCACTCGTGGGTGCGTTGTTTTTAACCGGAACGAAAAAGTTCCAAAAGCACCAAAACATGATTTTTGGACATATTGGATTGCATTGGGTGCGTTCGTGGCAAAAACTCACTTCGCGACTCGCGCGGCGAACTTTTGCCAATTAATGTCGATATTGCCACACGTGGGTGCGATGTAATATACCGGAATCAAAAAGTTCAAAAGGCACCTAAACATGATTTTTGGACATATTGGAGTGTATTGGGTGCGTTCGTTGCTAAAACTCACTTCGCGACTCGCGCGGCGAACTTTTGTCAATTAATGCCGATATTGCCACTCGTGGGTGCGTTGTTTTTAACCGGAACGAAAAAGTTCAAAAAGCACCAAAACATGGTTTTTGGACATATTGGAGTGTATTAGGTGCGTTCGTGGCAAAAACTCACTTCGCGACTCGCGCGGCGAACTTTTGTCAATTAATGCCGATATTGCCACTCGTGGGTGCGTTGTTTTTAACCGGAACGAAAAAGTTCCAAAAGCACCAAAACATGATTTTTGGACATATTGGATTGCATTGGGTGCGTTCGTGGCAAAAACTCACTTCGCGACTCGCGCGGCGAACTTTTGCCAATTAATGTCGATATTGCCACACGTGGGTGCGATGTAATATACCGGAATCAAAAAGTTCAAAAGGCACCTAAACATGATTTTTGGACATATTGGAGTGTATTGGGTGCGTTCGTTGCTAAAACTTACTTCGCGACTCGCGCGGCGAACTTTTGTCAATTAATGCCGATATTGCCACTCGTGGGTGCGTTGTTTTTAACCGGAACGAAAAAGTTCAAAAAGCACCAAAACATGGTTTTTGGACATATTGGAGTGTATTGGGTGCGTTCGTGGCAAAAACTCACTTCGCGACTCGCGCGGCGAACTTTTGTCAATTAATGCCGATATTGCCACTCGTGGGTGCGATGTAATATACAGGAATCAAAATGTTCAAAAAGCACCTAAACATGATCTTTGGACATTGGAGTGTATTGGGTGCGTTCGTTGCTAAAACTCACTTCGCGACTCGCGCGGCGAACTTTTGTCAATTAATGCCGATATTGCCACTCGTGGGTGCGTTGTTTTTAACCGGAACGAAAAAGTTCAAAAAGCACCAAAACATGATTTTTGGACATATTGGATTGCATTGGGTGCGTTCGTGGCAAAAACTCACTTCGCGACTCGCGCGGCGAACTTTTGTCAATTAATGCCGATATTGCCACTCGTGGGTGCGTTGTTTTTAACCGAACGAAAAAGTGCAAAAAGCACCTAAACATGATTTTTGGACATATTGTACTGTATTGGGTGCGTTCGTGGCAAAAACTCACTTCGCGACTCGGGCGGCGAACTTTTGTCAATTAATGCCGATATTGCCACTCGTGGGTGCGATGTAATATACAGGAATCAAAATGCTCAAAAAGCACCTAAACATGATTTTTGGACATATTGGAGTGTATTGGGTGCGTTCGTTGCTAAAACTCACTTCGCGACTCGCGCGGCGAACTTTTGTCAATTAATGCCGATATTGCCACTCGTGGGTGCGATGTAATATACAGGAATCAAAATGTTCAAAAAGCACCTAAACATGATTTTTGGACATTGGAGTGTATTGGGTGCGTTCGTGGCAAAAACTCACTTCGCGACTCGCGCGGCGTCCTTTTGTCAATTAATGCTGATATTGCCATACGTGGGTGCGTAGATTTTAACCGGAACGAAAAAGTTAAAAAGCACCTAAACATGGTTTTTGGACATATTGGAGTGTATTGGGTGCGTTCGTGGCAAAAACTCACTTCGCGACTCGCGCGGCGAACTTTTGTCAATTAATGCCGATATTGCCACTCGTGGGTGCGATGTAATATACAGGAATCAAAATGTTCAAAAAGCACCTAAACATGATCTTTGGACATTGGAGTGTATTGGGTGCGTTCGTGGCAAAAACTCACTTCGCGACTCGCGCGGCGTCCTTTTGTCAGTTAATGCTGATATTGCCACTCGTGGGTGCGTTGTTTTTAACCGAACGAAAAAGTGCAAAAAGCACCTAAACATGATTTTTGGACATATTGTACTGTATTGGGTGCGTTCGTGGCAAAAACTCACTTCGCGACTCGCGCGGCGAACTTTTGTCACTTAATGCCGATATTGCCACTCGTGGGTGCGTTGTTTTTAACCGAACGAAAAAGTGCAAAAAGCACCTAAACATGATTTTTGGACATATTGTACTGTATTGGGTGCGTTCGTGGCAAAAACTCACTTCGCGACTCGCGCGGCGAACTTTTGTCAATTAATGCCGATATTGCCACTCGTGGGTGCGTTGTTTTTAACCGAACGAAAAAGTGCAAAAAGCACCTAAACATGATTTTTGGACATATTGTACTGTATTGGGTGCGTTCGTGGCAAAAACTCACTTCGCGACTCGCGCGGCGAACTTTTGTCAATTAATGCCGATATTGCCACTCGTGGGTGCGTTGTTTTTAACCGAACGAAAAAGTGCAAAAAGCACCTAAACATGATTTTTGGACATATTGTACTGTATTGGGTGCGTTCGTGGCAAAAACTCACTTCGCGACTCGCGCGGCGAACTTTTGTCAATTAATGCCGATATTGCCACTCGTGGGTGCGTTGTTTTTAACCGAACGAAAAAGTGCAAAAAGCACCTAAACATGATTTTTGGACATATTGTACTGTATTGGGTGCGTTCGTGGCAAAAACTCACTTCGCGACTCGTGCGGCGAACTTTTGTCAATTAATGCCGATATTGCCACTCGTGGGTGCGATGTAATATACAGGAATCAAAATGCTCAAAAAGCACCTAAACATGATCTTTGGACATTGGAGTGTATTGGGTGCGTTCGTGGCAAAAACTCACTTCGCGACTCGCGCGGCGTCCTTTTGTCAATTAATGCTGATATTGCCATACGTGGGTGCGTAGTTTTTAACCGGAACGAAAAAGTTAAAAAGCACCTAAACATGGTATTTGGACATATTGGAGTGTATTGGGTGCGTTCGTGGCAAAAACTCACTTTGCGACTCGCGCGGCGAACTTTTGTCAATTACTGCCGATATTGCCACTCGTGGGTGCGTTGTTTTTAACCGAACGAAAAAGTGCAAAAAGCACCTAAACATGATTTTTGGACATATTGTACTGTATTGGGTGCGTTCGTGGCAAAAACTCACTTCGCGACTCGCGCGGCGTCCTTTTGTCAGTTAATGCTGATATTGCCACTCGTGGGTGCGTTGTTTTTAACCGAACGAAAAAGTGCAAAAAGCACCTAAACATGATTTTTGGACATATTGTACTGTATTGGGTGCGTTCGTGGCAAAAACTCACTTCGCGACTCGCGCGGCGAACTTTTGTCAATTAATGCCGATATTGCCACTCGTGGGTGCGTTGTTTTTAACCGAACGAAAAAGTGCAAAAAGCACCTAAACATGATTTTTGGACATATTGTACTGTAGTGGGTGCGTTCGTGGCAAAAACTCACTTCGCGACTCGCGCGGCGAACTTTTGTCAATTAATGCCGATATTGCCACTCGTGGGTGCGTTGTTTTTAACCGAACGAAAAAGTGCAAAAAGCACCTAAACATGATTTTTGGACATATTGTACTGTATTGGGTGCGTTCGTGGCAAAAACTCACTTCGCGACTCGCGCGGCGAACTTTTGTCAATTAATGCCGATATTGCCACTCGTGGGTGCGTTGTTTTTAACCGAACGAAAAAGTGCAAAAAGCACCTAAACATGATTTTTGGACATATTGTACTGTATTGGGTGCGTTCGTGGCAAAAACTCACTTCGCGACTCGCGCGGCGAACTTTTGTCAATTAATGCCGATATTGCCACTCGTGGGTGCGTTGTTTTTAACCGAACGAAAAAGTGCAAAAAGCACCTAAACATGATTTTTGGACATATTGTACTGTATTGGGTGCGTTCGTGGCAAAAACTCACTTCGCGACTCGTGCGGCGAACTTTTGTCAATTAATGCCGATATTGCCACTCGTGGGTGCGATGTAATATACAGGAATCAAAATGCTCAAAAAGCACCTAAACATGATCTTTGGACATTGGAGTGTATTGGGTGCGTTCGTGGCAAAAACTCACTTCGCGACTCGCGCGGCGTCCTTTTGTCAATTAATGCTGATATTGCCATACGTGGGTACGTAGTTTTTAACCGGAACGAAAAAGTTAAAAAGCACCTAAACATGGTATTTGGACATATTGGAGTGTATTGGGTGCGTTCGTGGCAAAAACTCACTTTGCGACTCGCGCGGCGAACTTTTGTCAATTACTGCCGATATTGCCACTCGTGGGTGCGTTGTTTTTAACCGAACGAAAAAGTGCAAAAAGCACCTAAACATGATTTTTGGACATATTGTACTGTATTGGGTGCGTTCGTGGCAAAAATTCACTTCGCGACTCGCGCGGCGAACTTTTGTCAATTAATGCCGATATTGCCACTCGTGGGTGCGTTGTTTTTAACCGGAACGAAAAAGTTCCAAAAGCACCACAACATGATTTTTGGACATATTGGATTGCATTGGGTGCGTTCGTGGCAAAAACTCACTTTGCGACTCGCGCGGCGAACTTTTGCCAATTAATGGCGATATTGCCACACGTGGGTGCGATGTAATATACCGGAATCAAAAAGTTCAAAAGGCACCTAAACATGGTTTTTGGACATATTGGAGTGTATTGGGTGCGTTCGTTGCTAAAACTCACTTCGCGACTCGCGCGGCGAACTTTTGTCAATTAATGCCGATATTGCCACTCGTGGGTGCGTTGTTTTTAACCGGAACGAAAAAGTTCAAAAAGCACCAAAACATGGTTTTTGGACATATTGGAGTGTATTGGGTGCGTTCGTGGCAAAAACTCACTTCGCGACTCGCGCGGCCAACTTTTGTCAATTAATGCCGATATTGCCACTCGTGGGTGCGTTGTTTTTAACCGGAACGAAAAAGTTCCAAAAGCACCAAAACATGATTTTTGGACATATTGGATTGCATTGGGTGCGTTCGTGGCAAAAACTCACTTCGCGACTCGCACGGCGAACTTTTGCCAATTAATGTCGATATTGCCACACGTGGGTGCGATGTAATATACCGGAATCAAAAAGTTCAAAAGGCACCTAAACATGATTTTTGGACATATTGGAGTGTATTGGGTGCGTTCGTTGCTAAAACTTACTTCGCGACTCGCGCGGCGAACTTTTGTCAATTAATGCCGATATTGCCACTCGTGGGTGCGTTGTTTTTAACCGGAACGAAAAAGTTCAAAAAGCACCAAAACATGGTTTTTGGACATATTGGAGTGTATTGGGTGCGTTCGTGGCAAAAACTCACTTCGCGACTCGCGCGGCGAACTTTTGTCAATTAATGCCGATATTGCCACTCGTGGGTGCGATGTAATATACAGGAATCAAAATGGTCAAAAAGCACCTAAACATGATCTTTGGACATTGGAGTGTATTGGGTGCGTTCGTTGCTAAAACTCACTTCGCGACTCGCGCGGCGAACTTTTGTCAATTAATGCCGATATTGCCACTCGTGGGTGCGTTGTTTTTAACCGGAACGAAAAAGTTCAAAAAGCACCAAAACATGATTTTTGGACATATTGGATTGCATTGGGTGCGTTCGTGGCAAAAACTCACTTCGCGACTCGCGCGGCGAACTTTTGTTAATTAATGCCGATATTGCCACTCGTGGGTGCGTTGTTTTTAACCGAACGAAAAAGTGCAAAAAGCACCTAAACATGATTTTTGGACATATTGTACTGTATTGGGTGCGTTCATGGCAAAAACTCACTTCGCGACTCGCGCGGCGAACTTTTGTCAATTAATGCCGATATTGCCACTCGTGGGTGCGTTGTTTTTAACCGAACGAAAAAGTGCAAAAAGCACCTAAACATGATTTTTGGACATATTGTACTGTATTGGGTGCGTTCGTGGAAAAAACTCACTTCGCGACTCGCGCGGCGAACTTTTGTCAATTAATGCCGATGTTGCCACTCGTGGGTGCGATGTAATATACAGGAATCAAAATGTTCAAAAAGCACTTAAACATGATTTTTGGACATTGGAGTGTATTGGGTGCGTTCGTGGCAAAAACTCACTTCGCGACTCGCGCGGCGTCCTTTTGTCAATTAATGCTGATATTGCCATACGTGGGTGCGTAGTTTTTAACCGGAACGAAAAAGTTAAAAAGCACCTAAACATGGTTTTTGGACATATTGGAGTGTATTGGGTGCGTTCGTGGCAAAAACTCACTTCGCGACTCGCGCGGCGACCTTTTGCGAATTAATGCCGATATTGCCACACGTGGGTGCGTTGTTTTTAACCGAACGAAAAAGTGCAAAAAGCACCTAAACATGATTTTTGGACATATTGTACTGTATTGGGTGCGTTCGTGGCAAAAACTCACTTCGCGACTCGCGCGGCGAACTTTTGTCAATTAATGCCGATATTGCCACTCGTGGGTGCGTTGTTTTTAACCGAACGAAAAAGTGCAAAAAGCACCTAAACATGATTTTTGGACATATTGTACTGTATTGGGTGCGTTCGTGGCAAAAACTCACTTCGCGACTCGTGCGGCGAACTTTTGTCAATTAATGCCGATATTGCCACTCGTGGGTGCGATGTAATATACAGGAATCAAAATGCTCAAAAAGCACCTAAACATGATCTTTGGACATTGGAGTGTATTGGGTGCGTTCGTGGCAAAAACTCACTTCGCGACTCGCGCGGCGTCCTTTTGTCAATTAATGCTGATATTGCCATACGTGGGTGCGTAGTTTTTAACCGGAACGAAAAAGTTAAAAAGCACCTAAACATGGTATTTGGACATATTGGAGTGTATTGGGTGCGTTCGTGGCAAAAACTCACTTCGCGACTCGCGCGGCGAACTTTTGTCAATTACTGCCGATATTGCCACTCGTGGGTGCGTTGTTTTTAACCGAACGAAAAAGTGCAAAAAGCACCTAAACATGATTTTTGGACACATTGGAGTGTATTGGGTGCGTTCGTGGCAAAAACTCACTTCGCGACTCGCGCGGCGAACTTTTGTCAATTAATGCCGATATTGCCACTCGTGGGTGCGTTGTTTTTAACCAAACGAAAAAGTGCAAAAAGCACCTAAACATGATTTTTGGACATATTGTACTGTATTGGGTGCGTTCGTGGCAAAAACTCACTTCGCGACTCGCGCGGCGAACTTTTGTCAATTAATGCCGATATTGCCACTCGTGGGTGCGTTGTTTTTAACCGGAACGAAAAAGTTCCAAAAGCACCAAAACATGATTTTTGGACATATTGGATTGCATTGGGTGCGTTCGTGGCAAAAACTCACTTCGCGACTCGCGCGGCGAACTTTTGCCAATTAATGTCGATATTGCCACACGTGGGTGCGATGTAATATACCGGAATCAAAAAGTTCAAAAGGCACCTAAACATGATTTTTGGACATATTGGAGTGTATTGGGTGCGTTCGTTGCTAAAACTCACTTCGCGACTCGCGCGGCGAACTTTTGTCAATTAATGCCGATATTGCCACTCGTGGGTGCGTTGTTTTTAACCGGAACGAAAAAGTTCAAAAAGCACCAAAACATGGTTTTTGGACATATTGGAGTGTATTGGGTGCGTTCGTGGCAAAAACTCACTTCGCGACTCGCGCGGCAAACTTTTGTCAATTAATGCCGATATTGCCACTCGTGGGTGCGTTGTTTTTAACCGGAACGAAAAAGTTCCAAAAGCACCAAAACATGATTTTTGGACATATTGGATTGCATTGGGTGCGTTCGTGGCAAAAACTCACTTCGCGACTCGCGCGGCGAACTTTTGCCAATTAATGTCGATATTGCCACACGTGGGTGCGATGTAATATACCGGAATCAAAAAGTTCAAAAGGCACCTAAACATGATTTTTGGACATATTGGAGTGTATTGGGTGCGTTCGTTGCTAAAACTCACTTCGCGACTCGCGCGGCGAACTTTTGTCAATTAATGCCGATATTGCCACTCGTGGGTGCGTTGTTTTTAACCGGAACGAAAAAGTTCAAAAAGCACCAAAACATGGTTTTTGGACATATTGGAGTGTATTGGGTGCGTTCGTGGCAAAAACTCACTTCGCGACTCGCGCGGCAAACTTTTGTCAATTAATGCCGATATTGCCACTCGTGGGTGCGTTGTTTTTAACCGGAACGAAAAAGTTCCAAAAGCACCAAAACATGATTTTTGGACATATTGGATTGCATTGGGTGCGTTCGTGGCAAAAACTCACTTCGCGACTCGCGCGGCGAACTTTTGCCAATTAATGTCGATATTGCCACACGTGGGTGCGATGTAATATACCGGAATCAAAAAGTTCAAAAGGCACCTAAACATGATTTTTGGACATATTGGAGTGTATTGGGTGCGTTCGTTGCTAAAACTTACTTCGCGACTCGCGCGGCGAACTTTTGTCAATTAATGCCGATATTGCCACTCGTGGGTGCGTTGTTTTTAACCGGAACGAAAAAGTTCAAAAAGCACCAAAACATGGTTTTTGGACATATTGGAGTGTATTGGGTGCGTTCGTGGCAAAAACTCACTTCGCGACTCGCGCGGCGAACTTTTGTCAATTAATGCCGATATTGCCACTCGTGGGTGCGATGTAATATACAGGAATCAAAATGGTCAAAAAGCACCTAAACATGATCTTTGGACATTGGAGTGTATTGGGTGCGTTCGTTGCTAAAACTCACTTCGCGACTCGCGCGGCGAACTTTTGTCAATTAATGCCGATATTGCCACTCGTGGGTGCGTTGTTTTTAACCGGAACGAAAAAGTTCAAAAAGCACCAAAACATGAATTTTGGACATATTGGATTGCATTGGGTGCGTTCGTGGCAAAAACTCACTTCGCGACTCGCGCGGCGAACTTTTGTTAATTAATGCCGATATTGCCACTCGTGGGTGCGTTGTTTTTAACCGAACGAAAAAGTGCAAAAAGCACCTAAACATGATTTTTGGACATATTGTACTGTATTGGGTGCGTTCATGGCAAAAACTCACTTCGCGACTCGCGCGGCGAACTTTTGTCAATTAATGCCGATATTGCCACTCGTGGGTGCGTTGTTTTTAACCGAACGAAAAAGTGCAAAAAGCACCTAAACATGATTTTTGGACATATTGTACTGTATTGGGTGCGTTCGTGGAAAAAACTCACTTCGCGACTCGCGCGGCGAACTTTTGTCAATTAATGCCGATATTGCCACTCGTGGGTGCGATGTAATATACAGGAATCAAAATGTTCAAAAAGAACTTAAACATGATTTTTGGACATTGGAGTGTATTGGGTGCGTTCGTGGCAAAAACTCACTTCGCGACTCGCGCGGCATCCTTTTGTCAATTAATGCTGATATTGCCATACGTGGGTGCGTAGTTTTTAACCGGAACGAAAAAGTTAAAAAGCACCTAAACATGGTTTTTGGACATATTGGAGTGTATTGGGTGCGTTCGTGGCAAAAACTCACTTCGCGACTCGCGCGGCGACCTTTTGCGAATTAATGCCGATATTGCCACACGTGGGTGCGTTGTTTTTAACCGAACGAAAAAGTGCAAAAAGCACCTAAACATGATTTTTGGACATATTGTACTGTATTGGGTGCGTTCGTGGCAAAAACTCACTTCGCGACTCGCGCGGCGAACTTTTGTCAATTAATGCCGATATTGCCACTCGTGGGTGCGTTGTTTTTAACCGGAACGAAAAAGTTCCAAAAGCACCAAAACATGATTTTTGGACATATTGGATTGCATTGGGTAAGTTCGTGGCAAAAACTCACTTCGCGACTCGCGCGGCGAACTTTTGCCAATTAATGTCGATATTGCCACACGTGGGTGCGATGTAATATACCGGAATCAAAAAGTTCAAAAGGCACCTAAACATGATTTTTGGACAAATTGGAGTGTAATGGGTGCGTTCGTTGCTAAAACTCACTTCGCGACTCGCGCGGCGAACTTTTGTCAATTAATGCCGATATTGCCACTCGTGGGTGCGTTGTTTTTAACCGGAACGAAAAAGTTCAAAAAGCACCAAAACATGGTTTTTGGACATATTGGAGTGTATTGGGTGCGTTCGTGGCAAAAACTCACTTCGCGACTCGCGCGGCGAACTTTTGTCAGTTAATGCCGATATTGCCACTCGTGGGTGCGTTGTTTTTAACCGGAACGAAAAAGTTCAAAAAGCACCAAAACATGGTTTTTGGACATATTGGAGTGTATTGGGTGCGTTCGTGGCAAAAACTCACTTCGCGACTCGCGCGGCAAACTTTTGTCAATTAATGCCGATATTGCCACTCGTGGGTGCGTTGTTTTTAACCGGAACGAAAAAGTTCAAAAAGAACCAAAACATGGTTTTTGGACATATTGGAGTGTATTGGGTGCGTTCGTGGCAAAAACTCACTTCGCGACTCGCGCGGCGAACTTTTGTCAATTAATGCCGATATTGCCACTCGTGGGTGCGATGTAATATACAGGAATCAAAATGTTCAAAAAGCACTTAAACATGATTTTTGGACATTGGAGTGTATTGGGTGCGTTCGTGGCAAAAACTCACTTCGCGACTCGCGCGGCGAACTTTTGTCAATTAATGCCGATATTGCCACTCGTGGGTGCGATGTAATATACAGGAATCAAAATGCTCAAAAAGCACCTAAACATGATCTTTGGACATTGGAGTGTATTGGGTGCGTTCGTGGCAAAAACTCACTTCGCGACTCGCGCGGCGTCCTTTTGTCAATTAATGCGGATATTGCCATACGTGGGTGCGTAGTTTTTAACCGGAACGAAAAAGTTAAAAAGCACCTAAACATGGTTTTTGGACATATTGGAGTGTATTGGGTGCGTTCGTGGCAAAAACTCACTTCGCGACTCGCGCGGCGAACTTTTGTCAATTAATGCCGATATTGCCACTCGTGGGTGCGTTGTTTTTAACCGAACGAAAAAGTGCAAAAAGCACCTAAACATGATTTTTGGACATATTGTACTGTATTGGGTGCGTTCGTGGCAAAAACTCACTTCGCGACTCGCGCGGCGAACTTTTGTCAATTAATGCCGATATTGCCACTCGTGGGTGCGTTGTTTTTAACCGAACGAAAAAGTGCAAAAAGCACCTAAACATGATTTTTGGACATATTGTACTGTACTGGGTGCGTTCGTGGCAAAAACTCACTTCGCGACTCGCGCGGCGAACTTTTGTCAATTAATGCCGATATTGCCACTCGTGGGTGCGTTGTTTTTAACCAAACGAAAAAGTGCAAAAAGCACCTAAACATGATTTTTGGACATATTGTACTGTATTGGGTGCGTTCGTGGCAAAAACTCACTTCGCGACTCGCGCGGCGAACTTTTGTCAATTAATGCCGATATTGCCACTCGTGGGTGCGTTGTTTTTAACCGGAACGAAAAAGTTCCAAAAGCACCAAAACATGATTTTTGGACATATTGGATTGCATTGGGTGCGTTCGTGGCAAAAACTCACTTCGCGACTCGCGCGGCGAACTTTTGTTAATTAATGCCGATATTGCCACTCGTGGGTGCGTTGTTTTTAACCGAACGAAAAAGTGCAAAAAGCACCTAAACATGATTTTTGGACATATTGTACTGTATTGGGTGCGTTCATGGCAAAAACTCACTTCGCGACTCGCGCGGCGAACTTTTGTCAATTAATGCCGATATTGCCACTCGTGGGTGCGTTGTTTTTAACCGAACGAAAAAGTGCAAAAAGCACCTAAACATGATTTTTGGACATATTGTACTGTATTGGGTGCGTTCGTGGAAAAAACTCACTTCGCGACTCGCGCGGCGAACTTTTGTCAATTAATGCCGATGTTGCCACTCGTGGGTGCGATGTAATATACAGGAATCAAAATGTTCAAAAAGCACTTAAACATGATTTTTGGACATTGGAGTGTATTGGGTGCGTTCGTGGCAAAAACTCACTTCGCGACTCGCGCGGCGTCCTTTTGTCAATTAATGCTGATATTGCCATACGTGGGTGCGTAGTTTTTAACCGGAACGAAAAAGTTAAAAAGCACCTAAACATGGTTTTTGGACATATTGGAGTGTATTGGGTGCGTTCGTGGCAAAAACTCACTTCGCGACTCGCGCGGCGACCTTTTGCGAATTAATGCCGATATTGCCACACGTGGGTGCGTTGTTTTTAACCGAACGAAAAAGTGCAAAAAGCACCTAAACATGATTTTTGGACATATTGTACTGTATTGGGTGCGTTCGTGGCAAAAACTCACTTCGCGACTCGCGCGGCGAACTTTTGTCAATTAATGCCGATATTGCCACTCGTGGGTGCGTTGTTTTTAACCGAACGAAAAAGTGCAAAAAGCACCTAAACATGATTTTTGGACATATTGTACTGTACTGGGTGCGTTCGTGGCAAAAACTCACTTCGCGACTCGCGCGGCGAACTTTTGTCAATTAATGCCGATATTGCCACTCGTGGGTGCGTTGTTTTTAACCAAACGAAAAAGTGCAAAAAGCACCTAAACATGATTTTTGGACATATTGTACTGTATTGGGTGCGTTCGTGGCAAAAACTCACTTCGCGACTCGCGCGGCGAACTTTTGTCAATTAATGCCGATATTGCCACTCGTGGGTGCGTTGTTTTTAACCGGAACGAAAAAGTTCCAAAAGCACCAAAACATGATTTTTGGACATATTGGATTGCATTGGGTGCGTTCGTGGCAAAAACTCACTTCGCGACTCGCGCGGCGAACTTTTGTTAATTAATGCCGATATTGCCACTCGTGGGTGCGTTGTTTTTAACCGAACGAAAAAGTGCAAAAAGCACCTAAACATGATTTTTGGACATATTGTACTGTATTGGGTGCGTTCATGGCAAAAACTCACTTCGCGACTCGCGCGGCGAACTTTTGTCAATTAATGCCGATATTGCCACTCGTGGGTGCGTTGTTTTTAACCGAACGAAAAAGTGCAAAAAGCACCTAAACATGATTTTTGGACATATTGTACTGTATTGGGTGCGTTCGTGGAAAAAACTCACTTCGCGACTCGCGCGGCGAACTTTTGTCAATTAATGCCGATGTTGCCACTCGTGGGTGCGATGTAATATACAGGAATCAAAATGTTCAAAAAGCACTTAAACATGATTTTTGGACATTGGAGTGTATTGGGTGCGTTCGTGGCAAAAACTGACTTCGCGACTCGCGCGGCGTCCTTTTGTCAATTAATGCTGATATTGCCATACGTGGGTGCGTAGTTTTTAACCGGAACGAAAAAGTTAAAAAGCACCTAAACATGGTTTTTGGACATATTGGAGTGTATTGGGTGCGTTCGTGGCAAAAACTCACTTCGCGACTCGCGCGGCGACCTTTTGCGAATTAATGCCGATATTGCCACACGTGGGTGCGTTGTTTTTAACCGAACGAAAAAGTGCAAAAAGCACCTAAACATGATTTTTGGACATATTGTACTGTATTGGGTGCGTTCGTGGCAAAAACTCACTTCGCGACTCGCGCGGCGAACTTTTGTCAATTAATGCCGATATTGCCACTCGTGGGTGCGTTGTTTTTAACCGAACGAAAAAGTGCAAAAAGCACCTAAACATGATTTTTGGACATATTGTACTGTATTGGGTGCGTTCGTGGCAAAAACTCACTTCGCGACTCGTGCGGCGAACTTTTGTCAATTAATGCCGATATTGCCACTCGTGGGTGCGATGTAATATACAGGAATCAAAATGCTCAAAAAGCACCTAAACATGATCTTTGGACATTGGAGTGTATTGGGTGCGTTCGTGGCAAAAACTCACTTCGCGACTCGCGCGGCGTCCTTTTGTCAATTAATGCTGATATTGCCATACGTGGGTGCGTAGTTTTTAACCGGAACGAAAAAGTTAAAAAGCACCTAAACATGGTATTTGGACATATTGGAGTGTATTGGGTGCGTTCGTGGCAAAAACTCACTTCGCGACTCGCGCGGCGAACTTTTGTCAATTACTGCCGATATTGCCACTCGTGGGTGCGTTGTTTTTAACCGAACGAAAAAGTGCAAAAAGCACCTAAACATGATTTTTGGACACATTGGAGTGTATTGGGTGCGTTCGTGGCAAAAACTCACTTCGCGACTCGCGCGGCGAACTTTTGTCAATTAATGCCGATATTGCCACTCGTGGGTGCGTTGTTTTTAACCAAACGAAAAAGTGCAAAAAGCACCTAAACATGATTTTTGGACATATTGTACTGTATTGGGTGCGTTCGTGGCAAAAACTCACTTCGCGACTCGCGCGGCGAACTTTTGTCAATTAATGCCGATATTGCCACTCGTGGGTGCGTTGTTTTTAACCGGAACGAAAAAGTTCCAAAAGCACCAAAACATGATTTTTGGACATATTGGATTGCATTGGGTGCGTTCGTGGCAAAAACTCACTTCGCGACTCGCGCGGCGAACTTTTGCCAATTAATGTCGATATTGCCACACGTGGGTGCGATGTAATATACCGGAATCAAAAAGTTCAAAAGGCACCTAAACATGATTTTTGGACATATTGGAGTGTATTGGGTGCGTTCGTTGCTAAAACTCACTTCGCGACTCGCGCGGCGAACTTTTGTCAATTAATGCCGATATTGCCACTCGTGGGTGCGTTGTTTTTAACCGGAACGAAAAAGTTCAAAAAGCACCAAAACATGGTTTTTGGACATATTGGAGTGTATTGGGTGCGTTCGTGGCAAAAACTCACTTCGCGACTCGCGCGGCAAACTTTTGTCAATTAATGCCGATATTGCCACTCGTGGGTGCGTTGTTTTTAACCGGAACGAAAAAGTTCCAAAAGCACCAAAACATGATTTTTGGACATATTGGATTGCATTGGGTGCGTTCGTGGCAAAAACTCACTTCGCGACTCGCGCGGCGAACTTTTGCCAATTAATGTCGATATTGCCACACGTGGGTGCGATGTAATATACCGGAATCAAAAAGTTCAAAAGGCACCTAAACATGATTTTTGGACATATTGGAGTGTATTGGGTGCGTTCGTTGCTAAAACTCACTTCGCGACTCGCGCGGCGAACTTTTGTCAATTAATGCCGATATTGCCACTCGTGGGTGCGTTGTTTTTAACCGGAACGAAAAAGTTCAAAAAGCACCAAAACATGGTTTTTGGACATATTGGAGTGTATTGGGTGCGTTCGTGGCAAAAACTCACTTCGCGACTCGCGCGGCAAACTTTTGTGAATTAATGCCGATATTGCCACTCGTGGGTGCGTTGTTTTTAACCGGAACGAAAAAGTTCCAAAAGCACCAAAACATGATTTTTGGACATATTGGATTGCATTGGGTGCGTTCGTGGCAAAAACTCACTTCGCGACTCGCGCGGCGAACTTTTGCCAATTAATGTCGATATTGCCACACGTGGGTGCGATGTAATATACCGGAATCAAAAAGTTCAAAAGGCACCTAAACATGATTTTTGGACATATTGGAGTGTATTGGGTGCGTTCGTTGCTAAAACTTACTTCGCGACTCGCGCGGCGAACTTTTGTCAATTAATGCCGATATTGCCACTCGTGGGTGCGTTGTTTTTAACCGGAACGAAAAAGTTCAAAAAGCACCAAAACATGGTTTTTGGACATATTGGAGTGTATTGGGTGCGTTCGTGGCAAAAACTCACTTCGCGACTCGCGCGGCGAACTTTTGTCAATTAATGCCGATATTGCCACTCGTGGGTGCGATGTAATATACAGGAATCAAAATGGTCAAAAAGCACCTAAACATGATCTTTGGACATTGGAGTGTATTGGGTGCGTTCGTTGCTAAAACTCACTTCGCGACTCGCGCGGCGAACTTTTGTCAATTAATGCCGATATTGCCACTCGTGGGTGCGTTGTTTTTAACCGGAACGAAAAAGTTCAAAAAGCACCAAAACATGATTTTTGGACATATTGGATTGCATTGGGTGCGTTCGTGGCAAAAACTCACTTCGCGACTCGCGCGGCGAACTTTTGTTAATTAATGCCGATATTGCCACTCGTGGGTGCGTTGTTTTTAACCGAACGAAAAAGTGCAAAAAGCACCTAAACATGATTTTTGGACATATTGTACTGTATTGGGTGCGTTCATGGCAAAAACTCACTTCGCGACTCGCGCGGCGAACTTTTGTCAATTAATGCCGATATTGCCACTCGTGGGTGCGTTGTTTTTAACCGAACGAAAAAGTGCAAAAAGCACCTAAACATGATTTTTGGACATATTGTACTGTATTGGGTGCGTTCGTGGAAAAAACTCACTTCGCGACTCGCGCGGCGAACTTTTGTCAATTAATGCCGATATTGCCACTCGTGGGTGCGATGTAATATACAGGAATCAAAATGTTCAAAAAGAACTTAAACATGATTTTTGGACATTGGAGTGTATTGGGTGCGTTCGTGGCAAAAACTCACCTCGCGACTCGCGCGGCGAACTTTTGTCAATTAATGCCGATATTGCCACACGTGGGTGCGATGTAATATACCGGAATCAAAAAGTTCAAAAAGCACCTAAACATGAATTTTGGACATATTGGAGTGTATTGGGTGTGTTCGTGGCCAAAACTCACTTCGCGACTCGCGCGGCGACCTTTTGTCAATTAATGCCGGTATTGCCACTCGTGGGTGCGTTGTTTTTAAGCGGAACGAAAAAGTTCAAAAAGCACCTAAACATGATTTTTGGACACATTGGAGTGTATTGCGTGCGTTCGTGGCAAAAACACACTTCGCGACTCGCGCGGCGACCTTTTGTCAATTAATGCCGGTATTGCCACTTGTGGGTGCGTTGTTTTTAACCGGAACGAAAAAGTTCAAAAAGCACCTAAACATGATTTTTGGACATATTGGAGTGTATTGGGTGCGTTCGTGGCAAAAACTCACCTCGCGACTCGCGCGGCGAACTTTTGTCAATTAATGCCGATATTGCCACACGTGGGTGCGATGTAATATACCGGAATCAAGAAGTTCAAAATGCACCTAAACATGATTTTTGGACATATTGGAGTGTATTGGGTGCGTTCGTGGCAAAAACTCACTTCGCGACTCGCGCGGCGACCTTTTGTCAATTAATGCCGATATAGCCACTCGTGGGTGCGTTGTTTTTAACCGGAACGAAAAAGTTCAAAAAGCACCAAAACATGATTTTTGGACATATTGGAGTGTATTGGGTGCCGTTCGTGGCAAAAACTCACTTCGCGACTCGCGCGGCGAACTTTTGTCAATTAATGCCGATATTGCCACACGTGGGTGCGATGTAATATACCGGAATCAAAAAGTTTGAAAAGCACCTAAACATGATTTTTGGACATATTGGAGTGTATTGGGTGCGTTCGTGCCAAAAACTCACTTCGCGACTCGCGCGGCGAACTTTTGTCAATTAATGCCGATATTGCCACTCGTGGGTGCGATGTAATATACAGGAATCAAAATGTTCAAAAAGCACCTAAACATGATCTTTGGACATTGGAGTGTATTGGGTGCGTTCGTTGCTAAAACTCACTTCGCGACTCGCGCGGCGCACTTTTGTCAATTAATGCCGATATTGCCACTCGTGGGTGCGTTGTTTTTAACCGGAACGAAAAAGTTCAAAAAGCACCAAAACATGATTTTTGGACATATTGGATTGCATTGGTTGCGTTCGTGGCAAAAACTCACTTCGCGACTCGCGCGGCGAACTTTTGTCAATTAATGCCGATATTGCCACTCGTGGGTGCGTTGTTTTTAACCGAACGAAAACGTGCAAAAAGCACCTAAACATGATTTTTGGACATATTGTACTGTATTGGGTGCGTTCGTGGCAAAAACTCACTTCGCGACTCGCGCGGCGAACTTTTGTCAATTAATGCCGATATTGCCACTCGTGGGTGCGTTGTTTTTAACCGGAACGAAAAAGTTCAAAAAGCACCAAAACATGGTTTTTGGACATATTGGAGTGTATTGGGTGCGTTCGTGGCAAAAACTCACTTTGCGAGTCGCGCGGCGACCTTTTGTCAATTAATGCCGGTATTGCCACTCGTGGGTGCGTTGTTTTTAACCGGAACGAAAAAGTTCAAAAAGCACCTAAACATGATTTTTGGACATATTGGAGTGTATTGGGTGCATTCGTGGCAAAAACTCACTTCGCGACTCGCGCGGCGACCTTTTGTCAATTAATGCCGGTATTGCCACTCGTGGGTGCGTTGTTTTTAACCGGAACGAAAAAGTTCAAAAAGCACCTAAACATGATTTTTGGACATATTGGAGTGTATTGGGTGCGTTCGTTGCAAAAACTCACTTCGCGACTCGCGCGGCGACCTTTTGTCAATTAATGCCGGTATTGCCACTCGTGGGTGCGTTGTTTTTAACCGGAACGAAAAAGTTCAAAAAGCACCAAAACATGATTTTTGGATATATTGGAGTGTATTGGGTGCCGTTCGTGGCAAAAACTCACTTCGCGACTCGCGCGGCGAACTTTTGTCAATTAATGCCGATATTGCCACACGTGGGTGCGATGTAATATACCGGAATCAAAAAGTTTGAAAAGCACCTAAACATGATTTTTGGACATATTGGAGTGTATTGGGTGCGTTCGTGGCAAAAACTCACTTCGCGACTCGCGCGGCGACCTTTTGTCAATTAATGCCGGTATTGGCACTCGTGGGTGCGTTGTTTTTAACCGGAACGAAAAAGTTCAAAAAGCACCAAAACATGATTTTTGGACATATTGGAGTGTATTGGGTGCGTTCGTAGCAAAAACTCACCTCGCGACTCGCGCGGCAAACTTTTGTCAATTAATATCGATATTGCCACACGTGGGTGCGATGTAATATACCGGAATCAAAAAGTTCAAAATGCACCTAAACATGATTTTTGGACATATTGGAGTGTATTGGGTGCGTTTGTGGCAAAAACTCACTTCGCGACTCGCGCGGCGACCTTTTGTCAATGAATGCCGGTATTGCCACTCGTGGGTGCGTTGTTTTTAACCGGAACGAAAAAGTTCAAAAAGCACCTAAACATGATTTAAAAACTCACCTCGCGACTCGCGCGGCGAACTTTTGTCAATTAATGCCGATATTGCCACACGTGGGTGCGATGTAATATACCGGAATCAAAAAGTTCAAAAAGCACCTAAACATGATTTTTGGACATATTGGAGTGTATTGGGTGTGTTCGTGGCCAAAACTCACTTCGCGACTCGCGCGGCGACCTTTTGTCAATTAATGCCGGTATTGCCACTCGTGGGTGCGTTGTTTTTAAGCGGAACGAAAAAGTTCAAAAAGCACCTAAACATGATTTTTGGACACATTGGAGTGTATTGCGTGCGTTCGTGGCAAAAACTCACTTCGCGACTCGCGCGGCGACCTTTTGTCAATTAATGCCGGTATTGCCACTTGTGGGTGCGTTGTTTTTAACCGGAACGAAAAAGTTCAAAAAGCACCTAAACATGATTTTTGGACATATTGGAGTGTATTGGGTGCGTTCGTGGCAAAAACTCACCTCGCGACTCGCGCGGCGAACTTTTGTCAATTAATGCCGATATTGCCACACGTGGGTGCGATGTAATATACCGGAATCAAGAAGTTCAAAATGCACCTAAACATGATTTTTGGACATATTGGAGTGTATTGGGTGCGTTCGTGGCAAAAACTCACTTCGCGACTCGCGCGGCGACCTTTTGTCAATTAATGCCGATATAGCCACTCGTGGGTGCGTTGTTTTTAACCGGAACGAAAAAGTTCAAAAAGCACCAAAACATGATTTTTGGACATATTGGAGTGTATTGGGTGCCGTTCGTGGCAAAAACTCACTTCGCGACTCGCGCGGCGAACTTTTGTCAATTAATGCCGGTATTGCCACTCGTGGGTGCGTTGTTTTTAACCGGAACGAAAAAGTTCAAAAAGCACCTAAACATGATTTTTGGACATATTCGAGTGTATTGGGTGGGTTCGTGGCAAAAACTCACTTCGCGACTCTTGCGGCGACCTTTTGTCAATTAATGCCGGTATTGCCACTCGTGGGTGCATTGTTTTTAACTGGAACGAAAAAGTTCAAAAAGTACCTAAACATGATTTTTGGACATATTGGAGTGTATTGGGTGCGTTCGTGGCAAAAACTCACTTCGCGACTCGCGCGGCGACCTTTTGTCAATTAATGCCGGTATTGCCACTCGTGGGTGCGTTGTTTTTAACCGGAACGAAAAAGTTCAAAAAGCACCAAAACATGATTTTTGGACATATTGGAGTGTATTGGGTGCGTTCGTGGCAAAAACTCACCTCGCGACTCGCGCGGCGAACTTTTGTCAATTAATACCGATATTGCCACACGTGGGTGCGATGTAATATACCGGAATTAAAAAGTTCAAAATGCACCTAAACATGATTTTTGGACATATTGGAGTGTATTGGGTGCGTTCGTGGCAAAAACTCACCTCGCGACTCGCGCGGCGAACTTTTGTCAATTAATGCCGATATTGCCACACGTGGGTGCGATGTAATATACCGGAATCAAAAAGTTCAAAATGCACCTAAACATGATTTTTGGACATATTGGAGTGTATTGGGTGCGTTCGTGGCAAAAACTCACTTCGCGAGTCGCGCGGCGACCTTTTGTCAATTAATGCCGGTATTGCCACTCGTGGGTGCATTGTTTTTAACCGGAACGAAAAAGTTCAAAAAGCACCTAAACATGATTTTTGGACATATTGGAGTGTATTGGGTGCGTTCGTGGCAAAAACTCACTTTGCGAGTCGCGCGGCGACCTTTTGTCAATTAATGCCGGTATTGCCACTCGTGGGTGCGTTGTTTTTAACCGGAACGAAAAAGTTCAAAAAGCACCTAAACATGATTTTTGGACATATTGGAGTGTATTGGGTGCATTCGTGGCAAAAACTCACTTCGCGACTCGCGCGGCGACCTTTTGTCAATTAATGCCGGTATTGCCACTCGTGGGTGCGTTGTTTTTAACCGGAACGAAAAAGTTCAAAAAGCACCTAAACATGATTTTTGGACATATAGGAGTGTATTGGGTGCGTTCGTTGCAAAAACTCACTTCGCGACTCGCGCGGCGACCTTTTGTCAATTAATGCCGATATTGCCACTCGTGGGTGCGTTGTTTTTAACCGGAACGAAAAAGTTCAAAAAGCACCAAAACATGATTTTTGGACATATTGGAGTGTATTGGGTGCCATTCGTGGCAAAAACTCACTTTGCGACTCGCGCGGCGAACTTTTGTCAAGTAATGCCGATATTGCCACACGTGGGTGCGATGTAATATACCGGAATCAAAAAGTTCAAAATGCACCTAAACATGATTTTTGGACATATTGGAGTGTATTGGGTGCGTTCGTGGCAAAAACTCACTTCGCGAGTCGCGCGGCGACCTTTTGTCAATTAATGCCGATATTGCCACTCGTGGGTGCGTTGTTTTTAACCGGAACGAAAAAGTTCAAAAAGCACCAAAACATGATTTTTGGACATATTGGAGTGTATTGGGTGCCATTCGTGGCAAAAACTCACTTTGCGACTCGCGCGGCGAACTTTTGTCAAGTAATGCCGATATTGCCACACGTGGGTGCGATGTAATATACCGGAATCAAAAAGTTTGAAAAGCACCTAAACATGATTTTTGGACATATTGGAGTGTATTGGGTGCGTTCGTGGCAAAAACTCACTTCGCGACTCGCGCGGCGAACTTTTGTCAATTAATGCCGATATTGCCACTCGTGGGTGCGATGTAATATACAGGAATCAAAATGTTCAAAAAGCACCTAAACATGATCTTTGGACATTGGAGTGTATTGGGTGCGTTCGTTGCTAAAACTCACTTCGCGACTCGCGCGTCGAACTTTTGTCAATTAATGCCGATATTGCCACTCGTGGGTGCGTTGTTTTTAACCGGAACGAAAAAGTTCAAAAAGCACCAAAACATGATTTTTGGACATATTGGATTGCATTGGGTGCGTTCGTGGCAAAAACTCACTTCGCGACTCGCGC
The DNA here is from genome assembly GCF_034140825.1 of Oryza sativa Japonica Group. NCBI lineage: Eukaryota > Viridiplantae > Streptophyta > Magnoliopsida > Poales > Poaceae > Oryza > Oryza sativa. The sequence continues at coordinate 16,273,891 of NC_089040.1, forward strand.
GGCGAACTTTTGTCAATTAATGCCGATATTGCCACTCGTAGGTGCGTTGTTTTTAACCGAACGAAAAAGTGCAAAAAGCACCTAAACATGATTTTTGGACATATTGGAGTGTATTGGGTGCGTTCGTGGCAAAAACTCACTTCGCGACTCGCGCGGCGACCTTTTGTCAATTAATGCCGGTATTGCCACTCGTGGGTGCGTTGTTTTTAACCGGAACGAAAAGGTTCAAAAAGCACCAAAACATGATTTTTGGACATATTGGAGTGTATTGGGTGCGTTCGTGGCAAAAACTCACCTCGCGACTCGCGCGGCGAACTTTTGTCAATTAATGCCGATATTGCCACACGTGGGTGCGATGTAATATACCGGAATCAAAAAGTTCAAAATGCACCTAAACATGATTTTTGGACATATTGGAGTGTATTGGGTGCGTTCGTGGCAAAAACTCACCTCGCGACTCGCGCGGCGAACTTTTGTCAATTAATGCCGATATTGCCACACGTGGGTGCGATCTAATATACCGGAATCAAAAAGTTCAAAATGCACCTAAACATGATTTTTGGACATATTGGAGTGTATTGGGTGTGTTCGTGGCCAAAACTCACTTCGCGACTCGCGCGGCGACCTTTTGTCAATTAATGCCGGTATTGCCACTCGTGGGTGCGTTGTTTTTAAGCGGAACGAAAAAGTTCAAAAAGCACCTAAACATGATTTTTGGACACATTGGAGTGTATTGCGTGCGTTCGTGGCAAAAACTCACTTCGCGACTCGCGCGGCGACCTTTTGTCAATTAATGCCGGTATTGCCACTTGTGGGTGCGTTGTTTTTAACCGGAACGAAAAAGTTCAAAAAGCACCTAAACATGATTTTTGGACATATTGGAGTGTATTGGGTGCGTTCGTGGCAAAAACTCACCTCGCGACTCGCGCGGCGAACTTTTGTCAATTAATGCCGATATTGCCACACGTGGGTGCGATGTAATATACCGGAATCAAGAAGTTCAAAATGCACCTAAACATGATTTTTGGACATATTGGAGTGTATTGGGTGCGTTCGTGGCAAAAACTCACTTCGCGACTCGCGCGGCGACCTTTTGTCAATTAATGCCGATATAGCCACTCGTGGGTGCGTTGTTTTTAACCGGAACGAAAAAGTTCAAAAAGCACCAAAACATGATTTTTGGACATATTGGAGTGTATTGGGTGCCGTTCGTGGCAAAAACTCACTTCGCGACTCGCGCGGCGAACTTTTGTCAATTAATGCCGGTATTGCCACTCGTGGGTGCGTTGTTTTTAACCGGAACGAAAAAGTTCAAAAAGCACCTAAACATGATTTTTGGACATATTCGAGTGTATTGGGTGGGTTCGTGGCAAAAACTCACTTCGCGACTCTTGCGGCGACCTTTTGTCAATTAATGCCGGTATTGCCACTCGTGGGTGCATTGTTTTTAACTGGAACGAAAAAGTTCAAAAAGTACCTAAACATGATTTTTGGACATATTGGAGTGTATTGGGTGCGTTCGTGGCAAAAACTCACTTCGCGACTCGCGCGGCGACCTTTTGTCAATTAATGCCGGTATTACCACTCGTGGGTGCGTTGTTTTTAACCGGAACGAAAAAGTTCAAAAAGCACCAAAACATGATTTTTGGACATATTGGAGTGTATTGGGTGCGTTCGTGGCAAAAACTCACCTCGCGACTCGCGCGGCGAACTTTTGTCAATTAATACCGATATTGCCACACGTGGGTGCGATGTAATATACCGGAATTAAAAAGTTCAAAATGCACCTAAACATGACTTTTGGACATATTGGAGTGTATTGGGTGCGTTCGTGGCAAAAACTCACCTCGCGACTCGCGCGGCGAACTTTTGTCAATTAATGCCGATATTGCCACACGTGGGTGCGATGTAATATACCGGAATCAAAAAGTTCAAAATGCACCTAAACATGATTTTTGGACATATTGGAGTGTATTGGGTGCGTTCGTGGCAAAAACTCACTTCGCGAGTCGCGCGGCGACCTTTTGTCAATTAATGCCGGTATTGCCACTCGTGGGTGCGTTGTTTTTAACCGGAACGAAAAAGTTCAAAAAGCACCAAAACATGATTTTTGGACATATTGGAGTGTATTGGGTGCCATTCGTGGCAAAAACTCACTTTGCGACTCGCGCGGCGAACTTTTGTCAAGTAATGCCGATATTGCCACACGTGGGTGCGATGTAATATACCGGAATCAAAAAGTTCAAAATGCACCTAAACATGATTTTTGGACATATTGGAGTGTATTGGGTGCGTTCGTGGCAAAAACTCACTTCGCGAGTCGCGCGGCGACCTTTTGTCAATTAATGCCGATATTGCCACTCGTGGGTGCGTTGTTTTTAACCGGAACGAAAAAGTTCAAAAAGCACCAAAACATGATTTTTGGACATATTGGAGTGTATTGGGTGCCATTCGTGGCAAAAACTCACTTTGCGACTCGCGCGGCGAACTTTTGTCAAGTAATGCCGATATTGCCACACGTGGGTGCGATGTAATATACCGGAATCAAAAAGTTTGAAAAGCACCTAAACATGATTTTTGGACATATTGGAGTGTATTGGGTGCGTTCGTGGCAAAAACTCACTTCGCGACTCGCGCGGCGAACTTTTGTCAATTAATGCCGATATTGCCACTCGTGGGTGCGATGTAATATACAGGAATCAAAATGTTCAAAAAGCACCTAAACATGATCTTTGGACATTGGAGTGTATTGGGTGCGTTCGTTGCTAAAACTCACTTCGCGACTCGCGCGTCGAACTTTTGTCAATTAATGCCGATATTGCCACTCGTGGGTGCGTTGTTTTTAACCGGAACGAAAAAGTTCAAAAAGCACCAAAACATGATTTTTGGACATATTGGATTGCATTGGGTGCGTTCGTGGCAAAAACTCACTTCGCGACTCGCGCGGCGAACTTTTGTCAATTAATGCCGATATTGCCACTCGTAGGTGCGTTGTTTTTAACCGAACGAAAAAGTGCAAAAAGCACCTAAACATGATTTTTGGACATATTGGAGTGTATTGGGTGCGTTCGTGGCAAAAACTCACTTCGCGACTCGCGCGGCGACCTTTTGTCAATTAATGCCGGTATTGCCACTCGTGGGTGCGTTGTTTTTAACCGGAACGAAAAGGTTCAAAAAGCACCAAAACATGATTTTTGGACATATTGGAGTGTATTGGGTGCGTTCGTGGCAAAAACTCACCTCGCGACTCGCGCGGCGAACTTTTGTCAATTAATGCCGATATTGCCACACGTGGGTGCGATGTAATATACCGGAATCAAAAAGTTCAAAATGCACCTAAACATGATTTTTGGACATATTGGAGTGTATTGGGTGCGTTCGTGGCAAAAACTCACCTCGCGACTCGCGCGGCGAACTTTTGTCAATTAATGCCGATATTGCCACACGTGGGTGCGATGTAATATACCGGAATCAAAAAGTTCAAAATGCACCTAAACATGATTTTTGGACATATTGGAGTGTATTGGGTGTGTTCGTGGCCAAAACTCACTTCGCGACTCGCGCGGCGACCTTTTGTCAATTAATGCCGGTATTGCCACTCGTGGGTGCGTTGTTTTTAAGCGGAACGAAAAAGTTCAAAAAGCACCTAAACATGATTTTTGGACACATTGGAGTGTATTGCGTGCGTTCGTGGCAAAAACTCACTTCGCGACTCGCGCGGCGACCTTTTGTCAATTAATGCCGGTATTGCCACTTGTGGGTGCGTTGTTTTTAACCGGAACGAAAAAGTTCAAAAAGCACCTAAACATGATTTTTGGACATATTGGAGTGTATTGGGTGCGTTCGTGGCAAAAACTCACCTCGCGACTCGCGCGGCGAACTTTTGTCAATTAATGCCGATATTGCCACACGTGGGTGCGATGTAATATACCGGAATCAAGAAGTTCAAAATGCACCTAAACATGATTTTTGGACATATTGGAGTGTATTGGGTGCGTTCGTGGCAAAAACTCACTTCGCGACTCGCGCGGCGACCTTTTGTCAATTAATGCCGATATAGCCACTCGTGGGTGCGTTGTTTTTAACCGGAACGAAAAAGTTCAAAAAGCACCAAAACATGATTTTTGGACATATTGGAGTGTATTGGGTGCCGTTCGTGGCAAAAACTCACTTCGCGACTCGCGCGGCGAACTTTTGTCAATTAATGCCGGTATTGCCACTCGTGGGTGCGTTGTTTTTAACCGGAACGAAAAAGTTCAAAAAGCACCTAAACATGATTTTTGGACATATTCGAGTGTATTGGGTGGGTTCGTGGCAAAAACTCACTTCGCGACTCTTGCGGCGACCTTTTGTCAATTAATGCCGGTATTGCCACTCGTGGGTGCATTGTTTTTAACTGGAACGAAAAAGTTCAAAAAGTACCTAAACATGATTTTTGGACATATTGGAGTGTATTGGGTGCGTTCGTGGCAAAAACTCACTTCGCGACTCGCGCGGCGACCTTTTGTCAATTAATGCCGGTATTGCCACTCGTGGGTGCGTTGTTTTTAACCGGAACGAAAAAGTTCAAAAAGCACCAAAACATGATTTTTGGACATATTGGAGTGTATTGGGTGCGTTCGTGGCAAAAACTCACCTCGCGACTCGCGCGGCGAACTTTTGTCAATTAATACCGATATTGCCACACGTGGGTGCGATGTAATATACCGGAATTAAAAAGTTCAAAATGCACCTAAACATGATTTTTGGACATATTGGAGTGTATTGGGTGCGTTCGTGGCAAAAACTCACCTCGCGACTCGCGCGGCGAACTTTTGTCAATTAATGCCGATATTGCCACACGTGGGTGCGATGTAATATACCGGAATCAAAAAGTTCAAAATGCACCTAAACATGATTTTTGGACATATTGGAGTGTATTGGGTGCGTTCGTGGCAAAAACTCACTTCGCGAGTCGCGCGGCGACCTTTTGTCAATTAATGCCGGTATTGCCACTCGTGGGTGCATTGTTTTTAACCGGAACGAAAAAGTTCAAAAAGCACCTAAACATGATTTTTGGACATATTGGAGTGTATTGGGTGCGTTCGTGGCAAAAACTCACTTTGCGAGTCGCGCGGCGACCTTTTGTCAATTAATGCCGGTATTGCCACTCGTGGGTGCGTTGTTTTTAACCGGAACGAAAAAGTTCAAAAAGCACCTAAACATGATTTTTGGACATATTGGAGTGTATTGGGTGCATTCGTGGCAAAAACTCACTTCGCGACTTGCGCGGCGACCTTTTGTCAATTAATGCCGGTATTGCCACTCGTGGGTGCGTTGTTTTTAACCGGAACGAAAAAGTTCAAAAAGCACCTAAACATGATTTTTGGACATATAGGAGTGTATTGGGTGCGTTCGTTGCAAAAACTCACTTCGCGACTCGCGCGGCGACCTTTTGTCAATTAATGCCGATATTGCCACTCGTGGGTGCGTTGTTTTTAACCGGAACGAAAAAGTTCAAAAAGCACCAAAACATGATTTTTGGACATATTGGAGTGTATTGGGTGCCGTTCGTGGCAAAAACTCACTTCGCGACTCGCGCGGCGAACTTTTGTCAAGTAATGCCGATATTGCCACACGTGGGTGCGATGTAATATACCGGAATCAAAAAGTTTGAAAAGCACCTAAACATGATTTTTGGACATATTGGAGTGTATTGGGTGCGTTCGTGGCAAAAACTCACTTCGCGACTCGCGTGGCGAACTTTTGTCAATTAATGCCGATATTGCCACTCGTGGGTGCGATGTAATATACAGGAATCAAAATGTTCAAAAAGCACCTAAACATGATCTTTGGACATTGGAGTGTATTGGGTGCGTTCGTTGCTAAAACTCACTTCGCGACTCGCGCGTCGAACTTTTGTCAATTAATGCCGATATTGCCACTCGTGGGTGCGTTGTTTTTAACCGGAATGAAAAAGTTCAAAAAGCACCAAAACATGATTTTTGGACATATTGGATTGCATTGGGTGCGTTCGTGGCAAAAACTCACTTCGCGACTCGCGCGGCGAACTTTTGTCAATTAATGCCGATATTGCCACTCGTAGGTGCGTTGTTTTTAACCGAACGAAAAAGTGCAAAAAGCACCTAAACATGATTTTTGGACATATTGGAGTGTATTGGGTGCGTTCGTGGCAAAAACTCACTTCGCGACTCGCGCGGCGACCTTTTGTCAATTAATGCCGGTATTGCCACTCGTGAGTGCGTTGTTTTTAACCGGAACGAAAAGGTTCAAAAAGCACCAAAACATGATTTTTGGACATATTGGAGTGTATTGGGTGCGTTCGTGGCAAAAACTCACCTCGCGACTCGCGCGGCGAACTTTTGTCAATTAATGCCGATATTGCCACACGTGGGTGCGATGTAATATACCGGAATCAAAAAGTTCAAAATGCACCTAAACATGATTTTTGGACATATTGGAGTGTATTGGGTGCGTTCGTGGCAAAAACTCACCTCGCGACTCGCGCGGCGAACTTTTGTCAATTAATGCCGATATTGCCACACGTGGGTGCGATGTAATATACCGGAATCAAAAAGTTCAAAATGCACCTAAACATGATTTTTGGACATATTGGAGTGTATTGGGTGCGTTCGTGGCAAAAACTCACTTCGCGACTCGCGCGGCGACCTTTTGTCAATTAATGCCGGTATTGCCACTCGTGGGTGCATTGTTTTTAACCGGAACGAAAAAGTTCAAAAAGCACCTAAACATGATTTTTGGACATATTGGAGTGTATTGGGTGCGTTCGTGGCAAAAACTCACTTTGCGAGTCGCGCGGCGACCTTTTGTCAATTAATGCCGGTATTGCCACTCGTGGATGCGTTGTTTTTAACCGGACGAAAAAGTGCAAAAAGCACCTAAACATGATTTTTGGACATATTGGAGTGTATTGGGTGCATTCGTGGCAAAAACTCACTTCGCGACTCGCGCGGCGACCTTTTGTCAATTAATGCCGGTATTGCCACTCGTGGGTGCGTTGTTTTTAACCGGAACGAAAAAGTTCAAAAAGCACCTAAACATGATTTTTGGACATATAGGAGTGTATTGGGTGCGTTCGTTGCAAAAACTCACTTCGCGACTCGCGCGGCGACCTTTTGTCAATTAATGCCGATATTGCCACTCGTGGGTGCGTTGTTTTTAACCGGAACGAAAAAGTTCAAAAAGCACCAAAACATGATTTTTGGACATATTGGAGTGTATTGGGTGCCGTTCGTGGCAAAAACTCACTTCGCGACTCGCGCGGCGAACTTTTGTCAAGTAATGCCGATATTGCCACACGTGGGTGCGATGTAATATACCGGAATCAAAAAGTTTGAAAAGCACCTAAACATGATTTTTGGACATATTGGAGTGTATTGGGTGCGTTCGTGGCAAAAACTCACTTCGCGACTCGCGCGGCGAACTTTTGTCAATTAATGCCGATATTGCCACTCGTGGGTGCGATGTAATATACAGGAATCAAAATGTTCAAAAAGCACCTAAACATGATCTTTGGACATTGGAGTGTATTGGGTGCGTTCGTTGCTAAAACTCACTTCGCGACTCGCGCGTCGAACTTTTGTCAATTAATGCCGATATTGCCACTCGTGGGTGCGTTGTTTTTAACCGGAACGAAAAAGTTCAAAAAGCACCAAAACATGATTTTTGGACATATTGGATTGCATTGGGTGCGTTCGAGGCAAAAACTCACTTCGCGACTCGCGCGGCGAACTTTTGTCAATTAATGCCGATATTGCCACTCGTAGGTGCGTTGTTTTTAACCGAACGAAAAAGTGCAAAAAGCACCTAAACATGATTTTTGGACATATTGGAGTGTATTGGGTGCGTTCGTGGCAAAAACTCACTTCGCGACTCGCGCGGCGACCTTTTGTCAATTAATGCCGGTATTGCCACTCGTGGGTGCGTTGTTTTTAACCGGAACGAAAAGGTTCAAAAAGCACCAAAACATAATTTTTGGACATATTGGAGTGTATTGGGTGCGTTCGTGGCAAAAACTCACCTCGCGACTCGCGCGGCGAACTTTTGTCAATTAATGCCGATATTGCCACACGTGGGTGCGATGTAATATACCGGAATCAAAAAGTTCAAAATGCACCTAAACATGATTTTTGGACATATTGGAGTGTATTGGGTGTGTTCGTGGCCAAAACTCACTTCGCGACTCGCGCGGCGACCTTTTGTCAATTAATGCCGGTATTGCCACTCGTGGGTGCGTTGTTTTTAAGCGGAACGAAAAAGTTCAAAAAGCACCTAAACATGATTTTTGGACACATTGGAGTGTATTGCGTGCGTTCGTGGCAAAAACTCACTTCGCGACTCGCGCGGCGACCTTTTGTCAATTAATGCCGGTATTGCCACTCGTGGGTGCGTTGTTTTTAACCGGAACGAAAAAGTTCAAAAAGCACCTAAACATGATTTTTGGACATATTCGAGTGTATTGGGTGGGTTCGTGGCAAAAACTCACTTCGCGACTCTTGCGGCGACCTTTTGTCAATTAATGCCGGTATTGCCACTCGTGGGTGCATTGTTTTTAACTGGAACGAAAAAGTTCAAAAAGCACCTAAACATGATTTTTGGACATATTGGAGTGTATTGGGTGCGTTCGTGGCAAAAACTCACTTCGCGACTCGCGCGGCGACCTTTTGTCAATTAATGCCGGTATTGCCACTCGTGAGTGCGTTGTTTTTAACCGGAACGAAAAGGTTCAAAAAGCACCAAAACATGATTTTTGGACATATTGGAGTGTATTGGGTGCGTTCGTGGCAAAAACTCACCTCGCGACTCGCGCGGCGACCTTTTGTCAATTAATGCCGGTATTGCCACTCGTGGGTGCATTGTTTTTAACCGGAACGAAAAAGTTCAAAAAGCACCTAAACATGATTTTTGGACATATTGGAGTGTATTGGGTGCGTTCGTGGCAAAAACTCACTTTGCGAGTCGCGCGGCGACCTTTTGTCAATTAATGCCGGTATTGCCACTCGTGGGTGCGTTGTTTTTAACCGGAACGAAAAAGTTCAAAAAGCACCTAAACATGATTTTTGGACATATTGGAGTGTATTGGGTGCATTCGTGGCAAAAACTCACTTCGCGACTTGCGCGGCGACCTTTTGTCAATTAATGCCGGTATTGCCACTCGTGGGTGCGTTGTTTTTAACCGGAACGAAAAAGTTCAAAAAGCACCTAAACATGATTTTTGGACATATAGGAGTGTATTGGGTGCGTTCGTTGCAAAAACTCACTTCGCGACTCGCGCGGCGACCTTTTGTCAATTAATGCCGATATTGCCACTCGTGGGTGCGTTGTTTTTAACCGGAACGAAAAAGTTCAAAAAGCACCAAAACATGATTTTTGGACATATTGGAGTGTATTGGGTGCCGTTCGTGGCAAAAACTCACTTCGCGACTCGCGCGGCGAACTTTTGTCAAGTAATGCCGATATTGCCACACGTGGGTGCGATGTAATATACCGGAATCAAAAAGTTTGAAAAGCACCTAAACATGATTTTTGGACATATTGGAGTGTATTGGGTGCGTTCGTGGCAAAAACTCACTTCGCGACTCGCGCGGCGAACTTTTGTCAATTAATGCCGATATTGCCACTCGTGGGTGCGATGTAATATACAGGAATCAAAATGTTCAAAAAGCACCTAAACATGATCTTTGGACATTGGAGTGTATTGGGTGCGTTCGTTGCTAAAACTCACTTCGCGACTCGCGCGTCGAACTTTTGTCAATTAATGCCGATATTGCCACTCGTGGGTGCGTTGTTTTTAACCGGAACGAAAAAGTTCAAAAAGCACCAAAACATGATTTTTGGACATATTGGATTGCATTGGGTGCGTTCGAGGCAAAAACTCACTTCGCGACTCGCGCGGCGAACTTTTGTCAATTAATGCCGATATTGCCACTCGTAGGTGCGTTGTTTTTAACCGAACGAAAAAGTGCAAAAAGCACCTAAACATGATTTTTGGACATATTGGAGTGTATTGGGTGCGTTCGTGGCAAAAACTCACTTCGCGACTCGCGCGGCGACCTTTTGTCAATTAATGCCGGTATTGCCACTCGTGGGTGCGTTGTTTTTAACCGGAACGAAAAGGTTCAAAAAGCACCAAAACATAATTTTTGGACATATTGGAGTGTATTGGGTGCGTTCGTGGCAAAAACTCACCTCGCGACTCGCGCGGCGAACTTTTGTCAATTAATGCCGATATTGCCACACGTGGGTGCGATGTAATATACCGGAATCAAAAAGTTCAAAATGCACCTAAACATGATTTTTGGACATATTGGAGTGTATTGGGTGTGTTCGTGGCCAAAACTCACTTCGCGACTCGCGCGGCGACCTTTTGTCAATTAATGCCGGTATTGCCACTCGTGGGTGCGTTGTTTTTAAGCGGAACGAAAAAGTTCAAAAAGCACCTAAACATGATTTTTGGACACATTGGAGTGTATTGCGTGCGTTCGTGGCAAAAACTCACTTCGCGACTCGCGCGGCGACCTTTTGTCAATTAATGCCGGTATTGCCACTCGTGGGTGCGTTGTTTTTAACCGGAACGAAAAAGTTCAAAAAGCACCTAAACATGATTTTTGGACATATTCGAGTGTATTGGGTGGGTTCGTGGCAAAAACTCACTTCGCGACTCTTGCGGCGACCTTTTGTCAATTAATGCCGGTATTGCCACTCGTGGGTGCATTGTTTTTAACTGGAACGAAAAAGTTCAAAAAGCACCTAAACATGATTTTTGGACATATTGGAGTGTATTGGGTGCGTTCGTGGCAAAAACTCACTTCGCGACTCGCGCGGCGACCTTTTGTCAATTAATGCCGGTATTGCCACTCGTGAGTGCGTTGTTTTTAACCGGAACGAAAAGGTTCAAAAAGCACCAAAACATGATTTTTGGACATATTGGAGTGTATTGGGTGCGTTCGTGGCAAAAACTCACCTCGCGACTCGCGCGGCGACCTTTTGTCAATTAATGCCGGTATTGCCACTCGTGGGTGCATTGTTTTTAACCGGAACGAAAAAGTTCAAAAAGCACCTAAACATGATTTTTGGACATATTGGAGTGTATTGGGTGCGTTCGTGGCAAAAACTCACTTTGCGAGTCGCGCGGCGACCTTTTGTCAATTAATGCCGGTATTGCCACTCGTGGGTGCGTTGTTTTTAACCGGAACGAAAAAGTTCAAAAAGCACCTAAACATGATTTTTGGACATATTGGAGTGTATTGGGTGCATTCGTGGCAAAAACTCACTTCGCGACTTGCGCGGCGACCTTTTGTCAATTAATGCCGGTATTGCCACTCGTGGGTGCGTTGTTTTTAACCGGAACGAAAAAGTTCAAAAAGCACCTAAACATGATTTTTGGACATATAGGAGTGTATTGGGTGCGTTCGTTGCAAAAACTCACTTCGCGACTCGCGCGGCGACCTTTTGTCAATTAATGCCGATATTGCCACTCGTGGGTGCGTTGTTTTTAACCGGAACGAAAAAGTTCAAAAAGCACCAAAACATGATTTTTGGACATATTGGAGTGTATTGGGTGCCGTTCGTGGCAAAAACTCACTTCGCGACTCGCGCGGCGAACTTTTGTCAAGTAATGCCGATATTGCCACACGTGGGTGCGATGTAATATACCGGAATCAAAAAGTTTGAAAAGCACCTAAACATGATTTTTGGACATATTGGAGTGTATTGGGTGCGTTCGTGGCAAAAACTCACTTCGCGACTCGCGTGGCGAACTTTTGTCAATTAATGCCGATATTGCCACTCGTGGGTGCGATGTAATATACAGGAATCAAAATGTTCAAAAAGCACCTAAACATGATCTTTGGACATTGGAGTGTATTGGGTGCGTTCGTTGCTAAAACTCACTTCGCGACTCGCGCGTCGAACTTTTGTCAATTAATGCCGATATTGCCACTCGTGGGTGCGTTGTTTTTAACCGGAATGAAAAAGTTCAAAAAGCACCAAAACATGATTTTTGGACATATTGGATTGCATTGGGTGCGTTCGTGGCAAAAACTCACTTCGCGACTCGCGCGGCGAACTTTTGTCAATTAATGCCGATATTGCCACTCGTAGGTGCGTTGTTTTTAACCGAACGAAAAAGTGCAAAAAGCACCTAAACATGATTTTTGGACATATTGGAGTGTATTGGGTGCGTTCGTGGCAAAAACTCACTTCGCGACTCGCGCGGCGACCTTTTGTCAATTAATGCCGGTATTGCCACTCGTGAGTGCGTTGTTTTTAACCGGAACGAAAAGGTTCAAAAAGCACCAAAACATGATTTTTGGACATATTGGAGTGTATTGGGTGCGTTCGTGGCAAAAACTCACCTCGCGACTCGCGCGGCGAACTTTTGTCAATTAATGCCGATATTGCCACACGTGGGTGCGATGTAATATACCGGAATCAAAAAGTTCAAAATGCACCTAAACATGATTTTTGGACATATTGGAGTGTATTGGGTGCGTTCGTGGCAAAAACTCACCTCGCGACTCGCGCGGCGAACTTTTGTCAATTAATGCCGATATTGCCACACGTGGGTGCGATGTAATATACCGGAATCAAAAAGTTCAAAATGCACCTAAACATGATTTTTGGACATATTGGAGTGTATTGGGTGCGTTCGTGGCAAAAACTCACTTCGCGACTCGCGCGGCGACCTTTTGTCAATTAATGCCGGTATTGCCACTCGTGGGTGCATTGTTTTTAACCGGAACGAAAAAGTTCAAAAAGCACCTAAACATGATTTTTGGACATATTGGAGTGTATTGGGTGCGTTCGTGGCAAAAACTCACTTTGCGAGTCGCGCGGCGACCTTTTGTCAATTAATGCCGGTATTGCCACTCGTGGATGCGTTGTTTTTAACCGGACGAAAAAGTGCAAAAAGCACCTAAACATGATTTTTGGACATATTGGAGTGTATTGGGTGCATTCGTGGCAAAAACTCACTTCGCGACTCGCGCGGCGACCTTTTGTCAATTAATGCCGGTATTGCCACTCGTGGGTGCGTTGTTTTTAACCGGAACGAAAAAGTTCAAAAAGCACCTAAACATGATTTTTGGACATATAGGAGTGTATTGGGTGCGTTCGTTGCAAAAACTCACTTCGCGACTCGCGCGGCGACCTTTTGTCAATTAATGCCGATATTGCCACTCGTGGGTGCGTTGTTTTTAACCGGAACGAAAAAGTTCAAAAAGCACCAAAACATGATTTTTGGACATATTGGAGTGTATTGGGTGCCGTTCGTGGCAAAAACTCACTTCGCGACTCGCGCGGCGAACTTTTGTCAAGTAATGCCGATATTGCCACACGTGGGTGCGATGTAATATACCGGAATCAAAAAGTTTGAAAAGCACCTAAACATGATTTTTGGACATATTGGAGTGTATTGGGTGCGTTCGTGGCAAAAACTCACTTCGCGACTCGCGCGGCGAACTTTTGTCAATTAATGCCGATATTGCCACTCGTGGGTGCGATGTAATATACAGGAATCAAAATGTTCAAAAAGCACCTAAACATGATCTTTGGACATTGGAGTGTATTGGGTGCGTTCGTTGCTAAAACTCACTTCGCGACTCGCGCGTCGAACTTTTGTCAATTAATGCCGATATTGCCACTCGTGGGTGCGTTGTTTTTAACCGGAACGAAAAAGTTCAAAAAGCACCAAAACATGATTTTTGGACATATTGGATTGCATTGGGTGCGTTCGAGGCAAAAACTCACTTCGCGACTCGCGCGGCGAACTTTTGTCAATTAATGCCGATATTGCCACTCGTAGGTGCGTTGTTTTTAACCGAACGAAAAAGTGCAAAAAGCACCTAAACATGATTTTTGGACATATTGGAGTGTATTGGGTGCGTTCGTGGCAAAAACTCACTTCGCGACTCGCGCGGCGACCTTTTGTCAATTAATGCCGGTATTGCCACTCGTGGGTGCGTTGTTTTTAACCGGAACGAAAAGGTTCAAAAAGCACCAAAACATAATTTTTGGACATATTGGAGTGTATTGGGTGCGTTCGTGGCAAAAACTCACCTCGCGACTCGCGCGGCGAACTTTTGTCAATTAATGCCGATATTGCCACACGTGGGTGCGATGTAATATACCGGAATCAAAAAGTTCAAAATTCACCTAAACATGATTTTTGGACATATTGGAGTGTATTGGGTGCGTTCGTGGCAAAAACTCACCTCGCGACTCGCGCGGCGAACTTTTGTCAATTAATGCCGATATTGCCACACGTGGGTGCGATGTAATATACCGGAATCAAAAAGTTCAAAATGCACCTAAACATGATTTTTGGACATATTGGAGTGTATTGGGTGCGTTCGTGGCAAAAACTCACTTCGCGACTCGCGCGGCGACCTTTTGTCAATTAATGCCGGTATTGCCACTCGTGGGTGCATTGTTTTTAACCGGAACGAAAAAGTTCAAAAACCACCTAAACATGATTTTTGGACATATTGGAGTGTATTGGGTGCGTTCGTGGCAAAAACTCACTTTGCGAGTCGCGCGGCGACCTTTTGTCAATTAATGCCGGTATTGCCACTCGTGGATGCGTTGTTTTTAACCGGACGAAAAAGTGCAAAAAGCACCTAAACATGATTTTTGGACATATTGGAGTGTATTGGGTGCATTCGTGGCAAAAACTCACTTCGCGACTCGCGCGGCGACCTTTTGTCAATTAATGCCGGTATTGCCACTCGTGGGTGCGTTGTTTTTAACCGGAACGAAAAAGTTCAAAAAGCACCTAAACATGATTTTTGGACATATAGGAGTGTATTGGGTGCGTTCGTTGCAAAAACTCACTTCGCGACTCGCGCGGCGACCTTTTGTCAATTAATGCCGATATTGCCACTCATGGGTGCGTTGTTTTTAACCGGAACGAAAAAGTTCAAAAAGCACCAAAACATGATTTTTGGACATATTGGAGTGTATTGGGTGCCGTTCGTGGCAAAAACTCACTTCGCGACTCGCGCGGCGAACTTTTGTCAAGTAATGCCGATATTGCCACACGTGGGTGCGATGTAATATACCGGAATCAAAAAGTTGGAAAAGCACCTAAACATGATTTTTGGACATATTGGAGTGTATTGGGTGCGTTCGTGGCAAAAACTCACTTCGCGACTCGCGCGGCGAACTTTTGTCAATTAATGCCGATATTGCCACTCGTGGGTGCGATGTAATATACAGGAATCAAAATGTTCAAAAAGCACCTAAACATGATCTTTGGACATTGGAGTGTATTGGGTGCGTTCGTTGCTAAAACTCACTTCGCGACTCGCGCGTCGAACTTTTGTCAATTAATGCCGATATTGCCACTCGTGGGTGCGTTGTTTTTAACCGGAACGAAAAAGTTCAAAAAGCACCAAAACATGATTTTTGGACATATTGGATTGCATTGGGTGCGTTCGTGGCAAAAACTCACTTCGCGACTCGCGCGGCGAACTTTTGTCAATTAATGCCGATATTGCCACTCGTAGGTGCGTTGTTTTTAACCGAACGAAAACGTGCAAAAAGCACCTAAACATGATTTTTGGACATATTGGAGTGTATTGGGTGCGTTCGTGGCAAAAACTCACTTCGCGACTCGCGCGGCGACCTTTTGTCAATTAATGCCGGTATTGCCACTCGTGGGTGCGTTGTTTTTAACCGGAACGAAAAGGTTCAAAAAGCACCAAAACATTATTTTTGGACATATTGGAGTGTATTGGGTGCGTTCGTGGCAAAAACTCACCTCGCGACTCGCGCGGCGAACTTTTGTCAATTAATGCCGATATTGCCACACGTGGGTGCGATGTAATATACCGGAATCAAAAAGTTCAAAATGCACCTAAACATGATTTTTGGACATATTGGAGTGTATTGGGTGCGTTCGTGGCAAAAACTCACCTCGCGACTCGCGCGGCGAACTTTTGTCAATTAATGCCGATATTGCCACACGTGGGTGCGATGTAATATACCGGAATCAAAAAGTTCAAAATGCACCTAAACATGATTTTTGGACATATTGGAGTGTATTGGGTGCGTTCGTGGCAAAAACTCACTTCGCGACTCGCGCGGCGACCTTTTGTCAATTAATGCCGGTATTGCCACTCGTGGGTGCATTGTTTTTAACCGGAACGAAAAAGTTCAAAAAGCACCTAAACATGATTTTTGGACATATTGGAGTGTATTGGGTGCATTCGTGGCAAAAACTCACTTCGCGACTCGCGCGGCGACCTTTTGTCAATTAATGCCGGTATTGTCACTCGTGGGTGCGTTGTTTTTAACCGGAACGAAAAAGTTCAAAAAGCACCAAAACATGATTTTTGGACATATTGGATTGCATTGGGTGCGTTCGTGGCAAAAACTCACTTCGCGACTCGCGCGGCGAACTTTTGTCAATTAATGCCGATATTGCCACTCGTGGGTGCGTTGTTTTTAACCGAACGAAAAAGTGCAAAAAGCACCTAAACATGATTTTTGGACATATTGTACTGTATTGGGTGCGTTCGTGGCAAAAACTCACCTCGCGACTCGCGCGGCGAACTTTTGTCAATTAATGCCGGTATTGCCACTCGTGGGTGCGTTGTTTTTAACCGGAACGAAAAAGTTCAAAAAGCACCTAAACATGATTTTTGGACATATAGGAGTGTATTGGGTGCGTTCGTTGCAAAAACTCACTTCGCGACTCGCGCGGCGACCTTTTGTCAATTAATGCCGATATTGCCACTCGTGGGTGCGTTGTTTTTAACCGGAACGAAAAAGTTCAAAAAGCACCAAAACATGATTTTTGGACATATTGGAGTGTATTGGGTGCCGTTCGTGGCAAAAACTCACTTCGCGACTCGCGCGGCGAACTTTTGTCAATTAATGCCGATATTGCCACACGTGGGTGCGATGTAATATACCGGAATCAAAAAGTTTGAAAAGCACCTAAACATGATTTTTGGACATATTGGAGTGTATTGGGTGCGTTCGTGGCAAAAACTCACTTCGCGACTCGCGCGGCGAACTTTTGTCAATTAATGCCGATATTGCCACTCGTGGGTGCGATGTAATATACAGGAATCAAAATGTTCAAAAAGCACCTAAACATGATCTTTGGACATTGGAGTGTATTGGGTGTGTTCGTTGCTAAAACTCACTTCGCGACTCGCGCGTCGAACTTTTGTCAATTAATGCCGATATTGCCACTCGTGGGTGCGTTGTTTTTAACCGGAACGAAAAAGTTCAAAAAGCACCAAAACATGATTTTTGGACATATTGGATTGCATTGGGTGCGTTCGTGGCAAAAACTCACTTCGCGACTCGCGCGGCGAACTTTTGTCAATTAATGCCGATATTGCCACACGTAGGTGCGTTGTTTTTAACCGAACGAAAAAGTGCAAAAAGCACCTAAACATGATTTTTGGACATATTGGAGTGTATTGGGTGCGTTCGTGGCAAAAACTCACTTCGCGACTCGCGCGGCGACCTTTTGTCAATTAATGCCGGTATTGCCACTCGTGGGTGCGTTGTTTTTAACCGGAACGAAAAGGTTCAAAAAGCACCAAAACATGATTTTTGGACATATTGGAGTGTATTGGGTGCGTTCGTGGCAAAAACCCACCTCGCGACTCGCGCGGCGAACTTTTGTCAATTAATGCCGATATTGCCACACGTGGGTGCGATGTAATATACCGGAATCAAAAAGTTCAAAATGCACCTAAACATGATTTTTGGACATATTGGAGTGTATTGGGTGCGTTCGTGGCAAAAACTCACCTCGCGACTCGCGCGGCGAACTTTTGTCAATTAATGCCGATATTGCCACTCGTGGGTGCGATGTAATATACAGGAATCAAAATGTTCAAAAAGCACCTAAACATGATCTTTGGACATTGGAGTGTATTGGGTGCGTTCGTTGCTAAAACTCACTTCGCGACTCGCGCGTCGAACTTTTGTCAATTAATGCCGATATTGCCACTCGTGGGTGCGTTGTTTTTAACCGGAACGAAAAAGTTCAAAAAGCACCAAAACATGATTTTTGGACATATTGGATTGCATTGGGTGCGTTCGTGGCAAAAACTCACTTCGCGACTCGCGCGGCGAACTTTTGTCAATTAATGCCGATATTGCCACACGTAGGTGCGTTGTTTTTAACCGAACGAAAAAGTGCAAAAAGCACCTAAACATGATTTTTGGACATATTGGAGTGTATTGGGTGCGTTCGTGGCAAAAACTCACTTCGCGACTCGCGCGGCGACCTTTTGTCAATTAATGCCGGTATTGCCACTCGTGGGTGCGTTGTTTTTAACCGGAACGAAAAGGTTCAAAAAGCACCAAAACATGATTTTTGGACATATTGGAGTGTATTGGGTGCGTTCGTGGCAAAAACTCACCTCGCGACTCGCGTGGCGAACTTTTGTCAATTAATGCCGCTATTGCCACACGTGGGTGCGATGTAATATACCGGAATCAAAAAGTTCAAAATGCACCTAAACATGATTTTTGGACATATTGGAGTGTATTGGGTGCGTTCGTGGCAAAAACTCACCTCGCGACTCGCGCGGCGAACTTTTGTCAATTAATGCCGATATTGCCACACGTGGGTGCGATGTAATATACCGGAATCAAAAAGTTCAAAATGCACCTAAACATGATTTTTGGACATATTGGAGTGTATTGGGTGCGTTCGTGGCAAAAACTCACTTCGCGACTCGCGCGGCGACCTTTTGTCAATTAATGCCGGTATTGCCACTCGTGGGTGCATTGTTTTTAACCGGAACGAAAAAGTTCAAAAAGCACCTAAACATGATTTTTGGACATATTGGAGTGTATTGGGTGCGTTCGTGGCAAAAACTCACTTCGCGAGTCGCGCGGCGACCTTTTGTCAATTAATGCCGGTATTGCCACTCGTGGGTGCGTTGTTTTTAACCGGACGAAAAAGTGCAAAAAGCACCTAAACATGATTTTTGGACATATTGGAGTGTATTGGGTGCATTCGTGGCAAAAACTCACTTCGCGACTCGCGCGGCGACCTTTTGTCAATTAATGCCGATATTGCCACTCGTGGGTGCGTTGTTTTTAACCGAACGAAAAAGTTCAAAAAGCACCAAAACATGATTTTTGGACATATTGGAGTGTATTGGGTGCCGTTCGTGGCAAAAACTCACCTCGCGACTCGCGCGGCGAACTTTTGTCAATTAATGCCGGTATTGCCACTCGTGGGTGCGTTGTTTTTAACCGGAACGAAAAAGTTCAAAAAGCACCTAAACATGATTTTTGGACATATAGGAGTGTATTGGGTGCGTTCGTTGCAAAAACTCACTTCGCGACTCGCGCGGCGAACTTTTGTCAATTAATGCCGATATTGCCACTCGTGGGTGCGTTGTTTTTAACCGGAACGAAAAAGTTCAAAAAGCACCAAAACATGATTTTTGGACATATTGGAGTGTATTGGGTGCCGTTCGTGGCAAAAACTCACTTCGCGACTCGCGCGGCGAACTTTTGTCAATTAATGCCGATATTGCCACACGTGGGTGCGATGTAATATACCGGAATCAAAAAGTTTGAAAAGCACCTAAACATGATTTTTGGACATATTGGAGTGTATTGGGTGCGTTCGTGGCAAAAACTCACTTCGCGACTCGCGCGGCGAACTTTTGTCAATTAATGCCGATATTGCCACTCGTGGGTGCGATGTAATATACAGGAATCAAAATGTTCAAAAAGCACCTAAACATGATCTTTGGACATTGGAGTGTATTGGGTGTGTTCGTTGCTAAAACTCACTTCGCGACTCGCGCGTCGAACTTTTGTCAATTAATGCCGATATTGCCACTCGTGGGTGCGTTGTTTTTAACCGGAACGAAAAAGTTCAAAAAGCACCAAAACATGATTTTTGGACATATTGGATTGCATTGGGTGCGTTCGTGGCAAAAACTCACTTCGCGACTCGCGCGGCGAACTTTTGTCAATTAATGCCGATATTGCCACACGTAGGTGCGTTGTTTTTAACCGAACGAAAAAGTGCAAAAAGCACCTAAACATGATTTTTGGACATATTGGAGTGTATTGGGTGCGTTCGTGGCAAAAACTCACTTCGCGACTCGCGCGGCGACCTTTTGTCAATTAATGCCGGTATTGCCACTCGTGGGTGCGTTGTTTTTAACCGGAACGAAAAGGTTCAAAAAGCACCAAAACATGATTTTTGGACATATTGGAGTGTATTGGGTGCGTTCGTGGCAAAAACCCACCTCGCGACTCGCGCGGCGAACTTTTGTCAATTAATGCCGATATTGCCACACGTGGGTGCGATGTAATATACCGGAATCAAAAAGTTCAAAATGCACCTAAACATGATTTTTGGACATATTGGAGTGTATTGGGTGCGTTCGTGGCAAAAACTCACCTCGCGACTCGCGCGGCGAACTTTTGTCAATTAATGCCGATATTGCCACTCGTGGGTGCGATGTAATATACAGGAATCAAAATGTTCAAAAAGCACCTAAACATGATCTTTGGACATTGGAGTGTATTGGGTGCGTTCGTTGCTAAAACTCACTTCGCGACTCGCGCGTCGAACTTTTGTCAATTAATGCCGATATTGCCACTCGTGGGTGCGTTGTTTTTAACCGGAACGAAAAAGTTCAAAAAGCACCAAAACATGATTTTTGGACATATTGGATTGCATTGGGTGCGTTCGTGGCAAAAACTCACTTCGCGACTCGCGCGGCGAACTTTTGTCAATTAATGCCGATATTGCCACTCGTAGGTGCGTTGTTTTTAACCGAACGAAAAAGTGCAAAAAGCACCTAAACATGATTTTTGGACATATTGGAGTGTATTGGGTGCGTTCGTGGCAAAAACTCACTTCGCGACTCGCGCGGCGACCTTTTGTCAATTAATGCCGGTATTGCCACTCGTGGGTGCGTTGTTTTTAACCGGAACGAAAAGGTTCAAAAAGCACCAAAACATGATTTTTGGACATATTGGAGTGTATTGGGTGCGTTCGTGGCAAAAACTCACCTCGCGACTCGCGTGGCGAACTTTTGTCAATTAATGCCGATATTGCCACACGTGGGTGCGATGTAATATACCGGAATCAAAAAGTTCAAAATGCACCTAAACATGATTTTTGGACATATTGGAGTGTATTGGGTGCGTTCGTGGCAAAAACTCACCTCGCGACTCGCGCGGCGAACTTTTGTCAATTAATGCCGATATTGCCACACGTGGGTGCGATGTAATATACCGGAATCAAAAAGTTCAAAATGCACCTAAACATGATTTTTGGACATATTGGAGTGTATTGGGTGCGTTCGTGGCAAAAACTCACTTCGCGACTCGCGCGGCGACCTTTTGTCAATTAATGCCGGTATTGCCACTCGTGGGTGCATTGTTTTTAACCGGAACGAAAAAGTTCAAAAAGCACCTAAACATGATTTTTGGACATATTGGAGTGTATTGGGTGCGTTCGTGGCAAAAACTCACTTCGCGAGTCGCGCGGCGACCTTTTGTCAATTAATGCCGGTATTGCCACTCGTGGGTGCGTTGTTTTTAACCGGACGAAAAAGTGCAAAAAGCACCTAAACATGATTTTTGGACATATTGGAGTGTATTGGGTGCATTCGTGGCAAAAACTCACTTCGCGACTCGCGCGGCGACCTTTTGTCAATTAATGCCGATATTGCCACTCGTGGGTGCGTTGTTTTTAACCGGAACGAAAAAGTTCAAAAAGCACCAAAACATGATTTTTGGACATATTGGAGTGTATTGGGTGCCGTTCGTGGCAAAAACTCACTTCGCGACTCGCGCGGCGAACTTTTGTCAATTAATGCCGATATTGCCACACGTGGGTGCGATGTAATATACCGGAATCAAAAAGTTTGAAAAGCACCTAAACATGATTTTTGGACATATTGGAGTGTATTGGGTGCGTTCGTGGCAAAAACTCACTTCGCGACTCGCGCGGCGAACTTTTGTCAATTAATGCCGATATTGCCACTCGTGGGTGCGATGTAATATACAGGAATCAAAATGTTCAAAAAGCACCTAAACATGATCTTTGGACATTGGAGTGTATTGGGTGCGTTCGTTGCTAAAACTCACTTCGCGACTCGCGCGTCGAACTTTTGTCAATTAATGCCGATATTGCCACTCGTGGGTGCGTTGTTTTTAACCGGAACGAAAAAGTTCAAAAAGCACCAAAACATGATTTTTGGACATATTGGATTGCATTGGGTGCGTTCGTGGCAAAAACTCACTTCGCGACTCGCGCGGCGAACTTTTGTCAATTAATGCCGATATTGCCACTCGTAGGTGCGTTGTTTTTTACCGAACGAAAAAGTGCAAAAAGCACCTAAACATGATTTTTGGACATATTGGAGTGTATTGGGTGCGTTCGTGGCAAAAACTCACTTCGCGACTCGCGCGGCGACCTTTTGTCAATTAATGCCGGTATTGCCACTCGTGGGTGCGTTGTTTTTAACCGGAACGAAAAGGTTCAAAAAGCACCAAAACATGATTTTTGGACATATTGGAGTGTATTGGGTGCGTTCGTAGCAAAAACTCACCTCGCGACTCGCGCGGCAAACTTTTGTCAATTAATATCGATATTGCCACACGTGGGTGCGATGTAATATACCGGAATCAAAAAGTTCAAAATGCACCTAAACATGATTTTTGGACATATTGGAGTGTATTGGGTGCGTTTGTGGCAAAAACTCACTTCGCGACTCGCGCGGCGACCTTTTGTCAATTAATGCCGGTATTGCCACTCATGGGTGCGTTGTTTTTAACCGGAACGAAAAAGTTCAAAAAGCACCTAAACATGATTTTTGGACATATTGGAGTGTATTGGGTGCGTTCGTGGCAAAAACTCACCTCGCGACTCGCGCGGCGAACTTTTGTCAATTAATGCCGATATTGCCACACGTGGGTGCGATGTAATATACCGGAATCAAAAAGTTCAAAAAGCACCTAAACATGATTTTTGGACATATTGGAGTGTATTGGGTGTGTTCGTGGCCAAAACTCACTTCGCGACTCGCGCGGCGACCTTTTGTCAATTAATGCCGGTATTGCCACTCGTGGGTGCGTTGTTTTTAAGCGGAACGAAAAAGTTCAAAAAGCACCTAAACATGATTTTTGGACACATTGGAGTGTATTGCGTGCGTTCGTGGCAAAAACTCACTTCGCGACTCGCGCGGCGACCTTTTGTCAATTAATGCCGGTATTGCCACTTGTGGGTGCGTTGTTTTTAACCGGAACGAAAAAGTTCAAAAAGCACCTAAACATGATTTTTGGACATATTGGAGTGTATTGGGTGCGTTCGTGGCAAAAACTCACCTCGCGACTCGCGCGGCGAACTTTTGTCAATTAATGCCGATATTGCCACACGTGGGTGCGATGTAATATACCGGAATCAAGAAGTTCAAAATGCACCTAAACATGATTTTTGGACATATTGGAGTGTATTGGGTGCGTTCGTGGCAAAAACTCACTTCGCGACTCGCGCGGCGACCTTTTGTCAATTAATGCCGATATAGCCACTCGTGGGTGCGTTGTTTTTAACCGGAACGAAAAAGTTCAAAAAGCACCAAAACATGATTTTTGGACATATTGGAGTGTATTGGGTGCCGTTCGTGGCAAAAACTCACTTCGCGACTCGCGCGGCGAACTTTTGTCAATTAATGCCGATATTGCCACACGTGGGTGCGATGTAATATACCGGAATCAAAAAGTTTGAAAAGCACCTAAACATGATTTTTGGACATATTGGAGTGTATTGGGTGCCGTTCGTGGCAAAAACTCACCTCGCGACTCGCGCGGCGAACTTTTGTCAATTAATGCCGATATTGCCACACGTGGGTGCGATGTAATATACCGGAATCAAGAAGTTCAAAATGCACCTAAACATGATTTTTGGACATTGGAGTGTATTGGGTGCGTTCGTGGCAAAAACTCACTTCGCGACTCGCGCGGCGACCTTTTGTCAATTAATGCCGGTATTGCCACTCCTGGGTGCATTGTTTTTAACCGGAACGAAAAAGTTCAAAAAGCACCTAAACATGATTTTTGGACATATTGGAGTGTATTGGGTGCGTTCGTGGCAAAAACTCACTTCGCGAGTCGCGCGGCGACCTTTTGTCAATTAATGCCGGTATTGCCACTCGTGGGTGCGTTGTTTTTAACCGCAACGAAAAAGTTCAAAAAGCACCTAAACATGATTTTTGGACATATTGGAGTGTATTGGGTGGGTTCGTGGCAAAAACTCACTTCGCGACTCATGCGGCGACCTTTTGTCAATTAATGCCGGTATTGCCACTCGTGGGTGCATTGTTTTTAACTGGAACGAAAAAGTTCAAAAAGTACCTAAACATGATTTTTGGACATATTGGAGTGTATTGGGTGCGTTCGTGGCAAAAACTCACTTCGCAACTCGCGCGGCGACCTTTTGTCAATTAATGCCGGTATTGCCACTCGTGGGTGCGTTGTTTTTAACCGGAACGAAAAAGTTCAAAAAGCACCAAAACATGATTTTTGGACATATTGGAGTGTATTGGGTGCGTTCGTGGCAAAAACTCACTTCGCGAGTCGCGCGGCGAACTTTTGGCAATTAATGCCGATATTGCCACTCGTGGGTGCGTTGTTTTTAACCGGAACGAAAAAGTTCAAAAAGCACCAAAACATGATTTTTGGACATATTGGATTGCATTGGGTGCGTTCGTGGCAAAAACTCACTTCGCGACTCGCGCGGCGAACTTTTGTCAATTAATGCCGATATTGCCACTCGTAGGTGCGTTGTTTTTAACCGAACGAAAAAGTGCAAAAAGCACCTAAACATGATTTTTGGACATATTGGAGTGTATTGGGTGCGTTCGTGGCAAAAACTCACTTCGCGACTCGCGCGGCGACCTTTTGTCAATTAATGCCGGTATTGCCACTCGTGGGTGCGTTGTTTTTAACCGGAACGAAAAGGTTCAAAAAGCACCAAAACATGATTTTTGGACATATTGGAGTGTATTGGGTGCGTTTGTGGCAAAAACTCACCTCGCGACTCGCGCGGCGAACTTTTGTCAATTAATGTCGATATTGCCACACGTGGGTGCGATGTAATATACCGGAATCAAAAAGTTCAAAATGCACCTAAACATGATTTTTGGACATATTGGAGTGTATTGGGAGCGTTCGTGGCAAAAACTCACCTCGCGACTCGCGCGGCGAACTTTTGTCAATTAATGCCGATATTGCCACTCGTGGGTGCGATGTAATATACAGGAAGCAAAATGTTCAAAAAGCACCTAAACATGATCTTTGGACATTGGAGTGTATTGGGTGCGTTCGTTGCTAAAACTCACTTCGCGACTCGCGCGTCGAACTTTTGTCAATTAATGCCGATATTGCCACTCGTGGGTGCGTTGTTTTTAACCGGAACGAAAAAGTTCAAAAAGCACCAAAACATGATTTTTGGACATATTGGATTGCATTGGGTGCGTTCGTGGCAAAAACTCACTTCGCGACTCGCGCGGCGAACTTTTGTCAATTAATGCCGATATTGCCACTCGTAGGTGCGTTGTTTTTAACCGAACGAAAAAGTGCAAAAAGCACCTAAACATGATTTTTGGACATATTGGAGTGTATTGGGTGCGTTCGTGGCAAAAACTCACTTCGCGACTCGCGCGGCGACCTTTTGTCAATTAATGCCGGTATTGCCACTCGCGGGTGCGTTGTTTTTAACCGGAATGAAAAGGTTCAAAAAGCACCTAAACATGATTTTTGGACATATTGGAGTGTATTGGGTGCGTTCGTGGCAAAAACTCACCTCGCGACTCGCGCGGCGAACTTTTGTCAATTAATGCCGATATTGCCACACGTGGGTGCGATGTAATATACCGGAATCAAAAAGTTCAAAAAGCACCTAAACATGATTTTTGGACATATTGGAGTGTATTGGGTGTGTTCGTGGCCAAAACTCACTTCGCGACTCGCGCGGCGACCTTTTGTCAATTAATGCCGGTATTGCCACTCGTGGGTGCGTTGTTTTTAAGCGGAACGAAAAAGTTCAAAAAGCACCTAAACATGATTTTTGGACACATTGGAGTGTATTGCGTGCGTTCGTGGCAAAAACTCACTTCGCGACTCGCGCGGCGACCTTTTGTCAATTAATGCCGGTATTGCCACTCGTGGGTGCGTTGTTTTTAACCGGAACGAAAAGGTTCAAAAAGCACCAAAACATGATTTTTGGACATATTGGAGTGTATTGGGTGCGTTCGTGGCAAAAACTCACCTCGCGACTCGCGCGGCGAACTTTTGTCAATTAATGCCGATATTGCCACTCGTAGGTGCGTTGTTTTTAACCGAACGAAAAAGTGCAAAAAGCACCTAAACATGATTTTTGGACATATTGGAGTGTATTGGGTGCGTTCGTGGCAAAAACTCACTTCGCGACTCGCGCGGCGACCTTTTGTCAATTAATGCCGGTATTGCCACTCGTGGGTGCGTTGTTTTTAACCGGAACGAAAAGGTTCAAAAAGCACCAAAACATGATTTTTGGACATATTGGAGTGTATTGGGTGCGTTCGTGGCAAAAACTCACCTCGCGACTCGCGCGGCGAACTTTTGTCAATTAATGTCGATATTGCCACACGTGGGTGCGATGTAATATACCGGAATCAAAAAGTTCAAAATGCACCTAAACATGATTTTTGGACATATTGGAGTGTATTGGGTGCGTTCGTGGCAAAAACTCACCTCGCGACTCGCGCGGCGAACTTTTGTCAATTAATGCCGATATTGCCACACGTGGGTGCGATGTAATATACCGGAATCAAAAAGTTCAAAAAGCACCTAAACATGATTTTTGGACATATTGGAGTGTATTGGGTGTGTTCGTGGCCAAAACTCACTTCGCGACTCGCGCGGCGACCTTTTGTCAATTAATGCCGGTATTGCCACTCGTGGGTGCGTTGTTTTTAAGCGGAACGAAAAAGTTCAAAAAGCACCTAAACATGATTTTTGGACACATTGGAGTGTATTGCGTGCGTTCGTGGCAAAAACTCACTTCGCGACTCGCGCGGCGACCTTTTGTCAATTAATGCCGGTATTGCCACTCGTGGGTGCGTTGTTTTTAACCGGAACGAAAAGGTTCAAAAAGCACCAAAACATGATTTTTGGACATATTGGAGTGTATTGGGTGCGTTCGTGGCAAAAACTCACCTCGCGACTCGCGCGGCGAACTTTTGTCAATTAATGCCGATATTGCCACTCGTAGGTGCGTTGTTTTTAACCGAACGAAAAAGTGCAAAAAGCACCTAAACATGATTTTTGGACATATTGGAGTGTATTGGGTGCGTTCGTGGCAAAAACTCACTTCGCGACTCGCGCGGCGACCTTTTGTCAATTAATGCCGGTATTGCCACTCGTGGGTGCGTTGTTTTTAACCGGAACGAAAAGGTTCAAAAAGCACCAAAACATGATTTTTGGACATATTGGAGTGTATTGGGTGCGTTCGTGGCAAAAACTCACCTCGCGACTCGCGCGGCGAACTTTTGTCAATTAATGTCGATATTGCCACACGTGGGTGCGATGTAATATACCGGAATCAAAAAGTTCAAAATGCACCTAAACATGATTTTTGGACATATTGGAGTGTATTGGGTGCGTTCGTGGCAAAAACTCACCTCGCGACTTGCGCGGCGAACTTTTGTCAATTAATGCCGATATTGCCACTCGTGGGTGCGATGTAATATACAGGAATCAAAATGTTCAAAAAGCACCTAAACATGATCTTTGGACATTGGAGTGTATTGGGTGCGTTCGTTGCTAAAACTCACTTCGCGACTCGCGCGTCGAACTTTTGTCAATTAATGCCGATATTGCCACTCGTGGGTGCGTTGTTTTTAACCGGAACGAAAAAGTTCAAAAAGCACCAAAACATGATTTTTGGACATATTGGATTGCATTGGGTGCGTTCGTGGCAAAAACTCACTTCGCGACTCGCGCGGCGAACTTTTGTCAATTAATGCCGATATTGCCACTCGTAGGTGCGTTGTTTTTAACCGAACGAAAAAGTGCAAAAAGCACCTAAACATGATTTTTGGACATATTGGAGTGTATTGGGTGCGTTCGTGGCAAAAACTCACTTCGCGACTCGCGCGGCGACCTTTTGTCAATTAATGCCGGTATTGCCACTCGTGGGTGCGTTGTTTTTAACCGGAATGAAAAGGTTCAAAAAGCACCAAAACATGATTTTTGGACATATTGGAGTGTATTGGGTGCGTTCGTGGCAAAAACTCACCTCGCGACTCGCGTGGCGAACTTTTGTCAATTAATGCCGATATTGCCACACGTGGGTGCGATGTAATATACCGGAATCAAAAAGTTCAAAATGCACCTAAACATGATTTTTGGACATATTGGAGTGTATTGGGTGCGTTCGTGGCAAAAACTCACCTCGCGACTCGCGCGGCGAACTTTTGTCAATTAATGCCGATATTGCCACACGTGGGTGCGATGTAATATACCGGAATCAAAAAGTTCAAAATGCACCTAAACATGATTTTTGGACATATTGGAGTGTATTGGGTGCGTTCGTGGCAAAAACTCACTTCGCGACTCGCGCGGCGACCTTTTGTCAATTAATGCCGGTATTGCCACTCGTGGGTGCATTGTTTTTAACCGGAACGAAAAAGTTCAAAAAGCACCTAAACATGATTTTTGGACATATTGGAGTGTATTGGGTGCGTTCGTGGCAAAAACTCACTTTGCGAGTCGCGCGGCGACCTTTTGTCAATTAATGCCGGTATTGCCACTCGTGGATGCGTTGTTTTTAACCGGACGAAAAAGTGCAAAAAGCACCTAAACATGATTTTTGGACATATTGGAGTGTATTGGGTGCATTCGTGGCAAAAACTCACTTCGCGACTCGCGCGGCGACCTTTTGTCAATTAATGCCGGTATTGCCACTCGTGGGTGCGTTGTTTTTAACCGGAACGAAAAAGTTCAAAAAGCACCAAAACATGATTTTTGGACATATTGGATTGCATTGGGTGCGTTCGTGGCAAAAACTCACTTCGCGACTCGCGCGGCGAACTTTTGTCAATTAATGCCGATATTGCCACTCGTGGGTGCGTTGTTTTTAACCGAACGAAAAAGTGCAAAAAGCACCTAAACATGATTTTTGGACATATTGTACTGTATTGGGTGCGTTCGTGGCAAAAACTCACTTCGCGACTCGCGCGGCGAACTTTTGTCAATTAATGCCGATATTGCCACTCGTGGGTGCGTTGTTTTTAACCGGAACGAAAAAGTTCAAAAAGCACCTAAACATGATTTTTGGACATATTGGAGTGTATTGGGTGCGTTCGTTGCAAAAACTCACTTCGCGACTCGCGCGGCGACCTTTTGTCAATTAATACCGGTATTGCCACTCGTGGGTGCGTTGTTTTTAACCGGAACGAAAAAGTTCAAAAAGCACCAAAACATGATTTTTGGACATATTGGAGTGTATTGTGTGCCGTTCGTGGCAAAAACTCATTTCGCGACTCGCGCGGCGAACTTTTGTCAATTAATGCCGATATAGCCACACGTGGGTGCGATGTAATATACCGGAATCAAAAAGTTTGAAAAGCACCTAAACATGATTTTTGGACATATTGGAGTGTATTGGGTGCGTTCGTGGCAAAAACTCACTTCGCGACTCGCGCGGCGAACTTTTGTCAATTAATGCCGATATTGCCACTCGTAGGTGCGTTGTTTTTAACCGAACGAAAAAGTGCAAAAAGCACCTAAACATGATTTTTGGACATATTGGAGTGTATTGGGTGCGTTCGTGGCAAAAACTCACTTCGCGACTCGCGCGGCGACCTTTTGTCAATTAATGCCGGTATTGCCACTCGTGGGTGCGTTGTTTTTAACCGGAATGAAAAGGTTCAAAAAGCACCAAAACATGATTTTTGGACATATTGGAGTGTATTGGGTGCGTTCGTGGCAAAAACTCACCTCGCGACTCGCGTGGCGAACTTTTGTCAATTAATGCCGATATTGCCACACGTGGGTGCGATGTAATATACCGGAATCAAAAAGTTCAAAATGCACCTAAACATGATTTTTGGACATATTGGAGTGTATTGGGTGCGTTCGTGGCAAAAACTCACCTCGCGACTCGCGCGGCGAACTTTTGTCAATTAATGCCGATATTGCCACACGTGGGTGCGATGTAATATACCGGAATCAAAAAGTTCAAAATGCACCTAAACATGATTTTTGGACATATTGGAGTGTATTGGGTGCGTTCGTGGCAAAAACTCACTTCGCGACTCGCGCGGCGACCTTTTGTCAATTAATGCCGGTATTGCCACTCGTGGGTGCATTGTTTTTAACCGGAACGAAAAAGTTCAAAAAGCACCTAAACATGATTTTTGGACATATTGGAGTGTATTGGGTGCGTTCGTGGCAAAAACTCACTTTGCGAGTCGCGCGGCGACCTTTTGTCAATTAATGCCGGTATTGCCACTCGTGGATGCGTTGTTTTTAACCGGACGAAAAAGTGCAAAAAGCACCTAAACATGATTTTTGGACATATTGGAGTGTATTGGGTGCATTCGTGGCAAAAACTCACTTCGCGACTCGCGCGGCGACCTTTTGTCAATTAATGCCGGTATTGCCACTCGTGGGTGCGTTGTTTTTAACCGGAACGAAAAGGTTCAAAAAGCACCAAAACATGATTTTTGGACATATTGGAGTGTATTGGGTGCGTTCGTGGCAAAAACTCACCTCGCGACTCGCGCGGCGAACTTTTGTCAATTAATGCCGATATTGCCACTCGTAGGTGCGTTGTTTTTAACCGAACGAAAAAGTGCAAAAAGCACCTAAACATGATTTTTGGACATATTGGAGTGTATTGGGTGCGTTCGTGGCAAAAACTCACTTCGCGACTCGCGCGGCGACCTTTTGTCAATTAATGCCGGTATTGCCACTCGTGGGTGCGTTGTTTTTAACCGGAACGAAAAGGTTCAAAAAGCACCAAAACATGATTTTTGGACATATTGGAGTGTATTGGGTGCGTTCGTGGCAAAAACTCACCTCGCGACTCGCGCGGCGAACTTTTGTCAATTAATGTCGATATTGCCACACGTGGGTGCGATGTAATATACCGGAATCAAAAAGTTCAAAATGCACCTAAACATGATTTTTGGACATATTGGAGTGTATTGGGTGCGTTCGTGGCAAAAACTCACCTCGCGACTCGCGCGGCGAACTTTTGTCAATTAATGCCGATATTGCCACACGTGGGTGCGATGTAATATACCGGAATCAAAAAGTTCAAAAAGCACCTAAACATGATTTTTGGACATATTGGAGTGTATTGGGTGTGTTCGTGGCCAAAACTCACTTCGCGACTCGCGCGGCGACCTTTTGTCAATTAATGCCGGTATTGCCACTCGTGGGTGCGTTGTTTTTAAGCGGAACGAAAAAGTTCAAAAAGCACCTAAACATGATTTTTGGACACATTGGAGTGTATTGCGTGCGTTCGTGGCAAAAACTCACTTCGCGACTCGCGCGGCGACCTTTTGTCAATTAATGCCGGTATTGCCACTCGTGGGTGCGTTGTTTTTAACCGGAACGAAAAGGTTCAAAAAGCACCAAAACATGATTTTTGGACATATTGGAGTGTATTGGGTGCGTTCGTGGCAAAAACTCACCTCGCGACTCGCGCGGCGAACTTTTGTCAATTAATGCCGATATTGCCACTCGTAGGTGCGTTGTTTTTAACCGAACGAAAAAGTGCAAAAAGCACCTAAACATGATTTTTGGACATATTGGAGTGTATTGGGTGCGTTCGTGGCAAAAACTCACTTCGCGACTCGCGCGGCGACCTTTTGTCAATTAATGCCGGTATTGCCACTCGTGGGTGCGTTGTTTTTAACCGGAACGAAAAGGTTCAAAAAGCACCAAAACATGATTTTTGGACATATTGGAGTGTATTGGGTGCGTTCGTGGCAAAAACTCACCTCGCGACTCGCGCGGCGAACTTTTGTCAATTAATGTCGATATTGCCACACGTGGGTGCGATGTAATATACCGGAATCAAAAAGTTCAAAATGCACCTAAACATGATTTTTGGACATATTGGAGTGTATTGGGTGCGTTCGTGGCAAAAACTCACCTCGCGACTTGCGCGGCGAACTTTTGTCAATTAATGCCGATATTGCCACTCGTGGGTGCGATGTAATATACAGGAATCAAAATGTTCAAAAAGCACCTAAACATGATCTTTGGACATTGGAGTGTATTGGGTGCGTTCGTTGCTAAAACTCACTTCGCGACTCGCGCGTCGAACTTTTGTCAATTAATGCCGATATTGCCACTCGTGGGTGCGTTGTTTTTAACCGGAACGAAAAAGTTCAAAAAGCACCAAAACATGATTTTTGGACATATTGGATTGCATTGGGTGCGTTCGTGGCAAAAACTCACTTCGCGACTCGCGCGGCGAACTTTTGTCAATTAATGCCGATATTGCCACTCGTAGGTGCGTTGTTTTTAACCGAACGAAAAAGTGCAA
Organism: Oryza sativa Japonica Group; assembly: GCF_034140825.1. Taxonomy (NCBI): domain Eukaryota; kingdom Viridiplantae; phylum Streptophyta; class Magnoliopsida; order Poales; family Poaceae; genus Oryza; species Oryza sativa. The sequence goes on from NC_089040.1 coordinate 16,306,469, forward strand.
AAAGCACCTAAACATGATTTTTGGACATATTGGAGTGTATTGGGTGCGTTCGTGGCAAAAACTCACTTCGCGACTCGCGCGGCGACCTTTTGTCAATTAATGCCGGTATTGCCACTCGTGGGTGCGTTGTTTTTAACCGGAATGAAAAGGTTCAAAAAGCACCAAAACATGATTTTTGGACATATTGGAGTGTATTGGGTGCGTTCGTGGCAAAAACTCACCTCGCGACTCGCGTGGCGAACTTTTGTCAATTAATGCCGATATTGCCACACGTGGGTGCGATGTAATATACCGGAATCAAAAAGTTCAAAATGCACCTAAACATGATTTTTGGACATATTGGAGTGTATTGGGTGCGTTCGTGGCAAAAACTCACCTCGCGACTCGCGCGGCGAACTTTTGTCAATTAATGCCGATATTGCCACACGTGGGTGCGATGTAATATACCGGAATCAAAAAGTTCAAAATGCACCTAAACATGATTTTTGGACATATTGGAGTGTATTGGGTGCGTTCGTGGCAAAAACTCACTTCGCGACTCGCGCGGCGACCTTTTGTCAATTAATGCCGGTATTGCCACTCGTGGGTGCATTGTTTTTAACCGGAACGAAAAAGTTCAAAAAGCACCTAAACATGATTTTTGGACATATTGGAGTGTATTGGGTGCGTTCGTGGCAAAAACTCACTTTGCGAGTCGCGCGGCGACCTTTTGTCAATTAATGCCGGTATTGCCACTCGTGGATGCGTTGTTTTTAACCGGACGAAAAAGTGCAAAAAGCACCTAAACATGATTTTTGGACATATTGGAGTGTATTGGGTGCATTCGTGGCAAAAACTCACTTCGCGACTCGCGCGGCGACCTTTTGTCAATTAATGCCGGTATTGCCACTCGTGGGTGCGTTGTTTTTAACCGGAACGAAAAAGTTCAAAAAGCACCAAAACATGATTTTTGGACATATTGGATTGCATTGGGTGCGTTCGTGGCAAAAACTCACTTCGCGACTCGCGCGGCGAACTTTTGTCAATTAATGCCGATATTGCCACTCGTGGGTGCGTTGTTTTTAACCGAACGAAAAAGTGCAAAAAGCACCTAAACATGATTTTTGGACATATTGTACTGTATTGGGTGCGTTCGTGGCAAAAACTCACTTCGCGACTCGCGCGGCGAACTTTTGTCAATTAATGCCGATATTGCCACTCGTGGGTGCGTTGTTTTTAACCGGAACGAAAAAGTTCAAAAAGCACCTAAACATGATTTTTGGACATATTGGAGTGTATTGGGTGCGTTCGTTGCAAAAACTCACTTCGCGACTCGCGCGGCGACCTTTTGTCAATTAATACCGGTATTGCCACTCGTGGGTGCGTTGTTTTTAACCGGAACGAAAAAGTTCAAAAAGCACCAAAACATGATTTTTGGACATATTGGAGTGTATTGTGTGCCGTTCGTGGCAAAAACTCATTTCGCGACTCGCGCGGCGAACTTTTGTCAATTAATGCCGATATAGCCACACGTGGGTGCGATGTAATATACCGGAATCAAAAAGTTTGAAAAGCACCTAAACATGATTTTTGGACATATTGGAGTGTATTGGGTGCGTTCGTGGCAAAAACTCACTTCGCGACTCGCGCGGCGAACTTTTGTCAATTAATGCCGATATTGCCACTCGTAGGTGCGTTGTTTTTAACCGAACGAAAAAGTGCAAAAAGCACCTAAACATGATTTTTGGACATATTGGAGTGTATTGGGTGCGTTCGTGGCAAAAACTCACTTCGCGACTCGCGCGGCGACCTTTTGTCAATTAATGCCGGTATTGCCACTCGTGGGTGCGTTGTTTTTAACCGGAATGAAAAGGTTCAAAAAGCACCAAAACATGATTTTTGGACATATTGGAGTGTATTGGGTGCGTTCGTGGCAAAAACTCACCTCGCGACTCGCGTGGCGAACTTTTGTCAATTAATGCCGATATTGCCACACGTGGGTGCGATGTAATATACCGGAATCAAAAAGTTCAAAATGCACCTAAACATGATTTTTGGACATATTGGAGTGTATTGGGTGCGTTCGTGGCAAAAACTCACCTCGCGACTCGCGCGGCGAACTTTTGTCAATTAATGCCGATATTGCCACACGTGGGTGCGATGTAATATACCGGAATCAAAAAGTTCAAAATGCACCTAAACATGATTTTTGGACATATTGGAGTGTATTGGGTGCGTTCGTGGCAAAAACTCACTTCGCGACTCGCGCGGCGACCTTTTGTCAATTAATGCCGGTATTGCCACTCGTGGGTGCATTGTTTTTAACCGGAACGAAAAAGTTCAAAAAGCACCTAAACATGATTTTTGGACATATTGGAGTGTATTGGGTGCGTTCGTGGCAAAAACTCACTTTGCGAGTCGCGCGGCGACCTTTTGTCAATTAATGCCGGTATTGCCACTCGTGGATGCGTTGTTTTTAACCGGACGAAAAAGTGCAAAAAGCACCTAAACATGATTTTTGGACATATTGGAGTGTATTGGGTGCATTCGTGGCAAAAACTCACTTCGCGACTCGCGCGGCGACCTTTTGTCAATTAATGCCGGTATTGCCACTCGTGGGTGCGTTGTTTTTAACCGGAACGAAAAAGTTCAAAAAGCACCAAAACATGATTTTTGGACATATTGGATTGCATTGGGTGCGTTCGTGGCAAAAACTCACTTCGCGACTCGCGCGGCGAACTTTTGTCAATTAATGCCGATATTGCCACTCGTGGGTGCGTTGTTTTTAACCGAACGAAAAAGTGCAAAAAGCACCTAAACATGATTTTTGGACATATTGTACTGTATTGGGTGCGTTCGTGGCAAAAACTCACTTCGCGACTCGCGCGGCGAACTTTTGTCAATTAATGCCGATATTGCCACTCGTGGGTGCGTTGTTTTTAACCGGAACGAAAAAGTTCAAAAAGCACCAAAACATGGTTTTTGGACATATTGGAGTGTATTGGGTGCGTTCGTGGCAAAAACTCACTTTGCGAGTCGCGCGGCGACCTTTTGTCAATTAATGCCGGTATTGCCACACGTGGGTGCGTTGTTTTTAACCGGAACGAAAAAGTTCAAAAAGCACCTAAACATGATTTTTGGACATATTGGACTGTATTGGGTGCATTCGTGGCAAAAACTCACTTCGCGACTCGCGCGGCGACCTTTTGTCAATTAATGCCGGTATTGCCACTCGTGGGTGCGTTGTTTTTAACCGGAACGAAAAAGTTCAAAAAGCACCTAAACATGATTTTTGGACATATTGGAGTGTATTGGGTGCGTTCGTTGCAAAAACTCACTTCGCGACTCGCGCGGCGACCTTTTGTCAATTAATGCCGGTATTGCCACTCGTGGGTGCGTTGTTTTTAACCGGAACGAAAAAGTTCAAAAAGCACCAAAACATGATTTTTGGACATATTGGAGTGTATTGGATTCCGTTCGTGGCAAAAACTCACTTCCCGACTCGCGCGGCGAACTTTTGTCAATTAATGCCGATATAGCCACACGTGGGTGCGATGTAATATACCGGAATCAAAAAGTTTGAAAAGCACCTAAACATGATTTTTGGACATATTGGAGTGTATTGGGTGCGTTCGTGGCAAAAACTCACTTCGCGACTCGCGCGGCGACCTTTTGTCAATTAATACCGGTATTGGCACTCGTGGGTGCGTTGTTTTTAACCGGAACGAAAAAGTTCAAAAAGCACCAAAACATGATTTTTGGACATATTGGAGTGTATTGGGTGCGTTCGTAGCAAAAACTCACCTCGCGACTCGCGCGGCAAACTTTTGTCAATTAATATCGATATTGCCACACGTGGGTGCGATGTAATATACCGGAATCAAAAAGTTCAAAATGCACCTAAACATGATTTTTGGACATATTGGAGTGTATTGGGTGCGTTTGTGGCAAAAACTCACTTCGCGACTCGCGCGGCGACCTTTTGTCAATTAATGCCGGTATTGCCACTCGCGGGTGCGTTGTTTTTAACCGGAACGAAAAAGTTCAAAAAGCACCTAAACATGATTTTTGGACATATTGGAGTGTATTGGGTGCGTTCGTGGCAAAAACTCACCTCGCGACTCGCGCGGCGAACTTTTGACAATTAATGCCGATATTGCCACACGTGGGTGCGATGTAATATACCGGAATCAAAAAGTTCAAAAAGCACCTAAACATGATTTTTGGACATATTGGAGTGTATTGGGTGTGTTCGTGGCCAAAACTCACTTCGCGACTCGCGCGGCGACCTTTTGTCAATTAATGCCGGTATTGCCACTCGTGGGTGCGTTGTTTTTAACCGGAACGAAAAAGTTCAAAAAGCACCTAAACATGATTTTTGGACATATTGGAGTGTATTGGGTGGGTTCGTGGCAAAAACTCACTTCGCGACTCATGCGGCGAACTTTTGTCAATTAATGCCGATATTGCCACACGTGGGTGCGATGTAATATACCGGAATCAAAAAGTTCAAAAAGCACCTAAACATGATTTTTGGACACATTGGAGTGTATTGCGTGCGTTCGTGGCAAAAACTCACTTCGCGACTCGCGCGGCGACCTTTTGTCAATTAATGCCGGTATTGCCACTTGTGGGTGCGTTGTTTTTAACCGGAACGAAAAAGTTCAAAAAGCACCTAAACATGATTTTTGGACATATTGGAGTGTATTGGGTGCGTTCGTGGCAAAAACTCACCTCGCGACTCGCGCGGCGAACTTTTGTCAATTAATGCCGATATTGCCACACGTGGGTGCGATGTAATATACCGGAATCAAGAAGTTCAAAATGCACCTAAACATGATTTTTGGACATATTGGAGTGTATTGGGTGCGTTCGTGGCAAAAACTCACTTCGCGACTCGCGCGGCGACCTTTTGTCAATTAATGCCGATATAGCCACTCGTGGGTGCGTTGTTTTTAACCGGAACGAAAAAGTTCAAAAAGCACCAAAACATGATTTTTGGACATATTGGAGTGTATTGGGTGCCGTTCGTGGCAAAAACTCACTTCGCGACTCGCGCGGCGAACTTTTGTCAATTAATGCCGATATTGCCACACGTGGGTGCGATGTAATATACCGGAATCAAAAAGTTTGAAAAGCACCTAAACATGATTTTTGGACATATTGGAGTGTATTGGGTGGGTTCGTGGCAAAAACTCACCTCGCGACTCGCGCGGCGAACTTTTGTCAATTAATGCCGATATTGCCACACGTGGGTGCGATGTAATATACCGGAATCAAAAAGTTCAAAAAGCACCTAAACATGATTTTTGGACACATTGGAGTGTATTGCGTGCGTTCGTGGCAAAAACTCACTTCGCGACTCACGCGGCGACCTTTTGTCAATTAATGCCGGTATTGCCACTTGTGGGTGCGTTGTTTTTAACCGGAACGAAAAAGTTCAAAAAGCACCTAAACATGATTTTTGGACATATTGGAGTGTATTGGGTGCGTTCGTGGCAAAAACTCACCTCGCGACTCGCGCGGCGAACTTTTGTCAATTAATGCCGATATTGCCACACGTGGGTGCGATGTAATATACCGGAATCAAGAAGTTCAAAATGCACCTAAACATGATTTTTGGACATATTGGAGTGTATTGGGTGCGTTCGTGGCAAAAACTCACTTCGCGACTCGCGCGGCGACCTTTTGTCAATTAATGCCGATATAGCCACTCGTGGGTGCGTTGTTTTTAACCGGAACGAAAAAGTTCAAAAAGCACCAAAACATGATTTTTGGACATATTGGAGTGTATTGGGTGCCGTTCGTGGCAAAAACTCACTTCGCGACTCGCGCGGCGAACTTTTGTCAATTAATGCCGATATTGCCACACGTGGGTGCGATGTAATATACCGGAATCAAAAAGTTTGAAAAGCACCTAAACATGATTTTTGGACATATTGGAGTGTATTGGGTGCCGTTCGTGGCAAAAACTCACCTCGCGACTCGCGCGGCGAACTTTTGTCAATTAATGCCGATATTGCCACACGTGGGTGCGATGTAATATACCGGAATCAAGAAGTTCAAAATGCACCTAAACATGATTTTTGGACATTGGAGTGTATTGGGTGCGTTCGTGGCAAAAACTCACTTCGCGACTCGCGCGGCGACCTTTTGTCAATTAATGCCGGTATTGCCACTCGTGGGTGCATTGTTTTTAACCGGAACGAAAAAGTTCAAAAAGCACCTAAACATGATTTTTGGACATATTGGAGTGTATTGGGCGCGTTCGTGGCAAAAACTCACTTCGCGAGTCGCGCGGCGACCTTTTGTCAATTAATGCCGGTATTGCCACTCGTGGGTGCGTTGTTTTTAACCGGAACGAAAAAGTTCAAAAAGCACCTAAACATGATTTTTGGACATATTGGAGTGTATTGGGTGGGTTCGTGGCAAAAACTCACTTCGCGACTCATGCGGCGAACTTTTGTCAATTAATGCCGATATTGCCACACGTGGGTGCGATGTAATATACCGGAATCAAAAAGTTCAAAAAGCACCTAAACATGATTTTTGGACATATTGGAGTGTATTTGGTGTGTTCGTGGCCAAAACTCACTTCGCGACTCGCGCGGCGACCTTTTGTCAATTAATGCCGGTATTGCCACTCGTGGGTGCGTTGTTTTTAAGCGGAACGAAAAAGTTCAAAAAGCACCTAAACATGATTTTTGGACACATTGGAGTGTATTGCGTGCGTTCGTGGCAAAAACTCACTTCGCGACTCGCGCGGCGACCTTTTGTCAATTAATGCCGGTATTGCCACTTGTGGGTGCGTTGTTTTTAACCGGAACGAAAAAGTTCAAAAAGCACCTAAACATGATTTTTGGACATATTGGAGTGTATTGGGTGCGTTCGTGGCAAAAACTCACCTCGCGACTCGCGCGGCGAACTTTTGTCAATTAATGCCGATATTGCCACACGTGGGTGCGATGTAATATACCGGAATCAAGAAGTTCAAAATGCACCTAAACATGATTTTTGGACATATTGGAGTGTATTGGGTGCGTTCGTGGCAAAAACTCACTTCGCGACTCGCGCGGCGACCTTTTGTCAATTAATGCCGATATAGCCACTCGTGGGTGCGTTGTTTTTAACCGGAACGAAAAAGTTCAAAAAGCACCAAAACATGATTTTTGGACATATTGGAGTGTATTGGGTGCCGTTCGTGGCAAAAACTCACTTCGCGACTCGCGCGGCGAACTTTTGTCAATTAATGCCGATATTGCCACACGTGGGTGCGATGTAATATACCGGAATCAAAAAGTTTGAAAAGCACCTAAACATGATTTTTGGACATATTGGAGTGTATTGGGTGCCGTTCGTGGCAAAAACTCACCTCGCGACTCGCGCGGCGAACTTTTGTCAATTAATGCCGATATTGCCACACGTGGGTGCGATGTAATATACCGGAATCAAGAAGTTCAAAATGCACCTAAACATGATTTTTGGACATTGGAGTGTATTGGGTGCGTTCGTGGCAAAAACTCACTTCGCGACTCGCGCGGCGACCTTTTGTCAATTAATGCCGGTATTGCCACTCGTGGGTGCATTGTTTTTAACCGGAACGAAAAAGTTCAAAAAGCACCTAAACATGATTTTTGGACATATTGGAGTGTATTGGGTGCGTTCGTGGCAAAAACTCACTTCGCGAGTCGCGCGGCGACCTTTTGTCAATTAATGCCGGTATTGCCACTCGTGGGTGCGTTGTTTTTAACCGGAACGAAAAAGTTCAAAAAGCACCTAAACATGATTTTTGGACATATTGGAGTGTATTGGGTGGGTTCGTGGCAAAAACTCACTTCGCGACTCATGCGGCGACCTTTTGTCAATTAATGCCGGTATTGCCACTCGTGGGTGCATTGTTTTTAACTGGAACGAAAAAGTTCAAAAAGTACCTAAACATGATTTTTGGACATATTGGAGTGTATTGGGTGCGTTCGTGGCAAAAACTCACTTCGCGACTCGCGCGGCGACCTTTTGTCAATTAATGCCGGTATTGCCACTCGTGGGTGCGTTGTTTTTAACCGGAACGAAAAAGTTCAAAAGGCACCAAAACATGATTTTTGGACATATTGGAGTGTATTGGGTGCGTTCGTGGCAAAAACTCACCTCGCGACTCGCGCGGCGAACTTTTGTCAATTAATACCGATATTGCCACACGAGGGTGCGATGTAATATACCGGAATTAAAAAGTTCAAAATGCACCTAAACATGATTTTTGGACATATTGGAGTGTATTGGGTGCGTTCGTGGCAAAAACTCACCTCGCGACTCGCGCGGCGAACTTTTGTCAATTAATGCCGATATTGCCACACGTGGGTGCGATGTAATATACCGGAATCAAAAAGTTCAAAATGCACCTAAACATGATTTTTGGACATATTGGAGTGTATTGGGTGCGTTCGTGGCAAAAACTCACTTCGCGAGTCGCGCGGCGACCTTTTGTCAATTAATGCCGGTATTGCCACTCGTGGGTGCATTGTTTTTAACCGGAACGAAAAAGTTCAAAAAGCACCTAAACATGATTTTTGGACATATTGGAGTGTATTGGGTGCGTTCCTGGCAAAAACTCACTTTGCGAGTCGCGCGGCGACCTTTTGTCAATTAATGCCGGTATTGCCACTCGTGGGTGCGTTGTTTTTAACCGGAACGAAAAAGTTCAAAAAGCACCTAAACATGATTTTTGGACATATTGGAGTGTATTGGGTGCGTTCGTTGCAAAAACTCACTTCGCGACTCGCGCGGCGACCTTTTGTCAATTAATGCCGCTATTGCCACTCGTGGGTGCGTTGTTTTTAACCGGAACGAAAAAGTTCAAAAAGCACCAAAACATGATTTTTGGACATATTGGAGTGTATTGGGTGCGTTCGTGGCAAAAACTCACCTCGCGACTCGCGCGGCGAACTTTTGTCAATTAATACCGATATTGCCACACGTGGGTGCGATGTAATATACCGGAATTAAAAAGTTCAAAATGCACCTAAACATGATTTTTGGACATATTGGAGTGTATTGGGTGTGTTCGTTGCCAAAACTCACTTCGCGACTCGCGCGGCGACCTTTTGTCAATTAATGCCGGTATTGCCACTCGTAGGTGCGTTGTTTTTAACCGAACGAAAAAGTGCAAAAAGCACCTAAACATGATTTTTGGACATATTGGAGTGTATTGGGTGCGTTCGTGGCAAAAACTCAATTCGCGACTCGCGCGGCGACCTTTTGTCAATTAATGCCGGTATTGCCACTCGTGGGTGCGTTGTTTTTAACCGGAACGAAAAAGTTCAAAAAGCACCTAAACATGATTTTTGGACATATTGGAGTGTATTGGGTGCGTTCGTTGCAAAAACTCACTTCGCGACACGCGCGGCGACCTTTTGTCAATTAATGCCGGTATTGCCACTCGTGGGTGCGTTGTTTTTAACCGGAACGAAAAAGTTCAAAAAGCACCTAAACATGATTTTTGGACATATTGGAGTGTATTGGGTGCCTTCGTGGCAAAAACTCACTTCGCGACTCGCGCGGCGACCTTTTGTCAATTAATGCCGGTATTGCCACTCGTGGGTGCGTTGTTTTTAACCGGAACGAAAAAGTTCAAAAAGCACCTAAACATGATTTTTGGACATATTGGAGTGTATTGGGTGCGTTCGTTGCAAAAACTCACTTCGCGACTCGCGCGGCGACCTTTTGTCAATTAATGCCGATATTGCCACACGTGGGTGCGATGTAATATACCGGAATCAAAAAGTTTGAAAAGCACCTAAACATGATTTTTGGACATATTGGAGTGTATTGGGTGCGTTCGTGGCAAAAACTCACTTCGCGACTCGCGCGGCGAACTTTTGTCAATTAATGCCGATATTGCCACTCGTGGGTGCGATGTAATATACAGGAATCAAAATGTTCAAAAAGCACCTAAACATGATCTTTGGACATTGGAGTGTATTGGGTGCCGTTCGTGGCAAAAACTCACTTCGCGACTCGCGCGGCGACCTTTTGTCAATTAATGCCGGTATTGCCACTCGTGGGTGCATTGTTTTTAACCGGAACGAAAAAGTTCAAAAAGCACCTAAACATGATTTTTGGACATATTGGAGTGTATTGGGTGCGTTCGTGGCAAAAACTCACTTCGCGAGTCGCGCGGCGACCTTTTGTCAATTAATGCCGGTATTGCCACTCGTGGGTGCGTTGTTTTTAACCGGAACGAAAAAGTTCAAAAAGCACCTAAACATGATTTTTGGACATATTCGAGTGTATTGGGTGGGTTCGTGGCAAAAACTCACTTCGCGACTCATGCGGCGACCTTTTGTCAATTAATGCCGGTATTGCCACTCGTGGGTGCATTGTTTTTAACTGGAACGAAAAAGTTCAAAAAGTACCTAAACATGATTTTTGGACATATTGGAGTGTATTGGGTGCGTTCGTGGCAAAAACTCACTTCGCGACTCGCGCGGCGACCTTTTGTCAATTAATGCCGGTATTGCCACTCGTGGGTGCGTTGTTTTTAACCGGAACGAAAAAGTTCAAAAAGCACCAAAACATGATTTTTGGACATATTGGAGTGTATTGGGTGCGTTCGTGGCAAAAACTCACCTCGCGACTCGCGCGGCGAACTTTTGTCAATTAATACCGATATTGCCACACGTGGGTGCGATGTAATATACCGGAATTAAAAAGTTCAAAATGCACCTAAACATGATTTTTGGACATATTGGAGTGTATTGGGTGCGTTCGTGGCAAAAACTCACCTCGCGACTCGCGCGGCGAACTTTTGTCAATTAATGCCGATATTGCCACACGTGGGTGCGATGTAATATACCGGAATCAAAAAGTTCAAAATGCACCTAAACATGATTTTTGGACATATTGGAGTGTATTGGGTGCGTTCGTGGCAAAAACTCACTTCGCGAGTCGCGCGGCGACCTTTTGTCAATTAATGCCGGTATTGCCACTCGTGGGTGCATTGTTTTTAACCGGAACGAAAAAGTTCGAAAAGCACCTAAACATGATTTTTGGACATATTGGAGTGTATTGGGTGCGTTCGTGGCAAAAACTCACTTTGCGAGTCGCGCGGCGACCTTTTGTCAATTAATGCCGGTATTGCCACTCGTGGGTGCATTGTTTTTAACTGGAACGAAAAAGTTCAAAAAGTACCTAAACATGATTTTTGGACATATTGGAGTGTATTGGGTGCGTTCGTGGCAAAAACTCACTTCGCGACTCGCGCGGCGACCTTTTGTCAATTAATGCCGGTATTGCCACTCGTGGGTGCGTTGTTTTTAACCGGAACGAAAAAGTTCAAAAAGCACCTAAACATGATTTTTGGACATATTGGAGTGTATTGGGTGCGTTCGTTGCAAAAACTCACTTCGCGACTCGCGCGGCGACCTTTTGTCAATTAATGCCGCTATTGCCACTCGTGGGTGCGTTGTTTTTAACCGGAACGAAAAAGTTCAAAAAGCACCTAAACATGATTTTTGGACATATTGGAGTGTATTGGGTGCGTTCGTTGCAAAAACTCACTTCGCGACTCGCGCGGCGACCTTTTGTCAATTAATGCCGCTATTGCCACTCGTGGGTGCGTTGTTTTTAACCGGAACGAAAAAGTTCAAAAAGCACCAAAACATGATTTTTGGACATATTGGAGTGTATTGGGTGCCGTTCGTGGCAAAAACTCACTTCGCGACTCGCGCGGCGAACTTTTGGCAATTAATGCCGATATTGCCACACGTGGGTGCGATGTAATATACCGGAATCAAAAAGTTTGAAAAGCACCTAAACATGATTTTTGGACATATTGGAGTGTATTGGGTGCGTTCGTGGCAAAAACTCACTTCGCGACTCGCGCGGCGAACTTTTGTCAATTAATGCCGATATTGCCACTCGTGGGTGCGATGTAATATACAGGAATCAAAATGTTCAAAAAGCACCTAAACATGATCTTTGGACATTGGAGTGTATTGGGTGCCGTTCGTGGCAAAAACTCACTTCGCGACTCGCGCGGCGACCTTTTGTCAATTAATGCCGGTATTGCCACTCGTGGGTGCATTGTTTTTAACCGGAACGAAAAAGTTCAAAAAGCACCTAAACATGATTTTTGGACATATTGGAGTGTATTGGGTGCGTTCGTGGCAAAAACTCACTTCGCGAGTCGCGCGGCGACCTTTTGTCAATTAATGCCGGTATTGCCACTCGTGGGTGCGTTGTTTTTAACCGGAACGAAAAAGTTCAAAAAGCACCTAAACATGATTTTTGGACATATTGGAGTGTATTGGGTGGGTTCGTGGCAAAAACTCACTTCGCGACTCATGCGGCGACCTTTTGTCAATTAATGCCGGTATTGCCACTCGTGGGTGCATTGTTTTTAACTGGAACGAAAAAGTTCAAAAAGTACCTAAACATGATTTTTGGACATATTGGAGTGTATTGGGTGCGTTCGTGGCAAAAACTCACGTCGCGACTCGCGCGGCGACCTTTTGTCAATTAATGCCGGTATTGCCACTCGTGGGTGCGTTGTTTTTAACCGGAACGAAAAAGTTCAAAAAGCACCAAAACATGATTTTTGGACATATTGGAGTGTATTGGGTGCGTTCGTGGCAAAAACTCACCTCGCGACTCGCGCGGCGAACTTTTGTCAATTAATACCGATATTGCCACACGTGGGTGCGATGTAATATACCGGAATTAAAAAGTTCAAAATGCACCTAAACATGATTTTTGGACATATTGGAGTGTATTGGGTGCGTTCGTGGCAAAAACTCACCTCGCGACTCGCGCGGCGAACTTTTGTCAATTAATGCCGATATTGCCACACGTGGGTGCGATGTAATATACCGGAATCAAAAAGTTCAAAATGCACCTAAACATGATTTTTGGACATATTGGAGTGTATTGGGTGCGTTCGTGGCAAAAACTCACTTCGCGAGTCGCGCGGCGACCTTTTGTCAATTAATGCCGGTATTGCCACTCGTGGGTGCATTGTTTTTAACCGGAACGAAAAAGTTCGAAAAGCACCTAAACATGATTTTTGGACATATTGGAGTGTATTGGGTGCGTTCGTGGCAAAAACTCACTTTGCGAGTCGCGCGGCGACCTTTTGTCAATTAATGCCGGTATTGCCACTCGTGGGTGCATTGTTTTTAACTGGAACGAAAAAGTTCAAAAAGTACCTAAACATGATTTTTGGACATATTGGAGTGTATTGGGTGCGTTCGTGGCAAAAACTCACTTCGCGACTCGCGCGGCGACCTTTTGTCAATTAATGCCGGTATTGCCACTCGTGGGTGCGTTGTTTTTAACCGGAACGAAAAAGTTCAAAAAGCACCTAAACATGATTTTTGGACATATTGGAGTGTATTGGGTGCGTTCGTTGCAAAAACTCACTTCGCGACTCGCGCGGCGACCTTTTGTCAATTAATGCCGCTATTGCCACTCGTGGGTGCGTTGTTTTTAACCGGAACGAAAAAGTTCAAAAAGCACCTAAACATGATTTTTGGACATATTGGAGTGTATTGGGTGCGTTCGTTGCAAAAACTCACTTCGCGACTCGCGCGGCGACCTTTTGTCAATTAATGCCGCTATTGCCACTCGTGGGTGCGTTGTTTTTAACCGGAACGAAAAAGTTCAAAAAGCACCAAAACATGATTTTTGGACATATTGGAGTGTATTGGGTGCCGTTCGTGGCAAAAACTCACTTCGCGACTCGCGCGGCGAACTTTTGGCAATTAATGCCGATATTGCCACACGTGGGTGCGATGTAATATACCGGAATCAAAAAGTTTGAAAAGCACCTAAACATGATTTTTGGACATATTGGAGTGTATTGGGTGCGTTCGTGGCAAAAACTCACTTCGCGACTCGCGCGGCGAACTTTTGTCAATTAATGCCGATATTGCCACTCGTGGGTGCGATGTAATATACAGGAATCAAAATGTTCAAAAAGCACCTAAACATGATCTTTGGACATTGGAGTGTATTGGGTGCCGTTCGTGGCAAAAACTCACTTCGCGACTCGCGCGGCGACCTTTTGTCAATTAATGCCGGTATTGCCACTCGTGGGTGCATTGTTTTTAACCGGAACGAAAAAGTTCAAAAAGCACCTAAACATGATTTTTGGACATATTGGAGTGTATTGGGTGCGTTCGTGGCAAAAACTCACTTCGCGAGTCGCGCGGCGACCTTTTGTCAATTAATGCCGGTATTGCCACTCGTGGGTGCGTTGTTTTTAACCGGAACGAAAAAGTTCAAAAAGCACCTAAACATGATTTTTGGACATATTGGAGTGTATTGGGTGGGTTCGTGGCAAAAACTCACTTCGCGACTCATGCGGCGACCTTTTGTCAATTAATGCCGGTATTGCCACTCGTGGGTGCATTGTTTTTAACTGGAACGAAAAAGTTCAAAAAGTACCTAAACATGATTTTTGGACATATTGGAGTGTATTGGGTGCGTTCGTGGCAAAAACTCACTTCGCGAGTCGCGCGGCGACCTTTTGTCAATTAATGCCGGTATTGCCACTCGTGGGTGCGTTGTTTTTAACCGGAACGAAAAAGTTCAAAAAGCACCAAAACATGATTTTTGGACATATTGGAGTGTATTGGGTGCGTTCGTGGCAAAAACTCACCTCGCGACTCGCGCGGCGAACTTTTGTCAATTAATACCGATATTGCCACACGTGGGTGCGATGTAATATACCGGAATTAAAAAGTTCAAAATGCACCTAAACATGATTTTTGGACATATTGGAGTGTATTGGGTGCGTTCGTGGCAAAAACTCACCTCGCGACTCGCGCGGCGAACTTTTGTCAATTAATGCCGATATTGCCACACGTGGGTGCGATGTAATATACCGGAATCAAAAAGTTCAAAATGCACCTAAACATGATTTTTGGACATATTGGAGTGTATTGGGTGCGTTCGTGGCAAAAACTCACTTCGCGAGTCGCGCGGCGACCTTTTGTCAATTAATGCCGGTATTGCCACTCGTGGGTGCATTGTTTTTAACCGGAACGAAAAAGTTCAAAAAGCACCTAAACATGATTTTTGGACATATTGGAGTGTATTGGGTGCGTTCGTGGCAAAAACTCACTTTGCGAGTCGCGCGGCGACCTTTTGTCAATTAATGCCGGTATTGCCACTCGTGGGTGCGTTGTTTTTAACCGGAACGAAAAAGTTCAAAAAGCACCTAAACATGATTTTTGGACATATTGGAGTGTATTGGGTGCATTCGTGGCAAAAACTCACTTCGCGACTCGCGCGGCGACCTTTTGTCAATTAATGCCGGTATTGCCACTCGTGGGTGCGTTGTTTTTAACCGGAACGAAAAAGTTCAAAAAGCACCTAAACATGATTTTTGGACATATTGGAGTGTATTGGGTGCGTTCGTTGCAAAAACTCACTTCGCGACTCGCGCGGCGACCTTTTGTCAATTAATGCCGGTATTGCCACTCGTGGGTGCGTTGTTTTTAACCGGAACGAAAAAGTTCAAAAAGCACCAAAACATGATTTTTGGACATATTGGAGTGTATTGGGTGCCGTTCGTGGCAAAAACTCACTTCGCGACTCGCGCGGCGAACTTTTGGCAATTAATGCCGATATTGCCACACGTGGGTGCGATGTAATATACCGGAATCAAAAAGTTTGAAAAGCACCTAAACATGATTTTTGGACATATTGGAGTGTATTGGGTGCGTTCGTGGCAAAAACTCACTTCGCGACTCGCGCGGCGAACTTTTGTCAATTAATGCCGATATTGCCACTCGTGGGTGCGATGTAATATACAGGAATCAAAATGTTCAAAAAGCACCTAAACATGATCTTTGGACATTGGAGTGTATTGGGTGCGTTCGTTGCTAAAACTCACTTCGCGACTCGCGCGTCGAACTTTTGTCAATTAATGCCGATATTGCCACTCGTGGGTGCGTTGTTTTTAACCGGAACGAAAAAGTTCAAAAAGCACCAAAACATGATTTTTGGACATATTGGATTGCATTGGGTGCGTTCGTGGCAAAAACTCACTTCGCGACTCGCGCGGCGAACTTTTGTCAATTAATGCCGATATTGCCACTCGTAGGTGCGTTGTTTTTAACCGAACGAAAAAGTGCAAAAAGCACCTAAACATGATTTTTGGACATATTGGAGTGTATTGGGTGCGTTCGTGGCAAAAACTCACTTCGCGACTCGCGCGGCGACCTTTTGTCAATTAATGCCGGTATTGCCACTCGTGGGTGCGTTGTTTTTAACCGGAACGAAAAGGTTCAAAAAGCACCAAAACATGATTTTTGGACATATTGGAGTGTATTTGGTGCGTTCGTGGCAAAAACTCACCTCGCGACTCGCGCGGCGAACTTTTGTCAATTAATACCGATATTGCCACACGTGGGTGCGATGTAATATACCGGAATTAAAAAGTTCAAAATGCACCTAAACATGATTTTTGGACATATTGGAGTGTATAGGGTGCGTTCGTGGCAAAAACTCACCTCGCGACTCGCGCGGCGAACTTTTGTCAATTAATGCCGATATTGCCACACGTGGGTGCGATGTAATATACCGGAATCAAAAAGTTCAAAATGCACCTAAACATGATTTTTGGACATATTGGAGTGTATTGGGTGCGTTCGTGGCAAAAACTCACTTCGCGACTCGCGCGGCGACCTTTTGTCAATTAATGCCGGTATTGCCACTCGTGGGTGCATTGTTTTTAACCGGAACGAAAAAGTTCAAAAAGCACCTAAACATGATTTTTGGACATATTGGAGTGTATTGGGTGCGTTCGTGGCAAAAACTCACTTTGCGAGTCGCGCGGCGACCTTTTGTCAATTAATGCCGGTATTGCCACTCGTGGGTGCGTTGTTTTTAACCGGAACGAAAAAGTTCAAAAAGCACCTAAACATGATTTTTGGACATATTGGAGTGTATTGGGTGCGTTCGTTGCAAAAACTCACTTCGCGACTCGCGCGGCGACCTTTTGTCAATTAATGCCGCTATTGCCACTCGTGGGTGCGTTGTTTTTAACCGGAACGAAAAAGTTCAAAAAGCACCAAAACATGATTTTTGGACATATTGGAGTGTATTGGGTGCGTTCGTGGCAAAAACTCACCTCGCGACTCGCGCGGCGAACTTTTGTCAATTAATACCGATATTGCCACACGTGGGTGCGATGTAATATACCGGAATTAAAAAGTTCAAAATGCACCTAAACATGATTTTTGGACATATTGGAGTGTATTGGGTGCGTTCGTGGCAAAAACTCACCTCGCGACTCGCGCGGCGAACTTTTGTCAATTAATGCCGATATTGCCACACGTGGGTGCGATGTAATATACCGGAATCAAAAAGTTCAAAATGCACCTAAACATGATTTTTGGACATATTGGAGTGTATTGGGTGCGTTCGTGGCAAAAACTCACTTCGCGAGTCGCGCGGCGACCTTTTGTCAATTAATGCCGGTATTGCCACTCGTGGGTGCATTGTTTTTAACCGGAACGAAAAAGTTCAAAAAGCACCTAAACATGATTTTTGGACATATTGGAGTGTATTGGGTGCGTTCGTGGCAAAAACTCACTTTGCGAGTCGCGCGGCGACCTTTTGTCAATTAATGCCGGTATTGCCACTCGTGGGTGCGTTGTTTTTAACCGGAACGAAAAAGTTCAAAAAGCACCTAAACATGATTTTTGGACATATTGGAGTGTATTGGGTGCGTTCGTTGCAAAAACTCACTTCGCGACTCGCGCGGCGACCTTTTGTCAATTAATGCCGCTATTGCCACTCGTGGGTGCGTTGTTTTTAACCGGAACGAAAAAGTTCAAAAAGCACCAAAACATGATTTTTGGACATATTGGAGTGTATTGGGTGCGTTCGTGGCAAAAACTCACCTCGCGACTCGCGCGGCGAACTTTTGTCAATTAATACCGATATTGCCACACGTGGGTGCGATGTAATATACCGGAATTAAAAAGTTCAAAATGCACCTAAACATGATTTTTGGACATATTGGAGTGTATTGGGTGCGTTCGTGGCAAAAACTCACCTCGCGACTCGCGCGGCGAACTTTTGTCAATTAATGCCGATATTGCCACACGTGGGTGCGATATAATATACCGGAATCAAAAAGTTCAAAATGCACCTAAACATGATTTTTGGACATATTGGAGTGTATTGGGTGCGTTCGTGGCAAAAACTCACTTCGCGAGTCGCGCGGCGACCTTTTGTCAATTAATGCCGGTATTGCCACTCGTGGGTGCATTGTTTTTAACCGGAACGAAAAAGTTCAAAAAGCACCTAAACATGATTTTTGGACATATTGGAGTGTATTGGGTGCGTTCGTGGCAAAAACTCACTTCGCGAGTGATGTGACCATGGCTACCACGGATGCAACCATTGCTCACATCATGGATGAACAAGAAGATATCAAGATCGAGTCCTCCAAGTGCTGGAATCCGATTCGGCCACCTACTACACGGCTGACTTCAAACGGCTGCCGAATCTGCATACGACCTCCGTTTTCGGCCCGTGAGTACTTGATGGAAAGCTCTTGGAGTCCTCTTTCCAATGGATCTAGCCTCATTGCGAAATTACATCTTATTGAGCCGCAATTGAAGCAACAAGGTGCTGCGTCACCTATAATGGGCCTATGGGCTTGTAACTTCGTCTGGGACCCCGGCCCAGGTGGGGCCCATGTGGGGTGCGCCCCAGCCAGGTGGAGCACGACCCTAGGAACCCCTAGGTCGTCCTCCCACCCCTATTTATATAGCTAGGTACCCTTCAGGGTTTCTCGGGTTTTGTTAGATTAAAGTTTAGCCATTGCTACTTGCTTGCAGCGCGCGTGTCGGCTAGACCGTCCGTCTGCTTGTTCTTCGGAACCCCAACTTATCATTTGTATTAAATTCCTATTTGCAATATCAGATTGCTTTTATCTTGTTCTTGCTTGTTTCTTCGATTTGCTTGCAGGAATAGGGTTGATCTGCACCGGCAAGATCAGCAACCCACGGAGAGGTGTATCGATCGCTAAGGCGCAACACAACGTCTCGTACGGTTGTAGTCGGATCGTCAACGTTTCTCCCAAATCGTAGTTATCACAACTCACCGAAAGATCGGGCCAACAACAGCCTTGAGTGTCGAGAGGAACTCAGGGTTCATCAGGTGGTATCAGAGCTTTCGTTGCTCGGTGAGTTTTTATCTTCCTATAACCAGAAAATAGCCATACAAAAAAATTCGTATCATTTACCTAGCCATATTGTGCCATTGCATTGTTCTTTTCAGTTTTTGCTTTGTTGAATTTTGTGTTGCATCGTCACGTCGTGTTGCTGGTCTTAGCGTCTAGTTCGTTTAGAGTTTCGAGTTCTGGTCACGTTTTGTACCACAGTCGTCGCTGCCACCGTGTCTCTGTTGTTGTCGGGACCTACGAAAACGGAATCGGCTCGCTGCCACGGTTCTATTTTTGTAGTTTTCAGAAGTTTCTGTCAGTTAGTTTTGGAGTTCTTGAGTTGCATCTAGAGTTTGCCGATCCTTGTGTGTGTTTGTTTTGGCCGTGCCTGTGTCGTGCACGAGAGGAGGAAGGTGACTTACCATATCTGATTTTGGAAGTAGTCAAGATTGTTTTGGAAAGATATAGTAGATTGGATTGGTTAAAAATAAGTTTCCTTTTTATCCCATACACCAAATTCGGCTGCCATCCACTCCACCTCCTGGCCGAGTCCCACTCGCCCCTTTGGCCGAGTCCGACTCCCTCCCTCTCTTCCACGGTTCCGAGTTGTGTCAAACACCTTGGCGAATTTTTGTTTGGTGTCGGTTTCGAGATCTGTTTGGAAAAACGGAACCGGCATAAATTCAGCATTCCATTTTTTGTATAATTTTAATTTTGGGTTTAGACTTTTACATTTGAGTCCCTGTAAATTTTATATTTATGTTTGAGTCCCTGTAATCTTACATTAAGGTCCTTGAGTCAGTTTTTGTTAAAAAAAATCAAGTAAAAAGTGAAAAAAAAGGCAGAAAGGTGCAAAAAAAAAGAAAAAAAAAGCCGCACCAAAAAAAAAAACAGAAAAGAAAAGGAAAGAAAAAAAAAAAGAAAAGAAGAAAGAAGAAAGAAAGAAAAGAGAAAATACTGTTATGTTTGAGCTGAACTTCATATATCAGAGTTGTGCATGAGTTGTTCCTAGTGCTATCTTGTGGTATCGTTTGTGTCTAGGCTCGCGTCTCTAGTACGTTCTAGCCTAGGACCAGCACGGTACTTGACTTTGAACAATTATTCAACTTTGCATTATCTGATTTGAGCATTTGCTATTCCTTTGCTACATATTTAAGCCTACCCAGAGCTCCACATATTTGATTACAGCTGTACCGCAAGTGTTTGCCAAGGCATCGATACATCCAACCTTCATTGGGGTGCTTGGTTGAGTCGGTGTATGTCACCATTCCACTTGCATTGGTAAGATCTTGTAAGAGCTTGGTTAAAAGCTTGAGTGTGTGCGATTTTTGAGCTGCCACTACCTAGTAGTTAATAGGAACGCACATATTTTTGTGTATGTTTCTTGTTTTCTACTAACAATGGCAGGGATACGCAAGATAATTTGGGATAGCTGCGCTCAACATCGACATCTTCGTCGAGACATGAGGAGGGATCAACATGACCATTATGAGGTAAGTGATGATGTTCTAGGTAAGATCAAATCTGCACTGCCTTATTTCGAGGGAGACTATGATCCTCGTGCTTACATTAATTGGGAGCTAGCGGTTGATAGTGAATTTCAAAAGCATGTCTTGTCGGAGAAACAAAAGGTTATGTGTGCCTCTAGTGTTTTAATTAAACATGCTTCTAATGATTGGAAACATCTTTGTAGGCATAACAAAATACCACAATCTTGGAAAGACCTGAAACGATATTTCAGAGATGTTTATGTTCCCATGTATTATGCTGACATTTTGTTCAACAAACTGCAATGTTTAAAACAAGATACCAGAACTGTTACTTCATACTATCATGATATGCAAGCTTGTTTATTAAGTTGTGGTTTAGATGAATGCGAAGAAGCTAAAGAATTGAGGTTTTTATGTGGGCTTAACAAAGAAATTCAGGACATGCTTGATTGTCAAAGATATACATCTCTTTCTCATTTGTTACAACTTGCTTGCAATGCTGAAAGTAAAATAGAGGAGGACATGAAGAAGCAACATGCTATGTTTTTGTCTTCTATTACTAACCATTTGCAGGAAGTGCATAATCATGAAAAGGAGGAGAGAGACATGAAAGAGCCGCCAGTCCCATTGATCACACTCAAAGTCGAGGCACCTCCATTATCTGAAGAGGGCATCAAAGGTAAACTTAATGGTGCTGAAATTAATAAAGGTGAGTGTGTTGTTAATGAATTGAATTTGTCCACTTTTCATGCTATAGCAGAGCAACCATTAGTGGAACCAACTGCTGAGATTCCTTTGTCACAAATTGATTTGTTTGCTGTTCCTTGTGATAAAGAAGAGTTATGCGATAATGCTTCACTTATATCCATGCCACAACTTGTGAATGAACATGCTATTCCTACTGTTAATTCATACTGCACTGATTTTAAGCATGTTGTTCACATTGCTAATGAAGTAGAGGAGCGTGAATTGAGATCTTCTTTAAATACTTTGGGCTATGTTCAGTTTGATGATTTTTGTGAGCTCGATAATTTCAAGGAGAAATTATTTGCTAAGTCTGATTTGCCATATCCAACCAATGTTATATTTCACATCTTTGGTGAATATAATGATCTTGGAATATATTTTGTGCATAGAGTTTACATCTGCTCGGATTTAGAACCTCCTGTACATGTGGATAAAATATGCAAGCTAGAGAAAAATGTTATTGCTAACCAAATTGTCTCGAGTTTGCCTTGTTTTGACTGGAAGAAACAGGTTGTTGTAAATGGACTACGCAAAGAGCACCATATGGAAAAACCGAGGACGGTTTTCCGTGAAGAAGGGGAGGATGATGTGACCATGGCTACCACGGATGCAACCATTGCTCACATCATGGATGAACAAGAAGATATCAAGATCGAGTCCTCCAAGTGCTGGAATCCGATTCGGCCACCTACTACACGGCTGACTTCAAACGGCTGCCGAATCTGCATACGACCTCCGTTTTCGGCCCGTGAGTACTTGATGGAAAGCTCTTGGAGTCCTCTTTCCAATGGATCTAGCCTCATTGCGAAATTACATCTTATTGAGCCGCAATTGAAGCAACAAGGTGCTGCGTCACCTATAATGGGCCTATGGGCTTGTAACTTCGTCTGGGACCCCGGCCCAGGTGGGGCCCATGTGGGGTGCGCCCCAGCCAGGTGGAGCACGACCCTAGGAACCCCTAGGTCGTCCTCCCACCCCTATTTATATAGCTAGGTACCCTTCAGGGTTTCTCGGGTTTTGTTAGATTAAAGTTTAGCCATTGCTACTTGCTTGCAGCGCGCGTGTCGGCTAGACCGTCCGTCTGCTTGTTCTTCGGAACCCCAACTTATCATTTGTATTAAATTCCTATTTGCAATATCAGATTGCTTTTATCTTGTTCTTGCTTGTTTCTTCGATTTGCTTGCAGGAATAGGGTTGATCTGCACCGGCAAGATCAGCAACCCACGGAGAGGTGTATCGATCGCTAAGGCGCAACACAACGTCTCGTACGGTTGTAGTCGGATCGTCAACGTTTCTCCCAAATCGTAGTTATCACAACTCACCGAAAGATCGGGCCAACAACAGCCTTGAGTGTCGAGAGGAACTCAGGGTTCATCAGCGAGTCGCGCGGCGACCTTTTGTCAATTAATGCCGGTATTGCCACTCGTGGGTGCGTTGTTTTTAACCGGAACGAAAAAGTTCAAAAAGCACCTAAACATGATTTTTGGACATATTGGAGTGTATTGGGTGCCTTCGTGGCAAAAACTCACTTCGCGACTCGCGCGGCGACCTTTTGTCAATTAATGCCGGTATTGCCACTCGTGGGTGCGTTGTTTTTAACCGGAACGAAAAAGTTCAAAAAGCACCTAAACATGATTTTTGGACATATTGGAGTGTATTGGGTGCGTTCGTTGCAAAAACTCACTTCGCGACTCGCGCGGCGACCTTTTGTCAATTAATGCCGATATTGCCACACGTGGGTGCGATGTAATATACCGGAATCAAAAAGTTTGAAAAGCACCTAAACATGATTTTTGGACATATTGGAGTGTATTGGGTGCGTTCGTGGCAAAAACTCACTTCGCGACTCGCGCGGCGAACTTTTGTCAATTAATGCCGATATTGCCACTCGTGGGTGCGATGTAATATACAGGAATCAAAATGTTCAAAAAGCACCTAAACATGATCTTTGGACATTGGAGTGTATTGGGTGCCGTTCGTGGCAAAAACTCACTTCGCGACTCGCGCGGCGACCTTTTGTCAATTAATGCCGGTATTGCCACTCGTGGGTGCATTGTTTTTAACCGGAACGAAAAAGTTCAAAAAGCACCTAAACATGATTTTTGGACATATTGGAGTGTATTGGGTGCGTTCGTGGCAAAAACTCACTTCGCGAGTCGCGCGGCGACCTTTTGTCAATTAATGCCGGTATTGCCACTCGTGGGTGCGTTGTTTTTAACCGGAACGAAAAAGTTCAAAAAGCACCTAAACATGATTTTTGGACATATTGGAGTGTATTGGGTGGGTTCGTGGCAAAAACTCACTTCGCGACTCATGCGGCGACCTTTTGTCAATTAATGCCGGTATTGCCACTCGTGGGTGCATTGTTTTTAACTGGAACGAAAAAGTTCAAAAAGTACCTAAACATGATTTTTGGACATATTGGAGTGTATTGGGTGCGTTCGTGGCAAAAACTCACTTCGCGACTCGCGCGGCGACCTTTTGTCAATTAATGCCGGTATTGCCACTCGTGGGTGCGTTGTTTTTAACCGGAACGAAAAAGTTCAAAAAGCACCAAAACATGATTTTTGGACATATTGGAGTGTATTGGGTGCGTTCGTGGCAAAAACTCACCTCGCGACTCGCGCGGCGAACTTTTGTCAATTAATACCGATATTGCCACACGTGGGTGCGATGTAATATACCGGAATTAAAAAGTTCAAAATGCACCTAAACATGATTTTTGGACATATTGGAGTGTATTGGGTGCGTTCGTGGCAAAAACTCACCTCGCGACTCGCGCGGCGAACTTTTGTCAATTAATGCCGATATTGCCACACGTGGGTGCGATGTAATATACCGGAATCAAAAAGTTCAAAATGCACCTAAACATGATTTTTGGACATATTGGAGTGTATTGGGTGCGTTCGTGGCAAAAACTCACTTCGCGAGTCGCGCGGCGACCTTTTGTCAATTAATGCCGGTATTGCCACTCGTGGGTGCATTGTTTTTAACCGGAACGAAAAAGTTCAAAAAGCACCTAAACATGATTTTTGGACATATTGGAGTGTATTGGGTGCGTTCGTGGCAAAAACTCACTTTGCGAGTCGCGCGGCGACCTTTTGTCAATTAATGCCGGTATTGCCACTCGTGGGTGCGTTGTTTTTAACCGGAACGAAAAAGTTCAAAAAGCACCTAAACATGCTTTTTGGACATATTGGAGTGTATTGGGTGCATTCGTGGCAAAAACTCACTTCGCGACTCGCGCGGCGACCTTTTGTCAATTAATGCCGGTATTGCCACTCGTGGGTGCGTTGTTTTTAACCGGAACGAAAAAGTTCAAAAAGCACCTAAACATGATTTTTGGACATATTGGAGTGTATTGGGTGCGTTCGTTGCAAAAACTCACTTCGCGACTCGCGCGGCGACCTTTTGTCAATTAATGCCGCTATTGCCACTCGTGGGTGCGTTGTTTTTAACCGGAACGAAAAAGTTCAAAAAGCACCAAAACATGATTTTTGGACATATTGGAGTGTATTGGGTGCCGTTCGTGGCAAAAACTCACTTCGCGACTCGCGCGGCGAACTTTTGGCAATTAATGCCGATATTGCCACACGTGGGTGCGATGTAATATACCGGAATCAAAAAGTTTGAAAAGCACCTAAACATGATTTTTGGACATATTGGAGTGTATTGGGTGCGTTCGTGGCAAAAACTCACTTCGCGACTCGCGCGGCGAACTTTTGTCAATTAATGCCGATATTGCCACTCGTGGGTGCGATGTAATATACAGGAATCAAAATGTTCAAAAAGCACCTAAACATGATCTTTGGACATTGGAGTGTATTGGGTGCGTTCGTTGCTAAAACTCACTTCGCGACTCGCGCGTCGAACTTTTGTCAATTAATGCCGATATTGCCACTCGTGGGTGCGTTGTTTTTAACCGGAACGAAAAAGTTCAAAAAGCACCAAAACATGATTTTTGGACATATTGGATTGCATTGGGTGCGTTCGTGGCAAAAACTCACTTCGCGACTCGCGCGGCGAACTTTTGTCAATTAATGCCGATATTGCCACTCGTAGGTGCGTTGTTTTTAACCGAACGAAAAAGTGCAAAAAGCACCTAAACATGATTTTTGGACATATTGGAGTGTATTGGGTGCGTTCGTGGCAAAAACTCACTTCGCGACTCGCGCGGCGACCTTTTGTCAATTAATGCCGGTATTGCCACTCGTGGGTGCGTTGTTTTTAACCGGAACGAAAAGGTTCAAAAAGCACCAAAACATGATTTTTGGACATATTGGAGTGTATTTGGTGCGTTCGTGGCAAAAACTCACCTCGCGACTCGCGCGGCGAACTTTTGTCAATTAATACCGATATTGCCACACGTGGGTGCGATGTAATATACCGGAATTAAAAAGTTCAAAATGCACCTAAACATGATTTTTGGACATATTGGAGTGTATTGGGTGCGTTCGTGGCAAAAACTCACCTCGCGACTCGCGCGGCGAACTTTTGTCAATTAATGCCGATATTGCCACACGTGGGTGCGATGTAATATACCGGAATCAAAAAGTTCAAAATGCACCTAAACATGATTTTTGGACATATTGGAGTGTATTGGGTGCGTTCGTGGCAAAAACTCACTTCGCGACTCGCGCGGCGACCTTTTGTCAATTAATGCCGGTATTGCCACTCGTGGGTGCATTGTTTTTAACCGGAACGAAAAAGTTCAAAAAGCACCTAAACATGATTTTTGGACATATTGGAGTGTATTGGGTGTGTTCGTGGCCAAAACTCACTTCGCGACTCGCGCGGCGACCTTTTGTCAATTAATGCCAGTATTGCCACTCGTGGGTGCGTTGTTTTTAAGGGGAACGAAAAAGTTCAAAAAGCACCTAAACATGATTTTTGGACACATTGGAGTGTATTGCGTGCGTTCGTGGCAAAAACTCACTTCGCGACTCGCGCGGCGACCTTTTGTCAATTAATGCCGGTATTGCCACTTGTGGGTGCGTTGTTTTTAACCGGAACGAAAAAGTTCAAAAAGCACCTAAACATGATTTTTGGACATATTGGAGTGTATTGGGTGCGTTCGTGGCAAAAACTCACCTCGCGACTCGCGCGGCGAACTTTTGTCAATTAATGCCGATATTGCCACACGTGGGTGCGATGTAATATACCGGAATCAAGAAGTTCAAAATGCACCTAAACATGATTTTTGGACATATTGGAGTGTATTGGGTGCGTTCATGGCAAAAACTCACTTCGCGAGTCGCGCGGCGACCTTTTGTCAATTAATGCCGGTATTGCCACTCGTGGGTGCGTTGTTTTTAACCGGAACGAAAAAGTTCAAAAAGCACCTAAACATGATTTTTGGACATATTGGAGTGTATTGGGTGGGTTCGTGGCAAAAACTCACTTCGCGACTCTTGCGGCGACCTTTTGTCAATTAATGCCGGTATTGCCACTCGTGGGTGCATTGTTTTTAACTGGAACGAAAAAGTTCAAAAAGTACCTAAACATGATTTTTGGACATATTGGAGTGTATTGGGTGCGTTCGTGGCAAAAACTCACTTCGCGACTCGCGCGGCGACCTTTTGTCAATTAATGCCGGTATTGCCACTCGTGGGTGCGTTGTTTTTAACCGGAACGAAAAAGTTCAAAAAGCACCAAAACATGATTTTTGGACATATTGGAGTGTATTGGGTGCGTTCGTGGCAAAAACTCACCTCGCGACTCGCGCGGCGAACTTTTGTCAATTAATACCGATATTGCCACACGTGGGTGCGATGTAATATACCGGAATTAAAAAGTTCAAAATGCACCTAAACATGATTTTTGGACATATTGGAGTGTATTGGGTGCGTTCGTGGCAAAAACTCACTTCGTGGTTCGCGCGACGCACTTTTGTTAATTAATGCCAATATTGGCATATGTTGGCACACGTGGGTGCGAAGTTTTTTCACCGGAATGGAAAAGTTCAAAAACCACCAAAACATGATTTTTGGACATATTGGAGTGTATTGGGTGCGTTCGTGGCAAAAAATCACTTCGTGATTCGTGCGGCCAACTTTTGTCAATTAATGCCAATATTGGCACACGTGGGCGCAATGTTTTCGACTGGAATGAAAAATTTCAGAAAGCACCAAAACTTGATTTTTGGACATAATTGAGTGTATCGGGTGCGTCCGAGGCAAAAACTCAATTCGTGGTTCGCGCAACGATCTTTTGTCAATTAATGCCAATACTGGCATATATTGGCACACGTGGGTGCGAAGTTTTTCACCGGAATGCAAAAGATCAAAAAGCACCAAAACATGATTTTTGGACATATTGGAGTGTATTGGGTGCGTTCGTGGCAAAAAATCACTTCGTGATTCGCGCGGCGAACTTTTGTCAATTAATGCCAATATTGGCATATACTGTCACACGTGGGGGCGAAGTTTTCGACCGGAATGCAAAAGTTCAAAAAGCACCAAAACATGATTTTTGGACATATTGGAGTGTATTGGGTGCGTTCGAGGCAAAAAATAACTTTGTAATTCGCGCGGCGAACTTTTGTCCATTAATGCCAATATTGGCACACGTTGGTGCGAAGTTTTTCACCGGAATGCAAAAGTTAAAAAACCACCAAAACATGATTTTTGGACATATTGGAGTGTATTGGGTGTGTTCGTGGCAAAAAATCACTTCGTGATTCGCGCGGCGAACTTTTCTCAATTAATGCCAATATTGGCATATAATGGCACACGTGGGGGCGAAGTTTTCGACCGGAATGCAAAAATTCAAAAAGCACCAAAACATGATTTTTGGACATATTGGAGTGTGTTGGGTGCGTTCGTGGAAAAAACTTACTTCGTGATTCACGCGGCGAACTTTTGTTAATTAATGCCAATATTGGCATATATTGGCACACGTGGGTGCGATGTTTTTCACCGGAATGCAAAAGTTCAAAAACTACCAAAACATGATTTTTGGATATATTGGAGTGTATTGGGTGCGTTCGTGGCAAAAAATAATTTTGTAATTCGCGCGGCGAACTTTTGTCCATTAATGCCAATATTGGCACACGTTGGTGCGAAGTTTTTCACCGGAATGCAAAAGTTCAAAAACCACCAAAACATGATTTTTGGACATATTGGAGTGTATTGGGTGCGTTCGTGGCAAAAAATCATTTCGTGATTTGCGCGGCGAACTTTTGTCAATTAATGTCAATATTGGCATATAATGGCACACGTGGGGGCGAAGTTTTCGACCGGAATGCAAAAGTTCAAAAAGCACCAAAACATGATTTTTGGACATATTGGAGTGTATTGGGTGCGTTCGAGGCAAAAAAATAACTTTGTAATTCGCGCGGCGAACTTTTGTCCATTAATGCCAATATTGGCACACGTTGGTGCGAAGTTTTTCACCGGAATGCAAAAGTTCAAAAACCACCAAAACATGATTTTTGGACATATTGGAGTGTATTGGGTGCGTTCGTGGCAAAAAATCATTTCGTGATTCGCGCGTCGAACTTTTGTCAATTAATGTCAATATTGGCATATAATGGCACACGTCGGGGCGAAGTTTTCGACCGGAATGCAAAAGTTCAAAAAGCACCAAAACATGATTTTTGGACATATTGGAGTGTATTGGGTGCGTTCGTGGAAAAAACTTACTTCGTGATTCACGCGGCGAACTTTTGTCAATTAATGCCAATATTGGCATATACTGGCACACGTGGGTGCGATGTTTTTCACCGGAATGCAAAAGTTAAAAAACCACTAAAACATGATTTTTGGACATATTAGAGTGTATTGGGACCGTTCGTGGCAAAAAATCATTTCGTGATTCGTGCCGCGAACTTTTGTCAATTAATGCCAATATTGGCATATATTGGCTCATGTGGGTGCGAAGTTTTCGACCGGAATGCAAAAGTTCAGAAAGCACCAAAACATGATTTTTGGACATATTGGAGTGTATTGGGTGCGTTCGTGGCAAAAAATAACTTTGTAATTCGCACGGCGAACTTTTGTCCATTAATGCCAATATTGGCACACGTTGGTGCGAAGTTTTTCACCGGAATGCAAAAGTTAAAAAACCACCAAAACATGATTTTTGGACATATTGGAGTGTATTGGGTGTGTTCGTGGCAAAAAAATCACTTCGTGATTCGCGCGGCGAACTTTTCTCAATTAATGCCAATATTGGCATATAATGGCACACGTGGGGGCGAAGTTTTCGACCGGAATGCAAAAATTCAAAAAGCACCAAAACATGATTTTTGGACATATTGGAGTGTGTTGGGTGCGTTCGTGGAAAAAACTTACTTCGTGATTCACGCGGCGAACTTTTGTTAATTAATGCCAATATTGGCATATATTGGCACACGTGGGTGCGATGTTTTTCACCGGAATGCAAAAGTTCAAAAACTACCAAAACATGATTTTTGGATATATTGGAGTGTATTGGGTGCGTTCGTGGCAAAAAATAACTTTGTAATTCGCGCGGCGAACTTTTGTCCATTAATGCCAATATTGGCACACGTTGGTGCGAAGTTTTTCACCGGAATGCAAAAGTTCAAAAACCACCAAAACATGATTTTTGGACATATTGGAGTGTATTGGGTGCGTTCGTGGCAAAAAATCATTTCGTGATTTGCGCGGCGAACTTTTGTCAATTAATGTCAATATTGGCATATAATGGCACACGTGGGGGCGAAGTTTTCGACCGGAATGCAAAAGTTCAAAAAGCACCAAAACATGATTTTTGGACATATTGGAGTGTATTGGGTGCGTTCGAGGCAAAAAAAATAACTTTGTAATTCGCGCGGCGAACTTTTGTCCATTAATGCCAATATTGGCACATGTTGGTGCGAAGTTTTTCACCGGAATGCAAAAGTTCAAAAACCACCAAAACATGATTTTTGGACATATTGGAGTGTATTGGGTGCGTTCGTGGCAAAAAATCATTTCGTGATTCGCGCGTCGAACTTTTGTCAATTAATGTCAATATTGGCATATAATGGCACACGTCGGGGCGAAGTTTTCGACCGGAATGCAAAAGTTCAAAAAGCACCAAAACATGATTTTTGGACATATTGGAGTGTATTGGGTGCGTTCGTGGAAAAAACTTACTTCGTGATTCACGCGGCGAACTTTTGTCAATTAATGCCAATATTGGCATATACTAGCACACGTGGGTGCGATGTTTTTCACCGGAATGCAAAAGTTAAAAAACCACTAAAACATGATTTTTGGACATATTAGAGGGTATTGGGACCGTTCGTGGCAAAAAATCACTTCGTGATTCGCGCCGCGAACTTTTGTCAATTAATGCCAATATTGGCATATATTGGCTCATGTGGGTGCGAAGTTTTCGACCGGAATGCAAAAGTTCAGAAAGCACCAAAACATGATTTTTGGACATATTGGAGTGTATTGGGTGCGTTCGTGGCAAAAAATAACTTTGTAATTCGCACGGCGAACTTTTGTCCATTAATGCCAATATTGGCACACGTTGGTGCGAAGTTTTTCACCGGAATGCAAAAGTTCAAAAACCACCAAAACATGATTTTGGAGTGTATTGGGTGCGTTCGTGGCAAAAAATTCGTGGCAAAAAAAAACTTCGTGATTCGCGCGGCGAACTTTTGTTAATTGATGCCAATACTGGCACACGTGTGTGTGATATTTTCGACCGGAATGAAAAAGTTAAAAAAGTACTAGAACATGATTTTTGGACATATTGGAGTGTATTGGGTGCGTTCGTGGTAAAAACTCACTTCGTGATTCGCGCCACGAACTTTTGTCAATTAATGCCAATATTGACATACGTGGGTGCGATATTTTTCACCGGAATGCAAAAGTTCAAAAACCACCAAAACATGATTTTTGGACATATTGGAGTATATTGGGACCGTTCGTGGCAACAAAAAAATCACTTCGTGATTCGCGCGGCAAACTTTTGTCAATTAATGCCAATATTGGCACACGTGGGTGCGATGTTTTTGACCGGAATGAAAAAGTTTAAAAAGTTTAAAAACATGATTTTTGGACATATTGGTGTGTATTGGGTGCTTTCCTGGCAAAAAATCACTTCGTAATTCGCGCGACGAACTATTGTTAATTAATGCTAATATTGGCACACATGGGTGCGATATTTTTCACCGGAATGAAAAATTCAAAATGCACCAAAATATGATTTTTGGACATATCGGGTGCATTCGTGGCAAAAAATCACTTAGTGATTCGCGCGTGAACTTTTGTCAATTGTTGAACTTTTATCAATTAATGCCAATACAGTATATAAATATGACTGGAGGCAGGTAAGCACCCAGTTAAGCACGACTGGGTGGCTAGTAAGAGCAAGTTTAATAGTATAGCCAACTGCTGGGTCCAGATCATCTACAACCAACTTAAAGCCAGTTGATACAATAGTTACCTATAAACATATACTACATAATTAATATCTGGTCCAACCTATCATACACACATGCACCTTGGATGCTGCAGCTGACTACAAATTTGTAGCCCGCTGCCCTTCTCTCTTCTTTTATCTTCTTGAAATGTGTTTATAGCTGGCTTATAGCCTGCTATTGTACCTGCTCTAGGAGAAAGTTGCACTTCCCTGAAGCTTTTAACATCCAAACAATCAAAGGTAACCATCAGCACAAGTGCAACAACGAAAAGAACTATCAACAAAGCTTACATGTTAACTCGGTAACGTCTATATTGTTGCTGCAATTTTGAGCCATTGAGTCGGTACTCAAATGCCAGACTGCATAAACAAAATGTATGTTGGCTGGATACTGAAATGGCAGAAGTCGATTATAGAGAAAGCAAACTGTCAATACTCCCTCCATTCCATAATATAAGGCAGCGTGCATATATACATGTCATTAACTAACACATATTTTCCACTTAAATATTATTATTTAAAACCTCCACCATCAAGATCTCTAATATTATTGGGTGCATGCATTCTATTTATTAGGGTAATCGAAACTATGAGGTGATAATAATTATTTCTTGGTCTTTGGGTTAAGGGTGGTTGTGCCTCATATTTTAAAATGGAGGGAGTACAATCTAGTAACACACTCTTCTTTGATCTTAGTGGAAAAAAAATATTGAGCAGAAAACAATGTAGTAGTTAATTATAAAATGGACAAAACGATTCCACGCCATGAAGATGACCATAACAGCGAGGCATTTCCATTGTGCATCAAATCAGCCAGTATATAAATATTAACAGAGAACATGAAAAAAGAAATAACTAAAGGTACACAAAGGATATAGGCTAGGTAATCTATCATACCACATGCAAGCCAATTAACAACAGAGACCATGTACTCTATCCTGGACAACAGAGGTATGTTTTCTCTCCAACTCATTCTCTCACAACCTCTTTCTCTCGCAAAGTAAATGTTCAGACTTTAATATGCAGCCAATTGTGAGAAGGGAGCACTGTTGTTGACCTTACTATATATTTGTGAAGGCAAGGATAATCTAGCCTTAATTAGTGGCATAAGGATAACCATGCCATCACAATATACTATGAACAAACAGTAGTTTTTTTATGCAGGAACTAGAAACTAATGATATAACACCTTGGACAATATGCATGGTCATCCAGGGACCAGTGCTTTGTAAACCCAGTATGCGTGGAATGAGATACATGGCACACAAAATTTGAGATCAGTCTAGCAAATTCAAGGGGGGTTCTCATGTTTGTGTCAATCAAATTTTAGCCAAAAGTGGATAACTATCAATTTCTTGAATATGCAAAAACTAAAATTGTAGACGCCAAATATGTTTCCTAAATTGAGTTTAAAAAATTATCCCATATGCAGAAAGAAGTTGATCAACAACCCAAAAATCCTTCGCTACAATCATGAAACATAACTTAAGCAAAGGAAATGTTCTAAATATATGTTCACTATTATTGACCAAATGTTCCTCTATAATTTCATTTAGCCTAAAAAATATATCTACAATACCATAATGACAATAGCTTACAAACAAAAAAAAATCAGGAAGCATGAACAACCATCAAGATCAACTGCACGCAACACATAATGATGGGAGCTCATCTACATACACACTTCATTCTAGTACTCATTAAAAAAAATGATATCAAAAGCACTGCAAGTAAATCTTAGTCTAGTAGCCCTATCTACAAAGTTAACCACCGGCAAAGCTTCAACGAACCCAATTGAAGACATGTCTGCACAAATGGAAGTGCAGTGCATTTTGTCAGAAACACGTTACAGATAATCGTATATGGATCTCCAGCTTAGGTTAGCGCAGCAAATAGAATAGAACAATAGTTAGAGTATACTTTTCCAAGAAGCAAAAAATGTACTTTCTTCTAGAAATCACCCATCAGGATATCTTAACTTTCTGAGACATACCAGTATTATGTGAGACCCCCAAATCTGGACAGTATGTGCAGGCACATCTCCTGAGTTGTGCCCTGCTGCCAGGTTCTAGTAGGTGTGCTGTGCTAAACTGATGGGTGTGAACTTATTCAAACAAGATATGAAAAATAACTAAAAATGGTTTCATTTATGCAAACAAAGATACGAAAACTAACTAAAAATGGTTTCATTTATAATATAATCACTATAGATAGACTTCAAGATTTAATTTCTTGACAAAATTGACAGCTACTGAAACAGTATCATCTGGTCAGAAATACTACACGGTGAACAGTACACTAACTTTTACCAATTAGATGTGTAGAATTGACTTCTTTTTCCCCAAATATGTTAAATTTATGCACTTCGCTGGAAGGAAGCTCAAAATATGTCAACGTTATCAATCATGCGGTACTTTAAATGGAACCTTTTGCATCAAATTGAAGGGAGGAGTATGAAATAATGTACTGTTCTCCCAAATATGATAAGTATTTTTTTGAAAGGGAAAATTGCAATATGATATATTGTAAGAAACAATTAATTACCTGTGTAATGGAACTTTTGATTCCAACAATGTACTGTTCTCCCGAATATGCGTGCCTTCTTCTTTGAACCACACATCGATATCCTAATCACCATTGCTTAGTTACCAACTTAAAAGATTATAAAAGGAAAGAACACCGCAATAATCTAATATAATATTATTATTCTAATTGATAAACAGACCTCTATGGTTCTTCCATATAAGTATCATAGGAAGGTAGCTGGTGAAAATAACTCCGGGCAACTAAGCAAAATGTCATCATATGGAGGTAGTAAAAATGGTTATCCAGAGACAAGTATTTTGCGGACCTTGTACTTATGTGGCACAGAAAATCCTAGATTACTCTAGAAAATTGAATACCCACAGGTACGCAGTGATTAAACAAATAAGATTAGCAAGTACCAATCATTGGACTGCTTCATTTATGTAATTTCTGCATTCTAATTCTCAAACTTGTCATGTCACCTAGAAACAAGCATGTTCTACTCTCTGATATTGTCATGAAAAAAATTGATCTCATCCTTTCTATTGCTTCTGTCCAACTTCTATATGCCACTTCTTTCTTCTTGCTAAAGAGGAGGGGAGATCAAGAGGCAGCAGAGGCAGCGGAGCATGGAGTAGTCGCCTCTCCAATTCCAATCTACAAATGCTGAGCCATGCATACCTGATTACCTTCAAATAAATTCTAGCATGATCGTCAATCTACAGAAGGACAGCCAGCTTGTGCAAATTGCCAAAGTAGATGTTATCATATTACAGGACCTCAAAAATTGACCAATATAGCATCAAACACAGCTAGCAAACATTCAATGGAGAAGTCATGAGTGGTGCGAATTTGCTAGTAGTAACTAGTAAGCAACTATCATAATCGAAAGCATTCATTTGTTGGTTGATAAATACAGTTGAAGAGATGTCCACAAAATAAGAAGACAATGTATGCAGACAGGCTTGGGCAGGCAATCGATTGAGAAACAGACATGCTGTCGATGGAAAGACCTTGCAACAGTAACCGCAACAGCTTGTGTTTCTTCAGGAGGAGAAAAAGAGGACTTCAGTTCACAATCAATTGGTTTGATGGCGGTAAGGATGCAGCAACAATCACACTTAGAAAGACCATACGCTTCTAATCAGAGATTTTATTTTCGTTGACCAAAAAAAATCATCTTTGTTAGCTTTGACACACTGAACATAAAGAAGGTTGATGAATGAGAATTTTGATTAATCCACTTGTAAAGTAAACAAATGTAAAGCGACAAGGCCAAGAGAAAAAGAAGAGACAGCTTGGAGCAGGTAAAAAGCTAGCACGCTGGAATGCATGTACGTACTGAGGAAGTCGACGACAAGCACATTGGAGCAGTGGCCGGTCGAAGAAGCACAGAGGCGACCATGCTGTGGTGAACGGCTTGGCCACTCCGTCGATGGCAACGAGGGTGCAGTCATCAGAGAGTCCCCGGAGCTGGAGATGGCCACGGAGCATTCCTTGGGTGCAACAGTGAAAGGAAGCGCCACCACCCAGTGCCCCTCATCCTCGTATGCCCCACCACTATCGCGTGCTGCCGTTGTCCATGATTTACCTTACTCAGATTCCCAGGTCAGGTGGCCGTGGCAGCGCTCCTTCCGCAGAGTCCGTTGTGACTGGATCTGGGCCAGGTCCAGCATTGTCCGGATTTGGGGCGGCGCCATCTCTGCCGGCTCAGTGCGGCTAGAGGAGGAGGGGAGGGATGCAGGGCAGCGGCCAGGTTCAGCATAGGGAGGTGCCATGCGGGGTTGGAGATGGGGTAGGCAGTGGAGGAGATAAGTTTTGGATGCCTTTTTGCAACATTGTCCTCATACATTTTACAATTACAGCGCTATCCCTAGAACTGAAATTTTCTAAACTTCACATTATATTTCACATAAGGATAATGGTATTTTTGGCAAAATTTCAAATGAGATGTAGGTAGTGGGTGGACTGTTTCACTATTTTAGAAAATATCAAAGCCTTTTGTGCAAAACATGAAGGACTATGCATGTCTGAGATGCAAAACCCCAACAGCCCATGCCCAGTTGCCCATACCGGACATGAAGCAGCACCCAATGCCTGATAAACAGTGCGATGACTGTCCAACCGCAGACTACCTGTTCCTCTGGCCCAATCAGGAAGCACTGTTGCACAAAAAACAACGTGGCAGCCAACCTGAGAAGCCAAAAAAAATTGAAAAAATGGAGAAAAAGGATGGGGGTAGGGTTGTTATCAGTTGATGATGTTTGCATA
Organism: Oryza sativa Japonica Group; assembly: GCF_034140825.1. Classification (NCBI taxonomy): domain Eukaryota; kingdom Viridiplantae; phylum Streptophyta; class Magnoliopsida; order Poales; family Poaceae; genus Oryza; species Oryza sativa. The sequence goes on from NC_089040.1 coordinate 16,343,039, forward strand.
GATGGTCTTTGAAACAAATCAAAACACACATGGTCACCAATTCAGATTTTCCTGGTTCTCCCAGTGGCTTGTTTTCATGGTAGCTATTAATTACAAGAATTAAGAACTAGTTAAATGGTTACTCCTTTTTTTTATTATTATGCTTCGTATGTATTGGTAGAACAAGCAATTTTTTCTGTGAAAATATTGATCACATTCTTCATTGCTCCTTTTCCAATATTTGATGGAATCAAACACCTACCTCTACACAGATATATTCTCTTCCGTAAAGTATTATAACACTAAAGTGTTTTTTTTCTGCTGTGAAGCTACAGCTTTAGGTTTCAGCCTTCTATTTATAGTAGTACAGCATAATTAAGGTCAATTGCTGTGACAACCAACATATTATAGCTTGAAAACCAATTTGACTACCATCCTGAATAGCAACATGCTACAGACTATTATAAAATGTGATTGGCTACCGCTACTACCTGTCCTGGACTAAGCAGGGTATAACTTACTAGCCAAGCTAGACAACTAAGGTGAGATGTGTGCTGACAAAAGCTGACAGAGGGATTATTTGCTATCAATATTTGCTGCCTGCCCAGACAACTTATGCTTAGTCTTGTTTTCGTTGTTCTGGTTCCTACAGGTAGCACTTTCATTTCACATAGTACATGATAAAGCAGTTATATGACTAGTCATGGGAGATGGAAATATAAAGAAAAATGATAAATGTCATTTTAGAGCCCAGCAGTCAAAATAAGTTCACTTTAACCATAATTATTGTTTTACAATATAGGTTTTGGGCATATGAAAATGACAGCCAAATATGTTCTCCTTCCATCCCAAAATGTAGCTATTTTGGGCTACGAAACAGGACAGAGCTGAGCCAGAAATAGCTACATTTGGGGACAGAGGGAGTACAAGTTAAACAAAAGCTTTCTTAATTATTACACTTATGCAACTAATTTTGGATTTAAGCAAAAGCATTAAGCGTGTATTTGTTTTGGGGATGAGGTGGGATGGATTAGACTCATCCCTGTTTTTTTGGATGGATGGTCCCATTATTTGTTTGGCGCAAGGGATGGTGATCTTTGAGGGATGGATGGTCCCATTATCTGTTTGGCGCAAGGGATAGAGTGATCTTTGAGGGATGGAGGGTGTGGCCCGTGTGTCAATGACATAGAGGAAGTGGGTTGGATTGGTACACCAGTTTTTGAGCTGTGAAGCTGACCCGGATCTTGGGGGAATATTCCCTTCGGAGATCAACCCATCCCACTTATCCCCAAATCAAACGCCCTGAAAAATGGGTTTGACCAAACCCGACCCATCCCATCCATTAAACCATTTGCATGATAAGTGATTAAAGTTATGCCTTATTGACTTTGGAAAGTCTGAAACAAAATTTATTCGTGATTGGATGGTGGACCTAGTACTAAATCAGCAAATTTACAACACAATGCTTAGTACACTTGTGTACATTGCACATACAAAATGTGTTCACTGCTTTTTATCATCATAGTCTCTGCACAATGTTGTTACAACACTGCTGCCACGATAACCCTGGAGAAAAATAATAAGGCATGGAAAACATTCCATGACTTTCTGGGTCCATTTTGCAAACAAGCAACAAATTTATCAGTTGTTTTAGAAAATTTATTTTAAGTAGGAAAAGGGTCCATTTTGCTCCCTACTGGGTCGATGCACTTAGCCCCCTAAATTACTGAATAAGGCTCACATTCCTAACGGTATTCCACTTTATTGGTTCTCTTTATTCATGATATAATTTAAGTTGAAATTTTCCAGGGTGATAGATAACATTATACCTTACGTCTCAACATTTTTTGGTATTGTTTATCATTGTTCGCATATGTTGGAGGCGCATAAGACTGATGTAAATATCGATAGTTAAAACTGCACGCAAACTGTCATGTAAATTTTGAAAATATTTTGTAACATAGGCTATGTCATCACCACCTCCGGTTCTAAAAAAAATAGATTTAAAATGACTTATATACAGAGTAATATTGTAACTTCATAAGCGATTAAAGTTAGCTGTTCTAATCAGATTGTGGGGTAAAGTGAGCCAAAAAAAATATTTTAGGGGCTAAGTGCGCCTTCAAAATAGTTTGAGGGAGTAAGATAGACTTTTTCTTTAAAGTGGCGATCCATAACCTTATACATGTTCATATTGTAAAATCCCCTAGCGTACAGATGCCTACTTTGATTTGCAATTTGCAAAATAGCACTTCTGACTTCTGAGTAAAGAAGCTCTATGATATGATACCAAAACTAAAATCAACTAACTTAAATAAACCTACTTGTTTATGATGGATTTTATTTCATATCTCCTCAGTTGTTATCCCTGCAGTTAGTGCCCCCACCAACCCCTACATCGTTTTCACACAACAAACATCTTAGCCATGAATCAGCGAAACCATTCCAATAGTTGGCTGCACCGATTAGTCACTTTATCACCGCTGATGGCCAACTATTATCCCTCTGCAAGATACTGTGCTACATGTGATCATCAACCACCATTTTCACAGGTGCACCACCAGAAGGGGGTTCCATCAGCAACATCTCATAGAGGCTATTGACACTGCCATATGGCCATATTATGGTCACAACTAACTAGGCAAAAAAAATGTTAAGGGACTATGGACATCATCAGTATCAGCAAAGCAAAATTGTCATGTGGCATTTTGCAAACTAGAATTCATGTTCGCATCCACCACAGGACCATCATAACAACGGCATTTGGAAGCATACAAATTTAAGCAATAGCACATAATTTTTTTCCTGTAGTTTAAACAACAGAAGAATGGGAGAGTAAAAACTAAAAAACAAATGGAAAAGGGAACAGGATACAATCAATAAAAGCAGAAAGAACTAAATTCTGCTAAAGTTTTAGCATACCTCCAGAGAAGTTATATTTCATGCGAACTATGTAATTACCACCATCACTCATCATCCTTATCTTTTCCACCAGAGATGTCTTTGAATTCAGGGTTTTCATTCTTTGTCTGCTTCTTTGAATTCCTCTTGCTATACTTTCTCTTATATCGATCCACCAAGTCATTCTGCTTCTTAGTCACAAGATGACCTTTCCTTTTACCTTTCATACTCTCCTTGACATGTTTACCATCCACATACTCTAGCGCAAGAACAATAGTGACTGAGGGATCCAATCGCCGCCTAGAAGGCCTCCTGATCCGACACAGTGGTTCTACTCCAGCTTCATCATCATCAAGCTGATCCATCATATTGGTAACACAAAGTTCCTGATCTCCATAAAAATTCTTCCCACCAATCACACTTTTGTGACCCTTGCACTGCTCGGCTGAGTCACCACCAGATGTGTTCCCGGCACGCGAAAACCTCTGAGACCCATTCATCGCCAGATGTAGCTGCAACGCCAACTCTTCATCCGGCAAATCTGGTTTACCACCAACCGTCCTCTGAGATCCCCTACCACCAGCAGCAGAGACCAACGCTTCCTTCGCACGCTTGAAAGCCAGCTTCATTTCCATAGCCTTCCTCACAGCATTCTCTTTTGATTCAGCCACGATATCCCCCTTCCTCGGCTCCCTGGCGACTGCCTGCAGCATATGCACGGAAGAGGCGCCCCCATTTTTTCCACCCGGCTTGACGGTCGGGCAGCAATCGACGCAGATGAAATTCTCCACATCGATGGGCTGGATTAGGGCGGCGCGATGCTCACCTGCGATACAGTAGGGGTGGACGCAGCGGTTGCAGCATCGGCAAGTGACAGAGGAGTCCTCGGGCGGGAGGTTGTCGAGGGAGAGGCAGTAGGAGCAAACTGCAGCGGAGCGGACGAGGGAGAGGCATTCCGTGCAGAGGAGGACGACGCGCCAGAGGGACCGGAGGGGGCGGACCGGTCGGCGCTTGGCCCCCGGCGGCGCCGGCGGGAAGCGCACACCGCAGCAGTGGCAGAGGTTGAGGTTGGGCTGGCTGTGCGGGGGAGCAGGAGGATGCAGGGACGCGCGGGGAGCAGCAGCGCCGCGGCGAGGGCGGTGCTTCGAGAGGAGGCGGGATGGCGGGGAGGGGTGGCCGGCGTCGGGGGTGGTGATGTTAGGTTCTTCTTGCACCATGAGTAACCTAGGGTTTGGACTTCGGAGTGAGCGGTGGGGATTTCGGCCTCTGGAAACGGTCTGCTTGGGCCTATCGCCTATGAGCGAGTGTGATGGACAACCTTCCCCTGTATTTCAACCATAAACAATTATACTTATCAGCTAAAATTTAAATTTTCAATCTTAAATTTAGAGTTGATTTTAAGGTACTTTCATTAAAATTTATTTTTAGTATTTACTTTTAAATCATTAAAAACCTGATTTTTTTATATATAATAATTAATCACCCATTAATTAAATATCTAGTAAATCAATGTTGGGATTTTGAAGACTAGGATGAACGCTGAGGAATACAATGTCCAGATATGGACGCTGTTAGTCAAATTATTCAGACCTTGACACTATAGACAATGACGTCCAACATCCGTGTGGCTGCATCGGTCGATCAAAAGGAAAAATAAAAAAAGAAAATGAGAAGAGGAACGAGTCGCTAGCTTATTAAGACTCGTTTTCAGCGAACCCTCTTGCCCGCCGCCGTTGCCCTCCACGCCCGGAATAAGGTGGCCCAGCCGCTGCCGCTACGAGGGCGCCGGGCGCGCTTTGGTCGCCGTGGCCCTCATTCTCGGCTACGTTGCCTGCCCGCCCGTCTACTCCCTTTATAGCACTGCCTGCTGCCCCATCCCTACAGGTCTTCTCTACCGTCCACCTTAGCTAACTTCATATATATCTTTGATTTATCCTGATAGATGTGCATCTTGTTACTGTTTTTTTATTTTTTGATAATGTGGGTTAAAGAAACACATGAATACTTATATTAGATTTGTCATGGGAGTTGTTTGTGAAATACTGAATTGGTGCCTACATTTTTGCATAGACCATCTTTGCGTTGGTAATATAATTTCTCAGTATTTCACACCGATTGCAGCTTAAGAAAATGAATGACAGTGACCAGTTCAGTGATTTACTATGGATACCTCACGGCCAGCACAAAATATCTTCTATTTCAGAAAATGTGAGTATTTTTTCAATGTGCTGTGTTGAAATCTGTTTTTGAGCTCATATGTTAATGTTGTTCTCCATGAGTAATTGCTTTATATTTTGATACGGCCTAGTATTTCCATGAATATATGGCATCATCATCTTGAAATTCCTTACCACCCACTGTGCCAATCGGCTCTAAAAAATATTGGATTTTTTCAAATTGCAAAGATGAAGGCTATTAATGTCGACAAATATTTGATATCATCTTTAGTTGAACGTTGGTGACCTGAGACAAATAGCTTTCACCTACCTGTAGGGGAGATGACAATTACTTTGCAAGATATTAGCTGTCTGTGGGGTATGCCTATCCATGGAAAACCAATTGTGGGCCAATCTAATGGACATTGGTGTGATATGATCGAGAGGTATCTAGGCATTCCACCGTTCCACCGGAAGATCAATAGATGAAGAAGAAAAAGAGAAAAAATGCAGATGATACATTTTCGGTGAGTTACTCGCGATACTTGATTAATTTGAGCAAATTGCGTGATGGCTTTCAAGTAATGCCAGCTATCCCAACTCAGCGTGAGATTGATTGGCATACTAGAGCACTTATCCTAGAAATTCTTGGCTGCATTGTTTTCACTGATGCATCTGGAGATAGTGTGCCTGCTATATACCTCCAATATTTGGATAATTAAGAAGACCAAACTAAATACAATTGGGGAGCAGTTGTACTTGCAGTGTTGTATAGACAATTGAGCATTGGTGCCGAGATGGCAAGATTAGAAATATTTGGTCCTATGTTACTATTATAGTTGTGGTCGTGGTCACGTTTGCCAGTAGGCCATCCAAATAATATAGTACATAATACAATCGAAGTGGGGGACCAAGAAGGTCAACAAGAGTTAGATGATTCGTCTATATTTGGAGCAAAGTGGTGTTGTTTACATAAATTCAGCAACCCACATAATACTGGAAACATTTTTATGCACTTCTTTTGTGTCATCACTTAGTGTTAGTGTTGGTATTTCTTAACGACATAACTAGAAATATAATTCCCAGCAATGGCGCAGAAACACTTATGGTATATTATGGTTACAGAGTTCATCCGCAAGCGCACGGATATACCATTGTAGCATTTCACCCGAGAGTATTCCAAGGGTATCGTATTTATTTTATCCCGTGGGAAGATCATGTAGAGAGAACTCAACTTATAATTTATATATTACTTGTGATAATCATATTCTAAGCAGGGGTTAAGATAATCCAAGGGTAGAGTGACACACAAGCATTTCTACTCATCCTCATAATAATTTATCTAAGCTAGGTGGAAAGAAAAGAGAAAGGAAATATATTCATATACTTCTAATATACATAGTATACATATATTCTAGTTAACTGATATACTAGCTAATACCCTCTATCCAATGCCCTCCTGGTACTTCGAGAAGCCACCCCTGACTGCCGAGTTCCTTACGACAGCCCATCATGATCATCCAACCGGGGCTAAATACGGAGGAATACCCTCCCTAGGAAATTAACTTAGGATTATATATAGGCGCGGAGGAATACCCGTACTGAGCTGTCATCATCAGCGGCCCACCTCTCATCCGCAATATATAACCCCAAATAATGATATCCCGTAATCTAGACACCATGTCTAAACTACCAGATACTACTCTAATATCATCTTCATGACATAGAGTAATTGCATAAGCAAACACTATACCCGCACCAAAGCATCTCCCAGATAAGCTAGCCGTATATTCAGTATAACATGAACATAATGTAAAGTAGGTACTCATATACTCGGAGAGTATTTCAATACCATAAATGTATATAGAAGAGTATTCTAATAAAAGTACAAAACTTACAAAAGAGGAAAGGAAAGCTGCTAGAGCAATACCCGAACTCTTCCGAAGACTTCCGGACTCCTGATTCCTATTCTAATTCTATTCCACCAGCTAGATACTACTAAACTAAACTTGAGAGAAATGAGAGAGCTCTTGCTTGAGGTGTGTGTGTGAAGTGAGAAGAGGAGCTCCTTTTATAGGCAGGTAATGACGGTTGTGACGGTTGGAATGGTCGGTAATACCCTCCAACCGCCATTGGGGATCAATCCCAGCCGTCCATCCAAACCCTGCATCCGTCGGCGCCACGGGAGGTTCGGCCGAACCTCCTAGTTCGACCGAACCTGGGGCTGGCCCAACCTGGCCCATATTCGGCAGGTGGCCTCCTCTGTTGTTCTCCTTCGTAGACTTGTGAATTTTGGCCCATTGTGTCGTGTCAATTCTGAGTTCTTGGCCCATTCATACATAAGTCTATCTCTCGACGTCGTAAGATTGATTTATCGTTTGAGTTGATGTCAATTCTCCTCCACTTTATTGTCATTCTCTGCAAAAGGTTAGTAAACCTAATACTAGTGGAATATTATTGTTCTCACATATTTATGCATTGCAAGCATCACTAGTTCTCCTCTATTTTGGTAATATTGACAGTCGAAACTTATAGATAACGACCGTCAACAGTTAGATTCCTACGAAACATGTTGTATGAGCTTATCTTTATATGTGAACATTATGCAGGCATCGAGTACTATCGAAACCAAATTGACTTGATTTGAGAAGGTGCTATAGAATGGCAGCCATATAATGGTCTTATAGAGCAAATGCCCACCCAAGTTCAGAATGATCGTGCTTGGTGGTTTGCTAGAGTTCCACTCATATATTTTTGGGTAGTGGAGTTCCATTATCCAGATAGGGTAATGAGACAGTTTGGAAGAAAACAAATGATTCCACCACCTCATCCGCATGGAGAGGCTGAGCTTCGTAGGCTGTGGAAAGTGAAGCATTTATGAGGGAAGGCTTGTGATTGGAAGAAATTCCATGCCAAATATGTTGAACAATATGATGGGGCTGATGCCATAATTGTTCAAGAGCATCATCCTTTCGATCCAACTAGCTTGACGGATTATAGTCGTTGGTTCCAAGAAAATAGTATGTACACTGTGTTTTCTGATTCCCAGTACTTGGGAGGTCTTGAGAACTCCATCCCATTTCCTCAAGACAATATAGAGTGGACTGGGTATATGCCTAGTGGTCCACCACTAGCTCGCATTGTAAGTTATTGATGTCAACTAAGTACTATGCATATTGCAGAGACAAACAAGTATTGATATATTTCTTTGTAAATGTAGGGATTACGTGATATTAAAAATGCAGCATGGGACATAAAATGTTGTGTTACTAATGGGTGCAAGAAGACAGGCAAATCTATATTGAAGACATGCCAAGGGAATTTAAGGGACCAACTTGGAGCCTAAGTTACAAAACATGCTTTCTGAGGCTGGATTGCCCATAGATATTGAACGAATTTTGTCTGATGATGAATCGAGTACTACTTGCATGCCAAGTCCTCCACGGGATAATGCTATTAATGTATTTGATGATTAGATGTTTTTAGGAAGAGGTTTCAGCAAATATATGAATCTGGGTCTAGAAGTTAGAGATGAAGTCCTCACAACACAACGTACAAGCTATGCATATAGAGAAGGACCATCTATTCAGGTGGTTGATTGGACCAAAACTGGGAGTACTCTTATGTTCAACAACACAAATGTTCGTTAGACTAATGATCAGATTAAGAGACCACTATATAACTTTAAGTTCGTACTGGTTTCATGTGTCAATGAATTACTCAAGCATTTGATGTATTTTAATACTACCTCCATATTTTAATGTATGACGCCGTTGACTTTTTGTCTAACGTTTGAACATTCTTCTTATTCAAAAAATTTATGTAATTATTATTTATTTTATTATGACTTGATTCGTCATCAAATATTTTTTAAGCATGACATAAATATTTTCATATTTGCAAAAAAAATTGAATAAAATGAATGGTCAAACGGGTCGAAAAGTTAACAACGTCATATATTAAAATACGGAGGGAGTATATGTATGTGCCTTCATTTTTTTTCTGCAATGGTAAGATACACTGTATTCTTTGGAACTGCAACGGTGTATGCCATCCATGTGAATAGAAAAATATGCCATCCATGTGAAATAGAACGTATGCCATCCATGTAAAAAAAATTGACTCTATCACCAAATCAGAACAGCGGCAAGGAAGTCAAGGTAAATCATCATTGAACAAGGTCCAATGAAAAAACACGTTGAATAAAAAACATGCACAGTATGAATTTGTAAACTAAATCTAGGACACATAAGACTAGAAGTTCCTGATAGGTCAATCACCCATTTGTTCTGCTCGAGGTTGCACCTACAAAAGAAGCAAAAGAATTTGATCGGTTCATAATTGATTACATACTATAGTAAAATGTACTCACATTGGTTTTACTGCTTGATTGTTGTCTCTACTTGAACGGCGTGCCTGGTGCCCAAGCCTCCTTCCTTCCATTTCATCCATATACATAGGAATCCTACTATGCTGGCGCCGACCAAGGTTTATTAATCTATGATCAGGAACAATTGTTGGGCCAGTAAATGTCGGCCACTCAATTTGGTTGCCGTAAGGATGAAATTGACCAGCCCAAGTGTTGGCAAGTGCTTGAAAAGAGTACCACAGGTTAACCAATTCGTTTTCATTCAGATTTCTATGCCTACAAACAGCCTAGACATGAGCACATGGCACACCAGTTAAGTTCGGTTTCAGGCAATCACATGACGGAGTTGCGTTTGGTTGCAAAACAACCTTGATTTTTCTTGAAATTATTTGAGCATTGGAAGTATTTTTAACAATTCAAATATCATCTTATTGATTAATTTATTAAATTGGAAGTCCTTTGTTGTTCCCTTCCGGCCCAGCCCAAAAAGTCTAGTTTGCCTCCCTTCCGCTACAGTGTCGTCTTCCAGCTCCAGACAGAGCCGAGCCAACCTGTGCAGTCGGCTCCTCCTCCATCAAATCCGGTGCATCCGTTGCTTCCCTTCCAAAATTGATTACAAAAAAGGATTCCTCTCTATCTCCTCCACCTAATCCCGAAGAAACCCCCATCAAATTCGTTATCTATCTCACGAATTTTGGCCGTTTTTATTCGGGTGAACTCGGGATAAGCCCGAATCTTCTTTCACCAAATCCATCCGTTCCTGAGCGATCTCCTCCACCCATTCCTATATAAAGAATCCCCTAGTCGTCCTCTTCCGTTTACCCCAAGTCCCAAGCCGAGCCGTCGCCCGTAGAGTTGCCGCCGAGTTGTTTTAGCCGCCGCCGTCGCCGGCGATCCTCCGGTCGCGTCGCGCCGCCGCTAGCATCGTCGCCGCTGCCGTCCGTCGCCACAGTCGGGTTCTTGAGGAGGAGAGGAATCCCGTCCGCCCCTTCGCAGCCGCCGAAGACCGCCGGAGCGTCGCCGTCGGGGACCCGAGTCGAGCCGCCGTTGAACCTCGTCGCCGGCCGTCGTTCGTCGTCGTCCGTCGTTGTTCTTTGCACCGGTGAGTTCGCGTCGTCGTCCTCTACGCGTAGGTGTCCTCGGATAGCCCAACCGAGCCCTCTTTTGCCGGTGGTCGTGTCAACCGTGCCATGGCCGGCGATGATGACGTCAGCGATGACGTCATAAATCCCTTTTTCTAGGTTTTCTTTATTAGATGAAAATCGATTAAACTTCGAAACTTCATAACTAAATCGTCGTAACTCGGATTCGAGTGGTTCAAGTTGCTAAATTTTTCTAAAATCAAGATCTACATGTTAAAAATATCCACATGTACTGTTTATGCTTGTTTTTGTACTGTTTATTTTGTTTTTATTAGTCTTTTTCTTCGTTTTGCGTGTTAGCTTGTCGTTTCCGTCGTTGCGAAGGTTCGTGAGTGCATCGGAAGTGTTCAAGAAGATTAATTGAAGACCGATTATTGCAAGGCAAGTCACACAGATCCTAAACACAATCCTTTGAGCATGTTGATTATATATTTAAATTCTCTATTTATTTCAACTGTGCATTTAGTGTGAACCTATTCCTTTGTTATGACCAATTTGCATTGAATGCCCTATTCCTTGATACCTTGGGTAATAAATTGATTAGCTTGAACCTTATGTATTGGTTTGGTTCAGCTAAATGTTATATATATAATTGCTTAGCCATGCTTAGAAACATTAGCTCACTAATGGGATGAATCATATATACTACATTATTATTTATGGTTATATTTAATGGTAGCTCAATGGTTAATCGTGTTATGATAATTAATTAGTAATTAAAAAATGATTAATGGTGGGTTGTGAGCACATGGTTTTGAAGGTCGTGCTCATGGCAATTAAGGACCGGTTCGCGAGCTACTGTTGTGAGACATTAACCGTGCCAACCACAAGTCAGCGTGGGCAACGGCTTTACCTTTTGTATAGTATGATTCATTACGGGGCACCAGACTGAGAAGCGGCGAGAAGTCCGTGGGGGTCGCTGGGGAGTCCATGCCTCTGGTTATATTTATAGAGGGGGTGATTATGATCCAGGAATGGTGCACTGTGGTGAGTTGTGTTGTGCGAAGGGTATTGTCACGATTTCCCCCTTTGCAGTGCCGTGGTGGCACTTCGGGGCATGGCAACATGTGTGAAATCGTGTCTTGTGGGTACAGTGGTACACCTCTGGCTAGAGTAAAACTATTCGAATAGCCGTGCCCGCGGTCATGGGCGGGTTGAGCAATGTTTTTCGTGATTAGTCCCACACTACTCATTAATGATAATAATATGATAATAAATTTGATTCCTGGTTTGGAATGGTAAATTCCTGGTTTGGAGGTTTGATCCGTATGACCGGGGTTGGTTGTTCAGGTTTGGTTGGGCCTGAGCAGCATGGGTGTGCTGTTCAGTGTTGATTAAAATTTCTGATTAATTACTCTACTGTTTCACTACTCTTAAATCTTTACTAAATGTTGCTTTCGCAAATGAGACTATATTATGCCATCCTTTGGTATCCTTGTGCACTTGTATATTTGCTGTGTGGCTTGTTGAGTATGTCATATGCTCATTCTTGCAATAATCAATCAACCTCAGTTGAAGAAAAAAGAATCCAGAAGGAGAAGACGTTTGGCTTATACCCCAGTGAGCTGCCTGTGGGAGTGGAGCTGAAGCCATCACTAGACCGTTATTCCGCTGCTGTTTTCTCTTATTTTGTAAGTATGTAACGTTATTATTATGATGGATTTGTATATTAAATTGTCAGTTTGTGTACCTCGGCTGATTCCTGGACGAGGATTTTATGCACAAATAAGTTCGGAAATTACTAGTGAATTTCCGGGCGTGACAAGTTGGTATCAGAGCCATCTCGACTGTAGGATAAGCCAAATGGTCAAACCTTTAGGACAAATTTTCCGAAAACATAATTTGTGAAAAATTTCCTTTCTGCCTTATCTAGAATTCTTTGCAAATCGTTTTGTCATTCTCTCCTCTTTTCCCTTTTTCAACTTGAGTAGTTGTGAAGCTTGTTGAAACTCGAAGACGTTGATGTTGTCAATTTCTGCAAGCCAAGTGGATCAAGGAATAAGAAAATGATAGTCGAATCAAAGTGTTCAGCTATCAAGATAGAGTGAAGTTTGGAACCTATCTTAGCACCTATACCACCAAAGTGACTTTGAAGAATAGTTAGTAGGGTAGAACGCTGTTGTTTGCTTTGTGTGTAGGTATGGTTGCATTCCTGTCATTGATGTAGTTCAGTGATGAGCGTGTAACTATACTAGGTTGTTTGCTTAATCAACTTAAACAATATAATGAACTACACACACCAGATCAGTGGTAACATGGTTAAGGTCTTAACTTTAGTGTAACCCCTCTCCTTCTATCTTTTCTAATCTGCAACAGATAGTGAATCCTCGCGCCAGTGGAAGTGGAAACAATAACAATGAAGAGAACCCAACCCTTGCTCAAGTGCTGGCTCAACAGACCCAATTGATCATGAAAGTGCATCTAGGCCCCTAATGATTTTGGTGATTAATACAATGCGATTAGAGATGACTAACATTTTTATTTAAGCAAATGTGAAGGTTGTTATGTCCTCAATGAGTTAGCATAATGCATATCCTGCCAAAAATGTTGATGTGATGTGATGCGGCAAATGAGCAAATGGTATTTTGTACGTTTTCGTTTCCTTGAGTTAATAGGAAAGCCGTACTATTAAGAGGGATGATGCATTGACATACAAGGAGTGATCAAAGTGCTCAAAATCTATTTTTAAAAAGTGTTTCTCATCAGTTTGGTGTGTTCTGGATTTTTTCAGAGTTCTCCGAAACTCATTTTCGGACTTTTCGAAAACACACAGAACTAGATTTTCGCTTCTGGAAATTTTCGGATATGTCCGAAAGTGATTTTCGGACTTTCCGAAAAAGGCTGCGAAGGCAAAAGTGGTTCTGTATATTTTCGGACTTGTCCGAAACTGATTTTCGGATTTTCCGAAAATCATCAGTAGAGTCAATTTCGCTTCTGTATATTTTCGGACTTTTCCGAGAACATCCAGACCGATGTTGTTGGTACTGGAAATTTTCGGATTTGTCCGAAAAGTTTTCGGAATGTCCGAAAAATCCTTCATTGACTTTGCTGTTGGTGCTGAGCTGGAATTTTCGGACAAGTCCGAAAATCTTTCGGAATATCCGAAAATCTCAATTATTGTGCTTAACGGGCAGAATCTGGGCTGTGGCTATAAATAGCCCCCTCCCCTTACTTGCGAGGGCTGCTGGTTCCATTCCAATCATTTGTGCCCTTGGCTTGCTCTCTCTCTCTAGCACTTTTGAGCCTTGCTTTCTTGTTTCCCCTCTCACCCGTGTTCGATTTGGAGTTGGTGTGTGTGTGAGAGTTGTGGATTCGAGTTTGTGTGAGTGCTTGTTGTTGACTTCGTGAAGATTTGTGAGCACTTGCATCATCTCCGGGAGTTCTTTGCTTCATTTGTTACTCTTGGAGGTTGAGGACTTCTAGGTGGCTAGGTGTCGCTCCCGAGCCACCTATCTACTTGTGGTTGGCCGGGAGAAGTTTGTGAAGGTCGGATCACACCTCCGAAAGGGAAGAGATACCCTTAGTGGAAGGAGGAGTGCTTAGTGCAACCTCTTGAGGAAAGGGTTAGCTAAGACCCGGCTCTTAGTGAGCTCCTCAACGGAGAGTAGAATCCCCTCAAGGATTCGAACTTCGGGAACAACCTCGTGAGCTTCATCTTTGGTGACTTTACTTCCTCCCTCTCCTCTAGCTTTGCTTGTTTGAGTCGCTATAGGTCTAGTTGCTGTTTGTGCTAGCATATTCTTGTTGTAGGCAACTAGATCTAGGATTTACTTTCCTGTTTGTGCTGACTCCGAAAATTTTCGGATATATCTGAAAATTTTGGAAATATCCGAAAATTACTGCTTCTGCTTTTAGTTGATTTTTGAATTAGCCTATTCACCCCCCTCTAGGCCTAATTGACACTTTCAGATCAACATGTTAGTGCGACAAGTGCAGAACCAGCAAGGGAACAACAATGTCAATCCTCCGCCGCCCCAGAACAAGTTAGCTGATTTTCTTCGTGTGAAGCCACCTACCTTTTCTAGCACTACCAACCTAGTTGAAGCAGGCGATTGGTGCACACCGTTGAGAAGAAGTTGGAACTGCTCCAGTGCACGAATCAGGAGAAAGTTGTTTTCGCTTCACATCAGTTGCAAGGATCTGCTTCAGAATGGTGGGATCACTTCCGGATGAACAGAGCAGAAGGACAACCAATCACTTGGGCGGAGTTCACTGAAGCATTCAAGAAGACACACATACCTGCAGGTGTTGTTGCTTTGAAGAAGCGTGAGTTTCGGGCACTTAAGCAAAAGGATCGTACCGTGACAGAATATCTTCATGAGTTCAATCGTCTAGCTCGCTATGCTCCAGAAGATGTGCGTACTGACGAGGAAAGGCAGGAGAAGTTTTTTGAAGGCTTAAAGGATGAGCTGTCAGTTATGTTGATCTCTCATGACTATGAGGATTTTCAGGAGTTGGTTGACAAAGCAATTCGACTGGAAGATAAGAAGAACAGGATGGACAACCGTAAGAGAGGAAGGATTGTTTCCCAGGAGGCACAGGGTAGTAGCCAGAGGCAGCGTACCAAGCCACTCCAAATTGGTGAATCTTCTTCTACAAGTCAAGAACAATCACAACAGTTGGACATCAGTGGTGAGATCAACTCAGAGACTAATACAAGCAATGAAGTTAACATCGAGCAAGCTACTCAATTAGTGCCAGTTCAGCGGGATCAGTCTCAAGAAGGTAATAGTAATGGAAGGGAGCAGCGGGTGTGTTTCAATTGTTATGAGCCAGGTCACTTCGTAAAAGAGTGTCCGAAGCCGAAGCGTCAACAGCCACAAGGCCAAGTCAACAACATCGTCCTCACAGGAGCAAATGCAGTGCCGGTTGCGTCCTCAAGGGATACAGCTCAGCCACCAGTTTCAAAGCAGCAGTAGTTTTTTTTAAAGCCTTAGAATAATTATCGGAGTTATGGAATAAGATAGACTGCAGTTTACCTATTTCCTTTCTCTTTCTAGCCGTTCCAAATCTCGGGACGAGATTCTTTGTAAGGGGGGTAGATTTGTCACATCCTGATTTTCGTTTCAGGATTTATAAATTATTTAATAAATTATTATTAGAATTTATATTAAATGTTCATTAATTTACAAGTGTAGTTAAATGTGGGAAATAAAATTTCCTAAATATAAAGCATGGATGGATTTAATTTTTATTAAATTCTCTATGGTTAATTATACTCTCTGGAATTTTCTCGGATTTTTCGGAGCTCAACTCTTAATTTTAATCATACAAAGAGCAGTTCAGCAATTATTTAAATATTAAATTAATCATTAAATGATCTGATTTTAATTTTGTTAAATACTTTGAGTGTCCAAGTATTTTCAGGATTTTTCTTGAAATTATTTGAGCATTGGAAGTATTTTTAACAATTCAAAGATCATCTCATTGATTAATTTATTAAATTGGAAGTCCTTTGTTGCTCCCTTCCGGCCCAGCCCAAAAAGTCTAGTTTTCTTCCCTGCCGCTACAGTGTCGTCTTCCAGCTCCAGACAGAGCCGAGCCAACCAGTGCAGTCGCCTCCTCCTCCATCAAATCCGGTGCATCCGTTGCTTCCCTTCCAAAATTGATTGCAAAAACGGATTCCTCTCTATCTCCTCCACCTAATCCCGAAGAAACCCCCATCAAATTCGTTATCTATCTCACGAATTTTGGCCGTTTTTATTCGGGTGAACTCGGGATAAGCCCGAATCTTCTTTCACCAAATCCATCCGTTCCTGAGCCGATCTCCTCCACCCATGCCTATATAAAGAATCCCCTAGTCGTCCTCTTCCGTTTACCCCAAGTTCCAAGCCGAGCGGGCGTGACATGATTCCCCAGCGATATCCCCCATCTTTGCGTTGGAATACTCTCACAAGCTTTTCTTGCTCATCTTTGTCTTCTTGCAAGTACTTTCCAACCTTTTTAAGATATGTTATTGCTTCCGGACAAATATGTGCAATTGATGACATTCCTTCTTCAAACTTTCGAGGCTTCTTTTTCATGACTGCCCCACTTAAATGTCTTGAGCACCATTTCATCACGACAAGATTTCCATAGGTTCTCATGTCGGGTCCCAAAACTAATGATTCGGTAACCGACATATTAAAATTGTATCAAGCCCTGGATCAGTAGATTGATACAAGTTCAATGATCTAGATCGTCTTTGCATATGTTTAGACATAGCTTTGAAGGAGATATTATTACATAAAGTAATAGGGTATTTACAAGATTATGACTAACTATTACAGCAGAAGCTTTAGAATGACCTAACTCTGCTGTTTTACTATAGACTTAAACCATCTAAATAACCTAGACTTGAGGACTAAGTTAAAAGGGAGCTAACTTATGTGATTGAACTCCCAGCTTCGGTAAGAACTTGAAAATGACTCTGAAAAGGGGGTTGAAGCAAGGTTGAGTACAACGTACTCAGCAAGCTATTATATTAATCAACAATGAATACATGAAATGGTAATATCTATGTAGAGCTAGGTTAACTTGCAGAAAGCAAAGAATGTAGATATAGAAAGACTGTAATGATTTTAATGCAACAGTATTTAGTAAAATCTTGAATTAGGTTTCTAACCAAATACCATATGAGTTCCAATACTCAAATCCGTGAGCACGGCTATTCGAAAAGATTCATTTTCACTTTACTACAGTAAATGTACGCTTTACCCGCAATGCATGACATACCAATATTCATTAGCTTAGTCATGGCAAAGCTTTTCAGTTATTAACATCAGTGGTACCTGTTCCATGAACTATCATCCTCATGCGCTCTAAACGTAACGTTATTAACAGCGAGAGGAGTTCTGGCGTTCCTGGGGTGTTTAGAGAGAACTGGTTGAGAGACCCCCGTCATCTCAATCAGGTTTTCACAATTATATATATACTTGAGCTCAATAAATCATTTACCTGCGCCGCGGTAAATGTCACATTTGCCCTTCGCGGTATATCCCCTTCTCAGCATAAGTTTGCCTCCTGCGCGAGGACTTAAATAAGAACCACTATACAGAGGTACCACCTTTGCTAGATAACTTACTTTGCAAGGTTTGTCCCCATTCTAGAATTGCGGTCGTACTCGTTCGTTTGACATAAGTACTTGGTAATAACTATATCGACTGAGATAGTACTAGCCACCCGGAAATCAACCATTTCTACTGTACTATCCCAATCTAAGTTCATTATATTTTATGCAGTCTAACTAGGCAGGGCTAAGCAAAAGCTAGCATATCTAGTTTGCTATGTTTAGGTAATGCATTTGAAATCATGTATGACTAATGCATGAGATATCAGAGATATAGAATATAGGGCATTTATGTTCAAAGGAGAGGAATAATAACTTGCCTTGCTCCAAGGACGCCGCTAAAATCACCTGTACCGGCCAAGAAGTCAGAGCAGCCGGCTCAGAAGAAGCCGTCTTCCGCACCGAAATCAAAGAAGGTGTGGAGAAAGAAGCCAAAGACGCCCGCTCCATCACCTCCGGAGATGGGTGGAAAATCCATGAACTAAAATCGAAGACGGGTGGAAAATCCATGAACTAAAATGAAAGGAGATACGGTCTTGCACGTCGGACTTTAAATGACGCGACCTTCGCCAACAGGTAAATTGGTATGTATCCGCATATTTGCTTTCAACAATTTGAATTTTTGCATCATCACATGTTTGAATTTCAAAATTGCATTCAGGATTTTTGAATTTGGAGGAAATTCTTCAAATAAAATTTTCAGAGCAAACCAAAATAAAATTTTCAACGAAAATTCACTATGCCACGACCGCACTGACCGTTGGATTCCAACTGCCGAAAGTGGGGCCGGTTGGGCCCACCAGGGGTTCGGCCGAACACCCTGGTTCGGTCGAACCGGCCAGGCAATGGTCGGCTGCCTCACTTTTTGAGGCAACGGCTAGTGGGCCCCACAGGTCAGTTTTGACTGTTGTGGGTGCACTACTTAAAGCCAACCGGCCGGGAAAGAGGGAATTCCACCCCATTTCAACTCATTTTCATTCCCTCCAAAGTTTGCTCTCAAGTTCATTCAAGCTTTGATAGTTTTCCTCGAGTTCAAATCTTTAGTTGCATACATACAAGTTGCTTTGGTGAAACTAACCAGCGGGTGAAACTCCATTGTGCAGTATGAGGAGGCGATTGTCTCGTCTGTTCAACGGGTCGGGCTCTCCATCAAGTCGTCATGACGAGTCTAGTACTCGTTCATTAGCCGATGCCTCGATGGAAGACGTCGACACTCCGCGACAACTCCTGAGCAACGCTGACCTCGACCTTGTCAGTGATCCGGAGAGACAAGTCTACTACATGCTAAGTGACCGGGAGTATGCTCACATGCGAGAATACTCACTGGAATTGCTGAAAAAAATAGGTATGGATGTTGAATTTTGTTCTATTTGGAAAGCTATTGGTTGGCAGAGATTTGCTGTGGTAGATGAGCCTGGTTCTCGTTTGCTTACTTCGCAATTTCTGTGCACTTTGAAAGAAATAGAAGACAGTATTTCTTTTCGCTTTTTCCGTAAGGATTTCACGCTCACATAGAAAGCCTTGAGTACACTTCTTGGTTTTCACGATTCCTGTAAAATCGATCTCCAGAAAGGAATTTCTGGGTTCAAGAAAAATAGGTCTTGGGAAGATATTTCTGGTGCTCCAATTTGCAAGAAACCTGGAACGAAAGATATCCATAATCCTACACTTAGGCTCATGCACAAATAGATTGCTATGACTTTGTTTCCTAGAAGTTATCTGAGACCATTAGGGGAGATGAATTAATTATCATGTTTGCCATGGTTAGAAAGATCAAAATTTCTCCTGTGAAATGTATGATAAGACAATTGTTAGAAAGTATAAAGTTCTCTGCTCCTGTTGAGTGCACTTCTCTGATTACTCCGATAGCAAAAGGGCTAGGAGTCATTAGCGACCAAATTGCTTTTATCTCAGCCGCTCGTCCGCGTATTGATGAGGCTTATCTAGTGCAAGGGCATATTTTGAAACATGGAGTAGATGGATCTTTGATATACTTTTTCCCCGGTTGTACAAATGAAATCATGTTGCCAAATGCGGGGTATCATTTGTACAACTGCCATGAACTAACCATTCCTTTGCAGACCATAGAATAATCTCGTGCAGGTGGAACTTACAGTGAGACGCGCAACATGACAAGGAACGAACAAGGAAGTTCATCATCCTCGACACCCGTGCAGATGTACGAGGCAGGTTGGGCACCAACTGGGGATGCACCCGGATGGAACCAAGCTCCACGCCATAGCATCGGAGTCTCAACCTGGTCAAGCGCCAGTGAGGACCGGTGGCATGCGCCTCATGACATCCACTGGGGGGACAATCAGCCTCGTAGATCAAGTGGTGTGCCTCCATCTCCAAGTGAATGGCGCTCGAGTTCCTCTCGTTGGGACTTGGGTGAAATCGCTAGGAGAATGGACACCCTTGATATGCAGACGGGGAGATCCAGTATGACCTCACGGAACACATAGCTCAAACGCAAGAATGGCAACAATCTGCTGATGCTCAGTTCACCAACATCAACAACATGATGTAGCAGCATGATGACCTTCAAGCGTACTTTCGCTTTCAGGGGTTCAATCCTTATCAAGGACCCTGAGCGAAAGCCAAGCTTGGGGGGAGACATCGCTCCCCCCACTGAGGTAACTTGCATCACATTGCATATTTCCCTTTCCAATTACATATTTGCTTTCCAATTGCATTCTATAAAACTTGAAAACAATATAAAAATTTGCAAAATATAAAATACCAAAAAGATAGGATAGGTTTGAGTCATGCTAGGTAAGACAAAGCTAGCTCTCTTTGTTGAAATGATGAATAGTTGCTCTGTTTTATATATCTGATATATGGGTTCTTGGTAAATACTCTCTCAAAGATTAAATATAAGTAGCCAACAATTATCCGGGAACCTGAGGTAAATGGGCTACACTTGCTAATCTAAGTCTAAGCTGTTGCGAGATATGAGATAGTAAATATGAGTTGCTATGACCCTGATACTAGTTTGGCTTGAATTCTGGATGTTTTATTTTTCAAAATGATAAATTGATACTAGTTGCTATGACCCTGATACTTGCTATTCCATTGAACTTTGTCAAACTCTTGTGACTTGTGTAGATACTTCTCATGCTCTATGATCAAGATCATACACCCACATATATGCACATGCTAAACTCCTCCACTGGGAGCTAAGCAATATTCCATTCCATATCCATATTACCACCAAAATAAATTCTCCATGCTTTCATGTGCTTTCTTCTCCTGAAAAGAAAAAAATCCTTTTGAAAAAAAAAGAAAAAAAAGAGAGAAAGGAGAGAAAGGCATGGTTGTGAAAAAATAACAATAATAAAAGGATATGCTCCATCAAGCATGAGCATGATTGAAAAAAAAAATGTAATCATGCTCTCTCCTAATCAATAAAAGAAGGATTTTTGGGAGAAGAAAGTAAGCACAAAGGAGAAGCATTGTTCTTTTATTTTTCCTCATACACCATTTCCACTATATACCACACACATTATGCACGATCTTGATCTTGAGTATGTTTAGTTATCTGCTTTAGTCCAAGTTTTTGACTTAGTAATAAATATGAATGCAAGTATGCCATGTTTGATCCCTACCGAGCTCCACATATAAACCTTAGAGTACGAATCAACAAGGTAACATTTGGTGAGGAATTCATATTGATACACTTAGAGAGACTGAGTGAATCACTTGAGGAACTTGGTTTTTTTTTCGAAAATCATTTGAAAACTTCCGGAACAAGAGTTGAATAAAGGTTGGGTGAATTGGTGCTCTATTTGCTGTTTTGTTTTTCAACCGCCCAAGGCAAGGAGAAGCAGTGTCTCGTGGGAATCAGGGGTAAGGGTAAGCCACCAAGCCAAAGATTATTTAATTTGAGAGAGGGTACATATACCTTGCACCTGTATCTTTGAGATATGCAGCATAGTAGCAACTCCTGATCAACAACCAAGTCTTTGTTTCCTTTCGTCCTTCACTCGGGACGAGCAAAGGTTCAAGCTTGGGGGGGTTTTGTTGACGGTCGTTATTGATCAGTTTCAACCGTCAATATTACTAAAACAGGAGAGAACTAGTGATGCTTGCAATGCATAAATATGATAGAATAATAATATTCCAGATAATGATTCGCCCCAGGCGACCGGCGCGGGAGAGCCGGATCGGGCGCTCCCCCCGCCCGCGCCCTCCCCGACGTGATTACCTGGTGTGCCCACCCACTTCTCCCTCCTATTTTTCCACAAAAGATGTTCACCTAATGTACTTACAATGTTTCACTATGTATAGATCAAATGTTGCAGTGAATTAAAATATTCTATTGCAACAAAAAACCCACATATTTTAGAAACTCTCTATTAAGGGAATTTAGTTTATTTTTTGTTCCATAAAAAATGTTTCATCTAATGTACTTACAATGTTTCACTATGTATAGATCTAATGTTACAGTGAACGAAACATTCCATTGCAACAAAAAATCCACATGTTTTGGAAACCCCCTATTAAGGGAATTTTGTTTATTTTTTGTTCCACTGAAAAATGTTTCACCTAGTGTACTCACAATGTTTATGTATAGATCTAATGTTGCAGTGAACTGAAACAATCTATCGCTATTTGCTGAAACATTTTTTTTATATAAGGTGAAACAACACTCGATTTAAACGAGTGAAACATTTTCGATCTACTTAGTGAAACAATTCCGATATACCTGGTGGAACATCGTGCAACATTTAAAAATAATTCAATAATAAGCTATTTTTTTTCGTCGGAATATATCCATGTGTGGTCTTGTTTTCAAGATTTAATTGCAACGAATTTGATGGTGCAATCGGATCATGATTTGGATAAATAATTTAAGAGAAAAATCAGTTTAAAGCAGTTTTTGCACGTAAATCGGGCGCTGACGTCAGCTGACGTCAGCGCCCGATTTTCCTCAAATTCGATCGGGCGACCGATCCGAAGGAGCCTCCTAATATTCTACTAGTATTGGGTCTACTAACCTTTTACAGAGAATGACAATAAAATGAAGGAGAATCGACATCAACTTAAACGATAAATCAATCGAACGTTGTCAAAGACCAGACTTATGTATGAATGGGCCAAGAACTCAGAATTGACACGACGAATCAGGCCAAAATTCACAAGTATACGAAGTAAAGCAGCAGAGGAGGCCACCAGCCAAAATGAGGGCTGGTTTGGCTGGCCCCAGGTTCGGCCGAACCTGGTGGTTTGGCCGAACCTCCCGTGAAGCCGATGGATGCAGGGTTTTGAGGGAACGGTGGAGATTCACTCCCTATGGCGGTTGGAGGGTATTACCGACCTTTCCAACCGCCATAACCATCATTACCTGCCTATTTAAGAAGCTCACTCTCTTCATTTCAATACACACCTCAAGCAAGAGCTCTCTCATTCCTCTCAAGTTTAGTTTAGTAGTATCTAGCTGGTGGAATAGAATTAGAATAGGAATCAGGAGTCCGGAAGCCTTCGGAAGAGTTCGGGTATGGCTCTAGTAGCTTTCCTTTCCTCTTTTGTAAGCTTTGTACTTTTATTAGAATACTCTTCTAAATACATTTATGGTATTGGAATACTTTCCAAGTATATGAGTACCTACTTTACATTATGTTCATGTTATACTGAGTATACTGCTAGCTTATCTGGGAGATGCTTTGGTGCGGTTATAGTGTTTGCTGATGCAATTACTCTATGTCATGACGATGATATTAGAGTAGTATCTGGTAGTTTAGACGTGGTGTCTAGATTACGGGATATCATTATTTGGGGTTATATATTGCGGATGAGAGGTGGGCCACTGATGGTGACAGCTCAGTACGGGTATTCCTCCGCGCCTATATATAATCCTAAGTTATTTTCCTGGGGAGGGTATTCCTTCGTATTTAGCCTCGGTTGGATGGTTATGACGGGCTGTCGTAAGGAACTCGGTAGTCAGGGATGGCTTCTCGAAGTACCAGGAGGGTATCGGATAGAGGGTATTAGCTAGTAAACCAGTTAACTAGAATGTATGTATACTATGTATAT
Organism: Oryza sativa Japonica Group; assembly: GCF_034140825.1. Lineage (NCBI taxonomy): Eukaryota > Viridiplantae > Streptophyta > Magnoliopsida > Poales > Poaceae > Oryza > Oryza sativa. The sequence continues at coordinate 16,366,670 of NC_089040.1, forward strand.
TAGAAGTATAGGAATAGATTCTCTTTCTCTTTTCTTTCCACCTAGCTTAGATTAATTATTATGAGGATGAGTAGTAATGCTTGTGTGTCACTCTACCCTTGGATTATCTTAACCCCTGCTTAGAATAAGATTATCACAAGTAATATATAAGTTAATAGTTGAGTTCTCTCTATATGATCTTCCCACGGGATAAAATAAATACGATACCTTTGGAATACTCTCGGGTGAAATGCTACAATGGTATATCTGTGCGCTTGCGGATGAACTCTGTAACCATAATATACCAGAAGTATTTCTGCGCCATTGCTGGGAATTATATTTCTAGTAATGTCGTTAAGAAATACCAACAAAGCTATGGGTAGTTGGAGGGTAAATGGCTGGTTTGGAGTTTGGATAGCAGGCTGGCTGGCTAGGGTTTCATTTGATTAAGCCGATATCGAGGTAGGACGAATATTGGCTGGACAAAATATAGATTTTGAATTTAGATGAATTTAGGTCCAACATTCACTGGAATCGGATTTACGGTTTAGGAGATATGGGCTCCTAAAGAATAGGATTTGAATTAAATCTAGAAAATACGGAAAGGTACTTTTTATGGGCCCACCTGTCAGTCTTTTTCCCTTTTCTTTTTCTTTCTCTTCTTCTTCCTCCCGTCTCTTCCTTCTTCTTCTCTTCCAGCACAGGCAAACAGGGAGGATGGGGAGGAGGGGCGCCGGTGGTAGAGCGGCTAGGAGGTGGCGACTCTGGAGGCCAGTGGTGTTCCCGAGCATCGCGCATCCTGGGAGGGTGGTGGCCGGCAGAGGGAGAGAAGGGTATGGCCGGAACGGCTAGGGGAAAAGCTTATCTCCGGCGGCAAGGAGAGGTGGTGGTGGTGGCTTATTTCGAAGGGGGAAAGGAAGGGGAAGTGGGGAAATGGGTTTGCCTCGTCGAGGCGAAGCTAGTGGCGCGAGGGTTGTGCCAATGGGGCACCGGTGAGGGAGATCGACCGGTGGCGGCAATGGCCGGATATGGAGAGGAGAGAGAAGGAGCTCGGAGAACTCGATGGTGTGGAGGGAAAAGAGGCGACCTCGCCAGTATTTATAGGCGTCGGAGGTCGGTTCTTCAAGGCGGTTCGCAGAGGAGAAAGATGAGGAGGATACGGCGCCGGTGGAGTGGAGAAGAAGGAGACGGCGCCGGCTGTGGCCTGTGATTGGTCGGCGACGGTGGCGGCACTACTTTGCGGCGACGGCAAGGCAGCGGCTTGGCGTGGGCGGCAAGTTGACGGTAGCGACGGCATGGGAAAGAGGACGACGGCGCCGGCTTTTGCTTTCTTAGCGGCGACGGAAGGGAGTTGGCGGCGGCGTGCGCGTGTGCAACACGTGCACCAGCAAGAGGAGGAAGGGCGGCTCGGCTGGAGGCTGGGCCGTCCTAGGCCGAAGAAGGAGATGGGCCAAAAGGAACAATGAGAGGAGTTTCGGCCCAATTACAAAAAGGAAGAAGTCTAATTTGAATAATTGATTTGGATTGCTAGGTTTTGCAAAGAATTTGAATTCGGAGAGAATTCACAAAAGAGATATCTTAATTTATTTGAGTGCAATATTTGGAGGTGGAGTTTGAGGGAATTTATTTGGAAGCACTCAAATAGGAAGAGAAACTAATAATATTCCTCAAAATATTTTTGGTAATATACAAAGGAATTAATTGAAGGGAATAGATAGGATTTGAATTCTAAAATTGGTATTATGTATATTTGTGGTTAAAAGGGGAAGTTGAGTGAAGAGTATAAATTGGAATTTTCTTAGCACAAGAGCAATTACTCACAATATTTGCAATAATACTATTCTTGTGTCGAAGAGGAAATCAAGCCACAAAGATTAAATTGGTGGCTAGATCCAAAGGAGGAATTTGGATATTTGGATTGGGAATCAAAGGATGGGTTTAAGATCAAAGGATGGGCTAACAATTAATTCCAATAAAATTGGAATTGCTTTGGTTTAGGTTTTAGCACAATATAGGAAGGTTTCTTGGACCATAATTCATAACAGTAAAAAGGGTTTTTCAAACTAAATTTAAATAAAGGATGTTTTAGGCGAAAGAAGGTTTTAGATTAAAACCAAATCAAGGAATATTTCAAGATAAAATTTTAAATGAAAATCACAAAGGCTTTTGAATATCAAAGAGGGATTTTATGTAGGTTAGCTTTAGGAGGTCTCGCTAATTATAATGTCCTAGGTTTAAAGTGGTTATTAAAAACATAAGACCCGACATGATGCAAGATTAGAAAATAGTAAATTTTCAGAATGTTACATCTCAGCTACATTTTGTGAGCAAAGTCGATGCACGTATTCAGGGGCGGACTGTTGGTATTTCTTAACGACATTACTAGAAATATAAATCCCAGCAATGGCGCAGAAATACTCCTGGTATATTATGGTTACAGAGTTCATCTGCAAGCGCACGGATATACCATTGTAGCATTTCACCCGAGAGTATTCCAAGGGTATCGTATTTATTTAATCCCATGGGAAGATCATGATAAAGAGAACTTGACTAATAATTTATATATTACTTGTGATAATCATAGTCTAAGCAGGGGTTAAGATAATTCAAGGGTAGAGTGTCACACAAGCAGTAAGCTACTCATTCTCATAATAAAATATCTAAGCTAAGTGGAAAGAAAAGAGAAAGATAATATATTCCTATACTTCTAGTATACATAGTATACATACATTCTAGTCATCTAATATACTAGCTAATACCCTCTATCCGATGCCCTCCTGGTACTTCGAGAAGCCACCCCTGACTGTCGACTTCCTTACGACAGCCCGTCATGACCATACAACCGGGACTAAATACGGAGGAGTACCCAACCCAGGAAATTAACTTATGACTATATACACGCGCGAAGGAATACCCGTATTGAGCTATCACCATCAGCGACCCACCTCTCATCCGCAGCATATAGCCCCAAATAATGATATCCCATAATCTAGACACCACGTCTAAACTACCAGATACTACTCTAATATCATCGTCATAACATAGAGTAATTGCATAAGCAAGCATTATACCCGCACCAAAGCATCTCACAGATAAGCTAGTAGTATAACCAGTATAACATGAACATAATGTAAAGTAGGCATTCGTATACTCGGGAAGTATTTCAATACCATAAATGTATAAAGAAGAGTATTCTAAATAAAGTACAAAGCTTACAAAAGAGAAGAGAAGAGCTACTAGAGCCATACCCAAACTCTTCCGAAGGCTTCCCGACTCCCGATTTCTACTCTATTCCTATTCCACTAGCTTAAGAACACCAAACTAACTTGAGAGAATATGAGAGAGCTATTGCTTGAGGTGTGTGAGTGAAGTGAGAAGGTGAGGGGTTTATATAGCCTCCCAATAACGGTTGTGATGGTTGGAATGGTCGGAAATACCCTCCAACCATCATTGGGAGCTAATCCACACTGTCCAGCCGCAACCCTGCATCCAACGGCGCTAGGGGGGTTCGGCCGAACCCCCTGGTTTGGCCGAACCAGGGGCCGACCCAACCTGGCACAAATTCGGTAGGTGGCCTCCTCCGTTGTTCTTCTTCGCAGACTTGTGAATTTTGACCCAATTCATCATGTCAATTCTGAGTTCTTGACCCATTCATACATAAGTCTGGTTCTTGGCATCGTCCGATTGATTTATCATCTAAGTTGATGTCGATTCTCTGCAAAAGGTTAGTGAACCAAATACTAGTGGAATAGTATTATTCAAACATATGTATGCATTGCAAGCATAACTAGTTCTCCTCTATTTTGGTAATATTGACGGTCGAAACTGATCACTAACAACCGTCAACAAAACCCCCCAAGCTTGAACCTTTGCTCGTCCCGAGTGAAGGACAAGGAAATAAAAACTTGGTTGTTGATCAGGAGTTGCTAACATGATGTATATCTCAAAGGTATAGGTGCAAGGTATATGTACTCTCTCTTAGATTAAATAATCTTTCGCACGATGGCTTACCCTTACCCCTGATTCTCACGAGACACTGCTTCTCCTTGCCTTGGACGGTTGAAAGACAGAACAACAATTAGTGTACCAATCACCCAATCTTTATTCAACTTTTATTACGGAAGTTTTCAAATGATTTTTGCAAAAGAAAACCAAGTTCCTCATATGATTCACTCAGTCTCTCTCTAAGTGTATCAATATGAATTCCTCACCATTTTTGCCTTTTTGATTCCTACTCTAAGGTTTGATATGTGGAGCTGGTAGGGATCAAACATGGCATACTTGCATTCACATTTATTACTAAGTCAAAAACTCAGACTAAAGTAGATAACTAAACACACTCAAAATCAAGATCGTGCAAAGTGTGTGTGATATATGGTGGAAATGGCATATGAAGATAAATAAAGAAAATGCTTCTCCTTTGTGCAGTTTCTTCTCTCAAAAATCCTTCTTTTATTGATTAGGAGAGGGCATGGCTATATATATATATATTTTTCAATATCATGCTCATGCTTGATAGAGCATAACTTTATATTATTATTATTATTATTTTTTCATAACCATGCCTTTCCCTCCCTTTTTTTTTCTTTTTCTCTCTTTTTTTCAAAAGGACTTTCCTTTTAGGAGAAGAAAGCACATAAAAGCATGGAGAATTTATTTTGGTGGTAATATGGAAATGGAATGAAATAGAATATTGCTAGCTCCAAGTGCAGGAGTTTAGCATGTGCATAATTGTGGGTGTATGGTCTTGATCACAGAGCATGAAAAGTATCTACACAAGTCACAAGAGTTTGACAAAGTTCAATGGAATGACAACTAACCAAAATGTATATGGTTCAGACATGATGGCACATTTTTGGCTCTGGTAGAAATTTATATCAAATGAGGAACTTTCAAATTTATCATTTTGTAAAACAAAACATCCGGAATTCAAGTCAAACTAGGATTAGGATCATAGCAACTCTTATTTACTATCTCATACCTTGCAACAACTTAGACTCAGATCAGCAAGTGCAGCTCACTTACCTCAGGTTCCCAGATAATTGTTAGCTACTTATTTATTTAACCTTTGAGAGAGTACTTACCTATGGACCCATATATAAGAGATATAAAACAGAGCAACTATTTACCATTTCAACAAATAGAACTAGTTTGTCTTACCTAGCATGACTCAAACCTATCCTATCTTTTTGGTATTTTCTATTTTGCAAATTTTTTATGTTGTTTTCAGGTTTATAAGATGCAATTGAAAAGCAAATATGCAATTGGAAAGGGAAATATGCAATGCGATACAAGTTACCTCAGTGATATCTCCCCCCAAGCTTGGCTTTCGCTCAGGGTACTTGCTAAGGAGTGAACCCCTGGAAGCGGAAGTACGCTTGAAGGTCATCATGCTGTTGCTGCATCATGTTATTGAAGTTGGCGAATTGAGCATCAGCATTCTGTTGCCATTCTTGCATCTGGGCTATGTGTTCCGTGAGGTTGTACTGGATCTCTTCTGTCTGCATATCAAGGGTATCCATTCTCCAAGTGATTTCACCAAATTCCCAATGAGAGGAACTTGAGCGCCATCCACTTGGAGATGGAGGCACACCACTTGATCTGGGCCGTTGGTTATCCCCCCATTGTATGTCATGAGGCGCATGCCACTGGTCCTCACTAGCACTTGCCCAGCTTGAGACTCCGATGCTATGGCGTGGAGCTTGGGTCCATCCGGGTGCATTCCCAGTTTGCTCCCAACCTGCCTCATACATCTGCACGGGTGTTGAGGATGATAAACATTCTCGTTCATTCCTTGCCATGTTGCGCGTTTCCCTATATGCTCCACCTGCACGAGATTCTTCTATGGTCTGCAGGGGAATGGTTAGTTCATGGCAGTTGTACAAATGATACCCCGCGTTAGGCAACGGGATCTCATTTGTACAACCGGGGAAAAAGTATATCAAACATTCATCTACTCCATGTTTTAGAATGTGCCCTTGCACTAGATAATTCTCATCAGTACAGGGACGAGTAGATGAGATGAAAGCAATCTGGTCACTAACGACGCCTAGACGCCTAGCCCTTTTGCTATCTGAGTAATCAGAGAAGTGCACTCAACAGGAGCAGAAAATCTTATATTCTCTAACCATTGTCTTAGCATACATTTCACAGGAGAAACTTTGATCTTTCTAACCATGGCAAACATGATAATCAATTCATCCCCCTAATGGGTCTAAGATCACCTCTAGGAAACAAAGTCATAGCAATCCACTTGTGCATGAGCCTAAGTGTGGGATTATGGATGTCATTCGTTCTAGGTTTCTTGCAAATTGGAGCACCAGAAATATCTTCCTAAAACCTATTTTTCTCGAACCTAGAAATTCCTTTCTGAAGATCGATTTTACAGGAATCGTGAAAACCAAGAAGTGTACTTAATCCTTTCCATGTAAGTGTGTACTCTTTATGCAAAAAGCGAAAGGAAATTCCATCTTCTATTTCTTTCAAAATGCATAGAAATTGCAAAGTAAGCAGACGAGAACCAGGCTCATCTACCGCAGCAAATCTCTGTCAACTAACAGCTTTCCAAATAGTACGAAAATCAACATCCATACCTATCTTTTCAAGCATCCCCGGAGAGTATTCTCGTGTGTGAGCATACTCCTGGTCACTCAGCATGTAGTAGGCTTGTCTTTCCGATCATCGACAAGGTTGATGTCGGCGTCGTTCAGGAAACGTCACGGAGCTTCGGCATCCTCCATCGAGACATTAGCTGATGAACGAGCGCTAGACTCGTCATGATGACTTGACGAAGAGCCGGACCCCTTGAACAAACGAGACAGTCGCCTCCTCATTCTGCACAATGGAGCAAGAACGGACTAACTCGGCGGGGGTTAGAGTAACAAGAGTAATTGCATAAGCAAGCATTATACCCGCACCAAAGCATTTCTCAAATAAGCTAGTAGTATAATTAGTATAACATGAACATAATGTAAAGTAGGCATTCGTATACTCGGGAAGTATTTCAATACCATAAATGTATAAAGAAGAGTATTCTAAATAAAGTACAAAGCTTACAAAGGAGAAGAGAAGAGCTACTAGAGCCATACCCGAACTCTTCCGAAGGCTTCCGGACTCCCGATTTCTACTCTATTCCTATTCCACTAACTTGAGAGAATATGAGAGAGCTCTTGCTTGAGGTGTGTGAGTGAAGTGAGAAGGTGAGGGGTTTATATAGCCTCCCAATGATGGTTGTGACGGTTGGAATGGTCGGAAATACCCTCCAACCTTCATTGGGAGCTAATCCACACCGTCCAGCCGCAATCCTGCATCAAACGATGCCAGGGGGGTTTGGCCGAACCCCCTGGTTCGGCCGAACCAGGGGCCGGCCCAACCTGGCCCAAATTCGGCAGGTGGCCTCCTCCGTTGTTCTTCTTCGTAGACTTGTGAATTTTGGCCCAATTCATCGTGTCAATTCTGAGTTCTTGACCCATTCGTACATAAGTCTGGTTCTTGACATCGTCCGATTGATTTATCGTCTGAGTTGATGTCGATTCTCCTCCACTTTTATGGTTATTCTCTGCAAAAGGTTAGTGAAACAAATACTAGTGGAATAGTATTATTCTAACATATATATGCATTGCAAGCCTAACTAGTTCTCCTCTATTTTGGTAATATTGACGGTCGAAACTGATCGCTAACGACCGTCAACACAGACGCAGAATAGAAAATGACTAGGAGCATGCATCTATAACTCATAGAACAATTAGAAAGCCAAGTGAAACTCACCTCATTGCAACTTATAAAAACTCTGAGATATTGCATTATCTTAAATAGTAATATATAGATATGTCTTCCAAAATCCAAATAATGTTATTGCGTGTAAAAACAATATAAGTTATTAGTTAATACAAGCCAATAAAAATATTACTGAAAGTAATATATATAGATAAGGAATAAGGTTTAGAACATACATGGCATCCTGTGTATCCTTTTCATGACGTTTTTTCATCTTATGAAAACGATTGACAATTACATCATTAGTGATTGTGCCCAACATATCCTTCTCTACAAAGCAAATGAGGATATGGCTCAGAAACTTGTCACCCATCTTGTTGTGCAAAGCAAACTCTTTAGTGCCTTGTTGTGAAAACTATTACGGTCACCAACATGAGTCACCAATCTCTTTGTCTTGTTCCAAGAATAGAAACCTTCTATGACAAATGCATCATACCCATAGTGATTATCTTTTATGCTGTCCCTAAACAAATAGCAACATAAACAGTAGGCTTTGTCATCTTTTTCACTATACTCTAGCCAATTAGACGGATTGAACTGCCTCTTCTTATTCCCAATCAACCTATACAGATATTGAAAATCATCATGTGGCTGATATGGTCCCCAAACTAAATACTTTCTCCTTATATCTTCATGTTGATTGGGATAATAATCTGCCATCTCTTCCTTTTACTAGGATCCCAAGGAAGCTTGTCCAAATCAATTGGTTGAGGCACTGCAAAATTTTCTCTCGGTATTGGTCTAGATGCATTTGCACTAGAACTTCCTCTAGTGGTGTTCATAGTTGATGGATTTCTAATAAAAAACTTGTCCATTATCTTTCCTATAAAATCATGAGAAGGTTGATTAGATAGAGCACATGAGGAGGGAGACCTAGGGCTAGGGATCCATCCACTATAACTATTCACAGGGAAGAGGAGTACTTACCAGGGAGGGAGGCAGAGAGGACAGCGAGCAGAGCACCGCTCAGGTGCTGACGATGAAGAGCGATCGAGGAAGGAAGGAAGTAGCGATGGCGGTGAAGATGAACCAATGCGGGGGAAGCGCGATGAATGGGCGAAGAAGAGGAGCGGATGTTCGACGTCCCCTCGACTCACGCATGCGCGATGGAAGGAACGAAAACTAGGGGGAGTGGGGTTCTTTTTTCCAAATGGACTGGGGCCCAGAGGTCATACTACTATGAATATACCTAGGAGCATAAATTTTGACATGGGTCCAGGGCCCCCATCGTGTGTACATTAAATCCACCCCTGCACGTATTCACCGGCAGCATCATTCCAACCAATTGGAGGTGGCTTAAACAACCATTTGATGGCCTTATGCCAGTCAGAAATAACACACATAAACTTCCCATATCCTATTACCTCCTTCCGTAGCCATCTCATAAACCAGCCCCAATTTGTACTATCCTCCTTCTCCACAATTGCAAATGCAAGAGGTATCAGCTGATTATTAGCAACATAACCACAAGCAATTAACAATCTGCCTTTGTACCTCCCTGATAAAAAGCATGCATCAACACTTATTACTGGATGCAAGTAGGGAATGGCTTCAATGCATGGTCCAAATACCCAAGCCACACTTTGAAATGATCGCCGCCCTTCCTGATTCATGGGCTTTGACAAAAGAACATATTTTGTACCTGCATTTTTAGCATTAATAGCATCTAGAAAATGGATTCTCTCTTCCACGCCATAATTTATTATAAGATATTTTGAGCCCATAAGAACCTTCCTAACTACCGAAAAGTTGTGCTATTGCTTTCTCTCTTCCACGCCATAATTTATTATAAGATGGCTTCGCATTTCTATATCTTTGTTGGACTAGTGATCTCGCGTTTTTTCTACTCAATTCCAGGTCATCCTTTAATGCATCACATATCACATTAGCAATCATAGAAGATGATAACTGAGCATGATCAAATCTATCAGCCGGTGCTCGACAGGTGTGAGCATAGGGACATTTCCTTATCATCCAACCTGAACCTATTTTTGTTGGAATTGCATAGAGTCTCCACATGTAGCTATTATCAGTGCATTCAGCTACTAGTTTAGACTGACTACTTGTGCTATACTTGATTTCTGAATTTTTACATATATGAAACTCGCCTATAGCAATTTGTAGGCGCTCTTTTGAATCAAAAGTCTTTCCTTGTGCTAGTGGGTTAGAAAATTGATTCTTACGTCCAAAGAAACTCTCGTCTGCTGTTGTCTTCCACAACACAGATATATCACTAAATGCTTTATAGGATTTTGTCCAGATGCACGCATAAAAGGAAATGCATTGACAGAATGAACAACTCGTGGTTCTGGGGGACTCATCATCTGAACTATTATCAAGGGCAGCATCAAAATCATGCTCGTTGTCATCATCCAGTCCAAATTTGTCCTCACCAAGATCTGTCTCCTCACCTGCATATGTGTCTTCTGCAGCATTGTCATCATCTATAGTTGGTTGTGTTTCGCAATCCACATTATCCTGGTTGACAGGTGGAGACAACTGAACTGTTGTTGAATGTATACCATGTGCTAAAGTGGGTACAACCTTTGCTTGTGAATGAACTCTACCTGGCTCCAAAGAAACACCTAAACCATCCCTTCCGAGTGCCTAGTTGATGCAACCAAGGTTGTACTATTAACCTGACTTGATCTTGCTTCCGTAGAGGTGCATTTGACATAAAGCTCAACAACCTGCCCACATTTCTTCTCAAATATCATCTTCCATCCCCTATCTTCATAAATAGGAATCAATTGAAAATATTGTGGTCCAGGATTTCCGATATCAAATCGAGATTGGATACTCATTGGACAATTATCCTCAGTGTACCCAAGGGCTTGAAAAATTTCTTTTTTGACTTCCTCAAAGGTTTTAACCTCAACTGCTGGAAAAGTTATTTTTGGAGGAATATTATATTCCGCACCCTTAGCTCCATGTTGTATTTTCCCATCAACATACACTAGAACAATAATCATTTTTTCTCCGCCAACTCTACAAAACAAACCAAATAAGTTAGCAAAACAAGTTATATAAATATTAGTTAGATAATAATCTACAGATATATCCATTCATGTTTAAAAAATGTTGTTTTGCTTAGTAAAAATGTCAATGAACAGCTCATAAGTTAAGAATATGCAGTACCGATCCAACTACAATAACAAATGAATAAATTATGTCTAATTAAGAAAGTAAATGGGCTATCTACAATAAAGCAAACATGTCAATATATAAAGTATGTATGAACAGCTAATCAATGATAATTATATAAACGTATGCATGGGCACCTGCTGTTAGTGATATGCCCTAGAGGCAATCATAGAGATGATTGTATCATATACTATGTTTACATATTTATCCGACATTGTTCCTTGAAATAGATAACTCCTTATTGGTTAATGAATATGTGATTCTTTCATGAGACTCTTTATGTTGTTTGTTACTATTTCTAAAGGATCCCTGATCAAATATCATATGTGGAACAAATATGTTTATATGATCAGCACATGTATTAATTGATGATCATGTCTCATGGATCATGGTATAGAGATACCAAATTAATAATATGGACATATGTTGGTGAACATGTTGTTGGATAGACCTAACATGAGACACTGCAAGAGCCATATGTGTTGTGTCATCAGTGATCTCATTTAGTGTTGGTGTTGAATCCTTACATCTAAGATTATCATGGTTCTCAACATATGTAGTAGCTTACTTAGTAACTGCTAAACGCTACTCCGTAAATGGGTAGCTATAAAAGTAGTTTTCGGGTATGCTATGAAACATGTAGTGGGATATGAATAATCAAGATGGGATTTTCTCCTCCCATGGAGAGATATCTCTGGGCCCCTTGATGTTGCAGATTATGGAAGTGCATGGCCGTGCCAAAGGTGATTGAGGAGTCAATCACAAGTTATATAATCTATCAACAGGTTCGAGTGAATGATTGAGCTATTAGAGGATGGCACATATCTAGCCTTGAGCTTAATCGATATCGTGAGGCAAAGGGGTTCATACAAGTATACACTAGAGGTTCAGCCGATATGATCTTTATGTATGTCCGGTGGGTCAATACATTCTGCTAGGGGCCGCTGTTGACACGTGGACCGAAAAGGAGTTTTCGGGTTACAGCCGAGTATATATGAACCTACAGGGTCGCACGCTTAATGGGCCGGAATAAGGGGATTGGATAGAGATCCAATATGAGCTTAATTCGGATAGGGATCCGAATAGGAGTCCTACGAGCCTTGGAGGCCCGAGTGATGGATCCTATATATTCGTGAGAGGTGTGACCGGCGGAGGCATCGCATCACGTGAGAAACCCTAGCCGTCACTTCCCTCCCCGAGCAAAACCCTAGCCGCGCGCGGGTGCTAGCACATCTGCGCGTGGCGTTCCGTCCCTGTACGTGTGGATACCGGTAGAGGCGCCGCTGGTTTGCGGTGCTGATCGGCGTGGGAGTACGGCGAGGAGAACGCACGAGGAGGAGAAGGTCGAGCCGGTGCAATCGACTACTTCCTCTACATCGATGCGCGCTACTTCGCGAGAGTTCCTTTGACTTCTCAGCGTCTTCTTCCGCTGCACAGCGCGTCGAGTGGTAACGATCTATGATCTAATACTTGCATGGTTCCTTGTTTACGCGATAGAAAATTTTGACTTATGCTATCGTAGTCTACACGTATCCCAACACCTGCATGTTGCCTCACAGCGGAAAATGCATGCTGATCAATAGACGTATGCATGTGTGATGGAACTTGCAGAGCCGCTGTTGCCTCACACGGTGAGCAGCCAACGGACGCAGCGCCAAGGACACCTTGGCTGGATTGGTGGCACTGACTGATGGTGAAATCGAAGGCGCTGGTGTCGACAGCGGGAGTGACGACGTACGGAGATCACAGCTAACACATACGACGATGTGCCAGCGAACGGCGAGCGGCGAACCCTAAACCTCTAGGTCGATCGATTTTTTTCACGTTGTGCCATCGACGCAATAGGTTTTCCTTTCTATAATTCTCGTTTTGTTATGCATTTCTGGTCTGGCTGCACCAACAAGCTGGTGTACGCTGTTTCCAGTAGCATCGACATCTGGCCGCTGTTTGAATGCGCGTCCAGGTCTGGACGCTGTTAGAAACACCGTCCATCCTGTTTTGATAAATCCTCCAAAAAAATACTAATAATTTAATTTTAAAAATATTAATTATTATTAATTAAGCCATCTGATAGCCTTGATACTTTTATCTTTAGGAAAAGTTCACGTTTTGTTTTACTAGAAAATATATCCGTACGTTGCAATGGATAAAAATGTTTTTTCAGTGGTACAACCGCTATTAGAGACTAAGCGATGAATGGAAACATTAGGATCAATATTCATTATAATTGAAAAAGTTAATGAAAATTGTTCCTTCGTTTTGGGCCTAAAACCTATTATTTTCTTCCTTTTCAGTACCAACCCAGTCCGCTACCTCCCTCTGCTCGATCTGCCTTTCTTCAATCTAGCCCACAAGTGGAGCTATGATGACGGTTGTTATAGACCAATTTCGACTGTCAATATAACTAAAATAAAGGAGAGCTAGCTATCCTTACAATGCATATTTATTTTAGAATAATCTACTTCCACTTGTACTTGGATTTTATTTGAGTGCAGGAATTGAGCAAATAAAATAAAGAGAAAATGAAAAAACCTCACTCCTAAGCAAGCTTATTGATAAGATGGGCCCACATGTCAGGTATAACCGTCCCAGAAATTGTCATAACTGTCACAACCATCATAGGGATCCACCTGATAGTGACCCAGGAGAATTTGGAGGCCTGCTGGGCCGGCCCAGGGGTTCGGCCGAATGCTGGCAACGTCGGTTCAGGCTAGCCTTACACGTGGACGTCCAGGATTGCTTGCTGAAGGCGGTTGCGGGGCATTTCCGACATTTCGCATGCTCAACCATCAAAACTGCCGTATAAAAGGAGAAGCTTATTCACTCTCTCAACACACTCAAGCAGGCTCAAGATATCTATTGTACACTTTAGTTTAGTATTCTAGTGCTAAGTGAAGTAGAATAGAGTAGCTCTCGGAGTCCTCGGAGTCTTCGGAGGAATTTCAGTATGACTTTAGTAGTTTTCCTTCTTTCTTTTGTAAGACTTTCAGAATTAATAAAATGCTATTCTTTATATACTCTGATACTTTAGTATGTCTAAGTATTGTCTTTACTTTATACCTGTATCGATACAGTTGTATAGCTAGCCTACCAGAGAGGTGCAGTGGTGTGGGTTTTAGTGTCCGATTATTCGATTGCTCTATGTCATCTCAGGGGATGTAGAGTAGTATTTAATAATGTAGACGTGGTGTCTAGATTATTAAGTATCATTATTTGGGTATATATGCTACGGGTCAGTCGAGGTGGGCCGCTGATGGTGACGGCTCAGTACGAGTATTTCTCTACGATAGTATATATTCCTAAGAAACTCTTCTGGGGAGGGTACTCCTCCATATTTAGCCTCGTTTGCATTGCCATGACAGGTTGTGGTACGAAACTCGGCAAACCAGGGTGGTCTCTCGAAAAACCAGGAGGGCACTGTTAGGGGGTATTGGCTATATGGTTGTATACTAGCAGATGTAAACTAAAGTTGAGTGTATACTAGAATTATAGGAATTGATTGTTTTCTATTTCTTCTTCCACTTAGTTTAGGAATTATTAAATGAGATACATGAGTGCTTTGCTTCGTATCATTCTACCCATATAAATGTCTTAACCCCTGCTTAGACTTTGATTATGCAAGTGGCATGTATATATTATTAGCATAGTTCTCTCTTAAAATCTTCCCTTGGGATTAAATAAATATGATACCTTGGAATACTCCAGGGTGAAATGCTATAATGTAATATCCATCCGCTTGCGGATTCCTTTTGTAAACCATATATATACCAGGACCATTTCTAGCATCATTACTGGGAATTTATTTTTCTAGTAATGTCGTTAAGAAATACCAACAAGCTATAGGCCCAGGTCGCACAGCCGACTGCCGTCTTCGGCCTCCATATAGTCCTGTGGCCGTATGGCAGAGCCGATCTTCCCCATCAAATCTAGCCAAATCTTTTTTGATCTCTCAAAATTTGTTGAGGGCTTTTGATCCACTCGATCTCCTCTTTCCCTTTTTCCCGAAATTGGAACGAATCCGCAAAATTCGGGATAGAAATGGCTGGACGGCCATCATCAGCAACTGAGATTAAATCTAGTTAATTAAAACTAAATTGAAAGGGGAAATCATGAGACAAATGAAGAGGGAGGAATGGGGAATCAATTTTTGCAATCAAACGGAGGAGAAAACGCATGGGGAGATAGATCGAAGTGGCAACAGTGCTAGGTTTTGGTCTGGCGGCGGCATGCAATGCATAGGATGAGATAAAAAACCGGCTACCGGAAAATATCAGATAAAAAACATACAATTTTTTTAGTTTCTCCCAATCAGATATGCGGTAAGGGCAAATCGCATGCGCAAGGGCGTTGCGGGCCCAATCGAGCATGCGGAAAATCATGCGCGCAAGGGTGTTGGGGGTCCAATCGCGGCAGCGCGTGTGTACTGGAAGTGCATGTAGGCTCCTAATTATTTTGATGATTAATGACAATACGATTAGAGAGGACTAACAATTTTATTTAAGTGAATGTGAAGGATTGTTAGTCCGTGATGATTTGTAGCGCAATGCAAATCTTAATGAGTGCGACAAAGTCGTGAGTTGCGGCAATGATCAAAGGCTATATTGTGTATTTTCATTATTTGGGTCATTAGGAAAACCCCACTTTTAAGAGGGATTATGCATTGACATATTAGTAATGATGAATGTGCTCAAAACAATTTTTAAAAGTGTTTCTCCTCAGTTTCTGTGTTCTGGAAATTTTCAGAGTTGTCTGAAAAAAATTTTCGGAACTTCTGAAAGTAGTCAGAACCAATTTTAGCTTCTAGAAATTTTTGGGGTTTACCGAAAGTGATTTTCAGAATTTCCGAAAATGACCGAGAAGCAAAATAAGTTTCCGTAAATTTTTGGACTTGTCCGAAACTGGATTTTGGAATTTCCGAAAATGGCAGTGAAGGCAAAATTGTTTCTATAAATTTTTGGAGTTGTTAGAAATCGATTTTCGGAATTTCCGAAAATGTCCGCGAACCTGAAAAAGAACTTCTAGAAATTTAGGAATTTCCGAAAATATCCAAAATGTTGTTTTGGTTCTGAAAATTTTCGGACTTGTCCGAAAAGTTTTCGGAATCTCCGAAAAATCTTCAATTGACTTCATTGTTTCACTGATCTGGAAATTTTCAGATATGTCCGAAATTAATTTTCAGAATTTCTGAAAAATGCAATTATTGTGCATAACGGGTAGATCTGGTGATGTGGCTATATATAGCCCACTCTTTCCACTTGTGAGGGCTACTGTACTAA
This sequence comes from Oryza sativa Japonica Group, assembly GCF_034140825.1. Lineage (NCBI taxonomy): Eukaryota > Viridiplantae > Streptophyta > Magnoliopsida > Poales > Poaceae > Oryza > Oryza sativa. The sequence goes on from NC_089040.1 coordinate 16,382,845, forward strand.
TTGGATATTTCGCGCCGTTGGCTTGTTCGTCTTAAGATTCAGTTTTGAGCCTTATTTTCTTGTTTCCCCTCTCCACCCGGGTTTGATTTGGATTTGGTGTGTGTGTGTGAGAGAGTTGTGCATTCGAGTTTGTGTGAGTGCTTGTTGTTGGCTTCGTGAAGATTTGTGAGCACTTGCATCATTTCCAGGAGTTCTTTGCATCATTTGTTACTCCTAGAGGTTGAGGACTCCTAGGCGGCTAGGTGTAACTTCCGAGCCACCGATCTATGTGTGGTTGGCCAGGAGAAGTTGGTGAAGGTCAGATCTCACCTCCGAAAGGGAAGAGATACCACCAGTGGAAGGAGTGTTTTGTGAAACATCTTGAGGAAAGGGTTAGTGAAGACCTGGCTCTTTGTGATCTCCTGAACGGAGAGTAGAATCCCCTCAAGGATTTGGACTCCGGGAACAACTCAGCTTGCAACAACTTTGGTGATATCCATTTTCTCACTCCTCTAGCTTTGCTTGATTGTGCCGCTATTGGTCTAGTTGCTATCTGTGCTAGCATATTCTTGTTGTAGGCAGCCAAATCTAGAATTTACTTTGATTTGCGCATACTCTACTATTTTCGGAAATTCCGAAAATCCCTGATTCCGCATTTACTTGAGTTTTTGAATTAGCCTATTCATCCCCCTCTAGGCCTTATTGACCCTTTCATGGACAATGGACTCAGGCGCGGCCCGATCGCTGTGTGCAGCAAGGGGCGTGTGAAAAGGTGCGGACCCAATTGATTCGCGCGCGTCTCGGATAAGAGGGGCACTATGGTGTAAGAAAAATGGAAAGAATTTGACAGAAACATAAAATTTAAACCGATTCAAACGCGGATGATGTACCAAAATTCTAGCGGAAATATCTTTAATTTTTATAATAGTAGAGATAACATCAAATGTTAACGGTTCACTATAATAGGATCGGAAGTTCCTATCCGTTTCCGTTTTTAGCACTTCTGTCACTTCTCGATGGTTTGCTGTCAATGTTACTCATCTACTTTCGTCAGAAAAAAGGGACTCATCTACACACGTAAAATGGCATTTGTACCCCTCCTTTAAATAAAGTATCATCTATTTTTGTCACATCCATCAATCTCTCTCTTGTCGCCACACGCCAGTGGCAACCTTGGCCCGGCGACCTGGTGCTGCCTGCTCCATCCAGTCCCCTTGCTTGTCGTGTCCCCTGCCGCGCCAATGATTGTCGCTTGCCCCGTCCCATTCTCTCGCTTGCAGCAACTCGGCCCTCAACTGCGCTCTATCGCTGCACCACCGCCGCTGCCATCAGGAGCAGGTGTCCGACAACCTCCGTTTGTCACTATAAGCCTCATCCTCTGAAATGAATTTTATTTGCTTGTCGTAGATGTAAGCCCTCATCAATTTTTCATGTGGGAGGAGTATTAGAGTAGCTAGCAGATTAAGCTTTCCTTCGACACGTGCAAGACTTGAATATCAGTTACAGGAAGTTAGTCATGTAAAAATTGTTGAAGTGTGCTGAATATATAGAATGAATTTTGCCATATGGTGTCGAGCCAGGCATGATGGGACAGATGGCAATGGCATTGCCGCGCCAAATGGAGGTGGGTGCTGGCCGCCGAATGCCGCACTAGCCCTTGGGCTGACTGTGAGCAGCCAATTTCTGCAGGGGATGGCAAGGTGCAGCAGCGGCAGGGTGTCTGGCCAAGGTTGCCGTGTGCGCGCGATGGTGTGAGAGCGCAGTCGATCGATGGGTGCTGTAGCGGCAGGACGTTCTGTTTATCATTTGCTTAGATGGAAGTATGAAACTATTAACTGGGAGCTAGTTTCATATGAGTATGAGTTTAGAGCATTTGAGATGACGTAGAGCTCTAGCAGATAGTCAGTCTCTGGAGATGTGGAACACAACTGGCCGCCGCCTTCATGTGGTTTGATTGGTATGTCTCAGGCTAAAGTTGATTGGCACGCCGAGTCCCAGCAATATATCCTATGCTCCCTACTCGATGCTTCGGGTTTCATATTATGTTGGATATTTGACTTGATAGGGAAATGATGAGATTGCATGTTTTATTGGGAACTCATCCAACTAAATATTTATATTTCACACTGTCATTTCAAGTAGCCTACATAATATTTAACCCGGGGTGTTCCCATAGTATGCATGCCCCACTAACAAGGTTGGGGTCGTTCTTCACTCCGCCCTTGGTTGGAAACCATCTTCTCAATCAATTCTGTGCGTGAGCAGTAGTGAGTGAGAAGAAGGCTCCTCTAACAGTAGCATCTATATGATAACGGGCCAACTATGTCAGCCCATTGTAGAAATTTTAGTTGATGAGCTAGTTGTCCATCCCATGGTGAGGACACACCAGGATGTATTCATGGAGTCTCCCCCATGCCTCTGGAATTGAATCATTGGTTGCCTGCTAGAAACTCGAGATCTTTCCATGAGGATATTGGTTTTGCCCATTAGGAAAAACCTCATGATGAACGCAGTTGAACACCTCTCCCAATTGTCCACAGCACCTCTCTTGGAATAGAACCAATGCTTCAGTCTCCCGAGTAGAGAACGAAAACAGACGGAGCCTCATCCTAGGTCACTCCTTTGATGATGATGGTGTTGCAGAGCTCAAGGAATTGTTGGAGATGGGCGTTAGCGTCCTCATTGGCTTTCCCACAGGATGGGGTAGCCTGTAGCATAGTGATCTGACCTGTCTTGATCTCAAAGTTGGCATCCCCAAAGGGTGCTGAGTAATCACAGAGGGTCTTCTAAGCCATCGGCTTGGAATTTGATGGTGCGAAAATGACTGGTTCAGGTGCCGAGAACCTGATTTGTGGAGGAACGACGCGAGGTTTGACTCTTCTCGCAAGTTTCTCTAGATTTTCAACGAAATTTGTCGGCAAGTCGAAACCGTTCATACACTACCTGTTTTCACAAGAAGAGGAAACAAATCAAGGTTAACCTGTTTGGACCAAGGTTCACTAATCATAGAATGATTATGAATGTATATAACTAAATCTTTAACAAGTGTCTTCTCTGGCGATGGTGCCAGAAATGCTTACCGGTACTTTTTACGGCCAGAGATAAATCCGCAAGTGCACAGATACGGCTGTAGCATTTCACCCATGAGTATTCCAAGGGTGTCGTATTTATATTTCCGCAGGGACGTGATGGTATAAAGATAGAGTTCATACATCCTTAATCAAGCTATAATTACTTTACAATAGTTTGAACAATGGTTAATTGATAAATGACAATGAGATAGTGTGTCACACAGGAGATTCATCTCTAATAATGACACATTAGGCAGTGGAGAAAAACTATAGAAAGCTAAGGTCCATATATATGTACTTCTATATTACCAATGTTTAGTTTACACTAAATACATATATGCTTACAAGGCTAGGACTTGGTTCTAGGCACCTAGGAACTACCGAGAGACCACTCCTAGTTGGTTTGTCAGCGTGGTGATGGCATTTTACCAACTCTTACGTCATACCTGGACGTGGAGGAATACAATGGATGGAGAGGACTGCCACCATCTACCGCCTACCTCACTTTCCGTGGGGCATACTCGCATCCAATGGCATTTAACTAACCTAAGCACCATGCATATCTTAATAAATAATTTCATTAATTCCCCCGGGACTCTCACCCTTCGAATGAACAAGTTAGAACTAATGCAACTCGTTAAGATCATTGGACCATTATCGTAGCATAGATCAACTAGCATAAGCTAGTGAAGCACATAAATGAAGTATAATCTATTCATCGAACACGTAACTAGTAAACTATGATATGAACTATGAACACAATATAATAAAGAAGATAATTCTTTTATTGCAACTATAGTCTTACAAGAAAAGTAAAGTACTAAAGACATACTGGAATCTATGAGAAGACTACAGGACCAATGCTGCGCTCAAATAAGCTAGTGTGGCCTTTCCCAAATGCTAGTGCATTGATCCCCGTCCCAGGAAAAGTTGGGGTACACTTCAACAATCATGATAGAGAAGGCACATCTTTATTATAACGATAATATTTACATTATTACAAAGGCACTTTTGCCTGACAAACATAAATAAACTGCAGTGGACTAGCGGGCGTACAGCTCGATCTTCGCAGGCGCTCAATTGGGATATAAGCCAAGACTCCGCCTAGGACTTCTTCTCTACAGCTTGTCTTACTGAAGGGGTAAAGATTGAGCAAGAATGAATACAACCACAATACTCAGCAGGACACACCAGGAGATGCATGATTAATGCAAGGGGGTACAAGGAGTAATAATATAGGGTTGAGTTTTGAAGCAAACAAGCATTCGAAACAATTTTAGTTGATCAAAGCCACTTTATAACTCCAACCTTAAGTCTAATCATGATTATTAATCAAGCCCATGAACCCACACGAACATGCCTTAACCCAAGGACTACGATGAGTTAGACCAAACTGGCAGCCTTGTTGCGGGACCCCAGCTCATCCCAAGCCAACCTAGGCTAACCATTCTAGGTTTTAGTTGATTAACCAAATTTTAAGAGGGAAACCACTAACTTGGGTACATTGTAGGCTTGCACATAACCGAGGGCACGGCTATTCGAATAGATTATACTCTAATTAGAGTTGTAAAACTTTACCCAACAAGACGCAATCTTGACATCATGTCAACCATGAATCGTCGTACCTTTAAGGTTCGCGAAAAGGCCAAGATTGTGACATAGTTCTTCACCTATCCTGGCCTTGAACAAAAGTACCGACCCAACTCCTGCCTATGGCTGGGATAGGTAGGTTATGATTGAGCCCCAGGACATCAGAACATCCTTCGGGAGGGACCACCCGGATGTCCGTCCAGTGCCATGACATCTCGATTATCGAAGCACCCGCCCGATAACCTTCATTTGTCTTAGAGATATCCTTTACCCGACTTCATCCATATCTATCAGTGTCCTTTCGTTCATGACTAGACTGAGCTACAAAGTAAGCCTTACCCATTAGACATGTGAAAGTACGACAGTGCTTTGCAACAGAGGCCTAAAGACCGGTCCTTATGATGGCCGAGGTTCGACCATCAAAACCCTGCACCCCGAGCCCAGCTTGAAACCATTTTGGAGATTTTGAATAAGGGAAGGGGTGTTTGTCCAATTCCAACATGAGCTAACAATTCCATAATGTCTAGGTGATAGAATATACTTCCCAAAGTCTAAGATTATAAAGCCAGCAAAAGTTGTCTAGTTAACCAGCGAAGCATCTAGCTAAATTCATACTAGTGGAACCATAGATAGAGTATACATTAGTTGGGGTTTTATTTTCCTATGGTGCGCAAGGTGATAATAACAATAGCAATGGTAAGACTATAACAAAGATTAATAGGAAAAGCTAAGTAAAACAATGATAACGCGGGAATTTAAATAAAGCGGTAATACAGTAATTTTAAATAAATTAATTTCAAAATCATGGGATTCAATATGCTCAAGAATGATGTGACTTGCTTTGCTCCGATAGAACAGTCTTCTGAACCTTCGGCGACGAACACGAACCATGCTTTGGGAACGTTTGGAACGACAGGAGCTACTTGAAGTAGACAAGTAAAAATAGAACCCTATAAAGAAGCAATAACAATACATAAAAAGAAAAGCACATGATTCATTAAGTTATAACAAAAATTAAGAGACTTGAATAGATCGATTCGAAGTTCGTATGACCAAGATATGGTCATCCGAAGTTTATTGTTGTTATATGGAGATTTTACGGAATATTGTAGTTAATTTTGCAACTATGAAACAACTGTAAGCGCCAGCCTGGAAAAGGAAGAAAGACTGTGCAGTTGACATGCGGAGCCCACATGTCAACCTAAAGGACCACGGTGGACCAAGTGCATTAGAGGCGGTCCACGGGTTGACAGAAGCGGACCCCATATGTCAACTGATGTGAGTGGCTAGCAAATGAGCCCCACTAGACACCACAGGATGCACGCATGGACACCACGCAGCTATCGAGCGGGCACACGAGAACGGTCACCACACGTGCACACGAAAACTGCACGAACGACTGCCAACACCATTACACTGGTACCGGGGTTGACAGTGGCACGACGTGTACGGTGGCAACACCGAGAGGCCGAGGAGGGGCAGCGAGGGAGGAATCCTCACCACAACGAGACAAGGCACAAAACGACAACGGTGACCGATGATGAACTGTTGATGCAAAAAACACACACTTGCCTGGGATATCTACTTAACTCTAGTGCAGGTCCTAAATCTTACTTTCGGGTTCAAAGACGTGCCAGTTGATTTGATCCTGCAATCAACAAGAAAAGAAAACAAGAAAAATAAGGTTAAATCTATAAACGATAGCCGATTGGCTAAGGGCCGTTGACATATCATTAATCATTGAGCCGATGTTATTGGTGTTAGATTGGCTATGAAGGATAAAGCAAAATAAAGTTAAATCTACTCGATCGGCTATAGATATCAATGATATATAATATCTTTCTCGAAATATATTTAAACCAAGTGATTGGGATAGATCGAACAGTCAGTCGAGATTGTATAAATCACTTATGCTTAAAAGTACTTCAAGATGAAGATTATATGTACACTCATAGCATAGCCGATCAAATAGATCTAACATGTATCGGCTAATACTCCGATACTACCCTATATTAAGATATTAAGACAAGCAAAATATACCAAACAATAAGCCTAATATACTTTAGCGCAATAGGATCTTAATATAAAGGGCAGATTTAGCATATAAAGCAAACATGTAGGGAATAATGTAGCTAAATCAGGAAAGATTGGCTGAAACCCCAATACTATCCCAATTGAAAGTCATAAAACAAGTTAGGTATTATAGTTATGGATATTACTTAATAGGTCGAACTCAACCGATGCAGCATTAAGCATAAGAATAATCACAAGATCAAAGCAAGCTGATGAAAACCTCTATGAGATGGTGTGTATGCTATATAATCTAGATCAATAACAATATCTAACTCTATCGGCTGCCTTCAATAATAGATGTTGGCCGATTTAGGGATAAATTATGATACTGATAGAGATTATATGACATATATGATAACTCGACGATTTACATAACCAAGATTAGAGTGTCATAAAGATGTAAGCACTAATCCTGAGAACACAAGCATCATGACAAGTTTTACCTCTTGTTGAAGATCGAAACCGATGCAGCTCAACCCAAAAGCAAGAACTCATCGGAACAATGAAAATAGAAAAGGGTGGCGATGCGCTGAAAGTGTTATTGAACTATCGTTACTTGTTTACACGGTCTTGGGTCATATTTATACCCAAAATATAATGTGTTGACGGTCGTTATCAATCAGTTTCGACCGTCAATATTACCAAAATAGAGGAGAACTAGTGGTGCTTGCAATGCATTTGTTTGTTAGAATAATAATATTCCACTATTATTAGGTCTACTAACCGTTTGCAGAGAATGACAATAAAGTGGAGGAGAATCGACATCAACATAGACGATAAATCAATCGAACGATGTCGAGAGATAGACTTATGTATGAATGGGCCAAGAAGTCAAAATTGACACGATGAATTGGGCTAAAATTCACAAGTCTACAAAGTGAAGCAATAGAGGAAGTCGCCAGCCGAAGATGGGCTGGTTTGGGCCAGCCCATGGTTCGGCCGAACCAGGGGGTTCGGCCAAACCCCCATCTCCACCATTGAGGCCAGGGTTTGGCATGTACGTCCAAGATTGCACCCCTATGACGGTTGGAGTGTACTACGGACAATTCCCCTTCCACAACCGTCATACCTACCTCTATATAAGGAGCTCACTCTCTTCACTTCAACACACAACTCAAGCAATAGCTCTCTCATTCCTCTCAAGTTTAGTTTAGTAGTATCTAGCTGGTGGAATAGAATTAGAATAGGAATCAAGAGTCCGGAAGCCTTCGGAAGAGTTCGGGTATAGCCCTAGTAGCTTTCCTTTCCTCTTTTGTAAGCGTTGTACTTTTAGTAGAATACTCTTCTAAATACATTTATGGTATTGAAATACTTTCCGAGTATATGAGTACCTACTTTACATTATGTTCATGTTATACTGAATATACTGCTAGCTTATGTGGGAGAAGCTTTGGTGCGGGTATAGTGTTTGCTTATGCAATTACTCTATGTCATCACGATGATATTAGAGTAGTATCTGGTAGTTTAGACGTGGTGTCTAGATTACGGGATATCATTATTTGGGGTTATATATTGCGGATGAGAGGTGGGCCACTGATGGTGATAGCTCAATACGGGTATAACTCCGCGCCTATATATAATCCTAAGTTAATTTCCTGGGGAGGGTATTCCTCCGTATTTAGCCCCGGTTGGATGGTCATGACGGGTTGTCGTAAGGAACTCGGCAGTCAGGGGTGGATTCTCGAAGTACCAGGAGGGCATCGGATAGAGGGTATTAGCTAGTATATCAGTTAACTAGAATGTATGTATATACTATGTATATTAGAAGTATAGGAATAGATTCTCTTTCTCTTTTCTTTCCATCTAGCTTAGATTATTTATTATGAGGATGAGTACTAATGTTTGTGTGTCACTCTACCCTTGGATTATCACCCCTGCTTAGAATATCATTATCACAAGTAATATATAAATTATTAGTTGAGTTCTCTCTACATGATCTTCCCACGGGATAAAATAAATACGATACCCTTAGAATACTCTCGGGTGAAATGCTACAATGGTATATCCGTGCGCTTACGGATGAACTCTATACCAGAAGTGTTTCTGCGCCATTGCTGCGAATTATATTTCTAGTAATGTCGTTAAGAAATACCAACAAGCATTTCAAGCGCCGCTGCCGGGGAAGATTCATAATAGAGATTACTTAAACTAATACTTTATATTTACCTCTGTATAGTCATTTTCATTTGCAGGCTAACCTTGGTTGTTTTCACTTTTTGTCGTGTAAACAGGGTAGTTCATGACTGGTTTCAACCTGCCGGAAAACTTCAAAGAAAATCCAGAAGCTTTTTTCCGGAGCGTTAGGCCGCGAGTCGTTGCTCAGCAGAAAACTCTACCGACAGAGAAACCAACCGTACCAGCGCCACCGACCTTCAAGATTATGGCCAACAAGACTCTTCGCGAGTTCGCTGCTGACAATGTGGTCGTCGGGCCGCAAGTCAACATAGGAGATGTGGATTTCGACTTGAAGTTCTGTGGCAAGGCTAATGAGGATGCCCATGCTCATTTGCAGCAATTCCTGGAGATATGCAGTATGTACAACATAAAGGGAGTCAGTCCTAACGCTGTCAGGCTGCGGCTGTTTCCGTTCTCCCTCCTCGGGTGAGTGAAGCAGTGGTTCTATGCCAATCGTGCTGCTATCAACACCTGGGATAAATACTCTACGACATTCCTCTCGAAGTTCTTCCTGATGGGCAAAACCAATGCCCTTCGTGGACGAATTTCCAGTTTCCAGCAGACAAGGGATGAGTCCATTCCGTAAACATGGGTACGACTGCAGGAGTACGTGGCCGCCTGCCTCATTATGGGATGGACGACTGGCTGATCCTGCAGAACTTTTACAATGGGCTCACCCCAATGTCCCGCGATCACCTGGACGCGGCAGCTGGAGGAGCCTTCTTCTAGAGGTGATGGAGCGGGCGTCTTTGGCTTTTCCCTCCACACCTTCTTTGATTTCAGTGCGGAAGACGGCTTCTTCCGAGCCGGCCACTCTAACTTCATGCCCGGTACAGGTGATTTTACCGGCGTCCTCAAATAACGGTTCCTTGGCATTGTTGTTTCCTTCTCCAGGAAGTTCTGCATGAACTTTACCAGGCTATCCGTCTTTGGTGGCTCCACTTCGACCACTTGAATATTTTGCGGGTTCGGCCCGTACCTGATTCTGGACATGGAGCATTGTTCTGTCCTCGGTTGAAACTCAAACTTTTCCTACTTCCCGTTGATATGGAAACGGATACTCCCCGTTCTCACATCAATGTTGGCTCCTGCGGTGCTAAGGAATGGATGCCCCAGGATGAGCGGCATCTCCTTCCCCGTGTCCATGTCCAACACCACAAAATCAACTGGGATGAAGAAATCCCGTATTTTGACTAGCACATCCTTCGCTATCCCTGCCGGGTAACGGACAGACGAATCAGCCAGTTGGAGGCGCATCGGTGTTGGTGCCAACACCATGAAGTTGAGCTTGTCAAAGACATCTTTGGGCATGACGCTGACGCTGGCTCCAAGGTCGCACAAGGCCTGGTCGAATTGTTGTGCCCCGATCGAGCAGGTGATCGTGGGACACCCCGGATCTTTCTTCTTCTCCGGGAGCTTGTGGAGTATGATGTTGCTGTAGTGTTCCGCCAGCTTGACCACCTCCATTGTTGGGAGCGGTCTCTTGTTGTTGAGTATGTCCTTGAGATAACGGGCATATGTTGGCACTTGCATAGCGTCCAACAACGGCACGTTGATGTGGATCTTTTCGATCACTTCAACAAAATGAGCGAACTACTCGTCCACTGACGGTTTCCTACTACGCTAAGGGAATGGCAGCAATCGTGTGTCGCGGTACTCCTGCGGCACGGTCTTCTCTGGCTGAATCTCCTTGTTAGCCGAGTCAGTAGATGACGTTTCTTTTGACATCCCATTAGTTCCTGCAGGGTTAGGATTTGAATGTGGTTCAATTGATCATCTTCGTTCGCATTGTCCTAAGCTTGGGAGAGGCAAAAGAGAAGACAAAGATGGTGAGAAGACCAACAACAACAAGCCCAACAACAACAAGTCAAAGGGTTCATACCAAGGGAGGAAGATGGAGAATCTTAGGAAGGCTTTTCAACAAGTTTGCGCCGTCTTCGAGCCACTAAGTGATGCAGATGGTGAATGTCTCCGATGTTTGCTTCATGGCGCGTGGTGAATCTGACATAGAGTATGAAGATAATGAGGTGAGTGCTTTTGAGGAAGCTATTAATATTTTGAGTGCAAAAAATAAAAAGTGTGAGAAGAAGTATAGAAAACAGGAATTTATCATTGAATCTCTTAAATCTGAAATTGATAGGTTAAAATCTCTTATTCCTAATGATGATGATTGTGAAAATTGTGAGGTTTTAATGAATGAGATTTCAAAAATTAGAGATGTTAATGCTGCACATGATTTGAAAAATAGATCTTCTCTTGCTTGTAGTTTTGCTTTGCACACATGCACTTTGGATGAGTTGTTTTTAACTAAAAAGTTGTTGCAAAAATATCAAATTGCTTTTCATGCTAGTTTGATGTTTAACATGATTTCTGCTAAAAAGTTAAAACAACCTAATGATGTTTTGAATTGCTCAACATGTAATTTGAATAAGTTGAAATTGAAAGATGCTTTAGGTCGTGTTGAGTACATGGAAGATGTTGTGAAAAACAATGAAGTGCTTTCTTGCCCTAAATGTCGTAAAAGCAAAGGTGTCATGATAGATTGTGAAAATTGTTCTAATTTGGAAAAAGAGGTTTCTTATTTCAAAAATTCTTTGCTAAGATTTTCTGATGGTAAAAAGAACCTCAACATGATTTTGGATCAATCAAAGGTTAGTACACTTAACCGTGGTTTAGGTTTTAATCCTTATGCTCATAATTCTAGACATCCTCCTGTTGTGTTAGGTGCTGGTGCTAGAAGTGGTGAGATTTTGGTTAAACCTGATACTAACAAAACTGTGTTTAAATCTGCTCGTATCATGTCTACTATGAGTGCATCTTCTTCAAAATCCAATGTTGTGCATGCAAAATCTCCTGTTGTTGCTCATGTTGCTAAATCTACTAGTGCTATCAATGTGTCTAATCATCGTGAAAAATATACTTGTTCTTTTTGTGGCAAAGATGGACATATTGTTGGTTTTTGTTTCAGATTAGCTCATAAACAGAAAAAGGAGAGAGAGATTGCTTTTGCAAAATCAAAGTGGCAAAAATCTGGTTTTCCCTCGAGGAAACCGGTCAGACCGTAGTGGGTCCCGCGGTCAGACCGGCGACAGGTCAGACCGGCTGAACAGCCTCGGTCAGACCGACCACCGGTCAGACCGACGGTGAAGCCTCGGTCAGACCGACCACCGGTCAGACCGGCCACTATACCTCGGTCAGACCGGCGTCGGAGGAATTTTTCTAAAAATTCTAAAATTGATTTTGCACATGGATATATGCCTATTGGATCTTCTGGTCGTGTGTCTCAGTACTGGATTCCTAAATTTTTATTATCATCTAACCCCAGTACTGAGGCTTCGACTTCTGCTTGTGTGTAGGCTTTGGTGGCAAGGAAGGAGAACGTGTGGATCATGGATTCCGGTTGTTCGCGGCACATGACCAGTGATAAAAATTGGTTCTCCTCCCTAAAGAAGGCATCTAAGACTGAATCGATTATCTTTGGTGATGCTGCTACAAATACCGTTCTCGCTATAGGTAAATGAAAAATTTTAATTGAAGAATGTAGCTTTGGTTGAGGACTTAAAGTACAATTTACTTTCAGTTTCACAAATTGTTGATGAAAATTTTGAAGTTCACTTTAAGAAAACTGGAAGTAAAGTTTTTGATTCTTGTGGTGATTCTGTGTTGAATATTTCTCGCTATGGAAGAGTGTTTAAAGCTGATTTTGAAAATCCTGTTTCACCTGTGATAACATGTTTGGTTGTTAAGTTTGATAAAGATGTGATGTTTTGGCATCGTAGACTTGGACATGTTGGTTTTGATCATCTCACTAGGTTAAGTGGTTTGGATCTTGTTCGTGGTTTGCCTAAACTTAAGAAAGATCTTGATTTGGTTTGTACACCGTGTCGTCATGCTAAGATGGTTTCTACTTCACATGCTCCTATTGTTTCTGTGATGACAGATGCACCGGGACAGCTATTACATATGGACACTGTTGGTCTTGCTAGAGTGCAATCTGTTGGAGGAAAGTGGTATGTGTTGGTTATAGTTGACGATTTTTCTCGATATTCTTGGGTTTTCTTTATGGCAACTAAGGATGAAGCTTTTCAACACTTTCGTGGTTTGTTTCTTCGATTGGATCTTGAATTTCCTGGTTCTTTGAAAAGAATTCGAAGTGATAATGGTGGAGAGTTTAAAAATGCTTCTTTTGAACAATTTTGCAACGAAAGAGGTCTTGAACATGAATTTTCTTCTCCTCGTGTTCCTCAACAAAACGGTGTTGTTGAAAGAAAAAATCGTGTTTTGGTTGAGATGGCTAGAACGATGTTGGATGAATATACAACTCCTAGAAAATTTTGGGCTGAGGCAATTAACACTTCTTGTTATATTTCAAATTGGGTTTTCTTGAGATCTAAACTTGGAAAAACTTCTTATGAACTTCGATTTGGACATCAACCCAAAGTTTCACATTTGCGTGTTTTTGGTTGTAAGTGCTTTGTCTTGAAATCTGGAGATTTGGATAAGTTTGAGGCACGTTCTACTGATGGATTGTTTCTTGGTTACCCCGCACACACTCGTGGCTATCGTGTACTTATTTTGGGGACTAACAAAATCGTTGAGACTTGCGAAGTTTCTTTTGATGAGGCTAGTCCAGGTACTAGACCCAATATTGCAGGTACACTGTCACAGGTTCAGGGGGAGGATGGTCGTATTTTTGAAGATGAGAGCGACGACGACTACGACGACGAGGTCGGCTCGGCCAGTCAGACCGGGCGCCAGGCCGGTCAGACCGCCGGCACACCTCCGGTCAGACCGGCTCATGAGGAGCGGTCAGACTGACCAGGGTCGTCGGGTTCCGGTACTGTTGATGCTGATCGAGATGGACCTCCAGAGATTACTACTTCGACCAGTACTGATACAGAACGTGGATAAACTTCAGAAGTCGCTGCTCCTTTGCACATTCAACGTCGACATCCGCCAGAACAAATTATTGGTAATATAGGTGAGCGGACTACAAGGTCTAAGGTAACGACTCATGATGTTTGTGCAAATTCCGCATTTGTTGCTTCTTTTGAACCCAAAGATGTGTCACATGCATTAACTGATGAATCGTGGATTAACGCCATCCATGACGAACTTGAAAATTTTGAGAGAAACAAAGTTTGGATTTTAGTTGAACCACCTTCTGGACATAATATTATTGGAACCAAGTGGGTTTTCAAAAATAAACAAAATGAGGATGGTTTGATTGTGAGAAATAAAGCTAGACATGTTGCTCAAGGTTTTACTCAAGTTGAGGGTTTGGATTTTGATGAAACTTTTGCTCCTGTTGCTAGAATTGAGGCAAATAGACTTTTGTTGGCTTTTGCTGCTTCAAAAGGTTTTAAATTGTATCAAATGGATGTGAAAAGTGCTTTTCTAAATGGTTTTATATAGGAGGAAGTTTATGTCAAACAACCACCAGGTTTTGAAAATCCTGATTTTCCCAACCATGTTTTTAAATTGTCTAAAGCTTTGTATGGTTTGTAACAAGCTCCTAGGGCATGGTATGATAGGCTTAAGAACTTTTTGCTTGCGAAAGGTTTTACAATGAGAAAGGTTGACAAAACACTTTTTGTTCTTAAGCATGGTGATAATCAACTTTTCGTTCAGATTTATGTGGATGATATCATCTTTGGTTGTTCGACTAATGCTTTGGTTGTAGATTTTGATGAGACTATCCGCAGGGAATTTGAGATGAACATGATGGGTGAGTTATCGTACTTTTTGGGATTGCAAATTAAGCAAACACCTCAAGGTACTTTTGTGCATCAAACGAAGTATACGAAGGATCTTTTGAGACGGTTCAAGATGGAGAATTGCAAGCCAATTTCAACACCAATTGGTTCTACAGCTGTGTTGGATCCTGATGAAGATGGTGAAGCTGTTGATCAAAAGGAGTATAGAAGTATGATTGGATCTTTGTTGTATCTAACTGCTTCTAGGCCAGACATACAATTTGCTGTGTGTTTGTGTGCGCGCTTTCAAGCTTCTCCTCGTGCTTCACATCGTTAAGCGGTCAAGCGAATAATAAGGTATTTGAATCATACACTTGAGTTTGGAATTTTGTATTCTACTTCATCTTCTATATGCTTAAGTGGATATTCCGATGCTGATTTTGGAGGTTGTAGAATTGATAGGAAAAGTACTAGTGGAACATGTCATTTTCTTGGTACATCATTGATTGCATGGTCTTCTAGGAAACAATCTAGTGTTGCTCAATCAACTGCTGAATCTTAATATGTTGCTGCTGCTAGTTGTTGTTCACAGATTCTTTGGCTTTTATCTACTTTGAAAGATTATGGTCTTACTTTTGAGAAAGTACCTCTCTTTTGTGATAATACTAGTGCTATCAATATTGCTAAGAATCCTGTTCAACACTCACGCACAAAGCACATTGATATTCGTTTTCACTTTTTGAGGGATCATGTTGAGAAGGAAGATGTTGAATTGCAGTTTTTGGACACAAAGTTGCAAATTACTGATATTTTCACTAAACCTTTGGATTCTAATCGCTTTGCTTTTCTTCATGGTGAATTGGGAATAATTCATCCTTTTGGCATGGTTTGAGGGGGAGTTTGTACCTCATGGTTTTATCAAGCAACAATATGACAATGAGAAAAATTGAGAAAAGAGAGCTTTGTTTATACATATGGTATTTTCTTGTGCATGCTAGCAATACTTTGAAGGTTTATTTGTCTCTAGCATAGCTTGTATGTATTCTAGTCTTTTCATGAGATTTAGATTTTGCTTTTAAGGGAGATGATGCATGACATCTAAATTCTACTTGAATTAAAAAAATATGCAATGTTGATGCTAACATATGGTTTGTTTTATAAATGCTCTATATATATGCTTTATTGACTTGTTATTCCTCAAATAGCTTTAATTGCTCATTGTGAAATAGAGAATAAAAATATGAAAAAAATGAATACCGAATCCTTGGAAACAGTCTTGACGATAAGAACGTATTCGATGTGAGCAAAATAATGGGTGTCGAATCCTTGGAAACAGTCTTGACGACACGGACGTACCCGGAATAAAAAGAGAAAAAAAATATGAGCAAAAAGGCTCAAGATAAGAAAAGTCCAAAAAATTCTCTTGGTTATTTTGTGCTCAAGGTTATTTGAGAAAGAGTGATAAATGCAATATGAATTTTTGATTGTTGATTCAAGCTTAATTGTAAAATTTTTGTTTCATGGTTATACTTTAATGCATGCTTGTTATATTATAGATGGGTTTATCTTCTTTTTATTGCAACACATGACTTGATATGCTATATGTATGCTAAGCTCTTGAACATTAATGAGCATAATTCCTATGCTTGATGAAATCATTGTCAAAAGGGGGAGAAATAATTGTGAAAATTTTTGGAGAAGCAAGGTGAATTTTTGGAGGAGTTGTTGAGAAGAGCATGTTTTTAATTCAATTGGGAATTTCTTTCTTTTAAAAGGGGGACAAGTTTTCTTTTGGATTTTTGAGCACGATGTGTACATTTGTATGAAGTGTGCTTTTTACCACTTTCGTTTTTATTTTTCCAAACACCAAAACATTTTTTATAAGTTTGCCAATGTGTTCATCAAGGGGGAGATTGTGAAATCATTGTCATGATTAATATTTGTGATGAACAATTGGCTATGCAAATGATTTAATCAAAGAATTGGTTTGAGAGTTTGTGTGAATGTTGGTGTGAGTGCGTGTGACTAATGTGGGTCAGGTTGTGATATCTGTGCCCAGAAACGGTTGTTTTGTCTAATTGTGTGCAGGTGACTTGAGGTCAGCCTTGGTCAATGGTGAGGACCAGGACTATGCTCAGGGAGAAGCAGAGGTCTATTGCGGTCGGGATATCATGTGAGAAGGTGACTAGAGTCTAGATTCTTGGAGGTTAACTTCGGTCAACGGTGGGGATCGGGACTAGACTCAAGGAGGAGTTGAGGTCCAGACGGTCAAGGATACCGGGTGACGAAGTTGGATACAAGATGGCATATGATGGATGGACATCGTGTGGGAGAGATCTTCGCAACGGGCTTCACGAGGTGTGCGTGCAAGTGCCGGTGTTCGCTAAGGGAATTGTAAAGTTGGAGTAGTATATGGTGCTACAGTACACGAGGTACTGTAGCGTGCAGGTATGCATGCATGTACGGTGCTGTACGTGTATGTGTGATCGATACATGCATGGTGAAGCATGTATGTGTGCATGACTGGTTGGCCGAGCAGCAGGAGAGCGGCTCGGTGGGCTTCGGTGGCTGTTGGCGACATGCCAAGTCGGCCCAGGAGAAAGCAAGGGCCCTGCTGGCAGCGAGTCGGTGACGGTCACACGTGGATTTCTGGTGCGAATCCGTTTTGGATTTCTGGTGCGGCCGGTTGTTTGCTGCACGTTTGGAAATTGTAAAACGTATGGAAACTGAAGGATGGAGTCCTATTGTGTATAGGAGTTCTACACCTACTTTGAGTAGGAGTTTTTGTGGTATAAATAGAGAGGGAGCGTGAGGCTTCCTGTATCGCTTTAGAGAGCAATAGAGTTGAGTTTTGGTTTAGGGTTTCGAGTTTAGTCGAAATTTTTGTAAGAAGTGCTGTTGTTGCACTTTATAAACATAGAGAGAAGTAATAAAGTCGTCATCCACTTTAAGAGTTCTTCGATTTGTATTTCACCGGGTTTCGGCGGTCTAACCGGTAACTCACCAGTGGTCAGACCGGCGGCATTGCGGCGGTCAGACCGGCGGGAGCGAGGCGGTCAGACCGGCGGCGGCAACAGGTGCGGCAGGCGACTTCAGCGATCAGACCGGAGATTCAACACCGGTCAGACCGGCGGCATCCACTCGGTCAGACCGGCAGATCAATCTCGGTCAGACTGACTTCCGTTGATTTCGAGGGTAACTTTTATTTCCGTTAAAATTTTTCGGTTTTTGGGTATACCAACCATTCACCCCCCCCTTTGGTTGGCTTAGTTCTTGTGATTCGATCCTACAACAGCGGATCACGAGTGGACTTACCTCCCCTCGTCGTGATCGCCTTAACATTTTCAATGGAGGAGTCGGGTTGCCCCGGAATCCTCCCAGATTCATTTGCAGGGACTAAAGATGCCAACTGAGCTAACTGGGTTTCTATCATCTTATTAAAGCTCAGTTGGTTTTGAAACGCGGAAGCAAAGCCATCTAGCTTGACATTTATGTTTTCTAAGACCTTATCATTGGCAGCAAGCTTTTTGCTTAGCGCATCAGTGGTTTTAGCTTGCGCAAAAACAAGATACTTCAAGGAGGGCTGGTTAGAGATGTTGGCAGAGGGAGCAGCGAACTCGCGAAGAGTCTTGCTGGGCATTGAATTGAAGGTCGGTGGCATTGGTACGGCTGGTTTATCTGTCGGTAGAGTTTTCTGTGGAGCAATGACTCGCGGCCTGACGCTCCGGAAGAAAGCTTCTGGATTTTCTTTGAAGTTTTCTGGCAGGTTGAAACCAGTCATGCACTACCCTGTTTTCACAATAAAAAGTGAAAACAACCAAAGTTAGCCTGCAAAGGAAAATGATTATACAAAGATAAATATAAAGTATTAGTTCAAATAATCTCTATCATGAATCTTTCCCGGCAACGGCGCCAGAAATGCTTGTTGGTATTTCTTAACGACATTACTAGAAATGTAATTCCCAGTAATAGCGCAGAAATGTATATTATGGTTACAGAGTTCATCCGCAAGCGCACGGATATACCATCGTACTATTTCACCCGAGAGTATTCCAAGGGTATCGTATTTATTTTATCCCATGGGCAGATCACATAGAGAGAAGTCAACTAATAATTTATATATTACTTGTGATAATCATATTCTAAGCAGGGGTTATGATAATCTAAGGGTAGAGTGACACACAAGCATTTAACTACTCATCCTCAAAATAAATAATCTAAGCTAGGTGGAAAGAAAAGAGAAAGGAAATCTATTCCTATACTTCTAATATACATAGTATGCATATATTCTAATTAACTGATATACTAGCTAATACCCTCTATAAACGATGCCCTCCTGGTACTTCGAGAAGCCACTCCTGACTGTCGAGTTCCTTACGACAGCCCGTCATGACCATCCAACCGGGGCTAAATACGGAGGAGTACCCTCCCCAGGAAATTAACTTAGGATTATATATAGGCGCGGAGGAATACCCGTACTGAGCTGTCACCATCAGCGGCCCACCTCTCATCCACAATATATAACCCCAAATAATGATATCCCATAATCTAGACACCACGTCTAAACTACCAGATACTACTCTAATATCATCGTCATGACATAGAGTAATTGCATAAGCAAACACTATACCCGCACCAGAGCATCTCCCAGATAAGCTAGCAGTATATTCAGTATAACATCAACATAATGTAAAGTAGGTACTCGTATAGTCGGAAAGTATTCCAATACCATAAATGTATATAGAAGAGTATTCTAATGAAAGTACAAAGCTTACAAAAGAGGAAAGGAAAGCTACTAGAGCCATACCCGAACTCTTCCGAAGACTTCCGGACTCCTGATTCCTATTCTAATTCTATTCCACCAGCTAGATACTACTAAACTAAACTTGAGAGGAATGAGAGAGCTCTTTATTGAGGTGTGTGAGTGAAGTGAGAAGGTGAAGTCCTTTTATAGCTGAACTATGACGGTTGTGACGGTTGGAATGGTCGGTAATACCCTCCAACCGTCATTGGGGCTTCATCTCAACCGTCCAGCCAAAACCTGGATCCAACGAAGGCGAGGGAGGTTCGGCCGAACCACCAGGTTCAGCCGAACCTTGGGCTGGCCCAATCCAGTCCAATTTCGGCTGGCGGCCTCCTCTGCTGCTTCACTTCGTAGACTTGTGAATTTTGGCCTGATTCATCGTGTCAAATCTGTGTGCTTGGCCCATTCATACACAAGTCTGGTTCTCGACATTGTCCAATTGATTTATCGTCTGAGTTGATGTCGATTCTCCTTCACTTTATTGTCATTCTCTACAAAAGGTTAGTAGACCTAATACTAGTGGAATATTATTATTCTAACATATTTATGCATAGCAAGTATCACTAGTTCTCTCCTGTTTTAGTAATATTGACGGTCGAAACTGATCGATAATGACCGTCAACATGCAGCTACCTCTATCTCAATGTCTTCAACAAAAGGTAAAACTTGTTATGATGGCTTGCGTTCTCGGGATTAGTGCTTCCATCTTTATGATACTCTAATCTTGTTTATGTAATTCGTCAAGTTATCATATATCTTACATAATCTCTAGCAATATCGCTATCTAACCCACAATCGGCTAACATCTGTTAATAGAGGGCAACCGATTAGGTTAAATATCGACGTTGGTTTAGATTATATAAGATATCTACCACTCTATGAAACTTCCAGCGGCTTAATTGTCTAGATATTGTTCTTCTTTTCATACTTAATGCTGCATCAGTTGAGTTTGATCTATTAAGTCGTGCTTAGAATATCAATCTTTAGCCTGCCTTCTGGTTGCCGATTAGGGCAGTATCGGGGTTTCAGCCAATCTTATCTGGTTTAACTATATTTGCTCTATACGCTCCATTGACAAGTTAGATCCGCCCTTTATGTCAAGATATTATTGCATTTAAGTATATTACGCTTCTGTTTAGTATATTCTACTTGTTTTAACATCTTAACATAGAGTTGTATCGGAGTACTAGCCGATACATGCTAGATCTATCTGATTGGCTATGCTATAAACATATATAGTCCTGTTATTAATATATATTTCAACCTAAGTGATTAATACTGTCTCGGCATGGCGACCGATCTATCCCAATCACTTGGTTTAAGTATATATCGATATAAGAACTATATATTGTTGATATCTATAGCCAATCGAGTAGATTTAGTTCTTTATTATCTATTTATAACCGCCGATCGATTTACATATGATATCGGCTCAAAAATAAATGATACGTCATCGGCACCTAGCCGATCGGCTATCATTTATAGGTTTAACCACGGTTTCTTTGTCTCTATTTCTTGTTGATTGCAGGATCAAATCAACTGGCACGCTAACACACCCGAAGGCGAGCTTTGGACCTGCACTGGAGTTAAGTAGATCTCCCAGGCCTTGTGTTTCACGTCAACACGCTCTTGGCACGCCTGGTGGGACCAAGAAGAAGTTAGCAAGCAATTCTTCCTCATGGCCGAGAAACCACCGCTGTCGCCATCCTCGGCTAGTCCAGGCACTGTTAAGGAAAAGATCCAGAAGTTAGGATTGACCGACGTCAATGAAGGAAACGTCGTGCCCATCGATCCAGAAAAATTCACACCTGATCAAAAGAAAGATTTTGACGCGATGATGCAGCAGGCACGCAATCAGTTCTTGAACTCATTCATGCAGACTCGCAAGGGAACACTTGTTCAGAAGTATAAAGTAAAGGTAGTTGCTGATGATCCTGGGACCAGTTCTTCTAAAGGTGAAGACGGGAAACAAGCTCCGGATGGCTCGGCTCAACCGAGTGACAAAGGTGCTACAGATGGTTCTCTAGGAAGTCAAGGTGACAATTCTCAAGGAGTCCATGGGGTTCAAGGTGAGGGGGTGCATGGAGTTCTAGGTGATGGTGCTCTGGGGTTGCAGGGAGGAAATTTTAATCAGGATGGCAATGCATCACAGGAGTTTTTCAATAACTTCCAAGATCGGGTTGACTATGCCGTGCACAATGCTTTGATCAATCAATCTGGGGTGTTAGTCAATACATTGTCAAATATGATGAAGTCAATGGTCGATGGTACAATAGCTGAATACCAAGCTGCAGGCCCAGTTTATTTGCAAGGAGGAGTATTTCCAAATTACCGACCATTGATCACCAATACTCATCCACCTGTTCAAGCAGCTCCTTCTATTGCACCATCGGCTCAGCCGATGGCACCAGCATCAGCTCCTGCACCTACCGTACCACCTTCGGCTCCAGGCCAATTGATCAATCCCCGACTGCTGATAAGAGAATAGCCACAACACGCTGGATAGAATGTGGATCGGCTAACACAAGACCAGGTTGCATCCCATGTTTTTGCCTCCTCAAAACACTGTTGATCCAACCCAGCAGCAGCCGATTCAGCAAACACCACCAAGGCAGCAGGTTGTGCAACCCATACAGCAAACACCCCCAATCCAACAAGTTGTGCCACCAGTGCAGCAAACACCCCGAGCTCAAAGAGTTGTACAACCGATTCAGCAAATGCCATTAAGGCAACAGGTTGTCCAGCTGATTCAACAACAAGGTTCAATGAATGCATCGGCTGGGTTTGCGACACCTGGTGGGCGGCCTGTGCAGCATGCTACAAATCAGGTTGTCCCAGAGCATTTAGTCCATCATGTACAACCAGATGGCACGGTGATTCCGCAAGTTATTCCTGAACATTTGGTGCGTAATATTCAGCCGGATCTTCAAAATTACCAGGGGGGCAATTTGAATTATCAATATCAGCCACCGTCACCTCATGTTCAACACCAGCAAGCAGGATCAGCTCAGCCCCAATTTGTTCCTCAATATAACCAATTCGAGCCGATGCCACAACAACCTCAAGGGACACCTCAACAGCGGCCATGGGCCGATTTGATTGCAGATGTCATAAAGGAGCAGTTCGGGCTCAGGCCGAAAGATGCTGGAAATCTATATCGACAGCCATATCCTGAATGGTTTGAGAGAGTTCCTTTACCTAACCGGTTCAAAGTTCTAGATTTTTCAAAGTTCTCAGGGCAAGATAGTACATCAACTTATGAGCACAGTAGCCGATTTTTAGCTCACTGCGGTGAAGCATCGGCTGTGGATGCCTTGAGAGTTAGGTTATTCCGGTTGTCTTTAGCTGGGTCAGCCTATACTTGGTTTTCTTCCTTACCATATGGATCAATTAACAGTTGGGCTAATTTAAAAAAGCAGTTTCATAGCTGCTTCTATAGTGGGATTCATGAGATGAAATTGTCCGATCTGACGTCGATCAAGCAAAAGCATGATGAGCCAGTACATGAGTATATTCAAAGATTCAGGGAGATGAGAAATAAGTGTTACAGCTTGAGTTTGACTGATGCCCAGTTAGCCGATTTGGCTTTTCAGGGTATGATTGCTCCAATTAGGGAGAAGTTCTCATCTGAAGATTTTGAAAGCTTGTCACACCTTACAAAGAAGGTAGCTCTGCATGAACAAAGGTATGCAGAGGCTAGGAAAAATTCTAAAAAGGTTAATCATGTTTGTCCTTATATATATGGATCGGATGATGAGGGTGATGATTCTGAGATAGATGCAGTCGAGTGGGTAAGGAGTAAGAAGGTTATACCATGCCAATGGGTAAAGAGCTCAGGTAAAGAGGAGAAGTATGACTTTGATATAACCAAGGCTGATAAAATTTTTGACTTGCTACTCCGAGAGAAGCATATTCAACTTCATGCCAGTCACACAATTCCATCGGCTGAAGAATTGGGCAAGAAAAGGTATTGCAAATGGCATAATTCTAGGTCTCATACGACTAATGATTGCAAGGTCTTCAGGCAGCAGATCCAAGCGGCTATTGAAGGAGGCAAAATCAAGTTTGACGATTCTAAGAGGCCGATGAAGGTTGATGGCAATCCTTTTCCTGTTAATATGGTGCATACAGCTGACCGAATAGCCGATGGGAGTCGTGCAAGGGGTTTTCAGGTAAATTCGGCTAATATTATCAGCAAATATCAGAGGAAGTATGACAAGCAGCAGGAGAAGCATTATGAAGAAGATGATGATGGTTTTGATCCTCATTGGAATGAAGGTATGAGGCTGCCATCTATCGAAGACTGTCCTGGGTGCAGTGATATTGCTGAGAGTTCAAGCCGATCATATAGTAGGGGCAATCGGCTAAGGCAGACAAGAGTTCCTGTTCATGAAAGATTGGGTCCAGTGAATCAAGATCATAGCCAAGAGGACAATGAAATCAGGAAAAATCAGTGGTGTCCATCTGGTATTTTCACGAAGAATCATAAGAGAAGGGTTCAAAGATTGAGGAACAGGGAGCACTTTTAGGAGGTCGAACAAGAAATTAACCATTGGCTGAGGAAAACAAAGCCGAGGCAGGAGTGGCGTGTTAAGAATCAGGTTCCTGTAGCCGATGAAGCCACAGCTGATGAGGCAAAAAGGTTAGCTAAAGGAAAAAGTGTTGTAACTGCTTCGGTCAACATGGTTTTCACGTTGCCTGCCGAGTTTGGGAGCAAGCAAGCCGATGTCGATGAGGTTGAAGAAGAATCGACTAAATTGATTTTGTTGCCAGAGCAGGCGGTTTTTGAGAAGCCAGAGGGGACAGAGAATCGGCATCTTAAGCCATTGTATATAAATGGTTATGTCAATGGGAGGCCGATGTCCAAGATGATGGTCGATGGTGGGGCTGCAGTGAACTTGATGCCTTACGCTACATTCAGAAAGTTGGGCAGAAACGTTGAAGATCTCATCAAGACAAACATGGTGCTTAAAGACTTTGGCGGCGATCCATCAGAAAGGAGTTTTGAATGTGGAGCTAACAGTCAGCAACAAAACTATCCCTACAACATTCTGTCATCGATGCGAAGGGTTCTTATAGCTTGTTGCTTGGAAGGGATTGGATTTATGCTAATTGTTGCATTCCTTCAACCATGCATCAATGCTTGATTCAGTGGCAAGGCGACAAGATTGAGATTGTGCCAGCCGACAGGTCAGTCAATGTTGCCAGTGCTGATTTAGCTCTTTGGGAGATGGATGGTCTTGATTGTTTATTTATTTGGAAAAGTTTGGGATGGAGATTTTCTAAAAGTGTCCGATTCTGATATACAGCCAATTGAAGATGGAGAACCCGAGCTATTATTTTGAGGGCGTCGTAGAGGGTTCAGATGTCTACAACAAGGACACGGTAGATGATCTCGATGACAAACAAGGACAGGGTTTTTGTCGGCTGATGATTTGGAAGAAATTGATATAGGTCCAGGTGATCGACCAAGGCCGACATTTATTAGTAAGAATTTATCTGCAGAATTTAGAACCAAGTTGATAGAGTTGTTGAGAGAATTCAGAGATTGCTTCGCTTGGGAGTATTATGAGATGCCTGGACTCAGCCGATCGATTGTAGAACATCGGCTACCTATCAAACCAGGGGTTAGGCCACACCAGCAACCTCCGAGAAGATGCAAAGCTAATATGCTTAAACCTGTCAAGGCTGAAATTAAACGATTATATGATGCTGGTTTTATTCGTCCTTGCCGATATGCTGAATGGGTTTCTAGTATAGTTCCTGTTATTAAGAAGAATGGCAATGTCAGGGTGTGCATTGATTTCCGAGACCTGAATAAAGCTATCCCGAAGGATGAATACCCAATGCCAGTTGCCGATCAGCTGGTTGGTGCTGCATCAGGGAAAAAAATTTTGAGTTTTATGGATGGAAACGCAGGATATAATCAAATCTTTATGGCTAAAGAAGATATCCATAAGACAGCTTTTAGGTGTCCTGGTGCAATCGACTTGTTTGAATGGGTTGTGATGACTTTCAGCTTGAAGAGTGCTGGAGCTACATATCAAAGAGCCATGAATTACATATACCACGATCTAATCGGCTGGTTGGTTGAGGTTTACATTGATGATGTGGTTGTTAAGTCTAAAGAAATAGATGACCACATAGCCGATTTGAGGAAGGTTTTCGAGAGAACCAGAAAATATGGCCTGAAGATGATTCCGACAAAATGTGCTTTTGGTGTGTCGGCTGGCCAGTTTTTGGGATTTCTTGTTCATGCGAGGGGGGTTGAGGTGACTCAAAGGAGTGTTAATGCAATCAAGAAAATTCAGCCTCCGGAGAACAAGACAGAATTATAGGAGATGATTGGAAAGGTAAATTTTGTTAGAAGGTTTATTTCTAATCTGTCTGGAAGGTTAGAGCCTTTTACACCATTGTTGAGATTAAAAGCCGATCAGCAATTTACTTGGGGGGCAGAGCAACAGAAGGCTTTGGATAATATTAAGGAATATCTTAGCTCTCCTCCTGTTTTGATTCCTCCATAGAAAGGGATACCTTTTAGATTGTATCTATCGACCGGTGAGAAGTTGATCGGCTCAGTTTTGATTCAGGAGTTGGATGGAAAAGAACGAGTTGTATTTTATCTTAGTCGTCGGCTCTTGGATGCTGAAACTAGATATTCCCCTGTGGAGAAGTTATGCTTGTGTCTATATTTTTCGTGTATAAGGTTGAGGCATTATCTACTATCCAACGAGTGTACTGTCATATGCAAGGCCGATGTTGTCAAATACATGTTATCGGCTCCAATTTTGAAAGGAAAGGTTGGAAAGTGGATATTCTCTTTAACTGAGTTTGATCTTCGGTATGAGTCGCCGAAGGCGATTAAGGGACAAGTTATAGCCGATTTTATTGTGGAACATCGTGATGATTAAATCGGCTCGATTGAAATTGTGCCATGGACTTTATTCTTTGATGGATCGGTGTGTACTCATGGTTATGGTATCGGCCTAGTTATAATTTCCCCTAGGGGGGCATGTTTTGAGTTTGCTTATACTATTAAACCTTATGCGACTAATAATCAGGCTGAGTATGAGGCAGTGCTCAAAGGGTTGCAACTACTCAAGGAAGTTGAAGCCGATGCTTTTGAAATCATGGGGGATTCTTTGCTGGTAATAAGTCAATTGGCAGGAGAATATGAATGCAAGAATGATACGTTAATGGTTTATAATGAGAAATACCAAGAATTGATGAAGGAGTTTCGGCTGGTTACTTTGAAACATGTATCTCGAGAATAAAATATTGAAGCTAATGATTTGGCCCAGGGAGCATTGGGGTATAAGCCGATGATCAAAGATGTTAAGGTTGAAATTGCAGCTATGACAGCCGATGATTGGAGGTATGATGTGCACCAGTATTTACAGAATCCATCTCAATCGGCTTCTAGGAAATTGAGATATAAGGCATTGAAGTACACTTTATTGGATGATGAGCTTTACTATCAGACGATTGATGGGGTGTTGCTTAAGTGTTTGAGTGCCGATCAGGCTAAAGTTGCAATCGGTGAAGTTCATGAGGGAATTTGTGGTACTCATAAATCGGCTCATAAGATGAAGTGGTTACTTCGGCGTGCAGGGTATTTTTGGCCGACAATGTTGGAAAATTGTTTCAGATATTACAAAGGGTGTTAGGATTGTCAGAAGTTTGGAGCAATTCAGCGAGCACCAGCATTGGCTATGAATCCTATCATTAAGTCATGGCCATTTAGAGGTTGGGGAATTGATATGATTGGTATGATAAATCCACCATCGAGTAAAGGACATAAGTTTATATTAGTGGCGACTGATTATTTCACCAAGTGGGTAGAGGCGATTCCTTTGAAGAAGGTTGATTCTGGGGATGCAATTTAATTTGTTCAAGAGCATATAATCTACCGGTTTGGTATTCCTCAAACTATTACAACCGATCAAGGCTTAATTTTCGTGTCCGATGAGTTTGTTCAGTTTGCCGATAGCATGGGTATCAAATTGTTGAATTCTTCACCATATTATGCACAAGCTAATGGGCAGGCCGAGGCATCTAACAAGAGCTTGATCAAATTCATTAAGCGGAAGATTTCTGATTATCCTAGGCAATGGCATACTCGGTTGGCCGAAGCATTGTGGTCGTATTGGATGGCATGTCATGGATCAATTCAAGTCCCTCCCTATAAGCTTGTTTATGGACATGAGGCTGTTTTGCCGTGGGAGGTTAGAATCGGCTCTAGAAGAACGGAATTACAAAATGATTTAACAGCCGATGAGTATTACAACCTTATGGCCGATGAGAGGGAGGATCTGGTTCAGTCACGATTGCGAGCCCTTGCAAAATTTATCAAGGATAAGGAGCGTGTTGCTCGGCATTACAATAAGAAAGTGGTACCCAAAGATTTTTCGGAGGGGGAACTTGTTTGGAAGTTGATTCTGCCGATTGGAACTCGGGATAGCAAATTCGGCAAATGGTCGCCGAATTGGGAAGAACCGTTTCAAATTTATAAGGTTGTGTCTAAAGGAGCTTACATGTTGCAAGGACTCGATGGAGAAGTTTCTGGCAGAGCATTAAATGGCAAATATTTGAAGAAATATTACCCAAGTGTTTGGGTTAATGCAAGATCGGCTGATGTTGCCGATACATGATAAGCCGATGTATTTTCATCGTCTTGAGATGGCCGATATTGTTATATCGCTCTTAGTCGTTTTTTCCAATTGTAATCGGTTGTGGTTTGCCGATATATAACAGCCGATATTGTTATATCGCCCTTAGTTGTTTTTCTAATTTTATCAATGCTGTTGACATTATAAAATTAGGGGGGCACATATGTACAAAAATGAAAGTGAAAATTTTTTTAGCAAAATCAGAAGTTATGTTAATCGGCACAGAGGATTGTTAAAACAACAGAGTATTAAGGTATCTTAGCCGATTACAAAAAATTTCTAAGTCTTATTACACAAAAGTTATTGAGACAAGTATTGCTGGATAGCTGAAATAGCCCTTTGCCTAATTAGTTCGACTTCTTCAATAGCTTGGGCATCTTGAGCATCAGTTCCAGGAATGATCTTCAAAGACTTGGTCAGATCAGCAACATTCTTGATAGCCGATTTAAGTCTTGCTTTTTGCTCTTCGATGGACCGCGGGAGATCGGCTAGTTTCTTGTGCTCCTGATCTAACTCGGCGTTGCATTCCTGAAGTTGTGCCAGGAGCTCAATCTTGCGAGCCTCGAGCCAATCAATGTTGGATTTGATCGGACTCTCCGAAAGCTGATCAAGTTTGGATTTCTCCTCATGCACAAGCTGACGATTGGCTTGGATTGTGGCCTCAATATCCTTGCGCTCTCGACATTCGGCTAGTCTTAATTTGGACTTTTCTAGCTTGAATTGATGTTGCTCAAGATAGACCACTGGAGTAAGGATATTGGCTAGCTCATCTGGGATTAGAGCTTGGATCTCATGTAGCCGAGTCCTAATTGGCCCACAGTTTACCACCAAATTATCTAATGATGACGCTTCCAGCCGATGAGAGATATCTTCAAGTGTTTTCTTCACATCATCGGGTAAGGGAGCTAAAGCTTTGCTTGAAGTATCTTCTTCTGCCTCATCAAGATAATCTCTGATGTCAAAGGAGAAAAGATCGGCTAAAACCTGCAGCAACAATTTCGGAAAGAGTAAGAGCTGGGTAAAATATAGCCGATCTAATTATTGAGACAAAGGAAAACTTACTGGGATAGCAGAAGAAGCTGGTTGTTCTTCCTCCTCGATGTGATGACTCCCCACGGCCGATGGAGTCTGGTCACTTGACGATTGCTGTACAGGAGGAGAAGGAGGAGGAGGAAGCTGTAGGATAGATAAGTGTTATATAGAGTCGGTTGAGATTGATTAAGTAAAAGAATTAAAGATATCTTACTGGTGGAGCCGACTTGACAATTGTCGCTGCTGGTTTTTTCTTCACAGCAGTTTTCTTCTTCTGCAACCACAAAGTCCATGAGTAATTAACTAAAGAGGGAGGTAACTTCAGAAGAAGTCAAAGAGAGATACTTACTCTTCTGAAATGAACGGGGGCAGGAGTTGGAGGCGTTTGCTTGGGTGAAGCCGATGGTGTTCTTTCTGTGTCACTCATTTCAGCTACAATCTGGTCAATATCTTCACCAATTTCCTCTTCATCCAGAGCTTGTTCAATAGATGGATCCAAGGCAGGCAGATCATCGGTCGGCTTAGTTTTCTTGAATTTGGCCTTTTTCTTTGGAGCTAAGGCCAAGGTACTCACGGCCGATGATCTGGTTTTCCTTTTCTTGCCTGCATCGGCTGGTTCCCTGGTTAGGCCGTGAAGGAGAGTTGAAGTCTTGGGGGCATGGTAGCCGATAACGGGGGGAGATAGTCCACCTCCATTCGGAATTAGTCCTGGAGAATATTCAATGTTCCTGCCACTGTTACTTTGGTGTGGCGGGGAAGAGTCGATTGTCTGCAGAACAAGAACAAGAGATTAGTCAAGTAATAAATCGGCTAACAATTATTCAAGCTAACAATGGTGAGGTTTACCTAAGGTATGACATCAGGGAATAGATCTGTCATATACATCGAAGCCGATTGATGAAACAAGTGCAGCTTCCATTCACCCCACCATCTGTCGAAATTTTTGCTTCTAAACCCTGCCAACTCAATATTATCAATGCTGCCCAGAGAGGGTCCTGGTAGGTTAAGTAGCCGATCCATCATTAGAGTGGATGCGATTTCTCCTCAGCACTGAATCTTGTCGACAAAGAATAAGCCGATTGGGAGTTGTCCTAATCCAAGTTGTCTAGCCGAGCTCATTGGGTGATAAAACTCATAGGAAACTTGGATATTTCTTCCTTGATGAATGCCGACAGGAAGGATGCATGGGCTGATTGCGGCTGTAAGAACTTCCCTGGATTTTTGATACTTTTCATGATTGATATCTTCAAATCTAAAGACTGATGGAAGTTCAAGATCTGCTGAGTCTTCATAAGGAAACCAAACTCGGGCATCTTTCTTAAAGCCTTCATAGAAGCCGCAGAACCAATCCTTGAGTAGCTCGGCCGATAGCTTTGCTCTAGCATCGGTTGGTGTGGACGCATATTCCCCATATGATGTGCATCTACGATGAGTGCGTTCTTCTCCATCATCTCCTGCAATCGGCTCTGGCAATGGGAACTCAGCATCTGTCACAGATGGCCGATTGACGACTTTCATGACCATTAGGTTCAACCAGGTTTGCAGCAGCCACCATTGTCCACCTGCACCAACTACTGAGCCAACGGCTATCTTGGCCGATGCATTGTTCAATGTTTCGTATAAGTAGCCGAGGAGAATCTTGCCTAAGGGAAATTCTTTCTTTGATTCTAAGGCTTCGGCTACAAATTGCCAGTTGGTTGTAGGACCACAACTGGATCCACAAAAGAGAAATTTTTCGAGCCACATTAGCAAGAAGGCTACATGCTCTCGAGGAGTAACAGATCCTTGGCCCATATATGCCGCCACATAGCCAGACCAGCCACCTATGCTTTTGGTTCTGAAGTCAAACTGATTTTTGCTGTTCATGCTCATGGGATTAGCCGATGAGGTTACATCTAAACCGGTGATCATGGTAATGTCAATCAAAGTTGTGGTCATCGGCCCTTGGTTGAACAAGAAGGCGTTAATGGTGTTGGACTAAAAATAAGAGGCGGCTGCCATTAAGGGCTCGTCGTTAGCTGAGTTGGCTATGGTTAGGTCAAGTGCTTGGCCGATTCCAATCTCATCCCAGTGTACTTTCTTACTAGCTGATACGCGCTGGTACCATGTAACCCAAGTTTTCTCAGGGGTGGTTTTCTCAAGAGATGGCCAAGACTTGAAAGTGTTTTTCTAGTGGCTCAGGTTAGGGTTGGCTAGCCTCAAGGGGATCCTATTGGTTTCACCGATGATAAAATCAGTGGGGTCAAGATTGCCGATTGGACCCAGAAAATAGTGATTTTCATGCGACAGGCTTGGAATCGCAACTAGGTTGGAAAGGTGCTGCAAATCCAAAGCAACCGAGAAGAAGAGAGCAATATGAGACGAGAAAAATCGATTTGCTGTTGAGAAAGGGGATCTAGCCGATGGGGACTTACCTCGGCATACTCAGCTGATGGCGCAGCAGATGGGCTGGCAGAGGATGACATCGCTGTGGGCGGAGATCTCGCCGGAGATGAAGTCGCCTGGAAATCGCTTTGTGCGTCGGAGGGATCGCCGGAGAGAGAGAAGGCAGAGTTTCGCTTAAGCGGTGAAAACAGGAGTAACGGTGTGAGATTTCTCAGGGGCAACGGTTAGTATTTAAAGCGCTTGAATAACGGTCGGAAAACGGTAAAGTGCGAAACTTGCTCGGAGTCGATGTTAAGCAAATCCGAAACATTACCAAATATTCCGGACTTGGGGGGCATGTGTTAACGACCAAATTTGCTAATATCAGCATCGAAAAAGAGGATTAGATCGAAGTGGAGTCGAAGGTGGAGATCGATTCGAGAACAGAGAAAGAATCGGCTGGAGTCCAGATCAGCTACGATTAGGATCGGCAGGATCCGAGTCAGATTGGGTTAAGTGATACAGCCGATTCCGACAATATGACTTGTATGCGATATCGGTTTTGAGTTGACGTACTTCATGATGATTGCCATAGATGGATAGAGTCCTGGGGAGGCAATTGTATCTATTAATTAGGATAATTTATGTAAATTCCTTAGGGATAAATATAGGCAAAAGTCTGCCGTAGAGACTTATGGTATCTTAGAGCTTGTTTGAGATAATAGTCGTGTCCGGTATGGACATATCTTGTAATTCTTGGGTATAAATAAACCCCGAGCCCTATGTAATTTTTAAACACACACGTTCAATACAATTTCGGCGCATCGCCACCCTTTTGCTTTTGTTTTATTTCGACGAGTTCTTGCTTTTGGGTTGAGCTGCATCGGTTTCGATCTTCAACAAAAGGTAAAACTTGTTATGATGGCTTGTGTTCTCGGGATTAGTGCTTCCATCTTTATGATACTCTAATCTTGTTTATGTAATTCGTCGAGTTATCATATATCTTACATAATCTCTAGCAATATCGCTATCTAACCCACAATTGGCTAACATCTGTTAATAGAGAGCAGCCGATTAGGTTAAATATCGATGTTGGTTTAGATTATATAAGATATCTACCACTCTATGAAACTTCCAGCGGCTTGATTGTCTAGATATTGTTCTTCTTTTCATACTTAATGCTGCATCAGTTGAGTTCGATCTATTAAGTCGTGCTTAGAATATCAATCTCTAGCCTGCCTTCTGGTTGCCGATTAGGGCAGTATCGGGGTTTCAGCCGATCTTATCTGGTTTAACTATATTTGCTCTATATGCTCCATTGACATGTTAGATCTTCCCTTTATGTCAAGATATTATTGCATTTAAGTATATTAAGCTTCTGTTTGGTATATTCTGCTTGTTTTAACATCTTAACATAGAGTTGAATCGGAGTACTAGCCGATACATGCTAGATCTATCTGATCGGCTATGCTATAAACATATATAGTCTTGTTATTAATATATATTTCAACATAAGTGATTAATACTGTCTCGGCACCTAGCCGATCGGCTATCATTTATAGGTTTAACCACGGTTTCTTTGTCTCTATTTCTTGTTGATTGCAGGATCAAATCAACTGGCACGCTAACACACCCGAAGGCGAGCTTTGGACCTGCACTGGAGTTAAGCAGATCTCCTAGGCCTCGTGTTTCACGTCAACAGTTACCCGGCGGGGATAACGGAGGATGTGCCAGTCAAGATACGGGATTTCTTCATCCCGGTTGATTTCGTGGTGCTGGACATGGACACGGGGAAGGAGACGCCGCTCATCCTGGGCTGTCCGTTCCTTAGCACCGCAGGGGCCAACATTGACATGGGAACGCAGAGTATCCGTTTCCATATCAACGGGAAGGAGGAAAAGTTTGAGATTCAACCGAGGACGGAACAATGCTCCATGCTCAGAATCAAGTACGGGCCAAACCCGCAGAACATTCAAGTGGTCGAAGTGGAGCCACCCAAGACGGATAGCCTGGTAAGGTTCATGCAGAACTTCCTAGAGAAGGAAACAACAATGCCCAGGAACCGCTATTGGAGGAAGTCGGTAAAATCACATATACCGCACTGAGGTAACGAAACATCACTGTGCCACGACCGCACTGACCGTTGGATTCCAACGGCCGAAAGTGGGGCCGGTTGGGCCCACTAGGGGTTCGGCCGAACACCCTGGTTCGGCCGAACCGGCTAGGCAACAGTCGGCTGCCTCATTTTTTGAGGCAACGGCTAGTGGGCCCCATAGGTCAGTTTTGACCGTTGTGGGTGCACTACTTAAGCCAACCGGCTAGTGGGCCCCATTTCAACACATTTTCATTCCCCCTCCAAAGTTTGCTCTCAAGTTCATTCAAGCTTTTATAGTTTTCCTCAAATTCAAATCTTTAGTTTCATACATACAAGTTGCTTTGGTGAAACTAACCGGCGGGTGATACTCTTGTCATTTCTAACCCCCGCCGAGTTAGCCTGTTCTTGCTCCATTGTGCAGTATGAGGAGGCGACTGTCTCGTCTGTTCAAAGGGTCAGGCTCTCAATCAAGTCGTCATGACAAGTCTAGTACTCGTTCATCAGCTGATGTCTCAATGGAAGACGCCGACGCTCCGCGACAACTCCTGAGTGACGCTGACCTCGACCTTGTCAGTGATCGGGAGAGACAAGCCTACTACATGCTGAGCGACCGGGAGTATGCTCACACGCGAGTATACTCACCGGAGTTGCTGAAAAAGATAGGTATGCATGTTGAATTTCGTTCTATTTGGAAAGATGTTGGTTGGCAGAGATTTGCTATGGTAGATGAGCCCGGTTCTTGCTTGCTTACTTTGCAATTTCTGTGCACTTTGAAATAAATAGAAGATGGTATTTCTTTTCGCTTTTTCCATAAGGAGTTCACACTCACATGGAAAGGCTTGAGTACACTTCTTGGTTTTCACGATTCCTGGAAAATCGATCTCCAGAAAGGAATTTCTGGGTTCGAGAAAAATAGGTTTTGGGAAGATATTTCTGGTGCTCCAATTTGTAAGAAACCTACAACGAATGATATCCATAATCCTACACTTCGGCTCATGCACAAATGGATTGCTATGTCTTTGTTCCCTAGAAGTGATCTGTGACCCATTAGGGGAGATGAATTAATTATCATGTTTGCCATGGTTAGAAAGATAAAAATTTCTCCAGTGAAGTGTATGATAAGGCAATGGTTAGAAAGTATAAAGTTCTCTGCTCCTGTTGAGTGCACTTCTCTGATTACTCGGATAGCAAAAGGGCTAGGGGTCGTTAGCGACCAAATTGCTCTTATCTCAGCCGCTCGTCCGCGTATTGATGAGGCCTATCTAGTGCAAGGGCATATTTTGAAACATGGAGCAGATGGATCTTTGATATACTTTTTCCCCGGTTGTACAAATGAAATCCCGTTGCCAAATGCGGGGTATCATTTGTACAACTGCCATGAACTAACCATTCCCCTGCAGACCAAAGAAGAATCTCATGCAGGTGGAACATACAGGGAGACGCGCAACATGACAAGGAACGAACAAGCAAGTTCATCATCCTCAACACCCGTGCAGATGTATGAGGCAGGTTGGACACCAACTGGGGATGCTCCAGGATGGACCCAAGCTCCACGCCATAGCATCGGAGTCTCAACCTGGGCAGGCGCCAGTGAGGACCGGTGGCATGCGCCTCATGACATCCACTGGGGGGACAACCAACCCTCAAAGTGAATGGCGCTCAAGTTCCTCACGTTGGGACTTGGGTGAAATTACTAGGAGAATGGACACCCTTGATGTGCAGACGGGGGAGATCCAGTACGACCTCGCGGAACACATAGCCCAAACGCAAGAATGGCAGCAATCTGCTGATGCTCAGTTCACCAACATCAACAACATGACGCAGCAACAGCATGATGACCTTCAGGCGTACTTTCGCTTTCAGGGGTTCAATCCTTACCAAGGACCCTGAGCGAAAGCGAAGCTTGAGGGGAGACCTCGCTCTCCCCACTGAGGTAACTTGTATCACATTGCATATTTCCCTTCCCAATTGCATAATTGCTTTCCAATTGCATCGTATAAACCTTGAAAAACAACATAAAAAATTGTAAAATAGAAAATACCAAAAAGATAGGATAGGTTTGAGTCATGCTAGGTAAGATAAGCTAGTTCTCTTTGTTGAAATGATGAATAGTTGCTCTGTTTTATATCTCTGATATATGGGTTCTTGGTAAATGCTCTCTCAAAGATTGAATATAAGTAGCCAACAATTATCCGGGAACCTGAGGTAAATGAGCTGCACTTGCTAATCTAAGTCTAAGTTGTTGCGAGATTTGACATAGTAAAAATGAGTAGCTATGATCCTGATACTAATTTGACTTGAATTCCGGATGTTTTGTTTTGCAAAATGATAAATTGAAAGTTCCTCATTTGATATAAATTCCTACCAGAGCCAAAAATGTGTTATCATGATAAACCATATACATTTTGGTTACTTGCTATTCCATTGAACTTTGTCAAACTCTTGTGACTTGTGTAGATACTTCTCACGCTCTATGATCAAGATCATACACCCACATATATGCACATGCTAAACTCCTACACTGGGAGCTAAGGAATATTCCATTCCATTTTCATATTACCACCAAAATAAATTCTCCATGCTTTGAAGTGCTTTCTTCTCCTAAAAAGATAATTCGTTTTGAAAAAAAAGGAGAGGAGGGAAAGGCAAAGTTATGAAAATAATAATAATAATAATAAAGTTATGCTCCATCAAGCATGAGCATGATGTTGTAGCCATGGCCTCTCCCAATAAAAGAAGGATTTTTGGGATAAGAGAGTAAAGCACAAAGGAGAAGCATTTTTCTTTTATTTGTCCTCATACACCGTTTCCACCATATATCACACACATTTTGCACGATCTTGATCGTGAGTATGTTTAGTTATCTGCTTTAGTCTAAGTTTTTGACTTAGTAATAAATCTGAATGCAAGTATGCCATGTTTGATCCCTACCGAGGCTCCACATATAAACCTTAGAGTAGGAATAAAAAAGGCATCATTGGGTGAGGAATTCAAATTGATACACTTAGAGAGACTGAGTGAATCAATTGAGGAACTTGGTTTTCTTTTCCAAAATCGTTTGAAAACTTCCGGATTAAGAGTTGAATAAAGATCGGGTGATTGGTGCTCTAGTTGTTGTTCAGTCTTTCAACCGCCCAAGGCAGGGAGAAGCAGTGTCTCGTGGGAATCAGGGGTAAGGGTAAGCCACCGTGCCAAAGATTATTTAATCTGAGAGAGAGTACATATACCTTTCACCTGTATCTTTGAGGTATGCAGCATAGTAGCAACTCCTGATCAACAACCAAGTCATTGTTTCCTTTCGTCCTTCACTCAGGACGAGCAAAGGTTCAAGTTTGGGGGGTTTTGTTGACGGTCGTTATCGATCAGTTTCGACCGTCAATATTACTAAAACAGGAGAGAACTAGTGATGCTTGCAATGCATAAATATATTAGAATAATAATATTCCACTAGTATTAGGTCTACTAACCTTTTATAGAGAATGACAATAAAGTGAAGGAGAATCGACCTCAACTCAGACGATAAATCAATCGGACAATGTTGAGAACCAGAATTTTGTATGAATGGGCCAAGAACGCAGACTTGACACGATGAATCAGGCCAAAATTCACAAGTCTACGAAGTGAAGCAGCAGAGGAGGCCACCAGCCAAAATGTGGGCTGGTTGGGCCAGCCCCAAGTTCGGCCGAACCTCCCTCGCCTCCGTTGGATCCAGGTTTTGCCTGGACAGTGGAGATGAAGCCCCAATGACAGTTGGAGGGTATTACCGACCATTCCAACCATCACAACCGTTATAGTTCAGCTATAAAAGGACTTCACCTTCTCACTTCACTCACACACCTCAAGCAAGAGCTCTCTCATTCCTCTCAAGTTTAGTTTAGTAGTATCTAGCTGGTGGAATAAAATTAGAATAGGAATCAGGAGTCTGGAAGTCTTCGGAAGAGTTCGGGTATGGCTCTAGCAGCTTTCCTTTCCTCTTTTGTAAGCTTTGTACTTTTATTAGAATACTCTTCTATATACATTTATGGTATTGGGATACTTTCCGAGTATATGAGTATCAACTTTACATTATGTTCTTATTATATTGAATATACTGCTAGCTTATCAGGGAGATGCTTTGGTGCGGGTATAGTGTTTGCTTATGCAATTACTCTATGTCATGACGATGATATTAGAGTAGTATCTGGTAGTTTAGACGTGGTGTCTATATTACGGGATATCATTATTTGATGTTATATATTGCGGATGAAAGGTGGGCCGCTGATTGTGACAGCTCAGCACGGGTATTCCTTCGCGCCTATATATAATCCTAAGTTAATTTCCTAGGGAGGGTATTCCTCCGTATTTAGCCCCGGTTGGATGGTCATGACGGGTTGTCGTAAGGAACTCGGCAGTCAGGGGTGGCTTCTCGAAGTACCAGGAGGGCATCGGATAGAGGGTATTAGCTAGTATATCAGTTAACTAGAATGTATTTATACTATGTATATTAGAAGTATAGGAATAGATTTCCTTTCTCTTTACTTTCCACCTAGTTTAGATTATTTATTATGAGGATGGGTAGTTGAATGCTTGTGTGTCACTCTACCCTTGGATTATCTTAATCCCTACTTAGAATATGATTATCGCAAGTAATATATAAATTATTAGTTGAGTTCTCTGTACATGATCTTCCCACGGGATAAAATAAATACGATACCCTTGGAATACTCTCGGGTAAAATGCTACAATGGTATATCCGTGCGCTTACGGATGAACTCTGTAACCATAATATACCAGAAGTATTTCTGCGCCTTTGCTGAAATTATATTTCTAGTAATGTCATTAAGAAATAACAACAAGCATTTTTGGCGCCATTGCCGGGGATTATATTTCTAGTAATGTCGTTAAGAAATAACAACAATTAGGCCCCATTTTATAGGCAAGGAGAGAGAGCCGACCACGAGATTGAGTGGAAACGGTGCCGGAGATGGTGGTGTCAGCGGCATCAATGGCGGCTTTTGAACAAGATCCAAATCCTGGCGATTGGAGGCACCATTCAAGCCTTGTTCGGTTAATGCCCATGAGGGAGGAATTGGAGAGGATTTATTCCCCACCTATTGTGGTGTGGAATTATTCCCCCTCAATCCCCTCCAAACCGAACAAGGCCTCACCGGGGAAATTAGGGGGATTTAAAGAGAAATCAATGGGTATTAAAACCCCCAATTAATTTGGATTTAACCGGCTTGAATGGAGCGAATTTGAGGGAGAGATAGGCTAGGGTTTATGGGAGAGAGAGGAGGCCGGCGGGAGGAAGAAGACGACCGGCTGCCTAGCGGCTTGGGCTGGGCGAGGCAGGGGTGGCCCAGGGCAGGGCAAGGAGAGGCCCGAGAGAGAAGGAAGAGAAGGAGGGGACTTCGGCTGCGGGCCGAGGGAGAGGAGAGCGACTTTGGGCCAGGGGAGATAATTTTTAGTTTTTCTTTTTAATGAACTCTTATAATTGTTTTGTTTCTTAATAAATATTTTCGGTGCTCTGAAAATTGGAATAAAAATTGAGGGCTCCATTTAGACCAAGGAAAATTTAAGAAAAATACTCCGGGCCACAATCGAATTTATCTTGTACGCATGATGAATTTATCAGGCCATGACAACCGACAACCGATGACTATTCTAAGCCTAACTCCACTACTACAAGAGAGAATACAATATGAAATGAGAGAATTGCTCCTTGAAGTTAGTGTTAAAACTGAAGAAGGAAATCTCCTTTTATAACTCTCAAGGGCGGTTGAGTATGACGGTTATGGAGGTTGGTGCACCCCTAACTATCATTAAGAGTGGTTGTGGAGTTGACACGTGGAGGATGGGGCCGAGGGGTGCCACCCTTGGTTCAGCCAGGCAAACCGCCTTTCCCCACCGCCTTTGGTCAGGGGATGATAGGTGGGTCCCTTGGTCGGTGCACACTCTAAGTCAGTTTAGTATGATTTGTGGGCCCATAAATCCGTGTGTTCGCATGTGATTCATCAGAGGTGTGTTTCTTTGCGGCTCATTTCTCCTTTACTTTAATGTATAATTCCTGCATCCATAGTATTTCTCCAATACAAGTGAAACTACATTATTTATAAATGATATGCGTGTAAGAAATGTTAGTTTTCTCATTATTTATTATGGTAGTTGATGGTTGAAATTGGTACTTAACGATCGACACCATGGGGATAGCTTGTTTGGGATGCTGACATGGTGTGGCCATCACGGATGTCGATGAAACAGCGACTGCGACGGGTTGAGGAGGTGGGCAACGGTTCTAATGGCACCAACGAGTCTTGCCAATGCTCGCGCGAATGCTATGGATAGTTGAAAGGGTTGTCGCGTTGTGTTCGTATGGTCGTTACAACTGCGACGGCAAGAGCTCGATTTCGATGAAATCCGCTAGAACCAAGGTGCCATATATGGCCTTGCAAGATTGGGGAGCTTCCTAGCGGTAAGGTAACATGATTGCCCGCTTGTGCTAGAGGGGATGCTATCCTACTATGTAACGCCCCGATTTTCGTTTGGGATTAAAAATCATTAAATAATGCATTTTCTAGAAATTAAAAAAAAGTTAAAGCAAATTAATAAAGTGAAATAATGGGAGAATTAAAATTTTTCCCTTAAAAGTCATGGCCGAGAATATTTTGTAATATTCTTTGTGCCCTAAAATACTCTCCGGATTTTTCCGTGAATTTTCGGAGCTCAAGAAATAATTTAAATAGCACAAAGTTCATTAACTCAATTTAAATAAAAAGAAAAATGATTAAAATTCCCTCTCCTTCCTTCCTTGGGCCATTTTTGGCCCAATCCCGCCCCTCCTCCTCCTCCCGCAGCCCGCTGGGCTTCCCTCCACCTCCTCCTCCCGCAGCCCGCTCGCTCCCCTCTCCCTCCAAAGTTCACCTAACCCCCTCATCCCTCTCCCTCTCACGCCGACAAGTGGGACCGTCGGACCCACTTGTCAGGTCCTCCTCCTACCTCCGGCTCCCCAATCCCAACCGTCATGCCGCCATTGCCGCCTCACGCGCCGCCGATTCCGCGCCACCCCGCCACCCCCCTTCTTGCCCAAGTGGTGGAACCGCACCCCCACCACCTCCTCCACCTCTTCCCCCTCTCTTCCCCAAAAATACGGCGCCGGTTTGCCCCGCCACGCGCCCACGATGCCGCCCCACTCCGACGGCCGTTGCCGGCCGATTCCACCCTCCACAGCCACGATCTCGCCACTCCAAGCCCATATAAACACTCCCCGCAGCCTCCTCTCTCGTTTCCCGAGCTCCCCGCGCGTTCTCCCGCTCACCCCACGCCGAGCCCGTGCGTCACCGCTTTCCGGCGAGCTCCGGCCGTCGCTCCTCGCCGCCCTAGCCGCCGCCGCACTGCGCCGCCACCACCATCGGCATCGCCGTGCTGTGCCGCACCCCGGCCCCTATTCCTTTTCCCCTCTCCACCTCAGAAACACTGCCGCACCGCGCGCCCGAGCTCCACCGCCCGCCGGCGTCGTCCAGCCGCGCGCCGCCGCCGCTATAGTCGTCGCCGCGCTGCGCCGCCGCCACCACTAGCTCCACCGCCCCTTGCCGCACATCGGCCGCCACTACACTTCCCCAAATCGCCACCGAAATCGCCTTTCCACCACCACACCCGAGCTGCCTCCTGCCGCTTGCCGCGGCGCTCGGAGCCGCGTCCGGCCGCGCCGACACCCCCTCCGTATTCGCAGTGTCGAGCTGTACGTCGGCCACCCCTCCCTCTTCGCGAGTCACCATCGGAACTCCGTCCCCTCTGCTCGAGGTGAGCATCCGTCGCCCCCTCTCATCTCCGGCCGGCAACTCACTTCACCGTGAGCCACCTCTGTAACAACTGAAAATTTAATTAGTAGTTTAACGTGTCATATGTTATGTTTCGGATAAAATTATAGGAATTTCAAAAACTTTCTTAGAAAAAAAATTCTTCAGATGATTCTTATGTTTAAAATGGCTAGAAATTTAAACCTTTTGCTAGACTTTTGTTTGGGATGATGTCAATCTTTAGCTACCATTATAGGGAAAGCATTTTTTTTCCAGAAAACAAAATAACCATATAACCTTGGTGGCGAAATCTAAGTTGCTGGGTTAAGGAAGAATCATCCAATTTTTCAAATAGTGCTTTGACGCTAATAAAATTTACCAACACAACTAAAGACCTACTCACCAATATTTTTCCTTGCACGAATGGAACGAGAATATAAGAGACTAAGCCAACTCAATACCAGATAATTCACGAAGATCCACCTTTCTTTTTCTCCCTTTTAGCTTTTAAGCCAAGTTGAAACCTCTTTGTATTTAACTATAATGAATGACCAATCGGTAATTTTGTAACTCATATTTCGCTTATTTGATAATCTACCCGATCACGCATAGCTTTTGGCTAGTAGATTAAGTAACTAGTGATTGTATGCTTGTGTACCTGGTTGTAGTGTAGTCCAATTTATTGGCTTAAATGATTTTCTTTGTTTGGCTAATTGGTAAATGTTAAATGAATATAGATACTCTGTAACAAATCTAAGCAACATAAAATTCCATGAAGGTCCTCATGTCAATTAGACAACCTAAGATGACCACTGTAAAGGTTTCATCATTTTATCACCCTTTTTACTACCTCAGATATATCAGTCAAGTATAGTCACAGTGATTAATTAGAAACCTAATCAGGAAAATGAAGCAACTCCTAAATGTGCTTAAAAATTGATCAGAAGGATATAGGTTTTATAATTTATTCAAATACTAGATTATTTATCATGAGTTAATATAATTTTTCTAGAATTTTTACACTTAGTTTTGACCTCATTGAAATTCAATTTAGTTCTCAGCATACCCCATTTCACCTTTTTGCCAGAATTAAAATATTTCGAATTTTTGAGTGAAACTTTGAAAAATGGAAACTAGGTAACTCAAGCTATACACACACCAGATCACCCATTTTTGGAATTCTTGTAGCTAGGTCAAACTAGTTAACCAAGGAGAGAAAATTCCTGAAAATTCACTAATTTCATTGTGTACCTATGTTTCTAGCCTTGATTTATCTGTCCTATGGGCCCAGTTCGACTTGGCCCCACATGTCACTGACCTAGGCCCGCTCCATATCTCCTAGACCACCTCTTGGGCGTGCAACCCCACCTCAGGAACTTAAGACAGCAAAAAAAACCCTCCATCTTCCTCCTCCCTTTCTATTGCCAGCCACTTTACGTTCTTCCTTAGGCTGAGCTCCCTCCCCACTTTCTCCCCCAAATTCTTCTTCAATCATCCAAAACCAAACCCTGCATGTCACACCTTTGGATCCCTGGGGCTCTAGGTTTTCCATCCATCCAAATATCTTGCACATGCATGGCCATTTGAGAGAGATCGGGAAGGAGGAACAGCAAGGAGCTGCAGGCTGCGAGGTTGCAGCAGCTGGATGACACGTTTCTTTTCTGTGTTGGTAAGTTCTTTCCACATCCATGGCTCCCTACTTGAGTTCCTATAATGCCGACAATCCCTTCTTTCTTCCCCTCCCTATTGGTCACCGATTCAAATCTTGAGAGCAAAGAGCAGCTACAATTCATATT
Organism: Oryza sativa Japonica Group; assembly: GCF_034140825.1. Taxonomy (NCBI): domain Eukaryota; kingdom Viridiplantae; phylum Streptophyta; class Magnoliopsida; order Poales; family Poaceae; genus Oryza; species Oryza sativa. The sequence continues at coordinate 16,425,964 of NC_089040.1, forward strand.
TCTCCACTCCGGCAACAATAACCCATGTTTCCTTTGAGTTCCTCTGTTTTGGTGAGTTCTCATGTCTCTACCTCCTGTAGATTTATGTTCTTAGCTTTAGGATCAAGTACTCACGGTGCTTTTGTCCTGCAAGTAGCGTAAGGTGAGTTTTGTATTATTCTTCCTTGTACTACTTGATCGTGCTCTTTCTATATTGATAGTTTGATACCCTTCTCCGGTAAACCCGTGTACCAGGCACTGCAACCTCACCAAATGTAGGATATAAATGAGCTCACACCTATCCTTCGGCAGCCATCAGTGGATCATGGTGATTTGCATTAGTGATTCGAGTCGTTGTTGAGTTTGTCGCCCCTAAGAAAATTAGGGCCAGCCTGCTGCACCTCGTCCTTTGGTGAGATTTTTCAGCACCTTGGCAATTTGTTTTCTCTCACACAAAAGGACCTCACAAAGATTGCTTTGCCACTGAACTCCACCAATAGCTAGTAGTTGCAAAATTCTAGAAACACTGTTCTTGGTGCTTTAGGTAGATTGTTAATTAGCAAGAAGCATGGGGATATTCAGAGGAGGATGGAACTAAAGTCACTTGGTAATATCTGAGAAAGAGATAACTGGAGTTACAATGTAATTACACTAAATTCAAGTGCTAATAATTACTGAACTAAATCAATTATCCCCCCACATAGCTTATGCACCTATATCATTTCTTTCAATTGTAAGCTATGAAATCAAATTTCTGCTAAGGGGCAGCCAGTAGCAGTTCCACTTGTCACATTAAGTCAACGCGCATAGTTACTTCATTCCAAGTCTAAATTGGGTGATTCAAATTGTATTAGAACCAGTGAATTTGGCTCCTTGGTGTGATATAAATTTTATTCACGTAAGGCTGCTAAAAATCTCAGTATATGGTTGGGTCTGTTTGTTCTATTTTCAAAAGTTGCCATTTTAGTGTATATGGCTGGTTAGTTGTGTATCTCCTAAGCTAGAGCAGCAAATGTAGTTTTTATGTCAACTTGTACGCTGCCCACTGTATTTATCTATCAATTTATAGAGCATGTTGCATATGCATGTTTATTTGAATCTTATTTGCATATTTGTCTTTTATCGGTAGATTCAGATGTTTCGGAGTACGTGGAGCAAGAACCTGAGATTGAGTGTGATCATCTACAGCAACAAGGCGAGCACCTAAGCATCTAGCACCCATGTTTTACTTAAATTCCTTTGGTTGTGAATATATATATATATATATATATATATATATATATATATATATATATGCATTTGCTTAGTTAATTGTTTTGGGTGACATGGTCTATAATTAATTGGTGCATTTACCTTAGTTATATATAGTTGCCATATACCTATTACTCTCCTGGTTGGGAATAGTTGGGATGTTTTATTCATTATGCTTAGTTTTGCTTAGTGGGGATACAACTATATGGCTGGACAGTTTTGTTAATTCTAGGATATGGACAACTTGGTTAATGGGCTAAAACTGGAGCACTTACATTAAATAATGGTTGATGAAATATGATTGACTTGGACGGGTGGTAGGGCGATGATGGGAGGTATGTTTCCCCTGATGCAGTAGCTCCGTCTGGGTCGTTAAGGACTAAATATTTTGACGTCTATTCAAGCACCCTACGTACTTACCACATGCCGTATCATGGGACCGGCTTGTTTGATTACTAGACCCACTGTGATCATTTACGCCCATCAGAGAAACGTGGGTATTTGGGATCCGCGGAGTGCTTGGTTGGCCGATGTCACGCCCAGAAATTTAACCCAAATTTCTAGACTATTTTGCGTATTAAATCCCTGTCCAGGACCAGCCAGGGTACACAAAACGACAAGTAATATACAGTTCCAAACGTAAATAAAGCGTAAAATACTTACGGAAGAGGCACTTAGTCCTCACACCGAAACAGAACGATAGCAGCGGAAAAAGGCGATCCTAGCGGGGCTTCAGCTCCACTCCATAGGCAAAACTCAACTGGGGTCTGAGCCTTGGTCCTCTAACTTCATCTTCAGCTCAGAAGCACTACACTTCTGAAAAAGGGGGAATAATAGCAAGACTGAGTACAACCACCGTACTCAGCAAGCCACACCAACGATGCAGACGTGCAAGGGGATACAAGGAGGGGTTTGTGGCTATTTGCATAAAGGCAGTTGTAAAACATTTTATTGAGCAAAACAGTAAAACTGTTGAGTAATTAAAGTAACATTAAATCTCCATTGATCAACGCTATACCACATTGAACAGGCCCAACCAACCCACCTGAACTACAGTGTATTGGGTCGATTTATTAAGATGGGACTAATCACGGTGAATCTGGTCGACCGCCCATAACCGCGGGCACGGCTATTCGAATAGTTTTACTCTGATCAGAGGTGTACAGCTGTACCCACAAGACACAGCCCCACGACATGTTTCCGTGCGCCGACATGCCACCACGACATACCGGAAAGAGGCCATGACAGGACCCTTCGCATAACCCCCTCTAGCCAAGCACACCACACCTCAGGTTTAACCCCCGTCCCCAGCGGGCAACGGGCAGTCCCCTCTCGTGCCTAGGTGAATCCGAAAGCGACAGAGGCCGTCGCAGGGCCCGCCCCGCTCCATCACGCCCACCCTTGCCTGGATGCGTCGACTAGAGGAAAGCTACACTACAAGCCCAGCCGTTGCCCACACTGGCTTGTGGTAAGTACGATATGTTCTTCCAGGGCATCCCGCGAACCGGTCCTTAACTGCCATGGGTGCGACTAGCAAAACCATGCACCCACAGCCCACCATTCAGTCGCATTTTAGTTGGATAATTACGACCATGAAGCATGGCCAGATGTCTCGAGCACGCAGCTCAACAAGATACTAGAATGTCTAATACTGCAATTATCCCATCGACTGAGCTAGTGGTAATTAAGCATGGCTAAGCATATAGTTCTAGCTAGGTCATCAAAGTAACACAAGCTAGGCGATTTATTACCCATGGTTGACAAAGGACAGATTTCAAGTAAACATGGCACAAGCGAGCAGATAGGTAATACCCGGATCCCATGTAATTAGCAAAACATGCATATTTATTTGTAAACGGTAAAACATTTATAAATTGGGATCAACATGCTCAAGGGGAATGTGTGACTTGCCTTGCTTCTTCACTTGGATCTTCTGAACTCTTATCCTTGCGAACGCGATCTTCCGAAACAACGGGAACTACACGCTGGCACGCAAAACGAGGAAAAACTCTAATAAAAACCAAGGAAACAGTACATAAAAAGTAAACAAACATGTAGAGCTCAATTTTAGATGAGTTTTGCAAGTTGAATGGCCCAATTTGGAGTTCGTATGAATTAGATATGAATTTTAGAAGTTTTGAGCCATTTAAATGAATTTCTAGAATTAAACTCGATTTATTGCACAATTATTATTTATTTTTACAAAGGAAATGGACTTCGCTGATGTCAGCAAGGGGCGGCCGGCGCCGACACGCGGGCCCCAGACGTCAGCGAGTCAAAGGGGAAGGGCGCACGGTGGACATGGTCCACACGTGGCCTCGGGTGCGCGTCCACCACGTGGACGGCCCAGATCGGCCAGGGCCGATCGGACGGCTGGGGGCGGCCGAGCGGCGCGGCCTGGCCAGCGCGCACACAAGGCTGGCGGCGGCGGCGGCAGGGACCAAAGCGACGGCGGCACACGGGCTCCGCTGCTTTCAGGTGAGGACTCTAGCGTAGAATTGTGCTTCCTGTGTGGTCACTGTTCTGCCGGGGGCGGCGAGGGCAGTAAATGATCTTCTGCTATCTTCAGCTTGGCTCTTGCCCGGTTGGTTTGCCCTTGTGGGGTTGTGGCACCACCGGCTTTTGTTTTGTGCTTCTGGCTTTTGTTTGAATCTTCCGCTACTACTTGTGTGCTGTTAGATGGGACCTCGGATCCTATTATGTACCAGATACTTGCTGTACTTAACCCCTTTTTATGCACTTGTGATGATGTTCCAATTGCTTGCGATGAATGTGTGAGGCTAGTCGCATTCCTGGGGACTAGCTGAGCATGAGTAACGGGTTTTGATCGCTTGAGATAATTGGTGATAGTGCTTTGGATCGAGGCACTGGGGTATGCCTTGTTTTCTGGTCGCCACCTTCGTGTGGTTGACGGGCATATGACGGAGTAGCCTGGCAAGTTATCTTATGGTTATCTCTTGTGATCACTACTCGGCATTCCGGTTATTATAGTAGAAGGTGTCAACCGTGATCATGGACACATTGAGGATGAGTGTCTTTTTTTTATGCGTGTTTGGATCCCACTCCTCCAACAGTATGTGGTGGTCGCGTTGGACACTGGATGGTATAATACTTGGGGTGTCCACAACCTCTCCCCCTCCTAACCCCTCTCCCTCCTTCCCTAGGTCGAGTCCGAACGCGTCTGCCTCTTCTCAAGCATCGCCCACCGCCGGAGACGCCGTTCCGCCGCCTCCCATGCCGCCGCCGGCTGCTTCCCTAGTGCCATCTCGCCGTCGCCGCCCTCGGCGTGAACCCCTCCTCCTTCCTCCTCCTCTTCGCCGGGCGTGTGAGCCGACGCCGCGCGTGTGCGCCGCCGCTCCCCGCGCCGTCACCGGCCGTCTCCATCGGTGGCCGCGCCGTCGTGCACCGTCGCTCGGACGGGCCAGCTTTGTGCCATGCCTGTGCCCCAGCCGACCGCCCTTTGCCTCCCGATCGGCTTGGCCGATCTGGGCCGTCAATCCAGTGGACCGGCGGTGGACCTCCCTGTGGTCCCGGTCCACGGTGGACCGATCACCTTGACCCGCTGACGTGTGGGGCTCGCTTGACGGCGCCGGCCTCTTTGATGACGTCAACGCTTAATCTTTTCCTTTGATAAAATAATTAATAATTCCACAATAAATCATTAATAATTGTATAAATCCATCTAATTCATCCAAACTTCAAATTGGGCCATTCAACTTGCAAAGTTCATCAAAAATTGAGCTCTACATGTTTGTTTACTCTTCATGTACTATTTACTTGGTGTTTATTAGAGTTTTTCCTCATTTTGAGTGCCAACGTGTAGAATCCATTGTTTCGGGAGTTCGCGGTCACAAGGATCAGTGTTCGGAAGACTCTTTTGAAGAAGTAAGGCAAGTCACACATTCCCCTTGAGCATTTTGAGCCTAATTTAAAAATGTTTTACCGTTTGCAAATAAAGATGCATGTTTTGCTAATTACATGGGAATAGGGTTTACCTATCTGCTCGTTTGTGCCATGTCTACTTGATATATGTCCTTTGTCAACCCTGGGTAATAATTTGACTACCTCATGTTACTTATGTGACCTAGCTAGAACTATATGCTTAGCCATGCTTGATTACCACTAGCCCAGTTGATGGGATAATTGCAGTATTAGACCTATTAGTATCTTGACGAGCTGCGTGCTCGAGACATCCGGCCATGTTTCGTTGGTCGTAATTATCCAACTAAAATGTGACTGAATGGTGGGCTGTGGGTGCATGGTTTTGCTAGTCGCGCCCATGGCAATTAAGGACCGGTTCGCGGGATGCACTAGAAGACATACAGCGCTTGCCACAAGCTAGAATGGGTAATTGCCTGACTTGAAGTATAGCTTTCCTCAGGCTGACGCATCCAGGCAAGGGTAAGCGTGATGGAGTTCGGATGGGCCCTGTGACGGCCTATGCGGCTTTCTGATTCGCTTAGGCACGAGAGAGGACTGCCCGCTGCCTGTTGAAGAGTGGGGGTGAAACCTGAGGTATGGTGTGCTTGGTTAGAGGGGGTTATATGAAAGGTCTTGTCACAATCACTCGACATGGTAACGTGTCAGGCCTGGCGCGGTGACATGCCGATGGATTGTGTCCTGTGGGTACAGTTGTGCACCTCTGGCTAGAGTAAAACTATTCGAATAGTCGTGCCCGCGGTTATGGGCGATCAACCAAAATCACCGTGATTAGTCTCGCCCTTAATAAATTGACTCAATGCATTGGTTAGTTCAGGTGGGATGGTTGGGCCTGTTCAACGTGTAGCGTTGATCAGTGGAGATTTAATGTTACCTTAATTACTCAATTGTTTTACTATTTTGCTCAATAAAATGCTTTACGACCGCCTTTATGCAAATAGCCTCAAGCCATTCTTGAATCCCCTTGCACATCTGCATCATTGGTGTGCCTTACTGAGTACGGTGGTTGTACTCAGCCTTGCTATTGTTCCCCCTTTTCAGAAGTGTAGTACTTCTGAGCTGAAGACGAAGTTAGAGGACCAAGGCTCAGACCCCAGTTGAGTTTTGCCTATGGAGTGGAGATGAAGCCCCGCTAGGATTGCCTTTTTCCGCTGCTGCTGCTTTCGTTTCGGTGTGAGGACTAAGTACCTCTTCTATAAGTATTTTACGCTTTATTTACATTTGGAACTGTTTATTACTTGTCGTTTTGTGTACCCTGGATGATTCCTAGACAGGGATTTAATACACAAAATAGTCTGGAAATTTGGGCTAAATTTCTGGACGTGACATACTACTACATAAATGAATTTTTGGATGAGACCCTCTTTAGGTTGCAAACGTAATTTTAACTAGCCGCATCTGCAAAAATCGTCCTCCATTTTCGCATACGACTCCTTAAGGGGACCACACACAAAAATCGATGTTCACAGACGAGCCTCTTAAGGCTCCGCACGTAAAAATAAGCATATTTTTTGCAGGCGGACCTCTTAAGGGGCTGCAAACAAAAATATATTTTCGTAGGCAGACCTCTTGATGCTCCGCCTAAACTTTGAGTTAACTCCTCATTCCCTCTTAATATTTCAAAGTTTTTCATCCTTATCCACTCATATTTCTCTCACCTTCTCTCTCTCACCTCCTGATGTGCCCTAACCCCCATCACATGATGATGAGCACATCCCAGCTACACTTGACATAAACAAGGATGATGGTTTACGTCATAAGTCACATGAGGAAAATGAAAATGACGTAAATTATGTTGATGGATTACGTCTCAACAAGAACGATCAAGCATATCATGGTCCAATTACGCGCAGCCGTGCTAGGAAAATACAACAAGAGGTGAACTCACTCTTTGCTCAACTTAATCCAAATTTTATACTACATAAATGCTCTACATTTGTATTGCTCAAGTTTACGCCCGAGGACATCATCACTACGGCAAGAAGGATGGGTTACGTTGAGGACGATAAGGGTTACGTCGAGGAGGAACCAGCCCATGCCAAACCAGTAGCTGTCTACGCTAACAAGAAGATGGTTTACGCTGCAAAAGGATCAACTTCCAAGGCTTGTGCGACCCAACCAGTCAACTTTCTCCATGCTTAATATATATGGTTGGAAAGATAATCAAGTCTAGTTTCACCTCCAACAAACGGCTCGTCATTTCGACTTCCCACTAAGGAGTTATGGACAAATCATTGAAGACTGCTCAGAAGCCAAACAGACGCGCGAGTCTTCTCGGGAATTCACTTATTATGACCTTTGACCTAGCCTATGTCCAGTAAACTCCCAAGACTTTTCATTCTCATCTAGGAGGGTTGTTCCTAGTATAAATATCCCCTATGTTTTATCATTTAGAAGACTTTTGGACAGTGAAAATATGAACACCTTTTGTTCAGCTGTGTGCTAATAAATTCAGAGAGAGATCTCTACCCCTTTGCTCTTGTGATTTCCTTGTGAGATTACAGAAACAGCGTTCGACGCCCCCCAATTGGTGCTCCTGGTCCCTTCGAGGTTTTTCCTTGATTGATTTAAGGTTGTATTGGTTGGTAAACTTAGAGTGTGGTTGGGCGAACCCTCGATTCAGACTGCCGTAATAGAGACGGTGGTTGGCTTCGAGTACGATCGTCAGGTTGCACTGTTATCTTGGCTGCTTGCAGCTAGTTATCTTAGTCTCTTTGATGCTAGTTATTGGTTCTTGATCCTACGCCGTAAAGATCGGGACATCAGCCCTACCGGGGTCACATCATCTGATATCAGAGTTTTCGTTGTCAAAATATCCTATCTTTCTTTGTGCGTGAGTTGGTGTTTCTATTCCTGTGGGGACCCAAAATAGGACTTCCTGTGTATAAGTGCTAGTCTAGGATCAAGCTAGCACACACAGAAACAAAGATAATATCACAACCAACATCACAAAGGAAACCTAATATTTAATATTAATAATGACTGTGATAAGCCTTATGGCTAAAGTTTACATTTATTCTGCCACGAAGGGCCTAAGGAAAATATTAAAGTACCAGCGGAAATATGATAAATGCGTAGTAGCTCCATTCAACTTGCCACAGGCAGTCAACTGGGACTCACGACCTATTCCTCGTCTTCAGCAGCAAACTCCTCAGGAAACAGCGGGAACCTTTCTTCTGGAATTGGGGGAATTGGAAGGTGAGTACATGGAATACTCAGCAAGCACACAGAAATATGCATATGCAAAGATGACAACAAAGGCAATGGCTATTTTGCATAACACAGCAATTTGCAGTTATAAACAATTTATAAACAGGTTTAAAACAATAGTTATAAATAACGGGTATTACCAACTATCCATCCACACAGGATTCGTCCACACAGGACCACATAGCTATATTCATTAACCTGCACACAGTTCATTCCCAGTTTTCACAAACTACCCCTCATGAGATATCACCGAGCATGTCCATGACCGCGGACGCGGCTATTCGAATAGATTAATTAACACTCTGCAGAGGTTGTACAGCTTGACCCACAAGATACATCGTCCTTTTAACGGCCATGCGCAAGTGTCACACTTCAGGTTGTGTGCGGCCAAGGAGTCTGTAACAAGGCTTTTTAGAAACTCCGTCCCAACACTGCCTTCCCCCATGAGACACCTTTCCCTCACATAGACAAGAAAGTCCCCATGGCGAACCTAAACTCCTATCATCTAGCTACCTGGGCCAACAGTGCCAAGACTCAGAATCCTACTGGGCCAGGTTCTTCCCATGAGAACATGTGGTTGCACGTTAGGCTCAGATCCATGACTTATGAAGTGAAGTCCTTAATTGACCAAGGCAACTTGCCAAACTACAATAGCACACAGCTCAACAGTAGGCTCACACAGAGACCATACCCAGCAACGATCACACAGATACATTACCACCTAACCAGGTTCACACTGAACCACCCATCACCCCGGTCAAAAATGTTTTATCCGCCCGTTGTTTTACACGTTGCAACACATGCTACCGAAAAGATAGCACACAGCCACACAGTTCATATAAAAGTGATTATAAGTATATGATTAATCAAAATTATATTTTGCTTGTAAAACAACCTTGAGCGGGCTAAGCATAACTACTCTACCATGAGTTGAGCCCAATGTTCAACTCACAAATACTAGGGAGACAAGATATCATGGGCAATCAATAATTATCAAAGGTAGGATAATAATAACAATTAGGTCACGCTACCCATCGATAGTTTATAAACAAAACAATGCATGTATTCAAAACAAAACATTTCACAAATAGGTTCAATATGTTCAAAGAGTGCACTTGCCTTGATCCCAATACTGTCCTTGCACAGCGTCTTCTGAAGCAAACTGCTCTTCCGCTCCAACGTCTACACGATTGCAAACGAAAAACAAATAAACACAAAGAAAAACTAACTAAATAACATCATATGAAATAACCAATTAAACCAAGAGGTTGAGCTCGATTTTAGAAGAATTTAGGAAGAAGAATGGGTCGAATCGGAGTTCAAACGGAAAAGTTATAGCCTCCGGAAGTTTGAATTCAGGGAAAATCCGAGGATAAAAGAAAAGGGAATATTCCGAGAATATTCTCTGGATTTTTAATTTCAGAAATTGAATTAATTTTGGATAGGAAAATATATGTGGGCCCACTATCAGTGGCATAGAGTGTATGGGTGAACTTGGTGTATGTGAACTCGATGACGTGGAACGACACGTGGCGACATAAGGCGATGAGGTGGCACTGACATGGATGGATCTAGGGCTGAGGTGGCATAGGTTAGGGATTATGTAGATCCAACGGTTGGGATTTGATCTAGGGATTTGGACGGCTGTGATTATTTGGAGTTTTTGGATGGCAAGTCCCACACGTCAGTGTCACAGGGAAGAGGACAAGCAGCAGCTGCTCCACCACAGGCCTGGGCGTGCCCGGCCATGGCGGCATGGCGACTCCGGCACAGCGACGTCGGCGGCGTTCTCCAGCGACGGCGCGCAGCTGCAGCGACGAGCAGCTACGTCGGCAAGAGGAGGCGGAGGCGAATCCGGTGGCGCAGCACCGAGCTCCGGGACGACGTGGAGATGACCCATCAATGACGAGCGGCGGTTGCCGGAGTGGAGGAAGAGAGAGGAAAACGGCGCGGAAGGAAAAGAGGCTCGGCCTCAGGGCTTTACCAGCGGCTGCGGTATGGTAGGAAGATGGTGACGACGACAGCGCGGCTCCCGGCGGCGGCACGGAGCAACGGCGGCGGCGGCTGCTCACGGTGGAGATGGCGGCGGCTTTGAAAAAGGGGGGAAAAGGGGCGGTGGCCGACGGTATTTATAGAGGAAGGAGTAACTAGGGTTAGGGCGCACGGCGCAAGCTTTGGAAAGGCGGCAGCTCCGAATTTGGCGGCGCGGCTTGCGGGATTTGGTGGCGCGGCCGGCGCGGGCTCGGTCGGCGGCGGCTTGGGCCGGCGACACAGAGAGGAGGAGAAGGCCGGGCCGGGGCGGCACGTGGGCTTGGGGCTTGGCTTCCCCAGGCCTGCAGCTCAAGAAGGAGAGAGAGAGCTGGAGGTAGAAGAAGGTGGGGGAAAAAGAAAAAAAGAAAGAAGAATAAGGGCTAAACTGCAAAAGGGTAGAATAGAGAAAAAGAGAGGAAGGAAAAAGGGAAAAAGACAGGGACTTCTCTAGAAAATTCCAAATATAAAGTATTTGGAATTTTTGGGAAGGATTTAGGATTTGAAAAGGAATATTGGATTTGGATGGAATTTGAATTAGGGATTGAGCTTCACTTCCGAAATACAAATTAAATCCAACTAACTGCAATTAAGAATCACAAAGCGAACAACGTAATTAACTAATTAATCATTTTAAAACCTTTTGATTTAACGAAATTTTCATTAAGCTATTTTAGACGAATAAACCAAATGTGAATTTTCACAAATAGGCGAGAAGAACAGAAAGCGAAAAATCAGGACGTGACAATTCCAAACCTTTTGGATCAGCACTAGGCATTGAACTTCTAGTTTGAATTGTTACTTATCTTTACAACAACTAGATTTCAGATTGCTTAGTGTAGGTTTACCCCACCAAGCTCCACAAAGAAACCATCGTTTACGTCATCTTGGTCTTTTGTTCGCTTAACCATCACACTTTTTTCCACCACACATATACTTCTGTAACTTGCAAGGAATACATAAGAGCTTCGGTTGGTAAGAGAAGGTGAGGTTGTGACAGTTTCCACATATTTTACAATTCCACATATATTTTGTTTTGCCACTTGTGTTACTAACCATGCAAGAAGATGTCTGAAATTAATCCGGAGGATTGTGTTACCATGGCTCAATTTAATGAGTTGAGGCGTAACATGGAGGCAAGACAAGATCGAATGGCACAAGATGTTCAAAATATTTTGGGTCATTTTGAAAATATTAATCCTTTTGGTGGAGATGCAAGTGTGCACAGTGGAGAAGATGAAGAGGATGATAATGATGATTTGCCCTATCGTTTTGGTCGCATACCACGGCGGAGAAATAATGATGAAGAGAGGCTTGGTAAGCTGAAATTCACCATTCCAAAGTTTGATGGTGGATCTGATCTAGAGGCTTATCTTATGTGGGAGTTGAAGGTTGATAAAATATTTCACATCCATAATTATTCCGAAGAGAAGAAATTGGCAATGGCTTCACTTGAGTTTGAGGATTATGCTCTAATTTGGTGGGAGCAATTGATGAATGAATGAGAAGAGAATGGCCAAGATGAAATGAAGGCTGCAATGAGAGCAAGATTTATTCTGAGGCATTACTGACGTGATCTTTTTGATAGATTGCAGAATTTGAAGCAAGCAAGTTGGTATGATGAGGAATATTATAAGGAGATGGAGAATGCCATGATCCGAGCTAATATTTTTGAAGATGAAGAGCAATCCATTGCAAGGTTCATGTCAGGGTTACACCGGGATATTCAGCGAATTGTGGAATTTCAGTCATATCGTAATCTTGTCCAGTGTGTGTATCAAGCTAGCAAAGCTGAGCATTAGTTGCAGCAAGATGCCAAGGCAAGAAAGTCGAGTTCATTCAGTTCGCGGGTTACCCCAATTGGTAACAAGTTTACGCCAAGAGCCAATGTGAATTGAGGTACCACCATAAACTCGAGTGGTGGTTTACGCTCTAATGTTTCTAGTTTTTCTAATGGCAAAGAGGCTGTCATTTCTAGTGTGAAGAGTAAACCAACGGTCTCATCTACTACCTCAATTGGCTCTACTTCTAGGAGTCGAGATATCCAATGCTTCAAGTGTGGAGGCCGTGGGCATGTTGTTAGAGAATGTCCAAACAATCGTGCCATTATTGTGATTGAACATGGAGAGTTTGATTCAGCTAGTGAGGTGTAAGAAGATGTTCTTGATGATGGAAATGAAGATGTTGTTGGAAAAGAGGATACTCAATGTGAGTTTGAATAAGGTGCTGCACTTGTTGTGACTCAAGTTCTGAGTGTACAACTTAAGGATGCTGAAAATGGACAAAGAAACAATCTTTTTCAGACCCGAGCTAAAGTGGGAGGAAAGGTGTGCAAGGTCATCGTTGATGGAGGTAGCTGCCATAATCTTGCAAGTAAGGATATGTGTGACAAGCTTGGTCTGAAGTTGTTGCGACACCCACATCCATATCATGTCCAATGGCTAAATGATAGTGGAGATATCAAGATTGGGCATCGGGTGAAAGTTTCTTTTAAGATTGGTGAATATGAAGATGAGGTTTTGTGTGATGTTGTGCCTATGACAGTGTGTCACTTGCTGCTGGGAAGGCCATGGCAATTTGATCGATCATCACGGCATTGTGGTCGAACAAATCAATTCTCTATCAAGTGGAAAGGAAGGAATTTTGTGCTTAAGCCCATGACACCTCAACAAATCATGGCTGAGCATATGCAAAAGAGTTCTGAAGTTAGGATAGAAAGTGAGAAAGAAAGAGAGCAAAATAAATTTAGTGACATCCACAAATCGGTGAGCAAGAGCCACAAGCCAAATATGAGTGATAAAAAGAAAAGAGAGGGTGAGAACTTTGTGATGTTAGCCACCAAATCAGAAATGAGAGATGTGAGAAATAATCTGGCTCAAGTACTCATTGTACTTGTGTACAAGGAAGTAATGATTTCAGCTAATGACTTAACATCTCTTCCTAATGTTGTTTCTAATCTTTTGCAGGAGTATGAAGATGTTTTTCCAATGGAAACACCTGCTGGACTTCCTCCATTGCGTGGCATAGAACATCAAATTGATCTCATTCCTGGGGCTGCACTACCCAACCGAGCACCATACCGCACCAACCCACAAGAAACAAACGAAATACAAAGGCAAGTACAAGAGCTTTTAGATAAAGGTTATGTGCGTGAAAGTTTAAGTCCTTGTGTTGTCCCTGTGATTTTGGTGCCCAAGAAAGATGGATCTTGGAGGATGTGTGTTGATTGTAGAGCCCTCAATAATATCACTGTTCGATATCGCCATCCCATTCCAAGGATAGATGATATGCTTGATGAGTTGAGTGGTTCTATGATATTTTCTAAAATTGATTTGAGAAGTGGGTATCATCAAATAAGAATGAAAATTGGAGATGAATGGAAAGCTGTTTTTAAAACAAAATTCGGTTTATATGAATGGTTAGTTATGCCTTTTGGTTTGACTAGTGAACCAAGTACTTTCATGAGATTGATGAACCATGTTTTGAGAACATTCATTGGAAAATTTGTTGTGGTTTACTTTGATGATATTCTGATTTACTCCAAGTCTTTGAGTGAACATGCTAGTCACATAAAACAAGTTTTGGATGTGCTAAGAAAGGAGAAATTATTTGCTAACATTGAGAAGTGCACATTTTGTACAGAGAAGGTTGTCTTTCTTGGTTTTGTCATTTCAGGACAGGGAGTTGAAGTTGATGAATCGAAAGTGGAGGCAATCAAGGATTGGCCAACCCCTGTGAATGTAAGTCAGGTGAGAACTTTTCATGGTCTTGCTGGTTTTTATAGAAGATTTGTGAAAGATTTCAGCACCATAGCTGCACCCTTGAACGAGTTGACAAAAAAAGGTATTGAGTTTCATTGGGGTGAATCACAAAAGGATGCTTTCCAAAAATTAAAAAGATGTTTGACTGAAGCTCCTTTGTTGGTTTGGCCTGATTTCACTAAAACTTTTGAAATTGAATGTGATGCTAATGGAATTGGTATAGGAGCTGTTTTAATGCAAGATAAAAAGCATGTTGCTTACTTTAGTGAGAAATTGGGAGGAGCTCAATTGAATTATTCTGTTTCTGACAAAGAATTATATGTTTTGGTGAGAGTTCTTGAAACTTGGCAACATTATTTATGGCCAAAAGAATTTGTCATTCACTCTGATCATGAAGCTTTGAAGTACTTGAAAGGACAAGCCAAGCTGAACCGTCGCCAAGCCAAATGGGTAGAATTTATTGAAACATTTCCCTATGTTGTTAAGTATAAGAAAGGTAAGGAAAATGTTGTTGCCGATGCTTTGTATTGAAAGAATGTTTTGTTGAATCAACTTGAGGTAAGTGTGTTGGGACTTGAGAGTATAAAAGAATTGTACAAAGATGATCTTGAATTTTCATAACCATATGCAAAGTGTCACCATGGAAAAGGTTGAGAAAAATATCATGTGCATGATGGTTTCTTGTTTCGAGCTAACAAATTATGTGTTCCAAATTGCTCTATTAGACTCTTATTGTTGCAGGAAGCACATGCCTGTGGATTAATGGGTCATTTAGGATATAAAAAGATATACGAGCTGCTGAGCGATCATTTTTATTGGTCAAGGATTAGAAGACATGTTGAGAGATTTGCGCAGCGTTGCACCACGTGCCATAAAGCTAAGTCAAAACTGAACCCTCATGGTTTATATACTCCATTGCCTACTCCTAGTGTTCCATGGGAAGACATTAGCATGGATTTTGTTTTGGGTTTACCTAGGACTAAGAGGGGGAGGGATTCAATTTTTGTTGTGGTCGATAGATTCTCAAAAATGGCACATTTTATACCCTGTCATATAAGCGATGATGCTTCCCATGTAGCTGATTTGTTTTTCAGGGAAATTGTGAGGCTGCATGGAGTACCAAAGACCATTGTGTCCGATCGTGATGTGAAGTTCATCAGCTATTTTTGGAAGACATTATGGGCAAAACTTGGAACCAAGTTGTTGTTTTCTACAACTTGTCATCCTCAAACAGATGGTCAAACTGAAGTTGTGAACCGTACACTATCAACGTTGCTGCGTATGATGATCAAGAAAAATTTAAAAGAGTGGGAGGATTGCTTGCCACTTGTGGAGTTTGCATACAACAGGGCAGTACATTCTACCACTAACATGTGTCCTTTTGAAATTGTTTATGGGTTCAAACCTACTGCACCAATCGATTTGTTACCTCTTCCATTGTAGGAAAGAACTAACATGGATGCTTCGAAGCGTGCTGCATATGTGAAGAAGATTCATGAAAAGACCAAGGAAGAAATTGAAAAGAAGGCGCGCAGTAATACTGCAAAGGTGAACAAGCATAGAAAGAAAGTGGTCTACGAAACAGGAGATCTTGTTTGGGTTCATCTACGTAAGGAACGATTTCCATAAAGACACAAATCAAAATTGATGCCTCGAGGAGATGGACCCTTCAAAGTGTTAGCCAAAATTAATGACAATGCATACAAAATCGACCTTCCGGGTGAATATGGCGTAAGTGCTTCATTCAATGTTGTTGATCTTACCCATTTTATGGTTTTGATGAAACAGAGTTCAGGACGACTCCTTTTCAAGAGGGGGAGGATGATGTGCCCCAACCCCTGTCACATGATGATGAGCACATCCCAGCTACACCTGACGTAAACAAGGGTGATGTAAACAATGGTGATGGTTCACATCATAAGTCACATGAGGAAAATGAAGATGACGTAAATCATGTTGATGGATTATGTCTCAACAAGAACGATCAAGCATATCATGGTCCAATTACGCGCAGCCGTGCTAGGAAAATACAACAAGAGGTGAACTCGCTCTTTGCTCAACTTAATCCAAATTTTTGTGAGAATTTTATACTACCTAAATGCTCTACATTTTTATTGCTCAGGTTTACACCCGAGGAGATCATCACTACACCAAGAAGGATGGGTTACATTGAGGATGATAAGGGTTACGTTGAGGACGATAAAGGTTACGACGAGGAAGAACCAGCCCATCCCAAACCAGTAGCTGTCTACGCCAACAAGAAGATGGTTTACTCTGCAAAAGACTCAACTTCCAAGGCTTGTGTGACCCAACCAGTCAACTTTCTCCATGCTTAATATATATGGTTGGAAAGATAATCAGGTCTAGTTTCACCTCCAACAAACGGCTCGTCATTTCGACTTCCCACTAAGGAGTTATGGACAAATCATTGAAGACTGCTCAGAAGCCAAACAGACGCGCGAGTCTTCTCGGGAATTCACTTATTATGACCTTTGAACTAGCCTATGTCCAGTAAACTCCCAAGACTTTTCATTCTCATCTAGGAGGGTTGTTCCTAGTATAAATATCACCTATGTTTTATCATTTAGAAGACTTGGACAATGAAAATATGAACCCCTCTTGTTCAGCTGTGTGCTAACAAATTCAGAGAGAGATCTTTACCCCTTTGCTCTTGTAATTTCCTTGTGAGATTAAAGAAGCGGCGTTCGACGCCCCCCAATTGGTGCTCCTGGTCCCTTCGAGGTTTTTCCTTGATTGATTTCAAGTTGTGTTGGTTGGTAAACTTAGAGTGTGGTTGGGCGAACCCTCGATTCAGGTCGCCGTAATAGAGACGGTGGTTGGCTTCGAGTACGATCGTTAGGTTGCACTGTTATCTTGGCTGCTTGCAGCTAGTTATCTTAGTCTCTTTGATGCTAGTTATTGGTTCTTGATCCTCCGCCGTAAAGATCGGGACATCAGCCCTACCGGGGTCGCATCACCTCCTCTCCTCCTCTCCTCTCTCTCACCTCACTAGACGAGACAGGCGGCGAGCCGCGGGTGGATTCGCCTCCACCGGCCTCTTGACGGGCGGTGGGCGGCAGTAATGGAGCATGGCGGCGGGCAATTCCGCTAGTCGAAGGATGCGACGGCGGCTCCACCGCGCTGATCCGGCGGCAGAGAGTGGACGACCCCCACCTAGATCCGACGACGGGCGGCGGACGACGAGCGCCGCCCGGATCGGGCGGCGGTGGTTAGGGTTTTTTTGTGATTTTTATTTTTTTTTGGACTTTTATTTTTGAGTGCAAATAACAGAACCACTCGCACGTGAAAATCCGATTTCCACGTGCAGGTGCGCCACCCACATGAACAAATAGCGATTTTGGAGACCATTTCGAGCAGACAGGCCGGAGTTCTGCTCGTCAAAATAATTTTTAACCCGTCTGGAAAAATTGTTTTTGTATGGAATTAGTTCACCGGCTGTCCCTCAACTTTACGTCAAGTCTGTATGACATCCCTAATCCCCAATATAAAAAATCTTCACCCCTAAATTATACAAAACCGTGCAATTTAGGTCCTATAGCAGTATGTATCTCTGGTTACGCTAATTTGGCATCCTAGTCAGTAAAAAAATAAAAAAAAGTTATGGGGCCCACATGTAAGTGAGAAAAAAAATGTTTGGTCTGTGTTGGTATTTCTTAACGACATTACTATAAATATAATTCCCAGCAATGGCGCCAGAAACACTCATGGTATATTATGGTTATAGAGTTCATCCGCAAACGCACGGATATACCATTATAGCATTTCACCCGAGGGTAATCCAAGGGTATCGTATTTATTTAATCCCATGAGAAGATCATGGTAGAGAGAACTTGACTAATAATTTATATGTTACTTGTAATAATCATAGTCTAAGTAGTAGTTAATATAATCCAAGGGTAGAGTGACACACAAGCAGGGAGCTACTCATTCTCATAAAATATCTAAGCTAAGTGGAAAGAAAAGAGAAAGAGAATCCACTTCTACATACATCCTAGTTATCCGATATACTAGCTAATACCCTCTATCTGATGCCGTCCTGGTACTTCGAGAAGCCACCCCTGACTGTCGACTTCCTTACGACAGCCCATCATGACCATACAACCGGGGCTAAATACGGAGGAGTACCCTCCCCAGGAAATTAATTTAGGACTATATACACGCGCGAAGGAATACCCGTACTGAGCTGTCACCATCAGCAGCCCACCTCTCATCCGCAGCATATAACCCCAAATAATGATATCCTGTAGTCTAGACACCACGCCTAAACTACCATATACTACTCTAATATCATCGTCATGACAGAGTAATTGCATAAGCAAACACTATACCCGTACCAAAGCCTCTCCCAGATAAGCTAGTAGTATAATCAGTATAACATGAACATAATGTAAAGTTGGCATTCATATACTCAGTAAGTATTCCAATACCATAAATGTATAAAGAAGAGTATTCTAAATAAAATACAAAGCTTACAAAAAAGGAAAGGAAAGCTACTACAGCCATACCCGAACTCTTCCGAAGGCTTCCGGACTCCGATTTCTACTCTATTCCTATTCCACTAGCTTAAGACTACTAAAATAACTTAAGAGAATATGAGAGAGCTCTTGCTTGAGGTGTGTGAGTGAAATGAGGTTGAGGTGTGTGAGTGAAGTGAGGATGCGAGCTCTTTTTATAGCCTCCCAATGATGGTTGTGACGTTTGGAAAGGTCGGTAATACCCACCAACCGTCATTGGGGAGCTATCTCAGCCGTCCAGGAGAAACCTGGATCGAACGGCGTTGCGGGGGGTTCGGCCGAACCATAGGTCGGGTCGGCCTGGCCAAAAATCGGCATGTGGCCTCCGTTGCTCTCCTACACAGACTTGTCAATTTTGGCTCAATTGATCGTGTCAATTCTGAGTTCTTGGCCCATTCATGCATAAGTCTGATTTGATGTCGATTCTCTTCCACTTTATGGTTATTCTCTACAAAAGGTTAGTGAACCAAATACTAGTGGAATTTTCTCTTCTTTTCTTTCTATTATTCTGTTCTCTTGTCTTCTTTAGCGAGCGAGGCTGCCGGTGGCAGAGGGCGAAGCAGCGACGGGCGGAGCAATGCGGCTGCAGGCTAGTGAGGCAGAGGGCGGCGGGCGAACGGGGCAGTGGGAGGCGAGTACAGCGGCGGCCATGGACACCAGAGCCGCCCGTCCTTATCGGTCGTGCGATTGCTGCCCAATTCCGACGGCGCGGGGATGACTTGGGCGACGTGCAGGGGACCATGGCAGGCGTGCTCTCCTACATCCACTATGCCCTCCCTGACCCCCCCCCTGTGCTTTGTCGCCGTGCTCCACTACGTGCTCGCCCCGCATGACGCCGTTGAGTGCATCAGCGCCCTCCCCGTCCGCGCACCAACCTGGCACCCGCTCTAGCGCTCCACACTACTGCCTACCTCTACAAACCCGTGGCATATAGCATCATTTAATGGTATCTAATAATCTAAGCACCACGCTTACATTACTAAACACTACTCTGCATGTCTGCATATGACATGGAGCAATCATATAAATGAACATTAAACCAATACAATCGCATATCTCTAGTAAGCTAGCTACATAATTATTATGAGACAAGTATGAACTAAAATCGGTACTCAAATAATTATGTAAATGAAGTAAAGAACCAAAACTATATAAAGAAGAATATTTCATTACTGAATAAAGTCTTACAAGAGAGAGAGAAGCTACTAGAGCCATACCGGAGTTCTCCGGAAGACTTGAAGAACTAAGAGACTATTCTATCTCTACTCCACTAGCACTAGAACAAAGTAAATAAACTAGAGAGAGCTTCTTGATTGATCCTTCTTGATGTGTGTTGAACCGGAGAAGGTGAGCTCCTTAAATAGACTTCATATGACGGTTGTGACCATTGGAATTGTCGGAAATACCCCGCAACCATCATTAAGAAGCAACCCTGGACGTCCACGTGGAAGGACGTCCACGTGGAAGGCCAGGATCAGAGGCGACAATGGCGGTTTGGCCGAACCCTAGCCCATCTGGCATGTGCCTTCTCCGGTGATCCGCTTGATGGATTCTAAACTCAGTGGTATGGTGGTTGGGCCAAATGGCAAGTGTTCTAATGGGTTTGTGGGCCCATTTATCCATAAGTATGCCACACGTCGAGTTCTAATTAATTAGACGGTTATTTTCCATTGTTTCTTCTCCATTTATATGAAGGTCTCATGCATACAAATACATTGCCAAGTACAAGTGGAAATAGATTATTCTTAATCAAATATGCATGCAAGCAGGCTCCACTATCCGCCGCTTTGCCTGCCTGCTCCAGCCCCTCGCCGCCGCCCACTGCCGCGCTCGCCGGCCGTTGCCCCCCCCCCCCTCTACCGCCGGCGACCTCTTGGCGCTCGCCCACCACTACCCCCGCCCTGTTCCGTTGAGCACCGCTGCTTCACCTGCCTGCTCCAGCTGTTTGCCACCCCCGCTATTGTACCCCGCTCTACGGCAAAGAGAAGAAAGAAAAAGAGAAGAGAAAAGGAGAGGAAAGAAGGGATGCAAACCCCACATTATTTATTCATCTCAGTTACATGCAGGCCCAGATTGCTGATTAGGATGCCATGTCAGTGAAACCACCCATATATACTGCTATGGGACCTATTTTGCATGATTTTGAACATTTGAGGGGTAAACATTTCTGGTATTGGGGATTAGGGATGTCATATAGACTCAACGTAAAGTTGTGGGACAGTAGGTGAATTTATTCCTTTTTGTACTAGTGTCCACCACTGCAGTCCATGGTGGCGTCAATTTCTACACAGTGGCACACGTACAACGCAAGCAGATAGGCCTAATCGAGGGCGCAAACGTGGGGATAGGATTTGGGGTGGCTTGGGGCGACACCTAGTGGATGGTCAAGGATCGGGCTCGTGCAACAGCAACGACACGCCACCTAGGACAGGGCATGCCTAGGTTAGGCGGCTCGCGCACGTGCTATAGTGGCGCGGTCGCCTTGGTGTTAGGAGGTCATACCGATACCGTGCGCTAGGTAGCCTCGAGGTCTTCTGGGCGTAGCAGCCAGCCAACCAAGGCAAAGGCACCTCAGCAGCAGTGTCGTGTGGCCCAAAACCTATAGCGAGCGGGCACGACAACCAGGAAAAGTGTGTGCAAGTGGGAGAAAAAGGTGGGGAGGGTGGTCGGGTTCTCACTGTGTATAGCAATTGGGAAGCGACACATTAAACTACAAGCGTCAAGGTCGTGGTTTGTGCCATCATGTTCCTGGTGGATGTCGGTTCGGGTTGTGGTCCTCGCTTGCCCCGGCGTTGGCCTTGCAGACCGAGGTTGCGCTTAGCAGGGCAGCTACGACGAGCATGTCGGCACGGTGGTGGTGGGGCAGGCTGAGGTGGGAGATTGCGTGGGAAGTATGGATGTGTTCGACGCGGTGGGTGAGGAGGAAAGGCAAGGCGACGACGCGGCCATCACCTTTATAGGAGGCTTCGGCGCGCGGTCAAGGCATGTAGCGGGGCTGGCGATGTAGTTGTTGGCCGTCACAGCGTCATCCTCGTTCCTCAAGGTTTCGCCGGTGAGGTATGGGACACACATCGGTTGGGCGGACTAAGAACGCACGGAGTGGTGCACGGTGAGCTGGCATGGCGGTGGCTCCCTAGCTAGGGTTAGAGCTCAGCACAACAATTATTGACGGCAATGGGCATGGTTGTTAGGGCGTATTTCGTTGGAGATCTCATCAACAGAAGGAGTAGCATTAGTCCCGGCGACTTACCGGTGGTGGTGGTCAAACTTCGTCGGGGCGTACGGGAACGAGACGAGGGGAGGATCAGCTCAGCTCGGCGGCTCGACTAGCCAGAAAATGCCACAATTGGGCAACTAAGCTGGTCCGGCCTAGCTCGGCTAGGCGAGAAGGAGACTGAAAGGAAGAGAAAAGGGTTGAGGGATTGGATTTAGAATTATAAGGGAGTTCAGGAAGATCAGTTGGGAGGTTTGGGTCTCGGTAGGCTAGGCTAGACCCACCAGGGAGCAAGAATAGACTTTTGCTGTTAATTTCATAAAATAGTTCCTTCATGATTTTGTTTTACATAAAGGTTTTGAAAATAATATTATTTGACTTTCAATGATAAGCGTGGGCAGAAAGAGAAAAATTCGGAAAGAACCAGCGTGATGCAAGTTTTCGCAAAAAACGTTAAAGCCATGATTTTTATTTTCTGAATTTTATTTATGAAAATTTCATGGTGTAACAGGTGGCGAGGGAATTGGGAGAGCGAGTGTGCCTGGACAGGGTAGTTTCTCAAGAGTTCCTCGACATGATAAGTAGTTTGCTTCGGGTTAGATTCAAATCAACCTGATAAGTAGTGTGCTATGATGAGTTTCTCAAGAATTGTTGGGGTACACTTCACTATACGTACATACGTACTTAAAGTATGATTTATCTTTTATATTTGCACTAATTTTTCAAATAAGACAACTAGTCAAACATTGTATGTAGTGACCACTAATTTGGAACGGAGGTAGTACAAAATATTCTACTTCAAATTCGATAGATTTTCACAAAAGTCTTCTTGTGAGAAGATGTACGAGTGATTGATAGACAGGATGTACCTGTTGCTAATTGACGGAATCCTCCCTAACATCGGAGACCCAGCTCAGGCATGGTGGAGTGTCAAAGCATCCGGCCGACTTGTTCCACGCTTCAATTCCATCCATCCCCACGAGCTGTCTACATTCCGATCCCCATCCCGGGTCTCCATCCCAACCAATCCATCATCGAAAATAATAAAATCAAACACAGAGATAGAGAGAGAGAAGATAAAAATTACGAACACGTATGTCCCTACTGTCCAAGATGGAATTAGGTGGGCAATCCTAATTATTGTGCACTTGATCCAGACAAGTCAAACGAAGGTGGGAGGGAGGAAGCAGCTTCGCCGTGCCGAACTACTTCGTACGTACTATTACTAGTATTTCCAATCAACGCCACGCTGTCCCCAACGAACGAAACGAAATATACAACTAGTTTCCAAGGAGAGCAATCATCGCCTACATGTTACACTCGGCTCGTCATGTGCGGATTTAAGCCTTAGAACAAAAACTTGTATATGTTAGGTGCTAGCTGGTGATCGCAGCTGGTTGGTACCTCTGGGCTAAGCTTCTCTCAGGAGTCCTTGCGTGATGTCGTCGACGGCGTACACGCGGCCGTCCAAGCCACCAGGGCCGGCCGGAGAGCGGAGGCCTCCGCGGCTAGCCAAGGAGCTTGGCAGGATCGAGCCCAAGAAGCTCGGGATTGGGCTGGTCGCCGGCTGCTGCCTCGCTCTCCTCACCTACATCTCCTTTGCCCGCCTTTTCGCCATCTACTCGCCGGTCTTCGGTGCGCCACTTAATTATTTCTTGTTCTCTTCGTGTGAAACTCTCTTTTTTTTTCATACTTACTGCTACAAATTTTTCGAAATTCTTGTTAGAGAGCACGTCCTTGGTGATGAAGAACGCACCACCTGCGTCGACTCAGCAGAACCCTGTGCTGGCTCAACAACAGAGCAAAGAAGAGGACGAGAAAGATGTTGGTGAAGATGAGACGGACCGGAAAGTGCCAAGCTTTGCGGAGACGACAGAAAAGAATGAAGAGGAGGAAACAGTAACGAAACCATGTGAGGCTTCCTTTTTTTTATCGCTGTTTAGCACCTCGAGTGGAAAAGAAAATTGAACACAGAACAGTTTTAATACTGACAGCATCTATCTTTCAGAATCCGATCCCCGCATAAAAAAGCGTAGCTCTAATTCGGAATTCGGTTCTCTCGTCTTGTAATTTCGTTCATGTAGGAGTTTCATCCATAGTAGTACTAATTAAGATGCTTTGTCTGTGATTCCGACAGCCGGGGACGAAGCTGAGGCCACAATCTCCTGCGATGAGAACGGCGTTGATGAGGGCTTCCCATATGCGCGGCCACCGGTCTGCGAGCTCACCGGCGATATCCGGATCAGCCCAAAGGAGAAAACCATGTTCTTCGTAAATCCGTCCAGCGCCGGCGCGTTCGACGGCAACGGGGAGAAGAAGATCCGACCGTACGCTCGCAAGGACGACTTCCTCCTCCCGGGCGTCGTGGAGGTCATCATCAAGTCGGTCTCGTCGCCGGCCATCGCGCCGGCCTGCACGCGGACCCACAACGTCCCGGCGGTGGTCTTCTCCGTGGCCGGATACACCGACAACTTCTTCCACGACAACACGGACGTGATGATCCCTCTGTTCCTAACGACGTCGCACCTCGCCGGCGAGGTGCAGTTCCTCATCACCAACTTCAAGCCGTGGTGGGTGCACAAGTTCACGCCGCTCCTGAAGAAGCTCTCCAACTACGGGGTGATCAACTTCGACAAGGACGACGAGGTGCACTGCTTCCGGCGCGGCCACCTCGGGCTGTACCGCGACCGCGACCTCATCATCTCCCCGCACCCGACGCGAAACCCGCGCAACTACTCCATGGTCGACTACAACAGGTTCCTCCGCCGCGCGTTCGGCCTGCCGCGGGACAGCCCGGCGGTGCTGGGCGACAAGACCGGCGCTAAGCCCAAGATGCTGATGATCGAGAGGAAGGGCACCCGCAAGCTGCTCAACCTGCGCGACGTGGCCGCGCTCTGCGAGGACCTCGGGTTTGCGGTGACCGTGGCGGAGGCCGGCGCGGACGTGCGCGGGTTCGCCGAGAAGGTGAACGCGGCGGACGTGCTGCTGGCGGTGCACGGCGCCGGGCTGACAAACCAGATCTTCCTCCCAACGGGCGCCGTGCTCGTACAGATCGTGCCGTGGGGCAAGATGGACTGGATGGCCACAAACTTCTACGGGCAGCCGGCGCGCGACATGCGGCTCCGGTACGTCGAGTATTACGTCTCGGAGGAGGAGACGACGCTCAAGGACAAGTACCCAAGGGACCACTACGTGTTCAAGGACCCCATGGCCATCCACGCGCAGGGCTGGCCGGCGCTCGCCGAGATCGTCATGAAGCAGGACGTCACGGTGAATGTGACAAGATTCAAGCCGTTCCTGCTCAAGGCGCTCGACGAATTGCAGGAATAGGAGGAGCGCCGTTTGATTGGTTTTGTGTGGGCGTGGCTCGTCCATAAGTGGGATGTAGGATGTTTTGATTTTATATTTATATTGTAATATTGAGTTAATCAATGTAATTTATTTCGTTGGAGATTCATGGTGTTTGTCATTCAGAAAAATATGATTTCTTCTTTTTGGTTGTTGAATGTAAAAGAAAGAAAGAAAGAAAGAAGGAAAAGCAATGTATAAATTTCAGCATTATAAAAAAATATATATATACTTCAGCCCAATTTATGTTCACACGACTATTATAAATAACGGGCTTAAGTAGTGTTCTTCTTTTTGGACACAAATGTTTCTAGCTATACATAACGGAGGTCATGGGATCCCCGTCCCTGAATTGGACTGAATCGAGATGTTAACAGTTTCTTACTACTACATCTATTCTAGAACGTAGCAACCTAAAACCGATTTTGATACATCATAATACCATATGTCAAATTCAATTATAGGTTGCTATACTTAGGAGCAGAGGGAGGACAATTGTCACACCCGGAGATTCTGCTTTTCCGTAGTTTCTAATTCACCAATAAATCGTCTACAGAAATTACTTTAGTTAACTAGAAGAAAACCCAAATTAACAATGTATTTAATAATCGAAAATATCAGGGAGAATTTTCTTCGAATTCTCTTTTTGCTCTAAAATCATTAACAGGACTTAAACGAAATATTCAGAGCATCGGAGTTAATGATGTTATAAATTGTCAATATTTGAATTAATAATATTTTTTCTCTCCCGCCTTTCGTCGAGGGTCGTGCCCTATTCACTCCCCTCTTCTTCTGCGGTTTCGTTTTGCATGATGAGCCAGGTCCGATTTTGTTCGCGGATTCCGTTTCTGTTCTTTTCCTAAAATGGCACCGCATTTCTTTTCCAATTTAGGAAAGTTTTTTTTTTGACGTGAAACATGTAACATCCTGATCTTTCGTTTCTTTTAAAAACCTATTTTAAATACAAAACTATTTTCAAAATTTGGTTCTTATTTGAATATTAGTGTTTGTGCCATTAAAGATCTCAAATCTCTCCTTCCAAGTCCACAAATAAACTCCCAGAATACCAAACTCCACATTCCCTTTTACAGTCCATTTACAATCTTTGAATCCAATTCCAAATTCCTGATTCAAATTCCAATTCAAATCAACTTTGAAACTCCTAGGAAAAATACCAAAACTTCCTATCCTTTTGGGCCATCAATCCTCTCTTTCCCTCTCTTCCCTTCCTTGGGCCAGCCCCCACCTCCCTCTCTCGGCCGGCCCATTTCCTCCCCCTCAGCCCACAACCAGCCTGGCACATCTCCCTCTTCTTCCTCCCTACCCAGCAGCCATCCTCACGCGCACGCCACGTGCTCGACGAAATGCCGAGCCGGACGAGCGACGCGTCGAGCAGCCTCGCACCCTCCGCACAGGGCCATGCACCGCCCGAGTCATTCCACACAGTGCCGCATCACGTTGTGCTGCGCCGCGCCGCAACGAGGTTTGGATGAGCTCCCTTCCTTGCCCTAGAAGCCCCTCCACAGTGGCCAACGATGTCGACACCCGGCCCCATGTCGACGCCGTCTGCAACGCCGCTGCTCCCCATCCACCATATCGCCTCCTCGAGCTCGAGCCCAGCTGCAGCAAGTCCACGCCGCCCGCGTGAGTCGTGTTCACGCCGCCGCGCCGCCACTGTCGCCGTCCTGTGCCGATGTTGACATCCGCCTCGCCAACACTGCTACACCCAGTGCAAAACCTCGCATTCTCGCCCTCCACCTCCCGTAGTCGTGAGTCCACACATTCGGTGTGCGCTGCGTGCACGCCGCCCACGCCCTCCGCGTCGCCACTATGCCACCACAGTGCCGCCATATCCATTCCTTGCTACTTCCTTCTCTTCGAAGCCACTGCAACAAAATTGTCACTTCCTGTTAAATTCATCCCGAAATAAAAATCATTCTCTAAAAAAAATAATAGAATTAATTAAAATTCGAAAAGAAATTAGCAAACCTTAAAATGCGTACAAGAAAATTTCGAATGTGGTCCGGAGGATTTTTGTTAAATTCTCCTTGGTCTAAAAGGAGCCCTCAAAATTTACTTGAATTTTCAGAACGCCGGAAATAATTATTAAGCAACAACAACAATTAAGAAAGTTTATGAAAAAGAAAACTAAAAATAATCCTCCTTTTCTTTTGGGCCAAGTCTAGCCCAAAGTTCCCCTCCTCCCCCTCGGCCTGCGGCCGAAGTCTCTCTTCCGTCCCTCTCTTTTTCCTTTCCCATCTCTCTCTCGGGCCGCCCCTCCCTCCTCTCCTCCCCGGCCCACTCCCTCCTCTCCTCCCACTAGGGCCTGCCCCGGCCCAAGCCGAGCGGCCGCCTCCCTCCCATGCCCCTCACGCGCGCCGCACGCGCGCTCACTGCGCCCGACGGTGGGTCCCACCCACCCGAGTCGTCGTCCTCCTCCTGCCCGGCTCCTCCCTCTCCCGTGAAACCATATCCGTTTCCTCCCTCAAATCCGCACGAATCAATTCCTTTCTTTCCAAATAGATTAGGGGGAATTAATCCCCTTTCCTTCCTCTTGAATTTCCACTAATTTCCACCTTGAATGGCGCCCTCAATCGCCCGGAACGGCCGCGCCATCCCCGGCCACCTTCCATGGCCACCGGCCGTGTTTCCCGTCGCCGTTCCGCCCTCTCCTATGCCCGGCTCCCTCCCCTCACCTATAAAATGGAATCCCCTCCTTGTGTTCTCTCGTTTTTGCCTCTTCTCGAGTCTTCTAAAGGTCCCTAGCCACCTCCCCGCCGTCCTCCTCTCTCTCCCGTGCCGCCGGCCACCTCTAGCCGCCTCTCCCTCCTCGCCCGTGCGCCGACCGGCCGTGCTGTCGCCATCTTCGGCCACGCAGCTGCCTCCTCTTCCCCGGTGTGTCCTCCGTTTTGCACGGAGACCACCGGAGACACATTCCTGCCAGCGTCCAGTGGCGTTGCCACCACTGCACCATCTCCAACCGCCCCTGTCGTCGCGCCAGATCGCCAGCCGACGTCTCCATCACCTTCCCTGGTACTGCGGCATCGACCTCCACCCCGGCCTGCCCTCGGTTTCGTCCGGAGACCGCCGCCGCCGCGCCGGCCTCCTCTTCCTCCTCGTTGGCATCCAGTACCTCTCCTCCGGGCGGCTACTGTTCCTCACCGGTGAGTCAGCCGACGTCGCCGTCTCCTCCTCCGGCATCGCAGCGGCAAGGTAGTCCTCGACCTCACCTCCCCTCCATCCGAACCCCGCCGGTCTTCGTCGTCGTCCTCTCGTCGTTCCCGGTTGCGCTCGTCGTCGGCCCTCCCTTCGTCAAGCCATGCTCGTTCGCCACCCGTGTTTCATCAAGAGTGCGTCGCAGCCCCATCGCCGTCTTCGTCCTCGGCTCCGCATCGTCAAGCCCTGCACCGGCCGTGTCTCGCCTCCGTCCAAGGATCGCCACCGAAGTCATTCCCTCGTCGTTCGCTTCTGTCATCCCCGAGCCGTCTCTGCCGCGCCCATTCGTCGTCGTCGTTCCGCCCCGTCGCGTGGTGGTAAGGATCCGTCCTCTCGCTGCCCCGTCTCGTCCTCTCGGTGTCGCCCCGTGCCCGTTGTGCGGTTGTCGACCCCGGTACCCATGTACCGGTGTCGGTAGTCGTTCGTGTGTGTGTGTGGTGACCGTGTTTGTGTGCCCGCTTGGTAGCCGCGTGGTTTCCACGTGTGCAACCCGCATGGTGTCTAGTGGAGTCCGTTTGTCGGCCACTTGCCTCGGTTGACACACGGGGTCTGCTTCTATCGACCCGTGGATAGTTTCTGTGTACTCGGTCTACCGTGGTCTTTTAGGTTGACATGTGGGGTCCGCATGTCAATAGCGCAGCCTTCCTGTCTTTTCCAGGCTAGCGCTTACACATGTTTTATGGTTGCAAAGCTTAATTATAATAATCCGTAAATCTCCATATAATAGCATTAAACTTTGGATGATCATATCTTGGTCATACGAACTCTGAATCGACCCGTTCAAGTCTCTTAATGTTTGTTATAACCTAAAGAACCTTGTGCTTTCTTTTTATGTATTGTTATTGCTTCTTTTTAGGCTTGTAGCTTTGCTTGTGTGCTTCGCGTAGCTTCTATCGTTTTGAAGGTTCTCAAAGCGCAGTTCGTGGTCGTTGCCGAAGGTTCGGAAGGCTGTTCTCTCTGAGCAAGGCAAGTCGCATCACCCTTGAGCATATTGAATCCTAGTTTATAAAACTATTTTGATTTAAATTATTGCATTACCGCTTTATTTAAATTCCCGCGTTATCATGGTTTTATTTAGCAATATCTATCAATCCTTGTTATAGCCGTATCATTGCTATTGTTTATTATCACCTTGCTTACCCTAGGAAAACAAAACCCCAACTAGTGGGTACTCTATTAATGGTTCCACTAGTATGAATTTAGGTAGATGCTTCGCTGATTAATTAGGCAACACTAGATGGTTTTATAACTTTAGACTTTGGGAGTTCTCATATCATTTGGACATTATGGAATGGTTGGCTTGTGATGGAATTGAACACACACCTTCCCCCTCTATTCAAAACTCCCAAAATGGTTTTAGGCTGGGCTCGAGGTGCATGGTTTTGCTAGAAGCACCTCGGCTACCATAAGGACCGGTCTTCGGGCCTCTGCTACAAAGTACGGTTGCAAAGCACTACCGTACTAACCACATGTCTAATGGGTAAGGCTTAACTCGGTGCTCAGTCTAGTCCTGAACAAAAGGACACGGATAGAGATGGATGAAGTCGTTGCAACGATGGATATCTCTAAGGCAAATGAAGGCTACGCGAGTTACGGCTCGGTAATCGAGATGTCTAGGCAAATGAAGGCTACACGGGCCGGTGTCCGTTAGTCGAGATGTCGTGGCACTAGACTAGTACGCAGGTGGTCTCACCCCTATGTGTGTGGTGCACCCGGTCTAGGTCCTGTTGCTAGGGGCTCAATCCTGGCCTGCCTGTCCCGGGATACCGGCCGTAGGCAAGGTTGGGTCGGTACTTTTGTTCACGGCTAGCATGGGTGAAGGGTTATGTGACATGTTTACGACGCGTTCCAAGGCCTTGGAATGCAGAGTAAAGATGTGTTTTGTGGGTAAAGATGTACACCTCTAATCAGAGTATAATCTATTCGAATAACCGCGCTCTCGGTTATGGGCAAGCCTAGCAATGTACCCAAGTTAGTGGTTTAACTCTTAAAACTTGCTTAACAACTAAAATGTGGAATGGTTGGCCTGGGTTGGCTTGGGACGAGCTAGGACCCAGGTCGGATTGCCAGTTCGGTTTGAATCATCGTAAGCCTTGGGTTAAGGCAGGTTCATGTGGGTTCACGGCCTTGATTAATAATATTGTGTAGCTCTAGGATCGTTTTTACAAAATAGCTTTGGGCAACTAAGTGTCTTTCAAATGTTGTTTACTGCAAAACCTAACCCCTATTATTACCCCTTGTACCCCCTTGCATTAATCATGCATCTCCCGGTGTGACTTGCTAAGTACTGTGGTTGTATTCATTCTTGCTCTATCTTTCCCCCCGTTCAGTAAGAGAAGCTTTGGAGAAGAAGTCCTAGGTGGAGTCCTGGCTTATACCCTAGTTGAGCGCCTTTGAAGATGGAGCCGTAGGCCCGCTAGTCCGCTGCTGTTTATTTTTGATTGTCAGGCCTGAAGTGAATTTGTAATAATGTAAATATTATCGATATAATAAAGATGTGTCTTTTGTATCATGTTTGTGTGGTTGTTGGTATTTCTTAACGACATTACTAGAAATATAATTCCCAGTAATGGCGCAGAAATACTTCTGGTATATTATGGTTACAGATTTCATCCGCAAGCGCACGAACATACCACTGTAGCATTTCTCCTTCACTTTATTGTCATTCTCTGCAAAAGGTTAGTAGACCTAATACTAGTGGAATATTATTGTTCTAACAAATTTATGCATTGCAAGCATCACTAGTTCTCCTTTATTTTGGTAGTATTGACGGTCGAAACTGATCGATAACGACCGTCAACAATTGGAAAAGATGGGAATAAACCTGGTCAAGCCGGGAACCCTAGCGACCTAAGTGGTTCAGCCAACCCTAGAAGATCAAATTAGAGAAGCTCAAGAAAGTGATGAAGAAATCAATACTATCAAGGAAAATATGAAGAAAGATAAAGCCATAAGCTTTTCCATTGATGAAAAAGGAGTTGTTTTGTTCGGTAAACGCATTTGCGTACCCAACAAGAAGGAATTAAAAGACCTGATACTCAGAGAAGCCCATGAATCCGCATATTCCATCCACCCCGGAAGTACAAAGATGTACCTAGATATCAAGCCATATTATTGGTGGTCTGGAATGAAGCGGGATATTGTTGAGTATGTTGCCTTATGTGATATATGTCAAAGGGTTAAGGTAGAGCACCAGAAGCCAGCTGGATTGCTCCAACCCTTGAAAATCCCAGAATGGAAGTGGGAAGAAATAGGAATGGATTTCATAACCGGATTGCCTAGAACACCTGCAGGTTATGACTCCATGTGGGTAATAGTGGATCGACTAACCAAAGTTGCCCACTTTATCCCTGCAAGACAACCAATTCAGGTAAGAAGCTAGCTGAGTTGTATATGACCAACGTAGTTTGTTGGCATGGTGCCCCGAAGAAGATTGTATCTGATCGTGGTACTCAGTTCACCTCCCACTTCTGGAAGAAGTTACATGAAGCAATGGGCACCAATCTTAATTTCAGCACAGCTTATCATCCTCAGACAGATGGACAGACTGAAAGAGTAAATCAAGTATTGGAAGATATGTTGAGAGCCTGTGCATTGGATTTCGCAGGTACTTGGGACCTCTGTTTACCGTATGGAGAGTTCTCCTACAACAACAGTTATCAGGCCAGTATACAAATGGCCTCCAATGAAGCCCTGTATGGACGCAAGTGTCGCACCCCGCTCTGTTGGACAGATGTGGATGAGAAGAAGATATTCGGACCAGATATTCTGAAGGAAGCCGAAGAACAAATTAAGATTATTCGAGAACGTTTGAAAGTGGCCCAGTCCAGGCAGAAGAACTATGCGGATAATCGCAAAAGGGATCTTGAGTTTCAAGAAGGAGACCACGTGTACCTTCGGGTATCACCCTACGTGGAACGAAAAGATTCGGTATGGCAGGGAAATTGGCACCACGTTTCATTGGTCCATATCACATCATCGCCAGACGTGGAGAAGTTGCCTTCCAATTGGATCTACCCGTAGGACTGACAGATGTCCACAACGTGTTCCACGTGTCTCAACTGAAGAAATGTCTCCGCATCCCAGAAGAGCAAGTTCCCTTAGAGGCAATCAGCGTACAAGACGATCTGACTTACAAGGAACAACCGATTCGGATTCTCGAAGGAAAGGACCATTGTACAAGAAGGAAGACCATAAAGTTTTATAAGGTGCAATGGAGTAATCACTCAGAAGATGAAGCCACATGGGAACGCGAAGATCGTCTTTGAGCTGAGCACCTAGAGCTGTTCTCCTAGCAGCGGAATCTCGGGACGAGATTCTTTTAAGGGGGGTATGTTTGTAACATCCTGATTTTCCGTTTCTTTTAAAAACCTATTTTACATACAAAACTATTTTCAAAATTTGGTTCTTATTTGAATATTAGTGTATGTGCCATTAAAGATCTCAAATCTCTCATTCCAAGTCCACAAATAAACTCCCAGAATACCAAAGTCTACAGTCCCTTTTATAGTCCATTTACAATCTTTGAATCCAATTCCAAATTCCCGATTCAAATTCCAATTCAAATACACTTTGAAACTCCTAGGAAAAATACCAAAACTTTCTATCCTTTTGGGCCATCAATCCTCTCTTTCCCTCTCTTCCCTTCCTTGGGCCAGCCCCCACCTCCCTCTCTCGGCCGGCCCATTTCCTCCCCGTCAGCCCACAACCAGCCTGGCCCATCTCCCTCTTCTTCTTCCTCCCTACCCAGCAGCCATCCTCACGCACACGCCACGTGCTCGACGAAATGCCGGGCCGGATGAGCGACGCGTCGAGCCGCCTCGCACCCTCCGCACAGGGCCGTGCACCGCCTGAGTCATGCCACACAGTGCCGCATCATGTTGTGCTGCGCCGCGCCGCAACGAGGCTTGGATGAGCTCCCTTCCTTGCCCGAGAAGCCCCTCCACAGTAGCCGACGATGTCGACACCCGGCCCCACGTCGACGCCGTCTTCAACGCCGCTGCTCCCCGTCCATTATATCGCCTCCTCGCGCTCGAGCCCAGCTGCCGCGAGTCCATGCCGCCCGCGTGAGCCGCGTTCACGCCGCCGCGCCGCCACTGTCGCCGTCCTGTGCCGATGTCGACATCCGCCTCGCCAACACCGCTACACCCAGCGCAAAACCTCGCATTCCTGCCCTCCACCTCCTGTAGTCGTGATTCCACACATTCGGTGTGCGCCGCGTCCACGCCGCCCACGCCCTCCGCTTCGCCACTGTGCCGACACAGTGCCACCTTATCCATTCCTTGCTACTTCCTTCTCTTTGAAGCCACTGCAACAAAATCCACACAAAAACCATCGGAATCAGTCCCCTCCACCTTTTGCCACCATCACCCCATCGCCGCCGAGCAGGGCGCCGACGCGTTCGGCCGAGCCAGCCCGCGCGGGCGTCGCCTCCGCGCGCGGCCAAGCCGGCCGCACGGGCGCCACCTCCACAACCCCCTCCCACCTCCGCCTCGGCCCCCACCGAAACCGTCATCTTCATCCTCCCCCGGGCCGGCGTCGCGGCGTGGCCGACTCCGACAGCCGCCGGACGCATCGGCCCCGCCTTCCTCCACCTCGGCGCCTTCCCTCCACCGCCGCGACAGCCGCCGTCTTCGTCTTCCTCCGTTGTGCCGCCACGCCGCGTCGAGCACCGCCTCCTCGCGTGCCCCTCTGCCTCGTTGCATTCCCCGTCGCCGCATCGGCTGTCGTTGCCGCGCCGGCACCGGTCCCGCCTCGTCCGCCGTCGGAACGCCGGCTGCCGCCGCAGCGCCCCGCGCCCACGCCGGTCTTCGCCCTGCGCCGCTCGGTGGAGAGGAGCAGAGAGGGGAACGAGAGGAGAGATCAAGAAGAGGAGCAGGAAAGAAAAGGGGATAAAAGAGAGGAGGTGAGGCACGGACATGCGGGACCCATGGTTCCTTAATCATGTGTGCACAGTAATCACCTTGTTAATCCTCCTCTAAGGTCTCCATGACACGTGGGCCCTATTGTGCTTAATCTTTGTTTTAATCCCTTCTTAATCCATGTGCTAATGACATACGGGTCCCACCGTATCCATCCAACTCGGTGCACCCGTGTGTACACTCGGTCCATGTGAGCCGGCTCTATGACGGCTGGGCCCCACGCGCACCGGCCGGTGGACCACGAGCCCAGTCCACCACCTCTCTGTGTCGCGCCCCTGTGGACACTGTCCGCCGTGCGCCGGCTCCTCCCGTGTCACTGACAGCGGGCCACGCAAGGATATTCCCTCGGAGTATTCCTTTTTAATAGAAGAAATCCCTTTTCCCCTTGCCCATAAATTCATATAATCTTTGAAAATTCATATATCCTAAACCGTGACTCCGATTGACTCCGTTCCACTTCCATGATTTTTCTAAAAATGAGATCTATCTAATGGCAGTATAGTATCTTATTGTTTGAGCTACTTTATTAGCTCTTGTGTTTTTTTCTCTTTCGCGTATAGTTGCCGATCCCGCGGACGATCCGGAAGCTGTTCTCGTCGAGGAAGAACCTCCACAGGACCAAGGCAAGCCACCTTTGACCATATTGCTTCCTATATGTGCAAAATTATGTTGTTTGTAAATGTGCATGCTTAGGTTGCACGTTAAACTGTTCGGCCTCGGTTTGCGAACGCATCCGATGGACCTACCGATTAGTCACACTTATATTCTGTTGGATATTGGATGACATGTCCTTGATAGCTTCACATATTACGCGTCGACGTCTTACCTTATGGGTATGAGCATCAAGGTAGTTTGGCTTAGCCATGCCACGAATGTATTGTCGTGTGGGAAACTTGGAATTCCAATCAACTATTCAAAAACCTGATGGTCAGTGTCGGTGTGTTTGCGAAGCAAAACTAGTTCTCAAACCCTGATGGCATGTAGGCTAAGCCTGTGTGGCTGGCTATGTATTGTCATTAAGGACCGATTCCTTTGGGAATTCCATCCAAGCATCTTACTATGCGACCACACGGGTATTATGGGATACCCCTGAAAAAGTACTTAGTTAGTCCTTGATTATCTTGTATGCCAGTAGTAGTGGGACACTGGAGATGAGGAGACGAAGTTGTGTGTGTTTGATGAGATCTATGGTCGTGAGTGGCCCCGCCTCTATTGTGGCGATACGGTACCGATGAGGTGTAGGAGCGTCCCTAGTGTACCCTGAGTAGACGAGGGCTGAGACTGCCTGATGCTTGTCATGAGACTCGGCCTACTATGTGGTATAGGGATTTTTAATGGACCAGCTTTGGAAAAACCTTGTAGCGAACTCCCGGTGCCGACGGGTGACCGGTGTCAGTTCGTGTCGTGTGGGTAAAGCGTACAACCTCTGCAGAGTTTAATTAAACTGTTCGAATAGCCGTGCCCATGATTAAGGGCGAATGTAAGGTGATTCTCTTAGCGTAGTGTTGTTTGTAAACGTTTGTGAAATTGGTTTGTGGGATGGGGATCGTTTCCAGACTCAGCCTGTGTGGCAGACGGCAAACCTGAGTGGTTTGGAACAGGTCCGTGTGATCTGGGATGTCGATTGGCATCATAGTGTGAATAGGAGTTGGACTGTTTGGTCGAGAGGTGTTCTGAGCTGAGACGGCTTGTGGTGCTCTCGTGGTGTTCTGAGCTGAGACGGCTCATTGTGCTCTGAGTTGAGACGGCTCGTGGAGAAGTCAAGTGGAGACAAGTGCAAAAGTTGGAGAAGCAAGAGAAGATCTAAGGTGTTGGTAGAAGAACATATATTCACTAATTACTTGTGACAAGTTGTTACAAAGCAACTTGTGGAATGGATTGAGGCATGAGCCTCTTTCCGATAATTAAAACTTGACACACTAGAGTTTTGCAAAAAGAAACCTTTTGAGCAATGGCTAGTTTTCGCAAATAAAACCCTTATCCTCCTTTGGTAGCCGCACATGTCATCTTTCCTATGGCTTGCTGAGTACGAAAGTACTCACCCTTGCTTTATATATAATTATATTAGGCTTTGAAGATGAAGAAGAAGGATATGATCCAACCGCCGAGGAGTATCTTCAGGAGCACGCCAACTATGAAGACTTTTAGGGTTTCGGGCCTAGTTCCCAAACCATGCCTGTGGAATAAGTTAGTCGCATAGGTGCCTAGACTAGCATTTAGTCGTTAAGTCGCCTTCCGCTGTTCGCTTCCACTCCGTTGTTGTCGCTTTTGTTATTATCTTCTGTGTCGTGTCGTTGTCCATCTGGGGTCTGTCCACGATGGCAACTTATGTAAGGACTATCCCAGCAATGTAATATTATTAGACTTCTTTGGATCACCGATGTTCTGTGTGTACCAGGTTGTGTATCCTGGGGCTGGTGCATGTTACACAGGTATAGTACTGTGGCCTCCGGACCCACGAGGGTTTTGGGGTCGCCACAAAACAGCATGAGAGACTCCTACTATGCTATAAATATATACTTTTCCAATTTGGGAAATTCCCTATCCTAATCCTTTTCTTTTTTTTTCTCCTCCTGTCCCCTCCAACTCGGCCGCCGCTCCCCCTCTCCCTCTGCCGTGCACGCGCCTCCCTCTCTTCCCCTATCTGAGTCCGACTCCCTCTCCCCCTCTGTCGTGCCTCCCACCGGCCGCACCTCCTTTAGTTCTGCCCTCTCCTATATAAGTTAGAACACCCCCTGTTTTTCCTATTCATTTTTTTTTGTTTTAGCCCTAGCCCTAGCCGCCGCCCACCGAGGCCCTAGCGCCGCCGCCGGCCGTTGCCGCCACCGGCCGGTGCTGCTGCCTCCCACCGTCACCGTCGTTGCCCTTGCGTCGTCGGTAATCCGTTTTCCCTCTCCGTGTCATGGCTATTGCCATTACCTATCTCTGTCTTAATTTATCTCCATCCTAGGTTTTGATCTCGCATCGCCGTCGTCTCCGCGTGTTGCCGCCGGACCATCGTCGTCGTCTCCTCCTCGCCGGTCGTCTCGGTTTGGTGAGGAACCTATCCGTACTCTCCTATTTTAGGTGCTATTTTTTCTTAGTGTCGTTGTTGTAACCCTTAGTAGCCTAGTAGCCACCCTAGCCGCCGTTGGCCGCCTTGTGACGCGCCGTCGCCACCCTAGCCACGCTGCCACCGCCCTAATGCCGCCGCTGCCGAACCCTAGCTGTCACGCCGCTGGCTGCCCTAGCCGAGCCGCCGTCGCTCTACCGCGTTGTCGTCGTGGTTTGCCACTGCCCATAGCTCGGTAGCCGAGTCGTGAAGCCGTAGGTACATCTGTAAACTCCTACTGGCCTATTGTTTGCCGTACTAAGTCTCCATCGTAAACCGTGTCTAGTTTTCCGTTGTCGTTCTGAGCCGCCGGTTCCGTTCGCCGGTTCGGTTGACCATTTGGATGGTCCCGTCTAACGAACTATTGGCTTGTTGAGTCAATAATTCGCGAGGCTTGCTTACCGAAGGTATATTTCCATTGATCTATTTATCTATGGACAATAATACGTAATAAATGATTAAGGTTTTTGGGTTATTATTAATAACGTGGCTCAAATTGTAAAATTCATAACTAAATAATCCGAGCTCCGTTTTAACCCATCCAAGTTGCATCGAATCGGTTAAAATGTATAGAATCCATTAAAATTGGTTTCATTTGCTGTTCCAGTAGCCTTATTACTTGTATTTCTTGTGTGCTTTGTTTGTCGTTTAGATTCCGTCAGTTCTGGTGATCCAGTTTATTTCGAAGTGCTCGCCGAGGTCCAGTCAGCTCAAGAGCAAGGCAAGTCATACATACATCATAGATCATGTTGAACCTATTTTACAAAATCC
The DNA here is from genome assembly GCF_034140825.1 of Oryza sativa Japonica Group. NCBI lineage: Eukaryota > Viridiplantae > Streptophyta > Magnoliopsida > Poales > Poaceae > Oryza > Oryza sativa. The sequence continues at coordinate 16,464,228 of NC_089040.1, forward strand.
CCTGCTTTTCATTAAACTGCATTGTTTTAGAATGTCATGTGGGATGGATGCCTATTGTACTCAACCTGTTGAATATCTTATGCCATTGATAACTTGGGTTATAATTGACTAGATGATTGGTTTAGGAATGCTTAGCCATGCTTAGTTCAATTAGCTCACAATGGGATTCATTATAATTTTATTCCTTTATTATATTATGATGTACCACCATGGTTATGGTTTAATTAAACTAAAATATGCTTTAATGGTGGGTTGCGTGTACATGCATGATTTTTGAAGTTATGTCCATGATAATTAAGGACCGGTTCTCAGGAATCCTTGGAAGATATACTCGTACTTACCACACGCCAGCATGGACTCTAGGCTAAATCTAGAGTATAACTTAACCTAGCTGACATACCATGGCAAGGGTAGAGGCGTTGGTGCAGTTGGGACCTGGATATTGGTCTCTGTTGTAGCTGGATTTACCTAGGCACAAGAAGGGACTGCCCGACTTGGCACAAGGAGGGGGTGAAACCTGAGGGTATGTTCGGTTATGGAGAGTTATATGACAGGTTTTGCCACGATTTCCCCCTTTGCAGAATCGTGGCGGTACTTCGGGGCATGGTAACATGTGTGGAATCTTGTCTTGCGGGTAAAGTTGTACACCTCTGATCAAAGTTAAAACTATTCGAATAGCTGTGCCCGCGGTTATTGGGCGGTCAACCAGCTCACAGTGATCAGTCTCACTATAATAATTTGCCTTAAAGAACTGGTGTAGTTCAAGTGGTTTTGGTTGGGCCTGTTGCAACGTGGATTTAGCGTTGGACAGTGATGATTTAATACTGCTTAATTACATACTGTTTTTACTCATTCAAAATATGATTTATTTAAATGCTGCTTTTATTACAAATATCCAATGAGCCATTTCTTTGAGAATATCCTTGCATCATACCTTCTCATTGGTATGACTTGTTCAGTACGGTGGTCGGTACTCAGTCCTACTTTATTCCCCCCTAGAAGCGGAGACTGGTTCAGATGGTGAGTTCTTTGAGGATTGAGCTTGTTCCAGACGTCGAGGATTGCCAGTGGTTTATGGCGGAAGCTTCACTTTGGTCGTGAAGATTAAGTCTAGTTTATTTGTGTTAGGGTTACGGATAAGGTATACCCTCTATCCTTGGATGTACGCTGTACACTGACACGGTATACCCGCACGTATACGGATAGTTTCTGTATACATTAAGGAAATCTATCACGTGATAGATATGATATCTACGGATGGAAAGAGTTCTACTCGGACAATACTGGGTCTTTACCATATCGTGAGGGGTCCGATATCTCCGAGTCCTACTTGGAGATCAACTGACCCGCGGTATATAAGGGACCCCCTAGGTAGGACCTAAGGCATCGAATATCACCGCCAACACACCCACCACAGCCTACGGAGCCGGAGCCTGCAGGAGCCAAGTCGCCGGGAGATCTAGTCGAACCAACTCGACTACGATCTCGTCGGTATCATCAAGTTCTACTATTGCATTTGTAATATGTGGTTTCCATCATATAATCCCATACCAATTGGATTAGGGCTATTACCTAACAAGGGGCATGAACCAGTATAATCCTTGTCTTTTGTTTGCTTGATGTCGTACTACGAAGATCCTCGTGCCAACGGACCCTAATACCCTCTATATCCGGTCTACGGGTGTCCCCCGTCGACAGTGGCGCGCCAGGTGGGGGGCTTGGTGCTCAAAGTTCTTCTACTATGATTTCAAGCCTTCTCGATGATAACGTCAACACCGGCATCAACCAAGGAGCTTCAACTTCGACGATGCTGATGTGGACTCAAGTCGGCGAAATCATCTTCCCGGTCTACACCACAATGCCGATCTCGACTGGCCCAGCGATTATTGAGAGCGAGGACGGTGTGGTTATGACCCCGGTCGACTACATGTCGAAAGATCCTCCCGCAGAAGCGGAGAACGGAACATCGACAACATCCGGGCCCGAGAAGGATCCTAATGCGGCCAAATCTTGTTCTTCCCACAAGAGGCATGAGCCGACAGGGACAACTTCCGGGGCGATAAAAGCTTGGTGTCCGTTCCACAGAACTAGCAAGCACACCTTGCAAGCTTGTTCGGTTTTTCTCGACGTGCAAGCTGAAACGTCAGCGAAGATCTCCACGACGCGAAGACAAGATACCCACAGATCCAAAAGCTGCTTTATGCAGTAATTATGACATCAACAAAGCTACGCCACTACTTTCAAGCCCACAGAGTCACAGTTGTTTCCTCCTTCCCCCTTGGAGAAGTCATGAAAAACAAAGACGTTGTTGGCCGCATTGCAAAATGGGTAGTCGAGCTAAGCCAGTTTGATGTCCACTTTGTGCCACGAACAGCTGTTAAGTCCCAAGTCCTCGCTGATTTTGTAGCCAACTGGACTATGCCTGAGAATAGGTTAGACAGTCAAACGGACAGCGAAACATGGATAATGGTGTTCGATGGCGCACTCAACAGCCAAGGAGCAGGGGCAGGGTTCATTTTGACATCACCTTCGGGAGATCAGTTCAAGCATGCAATTCACCTCAACTTCAGAGCTAGTCGCGAACCAGGTGCACAAAGACTACAAGTGCTCTAGCCCCGAGTTATCCGAGTACCTCGCAGAACTCAGGAAGCTGGAGAAGAGGTTTGATGGGATCGAAGTCCGACACGTATACCGTAAGGGCAACATCGAACCAGACAACCTAGCACGGCGTGCGTCCAGACGAGAGCTACTCGAACCTGGTACTTTTCTGGACATCCTGATGAAGCCATCGGTGAAAGAGGCAAACGACGAAGGTAGCACGGTTGCCCCCGACATCAGCTTGGGGGCCATAGAGGCGGAACACGTCGTTGCCGACATCGAGACCACAGACGACTGGTGGACCCCGCTCATCAAGTTCCTAAGTAGCGACGAGTTGCCCGAGGACGACGCAGAAGCTGAGAAGATAACCCGACAAGCCAAGATCTATTGTATGATCAGCGACGATCTATACAAAAAGGCGCCAAACGGAGTACTTCTCAAATGCATCTCGTCCGACGACGGCAAACATCTCCTCCTAGACATACATGAAGGGATATGTGGGTCACACGCCGGCGGACGAAAGTTGGTAGGAAAAGCCTTTCGACAAGGGTTTTTCTGGCCGACCACGCTCAAAGACGCCTGCAACATGGTGCAGCGATGTGAAGCCTGTCAATTGCACAGCAAACACACAAGACTACCAGCGCAAGCGCTCCAGACTATCCCCCTTACTTGGCCGTTCTCGTGCTGGGGGCTCGATATACTCGGACCATTCCCACGAGGACAGGGCGGCTACAAGTTCCTATTCGTGGCTATCGACAAATTCATCAAGTGAATTGAAGCGACGCCTACTGGGGAAATCAAGGCCGATAATGCCATCAAGTTTGCATGAGCTACTTGGAACTGAGCTATTTCTTAGCACAGCTTTTCACCCTCAAATTGGAGACCAAACTGAACGTACAAATCAAATTTTGGAGGATATGCTTGGAGCTTGTGTGTTGTCCTACAACACCAATTGGGAGAAATGCTTGGCATTTGCCGAGTTTTCCTATAACAATAGCTATCAAGCAAGCCTCCAAATGTCTCCTTTTGAAGCTCTTTATGGGAGAAGGTGTAGAACACCTTTGTACTGGTCTGAAGTAGGTGAAAGGCAATTCTTTGGACCATTCCTTATTAAAGAAGCGGAAGAACATGTTGAATTGATTCGCAAACGGCTCAAAGAAGCGTAATCGCGTCAAAAGAGCTATGCTGATCGTCGCCGCCATGAACTGAGCTTTGAGGTGGGTGACTTTGTCTATCTCAAGGTCTCGCCGCTGCGGGGCACTTGCTGCTTCCAAGTGCACGGCAAGTTGGCTCCCCGTTACATCGATCCATACAGTATACTTGCTCGACGGGGCGAAGTAGCATATCAATTGGAGCTACCATCACAACTCTCAGATGTGCACAATGTCTTCCATGTCTCTCAGCTGTCTTTCTTATCGGGAATACCCGATTCGCATTCTTGAGCAACCGTACAATCAAGATGGTCAAGGTGCAGTGGAGCAATCATACCGCTGACGAAGCAACATGGGAGCGAGAGGACCGTCCTAGAACCGAGTTCCTAAGTTTCTTTTCCTAGGCCTAGCGAATCTCGGGGACGAGATTCATTTTAAGGGGGGTAGGTTGTAATTGACCCAAAAATTGTAAAACCTTGAATACATATTATAATCAGTGAAATGGGGTCCCCTCTGTCTTTTGAGATTATTTTGCTCGTTTTTGGATTTTTCATGCATCCGTCATTTCATTCATATGCATGGAAACTAGCTTGGAATAATTTTAATAATTAATATGTGTGTGCAAAAATCCTGAAAAAATTCACAAAATTACTATACATTATGCTATACCCTCAATTAAATTGGCATTATTTTATCAGCTCATTTGGCACCTCAAATTATTTAGTCAAACCAGTCAAAAACTGGAATTAAAGCATATCACTTAGTCCTCTTTCAAAATCTACCACAGTAAAACCATAACTCCTCTGCCTTTGCTTCTCCTTCATGTAGTTCATCATGACCTCCTCTACTCACAATATTTTTGCCAAAAATTTCGCCTTGGAGTAACCCACTTGAAATGGCTGGTCAAAGAGATAATGTGAGCATGTGATTTAAATTTGAGAAAATTCAACTTGACCTTCTCTCACCCTACCCTATTTCACTTCCACTGGGTCCAGCCTTCCTTGGCCCCGGTATCCAGCCAGTAGGAAAGCCCTGGTCACCACCCAGCCTTCCCACCTTCCCTTCCTCTCTCCCTGTCCTTGTAGGCATTTCGTCGAACATGTGGCATGCGTCTTCTTTTGGAGAAGAAAACAATACCACTCAGCTTTCCACCACGCCAAGCCTTCTCCACGAAGCCTAGCCATTAGAATTAACACTACAGGAATTCTGGGCTTCTGTGACGATTACATTATGAAGATAACAGCCTGTTTCCTGTCACTGACTACCCGCAGTGACAAAATGGTTGTCATCACAGAAGGTGAGTCGCTAACCAGCTTCTGTGACCACCAAAGGACATCGTCATTGATACAGTGACGATAGTTCTCCTGTCATTGATGAATGACGAGACAAATTCGTCATAACAAATTGAACCGAATAACGCCACGTGTACGATGACATGTGATGTTGCAGATGACAAGGCGGGTGATGTGGCAAATGACGTGGCAATTCACATTCGGCCCATATAGCATGGGCTTTTTTTATTTTCAATTACAATTGGCCCAAATATTTTTTTGACCCAGCTACAAATTTGTTTTTATGTTTTTTTTTCATTATAGCCCAACAATACAATTCTAGCCCATATTATGGGCAGCCCAATTAAAAAGCAATCACAGAATATAAATCACAGCCTATAATCACATTCCAGCCATAATTAATTTTCCAGCCCATACAAAAGCAAGTTCCAGAATACAGTTTCCAAAATGTTCCATACAAAAGCACAAAACATGAATACAAAATGATCCATCCACCATCCAACTACACAAGTACCAGTGCTTGTGCCTTCAATCTTTCAAGCTCCTCCTGAAGTACTGCAGACTCTAACTTCTTTGCATCTAGTTCAACTTGTATCTCTTTCATCACATTGGTTGTCTTGGCAGCGAGCTGCTAAATTCCGACGTTGCGCAAAAATGTGTTCGACTTCCGCAGCACTTTGGAAACATCTTCAATAGAAGTCTTAGCTTGCTGCCCATCTTCTACTGATGGTGAAGTGAGGATTTCCTGTGCATGCATATCCTCCTAGCAATCAAAGCAAGGTTTCAGTTTTGCATTATTATATAAATAAAGGTTCATTGCATAAGGTACTTAATAAAAGAAGGAAAGAAGAAGTAATAGTTTAATACTTACTATAGCTTTCTTCACAGGTTCACTAAAACCTTTAGTTTTGCTGCAATGCAACTCCTTAAAGAGATCAATTGCAGTGGGCTCACTGTCAATTGCAGTGCCCATGCTCTTCCCCCTTAGCTGCACTTGTCTACTGCCAGTGAGGGTGCCTAACATAAAACATTTACATGTGTCAATAAAAAGATCCTTCACTTGATATGAATGAAGCATAGCACATATAAGGACAAAAGAACAAGAATCCAAGTTACTTGCCTTGTTCAGTAGTGCTCAATTCCATTGGCTTCAGTTCTGTACTTAAAGTGCGGTTGCTCAATTGCATTGACGCCGCCCAATATGGCCGCCCAGGGCAAAGGCCCCGTCTGTGGCGCGAGAAGGAAGGGTTGACGATGATGGCCGGCTGCAGCACGCCCTGGTTAGGGGTCCACCCGCCGATGCTCACCAGCGCCACCTGATCTTGCAGTCCCGAGGCCCTCATTCCTGTAGTCACATTCTGCAACACAGATGAAGAAAGGATCAGAAGAAAGGATCACAACATTGCATTAGAGTTACAGAAGCTTCTGACTAGTAACCGGTTTTGCTAGGCAAATCTGTCAGTTGAGTAGGGTTCTAAGGAACATGATTTTAAAGAACATGTACTCTTTGAGCAAGTTTATAGCCAATTTAGTAAAAATCTCACATCTTATTTACATTCTTAAAGGGATATTTCTGTGACAGACATTATATTGGATTACAAAAGGAGTCAGAGAGATGCTAGCCATGGCCTTTCTTCTCAGGAGGTGATGCTTCCCTTTTACCAGTGACATTTTATACTTTATGAACGACAGACTGAGGTGGAGATGCAGCAGTAGCTTCCCTTCCTACTTCTTCTAGAAAAAATTTCTTCCTTGGAGATATCATGATCTATATACTTGGATTAAACTGAGCTCAGATTAATGCTACCACACCTAACATTAACAAAAAAAAGGTGTTTGTTTTTCAAGAAGAATGCATGAGGTAAGTTTGGTACATAGTAGAGATCAAAGGAGTAAACAACAGCTCTGATCGGTTGGGCAGGCACAAACATCTTCATAACTATAATTAGTTAACCATGCATTTTTCTTGAAAGAACTTATCAGGAAGCCCATTGCAAAACAGAAAGCCCAAAAGAAGCGGTGCCATCAAATTCCACCCTTTGGTTCAGTTAGTTAATTTCCTTGGATGGATTGCTCACTTGTCCAAGCTATGAACCTCAAGTCAATTTGAGTTATGATCCTCAAGTCAATTTGAGTTGTGCAATGCCTCCAATTCACTCATGAATTATGATAAAAGTAATTAGGTCCACCTGTACCAGTAAAGCACCTGTTCTAGTGACTATACGATCAGAAGAACAAGCTAAGCAAACAAACCCAGTGTACTTAAACTTAACAGCGCATTTGAATTTAGCAGAAAACAAGGGTCAGATTTTTGTCATGGGTGTGCCCACATGTCATAGTATAGTTGAGTCAAATAAAAAACTTGTTCACAATAATATAATTAATCATTCCTAATTGCAGCGCTTCATTTTTACTCATTGCTAATTGACCCAGGAAGTAAAGACACAGGATCTCAATTCTCTGCATACAAATCACAAAAATATGCCTTGAACTGAACTGAGTTTACTCATTCTAGGTTTCAACTTTTTAATTAATCTCACTCTCTGCTAAGAGAAAAACCAAACCAGAGAGAGATCCTAGAAATACTCACTGAATATACCAGCCGTCAGCCGTGCACATAGACAGATGAGTGAACGACGCTTGGAGCTGGACCTTTGGTTGGCATTCCGGCGCAACCATTGCTGGTCCAGTGCTCCTAGTCGCCGACTCGCTGGCCGCCGTGACGGCGTACAGCTCCTGTGCCGAGGCGCCGACGCTCGTCGTCGTCGCAGCTACCGTCGCAGCTGTCGCCGTCGTCGTCATTGTTGCAGCCACCATCGCCATCGTTGCCGCAGCCGCCGCCACCGTAGCCGCTCGCTCCCGCCTTCCTAAGCCCTCCGCCGCTGCTCCGGAGGGCGGAGGCGGGCGGATCCGCGTGCTGCCGGCGCTCCCGCTCACGCCAGGCCGCTCCCGAGGACGGAGGCCGCTGGATTCATGCGCCGCCGTCGCTCCCGAGGAGGGGAGGCGGCGGATCCGCGCGCCACTGTCCTTCCCTGGGTGGGGGAGTGAGGCGGGGAAGGGCGAAGAGGTGGCTGGGGGCGGAGATGCAGGCGGCGCAGTGGATGGAGGAGGAGAGTGAGTAGATGGTAGCGGCGGGTGAGTGGATGGATGGAGTTTGGCTAGGGTTTTGAGAACAGAGTATATGGATAAGAAGCAATCCTATGCGAATTACCAAACTGTCCCTGGTGTGAGGGTAGTTACGAAATTTCATGGACAAAATGGACATTTCACCTTAAACTTATGAGAACTTTAAATTTGATTTTAGGTTGATTTTTATGTTTCAAATGCAAAAGTCATAAACAGAAAAATTGTAGAACTCATCGAGATCTACAACTGTTGTATTGGTCCCTTTTACAAATAAGTTCATTTGAACAATTCGAATTTTGAATTTTCAAAATTTGACAACTTCGAACAAAAATTGGGGTTAATAAATGATTTCGAATGGAAAAGTCACCAAAACCAAAGTTGTACAGATCATTGAGATGCAATTTTTTTTATTTTGGTCATTTCTCCATCTGACTTTATTTGTACATTTTGAAATTTGAAATTCAAAGTTTGATAACTTCAAATAGAACTTTTTATTATTGAACGACTTCAACTGAAAAAGTCATCAACAACAAAGTTGTATAACTCATCAATATATATAACTTTTATTTTTGTCATTTCTTCATCCGACAAAGTGATAGTAACATTGTTCATAAAATTTACATATCTCTTATATGGTTTTATAAACTGTAAGAGAGATATCTAATTTCTGTGAACAATGTTACTATCACTTTGTTGGATAAAAAAATGACCAAAATAAAAGTTATAGATATTGATGAGTTATACAATTTTGTTGTTGATGACTTTTTCAGTTGAAATCATTCAGTATTTGAAAACGTTGTTTGAAGTTGTTATAATTTGAAATTCAAATTCAAATTATTGAAACAAAGTCACATAGCAAAATGAAAAAAGTAAAAGTTATAGATATTTAATACTTATACAACTTTGTTGTTAATGACTTTTTCATTTGAAATTATTTACTATTTGAAAATAGTATTTGAAGTTGTCATAATTTGGAATTCGAATTCAAATTATTGAAAAAAAGTTATATAGAAAAATGACCAAAACAAAAGTTGTAGATATTGATAAGTTATACAACTTTGTTGTTGACAAGTTTTTCATTTGAAATCATTTACTACGCGAAAAGTTATTTGAATTGAGAGGAGGGAGGTAAAATAGACTTGTCGGTAAAGGAGGAGGAAAAGGGCTGGGCCGGCGGCCCGAAAAGGGAGGAGAAGGGAGAGGGAGGCTGCGGGCTGAGGGAGGGAGAGAGTAAATACTTGGGCCAAAAAAGGCCCAAAGACATAGAGAGGAATTTTAATTTGTTTTCTATTTATTTTAATAAGTTAAATGAACTTTGTGGTATTAAAATTAGTTATTGTACTCCGAAAATTCATGAAAAATTTCAAAGAATTATTTAGACCAATTTATAGCCATTTTAGTCTGTTGTTTAAGTTTTTTCAATCAATCATAAAATGAAACGCCATAATTTTGATTTTTTTTTCATTCATAAAATGAGAGTAGAGATGACTTCAATCCTAAATCCTAAAATAAGAGACTAGAATTGCTGTAGACAAGAAGAGTCCACCTAGGACAAACAATTTGTGGTCTGGTAGCAATGTAGTATAACAATATTTTGTTTGTTTCTAAAAATATAATAGTTCTATATTTTATGACGATCCACTATTGTCATCGTGCTATCGTCATAGAGCCCATGCAGAGTATACTGTGACGCTGATTATGACAGATACATGGTTTGGTCATAAACAGTTGTCATCCTGTGAACAGTCGTCATAAACAGCCTCTGTTTATGACAGATATGTGTTCTGTCATCAGGTAATCGTCATAGTAGCCCAGATTTGTTGTAGTAAGTTGCTGCAGGTGGGCCTAGACACCGTGTCTCCATACCCATCGTCCACCTCGCGCCATTCTCCCCAATCGTCACATGATTACGGCTCCATTGAGAGTAGACGAAGTTGTTCCGGCCAAATCTCCGCGCCCCAACCAAATCTCCTCCTCCATTACTCTTTCTGGATAGGAAGCAAAGCTCCAGACACACCCAGCTGTCCTGTTCCATCGCCGCGCTGCTCGAGAACGGAGAGCCAGAGACAAGGCCATAGACCGAGCTCACGAGCACCGCGTCCAAAGTCCACCTTGAAGCCTACCCTTACTCCAACACTCTCTCCTAGCTCGCCTATTCACGTTCCAAGCAAACCCAGGGAAGTAAGTCCCTTGGGATGGCTGGAACGCGAGCGCCCATGTCAGTGCCGGAAAGCCCATGTGGCCATTGATTTCCCTCTGGTGAGCCTCACGAGAAACCGTTCATGTCATCTTTCTTAGCATCCCTCACTAAACCCATTTTACCCTTGTCCTCAGACAAAACGCCGCAGGGGCAACGACGCCTCTCCGACGTCCTTCGCGTCGGCTAGAACAACGCTGCCGCCGCCCTCACCATCGATCCGCTGCCTCGGTGAGCTAAAGCTCAGTCCCTCGTGCCATCACACTCCCAGGACCTCCCTAAGACGACACCCTCAATCAGTTGCAGGAAAAATCCACCCGAGCACTGCTGTCGTCGACGCCGCTCACTGCCAGATCGAGAGCCTCATCGCCGGACCTCTCCACGTCGCCTCATCCCCAACTAGCCACATGTCGAAACATGAATTCGGCAATAATAAAAGGGGGTAGCGCACGAGACCTAAAAGTGAATGGATGCGGAGACAAGGATTTAGACAGGTTCAGACCCTCTTAATGAGAGTTAATACCCTACTCCTCTTTGGGGATTTGAATCCGCCGGGTGTAGTATAGATCTAACGATCATATGTGCTCATATGCCCCCTAGAGGGCCTCCTGCCCATCTTATATAGGAGGGGGGGCATGATTACAAGATAGAAACCTTAACCAATACGGTATTGGTTTCCTAAATCTACTTTACAATCTTATCAAACCAGGACTTTAGGCCATTCCATAATATAAAGGGAAACGTAATACTCAAGTCATGATCTGTTACATATTCCATAGATATAAGTTATCCCCTATAACCAGTCGGATAACCATGCCGTGTAGGTATGGGGTACCCATAATCTCCACACCACAGGGTAAGCTTTGAAGTAGTCCCTAGACCATCTCCTTACTCCTAATAGAGACGCCGCCCTCTGTAGCGCCATGGCCGCAACCATCACGAACTGCCATCCCTCTCCCTGTCTATCGTTAGTTCTGGAGGAAGAAGAAGGACGGTGGCACATAAATAGCAAGAAACATAGGGTCCAAACTGTAGAAGTATCACTCATGGAAAAATATGTTCAGAACCTATGCATAATTTCTAGAAACCCAAGTGCTCAGATGAGAGACTAAAACACTAACCCAATGACATGTGGACCCAGAGCCCTCTCCGTAGTCTACCTTATAGTTCAACAAATAGTTTTACTCATTCATCATTCATCATATCACACATCCAACGATCTAAAGTCATCCTCTCCTCCCTCCCAGATCCGCCTGTCCCACACCTTCCTCTCTCCCACTCCGCATCCGTGCCGCCAGTATTGCCGCGATTTCCTCCCCATCCCCTCCAATGACGCAATCTCCGCCAAATCCCCCGCAAGGCCGCAAGCCCGCAACACGTCCCCTCGCATCGCGTTCCATCTCTCGCTAGATCACTGTCGCCTCGCCGCCCTCACGGTCGCGCTGCATAGCCCGATTCGACACTGCCACGAGTCGCTGCCCGTCTTCCGCGGCCGCGCCATCGCTGCCTGGCCGGTCGATCCCCGTCGACCACGACCACGCCGCCCGCCGATCGCCCATTGCCGCCCGCCGATCGTCGACCTCGAGGTTGATTCTCGAATATGTTCGTTCCGCTCATCCCTTTTTCCAATACTCGTGTTGCCGACTAGCTTCCCTCCATCAGCCGTACACGATTCACCGCCACCGCCAGTCACCACATTGCTGTCAGATCCGGTTCTTCGCCATTGACCTTCGCCGGTCGTCCACTCCCACACCGCCGCATATTTGTGGCATAGTACTTGTTCTCAGTTAAATCTAATGGGTTTTCTTTCTAATTTCTGATGAAATAGATTTGCTGTGTAGTCAAATTGAAGGGGAAAGACTTTTATATCATATCACTGCCGGCATTTATCTTCATGCTTGAATTCTTACAGTCATTTTGAAATGAGATTGGCTGATTGGGTGTGTTCTTTCTGGGATATATTAGGCTGTAGCTATAGTAGTTGGTCATTGATTAATACACCTCCTATGTATGCATTTGGAAGCTTTATGTGCACTTCCACCAACTAAAACCTGGCCAGTAACTGACTAACTGCCGAAAAGCAGGCTTGTTAAAAGAATAACTTTTCTGCATTTGCTTTCAGGGTAAATTATGATTTTCTTTTTCCTTTTCTGCCATAAAATTCTCTTTCAGGGACTGTCGCGAAGCTTCTCCCCTGAATTTGTTAGCTGTAGCATGTGACAATCCAATTATTGTGGACTGTTTAAAGAAGAAGCAGTACAAGCTTTTACTAAATAATTACTTTAGGAAAAACAGAGCAACGTTTTCCATGTTGTTTCAGTGTACTATTCTGGACTGTGGTTTCTAGGAGCTAATTGAGAGGCTGCTGATTTTTAATTGTTTAGGTTTGGATATCATGAAAGATCTCATATTGGAGATTATTTGTATATAGCAAGGAAACTTATCAAACAAACTTGCAGTTTATTCAAAAAAAAGAACAGAGTTATTCTTTTAAACTTTCTGAAAATTCAAAAAAGGAATGCATCTGAATCTTCTATTATTTCATATTCAGATCGTAAAGATAAACATGGCAACAATTATAAATTGTTATCTCTTGTATGTGTCAGTCTGCATATGTCAGGTCAGAATGACTCTTGTTTGCTGCCTGAATTTATGAGATGACTCAACAAATGTGTTTTTCACATGTGCAGAATAACGGCAATTGATAGCTCAAGTGCTTCTTATAGCAAACAGAAACTTTGCTCCATTAGAAGGAAACAAACCAATCGAGAAGAAAGGAGGTGAAAGAGATGTAACTTTGCTCCATTAGAAGGAAATAAACCAATCGAGAAGAAAGCAGGTGAGAGAGATGTTTTATAGTCATCCCATGTGAATAGCTTTAATGAATGGATATGTATACATTAGATAAGCTCATTATGAGAGTAAATTGCATGGATTGTTTAATCCGTTGCACTCTTCAGTGCTGATCCATTTGTAGATGACTGTCCCTTATATATGCACTTTTCATTGACTCGAACAACATAACATTGCAGGGCCCTGTAATTTAATTTAAATTTATAATTGCCATTGACATTGAGTACACAACTAGCTCGAATATAACCATGACTACCTTATGTATTCCTTACGCTCGATCTCTTTTCTTTCGCCCAAGCAAGAAAATATTGATATCTGCAATCTCGTGGAAAAAGTTGTGAGCAGTCGCGTTTAGTGATGCTGAAACATGGAGAGTTATATCAGCAAAATGGCCTAGAAAGTCAGCCGTCTTCCTTGCAGCCTCCAATCACCCTCACCAGGAACGCCGGGACCTTTGTCACCAAGCAATTCTATTTGGAAGGCCAAATCTTCTTCTGCATACCTTATAAAAACCTTCTCATATGTGCAGGCAGCTTTCAACATATCATATGTGGAGTTCCACGTAGTGCACACATCAAGGTTCAAGAAAGCCTTGCTGTCCACCTTCTCCAATTCTGCACTCCTTGAATTTCACCAACCTTGCCGTACCATTTTTTATGAATTTAACAGCAGCACGAACACGCTTGATAGAAATGTCCACCACTTTCAAACCATCAGAAACAATCAAATTCACAATATGTGCAGCACATCTCATGTGTAGGTACTTTCCTTGTGCAATGCTAGTATTCAAATTGTTCATTTGTTTTCTCAAATAACTAACAGCAACATCATTTGCACTAGCATTGTCAACAGTGACTGTCATTACTTTGTCTAACTCCCAATCCAACAACACCTTTTGCAAGTGTTTCCCAATTTCTTCCCCCTTATGACTTTTGACCTTGAAAACGGCAATTATCTTCTTATGTAAGTTCCAATCATTATCAATGAAATGGGCTGTGACAATCATGTAACTTTCTTGCTGCTGTGATGTCCAGCAATCAGTTGTGAGGCTAACTCTTTGGCAATTATGTTTGAGAAATATTTTCAATTTTGCTTTCTGCTCATAATATATTTTGACAACCTCCCTAGTTCATGTTCTTCTAGATGGTAAGTTGAACTGTGGGCAAGCAACAGCCATAAACTTCCTAAAACCAGACTTCTCAACAGCCATAAAAGGAAGCTCATCTTCTATGACCATTATACAAAAGGCAGTCTTAAGCAATTCAGGATCAAACTTCCAAGTGGCAACACTAGCACCATCATCTACTTGCAAAATACCTTGTTTTGGGTCCTTGCTAGCTCTCCCGTCCTTTCTACACCGCACGCATCGCCGCCGCTCACTGGTGTCCTCCGGCCGCGCACCACCGCCGCCATAGCCGCCGCTGTGCCGCGCCGCCACCACCACTAGCGTCACCGCCACGCTGGCAAGCCCAGTGTTGACGGTCGTTAGCGATCAGTTTCGTCTGTTAATATTACCAAAATAGAGGAGAACTAGTCATGCTTGCAATGCATATCCATATTAGAATAATAAAATTCCACTATTATTTGGTTCACTAACCTTTTGTAGAGAATAACCATAAAGTGGAGGAGAATCGACATCAAATCAGACGATAAATCAATCGGACGATGTCGAGAATCAGACTTATACATGAATAAGCCAAGAACTCAGAATTGACATGACCAATTAGGCCAAAATTCACAAGTCTGCGTAGGAGAGCAACGGAGGAGGCCACTTACCGATTTTGGGCCAGGCCGGCCCGACCCATGGTTTGGCCGAACCCCTCGCAGCGCCGTTCGATCAAGGTTTCTTCTGGACGGCTGAGATGGCTCCCCAATGACGGTTGGTGGGTATTACCGACCTGTCCAACCGTCACAACCGTCATTGGTATTGATGGTCGTTATCGGCCTGTTTCGACCGTCAATGTTACCCAATATATGAAGACTAGCTATGCTTGCAATGCATAAATTCCAAATAACACATCTACTTCCACTATATACTATGCTACTAACATGTATACAGGAGAAGCACATATAAATGGAGGAGAATCGACAAAAAATAGATGAACGATCAATCATACGCTATCGAGAAGCAGACTTTTGGATAGTTGGGCTGGTAATACAGGATTAACATGAGCAAACAAGCCCATAATTCATACCACTAAGCTGAGGAGCCACTGGGAGACACACATGCCAAATGGTTGGCTGATTGGGCTCGGCCAGGGTTGGTTCGGCCGAACCAGTAGCCAGCCCGATCAGCCCAGTTCTTCATCAGCTGGAAGTTATCCACATACCATGGCGGTTGTGATCGGTTCTACCTGAAATAACCGCCGGGGACACTTGTCACAAGGAGGGAGAAAGATGCTCTTAGGATGCTTCATCATGCCATTTGTCATGAGGAGAGCAAAGATGCTCCTAGGATGCTTGGAGCATCTCCACACTCCCAGGGCATCTCATGGGCTATAAATACCCCTCCTCTCATTCATTCCCTCACACACCTCAAGAAGAAGATCAAGAGTTCTATCAAGTATTGTTTAGTAGTCCTAGTGCTAGTGGAGTAGGAAATAGAATAGTCTTCATAGTCCTCGAGTCTTCAGGAGATTCCGGGTATGGCTTTAAAAGCTTTCCTTTCTTATTTTGTAAGACTTACTGAATTAATAGAATATTCTTCTTTATACATCTTCGGTAGTTTATTCCATTCATATTATTTGAGTGCCGACTTTACTTTATACTTGAATCAATATAGTTGTGTAACTAGCTTTCCAGATAGGTGTATTGGTGTGAGTTTAGTATCCGATTATTCTGTTGCTCTCTGTCGGTTGCAAGGATGTAGAGTAGTATTTAGTAATGTAAGCGTGGTGCTTCGATTATTAGATACCATTAATTGGGGTTATAAGCTACGGATGAGAGGTGGGCCGCTAATGGTGACAACTCAGTACGGGTATTCCTCCGCGCGTGTATATAGTCCTAAGTTAATTTCTTGGGGAGGGTACTCCTCCGTATTTAGCCTCGGTTTTTTGGTTATGACGGTCTATTGTAAAGAACTCGGCAGTCAGGGGTGGCTTCTCGAAACACCAGGAGGACACTGGGTACGAGGTATTGGTTGCATGACTGTATACTAGCAAGTATAGACTAAAGATGTGTGTATACTAGAAGTACATGAATGATACTTTTCTTAGACTATATTTTAGTGAGAGTGGTTCTTAGTTCTTTCTTCTGTGTGTCACCCTACCCTTTGAACTGACCCCTGCATAGACTTTGACATATATAAGTAATATATGAATTGTTAGTATAGTTCTCTCTTATCATATCTTCTCTTGGGATAAAATAAATACGATAACTTCGAATACTCCCAGATGAAATGCTACAATGGTATATCCATGCGCTTGCGGATCATATCTGTAATCATAATATACCAGGATTATTTCCAGTGCCATTGTTGGGAATTATATTTCCAGTAGTGTTGCTAAGAAATACCAACAATTGGGAGGATATAAAAGGAGCTCTCAACCTCACTTCACTCAGCAAGAACTCTCTCATATTCTCTCAAGTTAGTTTAGTAGTCTTAAGGTAGTGGAATAGGAATAGAGTAGAAATCACAGTCCGGAAGCCTTCGGAAGAGTTTGGGTATGGCTCTAGTAGCTTTCCTTTCCTTTTTTGTAAGCTTTGCACTTTATTTAGAATACTCTTCTTTATACATTTATGGTATTGGAATACTTCCCGAGTATATGAATGCTAACTTTACATTATGTTCATGTTATACTAATTATACTGCTAGCTTATGTAGGAGATGCTTTGGTACGGGTATAGTGTTTGCTTATGCAATTACTCTATGTCATGACGATGATATTAGAGTAGTTTCTGGTAGTTTAGGCGTGGTGTCTAGACTACGGATACCATTATTTGGGGTTATATGCTGCGGATGAGAGGTGGGCCGCTGATGGTGACAGCTCAGTATGGGTATTATTCCGCGCGTGTATATAGTCCTAAGTTAATTTCCTAGGGAGGGTACTCCTCCGTATTTAGCCCCGGTTGTATGGTCATGACGGGCTGTCGTAAGGAACTCGGCAGTCAGGGGTGGCTTCTCGAAATACCAGGAGGGCATCGGATAGAGGGTATTAGCTAGTACATCGGATAACTAGGATGTATGTATACTAGAAGTATAGGAATAGATTCTCTTTCTCTTTTCTTTCCACTTAGCTTAGATATTTTATGAGAATGAGTAGCTCCCTGCTTGTGTGTCTCTCCACCCTTGGATTATATTAACCCCTACTTAGACTATGATTATTACAAGTAACATATAAATTATTAGTTAGGTTCTCTCTACCATGATCTTTCCACGGGATTAAATAAATATGATACCCTTGGAATACTCTCGGGTGAAATGCTACAATGGTATATCCATGTGCTTGCGGATGAACTCTGTAACCATAATATACCATGAGTGTTTCTGGCGCCATTGCTGGGAATTATATTTCTAGTAATGTCGTTAAGAAATACCAACAAGCATTTCTGGAGCCGTTGCCGAGGAAGATTCATAATAGAGATTACTAGAACTAATACTTTATATTTACCACTGTATAATCACTGCCCTTTGTAGGCTAACCTTGGTTATTTTCACTTTTGTTGTGGAAACAGGGTATATCACACACACACTTTGCACGATCTTGATCTTGAGTATGTTTAATCATTTTCTTTAGTCTGAGTTTTTGATTTGGTAATAAATGTGAATGCAAGTATGCCATGTTTGATCCCTACCGAGCTCCACATATCAAACCTTAGAGTAGGAATCAAAAAGGCAAAAATGGTGAGGAATTCATATTGATACACTTGGAGAGACTGAGTTAATCATATGAGGAACTTGGCTTTCTTTTGCAAAATCATTTGAAAACTTCTGGAATAAAAGTTGAATAAAGATTGGGTGATTTGTGCTCTAGTTGCTGTTCTATCTTTCAACCGCCCAAGGAAAGGAGAAGCAGTGTCTCGTGGGAATCAGGGGTAAGGGTAAGCCACCGTGCCAAAGATTATTTAATCAGAGACAGAGTATATATACCTTGCACTTGTACCTTTGAGATATACAACATAGTAGAAACTCCTAATCAACAACCAAGTCTTTGTTCCATTCATCCTTTACTCGGGACGAGCAAAGGTTCAAGCTTGGTGGGTTTTGTCGACGGTCATTAGCGATCAGTTTTGCCCGTCAATATTACCAAAATAGAGGAGAACTAGTCATGCTTGCAATGCATATCCATGTTAGAATAATAAAATTCCACTAGTATTTGGTTCACTAACCTTTTGTAGAGAATAACCATAAAGTGAAGGAGAATCGACATCAAATCAGACAATAAATCAATTGGACGATGTCGAGAATCAGACTTATGTATGAATGGGCAAAGAACTCAGAATTCACATGACCAATTGGGCCAAAGTTCACAAGTCTGCATAGGAGAGCAACGGAGGAGGCCACCTGCCGATTTTGGGCCAGGCCGGCCCGACACATGGTTCGGCCGAACCCCCGCAGCGCCGTTCGATCCAGGTTTCTCTTGGACGGCTAAGATGGCTCCCCAATGACGGTTGGTGGGTATTACCGACCTTTCCAACTGCCACAACCGTCATTGGGAGGCTATAAAAGGAGCTCTCATCCACACTTCACTCACGCATCTCAAGCAAGAACTCTCTCATATTTTCTCAAGTTAGTTTAGTAGTCTTAAGCTAGTGGAATAGGAATAGAGTAGAAATCGCAGTCTGGAAGCCTTTGGAAGAGTTCGGGTATGGCTCTAGGAGCTTTCCTTTCCTCTTTTGTAAGCTTTGTACTTTATTTAGAATATTCTTCTTTATACATTTATGGTATTGGAATACTTCCCGACTATATGAATGCCAACTTTACAATATGTTCATCTTATGCTAATTATACTGCTAGCTTATCTGGGAGATACTTTGGTACGTGTATAGTGTTTGCTTATGCAATTACTCTATGTCATGACGCTGATATTAGAGTAGTATCTGGTAGTTTAGGCATGGTGTCTAGACTACGGGATATCATTATTTGGGGTTATATGCTGCGGATGAGAGGTGGGCCGCTGATGGTGACAGCTCAGTACGGGTATTCCTCCGTGCGTATATATAGTCCTAAGTTAATTTCCTGGGGAGGGTATTCCTCCTTATTTAGCCTTGGTTGTATGGTCATGAAGTGTTGTCCTAAGGAACTCGGCAGTCAGGGGTGGCTTCTCGAAGTACCAAGAGGGCATCGGATAGAGGGTATTAGCTAGTATATCGGATAACTAGGATGTATGTATACTAGAAGTATAGGAATAGATTCTCTTTTTCTTTTCTTTCCACTTAGCTTAGATATTTTATGAGAATGAGTAGCTCCCTACTTGTGTGTCACTCTACCCTTGGATTATATTAACCCCTGCTTAGACTATGATTATTACGAGTAACATATAAATTATTAGTCAGGTTCTCTCTACCATGATCTTCCCACGGGATTAAATAAATACGATACCCTTAGAATACTCTCAGGTAAAATGCCACAATGGTATATCCATGCGCTTACGGATGAATTCTGTAACCATAATATACCATGAGTATTTTTGGCACCATTGCTGGGAATTATATTTCTAGTAACATCATTAAAAAATACCAACACCCGACCACCACACCGATGCTCCATTCCACCACCCGAGCGCCGCTTAAACCACGACCCCGAGCCACCTTCGCCATTGCCATCTCCAGCCGCTCGTTGCTGGCGGTTGGGACCACGCCGGGGGACTTCGCCTCCACTTTCGGCTCCGCAGCGCCGCCGCGCCTAGGCGATCGCTCGGTCGTCGTCTTCCACCGCTAAAAACCTACCCTACGCGTTTGCCGGTGAGCTTCTCCATTTATTCCTCCTCTGGCTGGTGATTCACGCCGCTTCACGCCTCTCATTCCTCCCCTAACCCCTTCTCCACCTTTAGCAGGTCTTGGAGGTGCTCGGACGCTCCTCCACGACCACCGGTCGTCGTCGGAGCTTCGCTCCCCGTTTTCCTCGTGGAGCGCCGCCTCGGTCTCTCACAGCTGAGCTTCCGCGCACCGCCTTTTTCGTCGTTGGTGCTCGGAGAGCACCCTTCTCTACTCCCCGCTCTCCTCTCCGCTGCTTGTCGGGCAGCCGCCTTGCTTGCACGGTTGCCTTCCTCGCTGGCTATGCCGCCCGGCCACCCTCGACCGTCCGATCGACGCCGTGGACTTGGTCCACGGTGGCCTGCTGCCCCTTGTACCGCTGACGAGTGGGGCCCACCTTTGGTGGACTCGGTCCACACCCGCCCCACTGCTGATGCAATAACCATTGACTTCCTTTAAGAAAAATAATTAATAATAGCACAAAAAATCAAGTTTAATTCTAGAAATTCATTTAAATGGCTCAAAACTTCTAAAATTCTCAACTAATTCATACGAACTCCAAATTGGGCCATTCATCTTGCAAAATTCATCTAAAATTGAGATTTGCATGATTGTTTACTTTCACATACTACTTATTTGGTTTTTATTAGAGCTTTTCCTCGTTTTGCGTGCCAGCGTCTAGAATCCACCGTTTCGGAAGATCGCGTTCGCGAGGATGAGTGTTCGGAGGATTGTTTGAAGATTCGAGCAAGTCACACATTCCCCTTGAGCATATTGAACCCACTTTATAATTTTTTACAAATAAAATTGCATGTTTTGCTAATTACATGGTGTCGACGTTTGATATCGCGATTCCGGTATTTACATAGTATGGGGATCGTTGGTACTAGGATATATGCGAGATTGTAGTAAAAGAGATGGGGACAAGGATTTTTATACAGGTTCGGGCCCCTGAATTGTCAGGTAATAACTGTACTCCTGTTGGCCGAAGCCGGTCGTTGCTCTTATTCACCATAATCACACCAGTACAATATTTAGGGTAGCCTATCTAACTATTGTTGACATAGCGGAGTGAAGTATCATCACGTAGTCGACAACAGGGTAGTCTTCCTCCTCGAACCCGTGCCCGAGGAGATCAAAGACAGCGCTAGATCCCTACAGTCGTCCTCTGTAGGTACTGGATAGGGTCAGTCCAAGCATATCTCTGATGTCGATATCCGGTGGCGTCTTGTCTTGGCGTATGTTGGCTTGTATGTTGATCTTGTGTCTTGATCTATTGTTCCGTGTCCCCTCTCCTCCTAGGGGCCTTGTATTTATACTCATATGTGTCCCCTTGTCCAAGTAGAACTAGGAAAACCAATATGGATACAATCCGAGTAGTCCTTGTCGTTTCCATGTAGAACTCTAGTTGTCTTTCCTTATCCGGAACTCCTCCTATATCCGAAGGTTGTTTCCGTATAAGACATGGTATGTGGTGGGTCCTGCCGAGATTTAGCCAACTACTATTAGGTATGTGGTATCCATAACCCTGACAGTAGCCCCCGACTTCAATGCAAATGAACGAGTTCATATTCTCAATCCGCAGACCTTGGAATAACTGTTATCGAGCTCACGTGACTGTTCTCGGTGAGTTCAGAGATAACGTTAGACTTCCCTTATCAGCCTCGTGCAGGCACCTATAGGGTTTGTCTGAGTTAATCTCCGACGTCAACCAAGAAAGTACAGAGCATACAACTAAGTCTCTCGTCTTGCTGTAATTGAGAATTTGGATTGAAGTCAAGAAATTTTATCTCGGCGGGTACACCATCTCTTCATTCCGTATTCCTTGTCGAGATCCACCAACCGTTCTCGAGTGATCGAGAAGGCGCAGAGTCTGCGACTGAGCCTTGTCAACATTCGTCGTACTCGCCTTAGTCGATCTTGGTATAGAACCATAGAGACATGGAGCCTTCGACAATATCCAATAGAATTTCCTGAAATCAATACTTAGAAAAGAATATTAAATAGAAATAGCCCCCGAGCGAACGCTCAAAGGGTGACATGTTATAATATGTATGGAAAACTGAAAATGAATTAAATTTACAGACCAATGTTTTATGTACGAGCGTCTTCTCTTTTACCGACTTCGATCAGTCAGTTTGTTGAGTCATACACTCTCCCTAGCCCCCAGCCTTGTCGTTGGAGAATCGTTCTCGGAGGATAAGGCTCTTGGACCCTTGACCTGCGTTGATTGAAAAAGCACATACCCTAGCCCCCTGCTGTGAAGTTGGAAAACTCAATTTCCGATTACATGGCTTGGTTAATACGCACGGCGAGAACTCTTACATGACCAGGTCTTACATGGTCATTTGTCTCTACATGATCCGACAAGGCCTTATCCGCTCTGGGCGTCCCTAGCCAAAGTTCCCTTAGGTTCCTCAGAGGCCTTGTCAGGACGGCGTAAAGGGACAGTAGGATTGGTTTCAACTCTAGGTGTCGTCGTGGTAAGGGATCTCGGGGTAAAACACTTGGCAATATTGTGTACCTGATATGAACTTTGTTGGAGTAGAGATAATGGGAGGATCGCTACACCTCTGGTCGAAAACCAATTGTAGCCCCAACTCGACCACTTCACCCAACTCGACCACTTGAAGTAAGGGGGGCCCTAATGGGCGATCAATCGCCAGGCGATCGCCCAGGCGATCGGATCCGGCCCCCCTCCCCCTATACTCCTCCCTCCTCTCCCCTATTCCTCCTCCCCTTCTCCTCTTTCTACTACAGTAGACTACACAATTTTTTTTGAAAAATAAAAGTTAGAAAAATTTATGTATAGAAATACTATATATAAAAAATTTGAATTCAAATTCAAATTTGAATCGGGTATGTAAGCTTTTGACTTATAAACTTTGGGTCTATAAACTTTAGGTGTATAAACTTTAGATGTATAGAAATACTATATATAGAAAATATTTGAATTTAAATTCAAATTTGAATAAGATATAATTCAAATTCAAATTTGAATCGGGTATATAAACTTTAGGTCTATAAACTTTAGGCCTATAAACTTTAGGTGTATAAACTTTAGATGTATAGAAATACTATATATGAAAAATATTTGAATTCAAATTCAAATTTGAATCGGATATTTGAATTCAAATTCAAATTTGAAATAGGTATATAAACTTTTGACTTATAAACTTTAGGTCTATAAACTTTAGGTGTATAAACTTTAGATGTATAGAAATACTATATATATATATATAAATATTTGAATTCAAATTCAAATTTGAATCGGATATATAAACTTTTGACTTATAAATTTTTGGTCTCTAAACTTTAGATGTGTAAACTTTAGGTGTATAAATTTACTAAAATAGGAAAGTAATGCGGTGCCAAAAAAGGAAACAAGGTGGAGAGGTGGAGGGAGGGAAGGGGGGGTGCGCAAAACTGATCGCCCTGGGCGAGCGAGGGCGATCGCTCGCCTAATAGCATTCCCGGTGGAAGTAGTGGGCGAATCGCTACACCGGTGGTCGAGGACCAGATAGTAGTCGTAACTCGACCACTAGAAGTAAATGTACGAGAGATCGCTACGATTGACTGGTTGAGAACCAGTGAGTAGGTGTCTCTCGACCATTTGGAGTCGTGGTATGAGGACCGCTACGCTGCCGGTCGAAGACTAGTCGTAGCTGTTCCTCAACCATCTGAAGTCATCTGAAGTCGTGGTGCGAGGACCGCTACGCTATTGCCGTAGTCGTACCTCGACCATCAGAAGTTAAGGCGCGAGAGATCGCTACGTCCTACTGGTTCGAGAACCAGGAGTAGGAGCCTCTCAATCACCTATAGGGGTGCTAAAGTTGGTTTGTTACATCTGCATCTCATGTGGCCAGCATGACTCACATACCCAACTTATAGCATATCCAGATGTCCGCTCGCAATCATGTCGGGTGATCAAGCTGACAACGTTCACGAGAATTTATCCGTTAACAACCTTTTCTCGAATAGCGCAGCCATGGTTGGCGCTATGAGATAGGTCGTCGGTCTTCGTTGGTAGGTTGGGTGCGACAACTCCGCATTTGTCGAGAATGTTCTCGATAATGGGGTGTACTCGACCACAACCTACTCACGTGCTCAATTGTTCCTGAAAAATATCGTCTGGAAGACAAGATATATAGCAGATAATATCGAGTATGTACTCAAAAAGCTGCATGAATCTTATAGTATTATCAGGATATAACGAGCAAATTAAATACCAGGCATTATGTATATCGTAGACAAGCATGATTCATACAGAAGAGAACAGAGCGAGTCCCCAGCATTAGACCGTAGTTGGCCTAACATCGGAAGCACTCGCACAATAGATATTGTATAAAAAACATGCTCTAGGTAAACATAATAAATTATAGATCTGACAATGTTGTATGATCTGAATAGGTACGATAAATTGCATATAAAATATTGCGTACCTTTGTATATACATGCCGGATGTATTTACGAAATTAGTAGATTAATTTAAAAAACCAATCTACCAATTACCTTGTTGCGTACTCGTTCGACATCATACGGTCTGACATCTTTCGATACGCCGCTTATCTTGAGGCTTGGTCGATCTCAAGAGATCGAATTGTTGATGACGATGGTTCCGACCTTGTCGGGGCGCATACTCTGGCCAGATTAGACTTCCCAGATCCAAAGTAGTTGAAGTATCCCTCGTCAAAAAATCCATAGTGACGATGACTTGGCAAAGCTTGACGAAGATCCTGATCCGTCGGAGAACGCACTTCGTTCGGGGCATATCACCCAACATACGAAGTCGTTGAAGAATCCATCTCTTGAACCCATATCATCGAAATCCTGAAGCACCAAACTCCCCCTAACTAGCGCGCCACTGTCGGCGTTTGATGTCGCGATTCCGGTATTTACATACTATGGGATCGTTGGTACTAAGATATATGCGAGATTGTAGTAAAAGAGATGGGAACGAGGATTTTTATACAGGTTCAGGCCCATGAATTGTCACATAATAACCCTACTCCTGTTGGCCGAAGCCGGTCGTTGCTCTTATTCACCATAATCACACCAGTACAATATTTGGGGTAGTCTATCTAACTGTTGTCGACATAGCGGACTGAAGTATCATCACATAGTCGACAACAGGGTAGTCTTCCTCCTCAAATCCGTGCCCGACGAGATCAGAGACAGCGCTAGATCCCTACAGCCAGCCTCTGTAGGTACCGGATAGGGTCAGTCCAGGCATATCTCTAATGTCGATATCTGGCGGCGTCTTGTCTTGGCGTATGTTGGCTTGTACGTTGATCTTGTGTCTTGATCTATTGTTCCGTGTTCCCTCTCCTCCTAGGGGGCCTTGTATTTATACCCATAGGTGCCCCCTTGTCCAAGTAGAACTAGGGAAACCAATATGGATACAATCCGAGTAGTCCTTGTCGTTTCCATGTAGAACTCTAGTTGTCTTTTCTTATCCGGAACTCCTCCTATATCCGAAGGTTGTTTCCGTATAAGATATGGTATGTGGTGGGTCCTGCCGAGATTTAGTCAACTACTATTAGGTATGTGGTATCCATAACCCTGACACATGGGAATAGGGTTTAACTATCCACTTACTTGTGCCATGTTTACTTGATATCTATCATTTGTCAATCTTGGGTGATAATTTGCCTAGCTTGTGTCACTTATGTTGATCTTGCTAGAATTATGATATGCTTAGCCATGCTTAATTACCACTAGGTTACCTAATGGGATAATCACATTATTTACTCTAGTATCTTGATGAGCTGCATGCTCGAGACATTCAGCCATGTTTCTTTGGTCGTAATAATCCAACTAAAATATGGCTTAATGGTGGGCTGTGAGTGCATGGTTTTTGCTAGTCGCACCCATGGTAATTAAGGACCGGTTCGCGGGAAACCCCTGGAAGACTTACCGCGCTTACCACAAGCAAGTATGGGCAACTGCTAGGCTTGTAGTATAACTTTCCTCTAGCTGACGTACCCAGGCTAGGGTGGGCGTGATGGAGTTTGGCCGGCCGGGGTGTCCGGTTGATTGGCTGCCGGATTCACCGTGTCATGAGAGGGGGCTGCCCACTACCGTTCTATGGGTGGGGGCGAAACCTGAGGTGTGGTGCGATTGGTTAGGGGAGTTATGCGAAGGGTCTTGTCATAATCACTTGACATGGTGACGTGTTCGGTCGGACACGGTAACATGCCGGTGGGTTGTATCTTGTGGGTACAGTTGTGCACCTCTGGCTAGAGTAAAACTATTCGAATAGTCATGCCCGCGGTTATGGGCGATCGACCAGCTTTACCGTGATTAGTCCCACTTTATTAATAACTTGACTTAATGAACTGGTATAGTTCAGGTGGTTTGGTCGGGCATGTTCAATGTGGTGTGGCGTTGTTCAGTGCATATTTAATCTTGCCTTAATTAATCAACTGTTTTACTGTTTTCAACTATAAAATGTTTACAACTGCCTTTAAGCAAATAGCCACAAACCTCTCCTTGTCTCCCCTTGCATGAATGTTTCATTGGTGTGTTTTGCTGAGTACGTTGGTTGTACTCAGTTTTGCTATTATTCCCTCTTTTCAGAAGTGAAGTGCTTCTGAGCTGAAGACGAAGTTAGAGGACCATGGCTCATACCTCAGTTGAGTTTTGCCTGTGGAGTGGAGCTGAAGCCCCGCTAGGATCACTTTTTCCGCTGTTGCTGTTGTCTTTTCAGTGTGAGGACTAAGTGTCTCTTCTGTAAGTATTTACGCTTTATTTATGCTTGGATCTATATATTTACTTATCGTTTTGTGTACCCTAGCTGATTCCTGGACAGGGACTTAATACACAAAATAGTATGGAAATTTGGACTAAATTTCTGGGCTTGACACTAACTCTTGTTGCTTCAAAAACTTAATTATTGGTGCTCTCTAGTCGGTATCAATTATTGAGCGTTCTAGGAGGCTTGCGTCCAAACTTGCCAATGAGTAGCTCATTGCGAACTCCTTTGGTGAATGCAGCAACGATGTTGTCATCGTTTATATCAGAAATCTTGTTACGCTTTTCAGAAAAATGCCGACTGCAATCCCTTAAGGGTTCATCAGGTTTTTGAATCACGCTGTAAAGCTCGAAGTGGGTTCCTAGTTGTTCGAAGGTCCCCTGAAAATTAGCAATGAAGTGGTCGCGGAGCTCGCTCCAAGAACCAATTGTGCCTCACGGTAACTCGGTGAGCTAGTTCCTGGCCAAGTCAGCTAACGCTATGGTCAGATAATTCACAATAGCTTTGCTGTCTCCTCCTACTACGCGATTTGCGAGTGTGTAGATGGTGAGCCATGATTCGGGGTCAGTCTTACTGTCATACTTCTCGATACCAGTCAGCTTGAAACCAGCCGGCCAATTCACTCGACATAGGTCGTTTGTAAAAGCATGAGAGTGTTGGTGTCTTCGATCATTTCTCTCTCCGCGGCGTGCGTTCAAGGTCTCCCTAAGATCGACAAGTGCTCGAGAGGAGTTCTGGTACTCCGCATCTGCACGATGACCTCTGTGTCCGACAGCTGGTGAGTGAACCAACTGCTCCCGGTGTTCCCTGCCCGCATGAGGCATGCGAGAATTGGTCCTGCTGCGTTCGGGCTCACGATAATCCCTTTACCTGAGAGATGGTAGTCGGCTTCCCGAAGGTGTATACGTCGAAGCGGTGGGCTGTCGACTGTCTCCCAAGTTGTACGGAATTGTGGCGGCGATCATGGTCTTCATCCTGTCGAGCGTTGGTGTCACATGATCTAGGGTATTGGGGATGATGGTATCAAGAAGAGTAATTGCTCCAACTACATTTCTGCTGCTGGGTAAGGAACACGTTGGTGTCATCAATGACTGTCTGGCCAATCAGCTGTCGGGCACGGCGTCTGGATTCGGCCAGGGCCCTCCGTCTTCCTTCATGCAGCGTTCTTGCTCTTGCCGTTCACATGCCGATCTTAGTCGGTCTTGCTCCTGGTGTTCTCGCTCCAATCTGAGTCATTCTTGCTCCCGGCGCTCCTGCTCCAATCTTGCTCGTTCCTCGTCCACGAGTTGTCCAACCCTCTGTCCATCCGTCTCGTTTCGGCCATAAAGACGCCGAAGTAGAGTAGAGCATAGTCATCATCGAAGTCGTTATAATAATCATCAAAGCCGGCAAAATTATCGAAGTCGTAGTCGTCGTTGAAGTCGTCGTAGTCGATGATCTTAGTGTCGCATGGGAGCTGTTGGTGGAAGAGCTGAAATAGCTAGCAATTTCTATGGATGAGCAAGATCCGAGTGGTTGAAGGATAACGCCGACCTCCCTGAAGCTAGATACGATCTTGGCCGAAAGCCAAATTGGGTCGACCTAGGGGGAAGGCTACCTTTATCCGAATACAGTGGGGAGGTCGTCCAGAAGCCACATGGTGATTGGTGGATACGTCGGCTTATCTTGAGCAGAACTTGACGAAGGAGATGAGATCTTGGTGGTCTCTCCTGAGTGGTTTGAAGCCGTCCCACGGAGAAAAGTCTTGGGGTAGATCTTGGCCAAGTTCGGTAAGTCGAACGGGGTAGATGCCATCTCTTCCCAACTGATTCGATCCCGAGTCGTGAAGAGAAATCTTGCCGAGGATGTCGGTGATGAAGTCGAGGCTGCCGAAACGGAACGTCTGCCCTGGAGGGAAGACGAAGTCGTCGATGCCTGATGTAGATCCCATCGCACTAGTTGGCGAGAAACTTGACGCTTCCCTACCTGGCACGCCAACTGTCAAAACTAGATTTTGGCAATACTAAAAGTGGGTAGCGAACAAGCTAGGAAAGTGGATGGGTTATAAGACGAAGGATTTATACAGGTTCAGGCCTTCTCAATGAGAAGTAATACCCTACTTATGTCCGGAGAAATATTCCGCCGATTGTGTTATTGATATGACGATCTTGGGTGTGATTCTGCCCACAAGGGGTCCCCTACCCTCCTTATATAGTCAAAGAAAGCATGATTACAATGTAGAGACTTTATCCCTTATGGTTTAAAGCTCTATAACTACTTTACAATTGTAGCCGACTAAGACTACGTGATATTGCTTAATACACAAGTAATATAACACCTGAATCTTATCCTATACATATTCTATCTATATGAGTTACCCCTTTAACCAATCGGATAGCCCAACAGCGTGAGTACGTGGTACCTATAATCTCCAGAAGAGTTATATTAGGATATAATTGATTTGTGTGGACGCTTTCCATATCTGTATTTCTTCCTTATCGGTAATCTCCCCTCACATATAGCTCATCCCCACTAATTGTAGTTAATGCTATTTCTTTCTTCTCTCATTAAACCACATCACTCCAATTATTTCTAACCTTCGGATGATAGATCTATTGTCCAAATTGATGAACCCTGGGTTCCAATCGACACTCAAGGCAGTTGTTTGGCCTGATCTTTTGGTGAGTTAATGATAACTACGATTTGGGAGAAATGTTGACGACCCAACTACAACCGTACAAGACGTTGTGTTGCGCCTTTGCGATCGACGCAACTCTTCGTGGGTTGTTGATCTTGCCGGTGCAGATCAACCTTATTCCGGCAAGCAAATCGAAGAAACAAGTAAGAACAAGATAAAATAAATCTGAATTACAAATAGGAATGAATACACACGATAAGTTAGGGTTTCGAATACAAGCAGACGGACGGTCTAGCCGACACGCGAGCTGCAAGGAAGTAGCAATGGCTAAACTTTCATCTAAACAACCCAAGAAACCCTGAGGGGGTACCTAACTAATTATAGGGGTGGGAATGTAAAATCAAAGGTGTTTTTGATTATTATTATTATGTGATGAACAATTGGCATTGGAGATTATTGGTTTTGATATTTGGAATTTATTTACGAAGTGGTTTTGGAGATGATTGGATTTGCAGGTGTTTCAGGTACTGCTGTTTTTGTCTGGACCGGTCAGACCGGGCCGGTGCTGTCGGTCAGACCGGTGGTATATGCGTGGTCAGACTAGCGTAGCCCGCGGTCTAACCGGCCGACTTTGTGTTGGTTTCGGTTTTAGGTTGTTTGTTTGGATATCCGTGATTGTTTCATGATTATGGCTTCTAGATGGATACTATACGTATGTAATACTATTGTTTACTAACAATGAGTCAAGTTGGAGATAGCTTGGTCTCGGAATATGGTTTCTTTGTTTATTTCATGTGTAGGTGACTCGATGCCTCGGGAGAGTATTTGCGGTGATGGACCGTGAGTCGGCTTGGGGATAAGACGACGTCCGTGGTGGTCAGAGATCATGCGGGATACTTAGGCTAGAGTTGATGCACGTGGTATACGATGGAGGTATTGTGTGCGTATGGGATGCGGAGTCGAATTTGGAATGAGTCCAAATTTGGTATGAGTGGTTATGTAAAGTTTGTTTCTTGTACTAGAGAGTTTCCTAAGGTGTTTAGGACTTCTAGTATGTGTTTGGTTCGTGGCTTTAGCCTGCCTACCTCGGGTATAAATAGAGGGGGAGCGTTAGGCTTCCCGGTATTGCTTTTGAGAGCAATTGAGTTGATAGTTGAGTTAGGGTTTCGAGTTTAGTCGAGATTTTTGTAAGGAGTGCTGTTGGTGCATTTTGTAAACACAGAGAGAATCAATAAAGTCGTCATTCACTTTTAGAGTTCTTTGATTTGTGTTTCACCGGGTTTCGACGGTCTAACCGGTGACTCACCGGCGGTCAGACCGGCAGCATCGCGGCGGTCAGACTGGCGGGCGCAAGGCGGTTAGACCGGCAACATTGATAGGTGCGGCAGGCGATCTCAGGGCGGTCAGACCGATCGATCTACACCGGTCAGACCGACGGCACAGGCGTGGTCAGACCGGCAGGACAACTTCGATCAGACCGATCTCCGTCGAATTTGAGGGTAACTTTTATTTCCGCTAAAAGTTTCGGTTTTTGGGCATACCAACCATTCACCCCCGTTTGGTTGGCTTAGTTCTTGTGATTCGATCCTACAGGGAGGATGACCAAGGGGTGCCAAGGGTCGTTCTCCACCTGGTTAGGGTGCACCCCACATGGGACCCACTTGGGCCGGGGTCCCAAGCCAGGTGATGCAACATCTTGTTTATGTGATTGCGGCCAAACGACATGGAATTTGGCGGCGAGGCTAGATCTGTTGGAAAGAGGGTTCCGAGAGCCTTCCATCAAGTACTCATGGGCTGAAAACGGAGGTCGTATGCAGATTCGGCGGCCGTTTGAAGTCAGCAGTGTAGTAGGTGGCCGAATCGGATTTCAGCACTTGGAGGACTTGATCTTGATATCTTCTTGTTCATCCATGATGTGAGAAATGGTTGTATCTGTAGTAGACATGGTCACATCACAAATTGTCTCTTCTTTCTTCTCTCTTAAAAATATGCAATCTTAATTATTTTTAGGCTCAAAATTATATCAAATTATTTTAGTTTTCATAATCAAATTACATCTTATTTGTACATATTATTATTCTTCTATCTTCTACCCTATAATTCACCAATTAGGTGGTGTTCTTTTCTCCTGAAGATAAAGATGAAGATTAAATTTTTTACGCAAAACGAGGTGGTATTAACGTATGATTGATTGAGTTTTAATTATTACAAGCTTAAAAAATAGATTAATATGATATTTTAGAGCGACTTTTTCCCACGAAACACACCATTTAGCAGTTTGAAAAGCGTAACATGAAAATCTTAATTTTTATTTTTATCCAACTCTTATATTGGAGAAAAGAACGGGACCTTACACTCCTACGAACCTCATTCATCAAATCTGATGGTCCAGAATCATCCGATCCAATGGCTCAGATCGGTCCACGTTTCCCTCAGACTCGCCTCCCCGCACGGCCGCACCCATACCTTCACGCAGACGCAAACGCCTCTGCCGCCCTCCTCTCTCTCTCTCTTGCTCGCTATTCCCTCCATCCTCTCTCGCACTCACCCCGACGCCGCCGCCTCCCTCCTCTCTCTCTCTCACTACCTGCGCGCTCGCTCCACCCCGCGCCCTAATCTCCGTCACGCCCTTCGCAAGCACCACCATTGCCGTCGCCGCCGCCGCCGCCGCCCGTCGTGGCCTCCCCTCCGTGCGCCCGGTTGCTCCTTCACATCCTGATGAGAGAAAAGAGGTAAGCTTTCTATTCCACAGCGGAAGTTTGGATCTTGATTCGAAAAAAAGAACACTTTTCTCTCCCTTGTTACTGACCTGCAAGAAATCATGTTCTGATTATAAATTTTCCATCTTTTCTAAGAACCGTGAGATACTGATTCTTGGAGATGTTCAATAGTAAATTAGCCGATAGATTATACTCTAGATTGAAATCAGGTTTAGGAGACCCCTCCCCGGATTGATGGATTGATTGATCTCGTGTGATGTTAATTTCAGAGGGGAAATTGAGATACAGTCATCTGCGTAACGTTAGTAACATGCACGTGCTAACATTTTATTCATTATTATGGCTTGCCAACATGACATAGTGTTGATTAAGCCATAAAACATCCGGTTTTCTCTGTGTTGGTGAATTACAGTGGGAGCTTTACCAATCAGTACTATTTTCTATATAACAATGATTTATGAAAAAAGATAGTAGCAGCTTTGGTTAGGTCACTGGTCACACTATCTGACTGCCCGCGTACATGTTTATGCTTTACACTTCCAAGTTGCCAAAAAAAAAAGAATGATCTCATATTGGTTCTCTGAAAATTGTATAGAGAATCAATAGTTCTTCTGGGTTATAGTTGTTCATCTGAATTAATCTTTCCGGACTGAATAATTATCTCACTTGGAGTGTTCTTGTTAGAATTGAGAACAATTTGCTTGCTCTTGATGTATATAGGGATGGGAAGAAAATGGCATTATGTTCAGGATGATGCGATGCTCTGACCATTTTACACTGTTCTTCTCAGGTTTGCCCAGGGTAATCATCGTTCGATTCCATTCCTTCAACCATTACATTTCAAATGCAAAGCTAATCTTAATTAACATGTGCCCGGGCAGAGTACGAGATGTGCGGCAGGGCTCGCTGCACCCTTAGCCCGTCCCAGGCCGCTAGGGCTTTCGGCTTCCCGACCACGACCTCTGTCGCGGGCGGTGGGACTGGGGGCGGCTGCGGAGGAGGTGACGCACCCGCTGTGCCGTTGCTCCGGATGGACCGGTAGGAAGGGAGTTTTGAGGTATGGGGTCATCCTGCTCAGCTGTATTTTGCCAATCATGAGATTCTGGTTGTGAGATGCAGGTATCGGCCATCATACAATGTGTCGCCAGGGACATACCTGCCGGTGGGCACCGTTCGGGCGCGGCCGGCGGGGTATGATGGTGGAGGGGACATGGACGGGGAGGTGTCGGTAATCCAGTGCATGAAGTGGGGGCTTGTGCCCAGCTTCACCGGCAAGAACGAGAAGCCCGATCATTTCAGGATGGTATGGACTGGTTGTTCTTTCTATACAATCTTGTTCTTATCCCTTGAATAGCTTTTTTTGAGTCTTGAGAAGTTATGATTGCTGATTACAGTTTATTGTAGTGGGTTGATTGCCTATGTAACAGCTAGATAAACCACAAACAACAGACCGATTGATCCACATTTGATGACTATGTTTTGACTAATTGGTTGGGTGTTTATCATTTAACACCATCTCTATTTCTTTAACGTGGGATGAGATGTTTGATTTGTACAACTACAATTCCAAATTGTCAATATCTTTCTTAAAAGTCATTTTCTTATAAGAAAGTGAGATGAACTCAAGCTTAGACAATTAGGTATTTGGCAACTAAGGTTAACTAGTTGGAGCGGCGTGGACGTCTTAAAAGTCCAACAGTCTTGTCAAGTTGTTTGCACTATCCAAGGCACGTTGTTATTCATGCAATGTTTTGATTTGAAGTCGACCAAGCTGCTGCTGGATCTGCCGCCTTTAGGGCTGCCCTGCCAGAGACAGCTACGTCCTTGTCCGCTGTCGGCTGAGCGTGTGCTTCCTGCTCCCTTTGGATTGTTGCCTGAACTGAGCTTTGGCTCACTCCTTGTTGGCATCTCCTGCCTTGCCAGCAGGACCGCATCAATGGCAATGGATGGAGGCTTCCAATTAAGCTTTGGTAGATGGAGGCATTAGCTTTTCTTTGATCCATATTTTTTTATCAGCTTCTCATTTATTTTTCTTGTTTCTTTTCAAAAACCAAAAGTTTGAGTTTCGAAGAAGATAAGCCTCTAGGAAAAGCCACTCCACATAAAGAATGCCATTTCCTTTCTGGTATACATGTACTTATGTGTAAATACATACTCCATCTGTCCCATCTGTCCCATTTTAAGCGCAACCATGAGTTTCCGTGTCCAACTTTGATTGTCCGTCTTATTTGAATTTTTTTATGATTAGTATTTTTATTGTATTAGATGATAAAACATGAATTGTACTTTATGAGTGACTTATATTTTTATTTTTTTAAAAATATTTTTAAATAAGACGGATTATTAAATTTGGACACAGAAATTCATGGCTACGCTTAAAATGGAATGGAAGGAGTACATTACTTTTTCATATT
Source organism: Oryza sativa Japonica Group (assembly GCF_034140825.1). NCBI lineage: Eukaryota > Viridiplantae > Streptophyta > Magnoliopsida > Poales > Poaceae > Oryza > Oryza sativa. Next base: position 16,498,865 of record NC_089040.1, read on the forward strand.
TATGCTCCTTCATATTCGTAGAACGATAAACCCCAATCTTGTTGGTGCTATCTGCTGCTTTTTTTTTAAGAATTTTCTCCATAATTAAATTCACCTATTATTTACAGCCATGTAGTCAAACTAAAAAAAAATATAGGTATTGTGCAGTATTTAGCATCAAAATGGTAGAATATATGTATATAAATTTACTCTAAACCCTAACAATAAAATCTAGTCATATATCAACTACAATAAAACAATTCAGAACATATCTGCATGCCCTGACAGTGATCGGAGGTTGTAGTTGTGGTTGACTGGCGCCCTAGGCCGCAGTCCCCATGGCAGCGAGGCACGGCGACATTAAGATTGAACAAAGTAAGAAAGAAGTGCACAGGCAGAAGGGCACACCGTGGGACAGAAGAAACGACAGAGGGAGAGGGTTTAGATTAATTCTTCTTCATTGATCACAATGAACGAATTACAAGCTTAAATAAGACCCAATCTAACAAATCTTGTAACAAACTCTTCCTAACAACTTATCTCTAAGAATGAGGATAAAGGTAACACATTTAAACTTCATCTTTAAACAATGCTGAGTCTTCCGTGTTCTAGACGTTGCTGCACGTGCTCTGTCCATTGTTGCACGCGCTCTGTCCTGTGTTCATGCCCCGCCGTTCGGCTCCATCACAATGCCTGTGGAACAGAATCCCGCACATGAGAATATTTTTCAAATGCAGGAATGTCCTTGTAATAAATTATTTGTCAAAATAATTAGGGAGAATACAGGAAATTGGATGCCAAAGCCTTGCCTAGCTATTGTTTCCCCAGTTGTGGATAAAGGCCATAGGGAGAAGAGGCTGGAACCTGGAGGATAGTACGACGTGGCCAGCAAGGAAAGCGACCTCGGGAACATCCTGTAGATCTTAGCACTGATCTACATCTAACAATGGGTTATAGTTGTCTTGTTAGATGGCGTCAGGACCATTGCATAAGGAAAGTAACAGGAGCAACAAGGGAAGAAAATAGAATATGAACAGGCGCGTGGACGTGGAAATTTTTTTTATATTTATTTCTTTAATGATTTACATAAACAAACTACTATTTCAAATTTTTGCAAAAATATACTCCTCCACACCGCAACGTAGGGCGGGGCATATAAATCGCCCTATGGTAGGGTGGGCTATGTGATGTGGCATAGGGTGGGCGAGGGGTATGCCGTGTTAATTTTGCAGGTGGCCCCTTCTCGCCCTCTGGATTTTTCACAACTTGGTCCTTTTGAAAAACTTATTTTGCAAATAGACCCCTGGAAAACTTATCCCAGAAATGGTCTTTTTTGGGACGCCAGAGTCGCTAGCTCCGTGGTCCAACGGGACGGCGCCAACATCTCTGGCGCCGTCCCCCTGCCACCGTGGCGGGCCGGCGATGAGTGGCAGGGGGGAGCTGCAAATTTTAACCATCCAAGTTAGTTGATTCCTGTTTGATTACTACGTTTACTCCAATTAGGCAATTTGGACGGCTTCTGCAATTGTGATGTTGGTTTTCAGTGTCACATTTATGGTAATAATGCCCCATTTGAAAGGACAGGTTGTTAGTACACTCAAAGCTACTCCATCTATCCCAAAATATAAGCACTTCTAGAGTTTTTCACAGAGATTAAGGAGAGAGGTGAAATTAAACAGGGGATGGTTGTGATTGGTTGAGATGAGGGAGTAGGTGGAGAAATTAAATGGGAGATGGCTGGGATTGGTTGAAATGGAGTAGGTAGAGAAGTAGCTATATGATGGGACCACATTTAAACGCTAGAAGCGACTATATTTTGGGACGGAGGGAGTATTGAACACAGTGTAATGCTTTGCAATTTTTTTCCAAAACATGAAATATTTGTGCTGTCATCCTAGTATATATTTTATATTCTTGATTTTTCTGTGTGCTTATTTGTCTATCATCTTTCAAATTCTAGCATTTATTTGGAATGTTCTCTTAAAAATATGTTCTATGGACATCAGAATGGGAATCTGTTCCTATGTACGCTAGCTTAGCTGCTTCATTTTATAGCTAAAATTATTCATTTCTTTATTTGACTCCTCTAAAACTGATGTCTTACTCCACATTGCTTATGCATTGGACTGCCTGCTATAGAGCTTGATTTACATTTTATTATGTCCCATTACTGTGCTTCTTTAAATTGATTTAATCACTGAAATATTTTATTGTGCAGTTCAATGCACGGTCAGAGTCTATAAAGGAAAAGGCTTCCTTTCGGCGACTTATCCCAAATAATAGGTGTCTTGTGGCAGTAGAAGGGTATGCACAAAATAGTTGTCTCCTTTTATTTGGAACTTCCAACTATCATATGCTTTGTTAAAGTTTTGCATGAGCATGCTCTGATTTACCCCTTGAAGTTGGTACAGTATGCATGTACTTGCTCAATATTTGCTTGCATTGATAGAGGCTAAAAGGCTACAGAATGATTTGCACCTGGATGTAAAATTTGACATCTGGATTTATAGTAGTTTGATATAACTTCTGTCCTGCTCTTCTTGCTTTCCGTGTCTCGCTCCATCCTTCTGTCATATAGTGGTGCTAATCGATGAGTGACATGCCAATTGTAGGATTTGACATAGGACTGTAGGTTTAGATGTGCTTGATTTTCCTCATTCCAAACTATGAGGTATCTTAATTATATTTATTGAATATAAATCATGGGGGCATAGATTGCATGACATGTTAAATACATTGTACCGAATCTGGGGGTTACCTGTTTTTCATCTCAGGAATTGAGATAACTAGTTATTTTGATTGAGCAAATCTATAGGGAAACCACTAATTGTTGCTTGTGATCTATTCTAGTAAAACCTTTGGCCAAAGGTGAATCACCAAGTACTCAATTATACACCTTCACTGAGAGCATGAGACAACTCGCGAATATATCAAGACTCCCAAAATTATCATCATAGATTGGCTCCAAAAGCCTTTGCTCTGAGTACATTTGTTGGTCTTATATGTATACAGCTAGAATCATATCAAAGACGTATAACACTGCTAAATAAGCTGTTCTACTTGGATTACTGGTTATGTGAAAAGCACCTACAGTCCTAGGTGTCATGGCCATACGACATGCGGGCTGCTAGTAGGTCCTTTGGCCCAATGAAACACTGGAGCAGCAAGGCGTTGGATTATCTGATATCATTTGTTAGTTTAGTTGATTATTATTCCTAGTTAGCTTTTGTATCATATCATTACTCATTAGTTGGTTAGATCAGTAGGGCATTGGCATCATCATTGGGGATTAAGCAAAGAGTTAAAAAATTACCTCTCTCCTTCATGTTGTCTCCTATTCTCCCTCCAAAGCCCTCTTCTGTATTCTTGCTGTTCACATCTAATCTACTATTTCTTCAATCCCTAACCCAGCTACCCAAATGGGTGATCAAGGCTACTGACAAAAGGTACAGAGGTTTTCTTTGGAAGGGTCAGGAGAGGGCTAATGGTGCTAATTTCCTTGTTTCTTGGGATTGCGTTTGCTGACCTCTCCCTTATGGGGACTTGCATTCATAATCTGGAAAAGATGGGATGGGCCTTACTCATGAGGTGGTTGTGGCTTCAAACACCTGACTCTTCTAGACCTTGGGCTTGTTTTGGTTTTCCTATACAAGTACCTCACAATGTTCACTCTTTGTTTGGAGTGGCTGTGAAAACTATAATTGGTAAAAGGGGGAACACCATGCTCTGGCATGATAGATGGCTGCCAGGAAGAACAATAGCTGAACTGGCCCCCAATCTTTTTGAATTAATCACTCAAAGGTCAAGTAAGCAGCGCACTGTGGTGCAGGCATTGGAGAACAAAAGGTGGGTGAGAAATATAAAAGGTGGCTTCACTGTTCAAGTTCTCTGTTGATTTGGGACTTGGTTGAGGGGGCGGTCTTGCAGCAGGGGGTTCAGGACTAACACATTTGGAAGCTTACAGGGTCCTGCTCCTACACTAGCAAGTCAACCTACAATGCTTATTTCCTGGGATCCATCAAGTTTGCTCCATGGAAGCGAATATGGACTAGTTGGGTTCCTTTATGCTGCAAAATTTTCATTTGGTTGGCTATTAACAGCAGATGTTGGACTTCAGATCAACTTGCTTTTAATCAGGGTCTACCACATCCTGCTGCCTGCCCTTTATATGATCAAAGCGGCGAAACTGTTCACCATATCCTTGTATCTCGTGTTTTCTCTGGCCATGTTTGGACTTTACTACTCTCTAAAGTTGGGGCTGGCTGGTCCTGCACCTGAACTGTCGGCAGCCCATTTTCCAGGATGGTGGTGGCAAAGTTATCGGGATTATCCTAGCAGCTTGGGTGATTTGGAAGCACGGCAACGACTGTGTTTTCAGTGGTGCCACAACAAACGTTTTGGTGCTTTTAAAGACAGCGGAAAATGATAGTAGTAGCCTGTGCCTACATGTGTTTCTTTGTAGGTTGTTTACCCCGGATGGCTAGTCCTTCCTTTTTCGTTTGTGGTTATGCATCACCTTTAAGTGATGAGTATGTGAGGTGTGTTCTTAGTGGTGGATCAGTTTTGATCCCTCCTTTTGTATTTGGTTTATTTTCTTAATGAAATGAAGTACAGTCCTGCGTTTCCGAGGAAAAACTCCAGCTACCCTTCTTAATCCTCACATGTGACACTGGGGCTTGATTTTGCCCTGACCAATCTGAGTTGAACTGGTTAAAATAGACAAAATTCAATCTAGGACTCAATTAGTTGTTAGTGTATCACATTCAAGTTGTTTTATCCTTGTGCAGCACAATTTGGTAGATAAAAAATATTTAGGTTCTTATTTGTAGCATAATGTCTTTGTTGAAAAGTCCATTTAGAGAGACAATAAGCTGACCATATTTTTGTATTAATCATGCATTAATATTTTATATGAGCTCAGTTTCTACGAATGGAAAAAGGATGGGCCAAAGAAGATGCCGTATTACATTCATTTCCAAGATCAGAGGCCTCTTGTCTTTGCTGCCCTCTTTGACACTTGGACAAACTCGGAAGGTTAGCATGCACATTTGTCAATTAACTTTCTAGTCTTTGGAAGCCATGATTATGGTACTAAGAATGTGTTTCAGTGTAATCACATTTTCTTAAAGTAGTCTTGGGAGTTGCTGCAAAAGATATGTTGTCCTGTTAATGCTGCAGCTTATTTATTCCAACATCTGTGGTTGTAATTACTAATTGGTCTTATTTAGCTTCCTAAAAGGTTTTATCTGCATATATGACATTGTAAATGAAACAAGTTGTAGTATGATATATTTTTGTACTGGTTTAACGCCATGTTTGTAAAGATCTAACATGGTTGCTCAGTTTTGCTTTGTGCCTGCTCTGTCTGCACATAGTTGTAAACATATTATATCCACATCCTGCTTTATATCTAGATCATGTCTTATCATAAGCGGTGCGACAAGTTCATGTTGTCTTGTGATCAAAATTGCAAATATGGATGAACTGTGATAATGAACATTTGCAGGCATGTACTGAACTTGAAGTAGTGCTGTCATCAAGTGTTTCACATTTTTTAAATCTAATTTATGCCATGCGCTGCGCTGCGCTGCGCATTAAATGCCTAACATTATTAATTACATAGAAGAACTGCATTCTGAATAGTACAATATGCATATCATTATGATAGGGAAAAGCTTTCAGATACGAGTTCCACTGTACAATGTCCCAGAACTACATGTTTGGTGTTTGGCTTTTTGATTGTAAAAATAATACGACGTTTTGCTCTACAAATATTGACAGATTTAGTATATAAATTGTCTAGCATGCACTCACACTACCAACTCTTATCTGCTATCCTTTTGTCTACATTTTAAGGAACCATTTTATTAATGCATTTTTTATTGAGCTGAATTATTGATGCATATTTCAAAACACTTTCTGCTGTTCACATACGTCAGTTTATCACATGTTCGGATTAATTGATTATGCCACTTTAGACTTTTGTTGCTCCAATCGGTAAAATGATAATTTACTTGTTTGAGTATTAATATTATCTGCTATTTCCCCAGGAGAAACCATCCATACTTTTACTATTTTGACTACTCGGGCCTCGATTTCTCTAAAATGGCTTCATGGTTAGCTAGATACTCTCTACCCCCCATGATCTCAGATTATTCATATATTTACTATTTCGATACATGTGTGATAAGGCTGCTTTTGAATTGGCTTCATGGTTAGTAGGGTTAATAACAAAACCCTGTTATTTTACACTATATCAAGCTGACATTTATTTGTACACACCTACTCTGGTCTTCGTAGCTAGTGACATTACTGGAAGTTTGTAATGTTTAGCTTGTTAATGCACTGTTCCTATTAATTTTCACTTTACAATATCTTATTTAGAGGCAGGCAAGGAGAAAGCCAGTTGATTTTCAATTAAAAGATAGTATATATCATTGATGATAGTACAATATTGCCTTTAACAGTACTGATGCATCTGTATTTTACTTTATATGATAAGTTGTCCTTGTAGTTCAATTTAATTGAGAAAACAGATTATACCTTTTTCTGGTAATGGATGTATGAAAAATGTTTTTGCCAAGTCTATCAGGTCTTGATATACGAGTACTTATTATACTGTTGCACACAATGTTTTTATGACTTGCTACCTTTTGATTTGATTTGGCACCTTCTGAGTCTGCATGTGACTTAACAGATAGAATGCCAGTAATCTTGGGTGACAAAGACTCCATTAGTACTTGGTTGAACGGTGCATCTGTGAAACTCGAAGAAATTACAGTACCCTATGAAGGAGCAGATCTTGTAAGTTCATGCTTTCATCATTTTATTGGGATTTCCGTGATATGGCTGATATCCTTTTTGGATGTTATTATTTGCTAACTGAACATTGTCTTTAACTTTTTTTAATGACTAGCAAAAATGCATGTGCGATGCAACATGTGAAGACAATTTTAAAAACTATACCAATTTAACAGCAAATAAAAAAAAACAAACGTAACAATGGCATTGAATCTGGTCGCGCTCGCTTCATGCATCATCACATGAAGAATCCTTTATATACACCATTCCATAGCCTTACAAATCGATCGGGTGGCTATGCCGTAAGTTGATGTATGGGTATTTTGCTATACCTCATCAACCAAAGATTGAAATAGGCGTTTCAGACCAGCACTATTGGAAGTTCTCAAAGTCAGGGGTTTACACTTCCAAATCCGCACATGGGACCTTCTTTATCCCAGACGGTCAGGTTTGCTCCTTGGAAAATGATATGGAAGAATTGGGCACCTCTTAAATGTAGGTTTTTTTTCTGTGGCTGACGGATACACAACCATTGTTGGATGACTTATTGTCTTGCCAAGCGTGACTTGCCTCATCTAGCCGCTTGCCCCTTTTGTGATCAAGCGGATGAGACAATGCAACACACTTTGGTTTCTTGTGTTTTCAACAGACAAGTGTGGTCACTAGTTCTTTGAAGTCTGGGCTATTTCTCCACTCTTCCGAACCATGACACGCAAGTTTTCGTGTTGGTTGTCAAAGGCAGTAAAAGGGTTGCGAATGAGCGAGAAGAAAGGGCTTAACTCTCTTATTATCTTGGTCACGTGGGCAATCTGGAAACACAGAAATGCTTGTGTTTCCAATGGTGTTACTCCTAGCATGGCGGATGTGATTCTGTCCATCACTAATGAGGGCACACTATGGTGTATGGCGGGAGCTTCTAGGCTCCAAGAGCTGTTAGCCAAGGCAATAGCTCTTGTGCCCTAGGAGGGGGGCGAATGTGGGTGTGTTTCTTTGTGTTTTTGTTTTTGTAAGTCCGAACATTTATTCTTTGCTTAATGAAATGATATGCACATCTCATGCGTGTTCGAAAAAAAAAGATTCAATTTTGATTATTCAATTAGTGAAAGTCTTTTTGTTTTACTGTAGATGAAAAGCATTTACAAAGTAACAAACTTACTGTATACATACCTTAAACAATGATAATTTCAAAAGGAAAAAAATATTTATGAGGAGCGAAATTTGGAAGAGGAAAAAAAGGAGAAAAACAGAAAAGAGGAGAAAAGAGAGGTGATTAGAACGAGAGGGAGAGGATCGGGATGATTGGAAGAAAAGGAAAGGACAAACAAGAAAATGGAGAGAAAAAGACGCTGATCAGGAGAGGGGGACGCGGGACAGGGTGGTGGATTGGTGTGAGTTGGTTTGGTTGGGCTGGGAGGGGTTGGGTTGGAAGAGGGTGTATAATAGTTATTGTAGAGTCACGTTGAATTGGATACGACAACGTACAACCAACTCAAACACAGGTGACGTATCAAAATTCCAGTGGAAACATGTTCAGTTTTTATAATAGTACAGATATGTACTTTTACTAAATCTTTTACCTGGTGTAATTTACATTCCGAAACATTTGTTCCCATTTTTGTCGTGCTACTGGCACACTATGTTTGTGTTAAAACTTGATTAATAAATGACGGACGTCCAACACCTTAAATTTGGTAGAGATTTCAAGTTGATTGAACAGACCCATATAGTTTGCTATTACTATTAGTACTGAATATGCTATCCTTTTTTAGCAATCTCTTTAAAAAAACGATATTCTTTTACCAAATTCTTACCTGATGGTGTACTGTGATTTTATTTCTTTACCTTATAATAATATCTATCTGTAGTGTCTCATTTATGGTTATGTTAAAATTTAAACAATATTTTTCTGTCAAAATTCCAATCTAATGATGTACTATAATCTACTTTTGGTTATGCTAATAGCACAGTTATGTTTATGTTAAAAATTCAATAATATAAGGTGAATGTTGTGGGGTGCATGGTACCGGGTGCATAGGGTAAGCCGAGTGGCCCATGCCCTTGCGGCTATCTTCAATGTATAGAAAAGGATAGAGATAAGAAAGTCTATCCTATCCCACATGATTAGGCGGTTGGTACCCGGATTATGAGGGATACTGTACCATGCACGCCGCTTGCCACCCTAGCTCTATATAAAGGGTGGCAGCAGGAACCCTAAAGGGTTACACACTCTTTCTTTGATACGCGCCATCAGCCACACCATTGCTGATTTGCGCACACCTTGACATAAATCCAATCTATGCTAACTGGACTAGGGTTTTACCTTATTCAAGGGCCTGAACCAGTATAAATATGTGTCACCATCTCCTTGATCTTGCGCACACTATAAATTACATTGCCGATCATAAAAATCGAGAGTTGGCGCGCTAGGTAGGGGTGCGCTAGATCGTTTTTCTTAAAGGAGGAGATGGCATCTTATGGAGTCACCTTTGCGAATCTCACCGCTTTCCCCACCGCCACCCTTTTCTCCTTCAGCGCCTTCGACTTCATTGCCGATGACTCCGGCCAACTTCAACAGTTCAGCCCTAGTATCGTTGGATTTGTCCAAGCGATCAGTTTCGCTTCTGGAACTGAGTTCCGCTTTGGAGATCTGGACTTCACCGCCAACAAGGTCGACATCCTCCGACCGCGACTCATCGTGCTTCATCACTGGCCACGACTTCTCCGTTGCCTTTCGGCCTTGCTAACTTCGCCGTCGCTCTTGGCCTCCGAGTGTTCAACAATGTATTGCATCACACATCAAGAACACGAGTCAACTCCACCCCTACGACGCCTATAGTCTTCCCAGCATGGAGTCGGGGGCTAGCCGGCTTCAAAACAAACACAAGGACATTGCCAGCACGACACGCCATTTATCAACATCACACCATGCTGGCGGGGGGCTACCCATGCTGATGCACAATTTAGGTCATGATGACTGACAACTCACCTGTCCTGAAGTCGGGGGCTAAGGGACATAGCTCCTAACCTTCATCTTTTGAAGGAGGAGCAGCCCGGACTTGTACATGATTGTGGCTGTTAACAACAGAATTTTGCATCAGATTTGGAGAAGGTCGAAGCGGATTTGGTGTGGAATCGAGTTGATCTCCAAGTCGGACTACACATCGGCTGAGTATCGTATCGGCTGTAAACCGGACAGAAGATTGACTTAGCCGATATGGTGTAACTTGGGCTTGACATGGACCTAAATTGAAATAACCGTCATTGCCAATTAGAGACGGAGCTCGAACAAGGCAATTGTATCTATTAATTAGGTTAGTTATGTTGGTTTGTTAGAGATTTGGCAAGAGACCGCTGTATATGGTCTTGTTTGTGTTTTGTCTTTAGAAGGTTTTGAGTCGTGTCCATAATGGACTAAGTTTGTACTCGGGATATAAATATGAACCCCCTAGCATTGTAATACGAGAGACAATCCAATACAACTTCGGCGCATTGCCACCCTTTTTATTTTTCTTCGTTTTCAGCGAGTTATTTGCAAGAGGTAACCCGTCTCAATGGCCCGCGCTATCGGGGCTAACATGTCGCTTTTGACATGCTAAGCTCGATATCGCGAGTCATTGCTATCATATGTCTTAGTTAATCTATTCTTAGCTTCTCAATTTAGCTCTATCGGCTGCTGCTCGCTTTAGGGTTTATGCTGATTTCGGCTAAATTGTCTTGCTAGATTAGATTAGCTAAGGCATCTACCATCTTGAAAAGTGTTTAATTGCTTGATTGTATAGACTGTATGCTCCTTTTCATACTTTGAGATGCATCATCTCTAGTCGTGCTTAGAACCATGCAAAGTAGCTTGCAATTAGATATAATACGGATAGTATTGGGGTTTCAGCCGATCTTACCTAATATGCATGCTTCTTTATTCGTTTCATGTGTATTCGCCACTTATATAGACAGATTGTTTTATATAAGCATATCAAGTTTTAGTCAGTATCGGCTAGATTTTTGCACTATCATGCTTGATCATTGTTTGACATGTTTATATAGATCAACCTGTTTATATAGGTTTGTACTAGAGTATTAGCTAGTATATTATCTTTCTTGCTCTAAATACTGTCAGATCGATTACTTTTCATAATATTGTCTCCGAATCAATTTATTAAACATGATAGACATTATTACAGCCGATTAGGCATATTTAGGATTTAATATTCTTTGATATAATCAGTCCATAGCCGATTTGGTCTAACTCCATCGGCTGAGACCACCAACGATACGCTATCGGCCTTTCGGTCGATCGGCTATCGGCTGACTAATTCTGCTTTTGTCTTTCTTACTGATTGCAGGATCAAATCAGCTGGCACGCCCTTGACACACTCGAGGCTAGCCTTGGACCTGCACTGGAGTTAAGCAGATCTCCCAGGCCGCCGTGTTTTCACATCAACAGTGGCATAGGCCTTATCAGCTGCATCATCGAAGCCCTCCTTCAGAGCTTCCTTCTCCCTTCCTCCCTGGAACCAGAAGGTCTGAAGGGGGGAGACATAATTTGTCCATGGCAAGGCATGTGGACACCGCGGGATCTCCTCGGCATCCTCTTCATCCCCGGTGGCCTCTCCTTCCCTGCCGGTCGGTTCTTTCCCAGGTCGGCGATTGGGTGGAGTTTGTGGGCTGGGCGGAGGAGAAAGTCGATGTGCCGGGTGTGGCGGCACTATCGCCCTGGCCGCTAACCCCGTCACCAGCGCCTCCCTCAGCTCCCGCCGCATTTCCACCACTCAGTTGGGCTGAGTCAGCTGCGGCACTCATCGACCCGTCACCAGCGCCTACCTCCGCTCCTGCCACATCTCCTTTACTCGGCCGGATCGAGTTAGCTGCGGCGCCCGTCGACTCGTTACCACCACCTACCTCCTCTCCCGCTGCATCTCCGCCACTCGGCCGGGCCGAGTCAGCTGCAGCGTCTGTCGATACGCCACCGCTGGGCCAGCCTAAGTTGCCCGCCGCCGTCTCAGCATCTCCCGCCACCCGACCGGCCCCAAGCTAGGTTTGAGTGGCACTGGGCTCGGCTCTTGGCCCAGTCTCCGGTTGAGCCGACCTCGATTTGGCTTGGTCAGAAGCGTCGTCTGCGCCCTGGGTCGAGTCAAGCTTACCTGGGTTGTCCTGCGTTGATACCCTGCAACGATTCACCTAACATCAACCAGCATTAATATATATCGATCTCCACCGCAATCAGAGAAATGACAAGGATCACAATCATAACTCACCTGGTGGATTGACGGGTCTTGTGGACCCCAATCTTCGGGGTCCTGGTCGGGCCATGGGAGGCTACCTTTGCAGTCGCATCCTCTGCCTTAGCAGCCCTGGAGGCGGTAGTCGCCGTCCTCGTCGTCGCTTGAGGAGTCCCGGGTGAACCCCCTAAGCCCGTCGGGTTCTTCTTTCGGGAACTTGGATCAGAGGTCACCAAAACGTCCTTCCCCTTGCCGGAGGTCTTGGAGGCCTCCGGGATCCGTGTGGCGGTCGTGGACCTTGGGACCACCGGATGGCTTCTTGGATGAGCTGGCCCTAGGCTCATCGGTGGTAGCGCGCTTAGTTGGGCGACCACTCGGCAGTGGATCGTCGACACGCCTCTTGCTTCGGGCATTGGGCAGAGGAGGGTTGGAGATGAGTACTTCAACTCCCTGCAAAAGAGAAGAACGCAAAGGATCATTGTCTATCACCAGTTTGAGCAAAAGATGTGAACCAAAGATCAACTAAAGCAAAGCATACCTTTGGGCGCTCCATGCCATGTTTGAGGGGATGAGGACATCCCTCCGTGGTGATCGGAGTCCTAGCTTCGAAGAACTTAAATCATCCTATTAGCGACCTCGCTCTTGCGGATGATTTGTTGCCTCTCCCGGGTCTCATCGGTCTTACCAATGTATTCCTATGTTGGGTAAGCGTGGCTTTTCAATGGTTGGATTCACCATGTGACAAAGTTGCAGGCCACGGCGACCCCAGTTAAGCCGTTGTTGATCATATATTTGATTCCCTTCAACAACCCTCGGACTTGATCCATCTCGCCACCGTCGGGGAGGGAGTACTAGCAATCTTTAACAACGGGAGCATGATCGGTAAATAGAGGTAGGCTTGGCAGTGGATTGGAGCATTAAAACCATCTTGATCGCCAACCTTTGTTGCTGGACCTGAGGGGGAGATCAAAAAATTCCAGATCCTGTTGGTCCGGGTCTAGTTGCCACTTCCCCAACTACCATAGGATTCCTCTTGTTGGGTTGCGGTTTGAGTTGGTACAGATAACGGAAAAACGCAAAGTGGGAAGGGATGTCGTAGTATGCCTCACACAGATGAATGAAGATGGCTATTTGGAGGATAGAATTGGGACTGAGGTGATGAATATTAATGCCATAAAAGTGAAGCAGACCTCGGAGAAAATCGCCGGCAGGCAGACCGAGGCCGAACCGGAAGAAGGGGAGGAAGACCATGATCTCGTCTGTGTTCGGGGTTTGGAAGTCCTCTTCGACAGCCTCCCTCCAGTTGATGAGCTCCTGCAGGGGGGAGGACTCCTACTGCTTCCTCTATCATCGACGGTGTCCAGGCGGTGGCCTGGTTCGGGATTGGCACAGATTCTGCCATCGACTACGACATCAGGGCCGCGGAAAGCAAAGAGCTTCGGCGAGAGAAGTGGGGCGGTGGAAAATCTCGCCCAATCTGACTCGAGAACGTAGCAGATGAGGAGGATGCAACGCCATTTGGGGAAAGTTGAGCAACAACACTCCCGTCGGGCGTACTTATGCCATTAGGTATTCTTGACGGGCCGACCCATGAAAGGACTCTGATTTTGGAAAATAAGTTCAGTTTCCATCCTTCAAGAAGGAAAAATCGGCCGTTCGCAATTCCACTCGGACCCAACTAAAGTAATCTATATCCAAAATTTTGGGGTGAGTACTCAGCTGGATTTGATCCTGTCGAACGACGTCGTCATCTTCAGACTCTACATCAAGCGAAGTACTCGGGGGATATTGTGGGGGGCACGGTACCCTGGTGCCCCACGAGAGGCCTTTGGGCCGTACTGCGTAGGGTAAGCCAAGTGGCCTAGGCCCAAGCGGTATCATCAATGTATAGAAAGGGATAAGAGATAAGAAAGTCTATCCTATCCCATATCATTAGACGGTAGGTACCTTGATTATGAGGTATACCGTACCATGCACGCCGCCTGCCGCCCTAGCTCTATATAAAGGGTGGCGGTAGGAACCCTAAAGGGTTACACTCTTTCTTTGATACGCGCCATTAGCCACACCATTGCTGATTTGCACACACCTCAACATAGATCCAATCTATGCTAAATGGACTAGGGTTTTACCTCACTCGAGGGCCTGAACCAGTATAAATCTATCACCATCTCTCCTTGATCTTGTGCACCTTACAAATTACATTGCCGACCATAAAAATCGACAAATGCCCAATCTGGAAGTTTTCCGAAATGCTACTTGGCCTTTTTAGCTACCAACATAGCCAATTATGTGTCATGTTTTGTGATTTGGTACATGTGGTAGCATTCACCAAATGTCAAACTTTGTCTCTGCTACAAAATTTACTCTGGTTTCAACACTGTGTGAAGTTGTGAGCAATCTTCAAATCAATAGAATCATCATAATGATGATCTAGCTTAACCTTGTTAGGATGTATTAGTACTTTACCTAGATGGAGTTAAAGATATTATTTGTTGAAGTCACTTCTTTCATAACTTTATCCACTTGTGCCTCTTAATTTTCAACTTGAGTTTGCACAGGAAATTTTTTATTTTTTAATTTTATTAATAGACCATTCCAAAAAGTATTTTCGAAAACTGAACCTTTTGGCCAGCGTTGTTTGGCCACGCCAGCCATGGTGGCGTGGCAAGAGGCTGGCGTGGCCAAACAATGCGGCCACGCAAACTGCACGTGGCGTGACAAAGTTATTTGGCCACACTAGGCGGGCTGGTGTGGCCAAAAGGTCTAGATTTGGAAATACTTTTTGGAATTGTCTTTTAATCAAATTAAAAAAATAAGTCTAAAAAATAAAAATATAAGTCTAAAAAATAAAAAAAATTCATTGCACAGAGGGATTCTCTGGACTTTCCTTGACCACTTCAGCCAATAAAAGCTAATTTCTTGTAACTTTGATTAGTATATCTATCATATTCTTATGAGTACCTTTCTTATTGTTGGACAACTGCTCTTGCTTTTTGTCGTATCAGAGAACATCCCTCTATGCTTTGCTCCAACATTTCCTTGATAGCTTTAGCCTCTTTAGCTTGCTGTATTTAGGTAATGATCAAAATGTTCATTTTTTTATGAATCAAAGTTAGATCATGCTATACATGTGCATGAACATAAAGCAAATTTCACGAGACTTGCATTGTCTTGCTTCATCTTAGCTCGAGGATTAGAACTTCATTGTACTTTTCCTTTGGACTCTCAGTTTCTTTTGCTTGTTTCTTTGCCTTCATCCATGGTCTTTGTAGAAAATATTTGTAGCATCCGAGCTCATGAAGCATTAAGTTATCCGGGTGGGTCCTAACGATGTGTGACTTCCTACGTAGGCAAGTTTATCCATGATGCTTGTACGAAACAATCTCTTTTTCTTTTTTTTTTTTGGGAGGGGGGCATATTGTTATTTTCATGGTATCCAATACTAGAGGGAGGCTGATTCCTGGTTTCATTATTGGACTAAAGTTGCCGAGAAGAGATTGAAGCAAAGCATAGAGGAATGTTCTTTCATTCAAGAGACATGTAAAAAGCTAGAATAGCAGTTGTCGAGGTATTTATGACAGTCTGATTGATCTACTTCCCTGCATGAGTTAGCGTCTACTATTACGGCTGAAGTAGCAAAGACAAATTTTGACCAGAGGTCAAACATACCAAACTATTTCCTAAGTAGGTTGCACATGCCATAGGAACAATTAGTTATTGCAAGTTCTTATGTGGGGAATCGCCTACACTGAGCGCAGGAAGCAACCGAACAAGTCACCTGCACTGCGATTGAATTGTGCTGCTTCAGGATCAGTTTTCTCTCAGTTTAGGTTTGGTTTGTTCAAGACAGTTGAGGTTATTAAGTTTGTTCAGACAAAGTCCTATAAAAGAGGATGGAAGGCAAGATTCATTTGTTAATCAAGGAGCGAGCTTCCATTAACATTCTCCTCTGTTCTCTATTCGCATTTCCATAAAAGGGCCCTTAGGTGGCAAGGGATTAAGCCTTGCCCTCCCATTGAGGACTCGGTCACACTGCGTCATTTGGAGCCGCTGCCAAACCACAAAACAAGTTTCCTGGGGGGAAGCTAAGTTGTGTGTCCAATTTTCTGGACCAAGACTTTGTCAAGTTTGGGATGAATGTGGTGAGCTTCTGCATCGTTAAATCAGTAGTCATATGTGAGGATGGCATGCTACTCAAATGGTCACTTTGACCTGAATTGAAAATCTCTTAAGACCTCTGGCCCATTTGAAACCTAGGAGAGTAAGAGAACAAAGATCAGTGGCTAAGATTCTCGGTAATGATCAAATCAAAATTATGATTTTTTTTAAACATTTTCTTCTGCAGGTTTGGTATCCCGTCACAGCTGCAATAGGCAAAATATCTTTTGATGGTCCTGAGTGCATCAAACAGGTAGAAAGCTCTGCTTTGTTCTGTCAAATAATTGTTTTTGTGAAGTTCAAGAAATTGAGTTTTACTGAATGGTGAGAGTAAATTATACAGAAATTTTGACTTTCTATGACACCCATAATTGTTGTATTTGGCGGGTAGTCGTGTGATCATCAGCTGTAGCATACTCTCAGATGTGTTATAATCTGTCGCTAATATACAAAGTTACATTTTTTTTCAACTGCACTTTCAATAGTCATTAGGGCCACATGACCACCTCAATGATTCTATGGTGGATCCACGCTTGTACCTGATGGAGTGATTCAGATAACATGTAAATGTGGTTCAGTGATGTACCTTGAATACCTCCGTTAAATATAAAATGCTCATGATGTCATAAATGATAAGAATGAAAGATCTACAGGTTTCTTACTTCTAAAATGAGAGCTATCAAAAAGTACAATATGTGAAGTATATACAATTAAGCAGTAGCTTTTTCTTGTTTTCTGTTGTTGACGCTGCATTGATAAGATGATGCCATGTCCTTGCGTGGTGCCTATCAATTCGACTTCACTGGATAGTAATTTCTTAGCTTTCCTCTTTTTGTGTTTTCTGTAAAGCAAAAGGATGTGCAATGATTAGTTTTGTTCCACTTCAAAATGCAGGTACAGATGAGACCCAGTGAAAAGCCAATCTCGACATTCTTCATGAAGAAACCAGTGAAATCAGAGAAGAAAGATCAGGATCACGCAGAAACAAAAGCCTTTCGAGCTGCAAACAAAGAATGGCATGAATCAGCAGAAAACCAATTGGATAAAACGTACCAGCACCAAGTGGAAGAGGAGCAAGATGCTTCTATATTTAATGATCAACCTATCACTTTGGAACATGATGTCGAGAAGGCTAAAACCATGAAGAATGACGACCTTATATTTACTGACGAAGCAACACAGAAACAAGATGCTTTAAGATTGAAGAGGAAGAACGAGGATGATGAAGTTCATGCGGATAAAGTGATGGAGAAGAGTGGCAGATCTCCTGTTCATGTGAAAAAGAAGGTAAAAGGCCCGAAACCTGCTTCGGTTGGACAAGCATCACTGCTTTCCTATTTTGCAAAGAAGTAGTTTCTCAAGTAATGTTAGTGCTGACTCTGTCCCTCGGAAGTACATCACCTTATCTAGCAGCTACTACCTTCTTTTTCTCTATTTTTTGAGGTAAATTAGAGGCTATCTTCAATGTCAAGTAGTGTGTCTAATATTTTGCTAATGATGTATTCCCTTCGTTTCACAATGTAAGTCATTCTACCATTTCCTATATTTATATTGATGTTAATGAATCTAGACATATATATCTATTTAGATTCATTAACATAAATATGAATGTGAGAAATAGTAGAATGACTTATATATTGTGAAACGGAGGAAGTAAGCAGGTACTTCCTCTGGCTGTCAACCTGAGCGTTGCATGGGTCATTTAATATTAAATAGAAAAAATGCATGTGCGTGACAATGGGATAAAAATGTTTGAACTTAAAAGAAGAATGTCATGTTGGACACCGCGAGACTATCTAAGGCATGGTGCGAGGAGACATTGTTGACCTCGAATCATAAGATATGGATTGGGAGAAAACCATCACTTTCTTACTTGCGCACAAGGGGTGCTTGGCGAAAGTCAATGTACCAGTAACGAAGAATCACAAACTTAAATATAAGACTGTGGACTGTGTCTTTCTAGGATATGCTCATTATAGCATTGCTTATAGATTTTTAATAGTTAAATCTGTGGTACCTGACATACATGTTGGTACAATTAGTCTTGTGACGCTATCTTCTTTGAGAGTTTTTTTTCCAATGAAGGATACACATAGTACTTCTAGCCAATCCTCTGAAATAATTCCCTGTTCAATCACACCACACCATCAGAACAAATAAACATATGCATGAACATGTCATTGAGGAGGATGACAATGAAGCTCCTCGGAGGAGTAAGAGATAAAGAACAGCTAAGTCTTTTAGCGATGATTTCACTGTGTACCTCGTGTATGACACTCCTAAGTCAATTTCAGAAGCATATGCATCTCCTGATGCAGACTACTGTGAGAAGGCTGTCCGTAGTGAAATGGATTCCATTATTGCTAACGGGACTTCAGAGGTGACAGAGCGACTCTATGGGTGTAAACTTGTGGGGTGCAAGTGGGTGTTCAACAAGAAGCTTAGGCCTGATGGTACTATTGAAAAGCATAAGGCTCGGCTTGTTGCTAAGGGTTATACTCAGAAAGAAGGCGATGATTTCTTTGACATTCACCTGTTGCTAGATTGACCACAATTCGTGTGCTACTTTCCCTAGCAGTCTCACATGGACTTCTTGTTCATCAAATGGACGTTAAGACAGCTTTTTTTATTGAAGAGCTGGATGAGGAGATCTATATTGATCAACCTGATGGGTTTGTAGTTGAAGGTCAAGAAGGCAAGGTGTGCAAATTGTTGAAATCTTTGTATGGTCTGAAACAAGCTCTTAAGCAATGGCATGAGAAATTTGATAGAACATTGATATACGCAGGCTTCGCAGTCAATGAGACAGATAAATGTGTATACCATTGCTATGGTGGGGTGAGGGAGTTATTTTGTACTTGTATGTTGATGACATACTAATTTTTGGGACAAATCTTGAGGTGATAAATGAGATTAAATCATTCTTGTCTCAAAGTTTCGATATGAAGAATTTGGGAGTAGCTGATATTATCCTAAACATTAAGCTAATTAGAGGTGAGAATGGGATTACTCTCTTGCAGTCCCATTATGTGGAGAAGATGATGAGGACACAACTAGCTCGGATATAACCATGACTACCTTATGTATTAATAAACCAAATGTGCATATGTTCTATATTAGGTTTACTTGTTATATATTTGAACAAATGTTGCTACACAGTGAGTTTCGTGTGTTTTCGTTTGTAGAAGTACTTGCTTGGGCGAAAGAACCGAGCGTAAGGAATGCATAGATGAGTAAAGAAGTTGATTGGGGACCAAACCAAGACCTTCTCCATGTACACTTCCATCTCACGACGTCACTTTTGGTCCATAGAAGATAAGAGATAAAGTTCTACACGTTTCGGATTCAGATTCGGGCCTCCTGACAGCATCAACTTCAAATGGACCTAGCCGCTGATCTAGAAGGAATTTTGGGGCTCATGAGAACTTGTTGGAAAGCTTATAGAGTCTACTTTCAGATGGATTTGATCCTACGTCAAAATTCCTACCGAGCTGCCGGAAATATGCAAAACAAGCCACGTACCTCATACAGTTCGAATCTGATTTGGGTTTTGGGCCTTGTAATTTTGTCGTGGGCTTAGCCTAAGGGAGTGTGCACTCTAGGGCAGCCGTAGGACGTCCCTAATCATATTTATTCAGGAGCCGTAATAGTTTAGAGTCGAGTTTTGCTTAGATTATTCTGTCAAGAACAGATTCCCTGCTAGATTGGTTTGTAAGACCCCAACTTGTGGGCTTAATCTTTCATCTGCATTTTTGGTTGTATTCGCAAACAGGGATTAGCCTTCTTGGTGAGGTCATCCACGTTTCGACACGGGTGATAACCAGAGGAGACGTCGTGTTGTGATTGTGGGGCTCAAGAGTGTTGACGGTCATTATCGACCAATTTTGACCGTCAATATTACCAAAATAGAGAACTAGTGATGCTTGCAATGCATATATATATATTAGAATAATAATATTCCACTAGTATTAGGTTTACTAACCTTTTTTGCAGAGAATGACAATAAAGTGGAGGAGAATCGACATCAACATAGACGATAAATTAATCGGACAATGTCGAGAATTAGACTTATGTATGAATGGGCCAAGAACTCAGAATTGACACGATGAATTGGGCCAAAATTCACAAGTCTGCGAAGAGAAGCAACAGAGAAGGCCGCCAGCCGAACCCTCCTTAGCACAGTTGGATCCAGGTTTCGGCTGGACGGCGTGGATCACTCCCCGATGACGGTTGGAGGGCAATTTTGACCATTCCAACTGCCACAACCGTCATTGGCAGCCTATTTAAGGAGTTCCTCTCCTCACTTCACTCACACACCTCAAGCAAGCTTTCTCATACTCTCAAAGTTTAGTTTAGTAGTATCTAGCTGGTGGAATAGGAATAGAGTAGAAATCAGGAGTCCAGAAGTCTTCGGAAAAGTTCGGGTATGGCTCTAGTAGCTTTTCTCTTATCTTTTGTAAGCTTTGTACTTTTATTAGAATACTCTTCTATATACATTTATGGTATTGAAATACTTTCCAAGTATATGAATGCCTACTTTACATTATGTTCATGTTATACTGAATATACGGCTAGCTTATCTGGGACATGCTTTGGTGCGGGTATAATGTTTGCTTCTGCAATTACTCTATGTCTTGACAATGATATCAGAGTGGTATCTGGTAGTTTAGACGTGGTGTCTAGATTACGGGATATCATTATTTGGTGTTATATGCTGCGGATGAGAGGTGGGCCGCTGATGGTAACAGCTCAGTATGGGTATTCCTCCGCGCCTGTATATAATTCTAAGTTAATTCCCTAGGGAGGGTATTCCTCCGTATTTAGCCCCGGTTGTATGGCCATGACGGGCTGTCGTAAGGAACTCGGCAGTCAGGGGTGACTTCTCGAAGTACCAGGAGGGCATCGGATAGAGGGTATTAGCTAGTATATCGGTTAACTAGAATGTATGTATACTATGTATATTAGAAGTAAAGGAATAGATTATCTTTCTCTTTTCTTTCTTTTCTTTCCACTTAGCTTAGATAATATAGTATGAGAATGAGTAGCTAATGCTTGTGTGTCACTCTACCCTTGGATTATCTTAACCCCTGCTTAGAATATGATTATCACAAGTAATATATAAATTATTAGTCATGTTCTCTCTATATGATCTTCCCACGGGATAAAATAAATACGATACCCTTGGAATACTCTCGGGTGAAATGCTACAATGGTATATTTGTGCGCTTGCAGATGAACTCTATAACCATAATATACCAGGAGTATTTTTGCGCCATTGCTGGGAATTATATTTCTAGTAATGTCATTAAGAAATACCAACAAAGAGCGTATTCGTTCAGAAGTCGGATCGATTTGTTTATCATAACCTTTTGAAAGATCGGGAACCCTAGTCCACATCAGAAGATCCTGAATCGTTTTGGCTACATTGATAGTAAGCCTTCTCCAACACCTTATGATCCTAGCTTGTTGCTTCGCAAGAACAAGAGAATTGCTAGGAATCAATTGGAATACTCCCAAATCATCGGCTCACTTATTTACCTAGCTAGTGCAACTAGGCCTGACATCTCCTTTGCTGTGAGCAAGTTGATTCGGTTTACCTCTAATCCGAGAGATGATCACTGGCGTGCGCTTGAGCGAGTGATGCGCTATCTGAAAGGTACTATGGAATTGGGGTTCACTATACTGTGTATCCTGCGGTACTGGAGGGACATAGTGATTCTAATTGGATCTCTGATGTAGATGAGATCAAAGCCATTAGTGGATATGTTTTCACACTAGGTGGTTGTGCTTTTTCATGGAATTCTTGCAAACAGACCATTTAGACGAGGTCAACCATGAAAGCAGAGCTGATGGCACTAGATACAACTATTGTTGAGGTAGAATGGTGGTGTGATCTTTTGATGGATCTGCCTGTGGTTGAAAAACCGGTGCCGGTTATTCGTATAAACTGTGACAATCAAAAGGTAAAGCCGTTGCCCACGCTGGCTTGTGGTTGGCACGGTTAATGTTTCACAACCGAAGCTCGCGAACCGGTCTTTAATTGTCATGAGCACGACCATCAAAACCATGTGCTCATAATCCACCATTATCAAGTAGTTGGCAATTAATTAATTAACCAATCATGATTGACCATTGTGAGCTACCATTAAATATCCATCATTAAGTAATAGTGAAACATTAGTTATCCCAATCATGTGCTAATATTTCTAAGCATGGCTAAGCAATTATATCTAATATCTAGCTAAACTAATATATAAGTCCAACTAGACAAATTATAACCCAAGGTATCAAAGAATAGAGTAATTAATGCAAAGTGGCCATAACAAAGGAATAGGTTCACACCAGCCGGTGACATTCGAAAATAAATGCGCATTTGAAATAAATAGAAAATTTAAATATAAGATCAGCATGCTGAAAGGATTGTGTTTGGGATATGTGTGACTTGCCTTGCAATAATCGGTCATCAATTAATCTTCTAGAACACTTCCAACACACTCGCAAACCTTCGCAATGACGGAAACAACAAGCTAACAGGCAAAACGAGGAAAAAGACTAAGAAACTCCAAATAAACAGTACATATAAAGTAAACAAACATGTAGACGGAAACGACAAGTTAACATGAAAAACGAGTAAAAAGACTAAGAAACTCCAAATAAATAGTACATATAAAGTAAACAAACATTTAGAGCATGAATTTAGATGAATTTAGAGACTCGAACGACCTCATTCCGACTTCATATGAATTAATTACGAATTTTACAAGATTTAATTAATTTAAACCTATTAAGGAAAATACTATTCCAAATTAATTAAATAATTTACAAATAATTTATAACTGACATAAAAGATTAAGAACATCTTCAGAAAAGATTAGATAAAATTTGGTAGATGACATATAGTAAAAAGGAACAATATGTCATTGAAAAGACGGAAAGAGATTTAGGCTAAGTTTAGATCCAGGGGTGTAAAGTTTTGGTGTGTCACATCGGATATACAGACACACATTTGAAGTATTAAATGTAGACTAATAATAAAACAAATTACATAATCCGTCTATAAATTACGAGACGAATTTATTAAGCCTAATTAATCCGTCATTAGTAAATGATTACTGTAGCACCACACTATCAGATCATGGAGCAATTAGGCTTAAAAGATTCGACTCACAATTCACGCCCAATCTGTGTAATTAGTTTTTTTTTATATTTAGGGACTGTCTATGGGGCAAACAGCTGAAAATTTGTTGTTTTCAGTCATTTTTTTTAGCCGTATGATGAAAACACGTGTCTCCCATCCTGCTCCGCTACTCGCGCACTACGTGAACTACCGTGCGCGCAAGTCGATTTGGGGTGTGTTTAGTTGAGGAAATGAAAATTTTTGGGTGTCACATCGGATGTTTGACCGGATATCGGAAGGGGTTTTCGGACACGAATGAAAAAACTAATTTTATAACTCGCCTGTAAACCGCGAGATGAATCTTTTAAGCCTAATTAACCCGTCATTAGCACATGTGGGTTACTGTAGCACTTATAGCTAATCATGGAGTAATTAGACTCAAAAGATTCGTCTCGCGATTTCCTCCCTAACTATGTAATTTGTTTTTTCATTTATCTACATCTAATGCTTCATGCATATGTCCAAAGATTCGATGTGATGTTTTTGGGAAAAATTTTTGGGAACTAAACGGGGCCTCGTTTGGTCGGATTGCTGATTTTTTTTGGCAACAAAAAAAAAGCCCATGGCTCATGAGTGGGAGAAAAAAAGCCCAAGAGAAAAAGGCCCACAGCAGGCGGGAAGAAGAAAATTTTCTGGAAAAGTACACCGAAGGTCCCTCAACTTGTCATCAAGTTACAAAATCATCCCCCAACTGCAAAGAGTAAATCCCTTGTGTACACATGAAAACTCACCTAATCCCTTCTATACCCTCGAATTTTACACGATCCTCTCTGTACCCCTGAAATTTTGCTTTGATCCCTTCCATGCCCCTCCCGTTAGGTTTCCTTCATTTTCACGTTATGTGTGGTTCCAAATGTCTAAAACACCCTTGTAGATGGAAGAGTGCCAGCTAGAGTGGCATCAGGAGGGAGATGGCCGGCAAAGCCCGCGCGGCAAGAGGAGCGGCGACCGGCGGCCCGCACGGTGGGAGGGGCGGTGGCCGGTGGCCCGTGCGGCGGGGGCGCGGTGGCCGGCGACACCCACGCGGCGGGAGGGGCGGTGGCGGCGTGACGGCGGCTGGACGACGGCGCGCGCGGCCGGAAAGCGGGACGACGGCGCGCGCGGCGGGAGGGCGGTGGCCGGCGACGCCCACGCGGCGGGAGGGCGGCTGGACGACGGCGTCCCGCGCGGCGTGACGGCGGCTGGAAGGCGGTGCGCGCGGCCGGAGGGGCGGTGGCCGGCGGCACGCGCGGTGGGAGGCCGGTGGCCGGCGGCGCAACGCGCGGCGTGACGGCGGCTGGACGACGGCGCGCGCGGCCGGAGGGGCGGTGGCTGGACGACGGCGCGCGCGGCCGGTGGCCCGTGCGGCGGGGGCGCGGTGGCCGGCGACACCCACGCGGCGGGAGGGGCGGTGGCGGCGTGACGGCGGCTGGACGACGGCGCGCGCGGCCGGAAAGCGGGACGACGGCGCGCGCGGCGGGAGGGCGGTGGGCGGCGACGCCCACGCGGCGGGAGGGCGGCTGGACGACGGCGTCCCGCGCGGCGTGACGGCGGCTGGAAGGCGGTGCGCGCGGCCGGAGGGGCGGTGGCCGGCGGCACGCGCGGTGGGAGGACAGTGGCCGGCGGCGCAACGCGCGGCGTGACGGCGGCTGGACGACGGCGCGCGCGGCCGGAGGGGTGGTGGCTGGACGACAGCGCGCGCGGCCGACGGCCCATGCGGCGGGGGCGCGGTGGTCGGCCGCCTGCGCGGCGGGAGGGGCGGTGGCCGGCGACGCCCGCGCGGTGGGATGGCGGTGGCCGGCGACCATTGCGGCGGGAGGGCGGTGGCCGGCGATGCCTGCGCAGCGGGAGGGCGGCTGGACGACGGCGCCCCGCGCGGCGAGACGGCGGCTGGACAACGACCGGCGTGGCCGGAGGGCAGCGGGACGGCGGCGTGCAGAGGCCATTCGCATGGAAGAGGATGAGGGAGAAGAAAAGGGGAACTTTAGTTTGGGTTGGCAGGGGCATTTTGGTATTTTCTAAAAATTCTGACAACACAATACACGGTTTGAGCAACGTATCTAATGGAAACTTAACGGGAGGGGCATGGAAGGGATCAAAGCGAAATTTCAGGGGTACACAGAGGATCGTGTAAAATTCGAGGGTATAGAAGGGATTAGGTGAGTTTTCATGTGTACACAAGGGATTTACTCAACTGCAAAACCAGATACCGGGCGTGGCTCAACTTACAAAACCGTTCGCTTGAGGTCCTTCGGTGGTTTTGACCCCGGTGAGTGTGGCCGTCAGTGTGGCCGGCGAGCGCAGCGGGCCAATGGGCTAATAAAGATGCATGTTTTGCTAATTACATGGGAACAAGCTTTACCTATCTGCTTGCTTGTGCCATATTATTTGATATCTGTCCTTTGTCAACCTTGGGTAATAAATCGACTAGCTTGTGTTACTTTGATGACCTAGCTAGAACTATATGCTTAGCCATGCTTAATTACCACTAACTCAGTTGATGGGATAATTGTAGTATTATACCTTTTTAGTATCACGACGAGTTGCGTGCTCGAGACATCCGACCATGTTTCATTGGTCATAATTATCCAACTAAAATGTGACTGAATGGTGGGCTATGGGTGCATGGTTTTGCTAGTCGCACCCATGGCAAATAAGAACCGGTTCGCGGGATGCACTGGAAGACATACAACGCTTGCCACAAGCGGGAATGGGTAACTTCCAGACTTGAAGTATAGATTTTCTCTGGCTGACGCATCCAGGCGAGGGTGGGCGTGATGGAGCGGGATGGGCCCTGCGACGGCCTTTGTCGCTTCCGGATTCACCTAGGAATGAGAGTGGACTGCCCGCTGCCCGTGGGGAGTGGGGGTGAAACCTGAGGTGTGGTGTGCTTGGTCAGAGGGGGTTATATGAAGGGTCTTGTCACAATCACTCGACATGGTGATGTGTTTGGCCAGGTGCGATGACATGCTGGTGGATTGTGTCTTGTGGGTACAGTGGTGCATCTATGGCCAGAGTAAAACTATTTGAATAGCCGTGCCTGCGGTTATGGGCGATCGACCAGAATCACCATGATTAGTCTCACCCCTAACAAATCGACTCAATACACTGTAATTCAGGTAGGTTGGTTGGGCCTGTTCAGCGTGGTGTAGCATTGTTCAGTGGAGATATAATGTTACCTTAATTAATCAACTGTTTTACTGTTTTACTCAATAAAATGTTTTACAACCGCCTTTATGCAAATAGCCACAAGCCATTCTTGAATCCCTTGCACGTCTGCATCGTTTGTGTGGCTTGCTGAGTACGGTGGTTGTACTCAGCCTTGCTATTATTCCCCCTTTTCCAAAAGTGTAGTGCTTCTGAGCTGAAGACGAAGTTAGAGGACCAAGGCTCAGACCCAGTTGAGTTTTGCCTGTGGAGTGGAGCTGAAGCCCCGCTATGATCGCCTTTTCCGATGCTGCTGCTTTCTTTTCGATGTGAGGACTAAGTGCCTCTTCTGTAAGTATTTACGCTTTATTTACATTTGGAACTGTGTATTACTTATCGTTTTGTGTATCATGGCTGGTCTTGGACAGGGGTTTAATACACAGAATAGTCTGAAAATTTGGGGCTGTTGATGGTCCTTAAATCATAATATCTGACCGTCAATACCGGGATATAATGAAATAAAACATAGTATCCAACTTAGTTGTAGGTATTATTACTAATCATTTCCACTAGTGTTGGTGAAATATGTGTATGCAGGTAATTTGAGGAGAAAATATATCCGTCGTGTGACAAAATGCACCTCTGCGCATTCAGGACGCATTTACACGGTTTAGAGGCCCAATAAGTCAATAAAAACCATTTAGAATTGGGCCAAAACATAGCCCAGGTTATTGGGGGCCCATTAAGCAACCTACCGGCCAAAGGAGAGGCCGGGAGGACACTTTTTGGGTTCGGCCGAACCAACCAGTTTGGCCGAACCTGTTCTGCGGCTGTTCGCCATCTGCTTCCATGTGGACAGCTTGGATTCCTTCCCAGAGGTGGTTGCAGGGTGTTTTGGACAATTCCCATGCCCCTAACCGTCCTTTGGAGCCTATATAAGGAGGAGCTTACTCACATTCGAACACACACAACTTTGAGTTGAATTACGAGAGGCTCTATTGTATCTTTTGTACATTAGAATAAGGTAGAGAGTGAGGGGAAGCTCTGGAGGAGTGCCCGGAAGTTTGGTGCTAATCCGACTTCTACCTCGACGAGTGTAGCTTCCTAGGAGGAATTCTGGAGGAGTACCGGAGCTGTCGGTACACTCTGCGCCGGGTTCGGAGAACTTCTTCTTTTAAGTAAGCATTTGTGTTCCTTTATTTTGTTATTTAATTATTTAGTCTGAGTAAGATATATTTCCATATTTGCGGGTTCATTGTTTAGTATTCGTACTAAGTGCTCTAGAACTAGGACTCTGGATAGAGAAAGAGGTTCCTACGCAAGTATTAGAGTAGTAATTAATAACTTAGGCGTGGTGTCTAGGTTAGGGACTACCTTTGTTTGTTGTGTATCCCACGGATTTGTCAGAGGTAGGCGATAGGTGGTGACAGCCTGAATTCCGTCCCGGTAATCCTCCACGTTCGGATACATCATAGAGCTATAGCCAGAACCACGCTGGCAGACCAGCAGGGGTCGGTGCCTGAAGCAATAGATAGGAAATTATCTTTGCTTATCTTAGATAATTAAAACACATAGAAAGTCCTCTCTAGCCTGCCTACCTTTAGTTTTTGTCCTTGGATAGTCTTAGCCTTAGATAGATTTCACACGTTCCCTGAGTTCGATATCCTTTTGGGGTCACCCCATTAGTTGTTAATTTATCCAAGTCTAGGTCATCCTTGTATCTTTTTTTTTATTTCTTCTTCTTTTATTCCTTTCCATGATGGAGCAACCCACAATTCAAAACCTTTCTGCTCCTCGGGTTGATCTTTTTGAGCCATCCTGTTCTTCACAACCAATCCTATCCGATGGCTACGAAATCAGTCCTGGCTTTATAGCAAGGTTCGAGAGAAAACCTTCTCTGGTAGTATCGGTGAAAACCCATACCTCCATCTTCGGGACTTTGAGCTAGTGTGTTCTTGCCTATCCATGTCGTAGGCATGACACATGAAACTTTTAAGTGGAAATTGTTTCCTTTTTCTCTTAGAGATGAAGCGAAGCAATGGTACAATCTGTCTGTCAAGAAATTCCACGGTGAATGGGAGGAGCTTAAGCGAAGCAATTTCTGCCTTACTTTCTTTCCACTAACCCGTGTAATTAATCTTCGATTAGACATCCTCTCTTTCCGATAGAATGAGAAGGAATCTCTCGGTGCTGCCTGGGCCAGGTTCTCACTGTTAACTCAGTCTGGCCCAGACTTGTCTTTACCCGACCATGTGTTGTTACAACATTTTCGGTACTGATTAGACAAGGAGTCTGCTGAAAATCTCGATATTTCCGCCGGAGGATCATTCGCACACAAGACAACTACTGAAGGAAGAGAACTCTTAGATATGATCTTAGAGAACGATTCTTTCGGCTGAAGCGAAGCAATCCCAGAGGTCGAGATTATCCATGAGGAACCTCTGCACGTCGAGTCGGAATCCGACTCTACTGCTGAATCCTCATCCCAGTCGCAGGAGCCGGAGGAAAAAGAAATTCATCCTCCGGAAAATCCATTCAATTCGAGGAGGATCTTTTTGATGATTGTTGGAACACCTCGAATTATTCCTACGACAAGAGACCACCGACCAAGGTCAATTCTAATGATCCTCTCGATAAAGCTATGCTTAAAGAGACGGTGAAGAAGTTGACCACCATCATGAGTAACAAATGGTTGAGGGGAGGAGAGCTCTCATGAGAAGCAATTCAGATCCGATGCCCCTCCTCAACCGTTACGTGTCTCATTGGAGGGAAATTGGTCCGTGCTCTCTATCCCATGACATATAGCGAGTGGGTTAGTCCTGTCCAAGTAGTGCCTAAGAAGGGAGGCATGACGGTCATTGAAAACTTGAACAATGAGTTAATCCCACAACGAACCGTCATGGGATGGAGGATGTGTGTTGACTATAGGAAACTCAACAAGGCTACGAAGAAGGATCACTTTCCACTACCTTTCATTGATAAAAATGCTTGAGCGGTTGGCGAACCATTCCTTCTTTTGTTTCCTTGATGGGTATTCTGGTTATCACCAAATCCCATCCATCCCGACGATGAAAGTAAGACCACGTTCACGTGCCTATACGAAACGTATGCATATCGAAGAATGTCGTTCGGGTTGTGCAATGCACCCGCGTCATTTCAAAGATGCATGATGTCTATTTTCTCTGACATGATCGAGGATATCATGGAAGTCTTCATGGACGATTTTTCAGTCTATGGTAAAACTTTTGATCAATGTCTGGAGAACTTAGACATGGTCTTACAAAGATGTCAAGAAAAGGACTTGGTACTTAATTGGGAAAAGTGTCACTTCATGGTTCGTGAAGGAATAGTCATAGGACATCAAATCTCCGAAAGGGGAGTTGAGGTGGACAGAGCAAAAATCAAAGTAATTCAACAGCTTCCACTTCCTGTCAATTTCAAGGGAGTCCGTGGCTTCTTGGGTCATGGGGGGTTCTACAGGCGCTTCATAAAAGATTTCTCCAAAATCGCTAGACCCCTAACTACTTTGCTAGCTAAGGATGTTCCATTTGACTTTGATGATGAGTGTATGTAGTCCTTTAAAATTCTTAAGGAATCACTCATCTCAGTACCAACCCCTTGATTGGTCGTTGCCGTTTGAAATCATGTACGATGCAAGTGATTTTGCTGTGGGAGCTGTTCTTGGGCAAACTAAGGATAGGAAACACCATGCTATCGCATATGCTAGTAAAACGTTGACTGGAGCTCAGCTTAATTATGCCACAACTGAAAAAGAGCTCCTAGCCATAGTGTTTGCCATTGATAAATTCAGATCTTATTTAGTGGGAGCTAAGGTAATTGTTTACACTGATCATGCTGCACTAAAATACCTGCTCACTAAAAAAGATGCAAAATCTTGGCTAATTAGGTGGATTCTTTTACTCCAAGAATTTGACATTGAAATTAAGGATAAAAAAGGAGTAGAGAATTCTGTTGCAGATCATTTGTCGCGTATGCAAATCACTAACATGCAGGAGCTACCGATAAATGACTATCTGCGAGATGACATGCTGCTGAAAGTAACATACTCTGACCCGTGGTATGCAACCATTGTGAGCTTCATGGTCGCGGGGCATGTGCCACCGGGAGAAAATAAGAAGAGGTTGATCTACGAGAGCCACAGGCACTTGTGGGTTAGATAGCGATATTGCCAGAGATTATGTAAGATATATGATAACTCGATGAATTACATAAACAAGATTAGAGTGTCATAAAAATGGAAGCACTAATCCCGAGAACACAAGCTGCCATAACAAGTTTTACCTCTTGTTGAAGATCGAAACCGATGCAGCTCAACCCGAAAGCAAGAACTCGTCGAAACAAAACAAAAGTAGAAAGGGTGGCGATGCGCCGAGATTGTATTGAACATGTGTTAGTTTGTTTACATGGGGCTCGGGTCTATTTATACCCGAGAATTACAATATATGTCCATATCGGACACGACTATTATTTCTAACAAACTATAAGATACCATAAGTCTTTGCGGCAGACTTTTGCCCAAACATATCTCTAAGGAAATTACATAAAATATCCTAATTAATAGATACAGTTGCCTTCTCAGGACTCTATCCATGCGTGGCAATCATCATGAAGCACGTCAACCTAACCCGACAACATATGCCATGTCATATTGTCGGACTCGGCTCAATCGGCTAACCCTGTCCGACTCGAACTCTACCGATCTTAGTCATAGCCGATTGGGACTTTAGCCGATCTTCACTCTATTTCCGGGACAATCTCTATCTCGATTTCCATCTCGATTCCTCCTTTACATCCGATCCTTGAATTACCAAATTTGGTCGTTAACAAAGGTATATGTACTCTCTCTCAGATTAAATAATCTTTGGCACGATGGCTTACCCTTACCCCTGATTCCCACGAGACACTGCTTCTCCTTGCCTTGGGCTGTTGAAAGACAGAACAGCAATTAGAGCACCAATCACCCGATCTTTATTCAACTTTTGTTCCGGAAGTTTTCAAATGATTTTGAAAATGAAAACCAAGTTCCTCAAGTGATTCACTCAGTCTCTCTAAGTGTATCAGCATGATTTCATCACCAAATGTTGCCTTGTTGATTCCTACTCTAAGGTTTTGATATGTGGAGCTCAGTAGGGATCAAACATGGCATACTTGCATTCACATTTATCACTAAGTCAAAAACTTAGACTAAAGCAGATAACTAAACATACTCAAGATCAAGATCGTGCATAATGTGTGTGTGGTATATAGTGGAAACGGTATATGAGGAAAAATAAAAATAAACAAAATGCTTCTCCTTTGTGCTTTACTTTCTTCTCCCAGAAATCCTTCTTTTATTAATTAGGAGAGGGCATGGCTACATTTTTTTTCAACATCATGTCATGCTTGATGGAGCATAACTTTATTATTTATTTTTTTTTATAACCATGCATTTCCCTCCTCTCTTTTTTTTCAAAAGGATTTTTCTTTTTAGGAGAAGAAAGCACATGGAAGCATGGAGAATTTATTTTGGTGGAAATATGGAATGGAACAAAATATTGCTTAGCTCCCAGTGTAGGAGTTTAGCATGTGCATATATGTGGGTGTATGATCTTGATCATAGAGCATGAGAAGTATCTACACAAGTCACAAGAGTTTGACAAAGTTCAATGGAATGGCAAGCAACCAAAATGTATATGGTGTAATCATGATAGCACATTTTTGGCTCTGGTAGGAATTTATATCAAATGAGGAACTTTCAATTTATCATTTTAAAAAACAAAACATCCGGAGTTCAAGTCAAACTAGTATCAGGATCATAGCTACTCATATTTACTATCTCATATCTCGCAACAACCTAGACTTAGATCAGCAAGTGTAGCCCATTTACCTCAGGTTCCCAGATAATTGTTGGCTACTTATATTCAATCTTTGAGAGAGTACTTACCAAGAACCCATATATCAGAGATATAAAACAGAGCAACTATTCATCATTTCAACAAAGAGAACTAGCTTGTCTTACCTAGCATGACTCAAACCTATCCTATCTTTTTGGTATTTTCTATTTTGCAAATTTTTATTTTGTTTTCAAGTTTTATAAGATGCAATTGGAAAGCAAATATGCAATTGGAAAGGAAAATATGCAATGTGATACAAGTTACCTCAGTGGGGGGAGCGATGTCTCCCCCCAAGCTTGGCTTTCGCTCAGGGTCCTTGATAAGGATTGAACCCCTGAAAGCGAAAGTACGCCTGAAGGTCATCATGCTGTTGCTGCATCATGTTGTTGATGTTGGTGAACTGAGCATCAGCAGATTGTTGCCATTCTTGCGTTTGAGCTATGTGTTCCGTGAGGTTGTATTGGATCTCCCCCGTCTGCACATCAAGGGTGTCCATTCTCCTAGTGATTTCACCCAAGTCCTAACGAGAGGAACTCGAGCGCCATTCACTTGGAGATGGAGGCACACCACTTGATCTGGAAGGTTGATTGTCTCCCCAGTGGATGTCATGAGGCGCATGCCACCGGTCCTCACTGGCGCTTGCCCAAGTTGAGAGTCCATGCTATAGCGTAGAGCTTGGGTCCATCCGGGTGCATCCCCAGTTGGTGCCCAACCTGCCTCATAAATCTACATGGGTATCGAGGATGATGAACTTCCTTGTTCGTTCCTTGTCATGTTGCGCGTCTCCATGTATGTTCCACCTGCACGAGATTCTTCTATGGTTTGCAGGAGAATGGTTAGTTCATGGCAGTTGTACAAATGATACCCTGCATTTGGCAACGGGATTTCATTTGTACAACCGGGGAAAAAGTATATCAAAGATCCATATGCTACATGTTTCAAAATATGCCCTTGCACTAGATAGGCCTCATCAATACGCGGACGAGTGGCTGAGATAAAAACAATTTGGTCGCTAACAACCCCTAGCCCTTTTGCTATCCGAGTAATCATAGAAGTGCACTCAACAGGAGTAGAGAACTTTATACTTTCTAACCATTGCCTTATCATACATTTCGCAGGAGAAATTTTGATCTTTCTAACCATGGCAAACATGATAATTAATTCATCTCCCCTAATGGGTCTCAGATCACTTCTAGGAAACAAAGTCATAGCAATCCATTTGTGCATGAGCCTAAGTGTAGGATTATGGATATCATTTGTTCTAGGTTTCTTGCAAATTGGAGCACCAAAAATATCTTCCCAAAACCTATTTTTCTCGAACCCAGAAATTCCTTTCTGGAGATCGATTTTACAGGAATCGTGAAAACCAAGAAGTGTACTCAAGCCTTTCCATGTGAGCGTGAACTCCTTACGGAAAAAGCGAAAAAAAATATCATCTTCTATTTCTTTCAAAGTGCATAGAAATTGCAAAGTAAGCAAACGAGAACCGGGTTCATCTACCACAGCAAATCTCTACCAACCAATAGCTTTCCAAATAGAACGAAATTCAACATCCATACCTATCTTTTTCAGCAACTCCGGTGAGTATTCTCGCGTGTGAGCATACTCCCGGTCGCTTCGCATGTAGTAGGCTTGTCTCTCCCGATCACTGACAAGGTCGAGGTCAGTGTCACTCAGGAGTTGTCGCGGAGCGTCGGCGTCTTCCATCGAAACATCCGCTGATGAACGAGTGCTAGACTCGCCATGATGACTTGATGGAGAGCCTGACCCCTTGAACAGACGAGACAGTCGCCTCCTCATACTGCACAATGGAGCAAGAACAGGCTAACTCGGCGGGGGTTAGAAATGACAAGAGTTTCACCCATCGGTTAGTTTCACCAAAGCAGCTTGTATATATGCAACTAAATGATTTGAACTTGAGGAAAACTATCAAAGCATGAATGAACTTGAGAGCAAACTTTGGAGAGGGAATGAAAATGTGTTGAAATGGGATGGAATTCCCTCTCTCGGCCGGCTGGCTTCTATAGGGTACCCACAACGGTCAGAAATGACATGTGGGACCCACTAGCCGTTACCCTGCCAAAAATGGAAGGAAACCGTTGCCTGGCCGGTTCGGCCGAACCCCTGGTAGGCCCAACCGACCCCACTTTCGTTGAAAATTTTATTTTGGTTTCCTCCGAAAAATTCATTTGAAGAATTTCCTCCAAATTCAAAAACCCTAAATGCAATTTTGAAATTCAAATATGTGGTGATGCAAAAATTCAAATGTTGAAAACAAATATGCGGATACATACCAATTTACCTGTTGGCGAAGGTCGCGTCATTTAAAGTCCAATGTGCAAGACCATACCTCCTTTCGATTTAGCTCACGGATTTTCCACCCATCTCCGGAGGTGATGGAGCGGGCGTCTTTGGCTTTTCCCTCCACACCTTATTTGATTTTGGTGCGGTAGACGGCTTCTTCTGAGCCGGTTGCTCTAACTTCTTGGCCGGTATAGGTGATTTTACCGGCATCCTCCAATAACGGTTCCTGTTCATTGTTGTTTCCTTTTCCAGGAAGTTCTGCATGAACTTTACCAGGCTATCCGTCTTGGGTGGCTCCAATTCGACCACTTGAATATTCTGCGGGTTCGGTCCGTACTTGATTCTGACCATGGAGCATTGTTCCGTCCTTGGTTGAAACTCAAACTCTTCCTCCTTCCCGTTGATATGGAAACGGATACTCCCCGTTCCCACGTCAATGTTGGCTCCTGCGGTGCTAAGGAATGGACGCCCCAAGATGAGCGGCGTCTTCTTCCCCGTGTCCATGTCCAGCACCACAAAATCAACCGGGATGAAGAAATCCTGTATTTTGTCTGGCAAATCCTCCGTTATCCCTGCCGGGTAACGGACGGACTGACGAGTCAGCCAGTTGGAGGCATATCGGTGTTGGTGCCAACACCGTGAAGTTGAGCTTGTCAAAGATGTCTTTGGGCATGACGCTGACGCTGGCTCCAAGGTCGCACAAGGCCTGGTCGATTTGTTGTGCCCCGATCGAGCAGGTGATCGTGGGACACCCCGGATCTTTCTTCTTCTCCGGGAGCTTGTGGAGTATGATGTTGCTGCAATGTTCCGTCAGCTTGGCCACCTCCGTTGTTGGGAGTGGTCTCTTGTTGTTGAGTATGTCCTTGAGATAACGGGCATATGTTGGCACTTGCATAGCGTCCAACAACGGCACGTTGATGTGGATCTTTTGGATAACTTCAACAAAACGAGCGAACTGCTCGTCCACTGACGGTTTCCTACTCCGCTGAGGGAATGGCAGCAATCGTGTGTCGCAGTACTCCTACGGCACGGTCTTCTCTGGCTGAATCTCCTTGTTAGCCGAGTCAGTAGATGACTTTTCTTTTGACATCCCATTAGTTCCTGCAGGGTTAGGATACTACGGATCACGAGTGGACTTACCTCCCCTCGTTGTGATCGCCTTAACATTTTCAATGGAGGAGTCGGGTTGCCCCGGAATCCTCCTAGATTCATTTGCAGGGACTAAAGATGCCAACTGAGCTAACTGGGTTTCTATCATCTTATTAAAGCTCAGCTGGTTTTGAAATGCGGAAGCAAAGCCATCTAGATTCACATTTATGTTTTCTAAGATCTTATCATTGGCAGCAAGCTTTTTGCTTAGCGCATCAGTGGTTTTAGCTTGCGCAAAATCAAGATTCTAGGTTGGTTAGAGGAGTTATCGTTATTATTTCCTCCTTGATCATACGGGCGTGGTTGGTTCCACTCCTGACCTCCTTGTGGACGATACCAGTTGTTCTTGCCCATGTACATCACCTCCTCACAGGTTTCCGGGCATTCATTCCCAGAATGACCCGTGCCGCCGCAGACCTCACACGTGACGTGAGATTCCAAGGCCTTAACGGTGCCTTGTGGCCGTTTCTCGTGGTCGTCCAAGCGTTTCATGAGGAGATCCAGCTTGGCAGCAAGTAACTCCGTCTCCTTGACGGTGTGCATGCCTCGCTAACGAGTCTGGAGTCGTTCCTCGCTCCAACCCATATTGGAGACCATCTTCTCTATGAGTTGAACGGCTCCTTGAACCGTTTTAGAGAAGAACGCTCCTCTAGTTGCCGTGTCCAAGTGATCGCGGGACATCGGGGTGAGCCCATTGTAAAAGTTGTGCAGGATCAGCCAGTCGTCCATCCCATGATGAGGACAGGCGGCCACGTACTCCTGTAGTCGTTCCCATGCTTTAGGAATGGACTCATCCCTTGTCTGCTGGAAACTAGAAATTCGTCCACGAAGGGCATTGGTTCTGCCCATCGGGAAGAACTTTGAGAGGAATGCCGTAGAGCATTTATCCCAATTGTTGATAGCAGTACGGTTGGCATAGAACCACTACTTCGCTCTCCCGAGGAGGGAGAACGGAAACAGCCACAGCCTGACGGCGTCGGGACTGACACCCTTGATGGTGTATGTGCTACATATCTCCAGGAATTGCTGCAGATGAGCGTTGGCATCCTCATTAGGCTTGCCACAGAACGGGCTGTTGATCCTGAGGCTTTACAAGACAAGGGCTGTTGATCCTGATCCTAGGCGTCAGAGGGTGAACTATTTGAAGAATCTGCCCAAGTGTGGAAAGGATAGAATGATGAGTCCTGACACAATGCCTGCTGACTCTCAGGATGACAGATTCAGGACCTTGGTACAGGTTGATTGGTATAATTCTGTGATCATGGGAAGATCTCATCCAGTGGTAGAGATGAAGTGGCTAGACTGGCAGTACATGTTCTCGAAGAACAACTTAGTTTTCAATGAGGTGCGCAAGGTGTGTGAGTGCAAGCACGTGGCAGATCTGTTGGCCTTGCAGTATTCCTAGAATGAGGAAGTGATTGGTCAGCTCTACTCCACCGCTTTCTTTGGCACCACCAAGAAGGGCCATGATTTTGTGAAGTGGACCATTCAGGTGCAGCAGTATAGGGTCTCTATGGCACAGTTTGCTACAGCTTTGGGGTTAGATGATGATGACCTGAATCGTCCACATATCTTTGTAGAGGATGCTTTGTCACCGACCAGCACTACTTTCTTCTATGAGAAGGATGCTCCCAAGGATTGTTTGGGGACTACTCGTGGGTTGCGTCCATACTATAGAGTGTTGTATTCTATCTTCAGGTGGCCTTTGCTCCCCAAAGTGGGAGATGCTACAGCCCTTCCAGGTAGGCATGCGCTCCTCCTCAGTCGTATGCGCTACAACAAGCCAGATTTCAGCATCATGAAGCTTATCTGGAGTGAGATCTATGAGACAGTGTGTGAGCCAAAGAGGGGCTGCATCTATGCTCCTTATATCATGAAGATGATTAAGGCAAAGACTGGGATTTGTTATTTCAAGGACAACCAACACAAGCCTTTCCGTCCTCATGCTCCCACTACTTCAGCTACTCCTTCTACCAGGGCAACTCGTGCTTCTACCTCAGCTGCTCCTTCTTCCTCTGCTGCACCACAGTGTTCTGAGTCTTCTTCTCCCATAAAGAAGGCTCTCCGGGCTATCTTTTGTATGTGTGCTAAGACCGCTAAGAAGGTGAAGAAGATAGAGAGGCGTCAGAAGGAAGATTGGATTGCAGTAGGCAAGGATGTCTCTGATATTTTTGATGATGAGGAGTTTGTTGATCCTTTTGCTGCTTATGAGACTGCTCGAGACATTGCTAGTGGTGAGGGTCCCTCTGGCATTTCTCATTCCTTCAATGAGGAGTCCTCCCACTCCGAGGAGAGCAGTGATGATGAGGAGTCTGATGCACCTACTGAGAATGTACCTACAGATCCAGATGAGGCAGTGGACGCCGCCGGGCAAGACATCGACTCTCCTCACTCCGGCGACACCGAGATCATTCCTTCTGATGGCGATGATGATGAGGCTTGATCCTCTTCTTCCCTTGTGATTTTGTCTCTTTTTGGTGCCTTTATGCCAAAGGGGGAGAAAATTGCAATCGAAGGGGGTCAAAATTTTGTTTTCGCTGCTTGCTGCCTGCTCTGTCTATTTATCCGGAAGTTTCGGATCCTCTTATCCGGAAGTTCCGAACTTGGCAGCTCCCTCGCTATATATTCCTGTTAGCTTGTCCAGAAGTTCCGGGTATTTTATCCGGAGGTTCCAGACCTGGCAGTCCTTTGGCCTCTACTCGTTTGGACTTATGGACATGTAGTAATTCTCTAATTGTATGGATGTAATGACTGTTAGATGCTCTTAGCTGCTCTTTATATATGCTGCACTTCATTTATGCTATGAATGTCTTATTTGTTGATTGTGATGTGACGTTGATTTTATCCTTTTGAATGCTCACCATGTCGTATCTTTTGCATATTATATCTATTCTTACTGCTTATTTGCATCCCACGAATGAGTAGAGATGAAGGAAACTCTCTTCGTTTTCTCCCTTATATATATGCATATGAGCATCACTCATATCTTCTATATGCATACATTAAGGGGGAGTTTCATTCACCTCTAACCATTCAAAACAAAATTTATTTCAATCTTTTGTAAGCTTTAACCATGTTGTCATCAATCACCAAAAAGGGGGAGATTGAAAGTGCATTAATCCCCCTAGTGGGTTTTGGTGATTAATGACAAATGTGGTTAAGGGACTAATGAGTTTATTGAGCTACTTTCAGGTGCATTAGTCCAAGGCGTGGAAGATGGATGCTTGGAGACCCCCCCCCCCAAAAGTATAGAATCAAAGCGGACCGGAACTCGAGAAGTGCATTGGATAGTTTATTTAATTGCAATTGAGTTTTAGGAAAAACCGTACTATTAAGAGGGGTTCCAGGTGGTGCTCTGAGATATGTCAAGTGCTCTTAGTGTGAACCAAGTGTCAAAGTTTCCCTATGAGTTATTTTTGCAAATACTCCATCTGTCCAAAAATGCAAGTCCAGAACTTCCTATCTTCCAGGTCCGGAAGTTCCGGTCTGATGAAAGAAATTTTCCTAAGTGTTATCCGGAAGTTCCTGTCTTCCAGGTCCGGAACTTCCTGTCTAGTTTCCAGTTCAAAATTGTGAGTAACGGCTAGATGACGTCACCTAGCCGTTATACATATACAGCTCGTTTCCAGCTCGTTCTTTGGCCATTCCACTTTCACTTTTCAAACCTAGAACTGTTGCTAGCCTCTCCCAAGTGTTTCTTGCCTTCTCCACTCAATCTAAAGCCTAATTCTTGTGAGAAAGAGAGATTAAGAGGGAGAGAAGAAGATTTGGAGAGGTGTGAAGACTAGGATCTTGGGTGAGCACTTGGAATATCTCATGGGCTGTCATCTCGGTGCTTGTTACTCTTGGAGATGATCTCCTAGACGGTTAGGTGTCGCCCGCAAGAATCCATTGCATATTGTGGATGTCCCGGGTAAGTTTGTGAAGGATCTCCTCTCCTCCGAAAGGGAACGAGATAAGTTAATGAAGTTCTTGTGCTGAGATTCTAGAGGTTTTCCAAGAAGAGCAACCTACACTTGTGGTGGATTTCTAGAAGTAGGTTGAGTTGGATCTTGGTGGTCACTCAATTCTAGAAATTTGCCTAGGAGTGTTTAGGGTTGAAGGCTGTGGATTTCCTCTGAGGTTTTTGCACAAGTGAGGCAAGGGGTTAATCGAGACCCAGCTCTTTGGAACTCCTCAATGGAGAGTAGGATCGCAAGATCCGAACTTCGGAAAAAAATCGCTCTTGTCTCTTTCTGTGATGTTTCTTTGATCTATCCTCTGCTTAGAATACCTGCGCACCATCTTGTGAAGATTGGCTTAGTCTCCTGTTTCGAAATTTCAATTTCTTCTTTCATCTGTTATCCGAAAGTTCCTGTCCTAAGAACACCGGAAGTTCCAGGCCTGGCAGGCCGGAAGTTCCGGAGTTCCTTACCAGGAAGTTCCAGGTCTGTTTGAATTTTACCGCTGCGATTTGTCTTTAAGTTTTTAGGGACAGCCTATTCACCCCACCCCCCCCTCTAGGCTTAATCAGCGCGTTCACTTAGCACTTGTTTCACCAAAGTACTTACATCACATGCATATGTGGAAGGTGATGTAGCAGTCATGGTTTGTCTCCCGTCCAACTTTATCTCATGTCCATAAGAAATGTAACCTGCCATTGTTAGTAGAAAACAGAGAACAACAGAATAGTATTATCCCTATTAACTACAGAACATGGATTGTAGTGGAGGCTAGCAAGTGGAAACACCTTACCAAGATCTTACAAGTGTCTTACCAGCAATGCTAAAGACGGTACAACCGGTGGCTGGTTCATGTCACCTTGAAGGACGTGATGTGGTGATTGCAAGGATCAAAGTGGTGCGAACCAGAAGTATATATGTGGAGCTTGGGAGACACAATATATAGTAGCATAGGAACACAATTGTGCTAATCAGAAAATTCAGAGTTGAATAATAGTTCAAAGTACTAGTCAATGCGCTGGCCTAGCCTAGACTCAATTCTAGCTCAAGCAAGCACCCGACAACACTAAGGACTAGATATAAATCAATGCACAACTTTGCACTCTCAAAACATACTCAAAAGATGATTGATTTTTTTTGTGCGGTTTTTTTAAGCATCTTTCTGCATTTTTTTTATATTTTTAGGCGCGGCTTTTTTTCTTTGCACCTTTCTGGCTTTTTTTTCAGCAGGAACCTTTCAATGACCTCAACGAGGGACTCAAATGTAAATAAAAATATTATAGGGAGTCAAATGCAAAGTGCAAAACTAAAATTGGATCACCTCAAAAATGGAATGCTCACATCATGTAGGTTCCGTTTTTACAAAAATATCTCAAATCTACAACCACCAAAATACCTAACAATGTGGTGACCGAGGAGAAGGCTGTTGGGATTTCTTAGCGACACTACTGGAAATATAATTCCCAGCAATAGCACTAGAAATAACCCTGGTATATTATGGTCACAGATGTGATCCGCAAGTGCACAGATATACCATTGTAGCATTTCACCTGGGAGTATTCCAAGGTATCGTATTTATTTTATCCCAAGGGAAGATATGATAAGAGAGTACTATGCTAATAGTTTATATATTACTTATATACATCAAGGTCTATGCAGGGGTAAGTTAAGCTTAAGGGTAGAGTGACACACAGC
Source organism: Oryza sativa Japonica Group (assembly GCF_034140825.1). Classification (NCBI taxonomy): domain Eukaryota; kingdom Viridiplantae; phylum Streptophyta; class Magnoliopsida; order Poales; family Poaceae; genus Oryza; species Oryza sativa. The sequence goes on from NC_089040.1 coordinate 16,540,305, forward strand.
TAAGGATTTAGCTAATTCCTACATCTCCTAATCATGGCTAAGTGGAAAAGTATAGAAATATTCTATTCATGTACTTCTAGTATACAAGTACCTAGTCTATCCTAATTAGTATACTCTACTGTGGCATAACCCCTTTAACAATGCAGCACAGCTGAGCTGAGACTCGGTTGTGCCCTCCCGATGCATCGGAAAGTTACCCCGGGTTGCCGAGTTTTTTACGACAACCTGTCATAACCATCCAATCGAAGAAGGATACGGAGGAGTATCCAACCCTCGGAAATTGTATGTAGGAATATAAACTGTGGGGAAGACTCCCGTACTGAGCTGTCACCATCAGTGGCCCGCTGCTCTTCCGGCGAATATACTCCCAAATAATGATAAGTCTTAGCCTAAACCCCATGCTTAAGCTACTACTTATTACTCTGCTGTCATGCCTAGAATTTCTGGGCGTGACATCTGCAGCCTTGCAATTGGTGCAGAGCATCTATGTCCCAGAACCATAGCCCTCAGCTTAGCCTAGGCTGACGTATGGCCCGGTAAACAGACATTATACCAGCATCAATGCAAATCCCAGAAGGTTTAACCAACGAGATTATACTAAATATAAATAAGACTAAGCATAGCACTCATATTCTATAATTGGATAAAGTACTAAACTTGTATAAAAAGAAGAACATTATATTACTGAAAAGGAAGTCTTACAAAAGAGAAAAGGAAAAGCTAAGAACTATACCGAACTCTCCGAAGCTTCCGCGGACTCCGAACTATTCTATTCCTATTCCACTAGCACTATACTAATTCTAACTTCGGAGAAATGGAGCTTCAATCCTTGCTTGTGTGTGTTGTGAAGTGAGCATGAGAGCTCCTTAAATAGGCAGGTATGACAGTTGTAGAGCATGGAAAGTGTTGGAAATGCCCTGCAACCGCCATCAGGAGTTCATTCGGAGCGTCCACGCCAAACCCTAGCCTGAACGGCTGTGATCTGGCCCAAACGGCCCAATTCTTGGCAGGCCGACTCCTCATTTGCTCCTCATTCCAAAACATGGAATTTTGGGCTTAATTGATCATGTCTTTTCTGAGTTCTTAGCGCATCTATCCATAAGTCTGATCCTCGACAGCATCTGATTGATCGTTCATCTATTTTCTGTCGATTCTCCTCCATTTATATGTGCTTCTCCTGTATACATGTTAGTAGCATAGTATATAGTGGAAGTAGATATTTTATTTGGAATTTATGCATTGTAAGCATAGCCAGTCTTCATTAATTGGGTAATATTGACAGTCGAAACAGGTCGATAACGACCGTCAACAAAGGCACGGAAGAAACCCATGAGGTAGAGGTGGGGGTCAGCCGTGACAAGGAGCTGGAGTCGGACTACTGTGGAAGATTGGAAAATATGTGGAGATTTTATTCCGTTTGACGACACAGATCAGATAACCCCCTGTAGAAAACAAACTGATATGCCAATATGTTTCTCTCCTCAACGTGCACACAAAAAGCACGACACAGAATAGACATGGCAACAGACAGCAACACAGAAACCCTAGTAATCTAGCAACTCCAAAACCGCTCAAAGAAAACTCCAAACCACAAAAACGGAAACCTGATGATGAGTAGATTCGATTTTTCAAGGTCCCGACAACAACCGACGAGATGCAAAACTGGACCCAAACTGATGGACGTGACTAACCCAAAGCGATGTACAAATGCAGTACTCACAACTAAAAATTAAATCTAAAACTAAACCAGCACTCAACACGAAGATGCAATCTAAAATTCAACAACGCAAAAACTAATAGAACAATGCAATGGATCAAATTGTCTTGGTAAAGAATAAATATTTTTGCATAGCAATTTTTTGGTTAAGGGAAGATAAATTATCTAACGGCAATCTGGCGCTTTGATACCGACTGATGAGGATGTTAGGTCTCGATCTTCCGATTGTTACTGATAAACAGTCGATTTGGGCAGAGTCGCGACACACTCGATCCGGCTTCTGAACAAACACGCTACTGAGCCCCGTAATCGCAGAACCACGTCTCCTCTGGTTATCAACCGTACCGAAACTCAGTTGACCTCGCCGAGAAGGTTAATCCCTGCATGCGAATCGAAAAACACAAGAAAGAACAAGATATATTGCAACCAAATTGCACATGAATGATTAAGCACTCGAATTTGGGGTTCCACAAACCGATCTAGCGGCGAAACTGTTATTGATAGATTAATTTAAGCAAAACCCAACTCTAAACGATGACGGCTACTGAATATATATGATTAGGGAAGTCCTAGGGTTGCCCTAGGGCGCACACCCCCTTGGGCTAAGCCCACGACACAATTACAAGGCCCAAAACCCAAATCAGATTCGGACTGGATGAGATACGTGGCTTGTTTTGCAGATTCCTGGCAGCTCGGTAGGAATTTTGACGTGCGACGAAAACCATCTGAAAGTAGACTACATAATCTTTCCAATAAGTACTTATGGGCCCCAAAATTCCTTCTATATCAGCGGCTAGGTCCGTTTGAAGTTGGTGCTGTCAGGAGGCCTGAATCCGAATCCAAAACATATAGAACTTCATCTCATCTCTTGTCTTCTATGGACTTGGTGAGGTAGAAGTAGACTTGGAGAAGGTAATGGTTTGGTCCCCAATCAACTTTTTTCATCATCCATGCATTCGTTACGCTCGGTCTCTTTTCCTTTGCCCAAGCAAGTACCTCTGCAAAAAAAAAACTCACGAAACTCATTGTGTAGCAAAGTTTGTTCAAATATATAACATGTAAATCTAATATAGAACATATGCACCTTTGGTTGATTAATACATAAGGTAGTCATGGTTATATCCGAGCTAGTTGTGTCTTCATTACGTTGGTTCCAAAGAGGAGACAAATGAATAGTGTTGACAAAAATTAGCGACACGAGAGCGAGTGGTTACCCTCTTTCTAATGTCACCAAGTATGTTGTCGACGGGATGATCTCTTTGGACGGTGTGATGTATCCTTGGATGGTGCACTGGGAGGACCTAACCCTGATTAAGATGCTCTACAGTGCCCTCGGCATCAATCCCATTCACTTGTGCCGTAGGCACGCCTTGACTATCATCAGTCCGGAACTTCCGGGCTGATGGTTTCGAAACTTCTTGGCATGGAGAGGCCCGGATGTTCCGGTCCTCAGTCCCCGGAACTTCCGGGTCTGCTGACAGTGGACTTGATGTAGGGCTATTGGGTGTCGATGACGGAGGTTGATCCCTATCTTCTTGGTCATCCTGTGTCTCGACTGGTCGTATATCTCCAATAGCCTTAGTACCAATTGCTTTGCTAGGATCCGCATCATCTACAACATGTACAACAACATGCTCTCGTTGGGAGCCATTAGATTCATCAAATGTCACATACGTAGTAACTTCAACAATACTGGAGGTTTTGTTGAAGACACGATAGGCATGTGTATTTGATTCATAGCCAAGTAAGAATCTCTTATCCACCTTAGGTGAGAACTTAGATGAACGAGGCCTCTTACTCAAGATGAAGCACTTACTCCCAAAAACACGAAAATATGAACATTTGGCTTCTTACCACTCAAGAGCTCATATGAAGTTTTGTCACATCCTGATTTTCATCTTAGGATTTATAAATTATTTAAGAAATTATTATTAGAATTTATATTAAATGTTCATTAATTTACAACTGAAGTTAAATGTGGGAAATCAAATTTCCTAAATATAAAGCATGGTTGGATTTAATTTTTATTAAATTCTCCATGATTAATTATACTCTCTGAAATTTTTTCGGATTTTTCGGAGCTCAATTCTTAATTTTAATCATACAAAGAACATTTCAGTAATTATTCACATATTAAATTAATCATTAAATGGTCTTCTTATAATTTTATTAAATACTTATAGTGTTCAAGTACTTTCAGGATTTTTCTTGAAATTATTTGAGCAATATAAGTATTTTTAACAATTCAAGGATCATTTCAGTGATTAATTTAATTGGAAAAGTAATTAAAATCCCCTTTTCATTTTCGGGCTGAAACTGGAAAAGTCTATCCGTCATCCTCAGCCCGTCCTTCCTCTTTGCCTGTCTCTGCTTCCTGTCTCCTTCTTTCTCGAAGAAGTCTATTACTTATCCCTCTCTTCTTTTCTTTTCAGACCAGTGAAAAGTCTACTTTTCCTCCCTGTCGCTGTTGTTCATCTTCAACCTCAGGACAGCCGAACTGAGACCGAGTTGGCTCGGTTTTTCTCCTCCGAATCCGGCCTTATCTCTCGTGTATTCCGAAAATTAGTTGAGGGGATTTGTTTCCCTTATCCTCCTCTATCTCTTCCCCCAAAAATCCAGTTTTATCCCTTTGAATTCGACGCGAATTTGGATTCGTTTGCGAGTTTATCTCTCCACCAAACCCTAGGTTTTCCCGGCGCGATTCCTTGCGTTCCAAGCCCGATCTCTCTCTCCCATGGCTATAAATAGAGTCCCCTCCCTCTCCTCTTTCGTTTGCCACCCTCGCCCGAGCTCGCCGTCGGCCGTAGCGCCCTAGCCGCGTCTGCTCTAGCGCCGCCGTCGCCGCCGAGTTTCCAGCCGCGCCACGCCGCCTTTGCAGCCGCCTTCTCCAGTCGCTGTCGCCACCATCAGGTTCACGAGGAGGAGCCGCACACCGTCCACCACTCGGCCGAAGCCGAAGCCCGCTGGAGCGCCGCCGACGCCGTCAAGCCGAGCTCACCACCGCCTCGATCTCGTTGCCGGCCGTTTTTCATTGTCGTCCTTCGTCGTGCCGCCCCTCAGTGAGTTTCCCACGTCGTGTTCTTTCTTCTGGTGCCTTCGGTTTGGCCGCCTAAACCCTCCATCGCCGGCAGTGGTGTGGTCCAGTACCATGCCCGGTAGTGATGTCGTCATGACATCATTAATCCTTTTTTGTTTAAGGCTAAAATCAGATTTATCTTGTAAAATTCATAACTAATTTATTTGAAGTTGGAATTAAGTGGTTCAAGTCTCTAAATTCATCTAAAATCATGATTTACATGTTTGTTTACATTTATGTACTAGCCGCGCCACGCCGCCTTTGCAGCCGCCTTCTCCAGTCGCTGTCGCCACCATCGGGTTCACGAGGAGGAGCCGCACACCGTCCACCACTCGGCCGAAGCCGAAGCCCGCTGGAGCGCCGCCGACGCCGTCAAGCCGAGCTCACCACCGCCTCGATCTCGTTGCCGGCCGTTTTTCATCGTCGTCCTTCGTCGTGCCGCCCCTCAGTGAGTTTCCCACGTCGTGTTCTTTCTTCTGGTGCCCTCGGTTTGGCCGCCTAAACCCTCCATCGCCGGCAGTGGTGTGGTCCAGTACCATGCCCGGTAGTGATGTCGTCATGACATCATTAATCCTTTTTTGTTTAAGGCTAAAATCAGATTTATCTTGTAAAATTCATAACTAATTCATTTGAAGTTGGAATTAAGTGGTTCAAGTCTCTAAATTCATCTAAAATCATGATTTACATGTTTGTTTACATTTATGTACTATTTATTTGGTTTTTATTAGTCTTTTTCTTCATTTTGCGTGTTAGCTTGTCGTTTTCGTCGTTGCGAAGGTTCGCGAGTGCGTCGGAAGAGATTCAGAAGACTAATTGAAGACCGATTATTGCAAGGCAAGTCACACAGATCCCAAACACAATCCTTTAAGCATGTTGATCCTATATTTAAATTATCTATTTATTTCAACTGTGCATTTATTTTCGAATGTCACCGGGTGGTGTGAACCTATTCCTTTGTTATGGCCAATTTGCATTGAATACCCTATTCCACGATACCTTGGGTAATGAATTGATTAGCTTAAACCTTATATATTGGTTTGGTTCAGCTAAATGCTATATATATAATTGCTTAGCCATGAACATTAGATCGTTAATGGGATGACTCATACTACATTATTATTTATGATTATATTTAATGGTAGCTCACGATAGTCAATCGTGATTGGTTAATTAATTATTTGCCAATTAAAATTTGACAATGGTGGGTTGTGAGCACATGGTTTTGAAGGTCGTGCTCATGACAATTAAGGACCGGTTCGCGGGCTACTGTTGTGAGACATTAACCGTACCAACCACAAGCCAGCGTGGGCAACGGCTTTACCTTTTGTATAGCATGGTTCATTACGGGGTGCCAGACTAAGAAGTGGCGAGAAGTCCGTGGGGGTCAATGGGGAGTCCATGCCTCTGGTTATATTTATAGAGGGGTTGATTATGATCCAAGAATGGTGCACTGTGGTGAGTTGTGTTGTGTAGAGGGTATTGTCACAGCCTCTATTCGGGTACTTTCCAGCATCGCGACGCATGGTAGACATGATGTTGAGGCTGTGTCTTGTGGGTATAGTGGTACACATCTGGCTAGAGTAAAACTATTCGAATAGCCGTACCCGCGGTCATGGGCGGGTTGAGCAATGTTTTTCGTGATTAGTCTCACACCTCTCACAATAATTATTGATGCTATAACTGGTAATAATTTGCTTAGCTCCTGGTTTGGAATTAGATCTGTACAACCGGGTATGGTTGTTCAGAATGGTTGGGCCTGAGCAGCATGGGCGTGTTGTTCAGTGTTGATTAAAATTAATGATTAAATTACTCTATTGTTTTACTACTCTTAAATGTTTGCTAAATGCTGCTTTTGCAAATGAGCCTATATTATGCCATCCTTTGGTATCCTTGTGCACTTGCATATTTGCTGTGTAGCTTGCGGAGTATTCCATGTACTCACCTTGCAATAATCAATCAACCTCAGTTAAAGAAAAATGATCCAGAAGGAGAAGACGTTTGGCTTATACCTCAGTTAAGCTGCCTGTGGGAGTGGAGCTAAAGCCATCGCTAGATCGTTTTTTCGCTGTTGTTTTCTTTTCTTTTGTAAGTATGTAACATTATTATTAAAATGGATTTATATATTAAATTGTTTGTTTGTGTACCTCGGCTGATTCCTGGACGAGGATTTTATGCACAAATAAGTTCGGAAATTACTAGTGAATTTCTGGGCGTGACAAGTTTTCTTTAGAAGCTTGTGGAGGTAGAGGCGGTTGATGGCATGGCATGCGGTGCTCACGGCCTCCGCCCAAAAGATATCTGAAGTCTTGTAGTCATCAAGCATTGTCCTTGCGGCTTCAATGAGGGTTTGGTTCTTCCTCTCAATAATGCCATTTTGAGGAGGATCATATGGCGCGGAGAACTCGTGCTTGATACCCTCTTCATCAAGAAATTCCTCCACTTGAATGTTCTTGAATTCTCCACCATTGTCGCTTTGCACCCTCTTGATTGTGAGATAATAGAGGTTTTGAGGTTGCTCTACGAAACGCTTGAAGACATCTTGTGCTTCACTCTTGTCATGGAGAAAATACACCCAAGTGAAGCAGGAAAAGTCATCAACAACGACAAAGCCATACTTATTACCTCCAATACTTATGTAGGCCACGGGTCCAAATAGATCTATATGAAGAAGCTCAAGTAGGCATGTTGTAGTCATGATGTTCTTGATTGGATGCAGACTCCCAACTTGCTTCCCAGCTTTGAATGCACTACACACACGATCTTTCTCAAATGTAACATTAGTGAGCGCGAGGATGTGTTCCCCATTTAGAAGAGTTGACAAATTCCGCACTCCAACATGGGCTAGTCTACGATGCCATAGCCAACCTATGGAGGATTTAGCAATCAAACAAGCTTCCGGATTCACTCTATCCACATTGAAATCGACAAGATAGAGATCACCCTTCAACTTTCCCTTCAATGCAACGGAAGAGTCATCTCTCCTAATCCTTGTCGGTAAACAAGTAATTGTAACCCAACTTACACAATTGTGACACGGATAATAAATTATAGCTTAATGAATTGACAAGGTGAACATTAGAGAGAGATTGATTGTTGGAGGTGGCAATTTTACCTAGACCCACCTTTCCTTTACCATCATCTCCAAAAACAATATTCTCACGAGTTCCTCCCTCCTCGTCAAGACTTGTAAACATACTCCTCTTTCCAGTCATATGATTAGTGCAACCAATGTCCACAACCCAACTCGAACCACCGGAGAAGTATGCCTACAAAAGAGAAATAAAGCTTGGGATTTAGGTACCCAAACTTGGCGAAGTTTGGGTCCTTTAATGTTAGTCACAATTGCCTTGGGCACCCACACACAAGCTCGATACTCTTCATTTTAATCACCATTAAAACAAGCGACCACTTTGCCCTCAAGATTCTTTTTTTTTTTTGAGAATTACACAGTACAACGCAGACACTCATAATGCACGCGCACTCACCCCTATGAACACACGCACGCAAACCCTACCCCTATGAGCATCTTCGAAGACTGGGCCGGCGAATTCTGGAGAGATTGACGAAGTCACCACAGGCGCCTCGATGTCGACGGGTACGTCGCCTACCACTGAAAGCACAACGCCGTTAAATCCTGGAAAATTCGCTCCCATGGGGAGTCGAACCCAGGACATCAGGTGCTACTGAGGCTCTTGTAACCACTAGGCTACAGGCCCTTTCGCGGCCCTCAAGATTCTTGATGATTACATATGATACATAGTACAGACCAGCTGGCCGGAGCTTCCTAGCTTTTTGCCCGGAACCTCCTGTCAGCCTCTTTGTCTTGCCAGAGGTCCGGAACTTCCGGTCCAAATGATCGGAACTTCCGGACCGGGACCTCTGTCCTGCCAGGAAGTTCTGGACATTTTGTCCGGAAGCTCCGAGTCTCTGACCAACAAAGGGTAGAGTCACCTCACTTGCTTGTGAAGCCTTTCCTTCTCTTACAAACATCAAGAAAATCTTCCCATTCACCACAACACGTTTGGACACAGGACTTTCATCAGAAAAACCAAGCTCATGTCCATCTTTGTTTGGATTTGTAGCGATGGTCTTGTAGAGAGCGTCTTTGGAGTGGTATGTCGAGGTCCGGAACTTTCGGTCCAAATGGTCGGAACTTCCGAACTGGGACCTCTGTCCTGCCCCACCTGTCAGCGAATAGAAGCGCGCGCGAGCGGGCGGTGGCTCGGCTGCGGGCCGACTTGGGCCGGGGAGGAGAGAGAGAGGGTTTTGGGCCGACTTTCGGCCCAAAGCCAAAAGGAGGATTTTTAAAACTTTTTTCAATTTCAATTATTCATGAAATGCAATTCCAATTATTAAAAACACTTCCTTGGCTCAAGTAAATCGAAGAAAAATCTAGGAACTATAGAATCAAGTAAAGTATTTAATAAAATTTTATATTGGAATTTATTATTTAAAATTAGATCTTCTCTTCTAGGCTTTTAAAATTAGTTCTAATAATTCCAATTAAACAACAATTTATATATTTAGGGATTTTTAGGGTGTGACACCCAACCTCCAGCCAGCGCCGCCGCCTCCCGCAACCGCCGTCCCGCTCGCTTCCGCACCTCCCGGGCCACGTCGCTCACGTCGCCGCATTCCCCCGTGTTCCCCGCGCCCACTCTCTCTCTCTCCCACCCGCGCTTGCGCTCCAGACGGCTCGAATCCTACCTCTCTCTCCTCCCCACCTAACCCCACTCCGCAGGCGAAATCGCGGCCATCCCAGCCACGATCGACCCTTGCAAACCTATATAAAGCACCCACGTTCCCTCCTCTCTGTTTTTCGCTTTGCAATCACTCGCTCCCGTGCTCTCCTCCGCTCTAGTGCCGCCGCCCACCTCTCTGCTGTCTCCGCCGCTGCTCCGGTCGCCGCTAGCCGCCGCGCCGAGCCACGCCGTCGTGTTCGCCGTCGAGCGGGCCACCTCGTCCACCCCTCCTCCGTCAGATTCCGCCGCCGGAACCCACTCCGCACCGTGCACCGGTGAGCACCACCATGGCCGCCATCTTCGGCCGGTGTTCCCGCCCTCGGTGATCTCTTTTCCCCTCTAACTTCTCCCATTGTGTTCCTTAGGTCGTCCCGGACCCCGTCCGCCGCTCGTCGACTCCCCTCCGTCGATCCTCGTCGCCGTTCACCGTCGGCTCCCCCCTGGCCGGTCGGACCTCTTCGGTGAGGACACACCCCCTCCTTCTTCCCCCCTCTCTTTTCCTCCGGTAGAGTCGCCGCCTAGTCGTCGCATCGCGCCGCCGTCGCTCACCGTGCGCCGCCGCTCACCGTCGGTCGCCGCTGTTTGCCGCCGCCGCCCCGCGGTAGCGCCGCCGTGCGCCATGGCGTCGGGCCGGCTTGAGCCGCCCGTGCGCGCCGGCCACACGCTCCCGCCACCGTCCAATCTACCCTCGGGTAGATCGGGGCCGCCCGCTTGGCCGCCCGCGTGGCCGCCTTGTCGGCGCCATGTCAGCGCCTTGTGGTGCGCCGCCTCCTCCCCGGTCCGTGGACCCGGTCCACCGCAGACCGCCACCCCGAGTCTATGACATGTGGGGCTCGTATGTCGGCGCCGCCCCCCTCTCTCTCTAGGATTTTATTTATTGCATAATAAATCACTTAAGGCTTTTCTGTTTATAGTAAAATAACAGTGAATCTTCTAAAATTCAAAGAAAATTCATCCGAGCTCCGTTTAAGCCCATTCAAATCTTAGTAAATCAAGAAAAATGCATAGAATCCATTAAGAATGGTTTCGTTCTCTGTTTCAGTAGTCTTATAGTCTGTTTGTATTGTTTGCTTTGTATGTCGCTTAGATTCCGGCTCTCTCGACGCTCTGGTGTACTTTGAAATAGTCGCCGAGGTTCCTCCAGCAGCAGAGCAAGGCAAGTCATGCTTGTCACTTGAACATGTTGATTCTATATTGCAAATGCTCTATTGTTTTCCCTTAAATACTGCATTGTTTTATAATGTTACCATGGGGTGGTTACAGACTGTTTCAGCCATCCTATTTGTACCATGCTCCTTTGTTAGCTTGGGATATAACACGACTAGATTTTGGACTAGGGATTGCTTAGACATGCTTAGTTCAACTAGCACACAATGGGGGAATCACATTAATGCATAGACTTCAGGTTCTAGTGGTGATGTTGGATTAGTGCCACCGTCTTGGTGTTGGTCAATTAAAATATATTAAATGATGGGCTGTGGGTGCATGGTTTTGATGGTCGCGCCCATGGCACTTAAGGACCGGTTCGCGGGATGCCTTGGAAGAACTTATCGTACTTACCACAAGCCAACGTGGGCAATGGCTGGGCTTGTAGTGTAGCTTTCCTCTAGCTGACGCATCCAGGCAAGGGTGGGCGTGATGGAGTTTGGATGGGCCCTGCGACGGCCTATGCGGCTTCCGGATTCACCTAGGCACGAGAGGGGACTGCCCGCTGCCTTGCAAGGAGTAGGGGTGAAACCTGAGGTGTGGTGTGCTTGGTTAGAGGGGGGTTATGCGAAGGGTCCTGTCACGGCCTCTCTCCCGTATGTCGTGGTGGCATGTCGGCGCACGGAAATGTGTCATGGGGCTATGTCTTGTGGGTACAGTTGTACACCTCTGATCAGAGTAAAACTATTCGAATAGCCGTGCCCGCGGTTATGGGCGGTCAACCAGATTCACCGTGATTAGTCTCACCCTAGCTTAGTTGAATGGAATTGATTAGTTCAAGTGGATGGTTGGGCCTGTTGCAACGTGGTGTAGCGTTCAACAGTGGATGGTTAATATTGATTAATTACTTATTACTACAACTGTTTTACTGCTTTCAACTACTGTTTATAAATGCTCGCTTTATGCAAATGAACCGCTCTAGCTATCCTTTGGTTATATCCTGCATCATACCCCCTGTTCCGGTATGACTTGCTGAGTACAGTGGGTAGTACTCAGTCTTGCTCTATTTTCCCCAAAACCCCAGAGTTTGAGTATGCATCAGATGGTGGCTTTTGCGAGGAGTAGGCTTCGTCCGTGCCGTCGAGGATGCCTGTGGAGTGGTGTTCCCGTTGCAGTCCAAGTCAATGCTTAGCTTCAGTTATCTTTTTTTTTCCGCTGCATTTATGTAAGACTTTTATAATGTTTGTAAGACATGGATTTGTATGTCAACTTTGTCGTTTGTGTACCCCGGCCGGTCCTGGACGGGGGTTTTAATGCACATTCTGCTTGGAATTCTATTCGGGAATTTCTGGGCGTGACACAAGATCATCTCCTAGGGAGCGATTTGGTCATTCACCAAGACGGCTGGGATCGCCTACCTATAATCATCCTCAAGCCATGTCATGGGGATCTTATCCAATGCCGCCATCGGGTTATCTTTTTCCTTACTACATGCCGTGGGGGGCAGCACCGCCAATGTTCAATCATATGCCTCCAATGCAATTTAATCAAGGATGGGGAGGACCAAGGAGGCCAACACGTGAGTGTTTGTCTTCACCAAACAATGGCCGGTTTTATGCTAAAAATCGGGTCAATGAAGGAAGGAGGGAAGGAAAGCGCATCAAGGTGGAGACTAGGACTTCGGAGGTGATTACTATCAAAGTGGGGTCTCATGATGAGCCAATACCCTCTAGAGATGAAGTTGGAGAGTCTTCAAGCAACAAATCCGAAGCCAGGACTAGCTCGTCGCAGTCGGCCGGTCTGACCAACCCTCCTGGCCGGTCTGACCGCGGCCCTACGGCCGGTCTGACCAGGCCAACAGGCCGGTCTGACCACCGGTCTCAGGCCGGTCGGACCGGGGCCTCCGTCCGGTCTGACCGTTGGTCTCCGTCCAGTCTAACCGGGCTCCAGTGCCGGTTTGATAGTTGATTTGCAAAGGGTAGCTCGGGGGCTTCGTCGTCTTCAAATAAAATCAACAGGGGACATTATTTACCTCCTGGAATAGAGCCAAAACAAAGATGGATGCCTAAGGATTAGACGGCTACCCAAAAGAGGAGGTTGCAATGTCTGCGGGCCCAAGAATTAAAAGAGAAAGGGGCTGAAGAACGGAGAGATAGGAGATTCAATGAGTTGCGACCGCCACCTACAAAGATGTGGAGGCGTAAGTCCATAGAAGTTGAAGAATCGGTTGTTGTGCAAAGGGAAAAGGAAGAACAATCGGTTGCTAAAGATGAAACATCTCCAAAAGAAGACATGGATATCAACATGGTATGTATGTTGCCTATGGAGCTTTGTGCTATGGATGAAGCCGAGGTTGCTCAACTTTCATTAGGTCCTAAAGATGCGGTTTTTGAAAAGCCCGATCAATCAAACCGTCATATGAAGCCTCTTTATCTCAAAGGTCATATTGATGGGAAGCCAGTCTCTAGGATGTTGGTGGATGGAGGTGCCACCGTGAATTTGATGTCATACTCGTTGTTCAAGAACTTGGGGCGTGGAGATGATGAGTTGAAGAAGACTAACATGATTCTTAATGGCTTCAATGGTGAACCAACGGAAGCGAAGGGTATCTTTTCGGTGGAGCTTACCATGGGAAACAAGACGTTGCCAACCGCTTTCTTCATCGTCAATGTGCAAGGTAATTATAATGTTATTTTGGGTCGTTGTTGGATCCATGCCAATTGTTGTGTGCCTTCTACCTTGCATCAATGTTTAATTCAATGGGACGGCAATGATATTGAAATTGTTTAAGCGGATACATCGGCCGAGGTTGCAATGGCCGATGCAACATTTGAGTGGCGTCATGGGAATATTCAGTGCTTATCGGGGATGGATCTTTCTAGTTATGATTTCATTAGTATTTCCAATGGAAAATTTGTACCTATCTCTGTAAAGCCGGCTAGCTTAGCACGGCTAGGCCATATCACTTTGTACAATGAGTAAAGAAGCTAATTTGGAGTGGTCGCAAAAGAGGGTGCAAGAATATCGGTCTACAAAGAACGATATTGGTGAAACTATTGAAGATTTTGATGAAGTAGAAAAGCTTGGTCAAGGGTTGTCACGCCCGGAAATTCACTAGTAATTTCCGAACTAATTTGTGCATTAAATCCTCGTCCAGGAATCAGCCGAGGTACACAAACTGACAATTTAATATACATATTCATCAATATAATAACGTTACATACTTACAAAAGAAAAGGAAACTGCAGCGGAATTACGGTCTAGCGAAGCACCGGCTCCACTCCCACAGGCAGCTCAACTGGGGTATAAGCCAAACGTCTTCTCCTTCGCAACTTGTCTTCAACTGAGGTTTGATTGATTATTGCAAGGTGAGCATATGATATATTCAGCAAGCCACACAGCAAATATACAAGTGCACAAGGATATCAAAGAATGGTATAATATAGGGCTCATTTGCAAAAGCAGCATTTAGCAAACAATTGAGGATTGTAAAACTGTAAAGCAATTAATCATCAATATTAATCAACACTGAACAGCACACCCATGCTGCACAGGCCCAACCATCCTGAATAACCATACCCAGCTGCACAGATCTATCTCCAAACTAGAAATATACCATTCCAAACCAGGAGCTAAATTAATTACCATCAATTACCACATTATTATTAATGAGTAGTGTGGGACTAATCACGAAAGACATTGTTCGACCCGCCTATGACCGCGGGCACGGCTATTCGAATAGTTTTACTCTGGCCAAAGGTGTACCACTGTACCCACAAGACACAACCCACCAGCATGTTACCGTGCCCGGCCAGACATGTCACCATGTTGAGTGATTGTGACAAGACCCCTCGCATGACTCAACCCAAAGCAGTGCACCGTTCCTGGATCGTAGTCACCCCCTCAAAAACCAAAGGCATGGACTCCCCAGCGACCCCCGTGGGCTTATCTCCGCCACTTCTCAGTCTGGTGCTCCGCAATGAGCCTTGTTATGCAAACTGTCCAGCCGTTGCCCATTCTGGCTTGTGGTTGGCACGGTTAATGTTTCACAACCGAAACTCGTGAACCAGTCCTTAATTGTCATGAGCACTACCATCAAAACCATGTGCTCACAACCCACCATTATCAAGTTTTAGTTGGCACATTAATTAATAAACCAATCACGATTGACCATCGTGAGCTATCATTAAATATCCATAATTAAGTAATAGTGAAACATTAGTTATCCCAATTGTGTGCTAATGTTTCTAAGCATGGCTAAGCAATTATGTCTAACCTCTAGCTGAACCAATATATAAAGCTCAACTAGTCAAATTATAATAACCCAAGGTATCAAGGAATAGAGTAATCAATGCAAACTGGCTCTAACAAAGGAATAAGTTCACACCACCCGGTGACATTCGAAAATAAATGCACAATTGAAATAAATAGAGAATTTAAATATAGGATCAACATGTTCAAAGGAATTGTGTTTGGGATCTGTGTGACTTGCCTTGTAATAACGGGTCTTCAATTAATCTTCTTAAACACTTCCAGCACACTCGCGAACCTTCGAAACGACGGAAACGACAAGCTAACACGCAAAACGAGGAAAAAGACTAATAAAAACCAAATAAACAGTACATAAAAGTAAACAAACATGTAGATCATGATTTTAGATGAATTTAGAGACTTAAACGGCCTCATTCCGATTTCATATGAATTAATTATGATTTTTACAAGATGTAATTCCAATTAAACCTATTAAAGAAAAGACTATTCCAAATTAATTAAACCAATTACAGATGATTTATAACTGAGATAAAAGATTAAAGCAACCTCCGAAAAAGATTAGATCATATTTGGTAGATGATATATATTAAAAAGGAATAATATGCCATTGAAAAGAGGAGGGGATTTATATCGATTTTGGGCGGCTGAGATTAATCTCGACTGAGTCGACCAAGATCGGATGGCTTGAATTGATCTGGCAAGCGAGCCTTACAAGATACCAACTCAACGAGTCAATTCGAAACCAGCGAACGAAACCGGCGGCTCTGAACGGCTCTAAACTAAAGGACGACTCCACACGGACGAACGAACGAAGCACGGGGAACACCTCGTTCGAACGAACGAGCGAACGACTCAACAAAGGTTGCGGCTAAACCGGTGGGCTAAACACGATTCACGGTAAAGCCCCGGTACGGCAAACGATAGGCCGGTAGGAACCTAGGGTTGCACCTACGGCTAGACAACTCGACTACTGAGCAACGGGCTAAAGCGGCGGCTAGGTTTAAGTGGCACACAGCTGCGACACGGCGGCACTAAGGCGACTTGGCTCGGCTAGGTGGCGGCTCGGCGGAGGCACGCGGCTAGGGTTAGGATGACGGCACAGCGATGACTACTCGACGACAAAAACGAGAGATTAAAAACTAAACCGAGGGAACACGGATAGAAGTTTCACCGAACCAAAGCGATCGGAGAGGAAGGGTCGACGATGACGGTCCGGCGGCAACACACAAAGACGACGACGATGCTAGACAAACAACGGATTAGATTGAATTTGATCTAGGGTTTAGGTAGACGTGGCAATGATAAGACATCCAAGCGAGATCACCGGATAACGGACAGGGGAACGACGATCACCGGCGAACTACGGAGCGACGATAAAAGGGAGGATACCGGGAGAAAGAGCGCAAGGCGACGGTCCTTACCAACACTTATGCAACGACAGACCGCGACGGAAGATGGCCAGCGACAAGCTTCGAAAGGCGACGAGGTACTGTCCACGGCGGCGACGACTTTCCGGCGATGAGTGGCAACAACGGAAGGGTGGCTGGGCTTCACTTCGCAGCTGCGAACCCAATGGAGTCAACGGCGACCGAAAGCGGCGGCTAAGGCGGGTGCTTGCTGCGGCTGGAGGCACAGCGACGACGGCGGCGCTCCGGTTCACGATGACGGGCTACCTTCGGTGGGATTTGGCGCAAAAGAACCAATGGCCGGGGTAGAGCTCGACTTTGCGGAGCCGAGGGAGGCGACGGCGCAGGTCGGGGACGACCGAGGAGACGGCGCGACGTG
The DNA here is from genome assembly GCF_034140825.1 of Oryza sativa Japonica Group. Classification (NCBI taxonomy): domain Eukaryota; kingdom Viridiplantae; phylum Streptophyta; class Magnoliopsida; order Poales; family Poaceae; genus Oryza; species Oryza sativa. The sequence goes on from NC_089040.1 coordinate 16,557,043, forward strand.
GCTGGAGCGGCGGCCGGCATAGGAGAGAGAAAGCGAGCTCGGGGAGGGGCGGCTAGGGCACTTCGAAGGACGGGACTTGAGGGGATAGGTAGAGGACGACGAGGGGGTCCTTTATATAGGCACGCGAGCTCGGGTCCGGGCCCAAATCGACGGGAAAAAACTCGGGAAAGTCTAGGGTTCTCGCCGGAGTAAGGAAAGATTGAACCGCGAAATTGGAAAGGATTTCCATAGAAACTTTTGGGGATTTCTTGGGAAAATTGTAGAGGAGATTGAGAGGATTCCATTCTCGCAACTAATTTGGAAAGAGGAGCAACGAGGAGGTTGGATTTGGGAAGGAGATCGGCGCGGCTGCACAGGCTCGGCTCTGTCTCGAGGTGTCTGGAGGAGGAAGATGATACTGTAGCGACAGGAAATTAGACTTTTGGCTGGGCTATTACACAACCCGACAGAAGGAGAGAGAAGGGGAGGGAATGGGCTGAATTCGGCCCAATACTAGGAAGGATGATTTTATTGCTTTTCCAAATAAATTAACCAATGAGATGATCTTTCAATTGTTAAAAATACTTCCAATGCTCAAATAATTCCAATAAAAATATTGAACATACTTGGACACTCAAAGTATTTAATATAATAATATCCAAATAATTTAATGATTAATTTATTATTTAAATAATTACTGAAATGTTCTTTGTATTATTAAAATTAATAATTGAGCTCTGAAAAATTCGAGAACATTCCAGAGAGTATAATTAATCATGGAGAATTTAATAAAAATTAAATCCAACCATGCTTTAAATTTAGGAAATTTTATTTCCCACATTTAACTTCACTTGTAAATTAATGAACATTTAATATAAATTCTATTAATAATTTATTAAATAATTTATAAATCCTAAAATGAAAATCAGGCTGTGACAAGGGTTTACATCGGCCGATCCATTGGAGGAAGTAGACATAGGTGATGGAACTAAGCCAAAGGCAACTTTTGTAAACAAAAATATTAAAGCCGATTATAAGATTAAAATAATCGAGCTACTTAAGGAGTATGTTGATTGCTTTGCATGGGAGTATCATGAGATGTCGGGTCTTAGCCGTGATCTTGTTGAGCATTGGCTTCCAATCAAACCGGGTTTTAGGCCTTATAAACAACCACCTCGTCGTTTCAATCCTTTGTTATATGACCGGGTCAAGGAGGAAATTGATCGGTTATTGAAAGCGGGGTTTATTAGGCCATATCATTATACGGAGTGGATATCTAGTATAGTCCCAGTGGAGAAGAAGGGGAGTGGTAAGATTAGAGTTTGCATAGATTTTAGAGATTTAAATAAAGCTACTTCAAAAGTTGAATATCCTATGCCTATAGCCGACATGATGATTAATGATGCCTCGAGTCATAAGGTGATTAGCTTCTTGGATGGTGTTAACAGTGAAATTTGGTAAGCCCGGAGTAGTCATCGGCTTAGAGTCAGCATCGGCTTCGAAGTCCTGAGATTAGCCGATGAGAGTTGTCAAATCGTCAGTTGTCGGATTCTTGCTATATTCGGTTAAGGAAATTGATCTACTAAAGGAAGCTTATCCAAAAGAGACCGAGTTCAAAGAGAATGCGGCATGGCAAGTTATCTATTAATTAGGAATAGTTTGTTAGTTTCCTTTTATCTTTAGGAAAGTGTGTTATCTTTTCCTTTTATCTTTAGGAAGGTTTCTTTCTTGTCCGACAAGGACTTGTATCAACCCATGGGTATAATTATGTACACCCGGGGTCTATGTAATCTATCTTCACGATCAATACAATTCGGCGCATCGCCACCTTTTACCTTTTCTACTTTATTTTTATCGTCCGGCGGGACTTGGCACCTGACGCGGGGCTGCATCGGTGTTTGATCTCCGGCTAAGGGGTAAGTCCAATGTTCCGCCGGCCCGGGCAATTGTATCGTTTACGTCGGAGTCGTTCAAGGCTACATCAGTACATTCGACCTCTTGGATTGCTCTGGTTTGGATGATATATTTGCCTACCTATTTATCATATGTCTCTATTAATCTAGTCTTAGCATATCAATTTAGCTCTATCGGCTGCTTCTCGTTTTAGGGTTTCTGCCGGTATCGGCTAAATCGTGTTGCTAGATTAGATTAGCTTAGACATCTACCACCCTGAAAACTCAATCAACAGCTTGATTGTCTAGATATTATGTTTCTTTTCATACTTAGTGCTGCATCAGTTAAGTTTGATCTACTAAGTCGTGCTTAGAACCATAATCTCTAGCCTGCTTCTTGATTGCCAATAAGGGTTTCATCGGGGTTTCAGTCGGTGAGTTATCTGGACGTTGCATCGGCTCATAAGGATTGCATATACATATAAGTTGGATTTAGCCGATGACAACAAAGGTTTCACTGTTTAATCTAATATTGTGGATTTCATGACATCGGACCTCCAGCCAATGTGTGCTGTAACCTTCGGATAGATGCTTAATTATCATATCATTAGCCGATTGGTTTATACTGGATTATATTGTTATTTTATTACATCATCATCAGCCAATTGCCTTTATATCATCATCTACATTGGACATATAGCCGATTGCTTAAACCATATTGCTATCGGCTGGTATCGGCATCGGCTATTATCGGCTATCGGCTGGAACTAGTCCATCGGCTTGTCAGCCGATCGACTGTTTAATCTACTATTTGCATATCTTGTCAGTTGCAGGATCAAACTGATTGGCACGCCTACATCTCATCAAGATTTGGACCTGCACAGGAGCTAAGCAGATCTCCCAGGCCGATGTGTTCAATTTTTTCGTCAACAGATGGTAATGCCGGCTACAATCAAATCTTTATGGCAGAGGAGGATATGTACAAGACGGCTTTTAGGTGCCCAGGATTTGTTTGTTTATTTGAGTGGGTGGTTATGACTTTCGGATTGAAGAACGCCGGTGCAACATATCAAAGGGCAATGAATTTGATCTTCCATGATTTGCTAGGTATTATCTTAGAAATCTATATTGATAATATTGTTGTCAAATCGGATGACATAGAGGGACATATAGCCAATTTGAGGTTAGCTTTTGAGAGGATGCGTCCGTATGTATTGAAGATGAACCCACTCAAGTGTGCTTTTGGTGTATCGGCGGCGAAGTTTTTAGGATTCATAGTGCATGAGAGAGGAGTTGAGATTGATCCTAAGAAGATAGAAAAGATTCGTGATTTCAAAGCACCGACATGCAAGAAAGAAGTTCAAAAGTTGCTAGGTAAGGTGAATTATTTGAGCAGATTTATATCTAACCTAGTGGGTAAAATCGATGCTTTTGTCCCTATAATTCGTTTGAAAAGAGAAGCCGATTTTACTTGGGGGGCAAAACAACAAGAGGCGTTTGAAGGATTGAAGAAGTATTTATCTACTCCACCCTTGATGCGAGCGCCTAAAGCCGGAATGCCGTTTCGGTTATATATTGCCGCCGAAGACAAAGTCATTGGTGCCGTTTTGACGCAAGAGAAAGATGGCAAGGAATATATCATTACATATTTGAGCCGCCATCTTTCGGATGCCGAAACGAGGTATGTCTTTATAGAGAGACTTTGTTTATGTCTATACTATCCTTGTACCAAATTGCGGCATTATTTGTTATCTAGTGCATGCATAGTTGCTTGTCAAGCCGATGTTATTAAACACATTGTTGCAAAGGCCAATTTTAAGTGGGAGAATTGGCAAGTAGGCATATGCTTTGATTGAATATGATTTGGCTTATGAACCATTGAAATCTATGAAAGGCCAAATTGTAGTTGATTTTATAGTAGACCATCATGTAGATATTGCTTATGAGGAAGAGGTTTGCTTGATTGAAGTTATACCATGGAAGATTTATTTTGATGGTTCTTCTTGTAAAGAAGGTCAAGGTATAGGTGTAGTTTTGTTTTCATCTAGTGGCATGTGTTATGAGGCATCGGTTCGTTTGGAATATTATTGTACAAATAATCAAGCCGAATACAATGCTTTATTATTCGGCTTACAAGTGATGGAGATGATTGGAGCTAAACACGTGGAAGCATTTGGTGATTCGGAATTGGTGGTGCAACAAGTTATCGGAGCTTACAAATGTTTGGACGGGTCACTAAATACGTATCTTGATCAATGCTTGAATATTATTGCTAATTTTGATAATTTTGCTATTAGACAAATGACTTAGCACAACAAGCATCTGGCTATAATGTTAAGAGGGGAGTATTTCTGATATTAGAACAGCCAGTGCTTGATTTTAAACCTTTGAGTGAAATTAGCAAAATCGTAGACCAGGGGTGGTCGGACCGACGTTGCACGGCCAGTCTGACCGGTGACTAGGGGCGGTCTGACTGGCCGTATACCGTCGGTCTGACCGGCCACCCCGAGCGGTCTGACTGGCCTTGCATGGCCGGTCTGACCGGTTTTGGGCAGAGAGCTGGGGGGCACGTTATAATTGATTCAAAGGCCAAATTAATTGTAAATTCGGACATTTGTGTCCAGGAGACAGAAGAAGATTGGAGAATTCCTTTGATTAGATATTTGAAAGATCCTACGCTTAAGGTTGATTGAAAGATTCGGCGGCAAGCGTTCAAATGTACATTGCTTGATGGGGATTTATATCGCCGAAACATAGATGAAGTGTTATTGAAGTGCTTAGATGATGATCAATCTAAAGTTGCTATGGGAAAGGTACATGAAGGAATTTGTGGAACTCATCAATCGGCCCATAAGATGAATTGGTTGCTTAGGAGAGAAGGGTTCTATTGGCCGAGGATGATCGAAGATTGTTTCAAATATTATAGAAGATGTGAAGCTTGTCAACGGCTTGGCAATGTTCAATTGGCGCCTGCCGCCATACTGAATCCTATCATCAAACCATGGCCGTTCCGAGGTTGGGCTTTGAATTTCATTGGTCAAATTTATCCTTCGTCATCAAAGGGGCATAGGTTCATGCTAGTTGCTACGGATTACTTCACCAAGTGGGCCGAAGCCGTGCCGCTCAAGAATATGACTCATACGGAGGTAATTGACTTTATTTTGAAGCATATTGTCCATAGATTCGGTATCCCGCAAACATTGACTACGAATCAAGGAGCTTCTTTTATGTCTAAGGAAGTGAAGAGTTTTGTTGAATCTTATGGTATTAAATTGTTGAGTTCTTCTCCTTACAACGCTCAGGCTAATGGACAAGCAGAGTCGAGTAATAAGACGTTGTTGAAGCTAGTCAAAAAGAAGATTGAGGAACACCCAAAGAAGTGGCATGAAGTGCTTTCTGAAGCATTGTGGGCGCATAGGATATCCAAACATGGTGCCACTAAAGTCACTCTCCTTTTGAGTTGGTGTATGGTTAAGAAGACATTTTGCCGGTTGAGGTAAATCTTGGCTCTCTTCGGTTTATCAAGCAAGATGATTTGTCAAGCGAAGATTACAAGACCTTTATAGGAGACAATCTTGATGAAGTCATCGACAAGCGTTTGAAGGCTTTGGAAGAGATAAAGAAAGACAAGAAGAGGGTGGCCAAAGCATACAACAAAAGGGTGAAAGCAAAGTTGTTTCAAGTGGGAGACTTGGTGTGGAAGACAATTTTGCCTTTGGGTACTCGATCCAGGGAGTTCGGTAAGCGGTCTCCTAGTTGGGAGGGTCCTTATCGAGTATGCGGCATTGTTTGAGGAAACGCATATTTTTTGGAGACACTTCAAGGAGAGTGTTTTCAGCAAGCAATTAACGGGAAATACTTGAAGAAATACTTCCCGAGCATTTGGCAAGATACTTAAGAAGTTCTATGGCCGGTAATTGGATTATCGCCCAAAGACCAAAACATGTACTATGCTTTTATATTCACGTTGTTCATCAAAAAGGCAGGGGGCATGTGCTTACACCCAAATTTGGCACCTAGGATTAAAATAGGGAAATTGCCAAAATTTGGACGATCTACCGATTTTCCTCTGAGAGGGCCAGTCTGACCACCGTGTGTTGGCCGGTCAAACCGCTGCCGGTGGGCCAGTCAGACCGCCGGCATGTGGCCGGTCTGACCGGCAGAGTCCGAGTCAGACTCCGTATTCGTCGGGTCTCGGGTTTCCTTGCTCGGGAAGGTATGTTTCGTGTTTCCATCTGTTTCTAGCTCGAGTTGGACATGGAGGAGGGCCTGTAGAGGGCAAAACCAACCCCTATATAAGGGACAAGGCCGGTTCAATTGTAAACAAACAATCAACTATCAATCAATCGAATCGTTATTTTGCTTTTGTTTCTAGTTCTAGTTTAGTTTGTCCATCTTTGTCGATTTGCGCCGTAAATCGTCCGCCGCCACTGCGAGAGTGCGACACCTCTTTGTAGGTTTGTCCTGAAAACCTTCCGTTTTGCTCACGAGACGGGTATTTATCCATAGTTCTATCTATATCGGCTCCGCTAGCTGGTTTAGTTTATCAAAACCCATCTTGATTTAGCTTTGGCTAGATTGAGGTGGTTGGAGACTCTAAGATCACCGCAAGGCGTTTAGGTGCTGCGATCGTGCTTGTCAACTTGTTACAAAAAGTTGCCAACATGTTGGTTTAACCTTATCTAGGTCTTAAGTGGAAAATTTTAGGATTTCTAAATAGGAAAAAAGATTCAAAAGTTTTAGATGCAAATTTTGTTGTCCAATATTTTGGGTATGTTACAAACCTATCCCCCTTAAAACAAATGTAATCCCCGAGAATTGGTTTAGGTTGTGGTTGGAAAGGACGGCCGCAGTGTATGTCAGCTCACTAAAGGCACCATTCTACTCGTGAGGTCCTTGCCGTTGGTCCCCCGGTAGGTTTGTCTTTGGTGGAGATGGTTTGGGAGCCAATCCGCACCCAGATGATGGAAAGCTACCTAAGGTTTCGTGGCTATGTTACTTTCTGATAACATGATATGATTTATTGATTTATAAGTCTTTTCAAACATACCAGATATAGTATATCTAACAAACAAATTCTACCTAATGTTGCTACTAGCTGATCTTCCCACAGTCCCTCCTTCTCCTAAAGGAATGGGAGATGGTGATACCCCTTTTAAGTTGTATTATTTAACTTACTGCAATAAAACAACAGAAAGCCCTTGCTTGGTCGAGGGCGGAGCGGTTTCTACTTGGTAGTGTCATGTACAGTCCGTGAAACATGCAATTGATGGAAAAGTAGCACTAAAGCAGCGAAGTAATTGATTGTTAGGTTTCACATCTTCTCTAACATTTAAAGAGTGCTCAATCACCTCTCTAGGAATACCAGGCATATCAGATGGTTTTCACCCATCTTTGTCAACTTGATATTGCGAACCACTGGGTCTAGTACCGGGGGTACCGCCCCGGGTGGACCACTCGGTCAGGATGATCCGAGTGGTCGAACATGATTGATACATCAGACCACCATTGATATTGGGTACTTCGAGCTGAACTGCATTGATTTCTCTGTCGATTAGCTTCTGCTTCCTCTTGGACTCGTAGGCGAGTGAATTGCGAGAGTGTAGATGGTAAGCCCTGACTCGGTTTCAGTCTTACCGTCATACTTCTCAATCCCAGTGGGTTTGAAACCACTCGGCCAATTCACTCGATGCATGTATCTGGTGAAGGCTACAACTCCCTCATCACCGCTGTCGGGAGAGTGTCGGGGTCAATAGCGGTTGACATTGTTTTCTCTCTCGTGGTAGTGCTGATTGAGAGTGTTCCTTAGGTTGCTAGGAGCTAGTGCCCTGAAGTGCTCTGATAGTCGGAATCAGCCCTGCGATCCCTGTTGTAATAAGGGGCTGGTTGTGGTGACCAGTCGGCGTGTCGGCCGACTGGTCTTGACGCCACGTATGTTCATGGCATTGATGAGAGTTGGCCCTACTACTCTCAGGCTCTCGGTAATTTGTAGGTCGTAATGGCGGTAGGCGGCTGCCGATAGGGGTCTGTGTTGTAGATTCGTTGCCTTGCCAACTGCTTCCGGAGCTGCGTGGGATGGAGGCCGCGACCATGGTCTTCACCTTGTTCAAGATTGGCGCGACGTTGACTGGAGCGGCATCTAAGACAATCAAGGTAACAACCATGACGGCATTCTGTTGAGGTGTAAGGAACACATTGGTGTCGTCAATGCGTGTTTGACCTATAACCTGGCAAACTCTTTGCCCGGCGGCGGCCAACTCCCGCAGTCTACAATCTTCTTCCTCCTTGCGCTTGCGCTCTTCCTCTTCTCTCAACGCTCTAATCTGACCCTTTCCACCTCAGCAATTCTCTAGGCCATCTGTGTGTCGGTCTCGACATTGGCCATGAAAACGTTGAAGAAGACAGGGGTGTATAGCCATCGTTAAACTCGGAGCTGTCTACAGTCTCTATGCTGGCGTCGTCGATCTTGTCAGAAGAGCTGAAGTAGTCAACGATCTCAGTAGACGAGCAAGATCCAAGTGGCTGGAGCAGGACACCGACCTCCCTGTAGCCTGATCTGATTTGAGCCGAGACTAGATTAGATCGGGAACTACAGGGGGAAACAGATCTAGATCCAAATGTCACTTCGAGAAGGGGTAGAAGTCGCAAGGTGATTGTATGCCGGCGTCCTATCGAGGAGGCCACGCGAAGGAGTTTTTGTTGAAGATTCCCCCGAGCGATTTGAAGCCATCTCGAAGAAAGAAACTTTGGAGTAGATCTCGGCTGCGTTTGGGAGTCCAAATGGAGCCGAGTGGTTTTTCCGTCCCGACTGGTTCGAATCCGAGTCAAGGAGAAAAATGTTGCCGAAGTCGTCCATGATGAACTTGAGGCTACCGAAGCGAAACACCTGCCCAGGAGAGAAGACGAAGTCATCGATACCCGAAGGAGAATCCATCGCACTTGTCAGCGAGAAAACTTGATGCAGCCCCTACCTAGCGCGCCAACTGTCAAAACTAGAATTCGGCAATACGAAAAGTGGGTTGCGCAAAGTATCTAAGGTGGATGGGTGATGAGACAAGGGTTTATATAGGTTCAGGCCTTCTCGATAAGAAGTAATGCCCTACTCCTGTTTGGGGATTGTATCCGTTGGTTGTTGTATTGATCTGACGATCTTAGTTCCTTATATAGACGGAGGAGACAGGTTTATAAGATAGAGATTTAAGTTAATATGGTTTAAATCTCCTACAACTACTTTACAATCTTACCGAACTAGGACTACACGTCATTTCCTTGATACACAAGTAAACATAATACCCAAGTCTTAATTCTTTACATATTCTATATACATAATCTATCCCTTATAACTAGTCGGATAGTGTAGCCGTGTAGGTACATGGTAACCATAATCTTCACAGGTCTACTGGGTCTTCTTCAGCTTGAGAGATGCGCTGCAAGTAAGAAGGATAAAACAGTGAGCAAACAATCTCATCGACTAAAGACGGTTCCTTCTTTTGTGTGTGTCGTGGTGTTGTTGGTTATATGCACTTTGTGCAGAAGCTGAATGCTTTCTTTTGCCTAGTGAAATTACCATTATCTAGGAAATATAAATTAAAAGGCGGTTCTATTTCACTGGATGCTACTAAATTTTATAAACTAATTCATGGCAACCATGCCCTAGTAAAATATTTCATCTGTTGTAAAAGAAAATGTGATTCTCTTTCAAGCAGTGGTATACGTAAGGACAGTTTTTTTTTTCCTTTTTGAAGATTTGGTCAGAGTGCATTCAGTTGTAATTGGCACCTATACACGTGTGGGCCTTTGGATCCACTGTTGGCAAGCTGCAACTCTGCAGTCATGTATCAACCAAAAGAACATGTATAGAAAGGTCCTTCGGTGCAATGCAACACATATGAGACAGATATTAGCTATGGTACTACTATGTATATATGCACGGAAGTTTACTTAGAAACTAATCTGGGACTTACCGGAGTTGAACAATGGGAAAAATGTTAGTGGGAAAATTAAGCAAACAGTTAATTTCGTAGATACCCCTCAAAAAAAATAATTTCGTAGATATGGGAGACAATGTTTCTGTTCAGATTTCAAATGAGGCCTATGAACAATTGATAACAAGTGAAGAAAATCTCACATATACCTATTGATACAGTATCTTTTCCCTGTTGGTCGTGGCCCATCATCAAACACGTGCCCCAGATGAGCGTCACAGACAGCACACAGCACCTCAGTCCGAGGCATGAATATGATGGACATATCAAGCTTGCACTTTACATTATCTCCAATGGGTTGATAATATGACGGCCACCCAGTACCACTATCAAATTTGGTCGATGACCTAAGACCACCAGAAAGCAGTAATGCAGAATAATGAGCAGACTATAATACTATTGTTTTGGTGCAAATCGAAACTACTATCTCTAGCTTATATGAAAGAACAATCTTCTGCTCTGACATGACAATCAGGAGGAGTGCTTACTCAAAAAGAGGGGTGTCACAGCAGACACAATGGTAGATGCCCGGGGTTTTGGTGTTCCAGTATTCCCTGATTACATAACAAAAAACACAAGACCAAAATGACATGGTGTGCAACTACACATTATACTTGGATTAGAGTGTAAAGCAATCGTACCCAGTAAATGCTCTTTCTGTGCCCTTCTGCCGAGTAATGTAATACTGATCTTTTGTCAGGCGCTTCCTCCACTCCTCATCAGTCAGAGATGTACTGTAGTTCGGTTTACCTGCCTCAGAAGAAATGAATATTTGGCTATTAGTGAGAATTGAAACAATTGTTGGAACCTGGCTACATACAGATCTGGAGTACTTCAGAGTTAAGAGCGTATGATAAAAAAATATCTTCAAGCCAGGCGGCATTCTAAGCATTTGCTCCATAAGAAAGCAGAACATCAATGCATTATTCTCTTAAAGATTTGCTCCACATTGTGAACCCTGAAGATCAATTGTTCTAACAAACTATAAAAGAAGGAGCTGCTGGCATAGACAAAATCGATACTAGTCAGCTCAGTGACTCACTGCATACAAATGCTTGTAAGGCTCTACCAGGATATAGCAAGAATGCACAATTCTCTTAAGATTACCTTAGATTTGTAACTGATGTGTGTTTATACTATATGTTCTGTACTCTGAACTAAAACACAGAATTCTTTTCTTTCTTTCTTTCTTTTTTTTTTTTTGTCTTTGAGGTACACAGTCCGAAATTCACACCTATAAAGAATGTCCGCACTATTGACTGGTGAATACACTTGTGAGTAACATATAACTGTTTGAATGAAAATAGCTAAAACCACTCAGGATCTATGTAGCTAACTTATAAAAATGTCTTAGTTGCAAACTTGAGCGGGCAATAGGGGCTTCACTCCCGAATTACGGTCTAGTAATTTTCTAAAATGTTCTTAAATGCGGAAAGAATTAGACATAGAAACGGCCTACAGCAGATCTTTTAAGATCAATCAAACTCCCTCCTTGTTTGCATCGAATGCACATACAAACTAATCACCATTAATTCAATTTCTATTTCCACTCGCGAATAATTCCCTTGCATCCAAAGGAAGCAGGCAACAACGGGCTCCCACTAGGTAGGTAAAGAAGTTAGAAGGTGAAGCACCACACGGCACCTTGGGCTTGGGCTTGGGCTTGACCCTGCGGCGACGGAGACGACGACGACGACGACGAAGACGATGAAGCGGCACCCATGGCACGAACGGAGGCTCGCCTGTAGCTAGCACGGCTCCACGCCACACCACAGCAAGGCGCCAAGGGCAGGGCGGCGGCTGGGAGGCAGGAGGGGCGCGCCCGTGGACGTGCTCTGAAACTGGAGGAGGCAGCGGTAGCAGCCGCGTATTGCCGCATGGCCATTTTCTTCGGCTCGAGAGGAGTCGCGTCGTTTGGCGGACGGACCGACCAGCCGGGCGGATTTGCCTCTGCGAGACAGAGGGATTCCGTGGCTGGCGATGCCGAGACGTGGGTGAACTGGATCGGCACACGCAGAAGCTGCAGCAGGCACGAGCGTTCCAGTCTGCACTTCACTGGACCAGTCCGTTTCAATTGCCAAACAGGGGTCGCAACTCGCACGCCCACGCCGCCACGATCCATCATCCGGCCACCCGGGCTATGGATTGTGTGGCGTATCAAAATTTCTGTCACCAAATTCCTGCGTGAGCTAGATGCAAATAGAACTCTACGATCAAGCATTTATGTCAAAATTTGTATGGATTAACAGTTTTAGCTCAAAACATACGATCAAGCATTTCTGCAAATGTGTGTGTACTTTGTTCATAGAGTGAATTGCACCAGCGGTCCTTAAACTCATAAGCAGATTTCACCTAGGTCTACGAACTTACAAATCGCATATCAAGATCCTTTAACTTGGTTTATTGTATCATTCCGGTCCAAAACTTCATTTGACCGTGGTCTTGCCCACGTGGCATGCCACGGTGGACCATCGGTGGTCACATACAAGTGTAGAGACCAACCAATAGGTGGGGCCCACTAAAAAATCCCTTTTCTTTTTTCTCCTCCTTCCTGTTGCTGACGATGATGAGATCCTAGGGCCGCCTCTCCCCTCCTCTCCACCAACAACCCCCTATCCACCGGTGAGCTAGTGAGTTGGCTGTCGCTAACTCGACCTGCGCCCACGCAGGGTGAGAGAGGAAGCAGCCGCCCGGTGGAGGAGAAATGCTGGAAGATGGGGAATTATTTTTCTCATCTACTCCACTGACGGCAACGACGACGGAGAGGAGGGGAAGAAAGAGGATCCCCGGCCGCTTGAGGAGCCTCCTCGGTGGCCGCCATTGTTGACGGTCGTCGTAAACAAATTTCGACTGTCAATATAACTAAAATAATAGAGAATTAGCTTATACTTGCAATACATATTTGTTTTCAAATAATATAGTTCCACTTGTACAAGGAGAATAACATGTTGAAGGAATTTATCAAATAAAATAAAGAGAAAGTGGAGAGAACCTCACTCCTAAGCAAGCAAATGGATAAGGAGGGCCCACATGACAGGTGTAACCGCCGAAAACCGCCTAATCTGCCACAACCGTCATTGGGACCCACATGTCAACCACCCTGCCAAACTTGGGGGCCTATTGGGCTAGCTCAGGTTCGGCCAAACCCTAGCAATTGCGGCTCCAGCTGGCCTTACACGTGGGCGTCTAGGATCACATGCTGATGACGGTTACGAGGGTAAAATCGACATTTCGCATGCCAGTAACCGTCATACCGACCCTATAAAAAGAGGAGCTCACTTTACTTCACAACACACTCAAGCAAGCTTAAATTCCTCTTCATACGTTAGTATTAGTATTTTAGTGCTAAGTGGAGTAGAATATAATAGTATTCGGAGTCCTCGGAGTCTTCGGAAGAGTTTTGGTATGGCTCAAGCAACTTTTGTATTCTCTTCTATAATACTTTCGATATTAATGAAATACTCTTCTATATATATCTTTGGTTCTTACTTTATATCTGTGGCGTACCAATTGTGTGGGTAGCCTACTAGAGAGGTGCAATGGTGCGGGTTTAATGTCTAATTTATCAATTGCTCTATGTCATGTGCACGGGTGTAGAGTAGTATTTAGTAATGTAAGCATCGTGCTTAGATTATTAAATATCATTAATTGGGCATATATCCTACGGGACAGTAGAGATGGGCCGTTGATAGTGACAGCTCAGTACGGATATTCCTTCACGTTAGTATATAATCCTAAGACAAATTATTGGGGAGGATACTCCTCCGTATTTAGCCCCAGTTGGACGGCCATGACGGGTTATCGTAAGGAACTCGGCAACCCGAGGTGGTCTCTCGAAGTACCAGGAGGGCACTGTTAGGGGGTATTGGCCACACGATTGTATACTAGCAGATGTAAACTAGGATTTGAGTGGATACTAGAAGTATAGGAATTGAATGCTTTCTCTTTCTTCTTTCACTTAGTTAGAATTACTTTATTATGAGGATTTGATCAGCTTCGTGTCACTCTACCCCTAACTTAACCCCTGCCTAGACTTTGACAATTACAAGTAATATATGTATAAAGTGCATTAGCAAAGTTCACTCTTATTATCTTCCCTTGGGATTAAAAATATGTTACCTTGGAATACTTCTGGGCGAAATGCTACAATGGTATATCCGTGCACTTGCAGATTACTTCTGTAATCATAAATATACCAGGACTATTTCTGGTGTCATTGCTGGGAATGAATATTTCTAGTAATGTCGTTAAGAAATACCAACAGTGTGGCTGTACCGGGATAGTGTAGGTGGCGACCGGAAGGCCGCTGCTACGCCGCAAGTGATCGCCGGTGACCCCTTCAGGATCAAGCTGGCGTTCTTACTGCTACGACTACTTCCCCTACGCCAATGATCGCTGGAGCAGTTCGAGGGACTTCACTAGGGATGGCAATCGAGCGCGACAGGCACAGGTAGTGCCTACCCATACCCGTGCCCGTGAGATTATTTGTACCCATGAGTATGCCCATTACTACATTACGGGTAAGGATTGTTGCCCATGCCCATCGCCCGTGGGCGTGCCCGTTTACCCGCCACAACAAAAGCAGTGGAACAAAAAGTCTACAAGCTTCTAAGTTCGAATCGAACTTAAAACATCAAATATTCTCTGCCTTGGTGTAGTGTCTCTCCTCTGGTGGCGATAGAGGAACGGGGAGAGAAATAAAAGGGAAACCGTAGAAAACAAAGAACGTGGCTTATGTATCCTAGTGGATTTTGCTCCTAGCCTACATGTAAGTTAGATTTCGCGGGTAAACGAGCAAAGCGGGCATGGGTAGTGATTACCCATACCCATGCCCATTTACCCATCGGGCATAGCTTTTGACCCAATAAGAAACCCATGGGTATAAAATGGAGAACAAACCCAACCCTAATAGGGTTTTTATCCACGGGTAAACGGGCAAATGGGCACAATTGCCATCCCTAGACTGTGCCCTCTATTTCCACTCCGGCTGACGGCATTGCAGGGGGTACAAGGAAAAGCGCATCAATGGCTTCAAACAACGGTTAGTAACCCTAAGAATTCCGTATAAGGGTGATCATATTTAGACTTAGCACTCATGTTAGTAGATTGCAAAATTTACATTTAGGAGTACACATTTCTGGTTGTATAGTTAAGGGACCTAAAAAAATCTCGCTAATAAGTGAGGACCTCCGGTGAACTTATTTCCACGCAATATACTAGGAAGCGGGCCAGGCTGTTCCGGCAGGCCCAGCCGCCCAGGCGTGCCGATGCCTCCGGGGTCCGGGCCACCGTAAGCGGGTACGTGTCCACTGTCCAGATTCATCCACACCTGACCCAGGCACGCAGACAAGTCTAGGTTCGCCGTCGTCCTCTTCTTCCCGACGCTTCATATAGTTGCCTCGTCGGCGTGCACGATCCCCCGCCGATCAAGCTAGCCGGCCAGCCAGCGAAGCAGCTCCGGTGCTACTTCTTGCCTATACCTCGCAACTTCTCTCATGGCGGCGGCGGGGAAGGAGCCGAGCAGGGTTCTGGTCATCGGCGGCACGGGCTACATCGGCCGGTACATCGTCGCCGCCAGCGCCCGGGAGGACCACCTCACCTCCGTCCTCGTCCGTGACCCGGCGCCGGCGGACCCTGCCAAGGCTGCCGTCCTCCAGGGCTTCCGGGACTCCGGAGCCACCCTCGTCAAGGTCAGCTGCCGCCGCTCCTTCCTCGTTCTTTCTTTTCCCCATTTCGTTTCCTGTTCATATGATGAATTCTGCATTGTATTATCCATGGTGAGGAAGTAGTAATGGGACAAGTGATTTGGTTTCTTCTATCTGTCAACGAGGATTGATTTTTTAATAGATTTGTGAAAGGGAAGGAATGGGAGTTCCAAAAGTCATCCAACAACCTTTTCAACCTGTTCATTTCAGTAAATAAGATAAGAAAACCAGTGTGGTGATACGTGGATTAGTAGAATACTATCTCCATTTTTAATAGATAACGCCATTAACTAATGTCCATTTAAAAAGATTACGTAATACAAAAATTTTAAATAAGACGCATGGTGAAACATGTCCAAAAGTTAATGACGTCAACTATTAAAAAACAGGGGGAATAGTAAAATGTTCAGAACCAAGTAGAGGTTATGGGGTTTAAATCATTGCTTTGAAACATGACTCAAAGTAACACTTTTAAAAAGAAACTGCTTGGACTTTCAAGATTTCGTCAGTGTTCAAGCCACAAACTAATTGTCTCAGATGCAGACAGATGTTCAAGTTAAAGCTTGAATTCTGGTTTTAACTGGGTTGTCTCACTGCGTAGTGTGTTATGATGTACTAATGTGCAAAAAAGATCTTCTGAAAGCTCGTGGTCTAGTACAGGTAAAATGTCATAGAGCTGATTGTTTATATGCCCTTCTTGATAGTAAGTGCAGTTGTCAGATTAAACAGCAATGATATATCTCAGGTTCCACAATGATTAGTTTATGCCTCATGGTATGATTTGATTTGATGCTGACATATAAAAGTTATTCCTTTGCTGGATAATTAGGGAGATCTTTATGGCCATCAAAGTTTGGTGGCAGCCATCAAATCTGCTGATGTGGTTATCTCGGCTGTGGGTTACGCGCAACTAGCAGATCAAACCCGTATTATTTCTGCTATTAAAGAAGCAGGGAATGTGAAGGTGACCACCTAAACTTACATTACAAACATTTCATGGCTGTTATACTTCAAATTTCTGTATGCATTGAAGAGTATGTCGTTCATCTATCATGACTTGTGATGTTGCTTTGTGCATTAAGATAGCCTTCATGGATGATTTTGAATATTAAGTTGTGATATCACTAGCCTTGTTTGGTACAAATAACCCTGATTCTAATTAATAGAGGTTAATATCTGTTTTCTCTTCCCACACAATAAAGCTCTCACATGCAAACAATTTAATGCTGGATGTATTTTTTTATATTTTCTCGAAACTGTGGTGAGCTTGCTCATTTGAAGAATCCTTGAAAGGTGGCTTAACTATCTAGTTTCCATCATTCCTTTTGATTAATGTGGATAGTATTGTGCAGAGATTCTTCCCTTCAGAGTATGGTAATGATGTGGACCATGTACATGCAGTTGAGCCTGTGAAATCAGTGTATGCTACAAAAGCTCGTATAAGGCGTGTAATTGAGGCTGAGGGGATCCCATACACATATGTCTCCTCGAACTTCTTTGCTGGTCGTTTCTTGCCAAGTCTGGCACAGGCCTGGATCAAGGGCCTTCCAACCGACAAGGTTATCATCCTTGGTGATGGAAATGTAAAAGGTAAAACTGATCATGTGTGCTTATTATGCTTACCGTGTGTTGTTTTACTGCAGAAGATCTCTCTTTTTTCAACGAGATATAAATTGAACAAGAAAAAAATACGGACACATTGCAATGCATATATTATTTTTTTTATTTTGTCAAAAACAGGAGTCTTTGCCACAGAGGAGGATGTGGGTACCTACACTATTAAAGCTGTCGATGATCCAAGAACCCTGAACAAGATCTTGTATCTCAGGCCATCAAGCAACATTTTGTCTCACAACGAGCTCGTCTCACTCTGGGAGAAGAAGGTTGGCAAGACATTTGATAGGGTGTACATCCCAGAAGATGAAGTCCTGAAGAAGATTCAAGGTGAGAATCAGCCATGTTCTCTCAAGTGCAATACTTATGTTCAGTAGATGCTTATCCCTATTTTTTCCTGACATTTGACTTTAATTCAGAATCCCCAGCACCGTTGAATGTCGTACTGTCAATCAACCATTCTGTCTGGGTGAAGGGGGATCACACCAACTTTGAGATCGAGCCTTCATTTGGAGTTGAAGCTACTGAACTTTACCCCGATGTGAAGTACACCACTGTGGATGAATACCTGAACAGGTTCCTTTGAAATCTGTACAAATCCTACAAGGCTCGAATATATAAAATATGGAATAGATATTAGACAGTGAAAGTTGTGTTTTTCAATAAGCAAAATTTAATTTTGTACAAAACGCTCTAGAGTGTAACTTATTGAGAACAGTGATGCTGGTGCTGTCTTTGCTGCCACCGCCAGATTCATTGCCGTAGGTGGTTCTTTCAAATATACTCCCTCCGTCCCAAAAAAAAACCCAATCCTGGGTTTGAATCTGGACATACACTATGTCCAGATTCAAACCCAGGATTGGGTTTTTTATGGGACGGAGGGAGTATGCAAGAAGGTGGTTCTTTCAAAGCTCAGCTGAGGGAATATATGCAAGAAGATGGTTCTTTCAAAGCTCAGTTGAGGGGACCTCTCAGTTCTGGAGAGGGCTCCACGAAGTGAAAAATTTAGTGTAATATATGTGTTGTGAGAGGAATGTGAACAATGGGGAGGCACAATTCTAGGAATATGTGTGGATGGGAGAGTTGCTTCTTTCGGTAGGCTTGTTCATGAATTTCTGTAGTCCAATCAATATTTTCTTTTTAGAAAAAGGTATTTGAAGTAAGAATGTCTTATTTGAAGCATGCTATACTAACTAACTAATTAATGGCATGTGGCCTTATTGCTGATGGTCATGTACTCATACGTGTTAGCTGCTTCAGAGAAAGATCCAGAAATGAAGTGAAACCACAATGATTTGGCACACAACTTTTTTGAATCAGATGTAGATGTTCAAAATTGAGAGTGTACTGATGCCTCAATCATGTTGATAGGTACCCTAAAAAATACTGTTAATAGTTTGATACACTGGAAAGCGAGTATAATTGAGGTTACCGTATTTGTAATTTGTGATATATTGGCATATGCATCTGGTGAGAAACAAAGAGAAAATATGTATGCCTCAAGCTAGAACACGATAAAGTACCAGAAGACAATCACCTTATTAGAAGAGAGATGTCCTTGCACTTAGTAAAATTCATCGAGTGTTGTTATGTAGTGGGTAGTATTCCGATGTACCAATAAATCTTCAGAGCCATCTATATATACAGCAAACCGATTAACATTGTGCGTGCTCTCGCGATAGCCTAAACGAGTGACCCCTCCTTTAATCAACTAGATGGATACCCCGCACGTTACTGCGGGAGGATTGTGTGATAATATAGTAGATATGAGTTCTAAAATTTTCTCTTTTTTTTTACCTTTATACAACTGTTGGTATTTCTTAACGATATTACTAGAAATATAATTCCTAGCAATGGTGCAGAAATATTTCTGGTATATTATGGTTACAGAGTTCATCCGCAAGCGCACGGATATACCATTCTAGCATTTCACTTTAGAGTATTTCAAGGGTATCGTATTTGTTTAATCCCGTGGTAAGATTATAATAGAGAGAACCGTACTAATAATTTATATATTACTTGTAACAACCAAAAGTCTAAGCATGGGTTAATATAATTTAGAGGGTAGAGTGGTACTAAGTAGAAGCATTTATACTCTTATTCACAATTATCTAAGCTAACTGGAAAGAATATAGAAAGATCTTATTCCTATACTTCATATTATACATACATATTATACATACATCCTAGTTATATCCTTACTTATCTAATACCATCTTTCCGATGCTCTCCTGGTGCTTCGAGAAGCCATCCCTGATTGCTGAGTTCCTTACGACAATCCGTCATGACCATCCAACCGGAGCTAAATACAGAGGAGTACCCTCCCCAGGAAATTAACTTAGGACTATATACACGCGCGGAGGAATACCCGTATTGAGCTGTCACCATCAGCGGCCCACTTCGCTTCCACAGCATATAATCCTAAATGATGATATCCAGTAATTTAAACACTACGCTTAAATTACCAAATACTACTATAATATCATCGTCATGACATAGAGTCATCGTATACACGATCATTATACCCACACCATTGCATCTCCCAGATAAGCTAGCATTATAATAAATATAACTTGCATATATAATAAAGTTGGTATTCATATACTCGGAAAGTAGTACAATACCAAAG
This sequence comes from Oryza sativa Japonica Group, assembly GCF_034140825.1. Lineage (NCBI taxonomy): Eukaryota > Viridiplantae > Streptophyta > Magnoliopsida > Poales > Poaceae > Oryza > Oryza sativa. The sequence continues at coordinate 16,576,847 of NC_089040.1, forward strand.
TAGTATAAAGAAGAATATTCTAAATAAAGTACAAGTCTTACATCCATAAGTCTGATTCTCGACATCGTCCGATTGATTGATCGTCTATTTTGATGTCGATTCTCCTCCATTCTAGGTTCATTCTTTGCAAGAGGTTAGTAATCCTAAAGCTAGTGGAATATTTATTATTAAACGTAAATATGCATTGCAAGCATAACTAGTTCTCCTTTATTTTGGTAGTATTGATGGTCAAAACTAATCGCTAATGACCGTCAACAACAACCGTCCTAAAATTTTCTTTCTTACCTACTATACAATTATTTTTTTCATGTGTTTATCTATTCTTATACTTTTATCAATTATCTTGAGGTTATAAATGATTACGTTGTATGGTGTGCCTTTTGGGGGAAGAGACGCAATTTACACCCTTGATGAATCATCCAAAGGCTAAAAACAATTAAGGTGATGTGGCTTCATGAGAGAAGAGAGAATTAGCATTAACTACACTTGGTGGGGATGAACTTTATAGATATATAGGATCAGTGCACATACGACCACAAGCTCCTTTCTAAAAAGGTCACCGCGCAACAAGAAAATGGACATTTGGCCACATTCAAAAAGTGGTTTCGCTAGAATGCCATTCCGAAAACGTGTTTCGCTAAAATGACAATATGAAGCGCGCAATCACAGCCACTTTGCCATTTTCTCCATTTTCATCATTTTCAATTCCATTTTCACTGGAATTCGGCTTGGAGGGAGCGGGGGAGGCGGAGGTGGTGGGAGATTGGGGCGGCGGTGACGACTTCGTCGGTGGTAGTGCTGGTGAGGAAGGCCGCCGCGGAGAGCCACCACGGTCTTGGGCAGCCGCATCCGCCGCCGGACGGCGCCGTCCTCTGCCGACCACTTCTCCGACAACGGGCACAGGCGACGGCGCGACCTCTGGTGCCCGCTGCCACCACCTTCCCCGATGATGACGAGCTTCGGCTAAGTTGATAAGGGGCAATTTTGTCTCATCACCTAGTAGAGGAGAGAAAATCTTTTTGAAAATGAATAAAATGATAAAAATGGCAAAGTGGCGGTAGACGCACGCTCCATATTGGCATTTTATCGAATCGCGTTTTTGAGATGATATTATAGTGAAACCACGTTTTAAACATGGCCAAATGTCCATTTTCTGCCGCGCAACCCTCCCCAGTCCCCGCACACGCCTTCTCGTGAGAATGAACCGTGTGTTGTGTGTGCTTTTCCTACTGGGCCGATATGAAGCCCATAAACACCACGAGAGGAAAAAAACATATGGGGAGCTAGGGTTCCACCTCGATCCAAAATCCAATGGACAAAATAATATTCATAAAAAAAGAAGTACAAACAAGAGTCAAAAGCAAATAAATAAGCTCCATCCTGAGACCTAAAAATGCCTCCTAGTTTCAAGCTTATGTACATTCCATCACAAATTTCATCTCCTTTTCTGATACTAAAAAAAATGGTGGGAAAAAGGCAAGTTATATAGGGAGAAAGTTATTTCTAAATTATGTAAAAGTTACTCCCTAGAAATATATAAGTTACTTTTCAAACTAGTTTAACTGACTTCCAAAAGCCCTGAAAAGACTGCATCTTCTAACATGAAAAAAAAAGGTTATGTTACTCGTTTTGCATCTCTTCATGTTTATTTGTTTATACTGGCAAATACTCCCTCTGTCTCATAACGTAAGACTTTATAGTATTCCATATCTATATAGATGTTAATGAATCTAGACACATATGTATGTCCAAATTCATTAACATCTATATGAATGTGGGCAATACTGGAAAGTTTTACGTTATGAAACGGAGGAAATACATATCTACGGTAGGGATAATAGTTACTTCCTAGAATCATATAAGTTACTTTTGAATAACACATATTTAGCATCATAATATCTTGCTTATTACCTATATAGAGTATTAGAAAAGAAAATCTGAGATAAGTTTACTCAATGAAAACCATCCATATCTGTCGACGAGTGATACTAGTAGACCGGATGATTAGGGTATTGGGATACATTGGAACGAGGATCTAGGTAACACGACATCAAGCAAGTAGAAGACAAGGATTATACTGGTTCAGACCCCTTATCAGGTAATAGCCCTACTCTAGGGGATTGATGATGGAAAACTACAGATTACAATGGAAGTAGACGAAATCGATGATACCGATAAGATCGTAGTCGAGGTATTCGACGAGATCTCCTGGCAACTTGGCTTCGCGTACTCTGGCTTCGTAAACTATGGTGGGTGTGTTGGCGATGAGATTCGATGCCTTGCACCCCTCCTTGGGGGTCCCTTTTATACCGTGGATTATCTTGATCTCCAAGTAAGACTCGGAGACATTGGATCTTATACGATATAACAGAAACTCTATCCTCTCCGAGCAGGACTTTGGAAATTGCTTGGCTCGTAGAGATATTTTCCATAATCTGTAACAAATTCCTACGGCGTACACGGGAACAATCGATGTACGTGAAGGTATGCCATATCCGTATATTTTATAACTCATAGGATATAAGGTATGCCTTATCCGTAACTATGACAATATCTTTAACATATTGACATCAAATCATGCACACAAAGCGCAAAAAAAAATGCATCGTGAGACTCCGATCCTTTTATTCCTAAAATATAAAGGATTTTGGAAGAATATGATATATTTGTAAACTAGATAGTGTGTCACATCCCTCCAAAATCTTTTATACTCTCTCCATTAAAAAATATAAGGGATTTTGGGTAGATGTGGAATGAGTTGGAACATACTTCATGTCTAGATTTATTGTATTAGAATTTGTCACATCCATCCAAAATTTCTTATATAATTGGACGGAGGGAGTACTTTCCATCAAAATCTTCATTTATTTATTTTATAGGATCATACTCCCTCCGTTTCATATTATAAGTCATTTGATTTTTTTTCTAGTCGAACTTTATTCCGTTGACCGATTTTATAGAAAAAGTTAACAATATCAAAAATATAAAATTAGTTTTATTAAATTTAACAGTAAATATAGTTTGATAATATGTTTATTTTATGTTGGAAAAAGTATTATATTTTTCTATAAACTAGAAAAATCGCCCGTGCGTTGCAACGGGTAAAGATGTTTTTTCAATGATATACTAAGAGCTGAGTAAAAAACTGAAAATATTGGGATCACTATACATTATAATTGAAAAAGGTAATGAAAATTTTAATATTGGGATCGCTATATATTACAATTAAACAAGTTAATGAATATCTTTTCTGGGTTTTGGCCGAAAGCCTTCCTTCCTTTTAGCCCTAGGCAAGTCCGCTACCTCCCTCCGTTTGGCCTACTTACCTCCATTTGGTCTGCTTCCTTCGACCCATCAAATCCCTCCCTCCATTTGGCCTGCTTCATTTGACTCATCAAATCCGGCCGAATCTTTCTCGATCACCCAAAATTGGTTGATGATTTTTTATCCACTCGATCTCCTATTTCCCTTTTTGTCCCAAAATCAGAGCGTAAAACTGGCGATAATTAAAAACGATAAGGGAAAATCGCCGTCATTATCGACAACTGTTAGATTAAATCTGACCAAATAAAATAAAGCTGGGAAAATCATGGAGAAAATGATAAATGAGGAGTGGGAATCGATTTTTTTTTGCAATCAAATTAGAGTAGAAAACACACGATTGATATGGCGTCGGTGCAGCGCCAGGGTTCAACTCGGGAGACGTGCACAGAATAAATTGGATTAAAAAACTGAGTGAGAAAAACCAAAAGGGAGAAAATAACCGGTGACAAAAAAGTTGACGAAAAAACCAAAAGGTCCGGGAGGGGCGGTGAACAGATCGGATGTAAAAAACGGAAAAAAAATAATAGCACGTGCGGGAAAAAAAAACTCTTTCGCGTGAAAGAAAAAGTCAGAAAAATACCGGTGAAAAAAAACCAAACGGAATTTTTTTTACTGGCGAGATTTTTTTTTTCCTTTTTTTCAATGGAGTCGGACGATTTTTTTTTTTCAATTTTTACTGACGCGCGGCAGAAGCTTTTTTATCGCTTCTGAGTCGGACATTTTCTTTTCCTTTTTTTACCTTTTTAGTCGCACTATTTTTTCCTTTTTTTGCTCGGCCTTTTTTTTCCTTTTTTTTTTACTCGGACCTTCTATTTTACCGGCTATGGAATTTTCTCGTACTTTTTAAGTAGAGATAGAAATTAAGACCGTAACATAAAATTAAAACCATATTTGATATACCAAAGTACCGGAAAAACATTTTTAATTTTTATAATAGTAGAGATTTAAGTTAAACTTAAAAAAATTGACTAATAAAATACTTCATCCGTTTTATAATATAACACTTTTTAGTGTTGTCCATATTCACTTAGATGCTAATGAATTGTATACATATAGATTCATTAATATTTATATAGATGTGACAGTGCTAGAAAGTCTTTCGTCGTGAAAGGTGTGGGGCCAGTGTCCTGACACGAGTGCCCTGGGCCTGCAGCTCCTCCGTCTCAGGCGACGTCGGAGGCAGAGCTCCAGTCCTCGATCGTCTGCTCGCTGCTCCGGCGGGAGGACGAAGAGGAGCGGCGGGGTTGGGGGTGCTCCCGCCTGCCCGCCCGCCGGCCAGCCAGTACCCTATGGCAGCAGCTTCCCTACTATGCCATGTTATTGCTAGATCCGCCCCTGCTGGCCGGAGCCGCCGCTGCCTCCTCCACTCCGACCCCCACACCGCGCACCCCCTCCTCGTCGCCTTCTCCCGCCTCTGCGCCCACGGCCCGCTCCGCGACGCGCTCGCGCTGCTCCCGGACCTCGCCGCGGCCGGGCTCACAGCGGACCCCGTCGCCGTCTCCCGCCTCATCAAGCTCTGCGTCCGCCACGGCACACCCAGCGATGGCCGCCTCATCCACCGCCACGTTTTCGGCGGCGGCGATGTGGCGGCGCCCTCCTGCAGCAGCCTCTTTGTCTCCAACTCCCTCGTCTCCTTGTACGCCAAGTTCGGCCTGCTCGACGACGCACTCAGGCTGTTCGACGGAATGCCGCACAAGAATGTCGTGTCCTGGACGACCGTCGTCGCTGCGCTGGCCAATGCCCGCGGGAGGAAGGAGGACGCGCTGCGGCTTTTTGTGGCCATGCTCAGGGACGGAGTGGCTCCCAACATGTACACTTTCTCGTCCATTCTGGGTGCTTGCAGCACGCCCAGGGTGCTCGCGGCGATGCACGGGAGCATCGTTAAGGTTGGGTTGGATTCGGATGTGTTTGTGCGGAGCTCCTTGATTGATGCGTATATGAAGTTTGGAGATTTGGACGGTGGGCGTCGTGTCTTTGACGAGATGGTAACACGTGATTTGATCGTGTGGAATTCGATCATTGCAGGATTCGCGCAGAGCGGGGATGGTGTCGGGGCGATAGAGCTTTTTATGAGGATGAAGGAGGCTGGGTTCTTGTCCAACCAGGGAACCTTGACCAGTGTTCTCCGGGCATGCACTGGTTTGGTCACACTTGAGGTGGGGAGGCAGGTTCATGCTCATGTTCTCAAGTATGACAAGGACCTGATTTTGCATAATGCACTTCTTGACATGTATTGCAAGTGCGGTAGCCTGCAGGATGCAGATGCCTTGTTTGGCAGGATGCCTCAGAGGGACGTGATCTCTTGGAGTACCATGATCTCTGGTTTGGCACAGAATGGGAGAAGCATTGAGGCATTGAAGGTTTTTGACATGATGAAATCTGAAGGGCCTAGACCAAACCACATAACTATGGTTGGAGTTCTCTTTGCATGCAGCCACGCCGGTCTAGTGGAAGATGGTTGGTACTACTTTAGTTCAATGGAGAAACTCTTCGGTATTCAACCTGAGAGAGAACACTGCAACTGCATGGTCGATCTACTTGGTCGGGCAGGGAAGCTTGATGATGCTGTGAAGTTCATCCATGAGATGAACTTTCAGCCGGACTCAGTTATATGGAGGACTCTTCTTGGGGCTTGCAGGATGCACAAAAACGCCGATCTTGCAGCATATGCAGCAAAAGAGATCCTTAGACTGGAGCCTGACGACCAAGGTGCCCGCATATTATTGTCAAACACGTATGCTGATTTGCGACAATGGGCAGATGCTGAGAAGTCGTGGAAGATGATGAGAGACAGAGGGGTAAAGAAAGATCCTGGGCGAAGCTGGATCGAGCTGGGTAAGCAGGTCCATGTTTTCATTGCTGGTGACTTGTCTCACCCATGTTCAGAGAGTATAATTCAAGAGCTGAGCCGACTTTTCAGCAGGGTCACAAACCTCGGTTATACCCCCCAGACAGAGTTTGTGTTGCAGGATCTGGCAACTGAGCAGAAGGAAGATCTATTGAAATATCATAGTGAGAAGCTGGCAATAGCATTTGGAACGATGAACGCGATGGAAGGGAAGCCCATAAGGATCATGAAGAACCTCAGGATCTGTGGTGACTGTCATGCATTTGCGAAGCTCGTCTCCAAGAGCGAAGGCAAGGTGATCATCATCAGGGACCCTGTTCGTTTCCACCATTTCCAGGATGGAGTTTGCTCCTGCAATGATTACTGGTAGGGATGACCGGCACTGTCCCCCATTCGCAAGGTGCAACGAAGGTTAGCAGTGAGTAGTGACCACATCAAAGGTCTGATTTGAAAATGTCTCCAAAAATGTCCTGTCCGTGTGCTATTGGCTGGATGCACATACATGTCAGCATACAGCACTGGACAACATGTACGGTTGTACATGTTACTCCTATCACATCAACTCCATATGTTCTCCTACAGCTGATCCTGAGCCACATCTAGATTTCAGTGGAAGTCTGAAAGAGGAGCGTGAGAAAGAAAGAGCTAAGCTAGTCGAAAGGAGGAAAAAGAACAAGGACGGAATGCAAAAAAAGGGAGAGGAGAAAGAGAAAGGCAGGAATAGAAACCGCAGCCATAGAAAAGAGAAGGCCTGCTGGCCAGCCTTCTTCCCCCCTCTTCCAGCTCATCCAAGCCAGCAGTTGTCAATCATTTTCCCCCCGACTTGGAATCTCTGCAAAACACATGCACCTATAGGCAAGTCAAAAGACATTTCATTATCTACTGTATGTATGTTCTTGGAAAGAAAGTTTGCTTTGGATATACATGCTAATAATATCTTGATGCTTAGCAAACAATAATATTTGGTACTCCATTTTTTCATTCTTGCCATATGTTTGTATTCAGCCAAGTTAGGTCAATATGCTTGAATTCTGGGTGGAGATTATTGTGGGTAAAAAAAAAATGTCAAATGCATGTGATGTATGGGTATCTCCACAGTTAGCCTAGGGGGCTCATATAATTTGACAATGAGTATGGTTTCCAGGAATAGCTCATGTTGTCAAATTGATTCAAAGTACCTATCCTAATATCCTATATGCATAAAGCCTCTTGACATGTTGGTTAATTATTTTCCTAATCTAGGGGAGAGCATTATGATGTAATGTAAACTCTATAAGGTAAAGCAACTCAGAGCATCAATTATCTTGGAGTTGACGGGACACCAGCAGTTTTTGGTGAAGTTGACAACCAATATGCCATGATGGTTATTTATCTGAACCAGCTGAAGGGCTACAGAGTCCACCCCAGTAGCAGAAAATGTGCCCTTTGTCCAAAGATGATAGGACTCCTGTTAGGGATCTTTCAAGTAGAATTGCTGGGATGTGTTAGATTGAACAAATAACAGTTGATAGCGTAAAAGAACAAAAATAAAGAAGTTTGCCTGTGGCCTAGGGGATTCAAATACTTTAGTCCATGTTTAATCTCTTCCCTCTTCCCATCAGGCTTGAATGCTTGATCCTCTGAGAACCACAACACAAATGTCTCCGTGCCATCCTATTTAGCTTTGCATATGCTTCTTAACATCCCAAGATCTACGATAGATGAGAGAACCACCATCAAGCATACCATTTCAGTACAGCAAAGCCCTGGAATTATATTACCAAGTTGTCAAGTTAAATACGCTATGTGTTCCTGCCATTTTTTTTTTACTTCTTTGAAGTTAGTGTTCATTTTATGTTTTTGTATTTCTACCATAATTCATCTGAATTCTCTTTGACAGGTTCAAGGGAAGTGGCTGTAAGGTCATACATGGTGCGTATAATGATCCATGTGTACCCTGCTATGTAGTTGTTATGACTTCTGAGATGTGCTTGGGTATCGGACATGGTTAATGGCTTGTTTCAAGTTTCATATAATTTCAAGTTTCAAGTTATGATAAAACAGTGATAAGATCATTGCCAGTTAAGACTGAAATAATGTGCTGAAAGTTTGTCTAATTTTTGTGAAAACTGAATCCCGAGGGCTCTTCTTCCTCTGCTATTGATTTTGAAGGTTATTGTAACCATCTGTTGATGAACAACGACATCATGAAGTTAACAGAGTATCAGTCTCCTAACAAAACCAGTAAAATGAGTTCTGTTATTTGCCTTTTCTTTCTAACGCAGAGCCTGTTTATGAGCCAACTTCATAAATTACTAGGCTTTCCTGGATGATCGGCCTGTTACGAATTTGTGTTGCGCAGCATGATTCTATCACTTGGTAGTTCTTTCCTTCGTGAAGGTGTCTACTTGACTTGTTGGAGTCTGCTTCTGTGGATTTAGATAACTTTCACCCGCATCCAGATTCCATTTCTTCCTGTTATGATAGCATGCATATCACATGTACTCCCTTGTCCCTCCTCATAAAGTCTGTTGTTCTAGCAAGTCAAAAGCGAATTAAACAAGAGATTCAAAAAATCAGAGCAACAAGAAGAACAGAGTATTATTGATTCGGTTACTGAAACGAGGGGGAAAAAAAGTTGAACTGACACTATAGATAAACAAACAAGATTCTCTCTACAAACAAAATAATAATGTGATCTACAGAATCCTCCCCCAACGAGGCGATCAGGATCCCTCTGATCCAGTGAATAGTGAATTCCATTCCATGTGATGCGACGTGGTAACGCGGGGAAAACCGCGCTACGAAATCCAGCAAGCGGTCCACAGTGCGACTGTGCGAGCCCGCGAGTCCCCTTCATTCCAAATCAAACGATGCAACTGCAACGGAGACAGATTTATCTATTAATAACTGAAGTCTCAATCTCAACTCTCCTCTCTCTGTCTTTCTCTCTACCCACCCGCTACCAATCCCCTTCGCTCCGCTCCACTCCTCCGGATCTCCGCCCCGCCCCTTCCATCTCCGGCGCCGGCGAGAATGGAGCTGCTCTGCATCGGGACGGCGGACACCAAGCTGGACGAGCTGCTCTTCCTCGCCGCCCGCCTCCGCTCCACCCTCGCCGCCACCTCCTCCGCGCAGGTGGGCTGGCGCTGCTCTCTCGCCCTTCTGCTCTGCTACTCAATTTGGTTCCCGCGCGAGATGTAGACTCCTAGGGAAATAGGGGAATAGGGAGTAGGAGCTCTATATCGGTCCCCTCACTTTGTTAATGAATCTCTATTAGGGGGGAATGAGTTAGTGCTGGATGTTACGGGATGTGATCGTCTAGGATTTGCGGCTTATACAGTGATTGGGGAGAATTATCATGGTAATTAGCATGTTCATAGGTTATGCAATCATTATATATTACTTTTGTGCTTAGTATTGAGAAATGATAATGCCTCCTCACTAGTCTTGAAAAGATGTTTATTATTGTAGAATTATGCGTTATTTAAGGGTGTTTAGTTTTGGGATTTTTACTCATAATAATTTAATCAATCCATAGTGTTGTATTAATTGTTTTTCATTTCTCTATATCCTTGCTTAGTCGGTTAAGCGTTATCTACACTTACAATGTACCATCCCTTTTGGACCAACCAGAAAACCATGTACCGTCCCATGCACAATACCGAACATAACTCATCATGTACCATCTTATAGAACTTCTAAGGAATGTGATTGTTCAACATTGTTGTAAGAACACATTTCTGAAAAACTTCCAGCTATGATATACACAAAGCAAAGTTTCAGAAGTAAGAAAAGCTGGTGAGGAATTTTAAGAAACAATTTTTTTGCCACTGAAAAACAGCAGGTTGATAGAAAAAAAATTACAAAGTATCTTACAAATCGGGACTAAACATTATTTGGATATATGAATTAGCAAAATGCCACAATTCATTTAATGGAGGCTGTAGTGTTTTTTTTTTTTTTGAAATAGATGGCAGGAGCTCTGCTTATTCATTAAAGAGGAGTAGAATCAACAACATTACACAAATAACACTTATCCTGGGCTGCAGACTTAGTTGAAAACCGCAAAGATACCCTTAACACACTATCACTTCTCTCACAACGCACACTGCCCCAACCATGCCATGCCACGCGACAGCTGTACTAGCCCAAGGAAATGTGCATGCTTGTGATAGTGAGTGCCTGCTTATAGATCAAAGTGGTGACTTTGAGGGTGAATGGCTATGGTGACTCTTAGACTGGTGGTGGCAGCATCAGCATGGCCTCCATAGCAATGTGGGACTGCCATGCCCTGCTTGAGCATATTGTTTGCCATCACCATGGCCTTCTCAAGCATAACCCTCATCTCAATTGGCAGCAATGGCTCTATTAAATGGAGGATCTTGGGTATCTTGGCAGCGAGATCATGGATGATTAATTGCTCTGATACCGAATACTATGATTACTAGATTCATGAAAGGTACTCTTCGCTGGGATGATAGCTAGGCGACGTTGGGGAAGAATTAGTTCCTTTGTTGCTTTTTCCTGGATAATGAGAGGTGGCCACCATAATGCCATATATAGTGAGCCTCTTGATTATTTTATATAATAGATAAGGATTATAACATAAGGTAGCTAATTCTTATAAAATGGAAATTAGAGATAATAGAGCCAATCCTTTCTTTGTGCCATATGCCTGGCCTTGTCTTGCACATGCTGTACGGATAACCATTGTTGTGTTACATATCGGAATGGAAAATTGTCTGCACATGTGGCATTTTTGTGCACAGTTTAAATTGCTTGGCTACTTGCAGAATTTTTTCAATTCAACAATTTTCTTATGAAAAGTTACATGCTCCTTGGATATACTGTAGATTTCTTATTTTCCTTTGATATAGTGGTGCATCATATGGTGTAATGACATAACAGGTTCAAGTAAGCCTTGTGGATGTCTCCACAACTAAGAAGGTGACATCACAAGATTTTAAGGGCACCACATTTATCTCAAGAGATGCAGTTCTTTCGTGTCATTTAGGTGTCGATCAACATGAACTTCCTAGTGACAGAGGTGAAGCAATCACACTCATGTCAGAGGCTCTCCAGAGCTTTCTAAAAAGAAGATATGAAAGTGGTACTCTGCTAGGTGCTGTTGGATTAGGAGGCAGTGGAGGAACTGCCCTAATTGCTCCTGCTCTAAGATCCCTGCCACTCGGAGTGCCTAAGCTTATTGTATCTACTGTTGCTAGTGGCCAAACGGCACCATATGTTGGAACATCGGACTTGGTGTTGTTTCCTTCAGTTGTTGACATATGTGGCATAAACAGTGTCAGCCGTGTTATATTATCTAATGCTGCTGCAGCTGTTGCTGGAATGGTGCACGGAATATTAATGGAATCCAATGAATCTGATGAAACTGCCACAAAACCAACTATTGGTATTACAATGTTTGGTGTGACAACAACATGTGTAAATATGGTCAAAGAAAGACTGAGCAAAGAAGGTTATGAGACACTTGTATTCCATGCCACAGGTGTAGGAGGAAAAGCGATGGAAGAACTAGTTAAGGGAGGTTTCATACAGGTACCACTTTCTGGTAAATTGTGATGATAACTCATAATCTCAGTTATCAACTCCTTATGTAACTGGTAGTTGCAGAGTTTTTTCTTTCTCACATTTATTTGGTTGCATATAGGGTGTATTAGATATAACGACAACAGAAGTTGCAGACCACATTGTTGGCGGTGTTATGGCATGTGATGATACAAGGTTTGATGCAATTATCGACAACAAAATCCCTCTTGTTCTCAGTGTTGGAGCCTTGGATATGGTCAACTTTGGAGCTCGAGATACGATACCTCCTGATTTCACAGGAAGAAAGATACATGTGCATAATGAGCAGGTTAAGTATAACAACACTTTCCAATGGTTTTTATTCATTTTTGACCAAAATATGCTTGCATGATTATTGCTGAACTTGTTTCTTCAGGTGTATTTTCCCTTGTAATGCACTATGAAGGTATAATCACATTAGATGGTTATGTCAACTCAGTGCTACAACATTGGAGAATTATCAGTAAATATGTTATTAAATTTTTAGATAAACATTATACATAATTTACTACATATAATGCTATTAAGGTTTCAGGATGATTTATTGTTGTACAGAATTTGTATGGGGGTATTTTTTTTGTTGCAAGGATATGAAAATTTCCATCTCCTTATTCTGTATGCTGGGTGCATTTTTTTAAAATGTATCATTGCAGGGCATTTGCACAAGCGTTGTGTTGTCTAAAATGACTCTTTAGAAGTCCAATTTCAAGAAATATTCTCTTATCTCCTGTACCATTGTTTGCGAGTGCTACATACATTTCCTCTTTGTTACAATCAGTAACAACTCTCTTATCTTACAGGTTTCACTGATGCGAACTACAGTAGAAGAGAACAAAAAAATTGCTGAGTTTATAGCTGATAAAATAAACAAATCTTCATCGAAGGTTATTGTTTGCCTGCCACAAAAGGGCATCTCTGCAATAGATGCACCTAAAATGCCATTTTACGATCTGGAGGCTACATCTACGCTGCTGGATGAATTATGTAGCCGTATAGAGAAAACTGACAACAGAGAGGTTTCCTCATATTTCATAAATTATTGCCTTTTATTTTTATCTCTTCAAGTGAACTAAGCTGTTTTAGATTATTGACAGGTCAAGATGCTTCCATATCATATAAATGATCCGGAATTTGCTAATGTTTTGGTGGACGCATTCTTGAGTATGGATGTAAAGGCATCTAATACAATAAGTCCAGAAAACAGCATGGTCCAAACTAATCAAGATGTAAATACAAAAGAATATTGTTCAACACAGAGAACTTCAGATAGTTCTATCATATGGAGATCTCCAGTAGATTTTCCTGATGCAAGACCAGGTTAGTTCTTATTTGATCTGCATATCATGAGCTAAAAACATTTTTATGCTCACAAAGGAAACTGTAGAGGTTATCAAATATCTACATATTCTGATTCCATCTACATGTTCGTCGTTTTTATCATAGAAATTGCTGCATGAGGTTATTGAAGTTATCTGATGCTCACTTTGGTATTTTCTGTTCAGCGTTACTGAAACATCTAGTCGGTTGTGAGAGAATGGTTATCTATTAATTTATTTATGTTTCTTATAGAATCTGCAGCCAACATCATGGTGCTTTCCTCTTTTGTTTTATTTACTTGATTTCCATTTTTGTTTTGACTGTTGTGCTGTGGTTATCCAATACTCCTACATATTTTCTGTTACTCATGAAATATAGCGGAGGTGGGTTTTTTTTTGTGTGTGTGTGTGGGGGGGGGGGGGGGGGGGGACTGAGTTGGTTTTCTGTTCTTGATTGCTTCCCAAATTAATTGCCAAGCCCTTTAAACAGGAGAGTTCATAACAAACAATCTCATAACCAATCTGTAGTGAAATCAGAAGATTAGAAGCTAAGGGAGGAGTTTTTAATGTTTTGTGTTCCAAATAAATTGCCAAGTCCTTTAAATACATAAATAATCTAATAAGTGGCTTGCCTTGCAATGAAATTGGCTGAGGCCAACCATAGCAGAAAATATTATCAGTTTATGCATGAGCGGAATAATTCAATCATTAATGTTTTAAAATTATTATCTCAAAATTGGCTGCATGTTCCAAGGCATGCTTCATTCATTATATTTTACTCCTGGTATTTCTTGCTACAATGACATGCAATGATGGTTTGCTCTTATATTCTTACAGAAACTTTGCAAAAGACAAAGTCAGTATTACATAAACTAAAGCAACAAATTGTTGAGGGTACTCCTGTCATTGGAGCTGGTGCTGGCACTGGCATATCAGCCAAGTTTGAAGAAGCTGGTGGAGTTGATCTTATAGTTCTGTACAACTCCGGGCGGTTTCGCATGGCTGGGAGGGGTTCATTGGCAGGACTATTGCCATTTGCAGATGCAAACGCTATTGTACTTGAGATGGCCAATGAAGTGTTGCCTGTAAGTCATCAGATACCTTCGGCACTGTGCCTGTCAATTGATTTTTTTACTATTAGTAGATGTTAATGACATACTGTTTATTTAGGTGGTTAAAGGAGTTCCGGTTCTTGCTGGGGTTTGCGCTACTGATCCATTCCGTAGAATGGAGTACTTCCTTAAACAACTAGAAGCTATTGGATTTTGTGGTGTCCAAAATTTCCCCACTGTTGGTCTTTTTGATGGCAATTTTCGACAGAACTTGGAAGAAACTGGAATGGGCTACAGGTGTGATTAATCATGTTTGGATTAGTAAAATATATTATCATCCTGGCTTGAAGTTCTGATATAATTCATTGTTTAGTTAATTTTCTAGGAAAGATCCAAATTAGCTGCCCATGAGATCATTAATCCTTGTTCTTTAGCATACACAGCAATTTTCTCAATGGCTTAGCACTGAATTTTCCCTCCCACATCTGGGGAGAATTTGCGTTGGATTGTGTTTAACCTTTTTCATCATATGACAGCTTGGAAGTGGAGATGATCTCAAGAGCTCACAGCATGGGTTTTTTGACGACTCCATATGCTTTCAATCCTGAAGAAGCTGCTGCCATGGCCAAGGCTGGAGCTCATATAATAGTGGCACATATGGGTCTAACAACAGCTGGGTCTATTGGGGCAAAGACTGCTGTCACTTTAGATGACAGTGTCAAACGTGTTCAAGCCATTGCTGATGCAGCACTTGGGATTAATCCTGACATTATTGTTCTGTGTCATGGAGGTACACTTTCTATTTTTGATAAGTCGATGGTCACTTCTCTTTTGCAATATAGGATTGGTCTCATTCTAGTACTTGAATATGGATATACCCCTATCCACATTCGTAGTATCCCCACACTAGGTTGTTATATTTTATGACGGAGGTAGTAGCTATCAACTTATCATTGGATATTTTCATCAGGTCCCATATCAGGGCCGCAGGAGGCAGAGTTTATCCTAAAGCGCACTAACAGGGTCCATGGATTCTATGGTGCATCAAGCATGGAGCGGCTACCAGTTGAGCAAGCTATCACAAACACCATGAGGGAGTATAAACGGATTTCCATAAAATAAGAATGATAGTTCAGACTTCAAATATGTCCTTTGCTCTACATGGTACTGATCTTCATACTGATTCAAAGAACAATAATGGAAGAGGAAGCCAGGTGTTTGTGCATTGTTGTACCATATGCGGCACATGTACTCGTGTATTTCAGTCGGAATAAAGAATGATAAGCGAATGATTTCGTGCTTACTTAATAACTATCCATACTAAGACGATAAGTTACTGTAACCATGACAAAATCTGTGATAAAGACCGAAATTTTACGGACCAAATGGAAGTTCGGACTTAGACGATAAGCGAATCTGTGATTTAGATTTTGGCCAAAATTTAATAGGCTCGACTTTTTGACGTGATCTTGTCTTCTTGCGGCCCCATCATTTGGCTTCTTCCCTAATAAATGAATAAAAATAAATTTGTAGGTAAAATTCTTATATATGTGTCCTTGATGAATTAAAAGTCAATGCTGAAAAAAAAACTACGTTGAAAATATCTCAAAATCAATCTTAAAATTAATTTTAAAAATTTAAATTTTGGTTTTTTTTAGGGCTGATTAGGCCATCGGATGGGAGCCTTAGTTTTAGCATTTGAGTTAGATGTGGGTGGGCACTGAAGTAGGAGTAGGCAGCAAACATTTGGGGAACTGCTATTCTGCACCGAGCTGATGAGGCACGAACATCGGAAGCTAGGCCGACGGCCCGTAGGTCGGCCTCGGAGTCCACACGGTCCCTTCCGACTGCGATGGGTAGCGCTGCAGTGGCTACTGATGGTGGCCCGTGCGAGGAGGAGCCTGCCCAGGTCGCCCTCACCCGAAAAAGGAGCGGGTTAGGGCCTTAGGGGGGACGAACAAGGTCGACGTCTTGGGTTTCTCCTGCGGCAACCGCACTGTCCTTGTCGATCGCCCCTCCTTGCATACCCTAGTGACATTCCACCGCATCCACACCTGCTTCGACGCGTCAGTACCATCGCACTTGATACCTCCATGCGCTTGCGGTGCCCAACACACATTGTTCGGCTGTGGGTGGCGTGGATAGGCCAAGCCGCCGTCCTCCTCATCGCCCACCGCCGACCTTATCCTCACTGCTCGCCACCCTGGTGAGATAGGAACTGAGGGGAGAGAGATAGGTGAGGATAGATAAGGGTCACTAACACGTGAGACTCACGCTAACTCAACGTTGTTAACTATAGTCAACTAACCACGTCGGATAAAACCAGCCGCTATACTACCCAAGGATCTAATTCGGTTTTGTGAGTTGAGATGGGCTATACCTGGTATTGCGGTTCAGGAACGAATTTCAAACTCCACAGCAAATTGAGGTAGCTAAAGTGACCTTATTCCTTAGGGTTAATTGGATCCATACCACTGCAACTTTGCGAAATTAAAAAAAAATGCCACTGATTCACTGTGTTTCTTCGAATGGATCGATGGGTTGCTTCATTGGACCAAAGCAAGCACATATAGGTAGAAAACAGTAAACGGGCTATTGAGCCCATACCCAACCCAATAAGGAGAAGCAGATCTGCAGATGTGCACGCTCGCGAGGCTGGTGAGAGAGATGTCGACAAGTGTGACGTCCACAGTCAGAAATTTGAGTGAAATAAAAAAAAAATCAGTTGAGTGACACATTGATCCCCAGTCTACATGTACCTGCTGAAATCAATGTTGTAGCTTGTCACTAGAACATTTTGGTACCGAAATTTAGTACATGGATTTTTTACATGAAAATTCGATACATGTTACATTTCCGTCATTCCGTGGCTAGAATAAAAATGCACTCTCTCCGTCCACAAATATATGAACATCTATTTAGATGTATGGAAGAGTTTGTCTGATGTTCGGTCAATGATCTATGCGTGCTGCGTATATATACTATTTATATCTTTAAAGTTATAATCCACAACATTCTAAAACTTAACAAGTAAAGATGCACATCATCATCCATTAGTAATTATTATATCTTAATCCTCATTCAAACATACTATGTCATCTATATTTTATTATATTCTAAATCTTAAAAATACGAGCATGTTAAATCATCATTGCATATAATTCCAATAATATTTTAACATATATCTTCATCATTTTCTACAATATCCTATATACTTCATCCCCACTTAGTTAATGTTTTCTATCTCTCATTAAATCACATCACCTCAATTGTTTCTAGCCGTTAGTTGATTAATATATAGTTCAAATTATTTCCCTCATTTTTTTTCTCATGAAGTCACATCACCTTACTTTTTTACTTTTGGATTATCAATCTATATACTATTTAAATTATCACAAACCACATCAACTTAAGTGGTTTATAGTTTTTTTCTCCAATGATCATTAAAAAAATACAACTTTTATAATCTTAATGTTAGCTACATAACAAGATTTCACCGAAGTATCAAGAACAACGCAAGAACATGAGAAGTTCCACCAATCCGACAGGATTGGGGTCGCCGTCGCCTTCGCCACCTTAATCATTGATATTGAATATTCAAAGTTTACAGTATACCTCAACGCACTTCTCTCTCTCTCACGCAATACCAGTCTGACCTAGAACGGTGCTCATTCGGCCCATTCCGGCCCATACATCATGGGATTAGCAACCTGGTTCGAGCAGGCTAGCCCGTTCCTCCAGACGAGGCTTCTGCTTTACTTTGTAGTTCATCCGGCACTGTCAGGTTGCTGATAACTGTTGATATTGCTTAATGTCATCACTAGAAACATAATTCCCAGCAATAAAGCCGAAATATTCTCGTTACATCTCACGGTCACAGATATAATCCACAAGCGCACGGATATACCATTGTAGCATTTCACTCGGACGTATGCCAAGGTGTCGTATTTATAAAATCCCAAGGGAAGATATGATAAGAGAGTACTATACTAATAATTTACATCACTTGTATAGATCAAAATCTATGCAGGGGTTAACAATATTCAAGGGTAGAATAAGTTGACACACATAAGGAATTAACCACAATACTCTCATTAAAATATAATCTAGATTAAGTGGAGAAAAAAAATAAGAAAAGAATCATTTTTTGTACTTCTAATATATAGTCATTTTAATATACACTTGCTAGTATACAATCATGCAGCCAATACCCATTAACTACACCCTCTGGTGTATCGCGAGACCACCCCTGGTTGTCGAGTTCCTTACGACAACCCGTCATGACCATCCAACCGGTAATGAATACGGAGGAGTACCCACACCAAGAAATTGTCTTAGTATTATATACGCAAGTGGAGGAATACCCATACTGAGCTGTCACCATCAGCGGCCCACCTTTACAAACCCGCGGCATATAACATCATTTAATGGTACCTAATAATCTAAGCACCGCGCTTACATTACTAAATACTACTCCACATCGCTGCAGCTGACATAGAGCAATCATGGTAATGAACATTAAACCCACACCATTGCATATCTCTGGTAAGCTAGCTACATAATTATATCGAGACAAGTACAAACTAAAGTCGGCCCTCGAATAATTATATAAATGAAGTAAAGGACCGAAACTAAATAAAGAAGAATATTTCATTAATGAATTAAGTCTTAAAAAAGAAGAAAAAGCTACTAGAGCCATACCCGAAATATCCTGAAGACTTAAAAAACTAAAGAAAATATTCTATTCCTACTCCACTAGTGCTAGAACAATATAAGTAAACTAGAGTGCACTTTGGAATGGAGGGAGTGAGGTCCTTAAATATGTTGCCAATGACGGTTATGGCGGTTGGAAATGTCAAAAATGCCCCACAACCGTCATTGGGGAGTGATCAGGAGCGTCTACGTGAAAGGCCAGGATGAGAGACCGCAGAGAGGGTTTGGCCGAACCAACCTGGGTTGGCCCTTCTGGCCTGTTGCTTCCTCCTGTGCATCCTCTCACGACTTCTTAGCCAGTGGTTGGGCCCTTTTACAGTGGTTTAATTGAGTTTATAGGCCCATCCAACCATAAGTCTGCCACTTGACGGACGTTGAGTGATTGTTCGGTTATTTTCCATCGATTCTCCTCCATTTATGCGAAGATCTCTATATTCAAATAAAATTCCAAGTACAAGTGGAGATAGATTATTTCTAATAAAATATGCATTGCAAGTATTGCTAGTTCTCCTTTATTTTGGATATATTGACTGTCGAAATTGGTCTATAACGACCTTCAACAACAGCCCCCACTCCTTGAGCTTTGGCTTGCCCCCAAGCCAAATGCATTTGGAAAACATTGACGCAAATCCACATCATCCTCCCATGTCTCCTGCCCAGCAATGTCTCTGGACCAAAGTACAAAACTTGATTAACTAGAGATGTACCTTTCCTGACTTGACGGGTATCCAAGATAGCCATTGGAATTTTCAGATGAGGTGAGATGGAAGCTGAGGCTGTATTGCTTGGTTGAATCCAGTGATATATTTGAGTTGAGAAACATGAATACTGGATGTATGGCACTGTCAGCTAGAAGTTGCAAGCGATAAGCTGCCTTGCTCACCTTAGCCACAATCTGGAATGGCCCAAAATAACAAAAAGACAACTTGTGATTAATGAACATAGGGCTGCAACTTCAAATAAACCCAATCACCTTCAACAAATTCTCTTAAACTTCCCTTCTTGTCAGCATAGGCCTTCATCTGCTGTTGAGCTCTATTGAGGTGCTGGTGCAGTAAGCTAACCATAAGTTTTCTCTCCTTTAACCACTCATCAAGATTAGGGATGGAACAAGCATCATCTCTGATGCCAAAGTGGCTGAGTGGGTAACCATACAAACACTTCAAAAGGAGTCTTCAGTAAGGCAGAAAGATAAGAAGTGTTAAACCAAAACTCAGCCAAATACAACCAAGAACCCCACTTGGCAGGCATGGTTTGAACAAAACATCGCAGATAGATTTCTAGACACTGATTTACTCTTTCAGTTTGACCTAGAAAACAATTGGTCCCTGAGTTGGCTTGTAAAATTTTATCCCTATTAGATATGATGCAAGCAGGAAGGCCATGTAACTTATAAACATTGCACATGAAAGAGTTGGCAACATCACCAGTAGAGAATGGATGAGATAGAGGAATAATAAAATGGGAATACATGGAAAAAGTTATCAACCACCACCAAAATGCAATTGAACTTGCCATATTTGGGTAACCTTCAATAAAATCCATAGTATTCCCTTGCCATGCACTATCAGGAACATGCAGGTGTTGTAACAAGCCAGGATACTTGAGTCTATCAGGTTTGGCCTGCAAACAGATGGAGCAAGCTTTGAGGATAGAGTGTATAGTTTGTTTCATTTTTGGGCCAAACAAACAAAGCCTTGATTCTGCTATAAGTAACATGTATGCCAGAATGACCTCCCATTGGACTGCTATGCAAAGCATGAATTACTTTGAGTTGTAAGTCAGTGTTGTTTCCCAACCAAACTCTTCCTTTATACTTAAGAACACCATTGCACGAGGTAAAATTGGGTCTAGAATCAGGTTTGATGATCAATTTAGACAAGAGCTTTTTAGAGAAACCATCATATTGATAGCCATCACAGACTTCCTAGAGCCAAACAGGAGTATAGCTTGAGATCAGGTTAAACTCTCCCGAATCCACATTATGCTTCCTGGACAAAGCATCAGCAGCAACATTACTGAGGCCCTTCCTGTAACAGATTTTGAACTGAAGACCCAACAACTTAGTGAAAGCTTTATGCTGCCAAGGGATATGCAGCCTCTGCTCATTCAGGAGCATTAAACTGTGGTGGTCAATGATAATGATAAATTCCCCATGGGGGGAGTAGGATCTCCACTGATCAACTGCTAACAGAATAGCTAAATACTCCTTTTCATATGAAAACAATCCTCTGGTTTTAATACCCAAAGCTTTGCTGACATAAGCAATAGGGCGACCTTCCTAAGAAAGAACATCTCCTATCCCACCATCACTGGCATTAGTCTCAATAGTGAATTATTTAGACATATCAGGTAAGGCTAACACAGATGTTTTGACTAAAGCTTGTTTGAGGGTAACAAAAGCTTGATTAGCTTCATATCTACGCACAAAAGGCACATTCTTCCTCAACAATTGAGTTAATGGTTTGCTAATCAATCCAAAAATTTTAACAAACTTCCTGTAGTACCCAGCTAACCCAAGAAAACCCTTTAACTTCTTGATTGTCATGGGAATCTGCCAATTAACCACTTCTTCCACCTTAGAAGGATTGGTAGTAACCCCTTGAGCACTAATGATGTGGCCCAGATAAGATAGTTTGTTTTGGGCAAAAGAACATTTACTGAGCTTCACCTTCATCGATGCAACGTCAATAATGTCAACACTTGGTGAAGATGGTTGAGATGGGATTGAAAATCAGAGCTATAAATGAGAATATCATCAAAATACACAAGAGCAAACTTTCTAAGAACTGGGACAAGAGTGTCATTGATGGCACTTTGAAAAATAGCAGGAGCTCCAGTCAAACCAAATGACATAACTCTATATTCATAATGACTAGAGTATGTTTGGAAAGCAGTTTTATGTTCTTCCTCTTCTACCAAACAAATCTGGTGATATCCTGCCCTCAAATCAAGCTCGGAAAAGAATTTAGCTCCTGATAATTCATCCAAGAGCTAATCGAATACTGGCATTGGAAAATTTTCCCCTTTACAGTAATAGCATTCAATTGTTTGTTATCTATACCAATGTGTTTAGTGCAATCCTTCTTTTTAACTAAGAGAGTTATAGAAGAATAGGCACTATTACTAGGCTGAATAACCCCAAAATTGAGCATGTCCTTGACTTGCTTTTTTATTTCATCTTATTGAGCAAGATTGTGTCTATAGGGTCCGAGGTAAATAGGTGGAGCTCTATGCAAAAGTGGGATTCTATGATCACAAGCCCTCTTGGGAGGTAACCCTTTGGGTTCCTCAAATACTTGAGAAAACTCTTCTAAAATTTGCAAAATCTTTGGATTAGTAGTGAGTTCCTGATCATTGAGGACCTCCTGAAGTTGCAGGATATGCATGACTAAACCTTGTTTAAGCATACTTTTCAATTGCTCACCAGAACTAGCCACACATTGATCAACCTGTACCTGAATGCCCTGCACTTTGATCGGTTTGTTAGCTTTAGTGAACTCCATACATTTTTTAGACCAATCAATATTCATAGTACCCAATGTCATCAGCCAATCCGTGCCAAGAATAACATCATAAGTCCCTATGGGAAGCAATTTGAACTTAGTGTTATAACCCTAAACTTTGAACTTAGTGTTATAACCCTAAACTTGAACCCACATGTACAATTTGGAATAGATTGAGAACAAGTCAAGATCCCACCATCAACAATTTTGACTGATAAGATTTTCTGCAGATTTGTGACTCAAGACATATTTGGGGCCATGGAAGAAAAGAAAAAATGTGAACTGCATGAGTCAACTAACATCAGTACCTCAATGCACTGAACCCATCCCCTCAATTGATAACCATCCCCTCAGTCGAAAAGATGTAGCAGACTCTGTACCACTCACAGCCCGTTGGGAAATTGCTATAAGTCCATATTGCTCCAATAAGCAGCGTTTGCATAGGCTTCTTCTAGTTCAGGATGCAGAACATCAAGGAGTTCTTGCACCACATGGAGTTGCACAGAAGGAGCATATTTGTGATCTCATCTCCACCTTTCACCACAAGTAAATCACAATCCCTTGGCTCTCTTGTAAGGTTTCAGAGCAGCCCACCTATCCTCTCTGGCTTTAGTGAATTCAGATGTCTTCCTATCTTCAAACACACCACTGGGAATTCCTTTAAGGGTGGGACGCTGATGTGGCCTGTCTATTGTTATGTCTTATCAACACAGGGACATCATACTTCTTAAGACTAACAGGTTTGGAACCTTCCAAGATTTCTTCCTGCAAAAATGCTAAAGAGAAAACTGCATCTAGATCCTGGGGTTTTTGCATCAAAAAAGCAGATCTGATATCATCCCTTAACCCTTCAACAAATTTAGTGACAAAATAATTGAGAGGTAGAGCACTACTGTAAGCCAACAGTTGGTGCATAACACTATAAAACTTCTCAACATACTCAGACATAGAAGATTCTTGAGACATATGAAACTACTGCCGAATAAGAACTTCCTGTCTATCCTTAGTGAATCTGAGACAAACTTGTTCAGCAAATTCTGACCAACTGACGCCTACCAACTTAGATCATACCCATTGAAGCCAGAACGCTACATTACTAGTGAAATTAAGACCAGCTACCCGCACCCAATTCCGAGGATGAACACCATACACCTCAAAATATTCTTCATAATTACTCTTCCAGAGTTGTCGGCTGTCACCATCAAACTGAGGACAAAGCATAGGTGGAACACTGCCTCACAAACTAGTTAATCCAACCGAATTCACCAAATTTGCAGGAGTGTGATGCAAGCCATGAGACTCAGGGGAAAAATGGGTGGGAAACAGAGGACCAGATTTCTGACATAAAGAGTCGAGATCTGGAGAAGTGTCATGTGAGGATTTCTGAACCACAGTTTGCAGCTTCTCCACTTTCTCCTGTAACTCCACCACCGAATCCTGAAGAAGATCAGCATGCTTCTCGACTTCCGGAAGCCAAGATTCAACCACCAGCTTGAGAGTTCCTTCTGCCCTGCTCTGCTCTTCAGTTTGTTCCCTCTTATTCTCACTTGCCTCATGTTTCTTCTCTGCTTCCTCCATCTTCCGTAGGAGCAGATCCAACTTGCCATCTTGGTCCATGATCTTAGCTGCTTGCTTAGTCACGTAGTGAGGCTTCTCGTAGAGTGTTGTGGTGGAAGATGCGCTCGAGATCTTGCGAACCTAGTCGAGGGAGCCAAAGCTCTTGTGGAATCCGTTGCCGAGACAACGATTCCCACCTCTTCCAGGAGGTTTTTACTGCAAAATCACAAGAGCAAGAGTGAGAAAGGGGGAGAATTTTCAGTGAGGCTCTGATACCAGATTGTTAGCTACCTAACGAGATTTCACCGAAGTATATAGAACAGATCAAGAACATAAGAAATTTCACCAATCCGATAGGATTGGGGCTGCCGCCGCCTTCGCCACCTTAATCATTGATACTGAATATTCAGCGTTTACAGTATATAACTACCTCAACACACTTCTCTCTCTCTCTCTCTCATGCAATACAAATCTGACCTGGAATGGTGCTCATTTGGCCCATTCCGGCCCATACATCCTGGGATTAGCAACCCAGTTTCGAGCAGGCTGGCCCGCTCCTCTAGACGACTCTTCTCCTTTGCTCTGTAGTTCATCTGGCATTGTCAGGTTGCTGATACTTACGTCATTTACTATTATCATACTAAACTCCTGCACCAACACACGGGTTTAATACACTATTATACATCACTTGCCCTGCAAGTGTGTTGTGCTAGCTAATTGTTCATGAATATATGCGAACAAGGTCAAGTAGTTTGTTACCAACATTTGGATCTCAAGCTGCCGTTTTCTTTATATATTCATCACTCATAAAAGTAGATGACTGAGATGTGATGCCAATGATCTTAAAATTTTGATAAATATAATACTCCCTCCGTTTTCAAATATATATGCTCTGTTTTTAAATGATTATTTGTCTTATTTAAAAATTTAGTACAAATATAAAAAATATAAATCACATTTAGAATACTTTAAATGATAAGAACAAATCATAACAAAACAAATGAAAATTACATACTTCCCCCATTTTCATATTATTTGGTACTCTTTTGTTGAACTTAGACTTTGAAGCCGACCTTTTGACTTATATGGGTTATTAGCCGGTGAAAGTTTGTTGTGAAGTCCTACCTCCATGTTAATAAAAAAATCACTCCAACCTTGACTTGACAATATAATAATGACTTATGGTTTTAAAAAAGCCAAACGAAAATGCCGAGTGTTTGTTTAGGCGGCTTAGGCTTTTTGGCTTATAAAGGTGGCTTAAAAGCTTTAACAAAAGAGGGCCTTAGTCGTTTTAGACATAATCTTAAAGATCAAGAAGTCATTGAACAAAGTTTCTATTTTCTACTATGCCCTTGTTAAACTCCAGCAACAATTGCTCTCTGTTGGTTCATGCATCTTATAACGATTGCTCTCTGTTGGTTCATGCATCTTACAACGATTGCTCTCTGTTGGTTTATGCATCTTACTCCGTATGAGAGTTTGTAGGGCCTGAATTTGATTCCCACTAGGATGCACGTATTATTTATTGTCCTAGCAACTATTCATGTTAGCATGCAGCTAGCGCATCCATAGGTCATACGAAAATTAAACCAGCCAATTTTACTTTTCTATTCACAGGTTTTGTAGCCGAAAAAAGTTTGTGCTTATGCGCGCGCTTTGCCGCTAGGAAATTAAATAAAAAAAATCGTTAGTGCTTATGCACGCGTTTTTCCACTAATTTGCTGTGCAATTTGTATACAAAGCGTTGATTTGAGAACAATAACACCATTTAATACGCAAGAGCAATATCTGTTCCATATCTGACAAAAGAAAGGTTCCAACGAAGTTTCCCATCCATAGCTGATTGAGCTAAAACGACTAATAATATCAACATGAAGGAAGTAACTTTTATAAATAAAAAAAAAATCAAATATCATATCTAAAAGTAAAAAAGCATCATATGTATATTTAAAAGTGGAGGTAGTACATTGGTAGGTTAAATTTGTACTTCCATAGGAAAACCTCCACGTTTAGTTCCCAAAAAGTTTTTCTCAAAAACATCACATCGAATCTTTAAACACATGCATGGAACATTAAATGTAGATTAAAAGAAAAACTAATTGCACAGTTAGAGAGGAAATCGCGAGACGAATCTTTTGTGTCTAATTAGTCCATGATTAGCCATAAGTGCTACAGTAATCCACATGTGCTAATGGCGGATTAATTAGACTCAAAAAATTCGTCTCGCGGTTTCCAGGCGAGTTATAAAATTAGTTTCTTCATTCGTGTCCGAAAACCCCTTCCGACATCCGGTCAAACATCCGATGTAATACCCAAAACTTTTCTTTTCGCGACCTAAACAGGCCCAGCTTCCTCAAAGTCAAAACGATCACCAGGTACTGGGTTTCTGACACCTCCGAATCAAGAAGCCTCAGCATTCACTGTCGTCAGAGCTTGACTCACCATCACTGTCGTCAGGCAGCTCCCCCGCGCGGAGAAGAATGCACGGGCGGATGGGAGAGGCCAGAACCCTCCGCCGGCGGCTAGCCGGATAGCACTCCTGCTCATCAGAAACCGGCAAACGGTGTGTGCTCGCGCCTTCCGAGGGAGATCCAGTTGGCATTGCGCTCCACGGCTTCATCCCTGCACCGGCATACCACGGCGTTGCACGGCCTGCGTTGTACCTGCAGCGATCCGGGTTGCCACCACGATGTCCGTGTGCCAGCAGATAGCTGACACACCCAGGGACCCGACCGCGCTTGGCTCTGCCATGACCATTGCAGAACGGCGGCAGCATGATGGTATCAATGTTGTCTGAGAACCAAAGAGGCGACCTGTTTGTTCCACAGCAATGCTGGAGGTCCAACTCATTTGTCCTTTGATCTCCAGGTTGGCGAGGGTCACAGCAGCTTCCTCCATCAACACCAAACTGTGCATTTTCGCAGGCAGATGATCGCCCGCCTAGATGTAAAAAAGAAACAGATGCACGAGCATCAGATTCTGACAACTATGAGAGGATTCAAAGGCTGCCAGTGAAAGTAAAAGTATCAGGTAGGTAAAATTCTCCACCGCACAAGCTGTGGATAAACCCATGCAACATTACTATACACTGTTTTTATTGAGCCTGTTTGCAGCAGCTGCTACAGCTTCTAAAGCAGCTAGCTAGCAGTGGCTACAGCACCAAACGGCTAGGACGCATTCTAGATTGACAGCCGAACGGCTGGGCTGTTCAGATCAGCCCTAACAGCTGGAAAAACAGACTACCAAACAGTCTCATTATCATAGACAAGTAAACGTCTTTCTGTGGCACACAGAAGTTTCTGCTATCTGCAGCAACATGTCACCACCCAGTTCATCAATGACTTGTCAAGATTCAGTGTGCAAGTAATATTAAAAATATAGGGTCAATTAAATATATGGCACTGGTTTTCAAGAGAGTGTGTTAACAATGTAGACAATAAGAAAATGTTTCTCTTGTGGGTTAATGAGGGATACTAAAATTTGCCTTTTTACTCCCAGAGAAGAGGAAGATAACTGAGTTACATATCATGAAAGCTTCCATCGGCCATATAACTCTACCAGAAAAATATATGTTATACACATGAAATTGTTCAGTGACTTCATGAGAAACCAAATCAGAAGATTCTTCATGAGGTACCTTTATAGATGGCATAATACCTCTTTTTATGGTAATATCAATCTCTTTACCAGCGCCTTCAACTTTATCAGCAGTCATTTCTTTAGCAGCAACAACTGTGTCAAACATTCTTGATAGGTCATGAATAGAATTTAAAAGAGACAAGACAAATAAGCAGAACATGGTGTTTTCTTTACCATCTTGAAGAACACCTGATGTATAGACCTGCAACGAATGCAAATATAGAGGTTAAGCAGAAATCATTTGCAAAATTTATATAGTACAGATAACCACGTCATTACCTCTTCAGAGCACTGACAGATCTAGTCACACACTCACTGATCATTCTTAAGAACATGGGTAATCTTGCTATATTAACATTCTTGAATGAAATGAGTTTCTCTCTTTTTTGAGGGGAAACTTGTAAGTCTTTATTCACTCAACACAGATTGGAAACATGCTTTTTGTGCATAAATAGTATATGCAAATAATAAAATAACAAACTTTGATAAAAATATCAATTGATGTATCCAACATTTTCCATTAGAGTATAACTATATACATGGTAATTAAATAGCAAGCACTTCAATATGCAGATAAATGTGACCAAAAGGAAGACAGTTTCCCAATTAACATGAAAATAATAAGGAAGAACGGTAATCCTGACATAGAATTAACTCCAGAGACCAACATTACAAGATTACAGTGAAGGGCTACACAGGGTTATAACTTAAAAGGACTGCTTAATATATTTGAAAGATAGAAATTGCACCTTCACACAATTCAAGAATGACTCTGCATCACAAGGCTGTGGGAAACGTACAGCAAACTTCTCAATCTGTGGACAAAATAAGAGTAACAAATATTTTTTGGCATCGGAACTTTGTTCGTGAAGGTAATCAAATGGATAGAAATAACACATAAGAACAACTGCTACCTATTAGGAAGACTTGTGATCATATTATAAACACTGAAAAACTGAGCATGAAGAGGAAACTGGACATGTTCGAATAAGGTAAAGGTGCTGGCCTGAACTCATGACCTCTACCATTACACGATCAGAGCACACGCCATTTCCCACATTGCAATAGTGAAATCATGACACTCAACAAATTGGTGAGTAGAATCAACTTTGACCACGAAGAACTTGCCTGTTTCGACTTATCACAGAAGCTGATCAACACCAACCTGCTCCCTCTGATTGAGCACTGTGTCACGCATGCAATTTGCGGCCATGAGAAGTTGAGAATGTTAACATAGTGCTCCTCCTATACCATGAGCAATGACATGTATAACTAAATGGAAAAAAAAACAACAATTTACTATAACAGCACTACAGCATATTCTGAAACATTGTTACTTGTGTGAAACAAAATTAGAAAGTTGTACTGTGCAATATATCATTATATCATCATCATACAGTCATGACTCATGACATAACTTCCAAATACCATGGCCTAACCTTAACTTATCACATCTAAGTGACAAAAAGATCACATAAAAATAAAAATAGCACAGAGGATCAACGAAATGAAATATAAAAATAGCACAAGATCGAGTATGCATCGATGAAATTAATCAGCTAACATAGCACATTTTTCAACTTAAATTTCCAGGTTGATTCCTCTTGTACACATGTACAGTCAGATATAATAACAAATATGTACTACTCTGCACAGAGCTAAAAAATGACTCAAGCTATAAACTTTTGGGAGCCAACCAAACAGCCCTCAAATGCTCCATCTCGTGCAGGAAGAACAAGATAAACAGTTGGAGAACCTACGATGAAAAAAGATGTTCATTTTACGATGGTCGAGCAGCCGTGCAGCACAACCACCAGAATCAACTATCCTAGCGATTCTTGAACCAAATCAAAGTCAGCTCACGCGCATTGCCGCATTTCCGTTAACCTAAACGGCTAAACCCCAATATAGTCACGCATAGCCCAGATTCCTCCCCAACAAACGTCCCCTTTGCTTTGATTTCAAATCAGGCAATGCAACCAAAGCACAGTGGCACACAACGTGGTGTGGCCACAGCAGAAGCGGAAAGAAGAGGGAGCCAGGGGGGCGCTCTCGGTACGGACGTAGACGACGTCGCCGATGGAGACGGTGAGGACGGGGCCCACGTAGGGGCGGCCGGGGCTCGACACGCGGAGCACCGCGGGGGACGCGGCGGTGAGCCACGCTCCCCCGCGGTGGCGGAGCTGCTTTGCCGCGGGTGATGCGGCGGAGGCCGGGGGGAGCCGGCGGGCCAGCTTGGCGCGGCGCCGGGATGTAGCGCGCGAACTCCACCTCCCACCTCCGCGGCGCGGCGGCCCGGAGAAGCACCCCGCGTTCGCGTTGGTTGCCTGCGTTCACCATGGCGACGAGCCGACGACGATGATGGGAAAGAAGGAACAAAGGGGTTTTGCCGATTTGGGCAGGAAGGGGTTTTGTTGGGGAATTTTGGTGTGGAATAGTGGAGTGGATGTAGTAGTGGCTGCGTCCCACAGTACTACTTTATTGTTTCTTAAGTAAATTTCTTAGTGTACAACTTAAGAAATGAGCATACTACTTAACAAGTGGGTATAACTTAGTACAAGAACTTAATAAATAAGCATATGGGTACAAATAATTAAAAGGTGGGTATGGTTTTAGCACATAACTTGATTGAGAAGTGGTGTAAAAACTTAATTATTTTGAGCATTTTTGGCTATATGTCATCATTTTTTTTAATGTACTCAGTTGTTAATATACTTATGTAGATTTGTACAAGCATACTTTTTTTTTCATTCTAGTAATTAAAAGTCAAACAAATTTTACTGTGTAGAAATTTTAAGTTGGTATTTGAGATGGTGAAAATAATATCTAAATCAATGGTGCAAATTGAGTAATATATTCTTACAAATTACATCAAACATTGTAAGATAATATCTACGGGATTGCTATGTGATGACATATTAACATTGTGAAAAAACTTACATAGCACTCATTAACCAAAATAGCATATCTAGTTAAGTTATTGCACCAAAATACTAAATACCCACTTTCCATGTTATTGTACTTAAACGTCTCATTCTCAAGTTCGTGTACTACATCGTACCCACCTATCAACTTGTTATACTGTGGGTATAATTTACACTTCTTAAAAAGTTATAAAAATGAGGAGCACTCATACAAAGATAGGACTGCGAATGCTCACCATATTTTTTTATGAATGCTCCCAATAAAAAATATATTGTCATATTAAATTTTAAATAAAAATTTTATTTTATTACATTTGTTTTATTTTTAAGATTTATGTCAAAATTTTCCGCACTAATTATTTAGTCTCATTTTCTACCTAAAATGCATATATTGTGCACTCAAACAAAATTTACAATAGTTTTCAAGGTCATATTTAAACCTAAATCATCAAGCACATTAAAAGATATTTGCCACCAACTTAATTGGTGAAATGAAGGAAAATGTGACGGCAGGGGCATGGAAGGGATCAAGTTAAAAATTCATGAGTATAGAAGGGATCAGGTAAATTTGAGTGGTATAAAAGAGATTGCGTGAGTTTTCAAGGGTATACAGAAAATTTACTCTTCAGATTTAGATGATCTCTCTTTTGGTAGATGATCTCTCTTTTGGTATCTCGTCACCTTGTCTGCCCTGGGCTGGGCTGGTCACTTCATCATCACAATCTCTATCGCCTCCTAAAAGGCAATCCTTTAGACTTCGTCTCTGAGCGAAGATTTATCTCCTCGGCACATCATGGACCTTTGTGCGTTTTTTAACCTCAATATTTTCATCTTACTAGCATCACGTGAATACGGATGAATGGTTTATAGCGTTCAATATATTTTAACCCCAATGGTTTTATTGGTGGTCAATTTTTACGTAGAAGCACTAGTTCTTTTGTGTGTGTGTTTTTATATAGAGATGTGTTCGGCACTCCCTTTTCCCAACACTCCTCTCTCGTTTTCCGCACGCACGCTTTTCAAACTAATAAACGGTGCGTTTTTAGCAAAAAAAATTCTATACGAAAGTTGCTTAAAAAAATAAATTAATCTATTTTTTTAAAAAAATATAGCTAATACTTAATTAATCACGCACTAACGAACCACTCCGTTTTCCGTGCGCACTTATAGTGCTGGGAACGAGGGGCGCCGAACACAGCCACCAAAGTGTAGCAGAGATAGACACGATCTTTGATGAACCTTAAACCGCCAGCATAGAAAGGACTGATAATTCCCAAACAAACTTCTCATTACAAAAGTGGGGGAAAAGAAGGAAAAAGAAAAGGTGCATAAGAATAAACGATTCCTCGAGCAGACTGAAATCATAGAAAAGACATCAAAGAGGACAGAACCACATACATAGGTACTATGCAGATTTAAATTTGTTGATAATCCTTGCAGATAACACAATGCACAGTTCTACTCAAGTCAACTGACAGTGAAAGCATGTTAATATAAAAAGTGGATCTCCTATGATCCTTATCTTCACTTCAGTTCACAGCTAATCCCCCTAGTTAACAAGTCTATGCGAAACCACTCTTATGCATCAACAAGGTATCTACAGTCCAAATAATGCATGGCTCCTCGCCGCCACATCACCCTCAGTTGAAGCAGTTAACCCAGAAGACGGCGAGGATTTCATAGAGTGGATCGGCTGTTGTTGGTGACCCGCATTGGAAGCATGCTTAATCATCACACTCTCTGCTGATTTGGGGTCACTGGAGAGACCAGATGGACCAACCGCGGTCTTGGTCTTCTTGGCCCGGCGCTTGGGCGGTGGCGCTGGCAGCATTTCATGGGAAGAATTGCTGCCGCTCATCAAGCTCTTTCTGTGCAAAGAGCAGAAATCCATGCCCCATTTTGCACTCGTGGCACATCCTTGAAACTTGCAGCGCCTGCCGCCACCATGTTTGATGCAGTAATCACTCCGCCCTTGTGCACTCTTACCACATCCTTCAAACTTGCAGCGTCTTCCCCCACCATGTCCAATGCAAAAGTCTGTGTTCCCTTGGGCACCCTTCACACAACCATCAAACCTGCACCTCCTTCCACCACCATGCCTTACACAGCGGTCAGTGAGGCCTTGACTGCTGCCACATGCTGCATTGGGGCATCCAGTGACAGCGCAGCGCTTGCCTCCGCCATGAGCAATGCATAAAGGTGTGCCCCCATGTGCACCCTTTGTACAACCTTGAACCATGCAGCCCTTTGAACCGCCGCGGTGAATCTTACAGTACATTGCATTTCCCTGGGCTCGCTTGCTGCAACCCTGGTACTTGCACATCACAACATCACCATCAGGATTATAGATTCCTGCACTACCCAGATCATTCCCAGCATTTTGGGTTACTCTGAACCCACTCTCTCCTTCGTACTTGATTGAAATTTCTGATTTGGAGCAAGCTACTGTACTGGAACCAGGTTCACCAAGCGGGCGACCTCCACCATGGGACATACATAATACTGAGCCATCTGGTACAATATGAGGGCAGCCAAGCATTTGGCATCGTTGCCCTATACTGTGACTTTTACAGAGCAATGTCTGGCCTTCAACAACATTGTTACACCCAAGTCTCTGGCATCGTTGTCCAACTGCTTAATAAGAACAAAAAAACAAAAACCCAAGAAAGATGTATGCATTAGACAAATATTGAAACATATTCAAATTTATCCAAGAACTAAAGCTTCTCCACACTTATTTCTCAGTCAACTACATTATGGTTAATAGGTAAACTCCAGAAAGGCATTTAAATGGGAAAAATCATTGTTACACTATGTTCCCAACAGACTGTTTACCATGTCTACTTCTACATTCAGCAATGCCACCAGCCGTTGGGTATCAACTACTGTTCATCATGGTCAAATAGACTTTATCTGTACTCCTTTAAAAGAAGGCAATGGAAGTAGTAGCAGTTCATTTGTCATCCAAACAACTATGCACAACATTGATTTACGAAATACTTCTTGAAGTTCTTCAATATTATACAATATCCCTAAAATATATTCTTCTTTGTTATGTTGTCCTACTAAGGCATATGGTGACCAAACAGTCACATTTATATGTAGCATGAAAGCTAATTTTACAAATACAGTATAGCAAAAACTGTCAAGCACTCTGTAACAAAAGCATGAAAGGCGTAACAGAAAGAACTTATTCATAAATTTCAAACAATATTACCATATCTACTATTCATTTTTACCCATAATAAACATCCAGGCTTTAGCCAGTCTTTAAAGAAGTGCATACATGGTACGGAAAGGTAGGTTCCAAAAAAAAACATACCAACAGAACGACCATCAGATGCACACATCTGTAGACAAAAGGATAAAGGAAGTGTCAGAAAAAGCTTGCTAGACTAGACAGCAGAAAACTGGGAGAGGATAGCTTACATTTAACTGAATCATATTGCCACGCTCCCCAAAAATGTGGTGTTTATCAGCATCCATGCCTAGAAAAAGTACATGGTCAGGTCTACCATATAGATCAGCTTATAATATAAGAAAGTTGTGAAAATGGTTGTGCAGAATATACCATGTTGAAAAGAATCCATGAAATACACCTGCATGGAGCATTTAACAAATTAAATTAACAAAAAAGGTAATCTTAAGAATTAATTAAATTATTTGTAGACTATTCAAATAATACCCTTTGCTGAGAAAGGATCAATATGTCCAATCATTAATATTTGTTGCCATAAATACTAAAATACTAAATACCGTAAGGATACAGATTGAAAGAACATTAGTCAAAACTCAAAAACATAAACTTCGGTTTGCATGCCACAAGTAAATAACATTTTCCTCTAACCTTTAAGGCTATGACTTGCTGGGCTGTAAAATCAGAAAAAAGGGGGGGAGCAGACATTCCCGTCATATCATCTGAAACAGGAGGTTACACTCCACTTATTCCTCACTATAATCAAACACAGATGTCTGTATTTTAAGCTCCAATGTAGTCATCAAATGTTGGCAGCTCATTAAATCTAGAGAAAGAGTCCGATATAACCCTCTATGACAGTTCTGGAGACAGTTTCACCAACGTGGCAATCTACATGGAGGATGACATGGTGCCAGTCCTGTTCCTTATCTATATTACTCTCTCTTACAGTGCAGCTCCACCTATCATTTCTTTCACTTACCCACTCCTCTCATTTTATCCTTAACCCCATCGTTCTTACCCTCAGCAATCCCCCGTTCTACATCATCTACCTGTCACGTGAATCGGTTGCTGTAGTAAGATAGGTGTGGTGGCAGCAGCTTGAGCTCAATCTGCGGCCAGGGCTGGATGAGCTGAGTTCTAGCACAGGCAGCCAAGCTCCGATGACCCAATCTCAGGCGGCAGCTGGATGAGATCAACAACAGATTGTAGGAGCTCGAGATGAAATGGTAGCAACCGAGGTTCAGCTTCCCGATCTCCAGCGGCAGTGTACGAGACTAGCTTGAGCTATAGTGGCGATTCTCTTGTTGCCATAGTGGCACTGTTTGCTAGGGTTACAGATCATAAGAATCGATTTTTACAAGTTTGGTGACATAGAAAGAACCCAAGTGAGGTCACTGCTACTCTCTAATACTCCCTCCATTCACAATTGATCATCATATTAGGTATGCGCAGCAATACCAAGGGAGAAATAAATCACACAACAGCAGCGTGGATCAAGGAGACTGCCGCAGTGCCGGTTCGGCTTCCGCGTGTGGTGCATGGAGCTAGACCAACCAGAATCACGGAGGGATTTAACTAATACGGCAATAATCACTCTTCATTAAATCTATGCATGCATGCTAAGCAGTAAATCTCAGGAGACTCTCTCGCAATTTAATCCATACACGCATGCAGCAATAAAAAAAAAAGGAAATCTGCTGGCTCAAGACGTTAGGCGACGATCAAATATGGATATTTCTGTTTTGGTAATATGACAATCAATTGTGAACGGAGGGAGTACCACCCAAAGTTACAAATGTTTAGGAATACACCATTGCCGTCAACTTTAAGGTCCTGGACATTAACTTTCTGCTATTCAAGGCAACATTTAACAAGAAGCCGAATTCATGTCTAACGTAGTAACATTACTAAAATAAAATTGTTCTAGCACAATCAGACCTGCAAATCCTCTAAACGTGCACAGTGATCTAGTTCCCTATCTATCTTCTCCACGAGCTAGCTATTCAGGGCCAAAACGTACGGATTCATGCTCAAGATTAATGATTCTTTTTACTTTACATTCGTGCTGCAGGTATGTATGTAATCTAGTACTAATCTTGAACACATGTATATCACAGTGGAGACTAATGAAACAAATCTCTGCTGCATGACATGACCACACCAAATTACACAGACCGTGTAATTCAACACGGTGAACAGCTCAAGTTTCAGATCCACGGAAATGTAGAGCTAAAAGCACACATTAAGAAGGCAATTTGATTAACTATAATCATGTACCACAGGAAGGAGGAGAATTAAAAGGGGGGAAAGGCGTTCGCTGACCTTGGCACTCCGGTTGCACTCCGACCGATGCTCGATGAGGTACCTGCGGAGGCGGTAGGCAGCACCGGCTTTCGTCCTGCTCCCCTCCTGGTGGCGCGTCGATCGACGGCGGTAGAGGGGAGGGGATTGGGGGGGAGAGAAACCCACTGTTGGGGAGGGTTGGAGCGGCGGTGGCGGCGGGGGAGAAGAGCCGCCGGCGCTAGGGTTAGAGGTGGCCTGGGTAGGAGGGCGAATCGGGCGCGTGGGTGGTGCGGATCGATCGATCGATCGATCGCACGAGGCGGCGGGGAGGGGATGGGAGGGGATCGGAGGGGGGAAGGGGAGGATGGATGAACTTGGCAAGTTTGGACTTTGGTAGAGAAGAAAGGTTCTGTGCAGCATGTATTTTAGTACAACTAGGGTTTATTTTAGTACAACTAGCTAGGGTGCTCACTATCACTGGATTGCCAGTGGCTGGCAGCATTGCTAATTTGTTGGGTGGGCATAGTATTTAGGAAAAATAAATCTGTATCTATGTCGTACATCATCCGTTTAAAAGTATCTCTAGAAAGTTTATTCTTTTTTACGGAGGAAGTAGATCATTCTCAGAGCATATAGGGCTTATCGGATTCATGGTGCGTGTCATACTTATATATATATAATTAATAAAATATACATGTAAGTGAGAAATAAAATATAATTAATTTTAAAGTGAGTGAGAGATCGAAGAAAAATTATACATGTATTCAATAATTATTTTCTTTAATGGCAGTGTGACAAGTAGTTGTTATTTGTATGATTTTTTTTTGCATGCTATGTAATAAAATAATCCATCGCTTTTCATTTTGTGTTATTGTCTCTTTCCCTAGTTGGTTGTCATTATGGACAAGAAAATGGGAAGTAGGCAATGACGTCTGGTAGCCCCGAAGCAATGCCAAAGCCATCGTTCCAGGTCCGTGGTGCGAGGCATTGCCATTGCCAAAATCTACTCGCGAACACTATTGTCGTCGTCAGATCCACCCGCGAATGCCACTGCCATCGGATGCATCTACGAGCGATGCCACTGCCATCGTTGTGGATCCATCATGCAAGACACCGCGGCATACTCTTCCTGTGATGCAAGTGTCGCTACCATTGTCAGATCCACCCTTAAGTGTCACTATTGTCGGTGCTCCGCCAGCTGCCAGGACCACGACTTCGAGGTCAATTTGGCCTGTGGAGGAGTTGATCTGAGTGCCAAGGAGCTCGATTTGGGCAAATAAAAATTGATACAACTGAAAAAATGATGGTAGACGACACCACAGAGGAAGGGACGAGGAGCGATGGCAAGGAGAGAGTGACAACAGTAGAAAAGGAAGCGATTCGAGGAAGACTGGAAGAGGAAATGGGAAAAGGGATGAACGCTTGGGCTTCTGCGATTTTTTTTTTGCTAGTGAGGCCCATTATAAAGTGAGAGAATCCCTTATATACCACTAGAATTTGACCAGTTCCCTTATATGCCACTTAAAATTGGCTTCTCCCTTATATGCCACTAGTTTAAGTTTTTCCACCTTTTTATGCCACTCCCATCACAATAGTGTTAGTTGACCTTTAGTCAAAGGTTAGTTTTTTTCGTAAATGACCAATATGCCCTCTCAACTAAAAAATGTGTAAACTTCAAAAAATCATAACTAATTTATTTTAAATCCTTTTTGAGTGAACAAAATTTTGTCAGAACCAGTGAAAAATGCTCTTTATATTAAAAATATTGTTAGAAAACTGCATGTTTCATGCTTACATTGAAAATTTATTTGTGATGGTAATGGCTAAAATTGCATGTGATGCAGAAAAAAATCAATTTTCATATGTTGTATCCAATAGCTATATTAGTACTAAAATGCCTATTATTGGTTGTATACTAATTCTTAAGGGAAAATGCATCTTTGTACAATGAAGTTAACGGTCAACTGACGGTGGACTGACGGCAATGGCATAAAAGGGAGGAGAAACTTGAACCGGTGGCATAAAAGGGAGAAGCCAATTTAAAGTGGCATATAAGGGAGCCGGTTAATTTAGAGTGGCATATAAGGGATTCTCTCTTATAAAGTCCATCTAGGCCTTAAGCATTGTGGTAATAGAAACAGCTAAAGTTTACTCACACACATGCCCTACCTATAAAAGACCACTTCATCTATATACATTGCCAATGCCCTTAGGGTTTTAGATAGTCTACAATTCGTCGTCTTCCATATGTAGACTTGGGTC
The DNA here is from genome assembly GCF_034140825.1 of Oryza sativa Japonica Group. Taxonomy (NCBI): domain Eukaryota; kingdom Viridiplantae; phylum Streptophyta; class Magnoliopsida; order Poales; family Poaceae; genus Oryza; species Oryza sativa. The sequence goes on from NC_089040.1 coordinate 16,615,041, forward strand.
TATTTTCTAATATGGTGTTTTTTTTTCAAACTCTTTCTCAATCGTTACTTCATCTGTGACTATGTGAGGTTCTCGATAAAGATCTAGAATGGCTTGTCTCCTGGGTTGTTGAACATCTTCACCTAGACTGTTAGACTCCAATTTTATTGTTCGACTCAAGCTTTTTTCTGCTCACTTTCACTTCAACAAAGATTAATCATCAACAACACGTGACTTCTCTTATGGACTCAATCGATCTGTCTGCATTCAGCCAAGCATTTGCTCCTTCACCATTGCGTCGGTCCTTCAGCACCATGCCTCTCCTTATTCTTCTCCAATGCATGGTCCTTTGTTTAATCAAGTCTTGCCAACCCTTCACCCCATTTTACCATCTTTAGTCACATGTTTCCCTATATCACAATGAAACTTGGTTAAATTCCATCTTCATCTTCAGTGCCATCATTGGACCAATCTCCTACTTATTCCTTCAATAAGTGCATTAGTCCCTTAATTGTTTGTCATCAATTAGCTAAAACTCATTAGGGGCCTAGATGCTCTTTCAGTTATCACTGACACCTCGTCTTTCAGGTAGGTTGCTTCTTGATGAGGAAGTAGGATCCCGATCTTCCGATAGGTATTGATAAGTCGATTATGGAGACTTGAAGTTGATGATCCAAAGGCTCAGATCATGACAACCGAACCCTCGAAATCACTACACCACTCATCCATTGGTTATTAATCAAGCCGAAACATGATTGACCTTGTCGATAAGGCTATCTCCTGCAAGTGAATCGAGAACACAAGCAAGAGAGTAGAAGAAGCAATCTGAATATATTATTAATATATGATGAAGCTCACAAATTGATGTTCCACAAACTGAACTAAGCGGTGAAACTACAACAACAGAATCTAAGCAAAACCCAACTCTAAACAATGACGACTATTAAATAAATAGGATTAGGGACGTACTAGGGTTAGCCCTAGGATACACACCCCCTATTTAACTTAACCTATGACACAATTATAAAGCCCAAGGCCTAAATCAAACTCGGACTAGATGAGGTACATGACTTGTGTTGCATATTCCCAACAACTTGATATGAATTTTGATGTGAGACCAAAACCATCTGAAATTAAACTCTATAATTTTCCCCACAAGTACTCATGGGCCCTGAGAGTCCTTTGGGATCAATAGCTAAGCCCATTTGAAGTTAATACAATCAGAAGGCCTGAATCCAAATCCAAAACATGTAAAACTGCATCTTTTGCCTTTTATGGACCAAAAGTGACGTGGTGATTTGGGACTAGACTTGGAGAAGATCTTGGTTTGGTCCCCAATCAATTTCTTTGATCATCCAAGCACTTCGTGAGCATGTTCTCCTTTCCTTCACCCATGCAAGTATTTATGGAAACAAGAAGATACAAAACTCATGGTGTAGTAATGTTTGTTTTTTTATGGAAAACAACATGAGAGGTTCCTACTGCGATCGTTTGTTAAAACATATAATAAGTAAACCTAATATAGAACATATGCACTTTTTACTTGTTAATATGTAACATAAGTATGGTTATATTTGAAACAGTGATGTCCTCATCACCTCTAGTCATTTCTAGATGACTTTGGAGTAGTTAGACTTATATCTTTACTGCAAACACCTGATTGTTCGGTCATGAGTAGGCCAAATACAAAGTTGCTAAGTTTGGATTCCTGTGGCTAGCTATAGATCAACTTTACCCTAATGAAATATGAGTCAAGTTATCATGTCGTTAACTAGTTGCTCAACCATAAAACTTGTTAGGGGTACGCCAGTAGCAATCACAAAGTAAAACTAGTCAATTTCTTTTTTTTTGCGGGGAAAAAAGTGTATTACTCATTCAAAACGTCCTCACAGACTAGCTGTGAAATGAAATTACAACTTCCTTCCGGCCAAAGCCCAGAAATTGAATCGGCCCTAGCCCTATTAGCTAAAAGGTGGCTAACACCGTTTTGGCTACGATGGATCTTGGTAACCAACACTTCCCTACGCTCTGATAACAGGCGTTTAATCTCCTGGACTAAATTAGCTAATTCAGACAGATCCCTATTCCCTTCCTTCAGAAGATTGACTAGCGAAACACAATCTGTTTCAATCAAGATAGGGCGCATAGTCCACTGTAGGGCCAAAATCAATCCCTCCATGCAAGCTCGGATTTCTGCCTCCAGGGCATTCTTGTAGCTATCCAGGGACTTACATGCTGCAAAAACTATACTATCACTGTTGTCCCGTAGAATCATAACGATACCTCCCTTCCCACAATCAGCATCAAATGAGCCATCTACATTGAGTTTCATCCAGCCCAGCCTCGGCTTCTCCCAGTGCAAATGGGTCGATGCAGCAGGAGGACCATCTGGTCCTCTTCTTCTAAGCGCACTTATAACAGATCTGCTAACAACAGTTTTACCTTTTTCCAGATCAGCGTGGGGGCATTCCCTGATTTGGAATAGAGTAGCAATATAACTTTCCAGGAATCTTTTGGAGACTTCCAGCGGAGGAGGCGGCTTATTATGTGTGATTTCATTACGCACATACCAGTTTCGCCAGAGAGTTAATAAAAACATCTCATGTTCTTCGGTTGGTAGATATTCCAAACAATCAAACAGCCAGTAATTGCCGAATTGGAAATTCACCAAATCAAGCGACAAGTTACCTGATTGTACCATATCCGACAACAAGGCACTGGCTCGGGGACATTTGCAGAGAGCGTGCACAGAATTCTCCACCTCTCGGTTGCAGATGATACAGATATCAGAGTTTACCAACTTCCTTTTCCTTTTGTTGTCCATGGTAGCTAAACAATTGGAGGCCACTTTCCAGGCAAAGATTTTAATCTTCTGTGGGAGCTTACACTTCCAAATTAAATCCCAGGATTTGCGGGAATGCAAAGCAGAGGAACTTGAGGATCCTTCAGTATTTGCCAGCCTACAGGCAAGATTATAAGCACTCCGGACTGAGAACCGCCCAGACTTGTCAGGGTGCCAAGCTAGAAAGTCTTCTTCTTGGCGGGGAGAAAGACAAATCGATAAGATTAACTCAGTGTCTATGTTCAGGAAGCACCTCCTGATCTGTGCAACATCCTAGGTACCATCTTGCCCTATTAAATCAGAGACCCATTTCAGTCTGCAATTTCCTCTGATCGTCACTGGTCTTCTCGAGTGATCCCGAGGAATCCAAGGGTCTCTCCACATGCGTATAGACTGACCATTACCGACCCTCCAAATTATCCCCTTCTTCAGTAACTCCAACCCATAGATGATAGCCCGCCAGGTCGGGAGACATTGGAACTAGAAGTAGTATCAATCAGGGATCCATTGGGAAAATATTTAGCCTTCAACACCCTTGCACACAGACTATCAGGGAACTCTAACACACGCCACGCCTGACAAGCGAGAAGAGCTTGATTAAACAATCTGTAATCCCTGAAGCCTAGCCCACCACAACACTTTGGTTTTGTCAGGCACTCCCACGCTCTCCAGTGAGTCTTTCTTCTACCATTCTCCGAGCCCCACCAAAAATTCCTGGTGAGCTTTGTTAGGTCGTCACACATAGAATCCGGGAGCTTAAATAAGCCCATTACATAGACCGGAATGGCCTGGATTACAGCCTTAACCAGAACTTCCTTCCCACCCGAAGAGAGAAAATTTTCACCCCATTGGATCAGCCGCTTCCAGATTTTACTCTGTAGGCTCTGAAATCTCCCCTTGTTCATTCTACCTTCTGGGGTGGGAAAACCAAGATATTTATCTTCAAAGTTGCTCTTTTCTATCTAGAGAATCTGTTTTATTACCTCAGTGATCTCGAGGGAGGAAGCATCATCGCACAAAATTGAGCATTTAGCCGGGTTGATCAACTGGCCCGTTCCCTGCACATAAGTGTTTAAAACATCTTTCACCGTTGCTGCCTGTGCCTGATTTGCTTTGAAGAATAGAAGGGTGTCATCGGCAAACAGAAGGTGTGATATGCCCGGCGCATTGCGACAGATACTAAGGGGGGGTCAGAGAACCTTGTTGGACCTTCTCCTTCAGCAAAAGAGATAACCCATCCGCCACGAACAGGAAAGAAAAGGCGACAGGGGGTCTCCCTATCTTAATCCTCGAGAGGGAGCAAATGATCGTAGAAGAGTTCCATTGAATTTAACAGAATATCTCACCGTGGTTACGCAAGTCATTATCCAGTTAACCTAGCGGTGAGCGAAACCCACCCGATTCATTGCCATCTCAAGGAAACGCCAATCCACCTTGTCATAAGCTTTGGACAGATCGAGTTTATAAGCACACGCTGCCTTGTTAGCTTTCCTGTTTTTCTGAATATAGTGAAAACACTCAAAGGCTAGGAGTGCGTTATCTGTTATCATTCGCCCTCGGACAAAAGCGCTCTGTTCCTCTGATACCAATTCATCGAGCATCGGTCTGAGCCTGTTAACCAGGCACTTGGAGACAACTTTGTAAAGAACATTGCACAAGCTAATTGGCCGAAAGTCCTTCAATTCCATAGGTTGCTCAATTTTTGGAATTAGAACTATAGCCGTATTATTGACTCCTTCTGGCATACATCTAGTCTGAAAGAACTTACTAACTGCACTGATGATGTCCTCTTTAATGATCCCCCAATTTCGTTGATAAAAGCGGGCAGGGAAACCGTCAGGGCCCGGAGCTTTCAATGGTCCAATCTGGAACAAAGCCTGAGCGATCTCTTCATCCTTGAAGTCTGCACAGAGCAGGTCATTCATTTTAGCCGTTACCTTAGCTTGGAATAATCTGCTGACAGATTCAGGGTTCAAGGTCGGGTCTGCAGCAAACATCTCCTGGAAATAATCAGTTGCCATTGATTCCATTGCTATTGCCGTACGGTGCACAGTACCCTGCAAATCTTTTAGTTTTGTGATTCTATTCTTTTTTGCTCTCCATACCGCCCTACTATTAAAAAAATTTGGTATTCTTATCTCCTTCCTTGAGCCAATTCACTCTGGACCGCTGAAGCCAAAGCATTTCCTCTTTGTATAACAGTTCATTCATTTGGTTAGTGGCAAAACGAATTTGGGAATTATCAGCATCTGAAGCAATCAAGTCCCCCAGCTTCTTCCTTGCCTTTTCAAGTTCTCTACCTACATTTTTCACTTTTGTTTTGCTCCAGGAACGCAAAGCCGCCATGACTTTTGCGAGAGACCGATTTATGTCCCCCAAGTCTGATTTCTCGCTCGAACTGGACCAAGAATCTTTAATCACCTGTGCTGAGTCAATCTCTCTTTCCCATAGGATCTCGTAGTGCAGACATTTCTGTCTAGGCTGGTTGTTTTCCACTGAAACAAGCTTGAGAAGCACAGAGCAATGGTCAGAACAAGGTGAGACAAGATGGACAATTTGAGCGGAGGGAAAGATGTCTCTCCAACCATTATTGGCAACAGCACGATCCAATCTAACCTTTACATTGTTCCATCCATCTCTCCTATTGTCATAAGTATGAGGCACACCTTGAAAACCAAGGTCGTGCAACTCACAATCCTGAAGAACATCCCGAAAGGCTTGCATTTGAGACTCATTCCTCTGGGTTCTTGAAAAGTGCTCGAATTGCCACATAGTCTCATTAAAATCTCCCATAACCAGCCATGGAAGGTTTGAGGTTTGGCTGATATTTCTAAGCGCAGTCCATATCTGATGGGGATTTTCAACCCGAGGTTCACCATGCACAAAAGTAACATGCCACAAGGGATCATCCGGAGACAAGCGCACATACACATCAATGAAATTCTTTCAAAACTCTGACATCGACGGAAACATATTCATGCCAAAACAACGCTAAACCACCACTCATCCCATCACTACTGACACCCACAAAACCTTTAAAACCCAATCTTCTACGCACACGACACACTTTTTCCACCTTTTGCCTAGTTTCACACAGGAAGAGCAAACGGGCATCGGCCTCCTTAACTAAGGAGCACATATCACGAACTATCGCGGTGTTGCCCATACCACGACAGTTCCAGGCTAAACAATTCATTGCTCCTGGCGAGACCCAGCCATAGGTCTTGCCAGTTTACCAGTAGCCCGGGGACTGGTTGCTTCCATATCCACCGCTGTGTTCTCAGCCTTCTCATCCTTTTTGAAACGCTTTGAGGCTCAAGCAGGAACCCCTGTCTTCCCCTGCCCCGATCCTTCCTGAGATTCACTCTGATCAAACTCCAACAGAGCCTGTTGCACTTTGCCCATTATCTTCAGTTGAGCATTATCAGACCCTTTCCTCTTGATTGGGCTGATAGTAGCCTCATTGGACACGTCCTCAGTAGACTCCTGTTGAGTGCCCAGGTTCCTAATGGCCGGGATCATCTCGAATGATGGAAGTGATGCTGACTCATCCCCAGCTGAAAACTTATTTGTTTGGTTCTTACGGGACAAAGTACTGTCAGACATATGCAGCGAGCCAGCCTTTTCAGCAAGTTGAGCGTCAACTAACTCATCCCCTTCCTCTTCTCTCGAATCAAAACCATCGTAGGCATCGATTCTGTTTGGTGGGTCAGTGTAGAAGCGGTCTCCCTGTTTATTCCCCGCTGAAGAAGAGCTAGCACTACCTGCGCCTCTGAACACAAGCTTCCTCTGAACCCCAGCACTCTGATTTGCCTTAACCTTGCTGATTTTCCTTTCGAAAGCTTTAAGAGGAGAGCAGCGTAGATCAGCAGAGCACATGAGTGGTTCAGCCTCATTGGCTAATCTTTTCTCGCACTCTTTATCTGAGTGACCAATGAAACCACAAAAGAAGCAGAAGTGCGGCACCCTCTCATAACGAAGATTGAACCTTCTGATTTCCTCAGCACCTTTGATCTTGATTTTGATTGCAATCTGTCTTTTCAGGGGACGATTAACCGGGAGATCAACACGAATGCGGAAGAAATCATGCTTGTTGCTGCCATTTTGCTGCACATCCACTTCCCTGACCTTGCCGAGTTTACTCCCATACAGCTCACCTCTAGCTTTGTTCATCATTACTAAGGGCAGATCATATATCCTTACCCAAATTGGCACTGACTCCAAGGGGACCATCGATGGACTCAAAAGGCCATTGAAATCTGCTACAATCAGAGCATCTCCTCTGTGAATCCACGGGCCGCCTTGTAGAACAAACTTATGGTCTCCCTCAGCATTAAAGGTGACGATGAAAAGATTGTCCTTTAGAGATTTGTAACTCATCTCCGCTCTGAGTCGCCAAGCTCTACCCATGTCCTCAAATAAGGCCACCTGGTTGGGGAATTTGAGCGAATAGAATCTCGCTAGGATAGTCCATTTCCTGCACACTTGACTTCCTCCTCGTCAAGTTCCACTTCAATTGCATCTTCTTCTTCCTCCAAAACTACACCCTCCATATGTGCTTCAGAACCCAAGTTGACGCCCGAACTAGATTGCACTACCACATCCACCGCTTGATCATCTGCCGGGGGTGCCGCCACCAGATCTTGCCCAGCTTTCACCAGAGCCCTGGAATCCTCTACCTCTTTGTTCCCCAGATCCAATACGGCGTCATCCTTCAGCTTCGGGCAGGTAACCATCGCATTGATGGTCCCTTTGTCGCCCCCACTGAGAGATTTTGCCATGAGATGGATATTGAGAGAACACTGCCCAAAACCTAGATCAAAACCTGACAGGAGAATCTCCAGAGTTTGCAAAGGATGTATCGTTGTGGAAACCACAGGTGTGTTTTTATAGGAGGAGGAGACAGAGTCCAGATCGGATTCATACACATACGTCTTTCCAAAGGACAAAACTGAGACGAAGTTACGTAGATGATCAAACCTGCCAGAACCGATTGTCTCATGAACATTCCAGAACTTGATAGCCAACAGAGAAATACCTAAGAACGTGGACCGCTTCCATAGTGGGACAGGTCTCTTCCCACCAGATGAGAGAGGATTCCCAAACTGCTGAAGACCACCAGAGATATTTCCATGATCTCCAGAGATGCGAACAGCAGAATCAAACGTCACAGAACCAAACTTTGTTGGTGGAACAGAGACGAACTCCATCCAAAGAACCCTCCCAAAGGAGAAGATGGCCGCCACGCCCCAGTCGCCTGGGCGCCGCCAAAACCCTGGCATCTGTAAATTACGGAGCCAATTTCGGAATCACCATGAAAGTAGAAAAAAAAACTAGTCAATTTCATCCTCTAGGCGTGTACGTATTTGCTTCATTGCTTTACACTACATAGATCGACTCTTCACTGCTTTCGATTTTATGAATACACAAGTCGAATGCATATACATGCGCACACATACCACACTCATGTATATACACACGCATGTAGATGTGTCCTAGCTAGCACACATCTAAAGAGATTAGAGGCATAGGCTCACATATAAGGATGTGTGGGGTACATCCGTACATGCTTATCATTGAACACACCCACATCTACATGTATTGCCTCATGTGGTTAAACCTAAGAAAATTTGAGCATCCATGCGAACCATAATATTTAAATTTGGGTGAGCAGTCTAACTAATAATTGAGCTATTGCTCGTAGTCTTCAATCGTATATCTTGCTAGCTTGGTTTTGGGTAGGCTCAAATTAGGCCTGATCAAATTAACGGGGCTAGGCAAAAAATAGCTCTGAGACAAAAATACAAGCCTGAGCTGACCTGAGCATTCTCGTTTGGTGGCTTTTTGGGCTTTCGTGCTTCAAAATGTAGTCCTGACCCTGACCCAGTACACCATTGAGTTGGGCCGGGCTCAGTTTGAGCAGCCCTAGCTCAAATGTGCCAACGGGGTTCCAAGGAGAACTTGGAGACGTTTATGAGCTGTGGCAGCAACAGCCAGGCAGGCAGGCAAATTAAAGCATACCTTTATCATACTTATTGCACATATTTAAGCCTAAAAGCTACTATAGCTTTTGCAATGTGATTATACATGCGAGTACATTAATAATCCTATCATTGCATTGAATACTATCATCCATGGAGAGTTGCATTCATATCCTGTACCTTTGTTTATCTAATACTACCACCCACGGCTACCTTCGGAACCTATAAGGAAAGGCATGTGAGACATTAAAGAGGTGTTTATGTTGGTTATCTCACTTTGCCATGTCACACTTTAGTTATGCCACATGTGTTTATTTTGTTGTCGCACCTATATCATCACATGCCACACTTTTATACTCTTATTAGGATCCATATGTCACATTCTTAAATTTGTAGCTAACCATATTACACATGTGGCCAATTATTTCCGAGCCACAGTTATGCTATCACCTATCATGTCATAACTTATCTAAGCTTAGTTATGATAACGTTAGACATCAATCAAAAATCTAGTTTCTCCTTGGAAAGTGGGCGGGCTGGCATTGCATTGCCTAATGTTGGCGGACCCCCGCATGCAGTGCAAGTGAAGCGGCTAAAGAATGTGAGGCTACATTTCGTCTCGCCAACGACTTGCCCCGCATAGCTAGGCAGCTAGCTACCGCGCGCATTTAATTTAAGTTGATATCGAGCATGCATGGGTACGGTACGCGCCGGTCGGACTCCGGTGGTGATCGATCAATGGCGAGGCTCTCAACAGCTGCGTGGCCGTTCCTGGCCGCAGTGGCGGCGGCGCTGCTGTGCTCCGTCGACGCGGTGATCGTCGAAGGCCTCCAGGTTGGGTTCTACAACCAGACGTGCCCGTCGGCGGAGGAGGCCGTCCGTGACGTCGTCACCTCGGAGATCGGCTTGGACCGCACCATCGCCGCCGGCATCATCCGCATCTTCTTCCACGACTGCTTCGTCACGGTATAACACTAACAGTACACATGTGTGTTGTCCGTACGTACGTGTGATCAATCACCTTAATATTGGTATTACGTTGAAGAATCGATCGATCGTTGATGGATGGATATATAGGGATGCGACGCGTCCATCCTCCTCGACGAGACGCCGTCCGGCGACGTCCCGGAGAAGGAATCGTCGGCGAACGGCTTCACCCTCCACGGGCTGAGGACGCTGGACGTGGCCAAGTCCACCGTGGAGTCCATGTGCCCGCGCACCGTGTCGTGCGCGGACATCCTCGCGTTCGCGGCGCGCGACGCCGCCGTGGCCGCGGGGATCCCCTTCTACGAAGTGGCGGCGGGGCGGATGGACGGCCTGCGCTCCAACATGGACGACCTGCCGGGGAACATGCCGACGCCCAGCCACCAAGTCCCGCGGATGTCGGAGCTCTTCGTCAAGCGCGGCCTGTCGCAGGAGGACCTCGTCGTGCTCTCCGGCGCGCACTCCATCGGCGGCGCCCACTGCTTCATGTTCTCCAACCGCATCTACGGCTTCTCCCAGGGCGCCGACATCGACCCGGCGCTGGAGCCGGCGTTCGCCGAGAAGCTCCGGAAGGTGTGCCCGCCGCGGAAGGACGGCGACGACCCGGAGCAGTCGCCCAAGGTCAGCTTCGACGGCCGCACGTCGGAGAAGCTCGACAACGTCTACTACTCCGAGCTGCTGGCCAGCCGCGGCCTCATGACCTCCGACGACGCGCTCATCAAGGACCCCGAGACCAAGACCACCGTCGATCTCTTCGCCGGAGACAACGCCGTGTGGCAGGAGAAGTTCGCCGCCGCGATGCAGAAGCTCGGCGCCGTCGACGTGCTCGTCGGCGAGGGCAAGGGCCAGATAAGGAAGCAATGCCGGCTGGTCAACAAGCCGTCCAAGCAGTCCAAGCCCACGTCGACGCGGCAGTCCATGCCGGCGTTGCGGCCAAAGCGCAAGAAGCCTCGCTTGGGCTTGGGCAATTTCATCCCTGGCTTCCACGGCTTCTTCTGACAGAGGTGAATGAAATTAATTAAGAAAAACAAGTACTACTCCACTTCCCTCCCATAGGCTCGCTCCTATGGTTTTTCTTTTTCTTTCTTCTTTTTTTTTTTTGAGAGAGGAGCTTTTGCTCCTACGGTTACTACTACACTCTGCTGCAACTATATGTTAAATTTCTTTTCTTAAAAAAAACATGTTGAATTGCCTAACTCTCTGCTTGTAAGATATCTACATTCATTCATATCGTTGGTTTCATAGCTATAATGGTGTATCAATGTTTGTAGTATGGGTTATATTTCTCTCTTTACCTAAGAAGAACTGGTGGTTTTTTTTTCCTTTTCACTTCACGTGTCGCAGGTTGCAACAAAACATAGCGTGAAGCTGTATTTACGTTTTAGTTTTGCAAATCTTCGCTGGCTGCCTATGCTTTAATTCCTAGTATTCTCCTAGGTCATGTGACAGCCAAACGTACCAGAAAAATCATCGCAAATATCTATCTATCTATTACTCCCTCCGTTTTTTAATAGATGACACCGTTGATTTTTTCTCACATGTTTGACCATTCGTCTTATTTAAAAATTTTATGCAAATCTATAAGATATAAATCACACTTAAAGTACTACGAGTAATAAAACAACTCATACAAAATAAATTATAATTACGTAAATTTTTTAAATAAGACGAATGGTCAAATATGTGAGAAAAAGTCAAAGGCGTCATCTATTAAAAAACGGAGGTAGTATATATTAAAAGTCTATTAAACTTCCTATAAACGCTCCCAAACCGCCAAGCGGCACCCTATAAATACTCACAAGTCGTCAAGTGGCACCTAATAAATAAGAAAAATCTAACCATCTATTTTTACATTTATTTTTACTTAAATTGATGGACCCATTATTTTAAATGGTTATATCTATTTTGTAAAAAGAAAAAAACACCCGAAGCCAACATCCGAACCAACGTACATACTAATGAACGTACGTATATACTACACGTACATCCCATCTGTTCATTCCTTATTTTCTATTTTAAGAAGACTAAAATCAAAATTACTTTTACAGGCAAAAAAAATCACAAATAGACCAACAACTAGGCCTAGCAGCTCTCCCTCTGTCACTTTAAAAATCCTATGAATGCTTCTAAATCGCTGCGTGGTGCTATTAAATTAGAGAAATTACTAGAACTTTTTTTTTAAAAAAACACAAAGCAACTGCCCATCAGTTTATACTTAAATTGATGCATTTAGGTTGTTATATTTTTTTAATAAAAAAATCCCAAACCTCTCTCCCTCCCTCCCTCCCTCCCCACCCCCGTGCGGTGTTAAAATTTATTAAACATTTTATAAACACATCTAAGCTACTATATGACATTCTTAAATTAAATAAAATCTTAAAAATTTTAGAAAAAGATTATTATATACTAAGAGTCCATTAAACATCATATAAATACTTCTAAGCCTCCAAGTAACACCTTACTGACGCTCTCAGACCGCCAAGTGACACTCTAATCCGACCGTCGATTTTTATTTAAATCGTTGGATCTATTATTTTATTTTTGAAAGTTAGATCCTTTTTTTTAAAAAAACACACACATCTAAAACCTCCCCATCACGTACGTACCAACGAGCTATCTTCATGAGAAATTAAAATAAATATTATTTTTACATTGAAATACCACAAAATAGATCTCTACTCGCTAGGTCTATCAACTCTCGCTCTGTCATTCTAAACATCCTACAAATGCTTTTAAGCTTCTATGTGGTGCTATTAAATTAAAGAAAATACTAGAGAATCTTAATAAGAAAAAACTCTTAGCTGCTATATGACATTCTTAAATTATAGAAAAATCATAGAAATTTTGGGAAACAACATCCAACCATCGGATTTGACATAAATTGATGGACACATTATTTTCAATCGATCGACTCATTATTTTAGGATATTAGATCTATTTTTTTTTCAAAGAAGAACACCCAAACCCCTTTCCCTCCTCCTTTGCAGCATCCGGTGTTGAAAATCCACTACACATCTTATAAACGCTCTTAAGATGTTACATCATTCTCTTAAATCAGAGAAAATCCTAAGAATTCTGATAAGAAAACAAAACATCCAACCATCGGTTTCGACATAAACATCTGACACATTATTTTAGGTTGTTAGATTAATCATTTAGAAAAATATTCCAAACCTCCTTCACTCCTGCCAGTGTACAGCCCGTGTACAGCAAGCACCATTCTTTTCTCTCTTTTTTTATCTCCTAAACAATTAAAATTAAAATTATCTTTATAGGCAAAAAAAAACATAAATGGACCTCCATCTATTACTTATATCACGTCAGGCATCTAACGACTTTCTACCAACTTAATTAATTTCTCTTAACATGCATATAAGGGCTACGTGCCTATATAAATTGACCTTGATACTTTGTTGTTGGATTTAAAACCCATTCTTAATAGAAAAGTTCAAATATATTTATGAGGACTGTTAGAATGAAAAGTATAAAATTTTAAAATACAATCAAATAAAAAAAATGATATTATTGGATTTTTTTTTGGTTGTAAGATATCCTTCTGGCGAGTTAAAATACTCTAAATTTTCTAATAGCAACAAGCTCCATTTTTTTCCAGATAAGGAACCACCTCCATTGTTTCGACACAATAATTTCTTATTAATTCAAAACTGCATGATCTCAAGTAATTTTATTTTAAAATTTACATGTTGCAAGAGTAATTATAAAAAAATGCCAGCGTTCGAAGAACACAAAATAAGTTTAATTTTAGTTTAGAATATAATAAAAATATTTCAATAAAAACCCCGCACATAAATATCCATAATAAAATTTTACTCACATTATATAAGAAGGTGCCTGCGCATGTACGCAGGCTACCTTTCTAGTTGAAGAAAAGCTTGACAACAAGTTGCAATTAGCTGAAAAATCTTGACGAGAGGCATGGTGACCAAGCAGTCACAATGCAGCTATGCTAACCGATGCATCAGCATCAGGCTATGATGCAAGATCTGACGGCGAGGAAGAACAGAGGAATACGCACAAGATCCGCAATCCATCGCATATTGTGTGTACAATCTAGGACAACCCACACGCACAGCGGCAAAAACAACAGAAACACATGAAAATAACACATCTGGATATGGGGTAGCATGCTCTCAACAATTCAGATAACATGTATATAAAACAGAGGACCTGTTCTAAACAGAGGTTGGAAACGCTGATTAACAAGTACTACGCGAACTCTAAAGTTTCACACAAGATAGTCCTCAGATGTACTACGCAATATGTTAGAGACAAGATAAACTTCTCATCTTGATGGAAGCTTTACTGGACAAAATTCTGTAGGAGCAAAAGCTGCAAGGGATAGTAAGTGAACTACGACTTCAATGCATATAAGATCATAGGCAAATAAAGGCCTTCCCACCACAGAGGATGTTACTATCTACAGTGACAAGTCGCCACCCAGTTCATCAATAACTCTCTCGAGCTTGAACAACATATCTAAGAAAAGCAAAAAGACCAGATCAGTAGAAGTGTGTGGAATTCGATTAGAAAGTTTCTAAATTAGCATTTAGCAAAATGGAATGCTGAGAAAAATGAATTAGTTTCACGAGTTATGAAGGAATAGAAGAGCCTGACAAATGTATCTAAGACTAGCAAAAGCGCTATAGAAGCATGTGAAAGGCAGATTAGTGAGTTTCCAGAGTAATGTAGCAAAAGGAAGTGTTGAGAAAACCGAGGAATATAAAGCATACCATGGAAGGCGCCATCAGATATATATGTCTGCGGCGGAACAATAATATATATTAGAAAATATAGATTTGCTTATCAAATTTACAAGAAAACAAAACAGTCAAGCCAGACAATTATCGATTGGATAGATACCTTTATCCTTGTCATAATATCACTTGTTTCTCTATTAACATCAATTTCGTTAGCAGAAGTTGTGGAAATTGCAACTGCACAAAATACTGATTGGTCAGGGAAAGAGGACAGACTTTTCCAGATAAATAAGTGGGAAATGAGATTGAGACTGTGTGTACCATTATGGGAAGTATCTAACATAGACACCTGCAAAATTTACCAATATAAGCATCATTTCTTCCAATAATAACATTTTGCAGGATATTCATAAATATAGTCACAAATACCTCTTGTGGTGCATGGTCCGTTGCAGTTACTGGATATGGTTCCTCAGCATCTGGTTTAATATGTGTAAAAAATGTTGCCACAAATGAACAAGTAGAAATAAACAAAAAATACTGCAATTGCAATGAATGTCACCAAACAGAAAGTTGCTAACCTTTCTCAGTTTTACATGAAAATTGTGTCAGCATATCAGTGAAACTGGGGGGGAAACCAGAGAAGACGGTATCAATGTTGGTAGCAAGGAGAGGTTGAAGAAGAGGCTCTTCTGGTGCCTCATGGTGGCGTAATGATGGTGTCTCAGGCTGGCTTAATGCTGGTGCCTCTGTTCTGTGGATAGGCTCATCTGGTTCTGCATGGTAGCCTAATGCTGGTGTCTCTGTTCTGTGGACAGGCTGATCTGGCTCCTCAAAGCTTGAAGAGTCGGGTGTTACTTAATACTCATAACAGAAATATATTCCACAACTAAAACTTGATACAGTTCCACTATTTACCTTTGGTGAATTCCACTAGAAGCAATATATTCAGATGCTGATGAATCTTCACAAAGATAGTCACTTCCAGATGGTCTGATATCCATGGTTTCAGTTGAGCATTCCTTTGTAAACAAACCATATAGAAATGCATTTAGTGCTTCATTAACATTAAACAGAGCATAAGTCAAGAAAATCTCAAAATTAGTAAATAGAATAAACAGAAAATACCATTACTGTAGTATCATGAATTCTATAGCTAGCAGTACTGAAATTTCAATTGTATGAATAGTAACTTTCACCACTGTGATTTCATATCAGTAAACTAGGGTCTAGGGAGCTAACAAATTTAAGAGAATCTTGAAGAGAACTGGAATGTCAAAACTCAGAAGCATCACAAATGGTTTTATCTAACCACTATAATATCCAGTAGTCATGTTCACACATTGAACAGAAAATTACAATCAACATTGATGAAGATTACAGGTTACAAGATGGAAGTATATAGTTTAAAAATGGGTAGCGAGTGGTGGTGGACTGGTGGTAAACACTTGAGCAAAACACTATTAGGAATGATGAGTTAAGAGAATAGGCAAGAGAGGTCCATGGAATATTCATACAACATAACTATGAAGAGGTACACATTGTTGGATGACAGATATAGGAAATTGCACCTTAACACAATTTAAAAATGATTCTGCATCACTGAGATGTGGGAAACGTAAAGCAAACTTCTGGATCTGTAGAGAAATAAAGTGCATAAATATTTTGGCCATTAAAAATGTGATTATAAAGGTTGTACAGGTTATAATAAATGCAGTAAATATTTGATGGTTCAAGAAAACTTGCCTGTTTGGACTTATCACAAAAGCTCACAAACACCACTCTGCTCCCACTTATTGGGCATTGTGTCACACATGTAACCTGAGGCCACGAAAAATTGAGAATGGACACAAAATGCTCCTCCTGTGCCACAAGCAAGAAAAATAATGCCAGGTTATGAAAAGGGAGTATATAGAGAAACAACAAAAAGTGTGCAAAAGTCATTCTGCAATGTCACAAGGTTTGCAAGGATAGTTGTGGCAAGATAAACCAATTTACTGCCCAGGAGTCGTTTAGGTGGATAACCTTTCCCAAATACTTGGTTTGACCATACATTAAAATGGACCACTCTACCAATCCGTTTTCTTGTTTTTGACAGGAAGTATCCTATAATTCTGCAACTTCTCAACATAACACAGTGTATTAATCGTGTACAGCTTGTAATGAATACACATTTAGATGAACAATGGAAGAGTGTAGAAATGCCAAGGCCTAATCTAAACGTCCCATCCAAATTACAAAACAATCAGTACAATTACAATCATTTGCTTTCAGTTTTCATGGTAGTAAAAAGAAATTAAAATCAAATAAAAAAGAATGAACCAGCACAGTCCATTTTGTATCTTCTAGTGAAAGGAAATCGCATTGTTGATTCCTGTAATAATACATTAAGGGCACACAAAGAAATAAGTATCCACTTTGAATTGCCCAAAGACTAAGTAGCATATGCCTTCCCTGAAGTATATTTCATACTTCTTAATAACTAGAGATAGATAATTCACAGAATACACGATCTAGGGCCTGTTTAGATAGGAAGTATTGGATTCGATTTCCAAGACTAATTCCTCAAGATTATAAAAAGAATGAAATTTCAAATCTGATCAACACCAGATATAATCACAATGAAGTTACAAAACTAGTTAAACAGAGTAGAATGATCCAAAGTTTTATGTTTCAAAACCAAGGGCAGGAGCTTGGAATAGTCCAAACTACATTAGTTGGAGCTTGAATGCCAAGGAAAAACCAAGATATGCAGTAATAATTAAGGAAACCATATGAGCACAAATCACTACCTCCCGCAGATCTAAATCTTGCACGGCTAACATTTGCCACGTGACACATGCCAAAAGCATCCATTACTTCATTTGTGAAGAAAAATACACATAGCATGCGTAGACCAAAATAATATGATAACATGCAATTTGTCGCACTGATTGTTTCATGAAAGCATTCATGGATCCCCAAAACAAGTGGCGGAGGGAGGGGGGAAGCAAGCAGGGCATGGCCTCCCTCCCCACATGATTTGATACCTCCTATGTTAAACCAGCTCCCTCATATCAAATAAATTTTAGGATTTCCGGCTCCGACACCCACAATAGAACACAATACACGCTAATTAAGCCACTCCACCAAAAATAACCAGTTCAACCAAGCAAATGTCACTGAACTAACGCATCAAAGATTAAGAACACTACTGACACAGCATCAAATCACACGACCTCATAGAAACAACCACATGCTTTGATGCTTTGAGAAACAACGATCGTTGGAAGGCCAAACCTAAGAACCAAATAGATGCTACGCACCGTCCAAAACCAACGTCCTCACGAGGTTCTTGGAGGCCAGAGAAAACATACCATTGCCGCATTCAAAACATAACCCACAATTCGCAGATGCATTTCCCCATATGCCTCGATAAGCAGGCTCACAAACCTAAACGGCTAAGTGCCTAAGTGGATGGATGAATCATAGCACACAACAGCAAGCGTGAGAGTAAATACGAGGTAGCGGGGCGGGATCGGTACGGACGAAGACGACGTCGCCGATGGAGACGGTGAGGACGGGGACCGCGAAGGACTGGCTGGGGCAGGAAATGGAGAGCGCGGCGGGGGAGGCGGCCGGGAGCCAGGTGCCGTGGTGGCGGAGCTTGCCGCGGGCGACGAGGCGGAGGCCGGGCGGCGGCGGCTTGGACGGATCCCGCCGCGGCGTCCTGAAGAAGCGCGCGAACTCCACCGCCCACTTCTGCCTCCGCCGCTGCGGCGTCGGTCGCGCCGGGAGAAGCGCCCCGCTGCGGACGTCGGCGTCCGCCATGGCGACGACGAGGATGATTGGGAGGGTTCAGGGCGTTGGGGTTTTGATGCGCACTTTTGGTGTGGAGCTGTTGAGTGGATGTAACAATTACCTGCTAAACTCAGATGAGTACAACTCTGTAAAAAAAAAAAGACATACGCTAGCTATAAACATGTGTGTCCATAGTTAGGATTGAATTTTTTTTTTTTAAAGATGAAGGGGTAGTAATTAGACCTCCTTCAATGTTCACACTGTTCCCCTGATGAGGCATCCATAATGTACTCCAAACAGCAATAGTTTAACCCTGACGAGTAAAAGGAGTATCTATTTAAGTCATGTACAACGAGGCTTATTTACGGATTTTCTCCGTTAGTGTGTAAGTAAATTTGGTAACATGAAAAAAAAAGTGGATGTGTGTTTCATGTGAAAACTTTCTATATGAAAGTTGTTCTAAAATATTAGATTAATCCATCTTTCAAGTTTGTATTAATTAAAACTCAATTAATCACACGTTATTACCACCTCGTTTTGCGTGAACCACTTAATCTTTATCTTCAACTTTATCTTCAGAAGATTCAAACACCACCTTAGGCTACATTCTATTTTTCAAACTTCAACTTCAACTTCATCGTTTTCTGTTAGCACGCTTTTCAAACTGTTAAATCGTTTTCTGTTAGCACGCTTTTCAAACTGTTAAATGATGCCTTTTTTTTGCAAAAGTTTTCTTTGTAGAAGTTATTTAAAAAATTCAAATAAATCCATTTTTTTAGTTTATATTTATTAATACTTATTAATCATGTGGTAATCTGATTTCTCGTTTTGCGTGCGTCAAAAACCTCTCTCAAAACACGAGTTGACTCTTACCTTTTTTAAAAGAAATTTTGTTGCATGGAGTGGAGAAATGGAAAGAAAATTAACTAAATATATTAGGTGAATTGATAGTTAAGACATATTGTTGTCTTAACTATTGTAGGAGGATAGTCTATGTTTGAACTAAGAGCTCATGTCAGACTCTATCTTTGTACAGCCTACGCCTAGATACCTCAAGAGCACACTATAAAAGGGAGTGCAATATATAGATATCTTGTGTATTATCTAATTAGAAAAACAAATGGCATGTTCCTCTCTTTTCTGCTACTCTTTTCTCTCTCCCCTAAAGATCGGTTGCTATCCATCATACGTTTTTTTAATATATGACTATGTTGACTTTTGACGTGATATTTGACTATTCGTCTTATTAAAAAATTATATAAATGTCATTTATTCTGTCGTGACTTATTTTTATCATCGAATAAAGTTACACTTTTACATATTTACACTAAATTTTGAATAAAACGAATAGTCAAACATTATGTGAATAGTACCTACTACTCCGTCCCAAAAAAAACAAATTCCTAGCTACGAACCTGGACATACATTTGTCCAGGTTCGTAGGTAGGATTGGACTTTTTTTTGGGACGGATGGGGTACAATGGATAGGACCGGTACTAGCATGCTCTCCCCCTCTCTCTGTCTCTCTCTCTCGTCTTATGTCCCCTCTAAAACCCAAATTATGGATGCTCTAAGCATTGCTGAACCAGTAAATAATTAATTCGCACCAAGCAATAGCACTAAACTGGTAGTAAGATGAAAAAACATTGACTTTTTTCTATGTATTGATCCTCACTCCTCTCTCTTCATGCTATTGGATAATGCAAAACTTTATATTATCATAGGACCCATCTTATAGTTAGTTAGACATTGTGGAACTTTTAACAATAGTTGCCTACTTTTATTGGATCCCACCCTATCTACCGGTTGGCAAAGATATATTGGTGATACCCTTACTCGTCATTCACAGTGTGATGACGTGGCGAGTGTTTCACCCACTCCATGTCGACGGTACAGTGCCACGTTGGACAAATTCGTGCTTCTGTTGTGCCACTTGTATCGTCTAGAGCACACGGGTGCCTCGTCAGAGCAAGAGGACTCGTGGGCGAAAGCACGCTCGTGTACATCCAGTTAATATGTAGAGGCCGGGTTTATAATCCATTGTCTAGAAAAAGAAAAGAGATTTTTCTGCCTCAAAGCTTTGCTGCAAACCTATGCACAGTCCACGGATCTATAAATTAATTTTCAGAAAGCATGTATGATACCAATCATTATGGATGAAAAGAAGATGCTGATCTTGGCTGAAACTAGTGGGGGGCAACAAAGCCAAGAGTAATGGAATTTACCCCTCTTATAGATAGAAGGTTGCCTATCATCCATAACATATTTTCTATCTTAGGGAATGAAAACTAAGCAATATGTTTTATCTGGTTCGGAAAGAAACAAATATACAATTCAGAGCTGATAATTCCAATACAAATACGAATAACTCTCCTGATATGAATACGAATATTGAAAGATCTAGTCCCCTAACCTTGTGTTATGTGAAGTTTTGGTGATTAATGACAACATATTTTGAATCTAACCATTGCTATGAGTTTGAATAATAGGTTATGTCCTGGCATCAAGCAAGAAGATTGATGGCTTACATGTTGAGGATCAATGATAAGATTTTGGCCTAACAGATAGAGATGATGCCTCACATATTATGAATTAACGAGATGCTTGATGAGATCTATGGACTTGTTGAAGGACATACACCATGGTTGAACATTGATAGAAATGAAGATGATGTGAGAAGCTAGAAGATGGACTTTATCGATGGATGAGATTACCTATGAAATTGAAGAAATTGAAGACGCGGGGTATGAATTGATTACCTATGGCAAGAAGGTAAAGCGCAAGCAACGCTCAACTATGACGGACCATGCGGTGGTGAAGGGCAAGCAAGGGGCTTGGCACCGATGAACCAAAGCCACGGATTATTGACATCAATCATTTGAGAAATGGAAGATGAAATGCCGAAGATCAAGAAGATGTGATTTGTTAGTAATTAAGAAGAGCATTGATCAAGAGAAAGATATAACTAATTTAGGAATAATGTGCTTATTGAGTTATAGGAGGATAGTCCCGGTGATGAAATGACTTTGACGTAGGTACCAAATAAACAAAGAAAATGGTGTCAAGGTATTCCTATTGGTATAGCTTTTCCTTTTTACATTTAAGTTTAGGATGACGTACTATTAAGAGGGGATATAATTGGTCGAATACTAGTGCTCAAAATGATTTATGTTTGTGTGAGTTGAAAAACCTAAGCCAAAATTCCAACTCCGGGTTGTTTCACATGTCACAACACTTACATCGGGTTTCTTTGCAAGTTTTTCAACTTATTTTGAAGGTTTTGGACCATCTTTTATGCTGGATTTGATATCCCATGAAACAAGCTTTCAGTAGAGTCCAAGATTATCGTAATTGGATTCCGAAGTAAAAATGTTTTGCCTTTTTACTTAAGCAACATCAGACTACCCGATTTGGAATAAAACTATCTGATGTATCAGAATATCCGATTTTTTACAGAACTTCACTCTCTGTCTTGATTTGAAAAATCCTCTCAAGTGAGTTTTTGTAAGTGTAAATCAGAGTATCTGATTATGGGTCAGATAATCCGATGACACAGAGACACCGAAATTTCATGGAACCTGAGTCTCCGTTTGAGGACAAAGTTTTTGCTTCTAAAGTATCGGACTGTCTGATTCCACATCAGATAGTCTGACGCCTCAGAAAATCCAAAATTTCATGGAACTTCGTTCTCTGTCTCTCATCGCCTTGGAGGTATCATGTATCGGATAGTTCAACGTAGGTAAAGATTCCCTTCCAGCAGTCAAATTTTGGGGGATCTATATAAACCCCCCACCAACCCTTTTATAGGGTTAGCCCTTTCATTCAAATCTTTGTGGCTTGTGGATTTGAGCTTTATGCTAAGTGCTTTGGATTTTTATAGGAGCATCTGTTTATATTGGATTCTATGGCTTAGTAGAAACGATATGGTTTTTAACAAGACTCCAACTAAATCTTATAGTGCAAGATATGCTTCAGTTCTAGGGCTAACTTCAAATGTGTCAAGAGGACAGAGAGGTCATTTGCCCTCTAGAGTCATACGTCATGTAGATTTTCACTACATTTGAATGGAGATTTAGTAATAGGCTTGAACTTTAAATAAGTTGCTCATTTACTTTGATTGGTGTTGTTGTATCGTCTTTTCATCTCCTTTATTTTATTATGTTATGCTTGGATTTCGAATCAAAACTGAGATAGATAGATAGATAGATAAAGAGAGAGAGAGAGAGAGGATGAATTGGTGTTTGAATTTATATAAACATTAGACTTGCAAAATAAGTTATTTCTTCCGCTCTCCGCACAAGCAACGCAAAAAATCTATGATGAATATGACAAGAAGATATCACTCCAGATGATGATAACAATGTGTGGAACTACCTATAGGAAAATAACATTTACCAATCGAAGAAGGTATATGCTCATTCCTCTTTGCACATTATCAACCAGTTGTCCCTTTGCAACTAATTTGGAAGAGCAAATGTAGCATGAAGTTGGAGGTTTGCATATGATTGCTTCTAACAGTTTGACTAAACACAAGGAATATGCTACAACAAATAATGTTTACAAGACAATCAGGGCCAGGTTGTGTCATTTGCAATGAGTCAGACTTCGAGGATTTCATACATCTGTTGTTCTTTGTATGTGCCTTTGTGAGGAGCACTAGCAACTTATCAGAATTAATTGGTTAAGCCTGTTTAGATCCCCTGGAAAGTTTTTTCACCCTATCACATCGAATGTTTGGACACATGCATGAAGTATTAAGGCCCTGTTTAGTTCCCCCACAAAAATTTTACACCTTATCACATCGAACGTTTGAACACCTGCATGAAATATTAAATATAGGCTAAAAAATAACTAATTGCACAGATTGCGACTAATTTGCGAGACGAATCTTTTGAGCTAAGAGCAGGTACAATAGTCCTATTCAGGAGGCTCCAAAAAGTTTTATATCATTAAATTCATGCATAAATGAGAGAGAATTGAAAAGAGAGAATGAAACGGGCGACTAATCTATCGCCCGGCGGTAGCACAGTTGCACAGGTGATTCCGTGATAAATAAAAAACTAGCTTTGTGGGGCCACACCGAACCCTATCAATCCCGTGTGACTTTTTTCCTTGTATCGGCTCTCACCTCTCTTGCTCTAGATCGCTTCTTTCCGCACAAATCGCCTACTCCTCCACCTGAGCCCCACCACCATTCATCGGAGTCAATTTCCACAGCCATCAGAAACCGCGTATGCCACGGAAGCTCCGCCACCGTTGCCGGATTAAAGCCCACGCACCTTATGATCCTGTTCCTCTCATGCTCAGCCATCAGATCGAAGCCAGATCGATGCTCTCCTTATGAAGAACGTGTTGTTGCCATGCGAGATCTCCTACCGCCTTGTGGCTGTTTCCGTTGATTGAAGCAAACAAGTAGCTAGGAGAACCACGAGAAGTGGTTCTGAGTTTTGTTGTGTCAGTGGATTTGGGGATCTTTTTTCTCTGTTCCTTTTCCCTTCTGCTCTCGATATATGCATGTTGTTTATTTACACAAAGTAGATGGATTTTTTTAGGAGTGATGTAGTTGTGATAAGATTTGGATCTTCCCATCAACATTTCACTAGCAGTAATTATGTAAAGCCTAATCAATTCTTTTACTAGTTCTTGTTGATATCACAAGTTCACAACATACAGATGGCTACACAGGTATAGTTTAGTTTTGATCGTACACATTTATGTGGACATGCATAACTAATTATGATTAATGAGGTGCAGTCTACATAAAAGCTAATCTATTGTACTAGTTGTCTTTAGCATTAGCTACAAAATAATATAAAGGTAAGTGGAGCCAGCTGTTGGCTACATTATTGATCTTGCTCTAATTGCTCTATGATTTGACAATGTGGTGCTACAGTAAATATTTGCTAATGGCGGATTAATTAGGCTTAATAAAGTTATCTTGCAGTGTAGAGGCGGAATCTGTAATTTGTTTTGTTATTAGACTACGTTTAATACTTCAAATGTGTGTCCGTATATCCGATGTGTGACACGGCAAAAATTTTCACCACTGGATCTAAACACAGCCTAACTATGATGGAATTTATGAATATGTTCACACATGCCAAGTCCCAATTTTCACAACCTTTTTCGTTGAAGTGGTTGTAAAAGCAACAATGGAATATTTGGATGCGCAGGAAATAGTTAGCCAAGGTTCTTGGTGTGGAAATAAAAAGTTTAAGTTCAATTTTGGCTCTCCATATGCACTAGCCAGTAAAGTCGCTTGTTCGCACGACTATGCCTTCCTACCTATTAAATGTAATATGATGATTATAATTATATTGTAAATAAGCTATTAAAGAATAAATCTTAACTATTGAAAGGTAAAACTCAAAATGAAACGAGGATGAGCCACATCATTCGATAAATATTAGCCGTTGGATTCACTACAAAACAAAAGAGGATAAATGAATCTTGACCGTTGGATTAGATGGACAGTGAAAATAATAATTTAAGAGGTTTCCGGAGATGAAACTACTAGAAGGAAAGAAAGAAAGGAAGGGCAAAGCTAAAGAATAACCATATGAAGGTATAATGTTATACATATAATTTATTTACGATTTGCATCTATTGTAAAAACTATTTTGCTAATAAACCCTCATCAAAATGTATATTCATTTGATTAATTTTGTTTCTAACAATTAATTTTAATATATTTGAGAAAAAAATTACTATAAGGACATGCACAGTTATGGTCGCCCATATAATTTTAATGATTTTCACACGAATTTAAATGAAATCAAACACATTCCTTAAAAACCTACAAAATATTTATGCATAAGGTATAAAAAGCACGTGCCAAAAAAAAAGTAAGGGGGTCATGCAGCCACAAAGACCTACAAGACAATAACTTATAAAATCTGTAACAAATATTAAGCTATTTAGTGTATTATCATAATATTAGTTAGCCTGACCTATGTTTTTTTACGAGCAACGAGAAACCCATAAATAAAAAAGATTACCACTCCCACATACCACATAATAGAAGGCCTAGAGTCGCGCGATTGAGCGACATCATAGGCTAGTTTTGTAGGAAGTTCAGTTACATCTTTTATTTATAATAAACAATATTTTCATGATCATAAATAATTAACATACCTAGCATGTAAAATTTATCGTAAATATTTATATTAGCATATGTTCTCAACTTTGTATATATTATTAGCAGGTATTATATTTTATTATCAATCCAGGTAATTTTTGAACAATTATTTTAAAGCATTAATTTCTGAACCTTTGAAGAACCTTGTTCTGTACTGTTGAAAGGGAGCACACCACGCTTGGAAAAAACATTAGTTTTTTTTTTCTAATATTCTTTTTCGAGCTTAACTCCAGATGCTCTCCCTTTTCTGATCAAAGTTAAATTACTATGTTTTTATTACTCCCATGTTTTCTTCCAATCCTTCCATAGGAAATGTCATGAATCTCCTCCTGCCCTCTATATTTCTACAGAAAATCTACTGTACGGTGTTTCGTCGGTACGGGATAAATTAAATGAGTGGATAACGTTTCGATCTTATCCCTTCTCTTTCTACTCCCTCCGCCCCATAATATAAGGGATTTTGAGTTTTTACTTGCAACGTTTGACTACTCGTCTTATTCATTTTTTTAAAAATTATTATTTATTTTATTTGTGACTTACTTTGTTATCCACAGTACTTTAAGCGCAACTTTTCGTTTTTTATATTTGCAAAAAAAATTTGAATAAGATGAGTGGTCAAACGTTGCAAGGAAAAACTCAAAATCCCTTATATTATGGGACGGGAGTATTCTCTATCCAAGCTTTCATCATCCTCTTCCTCCACCTCTCCTCCTTCGTCCTTCTTTTTTCCCCTTCTCGTCCTCTCAGCTACAGAGAGCTATGTGTAGGCATGACGACGGTGGAGCAAGCCACGAAAAATGGATGTAGAGGCCTAAACCCTCCTCACTGCTGGATCTGGCCCAGGTGCATGTTGGCTACAAGGGTGGCGGCCGGCACCACTCATGTGGCCTCCTCCTTCGCCTCATGCTTTTGAGGTATGGTGGCACCCACTGGATCTAGCTCTCATGGCCAAAAAGGGCAACCAAGAAGAGGGGAGGCCGTCGGGAAGGTTGCTGGCCGGCATGGGGTCCTTAGCCTCCTTCTAGGCATGTTGTTGATGATGATGAAGGGGCGCGACCAATGAAGCTTGTGGATCTAGAGCTTTCATTTGGCAGCGACATGATGACGACTTGGTGAGCCATCATGTTCCTCGCTGGAGTGTGTGAAGGTATGCCGTGCAATGCATCATCTGCAGTCGATACCCATAGGTATCATGTCTGGTACCTTTGGTATAATGGCTAATACTTAGGTATCATGGCTGATACCCATGTATCAGACCCGGTACCTGCGGGTATCATGGCTGGTACCCACGGGTGCCAAGTTTAGTACATGCGGTATCATGGCTGGTACTCACGGATATGAGACCTGATACCTTAGGTACTAGGGTCGATGCCTACAAAGTATCAAGTAGCAACGTTTCCTCTCATTTTCTTCCTTTCCCTCGGTTCGATCCCTTGCTGCTACTGTTGTGACCAGTGTTGGTACCTACATTGTTGTAGGCGCTAGCTCCAGACGTGGGGGCGCCAAACATGTGGAGTAGGAGCAGGATGGCTCTAAATTTATAGGAAGAAAGCAAATACGTGGGATGACGTCAGCCTTCTTAAAGTGTCCCGTTTGGACGGAATCCCGTTCTCTACCAGCCCTCAATCTTCCTTTCTCCTAGCATGCATGGCAACATATCAAAATTATAAATAAATTTCAAAATTTTCCATGGTAGTTCCCATTCAGTTTTAAACCCAATATTATATCATTATATAGGTGCTTCTAACCTATATCAATTGATTAAAAATTTGAAGGAAAAAAATCGAGACATTCGGTATAATGCTACTCCATCTCATCCTGCAAACATTCAGTACAAAGTATAGTGGATCGATTTTAAAAGACTAGGAGGTAAAAGTGACCTACAAGGTCATATGCCCTGTTGGAATAGTTGGAGGGACCGAGAGAGTAAAATGACACCATTGCAATTTGCAAGAGGAAAAGCTGGATCTATGGAAAAGACTGCCTCCCTCCATCCCTAAGTGCAGTTTTAATATAAGAATTCATCATTAAAGATAGTAGTCTACTTTCAGATCTCTTTAATGCAGCTACATCTTTTTCTTCTTATTTTTAGCCATTGAACCTCCCTCCTCATTCTCTTCATATTATTATTTTTTTTAGGGAACTGTTCTCTTCATATTATTGAAGGACATGGTAATTCTTAACCTCTTCCTTAACATGTCAAAATCTAGGGATGGATGGAGTAGAAAGTCTGATCCATTAAAAGTTCAGGGAAGGATTAACAGAACTGAACTTTTTATACTTGTTATGCCATGAATCCGTGTGTGCCAGGAGTTAGCAAACGGTCAGCGCAACCTATGAGTGAACCAGATACACATGACGAAGGTTTTTCCTTCTTAGCATCAGGAAAATCAATATCCGCTTAGATAACAATTTTGAAGAAACACAAACTCTACTCTGTAATGGTTCAACTCTAAGGCCTAAGCTTTCACATATTCACGAATGAATTGCTCAACTGCTGAAACATTACCAGTCAGACCAGCACCCTCCGCGACTGTCACCCTGTTCTGGCATTGACTGAAGTAAAATGTTTCTCCAGGGTTCCCAAGCTTCACTTCATCAGTGGTGTCAGCAGATGATATGTCTTTTCTTGATTCTCGGAGCTTGTTTCTACAAAGTAATAAATCAAGACTTGTTAGAAGCCTTGTGGACTACAGATTTACTTCAATTATTGAACATGTTTGTGGCAAGCTCTTATATAGGTGGTTCAAGTATGTTACCCTATGTACTCCAGATAGTACTTGTGTACACAGTAAAGTTGCAACGTTACTTATAGCAAAACACACCAAAATCTTAGTGATTGATTATAGATGACATCACAAGTTGATGCACTAGTTATGCTAGTATGATACGTCAAAAAGAAAACCATACATTTCTTTTTCCAATTGCTTCTTGATGAATTCTTTTGAGTGAGCCGTAACTTTATCTGTTTTGTTGCAGAATATCAGAACATGAATCCTCTTCTTCACTACAGTTGCCTTTGTCAGAATGTCATACAGGTACCTGTGATAAGGGAATAAATTTGAGACAATACCAATTGCAACAATAAATTGACACAACACACAATTTAATACTTGTCCTGGCATGAAAGAAGGTCCTAGTCATACTCCTAAATTCAATCCAGTAAGAGATGTAGACTGTAGTTCAATTTTAGCTAAATAAACACCACTACACTCATTTTTAGTAATAACATGGATTACGTCAGCAAAATTACTCTGCAACGACTTGCATGGTGGACAAGAAATCTTGAGCATCAACAGCAAAAACTATCCCAGCTGCTTGAGGCAGGACTTCATCAAGCTTGGGTTTGAGCCCTGCATGACCAGGAACATCAACAACATGAACAGGCTTTATTTTGCTTTTCTGCAGAGAACAAGAACAGAGATCAAGCCATCTGTTCAATTGCACTTTAGTCAGCAAATACATGTTTCTACATAACCAGATAGTCTTCCTTTCGCTGAAAATATTTCTCTGTAATGAGTCGTCTTACCCTCTCCAGCTCTGAATGAAGCACAAACGTATCATTGTTTTGTTCCATTGAAATCACAGTTCCTTGATGTGATTATCCATCCCGAAGCTAAGGGAAAAGCAAAATTAGCACAGAGACAACCAGAAGAATCTTTCTCTCTATTCACTACCATTCCGCGTATTCGACTTCTATTAGTTTCTTTTCTTCTTTAATGCAATAGCTATAGTTTGATATAGAATCCATTTCTCAAAGTAATGGAAACCTTTCTCTTATAGGAAATGGTTCGAAAATCGCTATTCCACCTTTTAGGTATCGTGAAAAGTGATACCTGTGAAGATCGTGCAGATAGTCTCAAGGCAAATTAACTCGAAAGGGCAAAAATGTGCTCTGTCTGATGTTGCCATACAATATATATCACAGACGAATTCAGATCGGAGCATATTAAGTCGAATCAAGGAAACAAGAAAAGTCAACATAGATGCCCAATAGACTACAACATAACAAGCAGAATGGGTAGTTCATTCGGAATAGTAATTTACTGAATTACACTGGAGTTCCAAATTGGTGGCCATTAAATGTTTAGTCATTATTCATCAATTTGACAAAATTCCATCTTCCCACTTCAATCCACCAGAAGTTGAATAGGATGCCTCTCAGGGAATAAGAAACACAAACACAAAAATGCCACACATAGTCATACACTGAAATAGCATGATTGAAATAGAAATTTACCTGGTAGAAAAGAATACTTTTGCCACCACCACCGAGCCCAGATAGGCAGATAGCACGAAACTGCACACACAAAAGCAGCCAGACATTGCTCATTAATTTATGTGCTTGTAGCACCAGCAAAATAACATAGCACAGGTGCAACTTTAGATTTAGAAGTTCCACTTGTTGGTGACGGTGACTTCAACTATACCCATTGAGAATTTTCTGTGTTCTTAAGCCAGGAATCAAATACGTGCAATGCAGCTGATCAGATAAATTAAAGTCAAACTAGGCAGTACG
The DNA here is from genome assembly GCF_034140825.1 of Oryza sativa Japonica Group. NCBI lineage: Eukaryota > Viridiplantae > Streptophyta > Magnoliopsida > Poales > Poaceae > Oryza > Oryza sativa. The sequence continues at coordinate 16,644,982 of NC_089040.1, forward strand.
AGTTACTCAAACATTATATCAACATGTTCCCGTGACAAGGGTGTAAAAAGATAAACTCGGGCTACGAACAGTCTTCGCATCATATACATAAGCTTAATTGATCATAGTTGTTAATATAAATAGCTATAGAGCTCAGCTACCCAATCAGATCAACAGCTAGTTCATTCATGGAATTGCAGGGGAGACAACTTCAGCAAGTTTTTAACTCCGGAAACCTGATTTGAGTTTTGATTACAGGGACAGAAGCACAGCGTACAGGATGCAACACCACTATTTACACCCAAATTTGGCACCTAGGATTAAAATAGGAAAGATTGCCAAAATTTGGAAGTCTACCGGTTTCCTTCGAGTGGGCCGGTCTGACCGCCGTGTGTTGGGTGGTCAGACCGCCAGTTGAGGGCCGGTCAGACCGGCGGTGTGTGGCCGGTATAACCGGCAGGTCCGAGTCCGACTGTGTTTCGTCGGGTCTCGAGGTTTCCTTGCTTGGGAAGGCATGTTTCGGGTTTCCTTTGGTTTCTGTCCCGAGTTGGACGTGGAGAAGGGCTTGTAGAGGGCAAGACCAACCCCTATATAAGGGACATGGCCGGTTTTTCATATTGCTTTTAGTGATCTCTTAGTTTGTCCATCTTTGTCGGTTTGCGCCGTAAACCGTCTGCCGCCGTTGCGAGAGTGCGACATCTCTTTGTAGGTTTGTCCTGAAAACCTTCCATTTTGCCCACGAGACGGGTAGTTATTTAGAATCGGCTCCGCTAGCCAGTTTATTTGTCAAAACCCATCTAGGTCTAGCTCTTTGCTAGATCGAGGTGGTTGGCGACTCTAGGGTCACCGCAAGGCATAAGGTGCTACGATCGTAGTTGTCAACTTGTCAAAAAAAGTTGCCAACACGATTTTTGGCGACTCCATTGGGGAGATCCGTTCAGCGTCAACTCAACTTTGACTTCGCCATGACGAAGCAGTCATCATCCAAGGCAGAGGTGGAGCCGACCAATGTGATACCAATCACATTGGATGACTTCGAAGGGGAAGATCGCAAGTCCATGGAGGAGTACATTAAGGAGATCACACAGGAGGCGTTGATGAGGGTGTGCACTAGGACTTGTCAAGGCGTGATCATCAAGCCCGGGCCACGTCCTAAGCTCACTCCCGATTTGGTAAGCAATGAAGAGGTAACACAATCTATCCAACAACAAGTTGCATCTACAATAGATTCATCCATGATTATTTTTAAAAGTAAGTTAGATGCAACTATTGAAGGTCGATTTGATGAGTTTTTAAGAACTAAATTCGGCCCTCTCATGGCCAATTTTATGTTAAAAGATAAAGCCTCTACCAGTGCTAGCCAAGCTCCTATAGATCAAACAAGTAATGGAACCGATGGAGCGGCGCAGACAGCCGGTCCGACCGGGCCTGATGGCCGGTCAGACCGCAACTTCGCCGTCGGTCCGACCGGCCAAACGGCCGGTCCGACCAGGTATTATCCTGGCGGTCAGACCAGGACTCATGCCGGTCTGACCGCACCTCTGGACGTCGGTCAGACCGGGCCCTGGACCGGTCAGACCGGCGCAATTATTTCGATTCAGGGGATAGATCCAATGACTAATGCTAGTTATTTGTATCATCTTAGAACATTTGATCCTCCTGTATCTACTGCTGCAATTAATCCCCAAGTTCCCCCACATGTTCCTAATGCTTATAATGATGTTGCTAGGGGATTTCCTCCCGATACTAGGCAAGGCCAATATAATCATATTGCGCCACAAACACAACCTATTAGGCCACCAAATCCACCACCAAATCAATATAGGCCTGATAATATGGAGGAAATAATTAGTGGGATTATTAGGGATAAATTCGGGATTGAAGCTAGGAATCGTGCTAAGGTATACCAAAAGCCATATCCTGATTATTATGATAATGTACCATTTCCTCGTGGTTATAGAGTTCCCGAATTTACCAAGTTTAGTGGTGAAGATAGTAGGACCACATGGGAGTATGTAGGTCAATTTTTAGCGCAATGTGGTGAGGCTAATAGTGATAGTTTTAAATTGCGCTTGTTTTCTTTATCTTTGTCCGGTACCGCTTTTACATGGTTTACTTCTTTACCGGCAAATTCTATTCATACTTGGGCTCAATTAGAACAAAGATTTCATGATTATTTCTATACTGGAAAAACTGAGCTTAGGTTATGTGATTTGACATCGATTAAGCAAAAATATAATGAGCCTGTCATTGATTATATTAAGAGATTTAGGGATGTTAGAAACCGATGTTATAGCTTGAATATAACTGATAGAGATTTGGCTTGTCTTGCTTTTAATGGTTTAATTGCTCCTCTTAGAGAAAGATTAGATGGCCAACAATTTCTTGATGTTAGTCAACTTATGCAAAAGGCTCTGGCTCAGGAAAGCCGGGTTAAGGATAATAAAAAATTTATTAGACCATATGAGAAAAAGCCTAATGTTAATTTGATTGATTACCCTGAGGCTAGTGATAGTGAAGATGAGGGTGATCATGATATGTATGTTGCTGAGTGGTCATGGACTAACAAAAATAAGCCCTTTCTTTGTTCTAATCTAATGCCAACTCCTCGTAAAGATCGGCAAAGTGAGATTAAATATAGTTTTGATGTGGCCAAGTGTGATAAGATTTTTTATTATCTTTTACAAGAAAAACAAATTAGATTACCTACAGGCCATATCATACCATCTCAAGAAGAATTGAAATGTCGAGCTTATTGTAAATGGCATGATTCCCACTCTCATTCTACTAATGATTGCAATGTGTTTCGACGACAGGTTCAATCGGCCATAGATGAAGGACGATTGAAGTTTACCGATGGTTCTAAGATGAAGCTTGATCATGATTCTTTTCCAGTGAATACAATTAATTTCAATGATAAGAAGGTGTTGATTTGGCTGGAGCAAGCCGAATCTACTAAGGGAAAAGGAGTAATCATTGGTGAACCGAGGCCAAAGATGATAGTGCCAAAGAAGCCGGAGGTTGGTGTTTGGAAGGAAAATAAGAGTGAAGCTTCAACTTTTAAAGCTCCTAGGAAGACCAAAGTGACCCTTGATATGCTTTTGGAAAAGTATGAAAAGCAAGGTGGTGAGAGAGCTCGCAACAAAGGGAAAAGACCAAGATCACCTCCTAGGGAGCAATTTGGTCACTCACCAAGACGGTCGCATTCACCTCCATACCATCATTCACAAGACATGTCATGGGGTCCTTATCCAATGCCGCCGCCGGGTTATCCTTATCCTTATTACATGCCATGGGGGGCAACACCGCCAATGTTCAACCATGTGCCTCCAATGCAATTCAACCAAGGGTGGGGAGGACTAAGGAGGCCAATCTATGAGCGTTTGTCTTCGCCAAACAATGGCCGGTTTTATGGTAGGAACCGGGCCAATGAAGAGAAGAGGGAAGGAAAGCGTATTAAGGTGGAGGCAAGGACTTCGGAAGTGATTACCATCAAAGTGGGGTCTCATGATGTGCCAATACCTTCTGGAGATGAAGTTGGAGAGTCTTCAAGCAACAAACCCGAAGCCGGTACCAGCTTATCGCAGTTGGCCGGTCTGACCGGGCCTTCTGGCCGGTCTGACCGCAGCCATACGGCCGGTCTGACCGGGCCATCTGGCCGGTCTGACCGCCGACCCGACAATAGTCCGACCGACGCCTCAGGCCGGTCTGACCGCCCACCAAATGTCGGTCTGACCGGCGCATCTGGCCGGTCTGACCGATGGTCTACGTCCGGTCTGACCAAGCTCCAGCGCCAGTTTGACAGGAGGTTTGCAAAGGACAATGCGGGGGCTTCATCGTCATCAAGTAAACTCAATAGGGGGTACTATTTACCTCCTGGAACAGAGCCGAAACCTAGGTGGATGCCTAAGGATTTAACGGCTACTCAAAGAAGAAGGTTGCAACTTCTTCGGGCCCAAGAATTGAGAGAAAAGAAGGCCGAAGAGGAAAGAGATAGAAAGTTCAATGAGTTGCGACCGCCACCGGTTTGGAGACGTAAATCCGTAGAGAAGGAAGAACCGGTTGTTGTAGAGAAGAAGGAAGAACAATCGGTTGATAAAGATGAGTCATCTCCAAAAGAAGACATGGATATCAACATGGTATGTATGTTGTCTATGGAGTTTTGTGCTATGGATAAAGCCGAGGTTGCTTAGTTTTCTCTAGGTCCTAAAGATGCGGTTTTTGAGAAGCCCGATGAATCAAACCGTCATATGAAGCCTCTCTATCTCAAAGGTCATATTGATGGGAAGCCGGTCTCTAGAATGCTTGTGGATGGAGGTGCCGCCGTGAATTTGATGCCGTACTCGTTGTTCAAAAAGTTGGGGCGTGGAGATGATGAGTTGAAGAAGACCAACATGATTCTCAATGGCTTCATTGGTGAACCAACGGAGGCGAAGGGTATCTTTTCAGTGGAGCTTACCGTGGGAAACAAGACGCTACCAACAGCTTTTTCATCGTCGATGTGCAAGGTAACTACAATGTAATTTTAGGGCGTTGTTGGATCCATGCCAATTGTTATGTGCCTTCTACCTTCCATTAATGTTTAATTCAATGGGACGGCAATGATGTTGAAATTGTTAAGGCAAATACATCGGCCGAGGTTGCAATGGCCGATGCTACTTTTGAGTGGCATCATGGGAATATTCAATGCTTATCGGGGATGGATCTTTCTAGCTATGATTTCATTAGTATTTCCGATGGCAAATTTGTACCTATCTCTGTAAAGCCGGCTAGTTTAGCACGGCTAGGCCATGTCAATTTGTGCAATGAGTAGAGAAGCTAATTTAGAGTGGTTACAAAAGAGGGTACAAGAATATCGGTCTACAAAGAACGATATTGGTGAAACTATTGAAGATTTTGATGAAGTGGAGAAGCTTGGACAAGGGTTTACATTGGCCGATCCATTGGAGGAAGTAGACATAGGTGATGGAACTAAACCAAGGCCGACTTTTATAAACAAAAATATGAGAGCCGATTATAAGGTTAAGATAATCGAGCTACTTAAAGAGTATGTTGATTGCTTTGCATGGGTGTACCATGAGATGCCGGGTCTTAGCCGTGAGCTTGTTGAGCATCGGCTTCCAATTAAACCGGGTGTTAGGCCTTATAAGCAACCACCTCGTCGTTTTAATCCTTTGCTATATGACCGAGTCAAAGAGGAAATTGATCGGTTGTTGAAGGCGGGGTTTATTATGCCATGTCGTTATGCGGAGTGGGTTTCTAGCATAGTCCCGGTGGAGAAGAAGGGGAGTGGTAAGATTAGAGTTTGCATAGACTTTAGAGATTTAAATAAAGCTACTCCCAAAGATGAATATCATATGCCTATAGCCGACATGATGATAAATGATGCCTCGGGTCATAAGGTGATTAGTTTTTTATATGGTAATGACGGCTACAATCAAATCTTTATGGCGGAGGAGGATATGCACAAAACGGCTTTTAGGTGCCTGGGATTTGTTGGTTTGTTTGAGTGGGTTGTCATGACTTTTGGATTGAAGAATGCCGGTGCAACATATCAAAGGGCAATGAATTTGATCTTCCATGATTTACTAGGTATTATCTTAGAAATCTACATTGATGATATTGTTGTCAAATCGGATGGTATGGAGGGACATATAGCCGATTTGATGTTAGCCTTTGAGAGGATGTGCCGGTATAGTTTGAAGATGAACCCACTTAAATGTGCTTTTGGTGTGTCAGCGGGGAAGTTCTTAGGATTCATGGTGCATGAGAGAAGAGTTGAGATTGATCCTAAGAAGATAGAAAAAATTCGTGATTTCAAAGCACCGACATGCAAGAAGGGAGTTCAAAAGTTGCTAGGTAAGGTGAATTATTTGAGAAGATTTATTTCTAACCTAGCAGGTAAAATCGATGCTTATGTTCCTATACTTCGTTTGAAAAGGGAAGCCGATTTTACTTGGGGGGCAAAACAACAAGAAGCGTTTGAGGAGTTGAAGAGGTATTTATCTACTCCACCCCTTGTGTGGGCGCCTAAAGCCGGAAAGCCTTTTTGGTTATATATTGCCTCCGAAGACAAAGTCATTGGTGCCGTTTTGACGCAAGAGGAGGATGGCAAGGAATATATTATTACATATTTGAGCCGCCGTCTTTTGGATGCCGAAACGAGGTATGTCTTTATAGAGAGACTTTGTCTATGCTTATACTATGCTTGTACCAAATTGAGGCATTATTTGTTATCTAGTACATGCATAGTTGCTTGTCAAGCCGATGTTATTAAACACATGTTGCAAAGGCCAATTCTAAGTGGGAGAATTGGCAAGTGGGCATATGCTTTGATAGAATATGATTTGGCTTATGAACCATTGAAATCTATGAGAGGCCAAATTGTATGTGATTTTATAGTAGACCATCATGTAGATATTGCTTATGAGGAAGAGGTTTGCCTAGTTGAAGTTATACCTTGGAAGATTTATTTTGATGGTTCTTCTTGCAAAGAAGGTCAAGGCATAGGGTAGTTTTGTTTTCACCTAATGGCATGTGTTATGAAGCATCGGTTCGTTTGGAATATTATTGTACAAATAATCAAGCCGAATACAATGCTTTATTATTCGGCTTACACAAGTCATGGAGATGGTTGGAGCTAAGTACGTGGAAGCTTTTGGTGATTCGAAATTGGTGGTGCAACAAGTCGTCGGAGTTTATAAATGCTTGGACGGATCACTAAATAGGTATATCGATTCATGCTTGGATATTATTGCCAATTTTGATAATTTTGCTATTAGACATATTGCTAGGCATGATAATTCTAGAGCAAATGACTTGGCACAATAGGCATCTGGCTATAGTGTGAAGAAGGGATTATTTCTGGTATTAGAAGAGCCGGTGCTTAATTTCAAATCTTTGTGCGAAATTGGCAAAATTGGGGAATAGGGGCGGTCTAACCGGCATTGCGTGGCCGGTCTGACTGGTTGAAGATGCACTTAAACCCCCTAGTGGGTTTTGGTGATTAATGACAAGGTGGTTAAAGGGGACTAACGTGTTTATCAAGTTTATTCACAGAAGTTTAGTCCCAAAGCAAGTTGTGATGGCTAAGAATGCAAGGAGACCCCCCAATTTGAATGTTCCTAAGTGCGAAAAACACCGAAGGTGATTAGACTAGGTTTTTCACTTTCGAAATTGAGTTTAGGAAAAACCGTACTATTAAGAGGGGTTTCAAGTGTGGTTCTAGGGTATACAAAGTGCTCTTAGTCATATCCATGAGTCAAAATATTTTTGGAATCATTTTTTGAAAAATGTTTTTTCTCCCCGGGACAAAGAGGGCTACCCGGAGGTTCTGGCCGGAACTTCCGGGCACCGTTTCATTGCAAAAAATTTCCTAAGTGTTGCCCGGAAGTTCCTGGCACTTTTGCCCGGAACCTCCTGGCAGGTTTCCAGTTTAAACTTGTGAGTAACGGCTAGATGACGTCACCTAGCCGTTATATATATGGATTTCGTCCCCAGGTCACCCTTTGGCCATTCCACTTCAGCTCTTTCATGTTCTAGGGTTTTCTAGCCACTCCCAAGCTTCCTTTGCTTCCTCCACTCAAATCTAGAGCCTATCTTGTGAGATTGAGAGATTAGATTAGAGTGTAGGAGTGTTTTGGAGATAGCTTGAAGATTAGGTTTGTTTGAGCACTTTGGATACCTTGTGGGCTATCACCTGGGCTTATTACTCTTGGAGATCTTCTCCTAGATGGTTAGGTGTCGCCCGTGAGCTTCCAAGGATCTTGTGGATGTCCCGGGAAAGTTTGTGAAGGTTTTCCTCACCTCCGCAAGGAAACGAGGTAAGTGAGTAAAGATTCTTGTGCTGAGTTTTCAGAGGTTGTCCTAGGTAGAGCAACTTGCACTTGTGGTCTTTTCTAGAAGGAATTGTGAGTTGGATCTTGGTGGTCACTCAATTCTAGAAAATGACCTAGAAGTGTTGAGTTGAAGGCTGTGGACTTCTTCTCGGATCTTTGCATAAGTGAGGCAAGGGGTTAATCGAGACCCGGCTCTTTGAGCACCTCAAAGGAGAGTAGGATCCGTGTGATCCGAACTTCGGGAAAAAATCGCCTTTGTCTCTCTTGTGCATGATCTGTGTTTGAATCTGCTGGTATCTTGTGATTTACATCTTGTGCAACTCTGTGCCTGATCATCTCTAGCTAGGACCTGTTTTACTTCCCTGATTTCATTTTTCTCTGTTGCCTGGAAGTTCCTGACGCAAGAACTCCGGAAGTTCCGGGCTGCTCATCATTGCTAGGAAGTTCCGGTGTTCTTCACCAGGAGGTTCCGGGCCCTGTTAATTTAACCGCTGCGATTGTTGAGAAAATTTCAGGAAAGCCTATGCACCCCCCCTCTAGGCTATATCTCTGCACGTTCACTGGTGACTAGGGGCGGTCTGACCGGCCACATGCCGCCGGTCTGACCGGCGACCCCGAGCGGTCTGACCGGCCTTGTATGGCCAGTCTGACCGGTTCTGGGCAGAGCGTTGGGGGGCACGCTTCAATCAATTTAGAGGCCGAATTAATTGTGAATTCGGACATTTGTGCCTAGGAAACAGAGGAGGATTGGAGAATTCCTTTGATTAGATATCTGAAAGATCCCACACTTAAGGTTGATCGGAAAATTCAGCGGCAAGCGTTCAAATACACATTGCTTGATGAAGATTTATATCACCAAAATATAGATAGAGTCTTGTTGAAGTGTCTAGATGAAGATCAATCTAAAGTAGCTATGGGAGAGGTACATGAAGGAATTTGTGGAACTCATCAATCGGCCCACAAGATGAATTGGTTGCTTAGGAGAGCGGGGTTCTATTGGCCGAGGATGATTGAGGATTGCTTCAAATATTATAGGGGATGCGAAGCTTGTCAACGGTTCGGCAATGTTCAATTGGCGCCCGCCGCCGTGTTGAATCCCATAATCAAACCATAGCCGTTCCGAGGTTGGGCTTTGGATTTCATTGGTCAAATTTATCCTTCGTCATCAAAGGGGCATAGGTTCGTGCTAGGTTCTACGGATTACTTCACCAAGTGGGCCGAAGCCGTGCCGCTGATGAATACGACTCATACGGAGGTAATTGACTTTATTTTGAAGCATATTATCCATAGATTCGGTATTCCGCAAACATTAACTACGGATCAAGGTGCTTCTTTTATGTTTAAGGAAGTGAAGAATTTTGCCGAATCTTATGGTATTAAATTGTTGAGTTCTTCTCCTTACTACGCTCAGGCTAATGGACAAGCCGAGTCAAGTAACAAGACATTGTTGAAACTAGTGAAAAAAAAGATTGAGGAACACCCAAAAAGGTGGCATGAAGTGGTTTCCGAAGCATTGTGGGCGCATAGGATATCTAAACATGGTGCCACTAAAGTCACTCCTTTTGAGTTGGTTTATGGTCAAGAAGTCGTTTTACCGGTTGAGATAAATCTTGGTTCTCTTCGTTATATCAAGCAAGATGATTTGTCAAGTGAAGATTACAAGACGTTGATGGGAGACAACTTTCATGAAGTCATCAACAAGCACTTGAAGGCTTTGGAAGAGATAGAGAAAGAGAAGAAGAGGGTGGCCAAGGCGTACAACAAAAGGGTGAAAGCAAAGTTGTTTCAAGTTGGAGACTTGGTTTGAAAGACAATTTTGCCTTTGGGTACTCGATCTAGGGAGTTCGGTAAGTGGTCTCCTAGTTAGGAGGGTCCTTATCGAGTATGCGGCATTGTTCGAGGAAACGCATATTTTTTGGAGACACTTCAAGGGGAGCATTTTCAGCGAGTAATCAACGGGAAATACTTGAAGAAATACTTCCCGAGCGTTTAGCAAGACGCTTAGGAGGTACTATGGCCGGTAATTGGATTATCGCCCTAAGACCAAAAACATGTTCTATGCTTTTAGATTCACGTTGTTCATCAAAAAGGCAGGGGGGGCATGTGTTTACACCCAAATTTGGCACCTAGGATTAAAATAGGAAAGATTGCTAAAATTTGAAAATCTACCGGTTTCCTTCGAGTGGGACAGTCTGACCATCGTGTATTGGGCGGTCAGACCGCCGGTTGAGGGCTGGTCAGACCGGCGGTGTGTGACCGGTCTGACCGGCAGGTCCGAGTCCGACTGTCTTTCATCGGGTCTCGAGGTTTCCTTGCTCGGGAAGACATGTTTCGGGTTTTCTTTGGCTTTTATCCCGAGTTGGACATGGAGAAGGGCCTGTCGAGGGCAAGACCAACCCCTATATAAGGGACATGGCCGGTTCTATTGTAACAACCAATCTACAATCAATCAATCGAATCATTTTTCATATTGCTTTTAGTTTTCTCTTAGTTTGTCCATCTTTGTCGGTTTGCGCCGTAAACCGTCTGCCGCCGTTGCGAGAGTGCAACATCTCTTTGTAGGTTTGTCCTGAAAACCTTCCGTTTTGCCCACGAGACGGGTAGTTATCTAGAATCGGCTCCGCTAGCCGGTTTATTTGTCAAAACCCATCTAGGTCTAGCTCTTTGCTAGATCAAGGTGGTTGGCGACCCTAGGATCACCGCAAGGCATAAGGTGCTACGATCGTAGTTGTCAACTTGTCACAAAAAATTGCCAACAACCACCTAGCCATCTAGGATCGGACGAAGGGATTGAATTTGAAAGCAAGAAAAACTAGAGTAACTAGGGCATGAATCGATACATCACCTGCTAGCAGCAACACAATCGTCACGGCAATCACCGCGACCGCGACGTAAATCTGCTCAGGGGGCTGCTGATGGATCCAGCGCCCGAATTGGCCTACCCACACCTCAGCGCGACATCCAGATCCGATGGCAGTAATTTTCGAAAGAATTCCTTCCGCAGCACAAACATTTTACCGATTTTAGAGATGTATTGTAAAACTTTCAGAGTACCAACTAAAATGATGATAATACGATAATGCGTAGATTCGGACATCTAAAGTCTAAGCGAAATGTATCATCTCATATTCTTTCTCCTAGCCAAAACGAATCAGCAACAAATGCCAAACAGATTTTATGAAAAGATAAAGGGATGATTAATGTAATCAAATTAAGACAGCATGAATAGGAAAATAAGATCAACATAAAAAGCATTGACGGCTAGCCAGATTAAACCTATGCAAACCATATGCGAAACCTTTCATGTCATAGGTTTTAAGACATAGCTAAGCTATGTCGTTTCAATCTTAACCATGTCAGTTTGCTTTCAAAGCCTTCTAGAACGATGATGAATTCAGGCGGTGGCATCTTTGTAGTAGCGCATCATTGATGTCATCCCCATAGGGCACATGCTTTACATCCTTGATGCCGCTGATAATAGCAAGGCAAAATAGCTGTCCTTTTACGGTGGTAGATGGGGCAAGGAAATCACAACCAAGTTTGATGTATTAGCAAGGGACGGCGGTCCTACTGCTCACTGACATGTGGGTCCAGGACCTCGGGCCCACATGTCAGTCTGCAGATGCTATTTGGGTGGATGCTCAACTTGCTTTAATTGATTTGTTATGTCATTTGTCATGTGTACCATATTTTTAATCATATATACCAGTATCGTGAGTCGTAGCCACAACCAGCATCCTCATCTTTTTTTAATGTACAAGACATGTGTTCTTTATCCTAATTTCTCAACTCACCACTCTTGTTTTCTGTGCACACATTTCCAAAACTGCTAAACAATGCGTTTTTTAATTTAAAAAATTATATAAAACAGTAGCTTTAAAAACATATTAATCTATTTGTCAAGTTTTTCATAACTAATATTTAATTAATTATGTGTTAATCCATCACTCTGTTTCATGTGTGGAGGAGAGAGGTTCCCAACACCTCCAAAAGAACACAGCCCAATTATAATCCCTTTGCAGAAATTACCTATCCAATAATCGAATTGTTTTTATCTCTGTCTTGCCACGTGCTTTATTCGCCTAGTAAAAAAAAATTCAAAATGACGGCTTGACACAATTGATGACAATATTAGGTTTGATGCAATGATTAAGTTATTGTACTTGTAGTTGCATAGCTAGATCAGCGAATTTACGTACTACTTTCGTTCCAAATTATTTCTTTCTGTATTATTTGGCATAATATACTAAGGCTTGAAATAAAAGACTGTAATGCCCTTATCAAATAATGTGTGTGTCGAAGCAAGAAGCTCCTCTAGCGGGAAAGTAAGATACCATCCTTGAGAGTTCGTCAGGGTATAAGTTCCAAGCTCGTGGTTGGGGCACGTGAATGAGTAAGCGAAAACAGGTGGTTTTATACAGGTTAGGGCCCCTAAGAAATGTAACAACCTACTCCATGTTCTTTCACTATGTGATGATGATCAAGTTTACAATGGATGTTGGTGTGATGTGCTAAGTGGGAGAGGATAAACCTTTACTTCAACAAGGAGATAATGAACCCTTCTTCATTGAGTCTGAGGGTTGAATCTAACTTAGCCTAATCCAGACAATCTAACCATTTTCTATGTGGCATGAATCCGTCTTTTATACGTGAAAGGGAGTCCACAGCATTCATGCATGTATACCAGAGCAGGGTCCAACCCCACAGGGATTGATATACTTGATCTTATCACTGTCTCTCCAAACAGACTAGTCGGATGTGATTGGCTCCCTACCAGCTAACATGTGAAGTAGATCTACCAAAGTCTTCATCCCAATTGTCGATGGGCCCACTCATTAGCCATCGATGCTTTTAAGAGAGGGCCTGTGGAATGCTTGCTGAGAGTGCGTCGCGTAGCCCATCTTTTTCTTCGGGGCGACATAGCATGCATAACCATGTTCCCCATGTCATCCATGATCTACTCACAAGATGTGTAACACCCCATAATTAATACAGATGCGCATAGGACCGAGTCAAATCCCCTTCATAAAAGAGATTTCCCTAGAAGACCTCGGGTCCTAGCACTGTCCTCTGGGCCTTGGTCCCACCTGCAGTAGTCATTGGGCCACCGAGGTAGGAAAGACATGCTCCCGAGCTACTGCTGCCCACGGACCGTCTTCGTCAGCTCAAGTAACACTTGGAGTCCTACATCATTTTCTATTTTTTCATGGTGGGTTCCATGGCATCCCAAGCATCCGATGAAGTGGGGACCCTCTCCCACTCCTCCGACAATATAGTTGAGAATAGAAGAGTGGTTAAATTTAAATAAGATGTGATTGATGGAACAAGTAATATTTTCAAGTGACAAAATATTATGGGATAAAATTTAAATGGTAAGATAACTAATTTGAGACGAAAGAAGTAGATCGCTGCCATCAGCGAGAATTCATATAGAGCAGAAAACAAAGTACTTTCATACACACTTTCCAACATTAATTGCATATACATCCTCGGGAAAGAAATAAAAGGTTTGATGGAGTAGGCAGGGATTCAGAATAAATTGTGAGGGTTAACAAAGATCCACTGGCTTTTGATAAGCTAAGAAATAGTACCAATTCTTTTCCTCACATTTTACATACGCTTCTCTTGTTGAAACATATTCAAACATAAGCTACAGCAATTCCTAATAGTAAAAAAGCATATTCAAACATATATGAGTAGGAAAAAAAGAAAGTTGTAATGAAAAAAAGCATGCGCTACAGCAATTCCTTATTTTTCTCAACATGACCATAATATGCTCATTGTAATCTGGGTTGAGACCCCACACACCAGCATGTCAGCCCTACATTGAATTATTTTACACTTAGCATAACATATAAGAATATTCTAATCTACAACAGAGAGACTACCCCAACTTCCCGATAGTGGGTCAATAGAAACAAGACAATTTCCCCACAGGACAGACCTATGCAAAATATATATATATTTGATGTCTTAATTTCCCTACAGACAACAATAGGAAATGTTTTGCATTACAAATTTTCTCGTAGCAAGAAGTCATAAAATGATGAAGCCAGAAGACTTCACGATATTACTTAGAGAAAGTTAAGTGTCTTGAGACGTGGATTGTATAGTCTTCATCAGCAACTTTCAACAATCCTGAACCATCTGAATCCCACCGTGGCACCATGACAGCATAAATAGGATTTAACTGCAAACAAAGCAATCCCTAGAGAGAATGCATTATCAACATCATCAATCTACCAAAGCACAGTTGATAACAGAGGCAATATCAGAATGTAGAAAATAAAATTTGTTGCAATTGCAAAAATAATAGAAGAGCATTGAAGACATGATTGTTTTCGTGCAAAAAATCGCTGACATGAGTTTATGAAACTGACCTTACAAATTATACATGTTTTCAGGCTTGGATGATGTATAGATCTTGCCTTAATATGTAGTAGCATCCCATGGAACTTCCTGGTTCCATGATAAATTGCTCACGGAACTGACCTACCCGCTTGCTTGGAATATCGATGGAGAGTTCCTCCAAGCTTGGCATCCCTTCAGCTTGCAACCCTTCACCACATATTAGAAATTGGTTTCCCACAATGAACGATCCAGACACACGTATAGCTATTCCTGTTTCTCCGTGAGCACGACAGTGTAGCTTCTCAACAACATGAACAATTTTCTCTCGAGGACAATCACCTTTTAACTTCTTTCGTATATTTGATAAAGTATCAAATATGTCACTTTGGCCAACATACACATTCCCTGAGAAACTGAAATAACAGAATAGATGATACAAAATATCATGTGATTTATGGTGGCTGAAAATACTGGATGCTCCCTTGCAGGAAAGTGATAGTCTAAATCATAAAAGTAGAATACATATGTTTGTTGGATAATGGTTGAGAAACTCGCACTCTGGCAGTAATAGCCAGTCATGACTCCTTGCAATCTAAAAGTAAAGAGGAAAGCATGGCTTACGCAAATTATGACTGATAATTCACCTAGTTCTGTCTAAATTTCAGAAACAAGCCAACATTAAAGCCAGTTCCCGCATTATGCTGTCAGAAAAACAGAACCGCAATATTGATTGAAAAAAATGGAAGAAAAATCTTAGCAAGCCAACTTTCTTTGGTTTTGAATGAACTGGGTCCAAAATAGGATTCAAATAAGATTCGGACACAGTTGATTCAGATACATGGCCCTAATCAGTGGCCACATACTGATGGCCTGCTAGTATCTGGATTAGAAATTAATTACGGAAACACAACTGATCTATGGGCTACACTCTATATACAGGTTTGCTTTTTCTTGAGAAACTCTATGTTAGTGAACCCTTAAACAGCAAAATGATGCTACATAGCGTACTACAGATATTTTTTTACAATCCTGAATAGGTTTAATATCACCAAAGGTACCTGAAAGTTGATTCTTCCATGTAGAATGTCTTCATATAATGCCAAATCCCATCAGTGCCGTTAAAGAGGAGGTAGTAATGTACGGCAAGCATCTGGGATTGAGAAAAAACAAGTTAAATCTTTCTGCTATTGCATCCTTACTTTTGGTTGTGTGTGTGTGTGCTTGTTATTGACTGGCTATTCGGCAACAATAAGGAGGGAGGGGGATCGGGAGTTTTGCCTTTATTCCCAACCACCAAAATTCCCACATGCTTCTCTGGTAATAAAATGACAGGAGTAAGTATCTAAGATTCAGTCACTCAGATATGAAAAAACTTGGTAAGGGGCTGGAGATGAAGATATCACAGAAAATCTAGTTTTTGCCAGCTGAAATTCCATTAGTAGTAATAGAGTTGATGAAAAAGGGAGACAACAGCAGTCACCAGGAGTTGAACTGGAGACCATGCACTGCAGACTTCAGAGAGCTACCATTAGACAACACGTGGTAACTTAGTGTCATGGTCGGCATCACATATCGTCGCAGAAGGCATGGAACATGCTGTGACTTGGATGGCTCCCAGATTGCAGTGACAGCCGCGACGCAAGATGAGGAATAGCGCACATCGGATGACTACAGTACGAAGCTTGCAGTCGATAAGATTAGCTTGAGTTTGTTAGAGTTTGTTACCTACTTTCATTAGCAATTTGTTAGCAATTCGGTTAAGATTTGTAAGTCTATTTAAAGGCAATGTTAGATGGAATAAAGCAAGTCGAATTCAATTCATTCATCTCATCTACTTTCTCTGTTTCTCATCTTGTTCTTCCGGCATCGCCATCACGGGGCATCACACGACCAAACCCACGTCCTCCTACCTCCCATACCTATCCAATTCGATCTCTTCCTGGAGCCCATAACATTAATCGTGGGCTGTACAAATATTTGTACCTGCAGTACAAATAAATTTGTACCGGCAGTACAACTCGAAATCTTTCAGCTAGTACACATTTCTATCAGGCCCCTCTAAGATGAATGGATATTGCAAGATTTCACTGAGAAACTGAACCATGGAGTTAGCCACTCAAACTCCCCATCCCAATACGGCAATCTGACTTTCACACATTAAAGTCCCATTCCCTCTAGAAAATTATCCCCAATCAAACAGCTTGTTAGGACACTGCAGCAGGCCTATTGCCATATTTAGCAATAATTGCATGCATATTAATTGATTACATTCATATTAGATGGTTAGTTATCATCCCATTAGGAGTGTTAAGCCTGTTTATATGGCTGTCATCTTTGTACCCATTAAGCAATAAATAAATAATATTGTCTCTGATGGCTCACGACACAACTAGACCACAAGTGAGTTCATGATGGCAAAAGGTAGGATAGTTGGGGGCAAATAGAGAAATCAGAAGGGTTCGGGGAAGCGTAATTCAAGCAAGCATGAAAAAGGGATCTATTTCATGCTTGCTTGAATTTAGCATCACTGACAGCACAACACTAATGCAGGTCAACATAAACCCAAAATTATACTCAAACTCGGAAGCAACTTAGTACATGGATCCAACTCTTTCAAAGCTCTGCTCTCCTCCATACCTGCACAATGGCCTGCTCCTTGTCTAATTCCCATCTGGACTCTGTCCTAATACTCCCACTGAACATTTGTGAACCATCGACTCTGTACTAATCTCCCTATGGAGTTTTCACGCCATAATAAACAGAAGTTCTCTAGCCTCTCGGCTTCTCACTGCCATCCTCGGAGCCTCATTCTGGTGGCATCACAAGGGCAAGTGCTCTCCCCTCAGTCCTTGTAACCTTACCAATCATTCCATAGAACAAACATATAATTGATTGTGACATCTTTAAACTATGGACCTAAAATAGTACTCCCTCAGTTGGAGATCGTGAGGTTTATATTTTCTGGGTTCTTGTATATATGAAGCCAGTTGTTTTACCAAAATAATGTTTAAGGTTGCTCTACTATACAGTAATGCATGCACTACCGCATCACCTCCACAAATCCAACTGCATATGCATGAACTAATTGTACAGGTAACTAGGAATCTCTTGAAGTGTATGCAGGGTACTAATCGTGCATGCGGCTGAAAGGCTAAAGCAGAGTATTGAAGCCAAATAAGCCACAAAATGTGCTTAGGGAACATATGCACCCAATAAATTTCAGCGAGGGACTTGAGAACATACACCTAACAATCTCCAGCAAAGCGAGTATTCTTTTTTCCCCCTTCTAAGGTAAAACATCTACTCCAGATGCGAGGTCCAACCAACAGCCTAGCAGGGAGAAGCAGCAGCAGAAAAGGCTTAGAGGCAAGTTCCTCAATTAATTACTATGCTTGCAAGTCAAGCTAAGTTCCTTAAGGTCAGATCAGGTAAGACACTTTAGATCTCTTTAGCTAGAAAGTGAGAACTACTTTGATTTGGCTACCTTTATCTCACTTTCACAGAACCAGGACGAACCACACTTCCTACTAATACTATGACTTATTGCAACTTCGTAAAATATCTGTACTAGAAAATCTTGCAATTTCAATAGTCAACCACTTATGATGATCTGAGCCCTTGTGGCTTGCTACAGCTTTTGCACTAGAATCATTGACTCCACTAAATTCAAAAGTTATTGTGTGTTTAGGTTAACTTATGCATCCTATGGTTACGCAATGTTGATTGAGGCAGTTACAAGTAACAATGGATATATCAAACTAAATAGAAGTGTGGTTTCTTCAATTTGTCATTTGGGGGCATGCCAACATAAACTTTATTGTGTTGAACTACAGTAGGAAAGAATTAAAACTGACATGTGCTACAAGGTACTGACCTCTGCTATTTGCTTTAATCTTTCTGTTGGATCAACAATACTTTTGACATAAGCTACCAAGTCCACGGTAGTGTTTTCATACCTCTTGATGAATGGGTGTGACAAAAGCTGCAAGATGTTAAATATTCTTGTCAGCAAAAGGAAAAGAAAAGTGTATCACAATCCACAAAATTGTGTTGATATGGAAGATATATTGACATAACATTGTGATTAGATCAAGCCATTACCAATCACAATTTATACTATGCTTATTATAACAACTAATGATACTCGAAAGAACCATGATACCTTATCACAAACGATATGCCTTTAATTCATATATACAGAACTCAAACTTCTTGAAAATCAGCACATACATTACACAAAATCTCTTTACCTGCTCACACGAAGGCCTTGCATCAGCGTCTTTTTGCAAGCAGTCATTGATGAACGAACAAAACTCAGATGAATAAGAATCTTTTGGTGGTGTTGGTGATGGATCATCCAGAATCTGAAATACTAAGTTTGTAAGGAAACCAATGAATTGCACAAAAAACATTACAAAATGTTAAATAACTTGGCCTCCAGTGCCATGTGATGCTTTGTCTCTATTTTTACCTTGCTGGGTTCAAACAGGAATGCATTCAGGTTCTAAACTAAGTCTATAAATTATCTGACTGTAAATATAATATTATTACATTAATACTATTGATCGTATGAGTGTCGCAACTCGCAAGTTGTGACCACTTTCTTCCAAAACTTGCAGGAATGGAATATTCTTAACCATGTATCGAATCACAAAACCATCCAACCAAAAGGTGCAAACAGTGGTGAGTAGTCACAGTTGATCAACAATAGAAGAGGTCATATTGCATACTACCAAAATAAACAATAATTATAAACAAATAAATAAATAAAAACTGGCCACGGAACCACATTACCTGCAGCATGAGGTTGGCTGGGCCTTCATTCACATTATATGGAAATTTACCAGTAGCACACTCCAATATTGCTAGTCCAAGACTCCAAATATCAGCAGCATAAGAGTAGTTCTCGTTACGAATTCTCTCAGGTGACATATATGTGACTGTGCCTACAAAGGTAGCACACTGGAACATATTTATTTAGCAGAAAATATATCGTTGATTCAATCTAAATGATTTGACGTCATTGAAGTACTATTCAAGAACAACTAGCATACAAGAAACATCAAAGATCATGCACACATGACACATCATATCCTGTCTGCAGAATGCCAAGTTTCATGATTCACTTGCTTATGTATATACTCCTTCCGTTCACAAATAGGTACTCCCTCCGTCCCAAAATAGAAGAACCTATGATCGGATGGGACATTTCCTACTACTACGAATCTGGACAGGCAGTCTGTCTAGATTCATAGTATTAGAAAATGTCCCATCCGTTTAGGTTCTCATATTTTGGGACGGAGGGAGTATCATTTTAAGATTCACGCAGTCAAACCTTGAAAATATTAAATCAACAATATATGCAAAAGAATTAGGATTGGATATTAAAAATGATACCAGTAGACGCATCACGAAAAACGCTTACATGTAACTATATTTCCAATAATTTTTATAAATATATTATTAGAATAAGAAATGATAAAACATCTGCATTGGAGACTGTGTCAATGTCCTAAATAACAAGTATAAAATAACAGAGGAATTTTTTTTAGTCTTTAACTGTATTAGTTTTCAGTTTCTAATTTTTTAGCTCTGTTGGTCTTATAGACCTTTGTTTCCCCCTCAGGCTTTGAAGGTCTTTGCACTTAATTAACGACTCCATCTGTCCCAAAATGATGCTATTTCTCCACCTACCCCTTATCTCAACCAATCACAACCATTCTCCATTTGATTTCTTCACCTACTTTCTCTTCTCAACCAATCACAACCTTCCCCAAATCATTTCCACCTACTTTGTTAATACCAATGCTCAATGCCAGAAATGCTTACGTTTTGGGACGGAGGTAGTACAGACTATAGAGAATATTGTAATATATATTTATCAGCAGGGTCCTCCCTACTATTTCCCTTTAAACAATCAAATTGGCATATAAGGAACACAAAAATAAAACTGTGAAGATTGTAACCAAGAGAAGTAGCATACCATGGCCATCGTATTATCCAAACCAGCACTCACTCCAAAATCTGTTATCTTTGCCTCACCCTTGAGATTTACCAGCAAATTTGCTGGCTTTATATCTCTATGCACTAGATGTCTTACTTCATGCAAGTAGCGCAAACCCTGTAGAATTGTACAACAGAACAAATTATATAGTTTAAAAGGTTGATCAACCAGCCTGAGTTATACTAACAATAACATAGAAATGAAGGGCAGATGTGAAAGATCCATACGAGCAATACTTTCTGCAGCATATGTGCAAGAACTGGTTCTGGTATTGATTTCTTAATCTTTATAACATTAGCTAAGGACCCACCATCCATGTATTCAAGGGCGATGCTTATTTGTCCAGAATCAGGCATGTAGAATGCACCCTGGAATTCAACTAAACCAATATAACAACATGCTTCACATAATGTTCTCATCTCATTCAGAATTTGTTGTCTCTTCTCCTGCGAAAGGCATCAAGAAACATAGGAAGTATGGTGACTTAGATTACTCATTGCAATAAAATAGACGAATTGCATGAATCAAATGAGTCGATCAATATAAGGTACAAAGATTACTGCATGCAATACCAAATGAGTTTTGTATCATGAGAAGATAAATTATGAACTAATCCCTCGGTTTTAAATTTTTGCCAGTACGCGTACTTGGGAGAGTCAAATTTCAAGTGATTTAAATTTGAATTGGATCTTATTTGCTACAAAAGATAAATGTTATAAAAAAAGGAATTTAGAAATTGTGTCATCTAGGCATTTACCAGAAGGGATAAAGGATAGAAGAAAAAAGAAAGATTATGTATTCTTTAGTATTTCCAATTTTATGCTACAAATAGAAATGAACCTTCTACTCCAGTGTCACTCAAACTAAATAGAAATCCATCTACAAATGTCAGTTCATATTGGAACTTGGAAGTACTCAGCTTCAACATCTCTCACTCCAGCTGGCCCCAAATATTAGGTGTGGCAAGGACATTTAATCATAATGAAAGTCGATAAGGGAAAAAAATAAGTACTATGAGAAGGACAGAATACTCCATCATGCAAATAGAAAATATGGATGAATATATGGTTTAGTTTGCTTCATTGGAAACAGCTTATGCCAAAGTATAAATAAAGTATGTGGTTAGAAGGAATCAGATTAGACTTTACTTGTCTTGCATTTTTAAAGTAGGGCCCAAGATGAATCTAAAAATAGACATAGTGATGCTAAAAAAATATTAATCTTGACTTACAGAGTAGCACCCCAAGATGAATCTAGAAATGGATATAATGGTGCTAACGGCTAAGAAAACAAGCAGTAGCTAAAACATTAATAACTCAGCTAGACAAGTTCCACTAAATTATTGGCATGAACATTTATAAGTCTAGTTTCTAAGTCTTCTATGTGCAGATTTGCTCAGATAAAGTACTGTAAATTACATACTGAGAAAAAAACCATTTGATTCACATGGAATTATTTTTTGAAAAGTGGAAATAGCTGATCATAATCTGCCTTTTGTACAATTAAGGAACAAAGATATGAACCTTCTCAAATATATTTATCTTCTTCAAGGCCAAAATTCGATGAACTGGTATAAAAACAGCTCTCTGCACAACACTGCTTGCACCATTACCAATGGGGCCAAATATGTGCATATCATGAGAGGCACATCGGTATGCCTTTTCACCAGAATCTGACTCCTCTGGCCCAGTGCTTCGTTTATGAAAGCCATGCTCATTGATGTTATACTCACCCAATGATCTACTCAACAAATTCACAGTTCCACCATCAGAAACCTTCAGAAAGAGTATAAAAATAAAATTATTATGAATATAAATAAGAAAATAAGGAAAAATATCATGTAGGTTAGAACAAAATGCTTGTTGGGCATTACCCAACCCAAAGAATCTTTGATGTTCTTTCCTATTTTAATATTCTAATTTGATCATGCAGCAATGGTACTTCTGCATAAAAAGTATAAATTTTAACTTAACTTAGTATAGTTTATGCATACAAGCAAGAAAAAAAATTGTAGGTTTGGCATGCTGTGAAAGGACAGAGCTAGCTTAGGAAAAAGATAGTGAGTCATAGAAAAGAAACATGAAGCAACAGACTACGTTAACAGAAACCAAATATTACTCAAATTTACAGAAAGCACACAGAAAAGAAGGCCAATTCATGTGGTGCCATGTGTTCCAAAATCCAAACAGGCCATTGATTTGAGGAATTTTGTCAGCATGTGTCATGTGGAGAGAGCCAACATCAGTACTCCCACCTGCCTCGACAAGTATTGGTGCCACCAGCAGTCCAGAAGGCATAAGTCCAGATAAGACCTTAGTTAATTAGTTGCTTGTTGATCCACTTAGTTTTAAAGATTGAGTGAAAGTAGAGGTAAGAGTCCTCAGCCACATGTGCTAGGGGTCTTGTATATATGGACCAGTTGATATCAATGCAGGCAAGCAAAGAAATTGCCGATCTAATATCTATCTCTATCCCTGTTCTTCTTGCAGTCTGCACTTTTACCTTCACTTCCCTTACCCTACCTTCAGTACCAGTCCTGGCCAGCAATGCTAAACCACCAGGCACCAGTTGCCCATAGCTATCCAATCTGTTCCTTCCAGAAATATGGCAACCTTTAAGGGTACGTATGTAACATCGATATTTTTGTTCCTCCACAACCACGGTTACCCACCAGTAACAGATAGATTAGAAAAGGCATAACCAAAGTTAGATGCTATTCAGTAATATATGTTACTGGATATGCAAGTATGCATGTAACAATTAGGCAATTAGCAGCAGCTACGTTTTTAGTATGCGTGTAAATTGCACAATCAAACATCCAGGATGATATGGAGAATATAAATATCAAATCTAGAAAAGAAAAATGTGTTTAACATTGTCCTAACAGTCTAATTATCTTTCATATGTGCATGTAGTTGAGTAAATAATGATGGTGCCTAACTGCCCAAGCCATGATTCCCTTACCTTGACTTTGTGAACACTCAACAGCGTCTTTGCAAGTGTTTTTCATGCCTTTAAGAACGATTTCAATGCCATTCGTATTTATCAAATTCAAGGTCTCACTAGCACACAAACTAGTACTTCCAATAACAGTGACAGGTTTCCAAGTTAATTATATGCTTGGCAAAATATTTAAGTTCGATACCCTGAATCCATGATCAATCATAATGCATAACTCATTCCACCTCCAATGACAAAGTTGATAGGAAATGTTGAGAAAAGAAGTTAGTATGCAGCTATGCGCATAACTGGGTAATAGCATCTGAAGCAATATTAATATTCTGAGTGTAGTTCCTCACTAGTTCAGTTAGCTGACTATAATTCAGGTACTTCAACACAAAATAACACAAAAGTAATTGAAAATATTACTTACAGAAAAAAAACTACATTTAGTCACTCACACTCAGTGTACAAGGGTATGTGAAAACTCACAGAACACAGAATTCAATAGGCTAACTGGCTTTGAATAATGAGACAGAAACATCTGGTTGAGACACTTCCCTATAGAAAAGGCTCAGCAAACAAAGGTCAAGGATCTCTATGCAATAGTTCATGTGGCAGTCACTTCCAAAACTCTGAAAGGTAATTGATCCCCCACATTAATTATGAGATTATGTTCATACTCCTAGTCCATTTTTATCACTTTATGATAGACAAATCCCACAGTACCACGCCAAAAAAGGGAAAAAGAAACTAAAATCCATAGTTCTAGGATCGGTTGGTGACTATGCAAGTGCACGCCCAAACACTTCCTACCATATAAGCTCAAAAACGTAATGGAACTCATGCCATTGCCAATACCATCCCCAATTCCAGCTACCTCCGTGAGCTACACAAGGAATGGCAGGGCGCGCCCGTGCTTACCACGTAGGAGTCGCAGGTGTCCTCCGGGAGAGGCACCCTGCTACTGACGCCGCCCTTGTCCGGGTCGTCGAACAGCAGGGGCTGCAGCTTCTTCTTCAGCTCCTCGAGCCCCGCCATCGGGAGGCCGCAGACGGACCCCCGCCAACGGGTCGGGCTCGGGCTCACACACCGGGCAGAGGCAGCCCCCAAAAGGAAGGGAGAGCAGCACGGCCGGATCCGAGGAAGAGGGGGAGGGGCACGAGCGGCTGGAGATAGGGCGGACCTGCGGCTCCGGCTCCGGCTGCGGCGACGGAGGGTTGGGGAGTGAGGGGATCAGGGCGGGGGGGCTTTGGTTTGGCTTGCGCGCTTGGCTGCTTCCTCTGCTCGATCGGTCGGGGCGGGGGAGGGGAGGATCCAGGTGGACGCCTGGATCAGAAGCCATCATCTATCAGCGGCTGCGGCTTTAATACTTTTCAACGGGAGGGCAAAATGGGGGCTCCCAGTACACAGCAAATGCCAAATTTGACATGATTTTTTTAAATAAAAGGGACAGTAGGGATGCGCTACGATTGTTAGAGTGAGGGTGCTGCGCTCTTCCCGCGCACACGCCTCTCGAGCGGTTAAACAGTGTGTTTTTTATAAAAAGTTTATATATATAAATTGCTTAAAATATTCATATTGATCTATTTTTCGAAAAAATTAGCTAATACTTAATTAAAAATTTAGTTAATACTTAATTAATCGTGTGCTAATGGCTTGCTCTGTTTTTCGTGCTAGAGGGATTATTCCCCGTCCCTCACTCTCGATCGAGGCCTGAGTGTGTGTTTGGTTGCAAGCCACAGTTTGCCACGTCTAAGGTTACGGGAATGCTTTCTCTCGGACATCTGGGCTCGAGGTAAAAATCAGGCGAAGAATGCTAGCCGCCGGGCGCCACTACCGCCGGGGCCCACCACGCCGCCTCCTGTGCCGCCTACGTCTCTCTCATGCGCGTCCTCATGCTGACACGTGTCCCCACCACATATCCCGTTACAACAAATCACCCACATATTTTGGAAACCTTCTATTAAGGGAATTCGTTTCATTTTTTTCCACTAAAAATGTTTCACCTAGTATACTCACAATGTTTCACTATATATAGATCTAATGTTGCAGTGAATTAAAACATTCTTTTGCCACAAATCACCCACATATTATAGAAACCCTCTATTAAGGGAATTCGTTTCATATTTTGTTCCACCAAAAATGTTTCGCCTAATGTACTTATAATGTTTCACTTTATATGGATCAAATGTTGTAGTTACTTGAAATATTCTTTTGCTATTTGCTGAAACATTGTTTTTATATAAGGTGAAACAACGCACAATTTAAACGATTGAAACATTTTCAATCTACCTAGTGAAACAATTCCGATATACTTGGTGGAACATCGTGCAACATTTAAAAGTAATTTAATAATAAGCTAATTTTTTTCATTGAAATATATCCATGTGTGGTCTTGTTTTAAGGATTTAATTGCAACAAATTTAATGGTGCAATCGGATCATGATTTGGATAAATAATTTAAGAGAAAAAAATAGTTTAAAATAGTTTTTGCATGCATGCATGCTTGATGACGTTATGCTGACGTGGGTGTCCGATTTTTCTCCCAAAAATCGGGCGTCCGATTCCTAGTCGCCTCCCTAAGGTTAGGCAAATTTGATAGGTGTTTGGTTGTGACCATAGTTATGGCAAGATTCGCTTCTAACAAATTGGGTCTCATATATCAATGACTCAAAAAAGTGTGGCAAGATTCTTTAAGCTTAGAGGCAGTTTGGTTCCTAGCCATTACTTGCCAATAAAAGTTGCCACACATTACCTAAGGTGAAGTGATCAAATTCTTAGCCACAACTTACTAAGGCTAAGAGAATCTTGCCACACTTTTTTAAGTTATTGACATATGGGACCTAATTGTTTAGAAGGGAAACTTACCACAACTCTGGCTACAACCAAACACCTATCAAATTTGTCTAACCTTAGGCATGATAAACTGTGGTAAAGTGTAGCTTGCCACCAAACACACCCTTAATAAGTTGTGGCTAAGAATTTGATCACCTCACCTTAGGCAATGTGTGGCAACTTTTATTGGCAAGTAATGGCAAAGTATGGCCGGGAACCAAACAGCCCCTGATACTTTTGAGATTCTAACAATTGATGAGAATATAAAAAACCAGGTTATATTTTCTATTGTTTTGTTTATTTTTTTTAATTGCATACTTACATATTCTTATAATCTAGATGTGAATTTATACTGTCCGGAGGAGGTAGAGCTTCTAAAAAGCTTCAGCTGCTAGACACTCTTGAAAGAAATTTCAGCCGTTAGGACCCCCCCCAAAAAAAAAAAGTACTTATGAGGTATTGTGTGGGACCGTCATAGGAACATGACAACAATAATAGCATCGTTACTCCCTCTATCCCAAAATATAAAGGATTTTGGTCAGATGTGACGCATTTTAATACTATGAATGTAGATAGATCAAAATATGTTTTCGGGACGGAGGGAGTGACTACGTAGTAATATTACTATATGAGAACATTATCACAGAAGGAATGCATAGTAGGCATTTGTATTAATTCTTCCTCCAGAACCATATAGCATGGCCCATTCAATGGACAAGTTCACTTACACATAGCATCATATTTACACTTTTATCCTTGTTTCAAATAAAAATGTTAACTCGAGAGTAGTATGGTCGGAGGGACAATGCCTTATAAGTTAGTTTCACTATTGTTAAACTAACAATGTGATATTAAATGTATACAGCTCTCATAGGCCATTCAATTTGGCATGGATGTCCCATGCACCTTCCCTCAAATGACCCGACGTCTCCGTTAGTCCAACTTACCCACATAAGCACACATGCATATAGACAAGTCAAGGAACATGTCCCCTCTTAGCGTACGTCCAGTGCAGGGCGAGCCCACTTATACATACCACATCACTTACACTTTTGTTCTCGTTTCGTGTAAAAAGGTTAAGCCAGGAATGGAATGGTTAGAGGGACGAGTCTTTATAAGTTGACTGCATCCTCGATAAACTAGTAATGTGATATTGAACATGTGCGCATCGCTCTCATAAGCCACACATAGGCCATTCAAATTAGGCCAGATATCACAACATTGTAGTGATTACTGTAAACTACTATGCAAGAAAAATATTGTAAATAACTTTATAATATATATTCTATAAACTACGTATGAGTGTTAAAGCACAAGAGAGAACCATATAGTATATGATGTATAAGTAGGTTTTGACCATCTATGCCTTTGGGTACGATATATCAGATTTTGATTCTGGCAATGGCTAGACAACTTAATGCCTTAATTTACTGAGGCTGCCATAGCAAGGGGTGTGGGGTTTCAACCCCGAGGTCATATGTTCAATCCCCAACACGCTCACATTTTTTTCTTAAAAGATGTTTGTAGGGACATCTCTCCCTCTAAATATTGTTTTTGAGAAACGACCAGGGTTATTCCGGTTAGCTCCATAAGGTGGTGGGCTAGTCGGCCTGAGTTCGAAGCCTCACCCCCTTCTATTTATTTGACATTAGGTCCTTCCCTATATTCGTGTTTTTTTTTCAGTATATTGTTGTCGGGGCGGCGTGGCAATTCCTTTTTTCAAGCACGGTAAGTTGGCGGCATTGGGGTGCAGTGTTGAGCAATGAGGAGGATGTTGGCAGTAGCAATAAGACATACATAAGTGCCAATATCGCCTCAGTCGACTCTGTGAGCTCCCTTAGGGGAATTGGCATAGACCCGAGTAGGCGGCACAGCCTTGGACAGGCAACAGTGGACTGCGGTTGATCCTCGGGCAGGCGGCAGCAGTACAACGCGGCCTTGAAATACTTCTTCACCTTGAGTACCTTATCAATTTACAGGTGCTTGAAGCTCATTGGAGAATGGAATTCAGTACTGGTAGGGTATTAGCTTAGTACCGATTGAGTATTGGGCTGATATCGATAGAGTACTAGGTCTGATACCGCGAGTATCATTTGGTATCAATTAGGTATGAGAATCTCACACTCATATGATGTCATACCGTCGACGGTGTCGTGTGGTATAGTAGCCCCAAAATTACCATAAATCTAGACTATTATTGAGAGAATCTACTCAGTACCACTGAGTTCGACACACTTCAACAATATGCCACTGACTTTGTCGATATCCATAATATGCCATCGCCTTTTCCTTAACATCTACGATTTACCATCGCCGTCAAGCTACACGCTGTTTGCACTGTTAATTTTTTTAGTAATGACCGAAATACCCTTTGAATCATCTAATCCCCATGGCCCAGGGCCCCTTTCTTCCTAGCATCGCATCTCCCAACGCCGGATTGCCACCCTTCCCAGTGCCGTCATGGCGCCACGCCGCATCTCTGCCCACCGCCGCTCACATGTCCTCGCCAGCGTCGCCATCCCTAGCGTCGGCCCGCTCGCTGTCCCCAGCACCGCCATCCCTGGCGCCAGCACGTACGACCTCCGTCCCCAGCGCCGGCACGACCTTCGTCACCAGCGTCACCATCCGTAGCGCTGGCCCAACCGCGCGCCATCCACAGCGGTGGTCCGACCACTATCGTCAACGCCGTCG
The DNA here is from genome assembly GCF_034140825.1 of Oryza sativa Japonica Group. Classification (NCBI taxonomy): domain Eukaryota; kingdom Viridiplantae; phylum Streptophyta; class Magnoliopsida; order Poales; family Poaceae; genus Oryza; species Oryza sativa. The sequence goes on from NC_089040.1 coordinate 16,673,623, forward strand.
TCACATCTGACGGGAGACGGCGCCCCTGTTGGAGGGCTGATGGTGGTGCTGCCCTCGCAAACAAAGGGACACGACGCCCCTGCTGGAGAGCTGTTGCTGGTGGTTGGTGCCGCCGCCATCGTCAGCGCTGCCATCGCATGCAAGAGGACACGGTGGCCCTGGCCCTGCTGGAGAGCTGCATCTGTGATCAGTGCAATCCTCAACCGCTCCTCAACAGTCATCGGCAAATCAAAGCTCCGCCCTCTCCTGTAGCCTTGGAGATATTTGCTCATAATTAAAATACTTAAAATATGTGCTCGTAATTATTTATAATCATATTGCATAAATAAACAGTTATTATAACTCTCAGTACCTTGCACGACATGGTCTCAGTGCTGCCAATCTTCACTAAGGGCACACTTGTCTTTTCTCCAATGCAAACTAACAGGCTATAGACGGTGATGGTAAATCGTAGAGGTTAAGGAAAAGGCGATGGTATATTATGGATATCGACAAAGTCAGTGGTATATTGTTGAAGTGTGTCGAACTCAGTGGTACTGAATAGATTCTCTCAAATTAATATGCCAACCAAACAACCTAAAGTGTATGCGCGAATGGTCATGGTACTGCCCCATACGCCTACAGCCACACCTGCTAGAATACCTACTCTACTTATTGCAAATTTTTGCACCGAGAGTCAAGAGATGACCGAGTCGTGACTGCAATGCTGGCAGATAGTCGATCCGGACAAAGCCTACTAAGGCCATTCACAGTGCGCCACCAAATTTTGCCGTTACTCACATGCCACGTAGACAAAGAAACCTCATAAGCTTCACATTCCACAGTGCAAGTACCAATACAAGTATCAATAGTGGGTCCTATCGGTACATCTTTTTACTTTTTTTATCTCCCAATCTCTCTCCTCTGTTTAGTACTACTACTCTGTCTCTCTCAACAAGTAGTACTAGTGCTCTTTCCGAGCGGCGGTGGCGGGGTCGAGCGGTGGCGGCCGGCAGGGCGGTCAAGCGGAAGATGGCGGCGGCGTCGAGCGGCGCCCCTATGTCACACCCTGAATTTCCCCTCCCTAGCCTAAATGGAATAAATAAATGGTCTCAAGAAATAAATTGTGTAATGGCAGGAGAGAAAACCTAATTTAATAAATGCATTTAATAATCGGAATCGGCATGTGGAATTTTTCTTGAGTTCTATATGTCAAAATATGCTAACCGGATTTTTAGTGGAATTTTCAGAGCTCTAGAAATAATTTTAATCAATTAAAAATGAGCAAAAGCAATTATTTAATCCCTGGAAATCTTTTTCTTTTTCTTTTTCCCCTTTTCCCTCCTTTTTCCCCAAATGGGCTGTCGGCCCATTTCCCCCTCTCCTCCCAACGTGCACCTCCCCGCTGGGCCGGCCCAAGGCCGAGGCCCAGCAGGCCGCCCGCGTCGTGCCCCCTCCTCCCTTCGGGTCGCCGAGAAGTAGGGCCCACCTGTCGGGCCCGTCCCCAACCTCCGGCCAGCGCCCGCGCCGTGCCGCAACCGCCGCCGCCCACCTCTCCCGCGCCTCCCGCGCACGTTCCCCACTCCCTGCGCCGTTTGCCCACCTCCCACAACCGCCGCCCCACTCCCCGCACGCACCGCGCCCACGAGATGGCTGGGATTCGAAATTCGAATCCCGCCTCTCTCTCTCCTCCTCCACATCCCCACTACTCCGGCAAAATCGCGCCGATCCCGGCCACCACTCGCCTCCCCCGTCCCTATATAAGCATCGCTGCCACCCCTATATCTTTTTCCTTTTTCCGCCGAGCTTCCCCGTGCCCACCTTCGCTCCCACGCCGTGCACCTGCCGCCGCCGCTCGCCGCCGGGTCTCGCCGTCGCTGCCGTCGGGTTCACAAGCCCGAGGGCCATGCCGTCCACCCCTCCGCCGTTGCAATCCGCCACCGGAGCGCGCCGTTCCATTCGCGCCGGTGAGCTCGTCATGGCCGCGGCCTTTGGCTGGCATCCCTGCCCTTTTCGCTCCCTCTCTCCCTCTCTAATCCCTCTCATTTAATTCCTTAGGTGATGCCGGAGCCCGCTCCGCCGTCGCCGTCGCCGTCACCTTTCACCGCTCGCCATCATCGATCGTCGTCGGTGAGGGACTTTTCCCCATCTCTCTCTCTCTCTTTGCCGCATAGCCGCCGTCGCCGCTCGCGCCGCCGCGTCGCCGCTGTTGCCGCGCAGCACTGCGCCGCCGCGTCGCCGCTGTTGCCGCGCAGCGCCGCGCCGCCGCGTACCATGGCCACCGGGCCGGCTCAAGCCGCCCGCGCGCGCCCCGGCCGTCCGATCTACCCGAGGGTAGATCGGGGCCGTCCACCGCCGCCCGCGTGGCCACCACCTCGGCGCCACGTCAGCGCCACGTGGTGCCCCCTCTCCCCGGTCCCGTGGACTCGGTCCACCGTGGACTGGCATCCCTGAGCCTATGACATGTGGGGCCCACATGTCGGCGCCGCTCCCCCCTCGGCTGACGTCACCAGAGCATTTAATTGCACAATAAATACATTAAGGTATTTAAGGCTTTTCTTTTTATAGTAAAAACAGAGAAAATCTTCTAAAAATCATAACTAATTCATCCGTGCTCCGTTTAAGCCCATTCATGTCTCAGTAAACCAAGAACTCCGTTTCAGTAGTCTTATAGCCTGTTTCTATTGTTTGCTTTGTATGTCGCATAGATTCCAGCTCTCCCGACGCTCCGGTGTACTTTGAGATAGTCGCCGAGATCCCTCCAGCCGCAGAGCAAGGCAAGTCATGCTTGCCACTTGAACATATTGATCCCATATTGCAAATGCTCTATTGTTTTCTCTAAATATTGCATTATTTTATAATGTTACCATGAGATGTTTACCTACTGTCTCAGCCATACTATTTGTTTATCTTATTCCTTTGCTAGCTTGGGTTGTAACTTGACTAGATGTTGGATTAGGAATTGCTTAGCCATGCTTAGTTCAACTAGTACACAATGGGGGGAATTACATTAATGCATAGACTTTGGAATCTAGTATGACTTTGGACTAGTGCCACCGCAATGGTGTTGGTTAATTAAAATACATTAAATGGTGGGCTGTGGGTGCATGGTTTGGATGGTCGTGCCCATGGCAACTAAGGACCGGTTTGCGGGAAACCTTGGAAGAATTCCTCGTACTTACCACAAGCCAACGTGGGTGACGGCTGGGCTTGTAGTGTAGCTTTCCTCTAGCTGACGCACCTAGGCAAGGGTGGGCGTGATGGAGTTCGGATGGGCCCTACGACGGCCTATGCGGCTTTCATATTCACCTAGGCACGAGAGTGGACTGCTTGCTGCCTTTTGAGGAGTGGGGGTGAAACCTGAGGTGTGGTGTGCTTGGTTAGAGGGGATTATGTGAAGGGTCCTGTCACGGCCTCTTTCTGGTATGTCGTGCTGGCATGCCGTCGCACGGGAACGTGTCGTGGGGCTGTATCTTGTGGGTACAGTTGTACACCTCTGATCAGAGTAAAATTATTCGAATAGCCGTGCCCGCGGTTATGGGCGGTCAACCAGATTCACTGTGATTAGTCTCACCCTAGCTTAGCTATATGGAACTGATTAGTGTAGGTGGTGGTTTGGGCCTGTCTCAACGTAGTGTAGCGTTGATCAGTGAGTGGTTTAATATTGATTAATTACTACAACTGTTTTACCACCTTCAACTACTGTTTTTAAATGCTAGTTTTATGCAAATAAACTCCTTTAGCCCTCTTTGGTTATATCCTGCATCATACCCTCCGTTCCGGTGTGACTTTCTGAGTACAGTGGGTAGTACTCAGTCTTGCTCCATCTCCCAACCCTAGAGTTCGAGTATGCTTCCGATGGTGGTTTTTCTGAGGAGTAGGCTTCGTCCGTGCCGTCGAGGATGCCTGTGAAGTGGTGTTCCCCACTGCAATCCAAGTTAAGGCTTAGCTCTAGTTATCCTTTAATTTTCCGCTGCATTTATGTCAGACTTTTATAATGTTTGTAAGACATGGATCTGTATGTCAACATTGTTGTTTGTGTACCCTGGCCGATCCTGGACAGGGGTTTTAATGTACATTCTGCTTAGAATTCTATTCGGGAATTTCTGGGCGTGACACCCTACTCCGGCGAGCGCTCCTTGAGCGGCGTGGCGGAAGACGGCGGCGGAGTCGAGTGGCCGGCAGCGGAGCACTGCCGGCCTTCCACCGCAGCGGAGCGGCCGGGCGGAGAGGCGGCCGGCGCACCGATGCTCGGATCCGGCCTCCGCGCTGTGGCCCGAGCGGCGACGGCGTCAGGCGGCTACGCGGCGACAGTGGGTGGGGTGGTCGAGCGGTGGCGGTGGCCGGCGGGGCGGCCCGAGCGGCACCAGGCGGCGAGGCAGATCCCGCGGCGACTTCGCCGGTGGCACGAGGGGCCACGACGCTGGGCGAAGAGCCCGGCAGAGAGGCGGCCGGGCGGATCTCTCGGCTCCGACGCGCGGACGACTTGGAGCGGCGCCTCCCCCTTCCTCCTCCGGCCTCCGCGGCGTGGCCCGAGCGGCAACGGCGTCGGACGGCGGCGGCGGGCGTCGGCGTCGGGCGCGTCTCTCTCTCTCTCCTGTGATTTTTTTCCCAACGTGCTCTCTCTCTCCTCTCCTCTCTTCTGCTTTTGACAGGCTTTTCAACCAAGAATGAGTGACCAAGTTTGATCACTTGGTTCTCACTTGGCTACACATATGGATGACGTGGCACCGAAAATGGTATTGCTTCCTCTGAGGCTGAACGCCACGTAGTAGCATTGTAAACGCTCTAAGTAGGTGTCGTGTCTCCTACTATCGAAACTCACGACGTACACACCGCCGCCCGGTACACGCCTACACTACGGGCCCCTATGATTCAAAGGATTGGCAAAGGATTTTCATAGGATTCAAATTCCTATGGATTTTTTCCTACATGTTCCTTTGATTGATAGGAAAGAAAGGAAACTTTCCATAGGATTGTATTCCTATGCTTCACATTTCATAGGAAAAATAGTAAGAGGTGTGACCTCTTTGTGAACTTTCCTTTGTTTTTCCCATGGCACTATCAAAGGACTCCTATTGTCTTTCCTGTGCTTGCTAATTCTTGTAGGATTTGAGAAACCTACTACTCCCTCCTTCTCTAAATATTTGATACCGTTGACTTTTTTAAACATGTTTGACCGTTCGTTTTATTCAAAAACTTTTGTGATATGTGTAAAACTATATGTATACATAAAAGTATATTTAACAATAAATCAAATGATAGAAAAAGAATTAACAATTACTTAAATTTTTTGAACAAGACGAACGGTCAAACATTTTTAAAAAAGTCAACGGCGTCAAACATTTTGGGATGGAGGTAGTACTTCAATTCCTGTGTTTTTCCTATCCCTGTGTTTTTTCTATCCTGTGAATCAAAGGGGCCCTACACGGGTAGATCCCTGCCCCCAGGGGCGGACCCAGAGGGTAGTCCAGGTAGGCCTAGGACTACCCTAAAATTTGGCCCAGAGAAGACCAGGTATTCATTTTTCTTGGCCCATGAGAAAAGCCTGGCCCAACAAACAAAAAAAACCCTAACTCTCTCTCTCTCTCTCATGCACTCTCCCCTCCCGGCCTCCCACTCCCTCCCGAGTACCAACCGACAGGCGACAGCGAAGGCGCTCCCTCGAGCCGCACAGCCGGTGCGACTCCGGCGCTCCCGCCGTCCTGCGAGACCCCTACGCGCGCCCAGCCGTGGCGCCCGGCGGCGCCGCTGACATCGCGCGCCGCGCCGGCGCCCGCGCGGCCTCGTCCTCTTCGCGACTCCGCGTCTCTGGCTCTCCGCCCCTGGCCGCGCCCTCTCCGTCCCACGTCCGGCCGTCGCCCACTCGCCCGGCGGCCTCCCGGGCTCCTGGCGTCTCGCCTGACGCCGCCAGCACCCAACCGCCTAGGCCGGCATGCCCCATCCGCCGTCCGCCCGTCCGGCCAATGCCAGTGCGCCACTCCCTCTTTGGATCTAAACACATGCATCCCTCTAATTCTAGATGTAAGCACACAAATCCATCATTTAAATTTGTAGGCATATTCTCACATGTGTAATGATTGTTCCATCAAATTGTTCGTCCAACAAACTAATATAATTCCCTGGCGAATTGTCCTTTCTTGCTCATCTATCTACTAATGCAGCAAAAAATTTGCTTGAGTTCAGATGGTGTTCTTTTATTTTGGAAATTGGAACTGTATCGGACATTTAGTTAAATAGACAACCTAGTTATTTTTGTTGGGCATCAGGCCATCAGCTCAACCGGATTGACATGGTCACATGTGCATGTTGCTTAGAAACAGAATTCTGAACCTTAGGTGCTCACATATGGAATTAGGCAGCTGCATGTGTTTAGATGAAAAAATTTCAGAAAGTTGCATCTTGTGATCTACCAATTCCACATATGGATGAAGGGTCGTCTGTTGTTCCTGTTGTAGATGATGCTCCAATTGATGAAGACACCGTTGTTGATGAAAGGTCATGTGAAGAACAAGAACCACCTCCACCTCCATATGTTGTTGCTCATTTAGGTAAGATTCAAATTTATTTGTTATTTCCTACTTGTATTGAACCATTTAGAGTTATATACCGTATCGTTTACCACATTTTATATCGAATCATATTGTATCGCATTCGTTTTTGTTTTTTGCTAGGTCTACCCTGGGTTCACTGGTGGAGAAACCATCTTTCGTCGGTCGGCCGAATTCCACAATAGTCCCGGATGCAATAAAAACTGGGGCTAAAGATGATCTTTAGTCCCGGTTAAAAAGGGTAACGGGCATATTTGATCTTTAGTCCCGGTTGGTAACACACCAACCGGGACTAAAGATCATCTTTAGTCCTGGTTCAAATCCTGTCAGGGCCTGTCAGGCCCACCCGGGAACACCAACCGGGACTAAAGATCGTAACTTTAGTCCCGGTTGGTAATACCAACCGGGACTATAGATCTCGGGGATCTTTAGCCCCGGTTGGTAACACGAACTGGGACTAAAGTCCCACCCCTATATATATGTCTTCTTCCTCCTCCAGTTGCCCGAGCAAGCTTCAAAATTTCTTCAAAAAAGAGGGGAGGTCATGCCAAAATTTCTAGTGAATTTATTTTGGTGATTACATACAAATCGGAGGTGCCTAAAAGGTTTGCAACTTCATCCTCCAATGTTTTTTTTGTCATATTACATTTGCAGCTATGTTTTGCACACTTTTTTGTCTCCAAAATTTAGTTGTAAGTTGATGAGGGAGAAAATTTGTGTGGGGAAGAAAGAATATATAGAAATTTAGTTGATTTGCTAAAGAAGGTTTTATAAAATAGTTGAGAAGGAAAACTATAGTGAAAGTTAATCTTGAATACTAGAAAACAAACTAAAATGAAAATTAAAAGAAGTAAAACACATTAAAATTAGTTTAAAACTTTAGAAATAGTAAATAAGAATTATTTGGTGTAATATTTTATGATTTTTGTATGAATAAAGATATGTCATTATTGTATGACTCTTGAAACAGTTTGTAATTATCTTATAATTATTGTATGACTGTCATTATTGTAAGAATAATTATTTTTGTATGCTTTTTTTCGACTAATGTAGATGGATTGGCAATAGATGTACGCTGACCGGCGGTCCAAAGAGTTTATTGACGGCGTGCACTATTTTTTGAGAGTGGCCGAAGCTAACAGGCAAAGGGGTTTTATTTGTTGTCCATGCAATAAGTGTAAGAATCAGAAGGCTAGTGGAAGTCAACCCTCCGTTGGACAGAAGAGGGCATGCGGGCAACGAGGTGCCGCGAAGAAGCTTGAGGGTCGGCACATCATAACGGAAGTGGAAGAAGATGGACGACCTAGTGCCCTGGCAGAAGCCGCCAAGAACTATGTACGTCACAGCGGTTGGGTTGTGCGGGATTACGTGCCTGTCAGTACGGTGTACTGGCGAAGAACAAGGGCACGCGGAGATCATGAGAGCTTTGTCCCAGATTCGGAGAAAGAGATGTTGTGGACCACAATGCTCGAGACATTCACCCTTCCCGCGGGTACAAAGGACAAAGTGAAAAGGAGGACTCTGAAGAAAATGGCAGAACAGTTTCAGAGCTTCAAGGGAGATCTGTACCAGAAATATATCCTGAAGGGCCAGACACCGAACTTCGACACATTCCCAAAGCTAAGGGATCACTGGGACGAGTTCGTTTCATATAAGACAGGTGAACAAGGGCAGGCGATGATGGAAAGAAACAAAGAAAATACCGCCAAGAAGAAGTACCATCACCACTTGGGGTCAGGCGGCTATAGCGTCGCGATGCCGAAGTGGGAGGAGATGGAGGCTAGCTTGCTTGAGAGGGGTATCGAACCGGCCACCGCTAATTGGCCGGAACGATCGAAGTTCTGGTACTATGCTCACGGTGGAACGCTCAACCCAGCTGATGGCTCACTAGTCTTCGGCGATCAGATACGAGAGGCTGCGCGTCGACTAACAGACGCAGTGGAAGCCTCTTCTCAGGGCACGTTCCGACCGGACAGAGAGAGGGACGAGCTGTCACTCGCCCTACAGACTCCAGAGCATCCAGGACGAACACGAGGGAAATGGGTGATTCCTTGGAAGATTGGGTTCAAGGAGGACATCCACACGTACAGGAGTCGGATGAGGCGCAAGAGAGATACCGAGGCGAAAATTGTAGATCTAGAGTTCAGGGTATCGAGCTACGAGTGCAGCATGCAAGAGGAGGTGGCAAGGAAGGTTGATGAATGCATGGCCGCACATCGGTCCCATGATCCCCAGCCGACCATTCCTCCTGCAATGGTGAGCCTGTCAGGAAACCGTAGCAGCTGCGCCTCAACGGGGTTGGTAGGATCACAGAGCATGGACGCCATGCAAACCCAGGACGAATCCACCTGCCCCGTTGATGACATCACTCAGCGGACACCATGTGAGCTGCATATTCCTTTCAAGAACTTATCAATAAAGGTAAGCTCGTAGTTTATATATTTTAGATTTGGCCATTCCGCTAGTTGCTGCTTAAATATGTTGATTACTAATAAATAACCTCTCACCACATGAAGGTGGCGTCGGGCATGGCCATCCCAACGGACCCTTCAGGTACTTACCACTGCAGGCCGATTCCAGCAGGATACTCCAAGGTCGAAGTTGAGTTGGTCGAAGGCGCGTACGAGGACCTCGAGCTGGATTACCCTGGAGGAGACGGTGAGACGCATCTACGAGACACAAGCCATGCCATTATTCTATGGCGCAGGCGGTACATCATCCTCCCAAGGCGACAAGCGGCGTCTCGTGCACCATCTCCTCCGGCTCCGCCATCTCCTCCTGAGGATCTTACACCGTCTCCTCCTCATGCTCCAGCACCGTCTCCACCTCAGGCTCCTGCACCGACTCCTCCTCAGGCTCCTGCACCGACTCCTCCTCGGGCTTCTACACTGACTCCTTCGCAAGCTTCTCTTCCGGCACCTTCAAAGTCAAGGGCCTCCCAAGCTCCACCGCCTGCCCACACAAGGGCAACGAAGAAGGCGAAAGTTGACGCCACCAAGAACAAGGACCCGGGGTACGATTGCACGCAAGAGGAGCTTGACGCTTACGTGGCATCAGAAGTCAAGAGACAATTCAAGCCTCGAAGTCCAGAAAAGAAGATTCCTATAGACCCGAGTGTCATGAACTTCTTCAGAGGTATGTCTGCACCTGCCAAGGAGGCCATTAAGCTATCGGACTATGAGCGAACGCTGAAGAAAGCATCTTCTGGAAAGTCCAAACCAGTCCCTCAGCTTGGAGAGCAACCAAACCAGGAGATCGAGCCGTTGGTGACCGGTAAAGAAATGACGATAGAAGAATTTATTACTGACACCGGTCTAACTACGGATCAATTGCTAGGAGTCGCACCAATCGAAAAGGCAGAAGTGAAATACATGTACAAACTCGATAAACCGCTTGTCAAGCCTGAGCTGCTGCAGTCCCTACCCACACAAATGTACAAGTTCCATCAGCTGTACATGGAGATGAGCGCCACCGGTAGAGAGATGATCGGAGCGAGGATCAGGGACACGGACTTCTTGCAAGGATATGACATTCTCTGGATCAATTTCAAGGGAATCTATGAAATATACCAGCTGGACGCCCTCGACGTCTCTATTATGAGTTGCTGGATTTTGTAAGTATATCGTTCAGTTAGATTTCTTACTACGTCTCCTTTAATTAATTAGGTCCTTGTATATAAGTAGACTATAGAAAATAATATACTCCCTTTTATCGTTGTAGAATGGAGATTCAAAGGGCCCGACGGCGGGGGGTTTTCGATACTGGATTCATCGACCCTCGGAAAGTAAACGTCGCAATGCTTGACCAATATCCGCAAGCCACAGAGGACAATCTTGTCCATCTCCTGAAGGCGCAGCATTACAAGACGTTCATACTGTTGCCGTACAACACAGAGTTAGTTTAATTTTACTGTCTTCCTATACCAAATTTCATTCCCGTACGAACTTGCTAAGTGTTTCATATGTAATGCATCCCACGCACATTGCAGATTCCACTGGGTGCTTTTACTCTTCGACCTGTCGGCCTGCACCGTCAACGTATATGACTCAATGGATAAAAAAGAGTCTATGTTTGACAAGGTTTTCGAACTTATAGACAGGTACTGTCATAAGTTCCTATGTTCCTATGTTAATTAAGAAAATCTTGTTATGTTAATTGCTACTACGAATCATAGCTTTAAACTCCATGTAGGGCTTGGTATAGGTTCCGTCATTTGGTCCGCGTCAAATGGAGAGAAAGACTTAGGCGGAAGTTCAAATTTCCTGTGAGTACACATGCTCTACATTTATATTTCTCCGATTCAAATACATACAAGTGTATATTAATTAGATCTCTCGTCGTTTGTCATTTATTTGTAGTGCGCAAAGCAAAAGCAGGGAACTAACTTGTGTGGCTACTACGTGTGCGAGTATTGCCACTGCCTTGCAGACCAAATCATCACCACAAGAGAGCTCGATGTACGTACAAATAAATTCAAAATTTCATTACATATCGATTTCTTGTTTAATTACTAATCAATTTCATACATTCATATAATTTATTCGCATGAGGGATAACCTGACCACACACAAGGAATTTATCGTGGCGGTTCAAGAACAACTCATGGGATTCATCAACGAACAAATCCTTGATCCCAAGGGTGAATTCTACTATGACGGAAACACAATTCATAGGTCCTTAGCTTCTGAGCTAGCGACTACTATTACGTCGAAATCGTAGCTAGCTAGGACGTATAATGGATTGTAATTAATACATGACTACATATGTTTCTATATGCATGTGTACATATTTTCTATAATGTAAATATATTTTGGTCATATATATATATATATATATATACATATGCATTTGCATAACATATATATGTATAAATACATATATATTATGCATGTACATATGTATTGAAACATATATAAATATAATATAATATATAAACCATGCAGCAACAGGGCCATAAAAAAAAGGTCAGCTCGATCTTACCAACCGGGACTAAAGATCGATTTTTAGTCCCGGTTATTTCACCCGGGACTAAAGATAGCGATCTTTAGCCCCGGATTGGTAGTCCTGGTTTGAAAACCGGAACTAAAGGGGTTATGAATCGGGACTACAAAGGGTTTCTCCACCAGTGGTTCAAATCCTGGGTCCGCCACTGCCTGCCCCTGCTGCTGCTTCTTCCGGCGGCAAGCGTGCAGCAACGTACCCATATACGTCACCAATGTCCGTCGCTACCTGCGGTGTGTGCCTGCGCCAGGAGCAATGGAGCATGTCCATACACTGATTACTGATATAGTAACAGGCGCCTGTTTTTTTGTTTCCTTGTCTTCTTTTCCCGATGAGTCAATATCGTGTTTTCCCGATGAGTCAACACACAGCAGCTAAGCTAGGCTAGCTAGGCACGGGACGAGCGGAATATGGCGCTACGTACTGCGCGCGTCTGGTTTGGGCGATCAGCTGGCGACGTGCACGCAGCTGAGCCGAGCCGCCTTCTCGAGCGCATCCCGATTCCCCGACCGAGGAGATGTCGTCGTCTCGTCGCGATCGACCAGGTCGGTGGTCATCGCCACAACTCCGCCGAGTTGCCGAGTTGGTGTGGCCCTGACCTGACCTGACGGCTGACATGACCAGCCGCCGGAGCTGATCTCGAAGCCGACCTGCATACATACATATATATATATATATATATATATATATATATATATATATATATATATATATATATATATATATATATATATATATATATATATACGCCTCGTGCCGTGGCGGCGGCGAAGGCGGCGGCTGAGCAAATCCCGAAAGGTTGCTTGCGTTGCTCCCCAAAAGGCCAGCCGATTCCCACTCCGCCGCCAAGAGACCGGCGGTTGCTCTCGAGGCTTGCAAGGGTATGGATAATGGGCCATCTATCCCCACGGCCCCTGTACACACCTCTCATTCCTCCTCCCCTTCTTCTATTCCTACTACGCTATAAATTTTAAAAAAAATAAAAAAATAAAGTTGAAAAAATTTATGTATAGAAATACTATATATAAAAAATATTTGAATTCAAATTTAAATTTAAATCGGGTATGTAAACTTTTGGCTTATAAACTTTGGGTCTATAAATTTTAGGTGTATAAACTTCAGATGTATAGACATACTATATATAGAAAATATTTGAATTCAAATTCAAATTTGAATAAGATATAATTCAAATTCAAATTTGAATCGGGTATGTAAACTTTGACTTATAAGGACTATAAACTTTAAGTGTATAAACTTTAGATGCATAAAAATACTATATATAGAAAATATTTGAATTCAAATTCAAATTTGAAACGAGTATGTAAACTTTTGACTTATAAACTTTGGGTCTATAAACTTTAGGTGTATAAACTTTAGATGTATAGAAATACTATATATAAACAAAATTTGAATTCAAATTCAAATTTGAATCGGATATATAAACTTTTGACTTATAAACTTTGGGTCTCTAAACTTTAAATGTGTAAACTTGAGGTGTATAAACTTTAGGTGTATAAATTTACTAAAATAGAAAAGTAATGCGGTGCCAAAAAAGGAAACCAGGTGGGGGAGAGGAAGACCCGATCCGATCCCCTGGCGATCAATCGCCCAATAGGAGTTTCGGTTGTAGTTGTAGACGAGCTAAGCCCAAAATGTAGTCCTCGGATAGAGTTTGGGCCGGGCCTGCATGTACTACAGTCTAATACTACGTACGTACAGATTTTCTGTTAGGTCTCACACGAATTTTCAGCCATAAGATAAAAAACAAACTAACGGACATGATTAAAGCAGAAAAACAACAAGACGGAAAAATTTGTACTTATAAATGAGCCAAAGCAACACATATGCTGCAAAAAGCCCAAACCCAGTCCAGAACTCAAAAAATCACATCGGAAGTAGAAAATTACAGTGCTATAGAACTAAAATTACATTTTGGTACAATTCCAGTTTCAAGTTTCAACTCTAAAAAGTTCACTAGAAGTCTAGAACTGTTTTGCAGTGGACTCGTTCTGTTAGTCACCGTGTCAAATACTCTACTACGTACTTACCAACCATCACACAACATTTTATACTTACCAGCACAAATTATAGACAAGCACCCATTGTACACTGTACAGAAACTAAAAAAAGCACCTACCAATTTCACATTCATACACTAAAAGTAAGTAGAAAATTACAGTGCTATGTGTCTAAAATTATATAAGTAAATTTAGTTATGTAGCACTGTAATTTGGGTTCCGTTCCAGTGTAACTAAAAATATAATCATGTTTAAAAAAACATGATTATTTCCAGTGTAACGGCGCGGAAATCGAAAAATTAAAACGGGGCCGAACAAAAATAGCGGGCCAGGTCGGGTGAGATGCGATCTAGACTAGTCCATCGGCACGAATCGTGAAAAAAGGATCTAACGGCGACAAAACCGAGTGAGGCGTAAGAAAAATTCACGCGGCAGACAAATAGCAAAATCGTAAAGAGAAGTCAATCTTTGATTCCCTCGACAGTAGGCGAAAGCCAAATTTGATTGGCATCTCAAAACTGTCGTATAATTGGGTATGGACTGTAAAGGCTCTCTTAACTACTAAAATCAGATCATTTATAAACATAATCAGTTTAGATAGTATAGATAGTAGCTTCATTCTAAATGATATTTACGACTTACGAGCCACATTAACCAAGTCTTTTATATAACACCGCACATATATTATGCTCACATGGCATTCTAGTCTTAAAAAATAAAATAAAAGTTAAAAAATATGTTATGCTTGTAAGCCTCTAATAAGTCCACCACCGTATCATCAATCTCCCCATCCTCTCTCTACTCCCGATTTGTCCCCCCTCTCTCTCGGTGCTCCTCCATGACAATGCTAGCTAGTCTTACTCCACTTCACGGTGCCGCCTCCCCTCATGATGTGACCAAAACTAGTGTGTGTGTATATATCAAATTTCAGCAATTTTAATGGCTTAAAATAGTGATTAAACTAAGTTTGTTAATGGAGAAATAGTTTAAATCGACTAATAATAAATAAAACTTAATTAGGCCCACAATTAGAAGGATGGGTCGTATTTCTCACACCTTGGCCTGTTAAGTGCACAAGGCCCATGTGGCATGCCATGGTCCAAGTTGACATAGTTGCGCTGAGAGCCGATGGATTCGATCGAACGGTTAGGATCGCTCGTGAGTTAGATAAAATATTCTCTTGTTAAATCCCTAACCCTAAATTCATTGTCATCTCTCTCCCATTGCGAGTAGCAGCGGCGGCCTCACGGCCAAGGCGGGGTGGCGGCTACCTCCCCCACCGTGAGCAGCGGTGGCGACGGTGTCACCCTCCTGCGGCTTTCGATGGGCGGATCCAGCGACAAATATGGATGTACGCATGCACCTCCTCGTGATTCTTTTTTCCCTTTACTTTTCTTTTGTTTTTTGGGATTTCTGATTTACGTGGCTTGTGAGTAGGGCGCCTCCTCATTACTGATGTTGCCCTCTCCGTCGGATCTATACCCTTCTCCGCCGACCTCCCACCCCAGGCGATGGCATCCAGATCAGCTCCTCAGAAGACGCGTGGTGTGAGCCGTTAGCAGAGGGCCCCATGGTAGCTGTGTCCTGGAGGTCGGCGAAGCGGCCTCGGCGACGGCGCGTTCTTAACGTCTTGAGCCTCTGGCGATCGCCTCTCCTCGCCATCTTCCTCCGCCACCACCGCCCATTCTCACGTCGGACGACGAGCTTGTCACCGTGTCAAGACAAATAATTAAGGTCAGAAATTACTTATTTTTTTGTGATTTGCTCGATTCCGTTGGTTTCAAACTTTCAGTCCCGTGGATCCTCCCAGCTAATTTTATTGAGTCCGAACCAATAGGGAGGCCAATGATGAATCCCGATCTAAACAGATATCGCGAAGTGGACAGTGGGGCGGCGGACAAGAAAAGGTGCGACGGGTGAAAAAACGTGGTGACGATCGAAAATTTACCGATTTTTTATGTAGTTAAGATAAGATATAGAATGCGGTAATGAGTATCTATGATAGAAGAGAGAATTAGTATTAATTATATTTAGTGGGAATAAATTTTGTAGACATATAGAATGCCGTGTGAGAAAGCGATCGAGCTTTTGTAAATTTAAAATCCGTTCTCTATACGGGCTTGTGCCGCCGGATAATCTTGCGAGTACGTGAACAAGCTTGCCATCGCCAGCCTGAGCCCTGAGCTAGCTTGTACACGCAGCATCCTACATGTCTTCTTCCTCTGTCCGTGCATGCAAGTGTCAACCGGGCCGCCATGCGCACAATCCACGTGTCACGTCACCCTCCTCACTCACTCCCTATAAGAAACTCTCGGCGCGACACGCATCGTCTTGACCGTCATCCGCGATGGCCACGGCGGCGACGGCGACGGCGCGTGCGCACAATCCGCTGCGCCGCATGGAGGGCGTCGGGTTCAAGTCCGCGCTCCGGGCCAGCCCGCGCGCCTCCGCGCTCGCCGCGGCCGCGCTCCTCGTCCCGCTCGGCGCCGCTCTGCTGGTCTCCGCCGGGGCCGTGCTCCTGGCCACGCTCGCCGGCCTCGCGCTCGCCGCGCCGCCGCTCGTGCTCTTCAGCCCCGTGCTCGCGCCCGCCGCGGCGGCGGCCGTGATGGCCGCGGCGGGGCTCCTCGCCGCCGGCGCGCTCGGCGTCGCGGGCGTCTCGGCGCTGGCCTGGACCGTCGGGTACATCAGGAGAGGCGGCGCGCGTGGGAGTGGGGGCGGCGGCGTGGCCGGGATGATCGTGCAGCCGCTAGACGACGGGAAGAGGCACGGCGCGGGAGGGGCGGCGTTTGTCGGGCATCGTCTCCGGGACGCCGGAGATGACGACGCGGCGCGCGACAAGGCGCAGGAGGCAGCCAGGGCCTAGCTAGTGGGCGCGATGCTGGAACTAATATATACTAGTACGGTGGCACTGTGATGAGCCATTATATCGTCGTACATGTTTCGTTTATGTATATGTAAAATGAAGTTGAATATTATTGGTCCCAAATATGTGTGTTCAGCTTGTTTAAGGGGTGCCTTTTCTTCCCCAAATTGCTCCCATCTTCCGTCCGGACAAAAAAAAAATTGAATCATCAATACTAGAAAATGCATTTTTCCTTGACGTAGGGGTCCTTTTTTCGCAGGGGACATGATCCTTGTAGCCAAATAACTGTCTACAAAAATATAAATCAGGGTAAAGTTGGCTGTCCGCCTGCGAAAATCTATTTTTGCAAATGACCGTCTACAAAAATATAAATCGGGGTAAAGTTGGCTGTCCGCCTGCGAAAATCTATTTTTGCAGGCAGACCACATAAGCAGCGTTCGCAGGCGCTGCTTATGTGGTCCGTCTGTAAAAATTGTACCTACCAAAAAAAATCTAACTCCTTATCTTCTCCTCCACCCTCTCCCCACCACTCATTTCCCTCTCTCCCTCAACGGCACTTCTCCCCACCGGCCGGGCCGGGCCGTCCCCTCCCCTCCCTCCCTCCACTAGCGGCGCGGACGTGGCGGCGGCGGCGGCGTGGACGGCGACGACGACGGCTCCGGGCGGCGGCGGCAGTGGCTCCCCTCCCCTCCCTAATCTGGCCGGAGGGAGGCCGGGGGAGGGCGGCGGCGGCGAGGCATGTGGTCGGCGGGGGCGTGGTGCGGCGACGACGACGACTCCGGGTGGCGGCGGCGGCTGCCCTCCACTCCCCTCCCCTTCCCTCCCAGATCTGGCCGGAGGGAGGCTGGGGGAGGGCGGCGGCGGCGTGGACGGTGACGACGACGGCTCCGGGCGGCAGCGGCAGCGGCTCCCCTCCCCTCCCAGATCTGGCCGGAGGGAGGCTGGGGGAGGGCGGCGGCGGCGAGGCATGTGGTCGGCGGGGCACAGGGCGGCGACGACAACGGCTCCGGTGCGGCGGCGGCGGCGGCCCTCCCCTCCTAGATCCAGCCGGAGGGAGGCCGGGGGAGGGCCGCGACGGCGAGGCACGTGGCCAGCGGGGCGCGGTGGTGCGACGACGACGGCTCCGGCGTGGGGCGGCGGCGTGGGCTGGGTGGCGGCGGCTCCCGGAGTGGGCCAGCGATTTCTTTTTTCGTTTCTTCCATTTTCGCAAGCGGGCCGTTGCCCCGACCGCGAAAATCGATTTTCGCGTCGTTGTGGTGCCGGCGGACCTCTCTCTCGCCTGCGAAAATTGGTTTTGACCGCCTGCGAAAATTTGTTTTGTAGTAGTGTTCATTGCATGCCTCCAAGTGTGCATGGGTTGCGCGAACAATGGATGGATCAACCTGATTAAAAGGGACTTGCGGTGGTTTATCTTCAAATTCAAATGATTTTTTATATTTAACCATTTGTCTGGTCTGAGATTTAATTGTACCGTTGGACTCTTGTTGCAATTAAATATTTGTAAGAAGATCTCGTATGCTAAAATTCATATGGTTTTTTAAGTTTTTCTCATAGTGGATTGTTTTTCTGAATGCTGCACAGCGTGTTCATTTTGATATTTAATTACGGACTTCACGATGTTTCACTGTGTCATTGGAAATGTTTCAGCAAGTTTCTTTTATGATAAATGCAGACGTGATATTTCACGTGTGATAAATATTTTACCAAAATCAAGTATTTTTGAAAAAAAAATGTATGTTTCGTATGGATCTTTTTTATGTTTCACTCATTGGGACTTCGTGTAGTGATTACTCTTGCAGTCAATATGTTTTCAATATTGTATTTCTCTGAAACATTTTGTTAAGTGGGTTGAAACATCTATCTATCTACCTTCCTACTTATATATACTAAAAGTCCATTAAACTTCCTATAAACACTCTCAAGCCGCCACGTGGTACTCCTATAAACGCTCTTAGACTGCCACGTGGCACGGTCTAATCACCCCATTGATTTCATTTAAATTGGTGGGCCCGTCATTTTATACCATCAGATTAGAATCTATTATTAAGAAAATAATAATTTTCTGTATACGGTACAAAACAATCTACCGTTCGACGGATGTACGTAATTCGTGTCGTTAATTTGGGTGTTAATAAATCAAGTTGCATATATACAACGAAGCATATTACTCAATTTTTTTTCTTGCGAACAAAAATAGTGAGTTCACTGGCACATGTTTTTTCTCGAAGTGCACCGGTACATGTTTGTGCTGAATTACAGAGTTTTCTATCTATCTATTATATACTAAAAGTCCATTAAACTTCCTAGAATCGCCCTTAAGTCGGCATGTAACGTTCCTGCAAATACTCCTAGGCCGCAATATGGCATTGTTTAATCTCACCATCGATTTTCGCCGCAACATGGCACTGTTTAATCTCACCATCGATTTTCACTTAAATTGGTGGACCCAATATTTTTTGTCGTTAGATTAGATGTATTATTTTTAAAAAAATAATAATGTTCTTATGTATACTGTGGGCCGGAAAAAAGAAACCAAACATAAGTACTTACCTAACTGGAAAAGAATCAACGAAATATACCTACTGTTCACGGAAAAAAAGAAAACCTGCGTACGTACTTGCAATGAAAACCGATAAAGTAAAAAAAAACTTAAAAAAATCGATGGTGATTTTCTACTATTTAAATAAAATAAAATACTCTATAACTTATGCAAATATACATAGTTCAACTAAATCTTCTACAATAAAAAATAAGTTGTCCTATCTTTAAATTATTTTAAAATTATATACCTAATTTGTGATCCAGTCACATGAGGTCAACATATAATAAATAATGTTATGATAATATTTTAAAAGAAAAAGGATGAATTACACCTTGAACTATTATGGTCGACTAAATTACCCCATAAACCCGAAAGTTAGACATCTTTCATCTTCAACTATTATTAATATTAGACAAATTACTTGCTGACTCAACCCGAAGTGGTTTTGATCCTACGTGACAGTCACAGTTAACATTTTCTTCAAAAACAAATTGGTGGGACCCACCTGTCATATCTCTCCCTCACCCCTCACCCCACTCTCTTTCTTCTCCCTCCACGTCTGTCAACCGGCAAGGCTAGGGGCCGTGATCGGCGGGACAAAGGAGCTCGAGTGGCGAGTGGCGAGTGGCGGAGGTGGCTCCTCCTCGGCATCTACCGGTGCGCGCCTCCTTGACGGCCGCGTGGCTTCTCCTCCACCTCCACCGGCGCGTGAAGAGGACAATAGCGGTGGGGCAAAGGAGCTCGAGAGGCGGAGGCGGCTGAGGGCGTTGAGCGGCGAAGGCTTCTCCTCCTCGGTTATCTCGGCCGCCACATGCTCACTTCGACGGAGGCCATCATCTCCGTCCCTTCTAACACATCTCATCATCACGTGTCGGCCGTTGGAGGCGAGGACCTGTGCTGGTCCTCCATGGCCAGGTTCGGCTGTGCCCCTGCCATCGAGAACTCCCCCTAACAAATGCAGTCATGGTTCCATCTACCACAGCATACCATCCCACCACGGTTCTTAATCGATCCTGACCACCAATGCCTCTCTCCTGACGAGACAGAAAGCACCAATCAAGAACAACGAGGTGGATCAATCAAGAGAGCAAGAGCAGTGGAATAAACGAAGGAGAAGGAGAACAGTGGCGGGGTGGCGGCGCGCCTGCCCGGCTGCCCCCTGCAGCAAGGGGAGGGATAAGAGAGAGAGGCTGGGGAATGGGATTGAGGAAATGAGGGAGAGAGATGGGAGAGGGGAGAGGGGAGAGGGGAGAGAGATAGAGAGGGTAGAGAGTGTGACTGGTAGGTACCACCTATTTTATTTTCTAGAAAATGCTTAGCGGACTGTCACGTAGGAACAAAACCACTCAAGGTTGAGTTAGGGAGTAATTCGTCTGATACTAATAGTTGAGGGTGAAAGATGTCTGGTTTTCGGGTTTATAGGGGTAATTTGTACTTTTTCCTATTTTAAAAAATTCCACATCATATTTCAGATGTCAAAAATCACTTGACGACTATACAACGCTAATTAAATCTACATATGTAAAATAAATGAAAACAACACAATTTAGTTGTGTATTTTTTAAGCAGGTCTGATTTGAATTTAATTTGTTAGAGATTAAGAATCTCGATTTTTTTAATCTTTAGAATTATTTCATTATTATCTGATAAGTGGGCAACATAAATGTTACATAGATGTAAAAAAATTATGAAAAATATTTCAAGCCAATTATTCTTGCTATAGTACAACCACTTAAACCATCATGAGATTTTTTGGTCATATGTATGTTTTTCTCTGTGTCAATCAAGTAACATGTGCAATAAACTACTCATGATATATTTTCTTATAGTTGAAGAATTCCAACACATCAGGCATAATTTCATGGACGTATGTCGTAGACCCTCTTGATGTGACTATAAAGTATACTTCAATAATTTAGTTATTGTAAATAAGTTTGGGAAAATAGATTCATTCTCCAAATTAATTAGTAAAGGTGTCTCATCTGATTATGAATAATATGCATTGAAAAAAAAACGAACTCAAAATTATAGATATTTGTCAAAATATAACCAATAATATGGTGCTTTGGAAATTATCGTGGTAGTATTTAAAAGGCAAAATTTGCTACAAGACACTCAAAGTTTGTGGTCTTTGCTGTGAGACACCCAAAGAACACGTATCTTCTCGTGGACACTATAAAAATATGGTAATTAGCTATTGGACACCCACCATATTATTTTATTATTTTTGGTGAAAATGGAGGGAGAAAAAGAGTTGAAAGTATTGAAATGCCCCTGACACTGTCCATCTTCCTTCTTCAGCTCTATGTTATCTTCTCTTTTCTTTCTTCTCCTCTCTTTTATTCTCTGTGCGGAGGAGGCGGCACAAGGGGTTTCCCTGACGGAGAACGCCATGAGCTCCCTCACCCAAGCAGCACGGGCCATCGCGGTGTAGGAGGCCGCGGGACAGGACGAAGGAATAAGTTCACTTTGACTCCCTTAAATAGTGACTGAATCTAATTCGTATCCCTGAACTACAATACCAGATATCTCGACCGCTCAACTCTTAAAACCAGAGCAACTTGACTCCCTCAGTGGTTTTGGAGAGCGGTTTCGCTGACGTGGCACCTACGTGACGGTATTGACTTGGTATGTATTCCACGTAGCGTTGATGTGGCGCTTAGATGGCATTACAATTAAATAATAGTGTGGGACCCATTTGTCATTCACACAAAATAAAATTATGGGGCCCACCATGGGGCATTCTCTCCCTTATCTCTCTTTCTCTCCCCTCCCTCAAGTTCCTTCTCGGTCCTCACCGGTCACCGCTCCCTTCTCCCTCCTCCATCTCTCTCCTGAGGCGGGTGGCGAGGGCCAAAGCGGCGGCGGGCAAGCGGAGACGCAGGCGTGGCAGTGGTGATCGCGCGCGCGCCGGCCGGCGGGAGGTGCTGGAGGAGCGGGACGTGGTGGACGACCTCCCGCCGCGGGGGAAGGCAAGGTGCTCGTCAAGGTGTCCGCCGCCGGCGTCAACCGCGCCGACATGGTGCAGCACCAGGGCCGGTACCCCGCTCCGCCCAGCGCGTTCCCTTACTCGGGGCTCGAGTGCTACGGCACCATCCTCGGGCTCGGCCCCAACGTCCCCTCCCGCTGAGCCGTCGGCGACCAGGTGACTTGGTGATTGCCGTTGCGGCCGTTTGGATTAGGTTAATTGATTGGGAGATTTGTTGTTCCTTTTCAGGTTTGTGCGCTGCTCAGCGGTGGCAAGTATGCGGAGAAGGTGGTGGTGCTAGCGGGGCAGCTGCTCTCGGTGCCGGAGGGGGTGTCTCTGACGGACGCCGCCGGCTTGCCTGAGGTGGCCTGCAACATTTGGTCGACTGCCTGGCGAATTGTTCTCGTAAGATAACTTCTCTTTTTCTTCTATACTCATGGACTTTATGATTCATTCCTGAGCACGGTGTATCCTCGATGTTTGCAGATCCATTGTGGATCGAGTGGAATTGGTACATTTGCTATACAGATTGCAAAGCAACTTGGAATTAAGGTTTTTGTTACTGCAGGTTTGTTCAGTAGGACAAAAACAGTACGAGTATATAATAGGATGTTACAGAGATTGCTCAAGTAATGATGTTAAATTATGTGTTAAACACCACAGCCACGCCCGAGTCTCCGCTTGCCCGTCGCCGCTCCGGCCCACGCCGCCCGCCGCGGGAGAGAGGGAGGAAGGAGAAGGGAGCGGCGAGGAGGGAGAAGGAACAGGAGGGAGGGGAGAGAGAGAGATGATGGTGAGGGAGAAAGCCCCATGGTGGGTCCCACATGTTTTGTTTAATGTGAATGACAAATGGGTCCCACCCATATTTTCTAATTCTAATGCCACATAAGTGCCACATCAACGTCACGTGGAACGAAGACCAGGTCAATACCGCCACGTAGGTGCCATGTCAGCGAAACTGCCCTTCAAAACCACCGAGGGAGTCAAATTGCTCCGGTTTTAATAGTTGAGGGGTTGAGATATCTGGTATTATGGTTTAGGGATATGAATCAGATTTAGCCACTAGTTAAGGGAGTCAAAATGAACTTATTCCCAGGACGAATACACTCCCAAGCGCGGGGAGTCCACGTGGGCCGGCGATGGGCGGCCGCGACCGTGTACCTACGCCAGCCTGCTAGGGGACACTCCACCAGGGTGGGGGAGACCAGGAGGACCAATCTCGCGAGGAGGCCACTTGCTGTGGAGATTATGGATACCCCATATCTACATGGCAGTTATATTCCAGCTGGATATACGGTACCAAATATAGATAGAATATCTTTATGAGGACTCGGGTTAGATTCTAAACTTGTATGTCAAGGAAATGCCCGGGATCCTAGTCGGTTACGATTGTATTTTATCTGTAATCCCATATTCCGTTAGGATATGGACTGTATTTTGTAAAGCGGACCTCTTCCCCTGTATAAGGAGGGGTCCGTGTGCCTCTCGGGGCGTGATCTTTTTTCCAGTTTATACAATCAATAATACACACGGCGGAATCATCCCCGGACAGGAGTAGGGTATTACTTCTTGAATAAGAAGGCCTGAACCTGTATAAAATTCCTTGTCTCTAAACCCATCCACTTTCCTAGCTTGATAGCCACCCCCTTTTATTATTGCCGAAATCTTGTTTCAACAGTTGGCGCGCCAGGTAGGGGGTGCGTCAAGTTTTTACCGACTAAGTGCGATGGGTTCCGTCTCCGGCATCGACGACTTCGTCTTCCCTCCCGGGCAGGCGTTCCGATTTGGCAGCCTCAACTTCATCACCAACGACCTTGGCAAGATCTCTCTCCTTGACTCGGATTCAAACCAGTCGGGGAGAGACCAGGTCTCCGCGCCGTTCGGTATTCCGAACTCGGCCGAAGCCTACTCCAAGATCATCTCTCCCGAGTCGGCTTCAAACCACTCGGACGAGATCCAATCTACTCCTCCGCGACCAAATCAAGATGACGGGTCCTATCCCTCAATCCTGATGAGACTTCCCGATGATTTGGCCGCTGTCTTCACTGCCAAGACATCTCCCACCCGGAGGTCTAGGCGAGCTCCGGCTTCGATCCCGGTCCAATCTAGATCCAGAGAGATTGGCGTTATACTCCAACCTCTTGGGACAGTCTCGACGGAAGAGTTGGATGGCTACCTTAGCTCCCCGGGCGTCAGTTCTCGACCAACCGAGATCCTCGACTACGACGACTTCGGTTACCACTGCGACCACGGCGACTTCAACGACTTCGATGACAGCTATAAGGATAACTACACGCCCCTCTTTTTCGGCGTATTCATGGCTGACAACGAAACGGAGGAACAGCGCCGAGCCCGAGAAGTGGAGGAAGAGCGCACACGGCAAGAAACTGAACATCGCCGACTGGAAGAAGAACGATAACGACAAGAGCGAGAACAACTACAGCGTGAGCAACAAGATCGCGAGTGAGTTGCAAAGGAGGCTGATGATCGACGGCAGCGCACCTTGGAATCCGGGCGACGAGCGAGAGACCTCAATGGGCAACAAGACATCGATGGAACAGCGGTTTTTTGCACCTCCCAGCAGAACGCGGTTGCAACAATCACTCTCCTCGACACCCTCCTCAAGGAAGACAGACTCAATCAAGCTGATCATGTTTTCAACATCTTGAACCAGACGAAGACTATGATCGCTGCCTCGGTTCCGGCCAACTCTGCAAGTACCCGCACCCCGACTGGAAGCCGAGTCCCTCATCTTCGATCTCAAGATTATCATCAGCCAAGCCTCAGCATCATCGGCACAGGATCCAGTCGCAGGAGCAGGGGCCACGACGAACGATCTGTTCACTCGCCTCCCGAACGTCACAGGGAGCGCCGAGCCGAACGGCCTCGCTCTCCACCTCGCCAGCGTCCCGTCGATCTTCGCGACATGATCAACCAGCGCCGTGCAGCACGAGGTCACCGCTATTCACCAGATCACTACGACGACGACGTGGATGGAGTGGCTGCCTTCACTAACGACCTGCGTCAAGTGGATTGGCCAGTCAGCTTCAAGTCGACTGGAATCGAGAAGTATAACGGCACCACTAATCCGGAGTCTTGGCTCACCGTCTACGGACTCGCAATCCGCGCAGCAGGAGGAGACAGCAAGGCCATGGCAAACTATCTACCTGTGGCCCTAGCAGATTCCGCCCGATCCTGGCTCCATGGTCTACCCCGTGGCACGATTGGATCATGGGCGGAACTTCGTGATCACTTCATCGCCAACTTCCAGGGCACCTTTGAACGCCCCGACACACAGTTTGATCTCTACAACATCGTTCAGAAGTCTGGAGAATCCCTCCGAGATTACATCCGACGTTTCTCCGAGCAACGCAACAAGATCTCCGACATCACCGATGACGTCATCATCGCCGCCTTTACTAAACGCATTTGCCACGACGACCTAGTCGACAAGTTCGGACGCAAACCTCCCAAGACGGTTAAGCAGATGTTTGAAAAAGCCAACGAGTATGCCAAAGCCGAAGATGCAATTACTGCGTCCAAGCAGTCGGGCACCGCTTGGAAGTCAAAGAAGGACACACCGACTGCAGGAGGGAGTGGAAGTAACAACCACAAGGATCGCAAGCATAAGCCCGAAGAACTTGTGGCAACAACCTCTCCATCTTCCCGACAACGTTCCTGCGTCAACACCTTCGACAAGATAATGAACTCCCAATGTCCGCATCATCCCAATTCCAACCACGTGGCCAAAGACTGCTTCGTCTACAAGCAATTTGCAGAACAATATGCCAAGACCGCATGTAAGCCTTCAGACGGAGATCAAGGCACATCAAAGAAGAAGGACGATGAAGACGATGCCCCGACTGGTTTTCAAGACCATCGCAAAGAACTCAATCACATCTTCGGCGGACCTCTGGCTTATGAATCTAAGAGAAAGCAGAAGCTAACAGAACGGGAGATCAATGTGGTTCAACCTAACACGCCCCAATATCTTCGGTGGTCAGAGATAGTAATCAAGTTCGACCGCTCGGATCATCCCGACCGAGTGGTCCACCCGGGGCAGTACCCCCTGGTACTAGACCCAGTGGTTCGCAATGTCAAGCTCCGAAGAACTCTCATCGATGGTGGCAGCGCACTCAACATCCTTTTCGCTAAGATCCTGGACGATATGCAGATTCCTCGCACGGAATTAAAGCCGAGTAATGCACCCTTCCACGGTGTCATCCCAGGATTATCAGCTACACCAATCGGCCAGATCACTCTTCCGGTTACCTTCAGCACTCGGGAGAATTTTCGCACAGAAAACGTTTGTTTCGAAGTTGCTGATTTCGAGACAGCGTACCATGCTATACTCAGACGACCGGCTCTAGCCAAATTCATGGCCGTCCCACACTACACCTACATGATGATGAAGATGCCTGGTCCTCGAGGAGTCATATCACTACGGAGCGACATCAAGCAGGCCGTCACATGTGACAAAGAAAGTTGCGAGATGGCCCAAACCCGCGAGATCACACTCGCCCGAGAAGAGATCCGACTGGCTACGACCACGGCAAGCGAGGGAGAAGTGCCTGCAACCAAGCTGTCGAAGACCGAAGAAAGCGATGCTAAGACAAAAAAGATTCCCTTAGATCCCTCTGATCCTAATAAGACTGCTGTAATAGGCGCTGAGTTAGATTGTAAATAGGAAAGCGCGCTCATCACCTTTCTTCAAAATAATAAAGATATCTTTGCATGGAAACTATCCAATATGCCTGGTATTCCTAGAGAGGTGATTGAGCACTCTTTACATGTTAAGGAAGACGCCAAACCCATCAAGCAACGACTCCGCCGTTTTGCACAGGACAGGAAGGATGCGATCAAGGAGGAATTAACCAAGCTGTTAGCAGCGGGCTTCATTAAAGAAGTCCTTCATCCCGACTGGCTGGCTAACCCAATCCTGGTTCGGAAAAAGACGGGGCAATGACGCATGTGTGTCGATTACACCGACCTCAACAAGTCTTGTCCCAAAGACCCTTTTGGGTTACCTCGCATTGACCAGGTAGTTGACTCAATGGCCGGCTGCGAGCTACTTAGTTTCTTGGACTGCTACTCGGGATATCATCAGATCCGACTAAAAGAATCCGACTGCTTGAAGACCTCGTTTATTACGCCCTTTGGGGCCTACTGCTACATCACCATGCCCTTTGGATTGAAGAACGCAGGAGAAACCTATCAACGCATGATTCAAAGATGTTTATCAACTCAGATCGGCCGCAATGTTGAAGCTTATGTTGATGATGTAGTCGTCAAGACCAAGCAGAAGGATGACCTGATCGCGGATTTAGAAGAAACTTTTGCAAGCATTCGTGCTTTCAGGATGAAACTAAACCCTGAAAAGTGCATCTTCGGAGTACCGTCAGGGAAGTTGCTCGGATTTATGGTATCTCAAAGAAGCATACAGGCCAACCCGGAGAAAATCAACGCCATCCTCAACATGAAACCGCCAAGCTCCCAAAAAGACGTCCAAAAGCTGACTGGTTGCATGGCGGCGCTCAGCCGGTTCGTCTCACGACTAGGTGAGCGGGGGATGCCCTTCTTCAAGCTTCTGAAGAAGACAGACAATTTCCAGTGGGGACCCGAAGCACAAAAAGCCTTTGAAGACTTCAAGAAACTTCTCACTACTCCACCAGTTTTGGCCTCGCCACATCCGCAAGAGCCGCTACTGTTATATGTGTCGGCGACCTCCCAGGTTGTGAGCATGGTCCTGGTTGTCGAGCGTGAAGAGGAGGGCCATATTCACAAAGTCCAACGACCAATTTATTTCGTTAGCGAGGTTTTGGCCGACTCCAAGACAAGATATCCTCAGGTTCAAAAGTTATTATACGGTGTTTTAATTACCGTCAGGAAATTATCTCACTACTTTCAAAGTCACTCGGTCACGGTGGTCACATCGTTTCCACTCGGGGATATACTTCATAACCGCGAAGCAAATGGACGGATTGCGAAGTGGGCCTTAGAATTGATGTCTTTGGACATATCGTTCAAGCCACGAACTTCGATCAAGTCACAAGCTTTAGCTGATTTCCTCGCCGAGTGGACTGAGTGCCAAGAAGACATGCCAGAGGAAAAGATGGAATATTGGACTATGCATTTTGATGGGTCGAAGAGGCTTACAGGCACTGGGGCTGGGGTTGTTTTAATCTCCCCGACTGGAGAAAGATTGAGCTACGTATTGTGGATACATTTTTCTGTGTCCCATAACGTGGCGGAATACGAGGCGCTACTCTATGGATTAAGGATTGCCATCTCCCTAGGCATTCGCCGATTAATCATCCGTGGAGACTCTCAGTTGGTTGTTAATCAAGTCATGAAAGAGTGGTCCTGTCTAGATGATAATATGACCGCTTATCGACAAGAGGTATGCAAGTTGGAAGATAAATTCGATGGACTCGAGCTCACCCATGTCCTTCGACACAACAATGAGGCAGCCGACAGACTGGCCAATTTTGGTTCAAAACGGGAAGCAGCCCCTTCTGATGTGTTCGTTGAGCATCTTTATGAACCAACCGTGCCCAGAAAAGAAGCAATTGAAGCCATGGATACTCAAGGCGTAAGCATTATTGAAGCCGACTGGAGAGAACCTCTCATAAGATTTTTGACCAAACAAGAACTCCCTCAAGACAAAAATGAAGCCGAGCGGATTTCCAGGCGCAGCAGACTTTACATTATTCTCTTTGTGGCTATCGACAAATTCTCCAAGTGGATTGAAGCCAAACCGGTCGTCACAATCACTGCAGACAAAGCTAGAGATTTCTTCATCAATATTGTACATCGGTTTGGGGTACCGAATCGTATCATTACTGATAACAGCACTCAATTTACCGGCGGAGTATTTAAAGACTTTTGTGAAGACTTTGGCATTAAAATCTGTTATGCCTCCGTGGCACACCCCATGAGTAACGGACAAGTCGAGCGTGCCAATGGCATGATACTTCAAGGAATCAAAGCACGAGTTTTCGACCGACTGCGTCCCTATGCTGGCAAGTGGGCAGAACAGCTGCCGTCTGTACTTTGGTCTTTGCGCACCACTCCCAGTCGGGCTACTGGCCAGACGCCGTTCTTCTTGGTTTACGGTGCAGAAGCAATGCTGCCGAGTGAGGTAGAATTTGAATCGCTACGATTTCGGAACTTCAACGAGGAGCGATATGAAGAGGGCCGAGTAGATGACATCAACCGACTGGAAGAAGCCCGTGAAGCAGCTTTAATTCAGTCGACTCGGTATTTGCAAGGGTTGCGCCGTTATCACAATCGCAACGTTCGTTCACGAGCTTTTTTAGTCGGCGACCTGGTTCTGAGAAAAATTCAAACTACACGGGATCGGCACAAGTTATCTCCCTTGTGGGAAGGACCGTTCATAATATCTGAAGTCACTCGGTCTGGTTCTTATCGACTCAAACATGAGGACGGTACTCATATCGACAACTCTTGGAATATTGAACATCTTCGTCGTTTTTATGCTTAGGCATTACTTTTGTATCTTTCTCTTTGACTGCTAACATCAAGCTTTTCCTTGAGTTATCAGTCGGGGGCTACTATAATAATAATGGAGTGTGATTTTTATCAACTCAATTTGCTTACTTGATGTATCATTGCTCTGTTTGATTTTTTGGCTTAGTCAATGAGGACTGAAAGTTTTTTAACAACTTTTGCGGGTTTTAGGCTCAACAAGGTTTGACAAAAACTTTTAAGAAATCAGGAACTAAGTTGAGATATCAAGCACAGCATAAATTCATCAGTATTGTACAAATTGTGCCTCCATCATCATCATCATCATCATCATCAGAATCACTGTTATAATATAACATCAATCAGTATCAGTTTTCTCATCATCGGAGTTATTAGATCCAGTCGGCCGGAGGTCGTTGTCTTGGAATCTCTCAACTACATCAACAGCTATCTTGTCGGTGGCTTTTTGCGCATCGCTGATGAGGTCAAGAGCAGCTTCTTCGCTCATCCCGTCTGCAAAGCCATCGACGGCATCAATGTCAACTCTTGGATAAAGGGATTTAGTCATTGCTAATGCCAGGCTTGCTCCCATGCTTCCAACTTCTTTGATGTTCTTGAAGTAAGTATCCGGAGCGACTCTTAGCTTCTCGAAGATTTCGGAAGCATCAAGTGTACTCGGACCGGCGTTATTGAAGAACATAGCTTGGATGAGTGGAGTAGCGGCATTAGCGACTTTATCCCTAGCCCCTTCAAGCCTGTTGATCTTGCCAACTAAGACATCAAATTGGGCTTGGGACTTGATTTTGCGGTCTGCACAGACGGATTCACATCAACAAGTGGTCGCGAAGATAGGAGGTATTAGTTATCATTACCTTCAACATCTTTTAAGGCCAAGTCCCTCTGCTTTGCTAGTTCGGCCTTGTCCTTCTCCAGAGCTTCGACCTGCTTCTCTAATTCAGAAATCCTGGCAGCTTGCACTGTATTGTTCTTTGATTAATTGATATGACGATAATGGCAGCACAAGTAAGTCATGCAGAGATTATGTTTACCTTTCGATGAACCGAGTAGTTCGAAGTTGGATTCTTGGAGCTCAGCAACTCGATCTCTCAGATCATGCTCAGTTTTCCTGGCGAGCTCCTTAACTTTGTGCAGCTAATTTCTGGTGGCCTCGAGAGTTCCAAGATGAGGAACTAACTTTTCAAGAGTTGCAGTCTTCGCCTTGTTCCTGAGATGGATTCTCTGCAATACAAATTTATCGGCATTTAAGTAAAATGAAAAACAGGATAGCTGAAGCTGGGCACAGGGAAACTTACGTTTACAATGCGAGTGGCTTGGCTGAGTGCCTTTTTCAACAAGCACACTTCCTCGTCTTCTTTTTGCCTATTTATTATGATTCCCTGAGGTTGCTTATCATCATCCCACCACTTGATTAAAGTGGGTGGGTGTGAATCCTCAGGTGATCGGATCCTCAGGATTTCTTCTTCATCGCCGATCATCGGGCCTTGGGCATTTATGAATAAAGATGAAGCAATTGAAGAAAAGTTTGTCGGATCAAATTAAGTTTGGAGGATGTACTCACCTGTGATTATTTCCGGTCGGGGATGGGTAGGCCCTTGCACTTTAGCAGGAGAGTTGGACCCCGGATCGATGCTGGCATCTTTTTTAGAGGACTGTCAGCTTGAGCTTCTACTTCAGGGATATCTTTATTTGGTTCTGTACCCGACTGGTTTCTAGTCGGGGGCTCCTGGTTAGCACCGACTTCAGCTTCGGCCGACTGGTTCCCAGTCGGGGGCTCGTTCCTGGGTTCTACATTGTCGGTTGCTGATTGTTTGTCACTCGGACGATCCTCTGCAGTTGGCCCGGTTTCTTTTGAAGGGCTTGCCTCCATGTCAGTCGGCTCGGGGTCTTTTCCAGAAGGATCTATGTCAGACGGCTTCCTATGAATTTGAGTTATGCTATTAGTACTATTTCAACAGTGGGTAAGCTGCAAGACAAGGAAGACGGCCAAATGATTTGTACCTGGAAGATTTACTGATTTTCGGCACAGGACGACCAGATGTTTTCTTCTTTGGAGTAGCCTGCTTCGGCAATTTTCTGGTGGTTTCTCTATCTCCAGGCTTTTCAGCGTCATCGCCTTCGTCGTCACTCAGCACTAATTTCCTCTTGCGGGAATCTGACTGGCTGGCTGGATTAGAGGTGTTAGGCTGAGCTTCGGACCGGATCTTTGGTCCCCCGCTCCCTTGACCAGTTTGACGGCGAGGTGATCGGCGCTGAGCGATTGGGGGATCCGACTTCATCAAAGCGAATTCCTAGATATAATATCTTCCGCTGTCAATTGATTTAACAATACGACAAGATCATATTTTGAGGAAGGTTGAAGTGTTTGAGTACATACCGGTGGAGGAGGGTGGAATGCATTGAATGGCACGACTGGCAGCAGATGTGAATAGCTGACGACAATTGCATTTGAGAAAATTTTGTACATTCTCTCCTTCATGACCTTGAAATCAAGAGATTCAGGATCTTCACGGTTGGGGTCATGCTTGCCGTCGAATTCAAAGGCCGTGCGAGATCTTTCTTTGATTGGGGCCAGCCGGCTCTTGATGAAATGTCGGGTGATCTGTTCTCCTTGTAGACCTTGTTCTTTCAACTTTATCATACGGTCCATTAGTTCTATTGCCTGAGCGACTTCATCCCCCATAGGCAGTGAGTTCCAGGTGTCCTAATAAACTGGAGGGAGGCAGCAGTACTCGGGGAGTGCGGGCTCAGGATTCTGAACGTAGAACCAGTTTGCATGCCAGCCTTTGTTTGAGGTTTTGAATGGTATGGAGAAATATTTTTGGCTTAGTGTTCCCCTGAGTTGGAAACCGGCGCCCCCAACAACGCACGGTTTGCTCTTGTTTGGCTGGGGCTTGAGGAAGAAGATACGGCGGAACAAGGCGAAATGAGGCCTAATGCCCAGAAAAGCTTCGCAGGCATGAATAAAATTGGCGATATGCACTATGGAGTTTGGATTCATATGATGCAAGCTAATCCCGTAGAAGTTCAGAATTCCCCGAAAGAATCTTGAGGTTGGAAGGGAGAAACCGCCATAGAAGAAATGAGCAAAAACCACGATTTCGTGTGTATCGGGGGTCGGGAATGCTTCGCCAAATGCTGGTCGCCACCCGATGATCTCCTTCGCTGGGAGAACGCCGTGCGCCACCATCTCCTTCAGATTATCTTCAGTCACATCGGAGGGCGCCCACTGACTCTCGAAGCTTTCTTTTTCTTCTGCCATGAATGTGAACTGGAGGGTTTGATTTGGTCCGAGATATGGCTGGAGAGGAGTGGGGAATCGGAGCGGTGGAAGCGGGGAGAAATTTCGTGAAGTTTTTGAGGATGGATTGGGGCGGATTGATGAACCCTAGCTCCATCGGCGCGGTTCTGTACTGTAGCACGGAGTGGGGAAATGGCGAAAGTCTCGGTGGGGACGAAGAAGCGACGCTTGGACTTCGGTGCTTTTAGGGTATCGGGACAGTACTTCAGCCCAATTTTGTTATCAGCGTGGTTAGTTGTGATCCTTAGGGATTGAGGCACTTGTCTTTGCTTCGGCAACATTTGCTCGCAATAATATAGCCCAATGCTGTTAAAATCCTTTTTGATGCAGTTAGATAATTCTTTAGAATTACTACGATGCAAATAAAAAGGTGTCCAACGGAAAAGTGTTATACTGATTTTGTGGGCCTTTTTAGGCTGCAAAAGCTGTTTGGGTTTTCTTGAGATGACTGTTTTAATATAGTCATCCACTCGGCATGTTATATGCTTAATTTGGTTATGGTAAGAGTCATAGCTTAGGCTATTAGACTCGTTGATTACCATAGTTTTTATAATGTTTGGTGGATCATTTTAAGAGTTCATTATCTTGTTTCGACAATTGCCATGGGAAAAAAAGGAAAAAAAAATCCCCAATCCCTTCATCCACCTGCACAAAACTATATCCCCTATGATCTGAGCTCCAAATTTACAATGTTTGACCTTTCTGGCGGCTGCGGGGGTGGCGATTCATGATGTGCTGGAGTAGGGATGGAGCGAGCTGGCGCAGCCGGCGGCAGTTGAGCTCGGGCAGCGCCGGCGTTACCACTGCGTAGTCAACAGAGAGCAACAGCAGATTGAAGCAATCTTCTCGGGAGAACGTTCAGAGCTAGCTTGCTATTTGGATGCTTCTTGTTCTTGGGGTCACTGATAGGCAGCTTGCTAACCAACAATTCAGAAAAAATGGAGGCTGAGGAGGCACGGCGGCAAGCGCGCAGCGCGAGCCATCGCCGGAGGAAGAAGATGAACAGAGAGAAAGAGATGAAATATGAGATTGACGAGTGGGCCCGACCATTAAAATGTTAACTAAGAAGTTAATGACATCAATTATACAGATGGCCCCGTGGGCAAACTTGTCTTTTATGAAAGTTTTTTTCTCCGTTTCCACCAAAAATAATAAAATAATACGGTGGGTGTCCAGTAGCTAATTACCATATTTTTACAGTGTCCACGAGAAGATACGCGTTCTTTGGGTGTCTCACAGCAAATGCCACAAACTTTGAGTGTCCTGTAGCAAATTTTGCCTATTTAAAAAACCCTTTATCTAGGTTAAAAAAACACATATAGTAGAAATAGATATGAAACAACTCCACTATTCCATAATCGTGACACATGTTTTCATAAATTCAAGGTTGTACGGTTTCAAGTAATATGTCTAAACTAGATATCAACGAAAACATGTTTAAAATAGAGTCAAGATCTATTTTAAAAATATTATATACATGTAAACATTCGCAACAAAAATTCAAGCAACAATAAATAAGTGCCCGCGCATACGCGCGGGCTACCTTCCTAGTTTTTCTATAAATAGTAAAATATCGGTTATTTCTAAAAAGAACACATATATATCTATATACCTAACTAAAAAAATACGTAAGGATTCCGGGAATATTTTCGTCCGTCATCGTCATCGTCCGCATGTATACGCGATTTTTATCTACTTGAAAAGGCTTTAAGACTGGAACTCTAGGGTTTGCTATAGGGCCCAATTCGACACGATTTTACTCTAATTATTGGGAAAACGGAAAGAGGATGATATAAGGATCGAAACCCCTCAGTTAATTTTGAATTATCTCCAGGGACGCGGATGGATTCTATGGAGGAGGTGGCTTTCAGCAATGTCGGGCAGTTGCAGGAGTCGACAGAGGTAGGGGATGACACTGTGCACTCGGACCCACGTGACAGTGAGAAGAGAAGCAAGGGGATGCTGATTAGACTTGTGGTTGCTAGATGGGCCGGACGCACGCTCGCAGGCCGAGGCAGAAGGGAGGAAAACGGGCCGGTTCAGCTGTGGGCTGAGGCAAGAAATGGGCTGAAAATGGCCCAGAGAGAAAGGAGGGTTTTTATTTAGATTTTCATTTAAATAAATTCTGAAATGATGTTTGTATTATTAAAATTAGCAATTGAGCTACGAAATTTCCCAAAAAAAAATTCAGATAATGTAATTAATTATGGAGAATTTAATAAAAATTAATTCCATTATTTGGGAAATTTTATTACCCACATTTACCTGATTTTCATGATCCTTTCTTTTCTTCAACATCATATACATGTGTAATTGTGATTTCATATTTAGCGGGGATGAAATAGAAATAGAAATTTGTAAATCTTTCTTATATAATTTCATACATATAGTTTCTTTATGAAGGATGATGAAATTTATATTTTAATTAATTACATAATGTAAATCTTTCTTGACTTTTCCTTATTTTTCTCGTGTTTTCTTCCTGTTGCAATGCACTGGTATTTTTTCTAGTATTTATTAAAATATGCTCATGTGGGATCTTGTTATAAAGATTAAATTGCAACAAATATAATGGTGTAATTAAATTGTAGATCGGATATGTTATAAAGATTAAATAAATCATTTAAATTTTTTTTTGAAAAAAGTTATCAGTAGTACTGCATCTATTAGGAGAAGTGAGAGATCAGCTGTTTAATTGAATGCATATGCCATGCAGCAAGTAGCGCATAACAGCTTGGGTGTATTATCCAGACTAGCTTTGCGTGTACAAGTTGAATTGTTCTCAATCAACGGATGGATATCGCACGGCCAAATAAGCGTCTGATGTTAGTGTTCCAATCGAACATCCGAGCGCTAGTCATCTCCCTACTTCAAGAAAAGGGGTATTTTGGCAATTAGGCAGGTTGTCACACTCGTGGAAGTGTAGTTTGATCATACAGTTTTGCTATACTACTGTTGACAGATGAAATTCGTGCTAGAAGCCTAGAAGCAGATAAGAAAAAAAATTCAGGTGTTTCTTTCCCGTGGTTGCAGCGAGATCGAACATGCGATCCTCGAACCTCCACTTGCAAGTCAGCACTCACGAGCACTAGCCTTGCCCCAATGTGACTTTTAGCCAATTGCGTAAAAGTTACATGTTACAGTATTTTATATCCTAGTTATAACGTAATTATGTTATAATTATATTTTAATTATATTCATCTTTTAATGAAAAGGTCAAAAGTTATATAGTTACATTGCACACTAACCTACCAGATTGGTCTTTCTCTCTAAAACTTTAGTCCCTAGGGGAGTGACTTATTTTTTGGAGAAGTCCCTCTCTCCCAAACACTCCCTAAGTTCCTCCATTCAAGTTTAAGTTTCAGTGTTTGCATTTATGGCTATTTCAATCTATGATACTCACGAGTGCTTGTAAGGATAAGATATACACCCACAAAACGTGGTCTGGCATATATGTTTGGTATAGTGAAGTAAACATGACGTTTTCACTCAGCACAGGGCTCAATAAAACTTGGCACAATTATATATTTTTAGGGACTTGCATTGAGCTGAAATGCTCAGATTTCCTTTCAAACGACAAAATCTGATCTCAACAGAAACCATTATGTTCTCCAAATCCATCTCTTTTCCGTGCTAGCTCATCCTACTTCAGATCTCCATCATCATGCAAATCCTTCCTTCACCGAACACATCTTCCCCTGATCTACCCCGACTAGGGTTTAGGATTCGACAACCCCTTCTGTTTCAGGCACCGGCGGAATTCGGAATTTCGCGAAATCCGGTAGAAAACCGGTAAATTTCGAACAAATTTCATAAACCAAAATTTGAATACAAATTCCATGAGTTTGCCGACAAGTTCTCGAAAACTGGTCGGTTTTGGTGAAATTCCGATCGAAATCATCGAAATTTCGATCAGTAAGTGTTTCCCTTTTTTTAATTACGGTCGGTTTTGGCCCATGTAAGTGTTTTTCTTTTTTTAATTCTTTATTTTTTTTCTTTCCTAATGTAAGTTTCAGTAAATACACACAATACATCATTTGTTTTCGAAAATTTATATCCCAATAGATTCTATGAATACCATAATATTTATAAGATTTTATTTTATTTTATTTTATTTTCTTTTTTATCAATTCAAATTTAAATTTGGATAAAACTTCTCGAAATCTCATACGGTTTCTACTTTCAAGCCCTGTCGAAACATCAAAATTTCATGAAATCCGGTCGGATACGCAGCACATATTTCTTACTTTCTTAAATTTACATGAATAGCCGGCTACCGAGATACAAAGTTTACAAAAGTACTGCTTAGATCATGGGTCATCCATTTCATATGTATTCTGGATGTTTAAAACGGAAACTGTGCTGTAACGGTGCAAAAAGCATAGGATACCGAGTACAAGAGGAAGCTCACTGACGCACGAACTAAGAGAGTTTAGATTCAAGGTAAGTAGGTAACACGTCTCATGCTGCAGTGCTCAGACAAAGCGCAATGCAAATCGGCAAGAATAAACGACATTAGATAAATTACACAAGTAAACACTTCTGATACATGATACAAAAAATAATAAGAATGTTGAGAACGCAAGCTACTCTAGAAATGACTGCTGAAGGCGTAGCTTATGTTTCTACTTTTATTGGCTGACTCTCGGCGGCAGCAACTATATCATCTCCAGCGACGTCATTTTCTTGAGGTATTTTGTTCTCATCAGTTGCTTCTTTCTGGGCAAGCATCTCCTTCAATCTTCTCAGCTCTACATCTTTTGTTTCTAACTCATCTTGAAGAATGGCCACCTGTGAACGGGTTGTAAGTGAAATGTTATTTTACTCCCTCCGGGTTGATAATACTTGTTGTTTTGGAAAAGGGCACGGTCTCAAAAAAAAACAACTTTGATCATTATTTTTCATTATAATATGTATAAAAGTGTCAACAAATATATGATCTTATTAAAGTACTTTTTAAGACTAATCTATACATGTAGTCACCATATTTGAAAAACAAATATTTTAAAAATGATTTATAATCAAAGACTCTAAAGTTTGACCTCACCTTTGTCTAAAACGACAAGTATTATCAGCCCGGAGGGAGTAATAAACAGAAGAGACTTACAGTGGTAGAAATGATGAAACTTACCATTTCATTTGATCTTTCAACGTCATTTGTTAGACCATCCATGTGTTTATACAGCTCTGAAGACAACAGAAGGATGGTCAAATAACTCAATATTAGCAAAACTAGTGTTCAGTAAGAGCAGAAGGCATTGACTTCATAATAGGTTGGTAAATTAGAATATCTAATGGATCCATATTGACATATGTTAGACTTGCCATATAGGTTTACAAGTTCTAACCAAAAGAACAAAGATGACTAATCCTTAAAGTATATGCCTGATTATCCCTGGCACTAATTCCTAATTGATTCTAGGATGTGCAGCCAGTTCCGCTGAATTTATGTGATGCTTTCAATGAATTAAAAAGTAATGTTGTTTGCAGGTAGACTAAAACATAATATATTGAGAATAATTCAGACAATGAAATACAATTTCAAACAATTTCTTGGGGGAAACAAGCTGGCTACTGGTTTCTTGGTAGTATTCAGGATTTCCGTTCAATCAAGAACTCAGTTCACATCAATATAGTCCCTCAAGAGGAAACTTAGAGAAGTGAAGTTTCACCATTTTTTTAGTATGTTTTTAGAAGCCGCCTAATGAAGTAGATAGGTGCAAAATGTGTGCCTTACCTAAATTTAGTAACTTGAACATATCTGAATTTGTTTGGTCTGAAACCCCCAGCAAACCTCACAAAAAGTTTTGGTTATACTTCAAAAGCTTGGCTGTCATTTGGTTTGAAGCCAACGAATTTGGTGATGGCAACATTTTTAAAATCTAAGAAAATCTAACACCATGTTTGAGCAATCCATGGGAGGCCAAATGCTCACCCCAGCTCCCAAACTTCAATTATCCACAAATAGGTACAGCCATGAGACAATGTACCTTACGGGCGTTGGATCTGGCTGTGCCCAGATCTTGCCATTACCAAAAGATTGGTTTTGGTTGGCTGGAGACATTACAAACCTCTCCACAGTTAACAAAATTTGGTAAAGTTCACATGTACAACTTCAGCAAGGACCATGATACCGTAGCCCATTGATGCTACAGTAGGACCATTATAAACTAGTACAAGGCTAACACAAGCAATAAAAGATAAAAACAAGAATCTTTTGAGAATGTCAACAGACAGCATCACATGTCATTTCAAAAGCTGCATGTGGAACATGTAGAAAGTAATAATACTTATGGTCTTAATTGGTCGATCTAGGGTACTTGTAAGAGATTCAACCTCTGATATGATAGCACATTTATGGTTTGCTGCAGAGACTGCTATGAACATACTTTAATTCTAAATCTATAAGCCATGAAATATTAGACAGACTGAACACAATACAACCACGAAACAATCCCAGCATTCAGAGCCAATGCACTACGAGTACACTGGAAATTTCGTATAATGTGAGTACAGGAGACATGTCGCATCGCATCCTCATTTGGAATGATAACAACCTTGAAAATCCCATTCAGAAATCAAAACAGCTTCAGGAAGCCATGATTGGATATCACAATTGCTAGTTTGTTTTGGTCAAATGGAATCCTCATATACTCCTAGATTAACAAGGCCAAAAATACAAACGGTACTAATTGTAATATTAGGAATTAGGATAACATACACATGCACACAGCTACAAAACATAGACCTGGTAAGTTCTAACTTCAAATGAAATCAGGTGTAAATATTTATCAATGTGTCCAAACATCAAAGCACGAAAGACTGCCAAAGGCAAACAAAAACTCAGGGTATGTGAGATTTTCTTCTTCTTATCAATGTTAGTTTCATTAGCTTACTAGTTGGACTGCATATTCTAAACATGTGCATAAGCATATGCAACCTGAAATTCTTTTAGTTTAGCTTACTAGTTGGCTGCTTCTGCTATCAGCTGAGTACTAGAATTTTTAAGGCAAAATTGGTTTTAGAGCACCGAAAGTTCACATTCTTGTTTCTATAGCACCGAAAGTTACCGGTTCACTTTAATAGCACTGAAAATTGCCTCCGTTCCCCATTTTAGCACTTCCGTTAGTTTTCTACCGTTTGCCGTCAAAATTTTCCCCCCTCTCGAATCGGTTGCGCCATGGCAGCATCGTCCTGCCATACTGCCGGTAGTGGAAGAAGAGATGGCACAGCACGTGTAATCCTTCCACTGCTGGCCCCATCGCCTTGGATCGCTGCTCACCCTTGCTGGACCGATTGCTTGTCGTGAGTCATGACGACCAGTTCATCAGCTCTTCGGTGATGTGTCTCCAGCAGACTCACGTCCATCGCCGGTACCATTGATCCCCATCAATCCTCAATCCTGCATTCCTGCTAACAGGAACCCTCACCGGCATAATGCAACCATGGCCGGCGGAGTAGACGCAACGGCTTGCACGCACTAATTGATGTGCAGAACCGCGGAGTACTGTTGGGAGTGATGCAGCGAGGGGCTCCACGACTCATCTTGCGGCGTTGTGATTCCTTTTGAATGCAGATACTGCCAGTGAATCAAGAAGCCATTTTTCCCCTTCTTTCTTGCAGTACACATGTACAACCAGATTAGATTATACTCCATCAGTTAGTTTCCTACAGAAAGAGTATTAAGTTATCATTCGCTCGGTTGTTGCCTCCACGGTTGGCACCGGCAGATGGGCACCAGTACGACCAGCACCAGCCAGCAAAGCAGCGGGCAGAGGCTAAGGTCACCGCCGGCGAGACCTAGGGTCCGGACTGGTTGATCTCCATGATCTGGAGATTGGCTGAGCCATACAAGTCGACGTTGATGGCAAACAGAGAAAATTGACGGAGTGCCAAAAATGAGAACGGAAGAAACATTAGGATGCTATTAAAGTGAACAAGTAACTTTTGGTGCTATAAAACCAAATTTATGAACTTTCATTGCTCTAAAACCAATTTTGCCAATTTTTAATGATGGGATTCTGTAGACTAAAGAATGCAAAATAACTTCACATCCATTCTGTTTGATACTCACTGTAAGGGAAGAAACTTCTCCCCTTCTTTCCATGCTACTAATATTAAGCGTAAAATTCTTGTCTAATGAAAGATGATCAAGCCATCAGCTCTAAACATCTGTTTTCCCATATAGGCATTCAACGCTTTATGAACCTCAATAGTTCCTATAGTTAAGGGCTACACGCTAGTATAAAATTCACTACATTGTGCAACCAATATTAAACAGGAGGATGAATTAGTCTAGAGTTGAAACAATGTACGTAGTGAGCTAAGAATATAAAGTAGTTGTCCAAATTAATCATCAATGGGCAAAATGGGAAGAAAGGATTATAAAGTACTATCTCTATCCTTTATTATTTTTTGACGTTGGTTAGTTCAATTTGATATCTATACTACTTAAAATGTTAGTAGTGGTGGTGTCTGTTCTGCTACATCACCTCTACAACTGACATTTTTGGTCCGTACAATCTATACTATAAACCACCTTCTAGCGAGTCATCTCCTATTTCACTGCTGATTCTTCCCAAATTTCAAAATCACCTACTCGTTCAATAAGGAAAATCATAAAAGTACTATCTGGACTACATATGTGCTTAATTAACTTAATAAGCTAGAAACTCAAATTGTTTTCCGTTGCAACGCACGGGCTTTTTGCTAGTTACATAAAAAAGCGGAGGGAGAATATATGCATATTACATAACATACCATTGAACTGATTCCTGAGTTCATTGTTCCGAGTCTTCAAAACTGCAATTTTCATTCCAAGTTCATGGATCTGTACCCAAAAATTGTTTTAGAATACAATGTTACAAGTAGTAGGATCAAAAGCCTATCATGCTTTGATGATAGTGATAATAGTGAAAAACAGGTGCAACTATATATATGCTCAAGGTGGCGGACATGCATGCAGGGGG
Source organism: Oryza sativa Japonica Group (assembly GCF_034140825.1). Taxonomy (NCBI): domain Eukaryota; kingdom Viridiplantae; phylum Streptophyta; class Magnoliopsida; order Poales; family Poaceae; genus Oryza; species Oryza sativa. The sequence continues at coordinate 16,715,321 of NC_089040.1, forward strand.
TGGAGGAGAGTGGAAATCAAATGCAATTATTTCTCATGTAATATGTTCGTTGTTCCATGAAAATAAGTAAAAATATTTAGCTCTTTCAGGTGGCAATATGGGCTTTCTGCTCAAATTGTCTCCTTTTCCTTCTGCTTGGACAAGGAGAGATATTCAATATTTGAATCAGATTGGATTTCATTCCACTTTCCTATTTCTCAACAACAACTTCTCTCATCAGCTATTTCACGTTCCTAAAGAATGAGAAGACAGGTTATATTGGGTTAAGTCTATAAGAGGCTTACTTTTCCTTCAGAAGCCATCGCCCCAATCTCTTCATTTTCCTCTTGCAATGTTCTACACTTGGCCATTAGCATTTTCCCATGTTTACTGGATGGAGTAAAATTGACAGCAGCAACATTGTCCTGTAGTTCCTTGATCTTTTTCTCCTTCTCCTCCACAAGATTCTGGTAAAAAAAAAAAGCAAGTTCCAAGATTGATGCACAAGTACAGTTACTTGCATTAGACAGTGAGCCTAGAAACTGTGCTTTAGCTGTTTAGGCCAAGAAAAATAACGCAATTATTATTCACCCCAAAATTTCAGTCATACCAAATTAAGTTGTCATAGTCATGCCTACTACACCCAGTAGACAATATGATCAAAATACCACATTGCTCCCTTACCCAAAACAAAACAACTGGTCACTTAATGCATATTTTTATTCTGAGAAATATAAATACATTATTTTTGCGACATATGCATGCAGTGTGATGAAAGGCGAAGTTTTGTACCCTTAATACACAATTAAAGAGGATTATAGTCATTGGTTCAAGCAATCCAATAATTGCTTTTTCTTAATTTGTGTCTAGCTATTAGTGCAAAAAATTGCACAAAGATACAGCACAAATATTTAGTTTTGTAAATCTCGCTAACCTTTAATCGTGTAAATTCCTCGTGGATTGCTGGATCAAGCAATAATCTCCTTGTCTGTTCATCATACAGAAAAGGGCATTAAAACAAGTTATCTAAATTGTCAACAGAAGGGAAGGCATTATTAAGAATCATGCTTGTAGGAGATGGACCTTATGTTTAATTGTATTATTCGTTTCAGTGCAATTATTAATCTTATATGAATATAACACTTCAGACTATTACAAGGAGCTCAAGATGTTGGGATTAGAAAGTAGTCTGGCAGTTTGGCACCTGACTAGCACCTCACTAAACATGTTACATAGTAACAAATAGGAATCCTCTTTACTTGGTAAACAACTACAGGTGTGCGTTGCTTGTACATGTCAGATTGTCAGTGTTCCTGTAATATGCAAGTTTAAACAGGCCACCAGATTGACTATGTAACATGTACCCATTAGCCATGAAAGTGTTGCACTAATGGGAGCAATCAACCAACTTGTTACAGATGATCTAGTAATCTACAAGGTATTCTTAGGGACAGAATGTTTTGGAATGATATCTTAATTAGTTGGAAGGATCAAACTGGTTTGTTAGCATCCACATCACATCATTTCTATGAACCAAGATGATTAAGAAGTAAATTCCTGTTTGTGCCTATCTCCCTCTCCTAGAGGTTTTCTCCTCCAGCCACTGTCACTTGGCTCAATGCAGCATGGTGCTTACCCCATATAACATTGCAACACCATATGACATGTCACACAGTTCTCATTTATAATTCCCATTCTTTTGGGTGAATGGTCAGACGAACAGATTCAAAATTAAAATGGCAGAATAAACAAATAGATCATGAAATATCCCATCACAAAAGGAATATCCAGAAAAGACAAAACAAAGAGAAGACCGTGAGCAAAGTAGCAAAGCTATAGATATAAGTTGAGTGGGGTGAAGAACAACACCTCAGCCATTCCATGTAAGCTGTGTGATATGCATCACAAGCATGTAGAGACAAGAATTCCATCGGAGTAACAATATATGCAAATGTGATAATAAGGTTGTTTTATGTTAATATACTGTTCTACTATGTACTTAATAGGTCTTGGATTAACTATTACATGAAGCAAGGACAATGTGTAAGTGCATAGATCAAAGAGAGGATTTTGGAAGATGAATTCTGTACAGTTACATCATAGACATGTATCACAGCATGCTAAGAATTGGTATAGAAGATGCCAAGTGCATGCTACCAAAATATTGAGAATTATCACTATTGAGGCAAACTAGGATGATGAAAAAGCTCAAGGACAAGTACAATATAGCACATATTTTTCTATTCAAGTCTGTTTCTTTGTATCAATGAAGATAACACTTACGAAAGCAACTCTATAATAATAAGCATCAAAGTTTGGAGAACCAATAGCACAAGCAATTTAATGGTTACCTGCATCGATGGTGGCCTTAATTGAGTTTTCAAATCCCTAACTGCAGACTGCAAATTAAATTTTAATGACAATCAGCACAAACAAGACGAACAAAAAGACGAGGGAAAGAGCAACAAAGCAGAAATGGATTGATCAAACATAGCGAGCAGTGGCATAAGTTTCAAACTGTCTTGGCATTCTTGGCCCGTATACTTCAAATCCATTAATTGAGAAGTACAGAATATTAAACAGATTTATCCATATTGACATGTCTTTCATCTCCCTATAGCAAAATGAGGCAGTAAGAGGGTACCTTCAGTTCTGCAATTTCTTGTTCACGTTTCGCAAATGTTACAATGAAAGCCGCCTCTCTTTTCTTAGCTTTCTCCAGCTGAGTATAAACAAAAAAGGTCATATTGAAGCAAATCAAAACTACTTAGCAGATCCGCGAGACAAACATGACAACAAACCAACCTGCTCCTTCAATGATTCTTCCGACGACTTCAGGTTATTGAGATAAGAAACAACCGAAACAGGATCTATACTTAAAATGCATTAATTTACTTTGGTCAAGCTTTAGAAACAATTGGAGAGAAAAGCATTTGATTCAGCAACCTGGATTGGTTCCAGCAGGTACAGCTGGAATGTTCTGAAATGCTGAATGCCACTTTTGAACTTCTGATTTGGCAGCCTCCCGTTCCACCTGCGACACAAGAAAATTCAATATTTCAGAAACTACTTGCTTGATCAAGAAAGCAATATTGGTAAATACTTCATCTCAACTTCTGCACACACTTTTAATTGTAGGTAAATGGATTTCTTTTTCACTAGGTCAAGTGTGAACGTGATAGGCTTTGCAGTTAATGCATTTTATATTGCAGATACTAGCATAATCAAAATTGAACATGCAAAATGATGTACTAATAAAAGAACATTCTTCTATTTCAAAGAGTTGATCTTTATATAAGGAGCTCCAGTGCACTGATATATTTGCACTACAAAACCAAATTTGACTAGAAGATAAAAATATATGATCATTATATCAGACAGGCATACATACTACCTTAGTTGATTTCTGTACAACGTATTTTAATTTCAGGAATGTCTTCAAGACTAAATTTTGACCAGTGATTTCTCCTAAAACAATTCACAGTAAAACAAATATTGTGTAAAAGACTTTGAAACAAGATTATATTGCTGCATTTTTATACACTTAACGTACTAATAGTGCTTTAAATACGTATTATAAGAATCAACAGAGGAGTAACACATTGGCCCCAGAATTCCTCACTAGATACTAAAATTTTCATTTGGGGCCACAATATCATGACTACCATTCATGACCCGAAAGTAACAATATTAATCAATATAAAGCACAAAAGAAAAGATAATGTGATTTCTCTACAGAACATAAAGCACAATAAACTGGCCGCAATATATATTGTACATCCGCCTTATGTTTCTATCTTCTCCAGATTTTTATGATAAATAATAGTATAATAAGTATATTGATGAAAACTCTTTTATTTATAATTGACATATACATGCAAATATATTGTACAAATGAACCAAATATTTACTCTCGGCCACAGGAGTGTGTTACAAGACAACAACTAAACAAGATAGAATTAGGATCAACAAGATTGCATGTCTGCATTCACTATAAAAATGAGAACAGCACAAATGGTGAGGCAAGACAAACCTGACATGACGCAAGATTATCTTTACAGTTCTGCAAACTTCAGGATGGGGAGAAAAGTCAGTACCATGTTCCAAACAAACAATATAAATGATTCTAGTAGCTCTGAAAGCAAAAACAACAATTTTGGTATACCTCTCGCGAAGAGACAGAATCATTCCCGTGGCAGCACCTGGCGCACTTTCTTCCACCTTTGTCTTTCCCTGAACCACAAATTCTTATCTTAAAACATGATCCTAGTTGGTTATCTATAGAATTTCATGCCGTACAGAGCACGATTAGGTAACCAATTACTTAAATCCAAGGGCTAGAAGAAGAACATATTTCAAAATAACGCGGAACAGTACAACCGAGTAGCTTGATTCAGTTTCAAGCACCAAATTAGGTACATGGCGTCTTTCCGTCATCCAGAAATTTTATTAACTAGAAAGCATCTCATTAGTCACTACGGAGAAAATACAAGAAGAGTGAATAGGTTACTACCTTCTTGGAAGCGAAAACGTCCTCGTCATCGTCGTCCAGATCGCCGAACGGCCTCTTCTCGCCTGCACCGAGGTCGTCACCACAGAAACCATAAGAACCAAAGCAGGATTCCCAAAGGAGAAACCATGTACCCTAGCGCGAGAGAACGTCGGAGGGGAAAGGAAAGGGACGGGGAGAGAAAGAGACAACTAACCGGAGCGGGCGGGTGGGGCTGTGGGCGAAGGGGACGAGTTGAAGTCGCGGCCGAAGGCGTCCTCCTCGTCCAGGCGTGGGCTCGGAGAGTCAGCCATGGTGTCCGGCGGCGGCTGCCGGAAGCAATATGTTAGATGGGAAGTCGCGCCGCTCCGGCCGCCGGGAGGGTGCTGGCACACCGACGGCGAGGCGAGGGTTTAGGTTTTGGGTCTCGAGGAAGGGGAAGGGGAACGGCCGCGTCTCAGCGTCTGCACTTTTGGGCTTTGGCCACCAGGGCAACGAAAACTAATCCAAAAGGACTCTCCCATTTTCTTTTATGGAAAAAGTCTGGTTAACCTCCCTTGACTATTAGTCGAGTCTCAGTCGTGTTCTCAACCGAAAGACCAAGTGCAGAGCTACCTATCAAATCCAAACGCAGTTTCATTACACGTGAGGTGCGTTGACATGTTGTTTATGTGACGCTTACTTGGCATTTGCAATCAAAATTGAAGAAAATGTAAATAGCACAGTTGAATCAAATATCGTCCTCATTTCCCTCCCTTTTTCTCTGGTCATGGCATATCTAATGATCGCATGGCGACTAACTTCTCCCCACCACTGCGGCGGGTTAGAGGGGGTGGTGTGAACGCAAAATCTATTTGAGAGGCATCTTGAGTTAGACTTAACAGCGACACCGACAATACATGCGAGAAATACTACTGCACCTCACATACATGCAAGTATTTTTTGCTATTAGGTTTTTTATGTTCTTATGAAGTTTTCTCTTAAATTACTTATCCGATCTATAATTCAATTACACCATTGCGTTCGCTGCAATTAAATCTTTAGAACAAGATCTTACATAATTATATTACAATGAAAAAAATATTTATATTTGTAAATTACTTTTATTACATATGTAAGTTACTTCATATACATAAATTTTAGATTTGACTAAATTACTTCTTAGACATATAAAAGTAAATTCAATAAACTCTAAAAGTAATCTACATATATTATCTCTTATAAATGTAACTTAAAATAAAACGGAAGTAACTTTGTCACGACATTAGAAGTAAATTCGTTGTAGGGATAAAAATATGACTTTATCTACAAATTAAATTTAATCAGCACAGATCAGCACATGTAAGTTTAACGATTTTTAAAAGTAACTTCAATGTTAATTGGAAGTAACTATTGCATGGTTCATAAGTAATTCTCTATAAATCTGTTTAATCACCGATTGTTTTTTCCTTTTATTTTTATTTTTCATGTAGAATGAGAAAAGAAGATAAAACCTTTGGTGAATTATAAATAACATTGATGGAATCACTAATGAGAATTAATCATGTATAAGATGTAATAGTTACTTCTTGATAACGTGGAAGTTATTTTCTAACATATAATAAAGTACTTTTAAATTAATAAACTGTTTGAATATAATCAATATGGATCTCGTTTTGTCACATATTTGAGTGGAGCATAATGATGCAAATAGATCTTAAAAACAATATGTGATTTAAAAGATATAAGTTATTAAAGAGATTAAGAAAAGACACATACTATTGCATTTTTCAAGTTGAAAGGAGACACTAGATGGAGTGGTAGGTGGTTTAGACAAACCAACTACCACTAGCTGTATAGTCACGTCCAATGAAAAAAGTCATGCATTAAAGTTACTTTCTTTTTATCATAAGTTACTTCTATAATATATGTAAATTACTTTTAGACTTTATTGAATTTACTTTTATATGTCTAAGAAGTAATTTAGTGAAATCTAAAAGTAATTTAGATATATTATAAAAGTAATTTACAATTTTTCATCAAAATATAATCATGTGAGATCTTGTTATAACGATTTAATTGTTACGAACATAACGGTGTAATTGGATCGTAGATCGGATGAGTAGTTTAAGAGAAAATTTTATTTGAATTATAGGTGGATAGGACCTCTCATAAATGGAGTGGTAGCTGGTTTAAAAAACCAGTTGCCACTAGCTGTGTAGTCGTCCATGGTGTGAGAGAGGCTCGAGAACAACAACGGTCGGCCTCCAGCTCCTGCTCACTAGCCCTATCCACCACCCGTCATAGAGCACTACAAGGAAGGCAACAGAGGTTGATTCGAGCGCCACGTACCTCAGAAAGCTGACGTGCCTACTCCGACACATCCTAGTATGATGTTGCCTTATTTTGGGATGGAGGGAGTAGGTGGCAAGGATAACGCCAAATCTCATCATCATCCTTTGCACCCGCCTGCCAAACCTGTGACACGTGTTGTCTCTAGAGCAATGGGGAAGAAACTGGGAGTGACAGTGCGAGAAGGGAGGAGGTGTCAATGCCATTCCCGCACCCGCCAGCGAGCTCCAACATGCACGGCCTGAGCTACATCGGGCTCCATCTTTCCCATCGCATTTGTACTGTAGATCTAGCGGTGCAAACGGGAAATGACAAGCTTGCAGCGAAGACAGCGCGACAGCTTCAACTGAGCTCTCAAAGGAGGACGCGTTGACGGCTTTGAGATCATCCCCCTCGCTGCCCTACCTTCCTCTCCGCTTCACTTCATTTCTTCTCCGCCCCGCCTAGCTTCTTTTCCGCCGCCAGCCCCGCCTCATGCTAGAGCTCTGTGCTAGCCTCTTCAACACCACCATCCGACAGTTGTTGTGTCCTAGATCTTGTCCAGTGCCTCACGCTCAAGCTACAGGTTTTGTTCTCCATTCCGTAAGTGGGGCGAAGAGAGGAGGTAGAGGAGTATGAAATAGTGATGTCACTAACATGTGGGTCCCATAGTTTGTTCTTTTTACCTTTTCAAACTATAATGACATCTAGGGCAGAGACCAAGTCAACGTGCCACGTAGGCACACCACGCAGGACGAAACTGATGTCTAAATCATCGAATGACTCAATTTGCACTGGTTTTGATAATTGGATTATAATCTATAACTTGCTTTACGATTGAGGGGAGTGAATGAAATTTGAGCCATAGTTGAAGGACTTACGGTGGACGTTTTTCTTTCTCCTCTACAATTATATCAACTAGGCCTATAGCCCATTAACAGCAGCAGTAGGGGCCAGTCTCCCCTAATGATACTACTAATTTTATCCAACTATTTAGGTTTCCATGCGTTACAATAAGAAGAAAAAAAATATCAACTTAAAATTATACTGGGTGAAATGGTGTTAAATAATAATTCAATGTATATTTACTGTGAACTTGGCAAACACTAGTTCAATAATTATCCAGGGTTTATAAAACCGTGCGGTTATTGCACGGTTATCGTGGCTATCACGTGCGGTAATTTTTTCAGTTTTTGAAACTATGGTATACCTCATGATACCATGCGGTTTTCGCGGTAACCGTCAAACCGCGGGGTGGTGGTAACCCTACCCTAAACTGTTTGGTAGACCGTCAAACCTAGGCACTTAATTTATAATAACTAGGTGAAACCTCGCGCATTGCTGCGGGAATTTAGTATGATAACAATAAAAAAAATAACATATAAGATGGCTAGATAACATCAGATTAAGTAAATTAATGTGGTTTATGATAATTTAAATTTAAATAGTATGTAGAATGGTGATTCAAACGTAAAAAGTAAGCTGGTATGACTTTATGGAAGAAGAAAAGTAGGGAGATATATTAATCATCTAAAGACTAAAAACAATTGATGTGATATGACTTAATTAAAGGAAAAAAGAGAAAGATAATTTGGACCATAGATTAATCATTTAAGCACTAACTAAGTGAGGATAAACTATATACTTTATATCATAAAACATAATAAAGATATACATTGAAACATTATGTGAATTATGTTGGATGATAATTTAACATGTTTGTATTTTAAAAGCTCTTAAATTATAAAAACTATAAATATATAGCATGTTTGCATGATGTTTAAATGTGATGAGTGCTAATGGATGATGATGTGACATCTTGTTAATTAGTGGATGATGATGTGGCATCTTGTTAGTGGATGATGATGTGGCATCTGTGCATGTCAAGCTTAAGAAATTAGTGGGGGATAACTTTATAGTAAGATAGGATTCAATCTCTTTCTTATAGAAATCCTATTTGCCCCATCTAGGACATTTGATTCTATATACAGGTGGCAGCGCCATTCCCCCACCCCACCGTCTTCCCATCTCTAGCAACTCGCACTGCCGGAGATGCCATCGCAATACACTGCCTCCTAACCCCATAGTCTTTCTTGTCCCTTTCACTGACCTCTCCCACTCTCGACCTCTACCTCTGTAGCTCTAGCGACACTTTCGCTGCCTTGCCACCCTTTCGTTGCTGCTACCTACCACCATTGTGACTGCCGACCATGGCCATCCCTCTAAACCCGAGAAACCCCATCTTCCCCCTCTTCAGCCTCATCTCTTACCCCGAAATTCTAAACTCTAACCTCACCGCTGCCGCCATTGCTGCGTCACCGTTGGAGGAGACGACCTTACCGTCGCTAGAGAAGAGGATCGACTTGCAGTCACTACCACCCTTACTATGAAAAGTCGTCGTTGTCGGTTAGTCCCTCTCGTTCTTCCTCCATAGTAATAACCTATATTATATAGTTAAAAGATGTTTCATTATATGCCCTTTATATGCCTAGTCTTTCAAATTTGCTCATAGATAGGGTGTGCGTATGTGTTTATAGGGGTGAGCGTGCACGTTGTGAGCACATGCATTTGTATTGTGTTTCTGGAAAACTCTCAAATGTGAACTTCTCTACTGACTCAACATACATAGATTTTATCCCCTCTTTTTTATAGATGACACCATTAACTTTTGGACATGTATTTGATCATTTGTCTTATTTAAAAATTTAATACAAATGCATAAGATATAAACTATGCTTGCTTAAAGTATTTTAAGTGATAAGACAACACATAACAAAATAAATAATAATAATTATATAGCTTTTTAATAAGATAAATGGTTAAATGTGTGTTAAAAATCAATAGCGTCATGTATCAAGTATTAAAAGAACTGAGGTAGTAACCACTGATTTGCCATTTGCCATGTTGTTTGTTTCGGCTGTGTTCTTTTAGTAGTTGGAAACTGCTTCCCTATACATGGACAACAATACAGCAGATTTACGTATGATTTATTACATATTAACTAGTTTTTTTAAGTAACTTTTCTATATTTTTTTAAAATACATAGTTTAATAATTTGAAAATAGTGCGTACAAAAAACGAGAAAGATGGAGTTGTCAACTTGACTAGTTTGCTTCCATGAGACAGAGAGTAAGCTGCAACCAAACTCGTTCGCTTTTTGCTCGTCAACACCTCCCAGCTCACACCTGTTCATGTAGCTCAATTCTTCTCTTCAACGACATTGCGTGGAGAGAAATGCATGCGCAGGCACAGAGATCCGAGCCACCGCGAGCACTGGAGTGCGCCCTAAGCAGAAGCACTGATCTGGATTCATGGCTAAAAAATCAATCCAAAGAGACAAAGAAAAGCTAGGCAGGCAGCGGGTGATAGGAACCGCGACGCCATTGGCGCTTCTTCTGTCTTGGTGGTTGCCGTGCCTGCGCGCATCGATGGAGGGGTTCTGCTTCGCGCGGTGCCGCTTCACGCGGCTGGTGGTGGCGATGCAGCTGGTGATGGGCGTGCTCGTCATCTGCATCAGCATGGCCAGCCTCCACCGCTTCTACACCACCGACGCCCTCCTCCCCGGCGGGCTGGACGACCCCGCCCGCTGCGCCAGGTTCCACGGCGCCGTCGCCGGCGGGTACTCCGGCTTCGACATCCGCGCGCTGGCGGACCGCGTCGACGAGGTGCTCGTCCAGCTCGCCGAGCTGCAGGACAAGCTGGAGGCCACGGCGCTCAAGATCGGCAAGAAGACCAAGAAGAGGAAGGGGAAGGGGAAGCTGCAGCAGCAGGAGAACATGACCATGACGGAGTTCCAGCGATTCCTGGAGGACGAGGTGATCCACCCGCTGTACGGCGCGCACATCGTGCTCCGGCTGATCCGCATCCCCCGCCCCGACCCCGACGGCGGCGCCCCGGCCGTCGACCCGCTGGTCAACTTCTTCGCCGCGGAGGAGACGCGCAAGTACGTGACGGCGAAGCGCAACCGCGAGGGGCGGCCGGGCGCGTACGGCGCGAACCGGACGTACGGCAGCATCGGGCACGCGTGCGTGGTGATGCGGCGGGAGCTGGACGAGTACATGAGCTACGACGTGGGCGCGCTCTGCCCCGACGACTGGGACCTCGGCCAGCGCCTGATGCTCGGCGGCTGCGACCCCCTCCCCCGGCGTCGCTGCCTCGCCCGCGCCTCCAAGCTGTTCCGCCGGCCGCTCCCCATCAACGAGTCGCTGTGGGCGCTCCCCGACGACGGCAACGTCCGGTGGAGCCGCTACCACTGCCGCGGCTACCGGTGCCTGTCGGCCCGCAACCCGCGGCGCGGCTACGACCGGTGCGTGGGCTGCTTCGACATGGACAGGGAGAAGCAGCGGTGGATGCAGGGCAGCAACGGCACCACCCTGGCCGACTTCCGGATGGAGGAGGTGCTGGCGGTGAAGCCCGGGGAGATACGGGTGGGGCTGGACGTGACGGTGGGGACGGGGAGCTTCGCGGCGAGGATGAGGGAGCGAGGGGTGACGGTGGTGACGACGGCGGTGAACCTGGGGGCGCCGTTCGCGGAGACGGTGGCGCTGCGTGGGCTGGTGGCGCTGTACGCCGGGCTGGGGCAGAGGCTGCCGCTGTTCGACAACAGCATGGACATGGTGCACACGGGCGGGGTGCTGGATGGTTGGGTGGACCTGCAGATGCTGGACTTCGTGCTCTTCGACTGGGACCGGGTGCTCCGCCCCGGTGGCCTCCTCTGGGTGGACAAGTTCGCCTGCGCGCGCAAGGACCTCGACGACTACATGTACATGTTCCTCCAGTTCCGCTACAAGAAGCACCGCTGGGTCGTCTCCTTCAAGTCCAGGGACGAGGTCTACCTCTCCGCCCTGCTCGAGAAGCCGCTACGCTCATGATCCACCAGCTCGTATCTCTCTTAGTTACGCTGCAATGCTGCGTCTGATATGTGTTGCTGTTAATCTTAGTAGCTCTGATTCATCTGACACCTCGATGAATAAATACAATTATCTATCTATTATATTATTAAAGAAATAGAAAAAGGAGTATTCACGTTCGTTCTCATGGTCTAGAAATTCTCACATTAATCGGAGAAAAAGAAATAACAGAGTCCATATAGAAATACAATTTAGAAATAGCTAAAATTCGAAATTAAAAAATAAGGAATATTAGAAGAGCAGACTAGAGTCCGTATAGAAATACAATTTAGAAATAGCTAAAATTCGGAATTAAAAAATAAGGAATATTAGAAGAGGAGACTAGAGTTCGTTAGAGTTCGTATAGAAATACAATTAGAAAATAACTGAAATTTGAAATTAAAAATAAGGAATATTATAAGTAGAGTATATAGTCCATATAGAAATATAATTAGGAAATAATAGAAATTCGGAATTAAAAATAAGGAATATTAGAAGTAGAATATAGAATCCATATAGAAATACAATTGAGAAAAAAAATAGAAATTCGGAATTAAAAAATAAGGATTATTAGAAGAGGAGACTAGAGTCCATATAGAAATACAATTAAGAAATAATAGAAATTCGGAATTAAAAATAAGGAATATTAGAAGTAGAGTATAGAATCCATATGGAAATACAATTTAGAAATAACTGAAATTCGGAATTAAAAAATAAGGAATATTAGAAGAGGAGACTAGAGTCCGTATAGAAATACAATTTAGAAATAGCTGAAATTCGAAATTTAAAAATAAGAAATATTAGAAGAGTAGACTAGAGTCCGTATAGAAATACAATTAGGAAATAACTGAAATTTAGAATTAAAAAAAATAAGGAATATTAGAAGAGGAGACTAGAGTCCATATAGAAATACAATTAGGAAATAACTGAAATTTAGAATTAAAAATAAGGAATATTAGAAGTAGAGTATAGGGTCCATATAGAAATACAATTAGGAAATAATAGAAATTCGGAATTAAAAATAAGGAATATTAGAAGTAGAGTATGGAGTCCATATAGAAATACAATTAAGAAAAAAAATATAAATTCGGAATTAAAAAATAAGGAATGTTAGAAGTAGTCCATATAGGAGTTTAAAACTAACTTAAAATTCGGAATTAACAAAATAAAATGAAAAGTAGTGTTTAAAGTCCATATAAAAATATAATTTACAAATAACTAAAATTTGAAATTGAGAAAAACATGGGAATAAGAGTTTAAAGTCAATATAGAAATACAATTTAGAGGTAACTGAAATTTGAAATTTAAAATTAAAAAATATTGAAAGATGAATTTAGAGGCCACATAGAAATACAATTAGAAATAATAAAAATTCAGAATTAAAAAAATAAATATTAAAAGACGAGTCTAGAGTCCATATAGGAATATATATAATTTACAAATAACTAAAATTCGATATTAAAAATAATTAATAACTTACACGTATATAAAATACAATATGAATATTACATATTAGTAGTTTTGTAAAGTTATTGCAAAATTTAAAATTATGTTGTCATTGTAATATATTTTAATAATATAATGAGAAAACATATATGCTATTATATGATAGAAAAATATAATGATGCTAGCCGCGCAATCTGCGCGGCCACTATGCTAGTTATTATTATACAGAGGGAAAGTTAAAAAATTCCATCTGCAGGGTTGCCGGATGTGGATTAATGTCCAAAAAATCTGCAGGGTTTGCTCTGTTCTGAATTAAGGTGAATTTGAATATAATAAATACTTAGAAGGCAAATCAATCCTAAATTCAATGTGGGTTGCTAGATCTGTTCATTAGGATCTTGGACATCAAAAGTAATGTCATCAGACTTCCGAACTTCTGTCGAACAGGTGAAAGGGGAAACCAACCCATTTTCTTGTCAGGGTCTCGGGTGGGCTGTACATGGAACAGCTGGCTGCACCACGGGCTGGTCAGCCCATCGCTAAGAAGCCCAAGCAAGCCCAAGCTGAAGCAATACATAAGCAGCAATAGCTTATAGGATAACATCGATCGATCAATTGGCCAAGGCGGTGAACGGCGGCGGCGACCTGGAGGCGTGCTTGCCTCCTTGTCGATCTCCACCTTCCCTCTTCCTCTACTTGTCCAGAAGCTACTGGAACTTTCTAGCCCTTGTAACAGATTCGGTTGCTCCTTGTGCTGGATTTTGGTACTACTACTTCTGGAATTGCATTGTTGAAGTGCGTCTCTAACATTTCTCTATCTTCCTTTGCCGGGATTACAAACTTCGGGCAGGAACATGTGAGTTCATCAATATTCTTGCATACAAAACTTTTCCTTTATTTTTCTGTATTTTCCCTCAACCTCTCTGTTTTTTTCGGAAAAGAAAAACAAAAATATTAATCATGTTGAGTTGGCTAAAAACATGCCTTCCAGAAATTCCCCTTGTTGCGATGTGCTTTTGCTGCCTGAACCAGCCCATTGGACTGAAATAGTTTTGAGCCCATTTGACAGGAAAATGGATCCGCGTTTCATTGTGTCCCTTCTCCAGACGCCTCCGCACGCAAGACTAGCTGCTGAATTGCTGACGCATGGCGTTCAGCCCTTATCCAAGGCCGGTGCTCGCATCGCCGTTCTTTTTTCTTTTTGGCAAAAGTCCATTTTGCGCCCTCAAAACCCTTATGCGTGTCTAAAATACACCTTGAATAACAAAACCGGGTATAATACACCCTGGAACTGCCAATACCGGATGCTTAACATCCTCCGGGCTGTTTTTACCGTGGTTTTTGACATATAGGATGCCACATTAGTCCTCGCCACATCAGCGCATTGGATTGTCTTAAGTGTGTGTGGGCCGGGATTCTCTCTCACACAGACATGCTCTCTTTCTCTTCTCTTGTTAGGTTTATATGGGTCTATCCGGTATACCCTCTATTCCTCTACCTTTTCTCTGGTGCCGCTATTTATAGACTCCAATTCAAGATATACACTATATCTATTTCTGGTACACCGTTATTGATGTGACCATGCCTACAACGGATACAACCATTGATCATGTCATATACCCACAGGTGATCTCATTTTATAACAAGTGCCAATTTAATCTAATCAAGAATATGACACTACCTCATAATGTATGCGTTTATATGTTTAGGACCAATCCACTTATTTGGGGCTGCATATGGAAGATAAACACGATGGCCATGGTGCATGCAGAGATGGAGATGAAGTCCGCTGCGTTCTGGAATCCAATTCGGCCACCTGAGATAGTGCTGAATTCAAACGGTTGCCAAATCTCCATATGGCCTCCGTTTTGGGCCCATGAGTTCTTGATGGAAAGCTCTCGGAATCCTCTTTCCAACGGATCCAACCTCATTGTCAAATTCCATCTGAGTCATCGGCAATTGAAGAAACAAGGGGCTGCATTGTCTGTAATGGGCCTATAGGCCTGTAACTTCATCTGGGACCCCGGCCCAAGTAGGGCCCAAGGGGGGTTGCGCCCCAAACAGAGGGAGGACGCTCTTCTGACCTCCTCGATCCCTTAAATAGCTAGTAACCCCTTCAGGGTTAGTTGGGTTTTGTTTAGATGAAATTTTAGCCATTGCTACTTCCTTGCAGCGCGCGTGTCGGCTAGACCGTCCGTCTGCTTGTATACGAAACCCCAACTTATCGTGTGTAGTCAATTCCTATTTGCAATATCAGATTGCTTTTATCTTGTTCTTGCTTGTTTCTTCGATTTGCTTGCAGGAATAAGGTTGATCTGCACCGGCAAGATCAACAACCCACGGAGAGGTGTATCGATCGCAAAGGCGCAACACAACATCTTGTACGGTTGTAGTCGGGTCGTCAACGTCTTTTCCACAAATCGTAGTTATCTCAACTCACCGAAAGATCGGGCCAATCAACTGCCTTGAGTGTCGAGAGGAACTCAGGGTTCATCAGGTGGTATTAGAGCTTTCGTTGCTCGGTGAGTTTTTATCTACCTATAACTAGAAAATTGCCCTACAAAAAAAATTTCATCCTGTACCTAGCCATCTTTTTGCCATTGCATTGTTCATTTCAGTTTTTGCTTTGTTGAGTTTGCGTTGCATCGTCTAGTCGTGTTGCTAGTCTTAGAGTTTAGTCCGTTTAGAGTTTCGAGTTCTAGACACGTTATGTACCACAGTCGTCGCCCCCGTCGTGTCTTTGTTGTCGTCGGGACCTAGGAAAACGGAATCGTCTTGTTGTCGGAGCTTCGTTTTTCTAGTTTCCAGAAGTTTTTGTCGGTCGGTTTTGGAGTTTTTGAGTTGCATATAAGGTCGCTGAGTTGGCCGTGTTTATGTTTCGGCCGTGCTTGTGTTCGTGCACGAGAGGAGGAAGAAAAGTTACAAAATCATTTTTTGAAAGTATGCAAGTTAGATCTGGAAAGAAATAGCAGATTGGTTTGGTTTCTATTTGGGGCCGCGCAGAAAAGGTAAAAGGAATCGGTTTCCTTCTTTCAGAATTTTCAGCGAGTCCCACCCCCTTGCATGCGGCATTCCTTCCTCGAGTCGACTCCCTCCTCCAAATCACGTACATCACAAAGTGTGAGTCGTGTCAAACACCTTGGTGAATTTTCGTTTGGTGTCAATTTCGAGATCTGTTTGGAAAAACGGAACCGACATAAATTCAGCATTCCATTTTTTATAATTTTTAATTTTGGTTTGGACTTTTACATTTGAGTCCCAGTAAATTTTATATTTACATTTGAGTCCTTGTAACTTTGCATTTTGGTCCTTGGTCAGTTCTGGTCAGAAAAAAAATGGAAAAAAGATAAAAAAAGAAAAGGCAGAAAGGTGCTAAAAAAGAAAAGAGAAAAGCCGCACCGAAAAAAAGTGTGAAAAAAAAGAAAAAAAAAGAAGAGACAAGGAAAAAATTCAGTTTATTCTTGATCTTGGTTTTGTATATCAGAGTGATGCTTGAGTTGATTCTAGTGTTATCTTGTGGTATCGTTTGTGTCTAGGCTCGCGTCTCTAGTTCGTTCTAGCCTAGGACCAGCACGATACTTGAAGTTGAACGATTATTCAACTTTGCATTCTCTGATTTGACCATTTGCCATCCTTGCTACATATTTAAGCCTACCAGAGCTCCACAGATTTGACTGCAGCTATACAGATTGTGAACGTGTGTGCCAAAGTGTCGATACATCCAACTCCATCGGGTGTTCGGTTGAGTCGGTGTGGACACCATATTCTAGTTTGCATTGGTAAGAACTTGTGAGAGCTTGATATAAAGCTTGAGTGTGTGTGATTTGTGAGCTTCCACTACCTAGTAGTTGATAGGAACGCATATATACTTGTATATGTTGCTTGTTTGCTACTAACTATGGCAGGGTTACACAAAGAGTTTGGAGCTGTTCGTGCTCAAGGTGGACATTTTCACCTTCGACAACACATGGCAAGTGACCAACATGACGCAAATAAGGTACATGATCATAATCTTGCAAGAGTAGAGTCTGTTTTGCCATCTTTTGATGGAAAGTATGATTCCGCTGCATACGTTAATTGGGAGCTAGCAGTAGAAAAAAAATTTGATGAGTATGATTTTTCTAATGCTCAAATGATTAAGGATGCTAGTAATAAGTGTACCAGTTCTGCATTTTTTTGGTGGCATACAGTGGGAAATAAGCTTAAAACTTGGGATGAATGCAAAATACTGATGAGAAAAAGATTTGTGTTTTCATACTATAGACGTGCTCTCCTTGGGAAATTTGAACATCTAAAACAAGGTGACAAAACTGTTAGGGAGTACTTTCATGATTTTAAAATTTGTATCACTTGTAGTGGTTTACAAGAATCTAATGAGAACACAATGACTAGATTTTTCAGAGGGCATAATTCCAATATTCAGGTTGGGCTTGTTAATGTGACATATAATCATATAGGCCAATTGTTCATGCTTGCTTGCAATGTTGAGCGCAAAATTTTGGAGAACCCAACGGAGCAACAAGCTATGCTTTTGCCTCCTATCACTGATGTTTTGCAGGAAGTTCAGAACAGTCCCCAAAATGAGAAGAACGATATGTTTGAGATGTCACTTCCATCACTCGCGAATGAGGAGAAGGCTGTTGAACCTACATTATTTGAAAAGGGCATAAAAGGTAAATGGTGCAGAAATTACTCAAGGTGAGTATGCTTATGATGAATTACATTTTTCCACTTCCCATGATGACCTAGAGCAAACTTTAGTGGAACCTACTTCTGAATTGTCTTTGTCACAAGTTGATTTGCATTCTGTTCCTTGTGATAAAGAAGAGTTGTGCGATAGTACTTCACTTATATCCATTCCACAACTAGTGAATGAACATGCTACTTTTAATCTTGATTCTCCATGTACTGAATTTAAGCATGTTATTCACATGTCCAGCGAGAATGATGAACTTCAATTGCAATCTTCTTTAAATACATTTTGCTATATTCTGTTTGATGATTCTTGTGAGCTCAATTGTTTGAAGGACAAAATATTTGCTCATTCTGATTTGCCATGTCCTTGTAATGTTATTTTTCACATCTTTGGCAAATATAATGATAGAGAAATTTATTTGGTGCACAAAGTTTACATTTGTTCAGATACGCAACCCTCTGTTGTTGTGCCAAGAAAATGCAAACTGGAGAGTAGTGTTAGGACCACTGATGTTACTTCAAGTTTGTTTTGCTTTTGTCCAAAGACGCAGGTTGGTTCTGAAGAAGGGGAGCGACGAGATCGCTCAATGTTGCTGCCATATACAGTAAAGAATGCACCATATGAAGCGTTGCGTGAGGATATGCTACGTGAATTACCTATGTTTAAACCGAGGACGGTTTTCCGTGAAGAAGGGGAGGATGATGTGACCATGCCTATGATGGATACAACCATTGATCATGTCATATACCCACAGGTGATCTCGTTTTATAACAAGTGCCAATTTAATCTAATCAAGAATATGACACTACCTCATAATGTATGCGTTTATATGTTCAGGACCAATCCACTTATTTGGGGCTGCATATGGAAGATAAACACGATGGCCATGGTGCATGCAGAGATGGAGATGAAGTTCGCCGCGTTCTGGAATCCAATTCGGCCACCTGAGATAGTGTTGAATTCAAACGGTTGCAAAATATCCATATGGCCTCCGTTTTGGGCCCATGAGTACTTGATGGAAAGCTCTTGGAATCCTCTTTCCAATGGATCCAACCTCCAAATTCCATCTGAGTCATCGGTAATTGAAGAAACAATGGGCTGCATTGTCTGTAATGGGCCTATGGGCCTGTAACTTCATTAAGGTTCGTTTTGGGCCCACGAGTACTTGATGGAAAGCTCTCGGAATCCTCTTTCCAACAGATCCAATCTCATTGTCAAATTCCATCTGAGTCATCGACAATTAAAGAAACAAGGGGCTGCATTGTCTGTAATGGGCCTATGGGCCTGTAACTTCATCTGGGACCCCGGCCCAAGTGGGGTCCAAGGGGGGCTGCGCCCCAAACAGAGGGAGGACGCTCTTCTGACCTCCTCGATCCCTTAAATAGCTTGTAACCCCTTCAGGGTTAGTTGGGTTTTGTTTAGATGAAAGTTTAGCCATTGCTACTTCCTTGCAGTGCGCGTGTCGGCTAGACCGTCCGTCTGCTTGTATACGAAACCCCAACTTATCGTGTGTAGTCAATTCCTATTTGCAATATCAGATTGCTTTTATCTTGTTCTTGCTTGTTTCTTCGATTTGCTTGCAGGAATAAGGTTTATCTGCACCGGCAAGATCAACAACCCACGGAGAGGTGTATTGATCGCAAAGGCGTAACACAACGTCTTGTACGGTTGTAGTCAGGTCGTCAACGTCTTTTCCACAAGATGTAGTTATCTCAACTCACCGAAAGATCGGGCCAATCAACTGCCTTGAGTGTCGAGAGGAACTCAGGGTTCATCAATCCGGCCCAGGTGATGTTGGCCGAGGCCCAACAAATTAAGGTTGCTCGGACCCCAACAGTTCATAGGCACACCCACTCGGGGAAAGGCCCAATCACCCTAAAAGACTAGTCCAATAGGGGACGGGTGGCTCTCCCTTTTAAGGTGGCTTCCTCCTCCCAAGCTAAGCAAGGTGGGATTATTCAGAGGCTCGTACGGTCGCTGCCCGACTTTTGCGTCTTTGCCAGCGGGTAATAGTGGAGGATGTCCTCATCATTCCCACCCCCTTAACAAGGGGCCCAGCTCTGATACCAAATGATAACAATCCGGCCTAGGTGGGGTTGGCCGAGGCCCAACAAATTAAGGTTGCCCAGACCCCAACAGTTCATAGGCACACCCACTCAGGGAAAGGCCCAATCACCCTAAAAGACTAGTCCAATAGGGGAAGGGTGGCTCTCCCTTTTAAGGTGGCTTCCTCCTCCCAAACTAAGCAAGGTGGGATTATTCAGAGGCTCGCACGGTCGCGGCCCGACTTTTATGTCTTTGCCAGCGGGTAATAGTGGAGGATGTCCTCATCAGTTAGACTCTTGAACCATGTCACTGACCACGATTTGATAGTTCAGTTAAATGAGTCTACAATAAAATAGTCCCTAGCACACATGTGTGAGTCATGTGCCATGATCTATTGTATATGAGATTAGTTCCAATATAATCATGTGGGTTAATAGCTTACAAAACCAATCCTATAAACAAACCTAGCCGTTCCACCCTGTGTTATACCCGGGCATGAATATGCATGTACATATAAATTCCAATAAAGTATATCTCTATTATTTCTCTACTGTATTCCAGCATAGTCGTCCTCGGCACCTCGAGTATTAAATCCTCGAGTTAAATTCCACATCAATAATTCCTCGTCAAATGTAGTATAACTATTTTCCACATTGAGTTAAATAAATACCATAATATATAAATGTTGTAAGCCATATAAAAGTCCAACATCTCTCCCCCTGCTTGTGGATCTCTGAAGTAGCGAACGAGCAGGCAAGCGGGGGCGACATGTTATGTCAATGAATCCAAGGCATTGTCTTACATTGACCGCAAGAAAGTTTCCCTCAATGAGATCCATACTCAAGTAAAGGATCATTGTGAGGTTGTAGAAAAGGTGTTGTTTCACTGGTGCTTTCTCGGGAAATCAATGGCTGATGGACTTAGGGTTTTGCATGATGATAAGTCTTATTGTTTGATGATAGAGCATATACTACACAAGGAATTGTGGCATATATTTATGTTGAGTTGGTTGATATTGAGGAGATAGTTGCTGAGGCAAACATGGATGAAGTTGGTAGTGACTTTGAGCATTAGATGAAAGAAATTAGTGATAATGGTGATTCATATGACTATCCCGTAGAAATTAGGAATGAAGTTTCTAGATGCAGTTCACCACAAAGAAGAAGGCTACCACAAGTTCTACTATCAGCCCTAAGATATGATGGCAATGAGAAGTAAAGTCATTGCTACCAATTAGCCACTATTATGTATTGCCAAACTTATGCCTGTACTTTGTAATGCCGAACTTATGGCCTTTTGTAAGTTATGATGCCAAACTTATGGCCTATTGTCGGTTATGATGCCAAATATTGGCTTACCGTGTTCTAAATGCCAAATTAATTTTACTTCTTTGAATTTTTAGATAGGTTTTACACAAATTTTACACATATCAAACTCCTGAATCTTTTTGAGTGTTGCTCAGACTAGCAAAATACATGTTGACAAACAGATCAATTGAGTACACAACTAAAG
Source organism: Oryza sativa Japonica Group (assembly GCF_034140825.1). Classification (NCBI taxonomy): domain Eukaryota; kingdom Viridiplantae; phylum Streptophyta; class Magnoliopsida; order Poales; family Poaceae; genus Oryza; species Oryza sativa. Next base: position 16,736,688 of record NC_089040.1, read on the forward strand.
TTCATTGCCATCGCATACATAACATACATACAGATCACCCATAAGGAGCTACCACTGTATCTGAAAGCATAAGCATGCCTATCCCCTAAGCCACAATGCAACTATCAACAATACTAATCCAGCAATAATTGACAACAGAAATTTCCTTCCCTCTTCTAATTCAAAAACTCTAGCACTAAGTTTACAAGCTGAATCATCTTTCTCCTTCAGTTTTCTTGTCTAATCAGCCACAACTCTCGCACATGTCAGATACCTCCAAGATGGTTTATCCACACTCCAAGAAATCCATCTTGCTGCTTTCCTACGACACTCGCATAGAACAGCTAGAGACTGTATTGAATCGGAGGCGGCTTGCTTCTACCTTCAGTCTCATTTTTTCGCTTATGCTTATCCTTATCAGCCAAAATTTGAATTTTCAACATTAAATTTGGAGTTGATTTTGGGGGGATTTTTTCATCATAGTTTATTTTTCAGCCTTTGCTTTTAGATCGTCAAGAACACATATATAAAAGTTTTATTCACAAATTATTTTTCATTTGAATATGCCGTTTGGCTTATTCAACGATGGGGCTGCTTGACTGGACCTGTTGCCGTTTCCAGAGCTGCTCGTGCCCCTCGATTTGATTGTTTAACTAGCTGAACATTCCACCAAGTCTTGTTGCTTCCGCCTCGCGCCAAGCTGCTTCTTCCATGCTCAGCCATCTCCGTGGGTGCCCGTGGCGACAACATGCAGAGGCTTCAGTCGACTACCGCGGGCAGCCTATCGAAGATGCTTCTTCACCGCGCAGTCGTCCCTAGCAAGCCTCCGCGCAACCCTGGTAGCGTCGCCTCAGCGCAACCCAAGCAGCGTCGCTGCCGCAGCCGCCACCGATGTCACTGACGCTCGTGAGAAGGTTATGCTAGGTCAAAACAGATCGAGCCAATATTTACTTGGCCCATATAATCCTGTGCGCTGATGTGGCGAGAGTAGACGTGGCATCTAACGTGTCAAAAACCACGATAAAAACTGATTGGGGGAGGGGGGTGTATTATACCCGGTTTATATTTCGGGGGTGTATTTTAGAGAAGCATAAAAGTTTAAGGGTGTAAAATAGACTTCTCCGTTTTTTACTTTATGCCATGCTTCCGGATGGCCTATTTTTAAATGTCATTTGTTTAAAGATTATTTTTCACCTAAGAGAAGATTCTAAATTCTAATGCCACTTTCTAGCTTTCAAGACTGTATCTGAAGAGAAAATGATAGTCTATCCTGTACGGCTATACTAAGTTGATATATTATGGGACTAGTGGGGTAAGAGTCCCATAATATATCAACCTAATACAATATATGTGCTATATTATGGGATGGAAGTAAATTTTTTTAGATAATAGACTTGAAAACCCGGTCTCTGTGTATCCAAATAAGTGTACACAGCCAAATCTATCACTCTCATCTAGCTAGCTAACTGTGCCTTGTCCCTGCATCGATGTCCTTTCTTTTCTTAGTATCATGCATGTCACTGATTGTCATACTGGCTCACCATCCTCCAACCTCCGTGCATGATTCGTGTGCTAGCTGTGTCTCAGCTTGTAGCTGCTTGGCCAACTCCAACTAGTAGGTAGTGCTAAGCTAAACTAAAGCAGATCGCTACACAACAACCACGTGGACAGTAAAATTGTTCGGCACTTCGGCCAGATTAAAATGTGAGCAACTGCCTCAAGTGAGCATTTGGTCTGAGGTAGAGTGACTGAGTGAGCAGTCCATATTTAAGGGAACAGTGCATACTGAGTACTACTGACAGTTCATCTCGAGAAGGAAAAAAAACATACGTGTCTAATCTCGTTTTCTTTGTTTAAGGGAACAGTACAATGATCTACTCCATTCGTCCCAAAATAAGTACAGTTTTAGCACTATTCATGTCCAACGTTTGTCCGTTCGTCTTATTTAGAAAAAGATTACGATTAGTATTTTTATTGTTATTAAATGATAAAACATGAATAGTATTTTATGTGTGACTATTTTTTTTAATATTTTTCATAAATTTTTCAAATAAGATGGATGGTCAAAACGTTGAACACGGATATCTATGGCTGCACTTATTTTGGGACGGAGGTAGTATCTACCTCAGAGTCTATTAAGCAAGTTACTTGGCAATCTCGATTAGTGTAATTAATAAAGTGATTCTACGAAAATCCTGAAATCTAAACCACAATTGAGGATGTGAAGGAATCATAGAAATATATAATAGAAGAACCAGCGCTACTCTGTGAACTGAATGCATATATTGATCCCAAAATCAAGGTGCTTCTCAAATTTACAAATCCCTCTCAATTTAATTGCTCCCATATGCATTCAGCAGCTCAAGCTAAGACCTAACAAATAGAGTAATATCCTAGCATTAATGCACTAACCAATCTCTATCACAAAGAAGAACACAGAAGAAAGAAAACAAACAAACAAACGAACAAAAAAAGAAAAACAAGAGTGACCGGCCATCAAGCAACAAGAGATGGAGAGAGCGAGATCCTTTCAAGGGCATTTGACATTCCTGCCGGGGCCGCCGTAGTAGAAGTAGCTGCCCCAGTAGGAGTTGGAGCCTCCCTGGATGTCGTAGCAGGCAGGGTGGTCGGCGAGGAGCTTGAGGTTGGCCGCCGGGATGAGGCTGTTGTCCCAGTCCACCACCTGCAGGTTGCGGAAGTAGGCGGCGCGGTCGAACCCCTCGCCGGGGAAGTGACCGCTCCCCATCTGCGTCGCCGTGTGCGACCCCGACGGCCGCGTGTTCACCACCTCGCCGCCAAACTGCACCATGTTGCCGTGGTGCGCCAGGTGGGTGAACAGATACGATGGCCAATACCCCACCACCATACCCGGGCCCAGCTCTAACCACCAGTGCCCATGCTTGGGGTCCTGAAAAAATAATACTTTTTTTTTCAAATGTGATTACATTTTTGACCTCTTCACGACAAACTATATACCCCCTCCATCCTATAATATAAGGAATTTTAGGTGAATATGACAAATCCTAGCACAAATATCCATATTTATTGTACTGGGATGTGTCACATCTATTTAAAATCATTTATATTATGGGACGAATGGAACATATGTGCCCTAGTGAAACTGAAAAGGATTGGTGCAGAAATCATTTTTGTTGAAGTTAGCTGCTTCAGTATACCAAAATTCTTGCATATGCTAATGCAGTTATCAAGAAATGGATAAAAGAGTTACCTTCCATAGCATCAGGGTAATGTCAAACTGCCTTCCGTTGTACACCGATTCTGGCGTGATAGCCGCGCCGATCGCGATCTTGTTGGTCGTTTGGACAAATCCACGGCAGTTGTGGTTGTAGCAACCGGTCTCTTGATATGCGTCGGTCTGAAAATTGTATGTACAAATTACTTCAAATTCTACCTTGAAAAACACAAAATTTTTTGTGACAGTTTGTAGCAGTCACACTTACTGTCCAATATGTGAAGAACCTTGGGTTACTGTCTCCATACAGCTCAGGGCTGACCTGCAGAAGGAGCAAAAGAAAAATAAATTACAAGTGCTCGTTCAAAATAGTACATATAATTATTCATCACTTTTTGTTTAAGATGGCAGAATCTAATTCCTCCGTTCATGTACCTGCCATCCAGCTTCAATGGTGTTCAGATCATTGCCGAAGGAGCCAGAGATAACCCAGATCTGTGACAGGCTGAACTCAGATGGGTCACCTATCCTTGGTGACCACACATTAACACTAGCTTTGGCCCCATAGTAATTATCATTGTTCACATATCCAACTGCATGCTGTAATTAACCAGAGCAGAAGCATGTTAAAAAGTTGATTTCAACCGGTGTTCAGTTTAGATTTGACCAGATTGGCAGCTCCAATCTTTGTCTTAGGGAGACTACTTAGTAAGTTAGTAGGGCCATTAAATGCTGTCCATATAAGACAAAACAAGAAAAATGTTAATTTGATGGTTGGGTCAAACAGTCCATGCTTCAAGAGGAGTTGATTTGCTCATCTGGATTAGCTTAATGAAGCTTCTGCACATGTACAAATATTAGTATTTTTCTTTCTCCGAACCACATGGGTTTTCTTGCTATGTTTTCTCTTGAGCATCTCTTCCCCAGAGATTAATTAAGCTTCTTGGTGAACTCACTCGACGTACTACGGACTAATTAGTTAAAGCGAGAATCTTTTCCATCCAACAAACTCTACTGTTGATCGAATTTTCTTATGCAATTCAACAAACGTCAAGCTCTTGAGTTAAACACAGATACTCGCATAATCTATAAACAAAATGAAATGAGCATTTCACTTCAAGTGTCCACTTAACTATCTTGGCCACAGAATCACACGACAGATTGGTTACTGAAATGAAAACAGAGGGAGCCTTCTTGGTCCTGACAATGAGTCGAAATTTTTCAGGAAGTCATCGCAACACGGATGCTAATTACTGAATTACAGAAGACATTGCTTGAGCACTATTTCCTAAGAGCATCGTGTTTAGCAATTTCACTATTGACAACAAAAATGTTTGTTTGATTGTAATAATAGTAACTAGGGAAGTCAAATAGCTAGCCTTGTAACAGGCCAATTAACCGAACCTTCAGTAGCTTAGCTGCACAGGGAAGTGATTACTTAATGTTATGTAAACGCATGGTTCTTTGGAATTACTTGGCTTCTCTGTTTAAATTATAGGCCTCTATATGAATTTGCTCTAGAAATGCGAGAACTTTGTCATTGACCTAGCAGCAAGCATCGATGCCTGACATGTAGAGATCTTACTTAAACCACCGATTATGGAAACTACTCTTTATTACTCAAAACCCAAGATGCGATGCACATGCTGCCACTTAAACCTGTAGTGATAGACACCTAAACAGGAGTCTAACCACTGCACTGACACGAATATTTCATTGGTCAGGTTGTGCGGTCAAGCAGAGTAGATCTGTACTGTAGCATGCCACTTGGGTCTAAGAAATTTTCGGCCTACAGATATGAACAAAACCGAGCATTGATCCTAGTAGCAAAGTAAAATTTTCTCATATGGATTTTTCCCAAGTGAAGCTTCTGCAGATTCATGCAGGTTGCTATCTTATTCCGACTGCATGGGCTTCTCTTTTGTATGTTTTCAAGTTTGGCACTTTAGTTAGTAATTAATCCCTGCAGGGAGTAACTTCTATGTGTTCCTTGCATTTTTTTTACAAGACAACTTGGAAAGATTTGGGTTCACAATGATATTGATCCCTGCAGGCTTTTTTTTTTTCATCCTGGGACGACTTGGTTTATTTGTCTTCAGGATTTGCAGTAGTGTAACCATATCGATGTTCACTTTCTTTTCTTTTCTTTTTTTTAAAAAATAATTTTAGGAATTAAAACTCGAAGTCATTAGTTAGTGACTTGTGAAAAAAAATTAGCTGCTTTAAATGAAGAGCTTTTACTTTCACAGTGTTACACTGTTACTCATCCTGAAAATTTTCCTTTGTCAAGAAGCGAGGAGACAGTAATGTGCAAGGCTAACCTCATGGCCGTTGCTGGTGGAATCACGGCGAATATTCCGGCGTGCCGGCTTCCTGCCGTACCTCCGGAGGGAGCTGGCCCTGAGCAGGTCCTTCTCCGTCGTCCGGCGTATCGCCACCGTCCCTTCCGGGCACTCCTCGCCGGCGGCATGCCAGGCCTGCACCACCACCTCACCTACTCTACTGCTGCTGCTGCTGCTGACGGCAATGGTGAGGTTGTAGTTCTTGGGCCTCTCCGGTGGGTCCTGCGAAAGAACACAAGTTACAAAATTCATCATCACAATGTTGGTTCAAAAAGATAGTAGAAGAAAGAACGCGTGGGTGTGTTAATTACCAGAAGCTTTTGTCCCTTGAGCTTTGGATGGTCAAATGCAGGTTGGAGATGAGAGGGAACACAGTCTATGAGATCACCATCTGGGCTCTGCAAATCTCAGCAGCAAACAAGTTAGCTAGAGATGTAAATGTTCAGTGTGAAAAAAAAAGAAGAAGAAAGATAACAAACAAGTTAGCAATGATGACCTGAATGGTCTTGAGAGAAGGCTTGTTGAGTTTCTTGAGGAGAGCCCTGATCCTCTTGTACTTAAGCAGCTCCTTCCCTGGCCTAAGCCTTGCAGCAGCAGTAGCATTACTGGCGGTGTCTTCACTGCTACTGCGCATGGAGGGCAATGCAGCAGTTCTACTGGCAGAGGAGATGAGCAAGAGCAAGGTGAGGAGGAGGAGCAAGGGAACAAAGTGGAAGCTACAAGCCATCCTCCTTTTGCTTCCACAGCTTGTCTGGATCTAGCAAGCACGCACACGCGCACACACACACAGTCACAGGAGAGAGTGGCAATAGTATGTGGTTGTCTTCTTCCTGTGCCTCCTCACCTCTCCTACACTGCTGCACCCTTTGAAGCAAGTGATCACTGAACTTTGCCTCACCAGCATCTAGCTAGGAGGAGGCTGCTGTTGCTGCTGTGTGTGTGTGTTTATATGCCACTGCTGCTGCTCCACTGCTCCACTACTATTCAGCAACTTGCAAGCAAGGTTTGTAGTTGTACTAGTACTATCGGAATGGAGGAGTGTAGGACAAGGGGGATCTCACTCAGATGAGTGTGTTGAGCTGGTACTGTACTGCTGGGTTTTGGCCCTTTTTTAAAACTTGCATGTGCAGGCAGAGAGTCGGGGTTTCCCAAAGTTAGGTGGTTTATTTAATTTCATGGTTCCATGAAGCCCTGCATTTGCCAACCAAGCGTGCAGCTAAAGCAAGGGACCCTGCTGGCTGCTGCTACCATGGGAGGACCAGGAGCCTGAGCTAGTATTTACTACTGCTATTGCTGTTCCTGTAGCTAGCCATGCTAGTGTTCAAAATCTTTGCAGCAACAGCACGGCTTTCCGCGGGTTAAAGGTGCACAACATTTTGTCAACACGAGTTCTGGTGGAGGGGTGGGGACTATAGCTGTACGTTGCTAGTTCTACCAGAGTTTTGCTACAAATTATACTACTATAGTAGTATTAGCAAAGGTCTGTTGAACATATATATATATATATATATATATATATATATATATATATATATATATATATATATATATATATATATATATATATATATATTGTCACATCCACCCAAAATCTCTTATATTATGGGACAGAGGGGGGTGTGTATATATATATATAAGAGATTTTGGGTGGATGTGACAATCTGGATATGCCGTCTGTCCACAACCACATGCTATGATATACTAAAAGTGCATTAAACACAATCCAAGTTAATTAGATGGTAACATAGTTTAAAGCAGATACACGAAAGTTCATTTAGCTTGCTTAGATTATTTTAGCACATTTAAAAATCAATTCACGAAGTAATCCGATTTTTTCTCTAACTAAAGGCATTGGATTTTCTATGCATTAGTGGTTTGGACTATTCATATTTTAGTTAGTTCTATTTTATGTGCTTAGATAGTGTATATCTAATTTAGCTATGCATGTTTGCAAAAACAACATATGATGATGCGACATGTGTTGTTGGATCATTTCATAATTCTTTTACAAAAATTCAAATGACATGTAAAAGGCCAGGGGTGTTCTCCCTTAATAAAAAAAATTGTTTCGTAGTTCACTTTGTAATTTTTTTTGGATATTATTGATTTAATTTAGCTATGCGTGTTTGCAGAAATGATGTATAATGACGTAATATATGTAGCCAATTTGTTTAAGGTATTTCAATTATATTTGGATGTCGTGCAAAGCACATGACTGAATTTTGGCCAAATGCATATTTTGTATATAGCAAAATATAAGTATACGGATCTTAAATTCCTAGTTTAATTACAAAGAGAAGAGCAACAATTATATTAGAATTCAGAAATGTAGCTTAAAATTATGGCATGACACGTGGCAGCGTAAGATTTTTCTCGTAAATTAGATCTAGTGGTTGAAAATAATGGGTCCATGGATTTAATTAAAATATTTTATAATTTTTAGACATGATACATGGTGACTTAAGTGCGCTCTAAAGGGCATTTAATTGGCTTTTACTATATAAAATACTATCATTTTTTATAATGTTTCATTGTCATTTAATTTAGTTGTTATGCAAAGGAGTATTTCAATTTTTATATAGTAAAATACAACTATAATGGATCTTGAATTATTTAATTAATTGTTAATAAATCAATAGTTCAAACAAATTAAACATCAAATATAATTCTAGATATTATAAATCATTTAGCTATGATTTTTTATATTAGTTTGTTAATTAGATAAACAGAAGAGGAGAGAAGCGGGAGTCAGAAGAGAGAGTATGTGAGGTATACGTATAGCAGGAGGAGGGGTAGATATTTTTTTTCTTTGAGACATATTCCAACGGGTCCGAGCTTTTTAGTCTATTTTAAAAAGAGAGATCTAATTTTGGATATATTAGAAAATGTTGCAGGTATTGTATTTGCTACTATAAGCTATAAGCTAAATGTTGATAATTAGATGGTTTAAAAATATATGTAGATTTTTTTCTAAAAATTTATCGAGTGACTAATAGCTAGTCTCTACCAGTATAGGACCTAAGTAATGCATTTATTCTACTTTAATTTGTATATTGAATTCTAAATTTTGTTTTAAATAATCTCATGACGTGCATGGATAAAAAATTTAACCAAAGATTTAGATGGTATAATTGTTTAAAAATTATTATCACAAAATATGTTTCCATATACAGTACTAATTAAGAATGCTTGAAAATAGGGAGGTTGTCCTCGTGCATCAGGGTGAGGACTGGGGTATATGTTAATAATGTTTATGTCTATAACATATTTGATGGCTGGGGTTGGGTTGTGGGCCTGTTCTCCTTTTTCTTTACATAAATCTAATGGTAGAAAATATGAGTCCATCGCATATTAGTGAAAATCGACGGCTATAAGTTCTTTTCCTAATTTGCTAGAGTGACACGTGGCAAGTTGAGAGTGTTTGTAGGATGTCATGTGACGGTTTGAGAGCGTTTGTAGGATATTTAATGAACTTTTAGTATATAATAGATAGATAATAGATTTGGAGTGTTATTTCAATTGGGATTTAGGGTCAGGAGTATTCTCTCCATCCTATAAAAACTCAACATGGCATCAAGTACTACGTTGAGTTTTCGTAGGACATACACCCACGAATAGGAAGAAGGCTCTAACCCTAGCTGCCCTACTCCTGTTAGGCTGTTCCTCGTCCCCTCGCGTAGTACTGATCAGAATCACTCCTTGTGGTGTGGTGTATAGTTGTTTGCGACCAGCTATAAGCTGTGGAGTACTACGTACATCGCGTAACAACTCTTCTCTGATGCTAGCTGCGAGTACGTATCGTACCCAACACGGTGTGCAGCTGGCTGGGACAGTCAGCGAGACCACCGTACCCATCGCCACCGGCCGCCGCTGCCGGATTCCCTCAAGGCGTAAATGACCGGCGCCGTCGCCGTCGCATCGTCGCATGCAGCTGGCTCACTGCTTTGGATATCGAGGACGTCACCCTGTTTGAACTGTAAAACGATAAAATCATTTGCGTTTAAGTTTTAATTATTATAAACATACTTAAAAATTGGTTTTATATGATATTTTAATGCAACTTCTATTTAAAAAGTTTTCGTATAAGTACACCATTTAACGGTTGAATAACATGCTTAAAAAAACAAAAATAAAATATATATCTTAATGAGAAAAAACAGTTCCTCATCTTCTCGGGCATTGATGACTCACTGCTTTGGAGATAAACTTGCAAATATACTGCATGCATTAGAATGCATGTCAGTGAAATTATTAGGTTGTATTTAGTTCCTGAAATTAGGGAGAAGTTTGGAGAAAGTTGGTAGTTTGGAAAAAAAGTTGGGAGTTTATGTGAGTAGGAAAGTTTTGGATGTGATGAAAAGTTGGAAGTTTAGAGGAAGTTTGGTGTGAACTAAACAGGGCCTTAATTGCATTAAATTTCAACCAACTTGTACTAGAAATATAGGAGTGTGCATGCTATCAATCACCCCGTCTCAAAATACTCTCTCCGTCACAAAATATAAGAATTTAAGACTGGATGAAGCATTTTCTAGTACTACGAATCTAGATAAGCAGGCTATCCTAATTTATAGTCCTAGTAAATATCTCATCCGTTTCTATATTCTTATATTTTAATATAAGATGGAGGGAGTATATAGCAACCTAGAACTATGAGATTGATTTGACTGTATCCATGTCTAGGTTAATAGTATTATGACATATTCAAAGCATATCTTCTATACTATTTTTTATTAAAAAACCTTTTAAATAGAAGTTGCTTTAAAATATTAAATATTTTTTTTAGTTTTGTAAACCCAATTAAAGATACGCCAGTAGCTTTTTTATTTTACGTGCACTGACTTTATCTTTTTCTATCTCAAACATCACCCATGTTATGTCTTAGCTCCATTTGCATATGTACACATGCACTAGCTAGTGTTCCACAATGGAGGACGAAGAAATTCAACGACCAATTGTACAGCCGTCTCTTCATTGGTATGTGAAGGGTGGCAAATCAATTATGCACATATTATTATTCATGATCAGCAATTCAGCAGGACCAATTAGCAACGACTTTTGTCATGATAGCACATGCTGCAACCAAGAATAATCATATAGCTCGTTAGGGATAAGTAAGGGTTTGAGGCTTCAGATTTGTAGCACTAGGATGTCTCACTCCTATCGAACAAAAATCTTTTATATTTTAGGACGGGGGTGTACATCTAAAGCTTGCATATATGCATGCTTCATGGTTTTTGAATCTTATTTATATTGTTTAGTTTTGTGCAAAAAAAATTCTCTTTGATATGGAATAGATAATATTTTTGTGTTGTGTTTCTTATATATATGCTCGTCCACTTTCATATGCGGCACAAAACATATGCATGTTTATATTTTGCATAAGTGATTCTTCTTTTAAAAAAATACGTTACAAAAACAATTAAAACATGTCAATGGGGCCAATAGTTACCAGGCACTCACTACTACAAAAAGGGTAAAATGTGTCGGTTTTCCAAACTGGCACAAAGGAAGCGGCACTGATGATACTTGTCATCGGTGCCGGTTCTAAAACCGCACGTATTAGGTAATAGGTGTCGGTTTTGAGGTCAAAACCGGCACTTATATGGTCCTAATAGGTGCCGGTTCACAACCGGCACCTATATAGTCCTAATAGGTGCCGGTTTTAGGCCAAATTGCCACGTGGCTGTCAAATAGGTGCCGAACCTATATGGTCCTAATAGGTGTTGGTTCTAAGCCAAATTGCCACGTGGCCGTCAGATAGGTGCCAGTTTTGAACTCAAAACCAGCACCTATATGGTCCTAATAGGTGCCGGTTCAAGCCTAAAAACCGTCACCTATTTGTTGGGTCAAATAATAATAATAATTGCAGTAAATTCATCCATTCAACCCCAATTCCATATAAACCCAAATTCATCCCTACAGGCTACAGCCCCACATACATACAGCACATTCATTCACATTCGCATTCATCAGAACAAATAAAAACCTACAAGCCATTCATCACAAATTCACAACATATAAAAACCTACAAGCCTAAGTCAAAATTCATAAATCCAAAAATTGCTATCTTTAAATCCTAAACATTTGCATATATATCCTAACTCAAAATATGCCTAGTTTAAAATTCCTAAGTCAAAAGATTGTAAGTCTAAAATTTTTAAGTCCAAAAATTCCAGTGTCTAAATTGTGAACATTAATTTGCACATATATCCTTAGGTCATAAATTCACAAGTCTAAAATTCATAAGTCCAGAAAATTGTAAGTGTAAATTCTAGACATTTGCATATAATTCACATTCATATTCTCAAGTAAAGAGCAAATGAGATATTGCTAGGACTCAGCGTGCCAGTCAACTTCAGCCTGGGACGTGCCCGTCAAACCACACGAAGGCGGCGACCAGATGTGTTACACATCCCAGGAGACTTAGACTAAATCGCTAGAGCTCTACAACATCTCAGAAATTCACAAGTCTAAAATTCATAAGTCTAGAAAAAATTGAGTGTAAATTCTAGACATTTGCATATAATTCACATTCATATCCTCGAGTAAAGAGCAAATGAGATATTGCTGGGACTCAGCGTGCCAGTCAACTTCAGCCTGAGACGTGCCCGTCAAACCACATGAAGGCGGCGACCAGATGTGTTACACATCCCAGGAGACTTGACTAAATCTCTAGAGCTCTACAACATCTCAAATGCTCTAAACATTTACATATATATTGATGTGACCATGGCTACCACGGATGCAACCATTGCTCACATCATGGATGAACAAGAAGATATCGAGATCAAGTACTCCAAGTGCTGGAATCCGATTCGGCCACCTACTACACTGCTGACTTCAAACGGCCACCGAATCTGCATACGACCTCCGTTTTCGGCCCGTGAGTACTTGATGGAAAGCTCTCGGAGCCCTCTTTCTAACGGATCCAGCCTCTTCTCTGAATTCCATCTCGTGTGGCCAGAATCACAGGAACAAGGTGTTGCATCACCTATAATGGGCCTATGGGCTTGTAACTTCATTTGGGACCCCGGCCCAGGTGGGGCCCATGTGGGGTGTGCCCCAAGCTGGTGGAGCACGACCCTAGGCACCCCTAGGTCGTCCTCCCACCCCTATATATAGCTAGTTACCCCTTCAGGGTTTCTCGGGTTTTGTTAGATTAAAGTTTAGCCATTGCTACTTGCTTGCAGCGCGCGTGTCGGCTAGACCGTCCGTCTGCTTGTTCTTCGGAACCCCAACTTATCATTTGTATTAAATTCCTATTTGCAATATCAGATTGCTTTTATCTTGTTCTTGCTTGTTTCTTCGATTTGCTTGCAGGAATAGGGTTGATCTGCACCGGCAAGATCAGCAACCCACGGAGAGGTGTATCGATCGCTAAGGCGCAACACAACGTCTCGTACGGTTGTAGTCGGATCGTCAACGTTTCTCCCAAATCGTAGTTATCACAACTCACCAAAAGATCGGGCCAACAACAGCCTTGAGTGTCGAGAGGAACTCAGGGTTCATTAGGTGGTATCAGAGCTTTCGTTGCTCGGTGAGTTTTTATCTTCCTATAACCAGAAAATAGCCATACAAAAAAATTCGTATCATTTACGTAGCCATATTGTGCCATTGCATTGTTCTTTTCAGTTTTTACTTTGTTGAATTTTGTGTTGCATCGTCACGTCGTGTTGCTGGTCTTAGCGTCTAGTTCGTTTAGAGTTTCGAGTTCTGGTCACGTTTTGTACCACAGTCGTCGCTGCCACCGTGTCTCTGTTGTTGTCGGGACCTACGAAAACGGAATCGGCTCGCTGCCACGGTTCTATTTTTGTAGTATTCAGAAGTTTCTGTCGGTTAGTTTTGGAGTTCTTGAGTTGCATCTAGAGTTTGCCGATCCTTGTGTGTGTTTGTTTTGGCCGTGCCTGTGTCGTGCACGAGAGGAGGAAGGTGAATTACCATATCTAATTTTGGAAGTAGTCAAGTTTGTTTTGGAAAGATATAGTAGATTGGATTGGTTAAAAATCAGTTTCCTTTTTATCCCATACACCAAATTCGGCTGCCATCCACTCCACCTCCTGGCCGAGTCCCACTCGCCCCTTTGGCCGAGTCCAACTCCCTCCCTCTCTTCCACGGTTCCGAGTTGTGTCAAACACCTTGGCGAATTTTTGTTTGGTGTCGGTTTCGAGATATGTTTGGAAAAACGGAACCGGCATAAATTCAGCATTCCATTTTTTGTATAATTTTAATTTTGGGTTTAGACTTTTACATTTGAGTCCCTGTAAATTTTATATTTATGTTTGAGTCCCTGTAATCTTACATTAAGGTCCTTGAGTCAGTTTTTGTTAAAAAAATCAAGAAAAAAGTGAAAAAAAAGGCAGAAAGGTGCAAAAAAAAAGAAAAAAAAAAGCCGCACAAAAAAAAACAGAAAAGAAAAGGAAAGAAAAAAAAAGAAAAGAAGAAAGAAGAAAGAAAGAAAAGAGAAAATACTGTTATGTTTGAGCTGAACTTCATATATCAGAGTTGTGCATGAGTTGTTCCTAGTGCTATCTTATGGTATCGTTTGTGTCTAGGCTCGCGTCTCTAGTACGTTCTAGCCTAGGACCAGCACGGTACTTGACTTTGAACAATTATTCAACTTTGCATTATCTGATTTGAGCATTTGCTATTCCTTTGCTACATATTTAAGCCAACCCAGAGCTCCACATATTTGATTACAGCCGTACCGCAAGTGTTTGCCAAGGCATCGATACATCCAACCTTCATTGGGGTGCTTGGTTGAGTCGGTGTATGTCACCATTTCACTTGCATTGGTAAGATCTTGTAAGAGCTTGGTTAAAAGCTTGAGTGTGTGCGATTTTTGAGCTGCCACTACCTAGTAGTTAATAGGAACGCGCATATTTTTGTGTATGTTTCTTGTTTTCTACTAACAATGGCAGGGATACGCAAGATAATTGGGGATAGCTGTGCTCAACATCGACATCTTCGTCGAGACATGAGGAGGGATCAACATGACCATTATGAGGTAAGTGATGAGGTTCTAGGTAAGATCAAATCTGCACTGCCTTATTTCGAGGGAGACTATGATCCTCGTGCTTACATTAATTGGGAGCTAGCGGTTGATAGTGAATTTCAAAAGCATGTCTTGTCGGAGAAACAAAAGGTTATGTGTGCCTCTAGTGTTTTAATTAAACATGCTTCTAATGATTGGAAACATCTTTGTAGGCATAACAAAATACCACAATCTTGGAAAGACCTGAAACGATATTTCAGAGATGTTTATGTTCCCATGTATTATGCTGACATTTTGTTCAACAAACTGCAATGTTTAAAACAAGATACCAGAACTGTTACTTCATACTATCATGATATGCAAGCTTGTTTATTACGTTGTGGTTTAGATGAATGCGAAGAAGCTAAAGAAATGAGGTTTTTATGTGGGCTTAACAAAGAAATTCAGGACATGCTTGATTGTCAAAGATATACATCTCTTTCTCATTTGTTACAACTTGCTTGCAATGCTGAAAGTAAAATAGAGGAGGACATGAAGAAGCAACATACTATGTTTTTGTCTTCTATTACTAACCATTTGCAGGAAGTGCATAATCATGAAAAGGAGGAGAGAGACATGAAAGAGCCACCAGTCCCATTGATCACACTCAAAGTCGAGGCACCTCCATTATCTGAAGAGGGCATCAAAGGTAAACTTAATGGTGCTGAAATTAGTAAAGGTGAGTGTGTTGTTAATGAATTGAATTTGTCCACTTTTCATGCTATAGCAGAGCAACCATTAGTGGAACCAACTGCTGAGATTCCTTTGTCACAAATTGATTTGTTTGCTGTTCCTTGTGATAAAGAAGAGTTATGCGATAATGCTTCACTTGTATACATGCCACAACTTGTGAATGAACATGCTATTCTTACTGTTAATTCATACTGCACTGATTTTAAGCATGTTGTTCACATTGCTAATGAAGTAGAGGAGCGTGAATTGAGATCTTCTTTAAATACTTTGGGCTATGTTCAGTTTGATGATTTTTGTGAGCTCGATAATTTGAAGGAGAAATTATTTGCTAAGTCTGATTTGCCATATCCAACCAATGTTATATTTCACATCTTTGGCGAATATAATGATCTTGGAATATATTTTGTGCATAGAATTTACATCTGCTCGGATTTAGAACCTCCTGTACATGTGGATAAAACATGCAAGCTAGAGAAAAATGTTATTGCTAACCAAATTGTCTCGAGTTTGCCTTGTTTTGATTGGAAGAAACAGGTTGTTGTAAATGGACTACGCAAAGAGCACCATATGGAAAAACCGAGGATGGTTTTCCATGAAGAAGGGGAGGATGATGTGACCATGGCTACCACGGATGCAACCATTGCTCACATCATGGATGAACAAGAAGATATCGAGATCAAGTACTCCAAGTGCTGGAATCCGATTCGGCCACCTACTACACTGCTGACTTCAAACGGCCACCGAATCTGCATACGACCTCCGTTTTCGGCCCGTGAGTACTTGATGGAAAGCTCTCGGAGCCCTCTTTCTAACGGATCCAGCCTCTTCTCTGAATTCCATCTCGTGTGGCCAGAATCACAGGAACAAGGTGTTGCATCACCTATAATGGGCCTATGGGCTTGTAACTTCATTTGGGACCCCGGCCCAGGTGGGGCCCATGTGGGGTGCGCCCCAAGCTAGTGGAGCACGACCCTAGGCACCCCTAGGCCGTCCTCCCACCCCTATATATAGCTAGTTACCCCTTCAGGGTTTCTCGGGTTTTGTTAGATTAAAGTTTAGCCATTGCTACTTGCTTGCAGCGCGCGTGTCGGCTAGACCGTCCGTCTGCTTGTTCTTCGGAACCCCAACTTATCATTTGTATTAAATTCCTATTTGCAATATCAGATTGCTTTTATCTTGTTCTTGCTTGTTTCTTCGATTTGCTTGCAGGAATAGGGTTGATCTGCACCGGCAAGATCAGCAACCCACGGAGAGGTGTATCGATCGCTAAGGCGCAACACAACGTCTCGTACGGTTGTAGTCGGATCGTCAACGTTTCTCCCAAATCGTAGTTATCACAACTCACCAAAAGATCGGGCCAACAACAGCCTTGAGTGTCGAGAGGAACTCAGGGTTCATCATATATCGTAAGTAAAAAATTCCTAAGTCTACAATATCTAAGAATTCATAAGTGCAAAAATATAAATGAGATTGTTTTTTACCTCCAACATGGGGTGAGCATATGATTTTAAGAGTTTCTCGTCCTCAAGTCATCGAGCCTGTAATAGAAAACATAAAATAGAATCCATAATAATAGCAAATATTCAAATGCATTACACATAAAGTACACTTCCATAGTTCATGCATAAACACTAATTAAATACATTTTTTTCACATAAATCTAGCTAGCTGGTTTTTCTTTTCCTAGGAGCTAATTTCTTCGCGGCTTGGTCCCGAGGGGGAGGGACAGAAGATTGCACTCGTTGTGGGACCTTGTTGATGTTGTATTCGCCAGTTGGGTCTACAACATGATGACAGATGAACCCGCAAAACTCGTCAGTGAGAGCTTTGAAGACGTGTGGTAGAATTTCACTTGTATCGAGACCCAATTTCTACAACACAAGGATGGAAGCACGTAGAAATTTACTTAGTACTTAAATAGAATTGCTTAATGTTATGACTTAGGTACCTGAAGCATGTCATACCTCGGCATTGCGGTGATTGTATCCATCCTCTACAAAATATAGCATGTACCGCATGACGTAGAATCCGCAGAGGTCGGTGGCCTCTAGTTGACGAAGGATATATTTATGTTCGAAAATCCGAAATTCAGTTGCATCAATCTTGCATCTCCCATACGATCTTCCGGACCTACGGTACTTCTTATATGCCCTATTTAGTGCACTTAAAATAGTTTGGTACTTGTCTATCCCTCTCAGGCTATCATATATGCAAATCGAACTGTCGTCGATGTTGATTACGAGGAGGATCCAATGATGGCTACACATAGTGACAATGTATCAATAACTTGATATGGGTCGAGAGCAAACATAACTGGAAATCGATGATAGTGACTTACTGAGAAAGGTAAGGCAACAAAATGTGGTCACATCCATTAAGCTTGACAAGGGCATCAAAGAGATAGCGGTCAATTTCAGCTTCGGAGGTGCATTGCTTGTCAAAGTTTACAACGGTTGGGTCTAGGAAAGCTATCTTATGGTTCATGGATCTAACCTGATAAGAGCAATGCCTGCAAAAGGAGAACACAGTTGAGAATTACTGAGAGTACGTAGAATGCTATGAATTAAGGTCGACAAGATATCAAAGGACTCACAATGACCACAATTGCAGGAGGCAGATATCGAGTTCCCTTCTTTGGTACAACTGGAAGAGTTCCTTAAAATCTACAAATCATGTATTATTGGGGTGGTGAAAATCCACGTTGGTGTAGTAGGCACCGAACATCCCAACACCCTTTTTGGCCTCCTCCAAATACCATTCATGCAGCCAATGCGCTTGAGTTCCTAAGGATTCAATTTCTGTGTCAAGCACCATCGGTTGACCAAGTTGGAATCGCAGTACAATCGGGGCCTCTTCAAGTTCATTTAGATTGTCCAGGCTTTTCAAACTAGCTGACTTGCAGAAATCAGCTTCCTTGGACGCTTTCTCTTCAAGGTACAACTCCCTAGACTAAGCTTGCATATCTTTTTTTGCCAAGAATTTTCCGGAAGTCCGATATAGGCTTCTTAGGTGACTTCGGTGGTGCGCACTTGATGAAATGCTCGATTACATGCGGAGGACAAAAAAGCGAAGTGATGCTGGCGTTCATTGTCTTCTTATGCAGCGGCGTTGTCGGCTTTGACACTAAGTCTGAATTGGAATGTTTGAGTCGTTCTTTGCTTGATGGAACAGACATATGTGATGCACTTGGTGTTCGGGTCTTTTTTCTGTGTGGGGGTGGACTCGTGGACTTCTCTGGACGATGTGGTTCATTAGGTGTGTTTTCACGAGGAGGTGGACTGGAGGTCTTCTGTCGAGGCGGAGGAGCTAGATTTGCCGGTTCTAGACAAAAAACCGGCACCTTTGTGTGGGGCATGAAAAGCACTATCGGAACAAAGGTGCCGGTTCTAGACAAAAACCGACACCTTTATCTTGTCATACAAAAACTGACAACTATGTATGGGGCCCACCAACGGCTAGTATGGGAGGGAGAATGTTAAAGGTGCCGGTTTTGGGTCGAGAACCAACACCTTTGTCTTGTCATACCAAGAACCGGCACCTTTGTGTAGGGCCCACCATCGGGCATGAAAAGCACTTTTGAAACAAAGGTGTCGGTTTGGGTTGAGAACCGGCACCTATATGTGGGGCCCGCCAACGGCTAGTGTGGGAGGGAGAAGATTAAAGGTGTTGGTTTTGGGTCTAGAACCAGCACCTTTCTCTGACACAGGTTTTAGGTGCCGGTTTTATTTAAAAACCGACACCTATTTGGACATAAAGGTGCTGGTTGTTGAATATGTGGCGCGTGTGGGTGGGCGCATGGGCGGAGAAGGCATTATAGGTGCCAGTTTTTGGTGTGCTGACACCTATAGTGGTGACACCTATTTGCCCTTTTGTTGTAGTGACTTTTGAATATATAAGGGTATTTTGAGCATTTTTCAAATAACCCGTCCAAAGAATTGAGCAGGCACTACCCAAAATCATACAACGCTATCGGTTCAACTCATAAACCGGCAATGATACTCATTTTGCTCCAAAAAAAAACAATCATAACAAATTGTTGATTGGTCTCATTGATTGATCCAACAATAGTTGCTATCGCTACCATGAGATTAACAAATTTAACACAGGAACAACACTATATATGATGCAATTAGATTCATGTGGTAATTGTTTTCTTTTTTTCATTTTCTTGAGTATAGGACTGCCGTATGTTGAGAGGGATGCCATTCAATTAACTAATACTGAACCTTAGTGAAAGTAAAATTATTTGTAAGTGTTCATTTCTGTTGGCAAATCTTGGGTTGCAAATCTTAATTTTACTGGAAGTTCCGTTGGGTCTCATGGAATACCCAAGAGTCTGCTTTATTGTTTCGACCAGAACTTTCGATGAGTTGCCCACAATATCCAATGTTTCAAAAATAAAACAATTTTCTTGAATGTTAAGCTCTCAGGTACCCTATTTTATTGGAAGTTTCGACACAATAGCTAGAAGTTCCAATCGGCTAGATATTTCGACCCAATAGTAGATATATAGCACAATCCCAAGTGTTTGTGACCACAGGCAAAAAAAAAAAAGAAATGTTTGTCTGGATACTTGCTTTAGTTTTTAAGATATTTCGACGGAGGAAGTATTTTATTGGAACTTTCGCCAGTTCAAAAAATATTCGCTTGAGTTTTTAAGATGGCCAGGATTTGGCCTTGAGTCACTAATTGGCTTGTGGTGTGTCAAGAGAGGTTTGTTAAGATTGGATCACAACTGTGTAAGAAAAGCGAGATAACATTTGTGAAAGAGGAATGCTTGTGCAACTTCAACAGGAACAGTGTTGAAATAAACTTAGCTCTTTGTGAGCTCCTCAACTGAGACGTACAATCACCTTAAGAAGCCAAACTTTGAGAAAAAATTCTCTGCATCTCCATCCTTATTGATTTCTTTCCCTTTTGCATTTATCATTGCATCTAGCTTGTTTACTTGTGGCTTTGTGTTACTTTTGTAGATCATATATTGATGTGACTATGGCTATCATCGATACAACCATTATTCACATCATAGGTGTTGATGGTTGTTATAGACCAATTTCGACCGTCAATAATTCCAAAAATAATAGAGAATTAGCAATGCTTGCATGCATACTTAGAAATAATCTATTTCCACTTGTACTTGGCATTATATTTGCTTACAGTAGTTCACCATATAAATGGAGGAGAAATGGTGGAAAACACCCGTTCAATCAGTCAAATGTCGACAAGTGGAGAATAAATGTAAAAAAGGGCCCCACAAACCCAATGAAACACCTGCAATTGGGCCCAACCGACACACCGCTAGACCTTGGACCCACCATACAGGAGCTTGGAGAAAGCTCTGGGCCAAAGGGACCAGCCAGGGGTCGGCCGACCTAGGCCCAGCCTAGCTGGCCCAAAAATTCTCCAGGTCGGTAATTACCGACCTCCAACGACGGTTGTAACCGTTTCCTGTGCTCCAACAGTCATCAGGAGGACACTTGGCAAGAGAGGAGGAAATATGCCCTTTGGATTCCATGGAGCATCTCTATCCTTCCAACCAACCCCCCCCCCCCCCCCCGCGTAAATACCCCTCTCTTTCTTCATTCACAGCACACCAAGAAGGAATCAAGTGAAAGAAGCTATCCTTAGTGATCTATATTTTGTTCTAGTGCTAGTGGAGTTAGAATTAGAATAGTTCTTGAGTTCTTCAAGTCTTCTGGAGAATTTGGGTATGGTTCTAATAGCTTATATCTATCTTGTAAGACTTTATTCTATAATGAAATATTCTTCTTTATATAGTTTTGATCCTTTACTCTGTTTGTACCATTATTCAAGTACCAACTTTGGTTTATACTTGCTTAGTATTAGTTATATGGCTAGCTTACTGGAGATATGTAGTGGTATTGGCTTAGTGTTCATTCGTATGATTGCTCTATGTCATCTGTAAAGATGTAGAGTAATATTTAGTAATGTAAGCGCGATGCTTAGATTATTGAATATCATTAAGTGGTGCTATATGAATGTGATGTGAATTAATAATATTGTATTCTCCTACCATATATTCCCTTGTGATTAAACAAATACGATACCTTGGAATACTTCCGGGTGAAATGCTACAGCGGTATATCCATGTACTTGCGGGCTTATATATGTAACCATAAGAAATACCGACTAATATTTCTAACACCATTGCTGGGGATTATGTTCCTAGTAATGTTGTTAAGAAATATCAACAAGTATTTCTGGCTCCGTTGCCGGGGAAGATAATTGGTTTAAGAGTTTACTACATGTTATTAATTAATATCCACCCATAGGATCTCTGACCTTTGCAGGCTAACCTTGGTCATTTTTGCTTTTATGTGAAAACAGGGTAGTGTATGACTGGTTTTGATTTGCCGACAAATTTTAAAGAAAATCCCGAATCACTTTTGAGAAGAGTCAGACCCCGTGTTGTCCCTCCGCGAGTGATCCTATCAGCAACCAAACCCGTCATTACCGCACCATCAACATTTTACGACTATGGATGAGAAGACCCTCCGTGAGTTCGCCGCTCCCTCCGCTGACAATGTGCATGTCAGGCCTAGGGTCAGCGTCGGAGATGTGGACTTCGACCTCAAGACCAGCCTAATTACCATGGCGCTGGCTAGCCCATTCTGTGGCAAGCCAAATGAGGACTCAAGTGCTCATCTGCAACCGTTCCTGGAGATTTGTAGCACGTACACTATTAAGAGACTCAACCAAGACGCCATCCGACTCCCCCTTTTTTCGTTATCTCTTCTTGGGAGAGAGAAATAGTGGTTTTATAGGAACCGTGTGACGATCAACACCTGGAACAAATGCTCAACGACGTTCCTCTCAAAATTCTTTTCGATGGGCAAAACCAATGCCATTCGTGGAAGAATATCCAGCTTCCAGTAAACAAGAGATGAGACAATCCCAGAAGCTTGGGAGAGACTATAGGAATATGTCACTGCCTGTTCTCATCATGGGATTGACGAGTGGCTAATCCTGCAAAGTTTTTATAATGGATTGACTCCCTCATCGTGTGACCATTTGGATGCTGTTGATATAGGGGCTTTCTTCTCGAAGACTGTTAAAGGAGCAATTGACGGACATATTTGTCAATCGATGACTCTTATTAATTGTTAGATTCTGCATTCAATTGATGTGTGGTTTAGTAACGTCCAAATATAAACATTTATTCCAGATGGAATTAATCCAGCCGTTGGTTACGTATGGATTCTCCGGATGAAGCAACGGCAAAGTTTGCCGTATCACCCCCGAAGACAGACGATGCCAGCCCGATGGAGTGGTGGTCACACATGACACACATGTTTATAGGTCTCTTGCACCAATTAAAAGAGCAGGTACAATAGCAGACTATTAGCCAGTTATAAACATATTTTAATGAGATAAACGATGAGAGAGAAGAGCAGCGGGCTACAGATTTATAGCCAGCTGCAACACGGACTCCAAGACGCAATGTGTGTATGACAGGTGGGACCGTATATTAATAGTTTTGTAAGCAACTATTGTATGTATTGGCTATTAGATTGGCTATAGATAAATTGGAGCTAGCAGTGGGCTATACTATTGAACTTGCTCTAACTAGGGGTAGCAAGGCCCATACCGGTGACGGTGAGTTAGCTAGTGGCCATGGTACTGCTACTGCGTGCTGCATCCAAATCCCGATAAAAGCAACAACTTTTTTCTGGGGCGTACGACACCATGCATCTCAGCCTGCATCAGGCTCGGTCTCTCTGGTCACGCTCATGCATATGCATGCACGCTCGAATCGATAAAGGCAGCGATTTTCTTCTACTCCTGTCTATCGTGCTTTCGCCTCTTTTCTTGTTAGTATTATGCTTCTGCCCATACGGCCATACCCCCATATATCCCCTCTGCATCGTGCTGACTTACACCTTTGTGATTTGAGATAGGTCGATCGATCAGAGAGGCGTTTTGACGAATGTGGCGATTTCCTGGTGATATATTGTTCGATCAATTCAAAAATGCATGTATCTGAACACATGGACTCGCTTGGCGACATTTTCACACGCGTCCATTTATTGAATCGATGGCTGAGATTGTTTACCTAAGATTTACAAATGGATCCATTATATTGGGGACACGAAAACTGGTCCCAACGCATTGACAATATATATTTGCAATAACCGTTCAGTTATCACCAAAACAAAATAAAATTCGCATACCAAATTTTGAATTCCAGAGCCACAATAACTTAGATGGAATTGAAATTGATACCTGCGAATTTAGTCAATTAATAACTACTTAGTTTTTGTTAATCTAAACTACTTAAAAATACGTAATTTTTCGATTGTCACTTAAGCAATTTCGTCTGTCGTATCAACCAGTTTTTTCCGTTGCTTCATCTTTCGTTCGTTGCCATACAGTCCGAATCGATCCATTGTTCGCGAGCCACACATCGTCCATCATTAAAGCTCCAAACTCTAACTTCTAGCTCTCAACTCCAACTCTAGTGAGAGCTAGCTCCTATAGGAGCTGAAGTGGGTATGAAAGTGTTTGGCTAGATTAGTTAGCTCCACGCCACCACGTTCCTTGTTGGCATTTCGTCGAACACCAGGTTGGCGTCGCCTCGCCGCCGCCGCAGGCCAGCCCTACCCGTGCGCCGCCTGCCGCCATCGCATGCGCGTCGCCTAGCTGCTGCTGCTGCTGCCGTTGCCCGCGCGCCTACTGACGCCGACGCCGCCGCTGCTCGCATGTCGCCACCGTCCGGGCGCCTGCCAGTGGCATCGCCGCGCCACGCCAATGCCGCCGGCCGCCCACGCTGCCGACATTGGCTGCTGTAAGGAGGAGGACGGGGAGGAGAGAGAACGGGAGGAGAGGGGTGTGAAAGGGGTAGTTCAGTGGCATATCGCGTAAATCTCTACTACAGGTGCTTCCATCGTTCGTAAAAAAAAAAGTGGGCGAAAAAAACCGGGCGAAAAAAGGAAAAAAAACAACTCTGTCCGATAAAAAAAGGCGAAACAAACGAAAAAAATCCGCAGGCGAAAAAAAACGTGCGAAAAAAGGCCAAAAAAAAAAACCAAACCTGGCCGATCCAAAAAAAGGCGAAAAAAGAAAAAAAAAGGTCGAAAAAAAGAAAAAAATATATGTCCGATCCAAAAAAAAGGCGAAAAAAGGAAAATAATAGAAATGAATCCGACTCCGTCAACGCGGTAAAAAAGAGCGAAAAAAGGAGAAAAAAATCTAAACGAATCTGACTCCATCGACACGGTAAAGAAAATGGTGAAAAAAAATAAAGAAAAGTATCTGTCCAATTCCAAAGAAAATCGAATCCTATTATATATGACACGGCGTGGTAAAAAAACAAATCGAATCCGATTCCATCGACGCGGTAAAAAACAAGCGTACAAATTTTTTCTGTCCAATTCCAAAAAAAAAGTTGCAAAAGAAGTTTTCCGTTTCTCTTTCTCTATCTCTATCTGTATCTCTATCTCTACTACTTAAAAATTAAAAGGCGTTTCCGTCGTCCGTCCATGAAAAAAAGGCGTGAAAAAGAAATCAGGCGAAAAAAAAATCGAATCCGATTATACGTGGCGCGGTAAAAAAAATAAAGACGTTTTCGACATCCGTAGTAACGAAAAAAGGGCGAAAAAAAACATGAAAAAAAAGGAAAGTCCGATTCAATATCTATATATACCTAATTAAAAAAATTTGTATGGCTTATGGGTTATAGTTTTCGTCCGTCAAAAAAAAAGAAAAGAAAGAAAAAAGATAATGAGAGACCGCATCAAATTTGGACCTAAATCCTAAAGAAAAACACTACTACAATAATACAAGATTAGATTCAAGAACACTAAGAAAACACCGACGCCGGAAGTGGAGGGTGTCGCCGTCGATGCCGAACCGCCACTGCCGTCGGTGTGCCGGGCCGCCGCCACGTTGATTTGAGAGAGAGAGAGGGGGGAGAGCAAAATGATTTTAGGGTTAGGGTTTGGGCTGTTAAACTTTTATATAGGTCGGGATCAATCAGGAGTGTCTATCAGATCGGACGGCTCTAGCTTCTCCCGCGTCAGGCCGAACGCCATTGCCAGGCCGCCCACACGGAATAAGTTCACTTTAGGTCGCTTAAGTTGTTCCTCGCCAATTCTATTCCCAGGCCGCCCACACTATTGGGCCGCCTCATGGACCACATGTACGCTCCGTATGGAACAAGTTCACTTTAGGTCCCTTTAGCTGAACTTTTTTTTTCATTATGAATATATTTTCTTAAAGAGCTCATATCATGTAAAACTAAACTTTAATCATATAATATTTTTATATTTGTTGTAATTTTAATTACCCGTCGCAACGCACGAGTATTTTTTCTATGTCAGAAAAAAAGGACCATGACACACGAGTGAGAGATATATGCTGATGTTTAAACAAACTGGCAACAGATTTTCAATTACAGGTTTAATTGTTTTATTTAGGTGATTAAATTTGTTTTCATTTTTATAATTTGTTTGCTCTATTTAAGCTTTTTGAAAATTACTAAAATTTAAGAATAACTTTTCCTACTTCGTATTATATTATTTTTAGCTAATGGAATTAATGAAAAATTAATTATATATTTTTATCTTTTTGACCAAAGGTCACTGCAATTTTATTTCATTATTATTATTATTATTATTATTATTATTATTATTATTATTATTATTATTATTATTATTATTATTATTATTATTATTATTATTATTATTATTATTATTATTATTATTCCTTTATATTTTTTCCCACCAGCATGTATGATTAAAATTGTCTTTATCTGTTGCAACGCATGGACACCATTGCTAGTACATGGAAAAATTAAAGGGTAGTGGGTTTTTTGGGTGAAGTGAAACTGTGGAGCAGTAAAAACCCAGCTCCACCCCTGTAGTACAAATTTGTGGAGCGACTCTCCCACTACGCTCCAAAAATTAGAGAATTTATACCGTTTGGCATAGCTCCAGCTCTTGGTAAGTTGGAGTTGAGGGCTGGAGCTGTATCAAATTGGGCCTAATTAGCGTGATGTTGTTTCGGTGTTCCTAACAGGCCCATGCGAACGCGAGTGTGCGACGTGCACAACACATTGCACAAATCGGCACACTGGCGCACGATCGTCTTGACGTCTCGTCTAAATTGTGTATGATTTGCAGGAGGAAGGGATAGACTGGATGATCAGAAACATAACTTTAGATGTTGAGTTGTGCCCGTTATACATCATGCCCTGTTTGTACTTGAGATGAATAATATTTTTTTAAACGGTTACACTACTTACAGTGCATGCAAACCTGTTTTAGTCCTTCAGCTGCAGCCAGGAGCGCCTGATAATCTACGGGCCGTCCACACCAGGTTTCGTCCAGTCCCTCAGCCCATTCCACACATCGCGCAAACGCTTCCACCGGAGCTCCTGCCCTGCGCGACGCCTCGCCTCGGCCTGCCGTTCGGTTTCACCTTCCTCGCATGCATCACCTGCAACAATATTAACGGTTGCTCAAGTAGACGTGTTTAATTTTCTACTCCCTCCATTCTATCGTGTTTTGATTTTTTTTTCTAAGTCAACCAATTTTACAAAAAAAAAAGAACATAAAAATGTTTCTAACACCAAATAAATATACTATTAAAATATATTATAGAGTTAATTGCACTTTGGTCCACATTTTATTACCAAAGTTTCACTTTGAACCACCCTCTAGCTAATATTTTCACTTTAGACTAGGTAAGATTACCTTTGTTACAGTTTGGACCACCCCAAGTCACTTTTCTAGCTACATCTACCCTCTAATCTTACGAAGAATAGTCTATATATAAGTCGGAAAGATTATTGGTTTATGGGTGCCGATGTGGTTAAAGTCATTTATGTGCTCGAGAAAAGTTTTTGGGGTGGTTCAAAGTGAAACAGAGGCAAACTAATCTAGTCCAAAGTGAAAAAATGGTTTAAAGGGTAGTCCAAAGTGGAACTTTGGTGATAAAAGGTGGCCCTAAATGCAATTTACTCAAATATATTTAATGCTCAATTTGATGAAACTAATTTTCTATGTAGATGTTGCTAAATTTTTCTATAAATTTGATTAAACTTAAATAAGTTTGGCTAGGTTAAAATTCAAAGCGACTTATAATATAAAATGGAGGGAATATTTTTTTCGTTACATCTTTTTGAATATAGAAAAAAAAAATTAAAAATGGTTTATAGGATCGAACTAATTAATGTGAAAATCATATATAAATTCTGAGAAAATTGCTCTATTAACACTCTAAAATGTGGTTTCCACATTTTGGCACTCCGAAAGTTAGCTTCGATAAAATGGCATTCAAAATATTGTCTCGCTTGACTTCCTGACATTCTAATAACCCTTTAATAAATCAATTTTCTTTCCCTTTTCATTATTTTTGGAAAAAAGTACAACTTTAAATTAGAGCGACGGTACGAATTGCCCCTCTAAACCACGAAATCAGACATTCTTCACCCTCAAATTTTTATATTGGACAAATTATCTCCTTGACTTGTTTTGGAGCGATTTTGGTACTATCATGTGACCTGAGTAGTACCCCAAGGTTTTTAAGTTCAAATCTCCATCGAAGCGAATTTCAGATTGGGTTGTTTGTGGGGCTAAGTTCCTAATTTAAATGACCGCATATATCCAGTTGGATGTAGAGACTGGGTAAAAAATACTCTTCTCTAAAAAAAATCATGTGACACACGTGGTAGTCTGGTTAGCATAAAAAGAATAAAAACGGTGAGACTCACATGTCAGATTTGATTTGTGGGTTTGAACATTTTTTTAAAAAAAACTTAAGAAGGTCAAACTGATGTGTGGATCAAATCGCTTTTCTTAATTCTTTTATGCTAACTAGACTATCACGTGTGTATCAACTAGACTGAAACTGCTCTAAAGCGAGTCTAAGGGTGAAGGATGTCTGGTTTTGTGGTTAAGAGGGTAATTTGGACTTCTTCGTTATTTTTCTGGTTCACAGCTGCTAGAAGCTGTTCGTTTGGTTTCAGTTATTTCTTTTTACCATTATTGTAGCGTTGCTGCCGTGCCATGTCCTGTTGCTCCTCTCTCTGGAGCCTCTTGGTGAAGTTGTTGGCCGCAGCGAACACGTCCCGGGGCCTCTCCCACCCGCCGCCGAACACGCCGTGCGCTTCCTTCTGCTGTGGCCGTGCCAGGAACTCCAGCACCGCTAGCTCCTCGCTCATCACCCAGTGGATGCAGTTCACTGGGCACGACTCCACAGCTACCTGCCCTTGCATGCACATCAATTCAATGGTGAATTAATCGGCGGATCGATCAGCCATGGAAAATAAATTATATATTAGATTAATTTATTTGGCATGTTTAGAAGGCACTTTTATGGCAGCAACTTTACAGGCAGAAGACACGTTACTGAAGTCACTAAAGAAACGAAAAACAATTTAGCGTAATATTTTTATACTCATATACTCAAGCCAAGACTGAATATAGAAATCCATGAAAAAACACCTAAATTAAATTAAAATTAAAAATTGGATAAGCCACAAAGTAAAACAAGCACGTCCATTGAGCTACAGATCTCCAATTAATAGTGCCTCAAACAGTTCCAGTGACAGTGTATGCTTCGTCAGAAACTCGAACAATCTATGGTACCTGTATCTTCTGCTCCTGGTCTCCAAACTGGACTTCGACGTGAGCGCTTCCAAGAACATCGTCCATCGCGAATGTCTCTCCGGCATGGTGGACGCACTCCCTACATCCTACATACGGTGCACGGTGCATCAATAATCTAGTTGTTTTTGTTCTTTTCATGAACCATCTATCTGTGGAAAAAAAAAGGGTCGTGTCTTGTGATCAGAAATGTTGATGCTACGTACCTATGCATTTGTTCTCGTCGACAAAGAGTGCATGGCTTCTCACAGGCCCATTCCAACAACTGTACCCGTTTCCAGTGAAACCTCTGCCAAAGCCTCTGCCACTAGCACCAGCGTTCCTGGGACTATTTCTCATCAACACCTTGTATGCCTCATTCAGCAGTAGGGTGTAGTCATGACCCTGAAAATTCAAGTGCCAACTTCACATTTAAACTCCACAAGAAAGAACAAAATAAGCTTGATATATCGGTAAAAGGTATAAAATTTCTATCCGAGCTTCCAAGAAACTAAAAACCGAACCCTGTAGCTAGCAACACCAAACCGAAGTAGATGCGGATGGACGACACACCTTGTAGCCAGCAATATCAGGATGGTGTCGTTTCTGAAGCTTCCTGTAAGCCTCCTTGATCTCCTAAGGCGTTGAATTAACCGTCACTCCCAGCACTTGGTAGTAGTCCTCCCTGGCTTTTCCCCTTGTAGTGCTACAGCACCTGATGATGCTCCTTGGTCTGTACTTGATTGGTCTAATCAGTTCATACTGAACTGATCCATTTCGGAGCTGCAAATGATAATAATGAGTGGAAGAACAGAGGCTGAAGAACCCCACCATTTCTGTCTTTCCTCTTGTGCCTTTCAGTATTTGGTTCCGGTCGACTGGGGATAGCTCTCTTTAGATATTTGCTTCAGATATCTCCATGTAGCTGTCCATTTCAGAGAACAGATATTTACAAGAACTTACTGATACTTTTCAACTTCTTGACTACAAAGGATAGGACCAAAAGCAAGCAGACCACTGATATTTACATTATTATTGCAGAAGCAAAATCCAGTTGATCAAAATGACCTTTAATGGCTTTCAGTAGCCTAGGAGGCTTATTCATGATCATTGACAGATTACACTTATTGGCGATAAAACAAGCCCTAGAAATTAGTGTACTGTGAGTATGCAAGCAATTTTTTTTTTTAAAAAAAGGAGCATAACGTGTTATACATGTCCCACGGCCCGTATATCTTACTCTACAACATTTCCTGATTGACTTGGCTATAAAATATACATATAGATTACATTTGTGGTCTTGTCTGTACTACTTATAGCTTCCCTTCCTTCACTGCACCCTCAACATCCTGTGCCCTGTGGTGACCCATAGAAATCCTCAATGGCATGACCAGCCCGTGCAATGCTCGAGAGGATTGATTTTTGGATCCCTGATCTGTAATGAGGGGGTCTGTGGTGTAGTCGAGTACGACTTCATCTTCCTCATCCATAGGGACACTGAAACAAGCAGTCAGCTTAGTTGTAATGCCAAATAAATTCTTGAGCAAACTACAAAAATTATGGCGGACTTTCTCTAACCTATCATATACTGCTGCTCCAGCATACCCTAATCTGAACGAAAGATGATTGATCTCTTTATGAAGAGACCAATTTGCTTGCTTGGGAAACCCAGTACCTATCAAATGGAATGCATTTAGCTCAGGTAGACCTTAACATAGGATAATTTCAAGTGGTAGCTTTTACCTTGGGAGAGTCAAGGTCGTTTTTCTTACATACGAAGCTCATGGCGCGACTAGGATAGGCTCCTACTGTCCTACAAGTGTTTCTCCAAGCCCTTTCACCACTTCAGCATATATCTCAGACGAATCTCCCGATGATGGGTTAGTAGTGTAAATGACAAAGGCATAGTCTGCGTTGACAATTTCTTGTACAAGTACAGTCATGGAAAGGTAGTCATGATCAAGCTTCACCTTGCGAGTGCTAAAATATGCTCTTTCATTCCATTTTAACGCCCAAACCTAAATACAATTAAGTTAGATATCTGATGACCACTTTTAAAAAGGGTTTCTTTAACATTCGTATTTTATGATTAATAAATCTCCCTACCTATAACAAATCCAGGTGCCATTTGTGGTGTCAAATGATCCCATGAGTATGTTATGAGAAAATGTACTGTATGCAAAGAAGCTGAAGTTATATGCAAAGAAGTCCAATTCCATTATTTAAACTGGTAAAACCTATGACTTAATAATGACCATGATGTTTCTAAAGAGCTAAAAGAAAAGGACTAAGAGAGATATAAGTCTGGATCTATCTCTGGTATGAATGATAGGGCAGCAGACCTTTTTAATTGCCATCCATGCTTGCTCCCAACGTTTTGGTCACCTTCATCTCCAGGCCAGGGCATTCCAGAGCCTAGCATCTTCTCCTTCAGCTCCTTGATCTGGTAAACAAATGAAATAAGCCTTGTTCTTCCAAACAGAAAATGTAAACAAAGTAAAGATTTAGGTTTTTGATTCGAATAAATGCAAACAGGAGTTTATGCAAATTAAAGATGAAGAATACTTAATCAGCTTTTATCATGGTCAGAATTGGATATCAGCGGAGGCGCAGTGATTGAAATTTCGGAAATCCCACCCCCCCCCCCCCCCGGGCAAGCAAATATTTTTCCTGAAATTTTCGGGTATTTCCTTTTTTTGTGACTTTGATCAAAGTTTATTCAAATTCATTTAAAATTTGTCAAATTTTTAAATAGTTTCGGTCCAAAAAAAAACCGAATTTCGGTTCTTTTGGCCCCCTCCGGCAAAAAACATAGTTTCGAAATTGCAATCCCTGCGGAGGCGTAGGAATGTGGAACACGCGGGAACAACGGCGCGTGATGAGGGCGATCAGTCGGATCGCGCAACGGCGGCGTGAATGGAGCGTGTCCGACGCGCTACAGTATGGTTTGGCAATAGGATTTCATCTCGAATTCGTTTAGTTGGATCCGGTTTTGTTGCATTAGTTATTATACCTTTTAATTAGCAATTCAGTTGGCATGTAAGCTTATATAAGCACGCATTCAATCAATAAAGATCAAGCCGAATTCAATCTATTCCTCTCATCTACTTTCTCTGGTTACCACGTCCTCTCACATCCCACACATATCCCATTCGATCTCTTCCTAGAGCTCGGGTGCGTTCGTATGCTGGAAGTGCCTCATCCAAAATAATCAGCTTGTCTTTGGAAGTGCACAAGGAAAAGCTAGACAAACGGCAGCAGTGTGGGAATAACTGCAGCAGCTAACAGAGTAGGAACGGAGGACCAGCGCTGTGATTGTGGCTGTTTCCTACCGTCTAGCTGTCGGTGAGCTGCCTGCGCGGCTGCGTCTGCTGCCCAGTGAATGTGAATTATTGCCGGGTAAAGAAGGAAGCTGGGGTAATGAAGGAAGTTAGTGAATTGATTTGCGGAGATTACAGGAACACATTCTGGTTTGCTACTTATAATCGAAAACACGATCGAGTATCGACGTAACAAAATGTAACCTCGTAACATCAAAGTTGAACTAAGAAAACAACAAATATGCGCAGACATAATTCTACCGCAAGTTATAAAATTCAAAATTTAACCGTGGCTTATAAACTGCAGCTCAAACAATAAAACCTAGTGTATTCAACCTAGCACAAAATTTGCCTTGTGCACAGTTAGGCCACGCTTTTTTCTTTTCATCTAATCGATCGGATTATTATTATTATTTAAAAATATATTTTTCTCCCTAAAAAAATTCTTTTAAAGAAACTTCCTTCAGCATTGTTTGGACAACTTGTCCTAAGCTACTTGTTAAGTTTATTTCCCAAGATTATTTTTAATTTGTCACTGGTAAAATAGATAATCCTCAACCCTACGGCGGCAGCTCTTTTTTTTAGAGACAACAATCCAGCAATTTAGCCAGAAGTCCCTGGGGGGAAAGAACAAACAGATTGGTGTCTCGCCACATATTTTTGCCAGTGATGACATAGAGGATCCCAGCAGGATGAGCGACACCCGTTTCCTTCTGTCGTTGCGTTCGCTTCTAGATAGCGACTTCTACGCTGGGCCGTTCTATAAAATGGCTCACTTTTACATGGACGGCCAGTTATTTTCCCACAAGAAAAAGGTAATAGAGGGATAATTCCAACGGCTCACAACATCACGCAAACATTTCAGGGCACGCCTAATGGGCAGGTGATCGCTCCCGTCCGCCCCCTCCCCTATACTCAGATACACTCCTCTCCCCCTTCCTCCTCCCCTACTTCTCTTCCTGCTACAGTACACCACAATTTTTTTTAAAAGAACAAAAAGTTAGAAAAAATTATGTATAGAAATACTTACATATAAAAAATTTGAATTCAAATTCAAATTTAAATCGGCTATGTAAAATTTTGACTTATAAACTTTGGAATTTGGATCTATAAACTTTAGGTGTATAAACTTTAGATGTATAGAAATACTATATATAGAAAATATTTGTATTCAAATTCAAATTTGAATCAGATATAATTCAAATTCAAATTTGTAAAGGGTATATAAATTTTTAACTTATAAACTTTGGGTCTATAAACTTTAGGTGTATAAACTTTTGACTTATAAACTTTAGGTCTATAAACTTTAGATGTATAGAAATACTATATATAAAAAATATTTAAATTCAAATTCAAATTTGAATCGGATATATAAACTTTTGACTTATAAACTTTTGGTCTCTAAACTTTAGATGTGTAAACTTTATATGTGTAAACTTGAGATGTATAAACTTCAAGTGCATAAATTTACTAAAATAGAAAAGTAATACGGTGCTAAAAAAGAAACCAGGTGGAGGGAGGGGGGAGGTGGATCGATCGCTACCCCATCGCCCTGACGATCGATCGCCAATTAGAGGTTTCGAACATTTCGTAACCTGTACAACCAAATTCCAGATTTGCAGGGTGCGACGTGCCTGCCACCCTACACTACAGCAGCCATGAACAGAGCCGTGAGGTGAGCATCGTCGTCCAGAAATCCTCACGAAACGATTCTGGTGGCAATTGAAATTCAAAAAATATCCCGGGTTCAGTCCAAAAGTTCTTGTCCCATGCATCTTCTTCAGTTAGGAGGTCTTGTTTAGGTTTTCTTTCCTCTATCTTCTGTGCTAACAGAAATTAAGGTCTTGCGGAGCTCACTCAGCTGAACCCACTAAAAAAGTAACGAGATCATATACTTTGGGGTTTTACCATGCACCCCAAATACCTTCTGCGTCTGGCACGGTGATATATACACAGGTAAAAATCTGTGTTGGCTACAGCAGAAGGGGGCTAAGGTCTTGTAAGACATCCAGCGTCAGAACCTTGATACCGTGGGAAGCTGGAGTGGTTGCAACGCTGCAATGCGTATAGGCCATCGTAGAATTTCACCTCGTCGGTTAGCTTCTTGTACATCTCATGCCACTCAAGGAGCTCGTTTCGTAAGCGGTCTGCCTGTTTTAGTGACAGGTGCGCACATCAGCCGTCTGAACATAAGGGCGCAATTCATATGCGATTTAATCGATCAGTAGGGCGTAAATCTCTTGCATTCATAGTGCCTGAACTAAGTAGGGCGTAAAATTTACATACTACAGGCTACAAACTTCCAAGCATGAAAAGAAGTAGGTGATACATACCTTACATAAGAGTTGCTGCTCTGATGCCTCAAGTTTAGAGCACCTACAAAAAAAAGTAGGTAAAACAATTATTTTGATAACAAACACTACACAAAAAATTGAAATAATAATGAAATACTTTTGCTTCTAAATCAGAATAATGCAGGAGTGGTGCATGACTTGTGTTTGTGTTCTTATATCTGTTACTGCTTAGTGTGCAACAAAATGAGCTGAAGATAACACAATTCGATTGCTTTATCAATTCAAAGTACTGTACACCTTATTTAGACATAATGTAGGTGTGAATTGTTTCTTGCTCAAAAATAGCATATGCAACAGAGAGAAATGAAAGTGCAAAATACTTATTATGGAACAAGATAAGTTTTCTGTACTCACTCATCCTTTAGCACCTTCTTCTGACAGATTAAATGTCTGATCCTTTCATCTTGCATCTAGAATTATGCGATCAACGAATATGTTCTTAAAAATATTACTGATCAAATTAACAAAAATAATGAACACAATTCAAACCTGAACAGCATTGACGTCTGGAGGTTGATTAGCGTAATCATTGATGTGCTGCCTTTTTTGAGCCCTCCAATGAATCACTGAGCATGAATTTCTTCTTTTGGATGACTCTGTATCCAATACACTATTCATAAATTTACAATGGTTTATCCTTTGAGGCACCAACATGCAAAGGATCAGTAGTTACCTCCATTGGAAGACATGTCAAACAATACAGATTCTCTGGCTCTTGAATTGTCATCATAAGCCACTGTGGAAGCTTGAGCTGCTAAACTATCATCACGAGCAACAGTGGATGCATAATGAGCTGGAGGAAGTGCTTTTGTGACTCGAGCATATCCAACTAAATGAGCATGGTGCTTCCTGCCATATACATAGATAATTGATGTGTCATGAGAGGATGGACATGATAACAGATGAAGAACTATTGTGTCTGACTGGATGGCCCATGTAATTTGGAAGTACGTGTACACAATGAATGGCTGGGATCGCAGCAGTGAGCACTTTTGGCCCGCAAGTGAACTCACCAATACTCCAGTGTCATTTCTTTCAACCGTGTCTCAAGTCTATGGAAAAGTCCCGTCTTCTCAAAATCTTGTTTATCATGAGTAGGTCTTATGAAGTTTGCCTCCAAAACCCCTAGCATACAGTATTTTGTTCAGAACAGAAATCATGCCACTAAAAGAAATATTACCAGGAAACCAAGTCAAAACTGCATTAGAAACACTTACCAGCAATGCCTTTGCTGTGACTTTTATCAGGGTGAGCACACCAAAAGGGCTGAACAAAGAGAAGACGGAATGCCATCATAATGGAGCTCAAAATTGTAAATTATGAATTCAGAGGCCAAGAGTGTTCTCAGTACGGTTGTATCATCTTGATGTAATTGACTGAGTTCAATAAGACTTCCATTATCCAAAAAAAAAAAGGAGAAAAAAACAAAAGCACTTGAAACCAAAAAGAAATCACCAAAGCCCTTATCCGTATTTACTAAAAAAACAGAATAACTAATTGGAAATACAGATCAGTGAAGATCCATTTGTAATTTTCCTGATTCTAATTCTCCCCTCTTAACAAGTTCTAAATTAACCCCTATTACTGATTTGGAGTTTACAGCTCAGCCACTGCATTACCATACAAATTTTCTTGTTTGTGAAATAACTTATGGAAACAAATTGCATACAGCAATATCAATGAATTTTACCAGTATAAGGCGGTTCTTGTGGTAGACATTAAATCCATGTATATCCAGTTTTGGAGCACCTCTTAAGTAGCCAATTGTAGTAATAACGTCAACCTGAATAAATGAAATGAAAATGTATTAGGTAAAAGGGAATCATGTTGCAATATAGAGTTAGTTGTCTCTGCAAAATTATCACTGTTATTAGGTGAAATGTAAATGTAAATAATATCTTAGTAGTAGTAGATCTGCATCTGGAATCAGGTTTTAAACAAAGTTGGTTAGAACAAACCTCTATGTTTATTCCAACTTGTGGTCGATATTTGATGCATTCACAGTATATGAGATCATTGACAATGTGATGTGGCTCAACAACTTGTCCACACAGGATAACTTTGAAGTGTTTTGGTAGCTGAAGATATAGTATAGATGCATAAACCTGGAAATGTTGAGCTAGTAAGCCATTGCAAACATACCACAGGTCTACATGTATGTTGTAAAACCATATTTTCTGCTTGAAACTTACACGAAGTGAATATCGAAAGCGATTTGCGACATGCATATGATTTAGCCTTCCTACTGTCTTCTTTCCATCTGGCATGGCAGGTGCTCCTGAGATCATAATATCCTGCACAACCATGCAGCAGAGTTCTTTAGCGAAAATTCTGTGCATATCTCAGATAAAGATATAAAATAGAACATTAGAGATTGCAAAAGGGCACTAGTCAATTCCCATCTTGAATGAAACAAGATCCAGGGCTCCTAGTGGCCACTGTAGTCCATAAGCATACAGTTACAGACATCCAACGATTCTAAATTTAATAACCCACTTTGTTTGGAAGAGGGAAGTCCTCCGCAGTGCATCAGGGCTCTGATAACAATCCGGCCCAGGTGGGGTTGGCCGAGGCCCAATAACTTAAGGTTGCCCGGACCCTAACAGTTCATAGGCACACCCACTCGGGGTAAGGCCCAATCTCCCTAAAAGACTAGTCCAATAGGGGAAGGGTGGCTCTCCCTTTTAAGGTGGCTTCCTCCTCCCAAGCTAAGCAAGGTGAGATTATTCAGAGGCTCACACGGTTGCCGCCCGACTTTAGCGTCTCTGCCAGCGGGTAATAGTGGAGGATGTCCTCATCATTCCCACCCCTTTAAACAAGGGCCCAGCTCTGATACCAAATGATAATAATCCGGCCCAGGTGGGGTTGGCCGAGGCCCAATAACTTAAGGTTGCCCGGACCCCAACAGTTCATAGGCACACCCATTTGGGGAAAGGCCCAATCTCCCTAAAAGACTAGTCCAATAGGGGAAGGGTGGCTCTCCCTTTTAAGGTGGCTTCCTCCTCCCAAGCTAAGCAAGATGGGATTATTCAGAGGCTCACACGGTCGCCGCCCGACTTTAGCGTCTCTGCTAGCGAGTAATAGTGGAGGATGTCCTCATCAGGCTCCAAAGGTGGTACAAGTAAAAGATAAAAAATGGACATGTACATCTAGATCATAATATTTCTATATCTTCCCTCAATGGAAAGTAAATGATTTCAGTACATAAGATGATATCAGTTACTCAACGCGTGCAAACATAACTGTATACTACTGCCAAAAAATATATAAACAAATGTAAGCAAATAAGTAAATTTTTTTAGCATAAGTAATCTAACCATCTCAGGAAGAATGCTTTTTGGTGCTTTTGAGGGTGAGGAGGTGAGAGCATGATTGGCATCCCTTACCACCCACTCTGGATAATATAGTAGACAGTGACATATGAGTGCTATCTCTCCAAAAGACCCCTCTTACATATTTTTATCCTATCCCTTAGCACCATGTTAGGTGATATATGTTCTAAAAATTTGGAAATTCTATATTTTAAATGAATAATATATAAAATGATATGGATAGATTTTCCTTGCTAAAAACAAAAAAATATTGCTTAGGACCAGGTGCCAAGATTAGCAAGAGATGCCAACCATTTTAGCTAAAGAACCAACTTACACACCCCTCAGCACCTATAATAACAACATTATCTCTCCTCTAGCATCTTTCTAGAGCCTATGTACATTCTCTGATGCACAGATTCATTCCATTCTCCCAACTAAACAAGTGGTTAGGTTTAAAATTAGAATTAGATGTTGTATTCACTGATTCACCAGTTCACTCAAACCAAACAGCTTGAAAGTCAAGTTTTATAATACTTCACAGAGTATTGCACAAACTAAATACAATGAACATTTACATTTCTGGGATAAGGAAAAAGTAAATAGTAAGTCAAGTTCCATTTACATTTACATTTACCTCTTCATCAGATGCAAAGTCAAGTTCCATTTCCCATGCATCGTTGAACCACAAGTTGAACACAATTAGTTTGGTACCATGGCATCCCATGTCTCCAAACTGAAAGAAAATGTATGAGTATGTGAAAATCTTGAACAGCCTGCTGTCTAAATATGAAAAAAGATATATACCATGAGCAATTGCACATCGAGACAAAGTCTAGATATTCGCCAATAACAATAACAATAACAATAAATCTTTGTGTTACACCTACCAGTCAGGAACATATATTCTTTTTGACATTAAAATGGCCCCAATCATGTTACTTTGACCACTGATTTACATTGTAATATACTTTTAGAATTTCATAAAATTGTAATATTATTAAAGTATTTTTCTGGCAAATTTATGCATATGGATTTTATGTATCCAGTCATAATAAAGAATATTGATGCTCAAAGTTTAGAAAATTTAACTTTACATATGTTCAAAACATGTTTCCACACGTAGGGGGAGTATAAAGTAGTTATGCTATCATTGAAGAACTAACTATTACTTGTATTTGGTGTATCTGCATATTTGATTCTTAGGATACCGTGACCCAATAAAATCATTTGCAACATATATTTACAAAATGTATTATGGTAGATATAAAGAAACAAAGATAAATAGAGAAACTTACTTGATTCAATAAATCATCTTCTGTAGTAAATGGAGACCACTTCAAAAGAGTGGACAAATTGGAAGAAAAATGTTTCTCACCACGGTCCATTATCTTCTTGAGAGTATGAGATGATTCATCAAATTCATAATCAACCTACAAAGAAAATAACAGAAAGTTTCTCTAGTTGATTATAAAATTAGTGTCATGTACAGACCAAAATTGAAGAGCCATATGCACGTAACTAGTTTGCTGAAAACTTTTACTACTAGCTAACTTCTGCATTGAAACAAAGTTAAGTTGATATAGGTTATGTAGCTAACAAGTTAATGGACTGACCACTGGTACTAATATGTCATTGCAGCCAGTTTTTGTAAGGAATGTATAAGAGAGTAGACCAATACTCCGTGTCAATCTCCTGTCAAAACATTAACATAAACAGAGTTAGCTCAATAAATCAGAGAGAACTGAAAGCAACATTTAATATAATTAATATTTTGCTTCAATGATTAACATCATGTGGTGATTTTCAGGGTCAGTAAGAACCAAAGAGGTTGAGGAATTGACGCTAAATATGTTGATGAAACAGTATTACTCTGCATTGACTTTTCTTATCTGAATATAAATATTATAAGAAGATAATGTAATGTTAAATTAGGAAGAACCTATTATCTTGTGTGCAGCTGAATACAATAACATCTGCTCCAAGTCTCATTGTGCTGGTTTTGAACCCATTTCCATCTAGTAGTGGTGAACTTGCAAATCAGGTTCTGAAGTATTAAGCAATAGACAGGGGCCAAAGGCACTGTTCAGAACTCTTACATTGTCCAATGGATGAATTCCCACTTTTTTTGGAGAACCCAAAGCTCATGCAATGTCGAAGAGACTCTGGACTCATACCACCTCCATCATCTTGAAATAGAATTTAAGAATATCAGTTATAATAAACAATACACACAATATTTCTACTTAGGAAAAAACTTCATGCAGAAAATTCCTTCAGAGAAAAACATATTACATCAGCAACACAATTAGATAGTACAAATTTGAATGATACCTTGTATTACCAATGAATACTCATCAATGAGAGAACATTTTATCTTATCTATCTTCACAAAGGTTGCTCCATTGTTCACCTTTTCCATGTTAAACATGTAAAACAACAGAATTGAAACACAAATAATGTTGACAGAGTTTAGCATTGATATATTTAAATCAAAACCTCATCAACAGCATTGTCGAGAAGTTCTGCAATAGCTGTAGAAACAAAATTTAATCAATAAATCACCCTTGAGTACATGTCTGAATAGTTAAGAGCACATATACAAAAGCAGAAGAAAAGTGCAAAGCTTTTACTGATGCCACTATGACGCACCACCAAATGCCCACTTGTGTGAAGTAGCATTCGAATGAAGAAACTTGGGGTGAATCCTTAAGTGGTTCTGATCACCTGAAAAATTGCAAATTTAATCGTGAGAATAACCTATAATAAAGAAAAAGGTGCAAACTAATAGGAATGGGATTAAAGTTCAAAACCACCAATCCAGATGAGTGAACTAGCCAATAATCCTAATACAACATAAGAGCAAGATTTTCCTCTGTATGCTATGTTAAATACCATACAGAAAGAGGGCAGGTAACATGGTTTAAAAGGATATTTTGGTATTAGGGGAGGAATAGACATAGTCTGGAGAAAAAAGATTACAAACATAAGACTTATTTTGCTGTTTCTTACTGAATCCTAGATGCAACCTAATTTAACAATTGAAAACTTATCACTATTATATGGAATATCTAGGAGAAAAGGTAGTTTCATAAATATCACATGTTGTATTATCATAATTGCAGATAACGCTAGGTTTTTCTAGTTGGTAGCATGTCGCTCCAGATCTGGAGGTCATAAGCTTTTAAAAATATCATGTTCAGTGGCTAGTGATACTAGCTTTATATGGTTTGCTTGATTGAAGTAAAACTTCGGGCTACATGTCTCTAGCCGAAATACTTCAACAAAACATGTGATTTTGGGAAATACTGACATTTAGTTATTTACTCCTAGATAGACCGAATTAACAAAGAAATAGTTCAAATAAATAGTATATTAGTACGTCTGCCATAGTGCCATAGCATCCGCACAGCAACATTTTCGGCAGTGCCAGGTAGAAAGCATTTCTGATGAATATACAAAATATAGCAAATGTTTTAGTCTACCTAGTGGGTTTTCCTGTGAAATAGATGATGAAAGAAGGTTTTTTAGATTTGTTTTAACTTCAGATGAACACAATATCTCTTATTATATCTCCTATATATAAGTTGCAACAGCCCTTCTATAAAATTCATTTTCGAGTAGAGTTATATGAAAGAGTCAATTGTTCGTTTGCAGTTTTTGCCCTGCCAATGATGAGGTCTGGTCAAGTGGAGTAGACAGTGGAAAACTGGAAATAAAATGCCACCGGCACTGAGGGTTCTAAATGAGGTGACATTTATTGCTGTTGGTAGCACGATAAGATATAGACTGCTGGGCCTGAAAAGGAAGGTAAAGAGCATACTGTTGATGGTGGGTTGAGCAGCAACACTGTATTCCCCAGCTTTCCAGAACTGCCGGGGGAATGGCAATGCAATAGACATGGGACGTGAACATAGAAAAGCAGCTGCCTCCCTACTCCATTGCCCAGTCATTGATGAGGATGCAGTAGCAATTTGTTCTGTCATTGATGAGTATGTGATAGCACCTTGCTCTGACATTGATGAGCATGTGGAAGCTTGACCAGCATTTCCAAACTGCATAGCATCTCTTGAGTGATCACCTTCTGCAACAAATTCCTGAGTTCCAGACTGCATTGTCTCTTCTGCGTCAGCAACTGCTGAAGCAAAGTCCTGATTTCCAGACATCATAACCTCTTCCGTGCAATCACCTGCCACAACAATCCCCTGATCTGCAGATTGCATGGCCTCTCCCTTGCCATCATTTGCTGCAGACAGCTCCTTATTTCCAGATTGCATAGCCTCTTCTGCATCATCAACTACTGCAATGAATCCCTGTTTACACAATGTTACTATGAGGTGAGCTGTTTCACCTTGACCATGAGCTGCAATAAAATTTGGACTGTGTAATGTTGTACACAGAACAGCATCATCTTTGCCAGGAATATTTTGATCTTCCACACCATCTCCTTCAGTGGTCAAGTCAACTAATTCTACATGCATGTCAGCTGCATGAACTTGTCCATGAGGACCAGGTTCTTCTACAATAATCTCCTCATCATCGCACAGGTCAACATAGTCTATTATTGTCATGGTTTAACCTGAAACAATAAAATGTTGTAACCAAGTGCACAATATGTCATCAATGTGTCAAATAGTTAATAAAACAAATAGGAGATTACTAGTTGGGTGTCCGTGCGTCGCAACGGGAACCATATAACTTTTTAAGAAATTTTGCGACTAACAACTGACAAACACTCAAATTCTATAATTTGGCAGAATTTGCCTCTAGTTGAGCAGGTCTCCGGCAGACATACAATCTCAAGGCAATAAGTATACATGTTGTAAATTAAAATTAAAATTACTAGGTCTAACAAAATTATCACCCTTTTGTATCCTGAGGTTTATTCACATTTGGAGTTCTTTAGACAGTAAAATTGACGAACTCGACAAAGTAAGAAAACCCCAGGCATCTGAAACTAAAACTAAATTATATACAATTATTAAGAAAGGAGGAATGTGATCACAAAACAAAACACAGAACAAGGAGGAATGTGATCAGTTTACCTAGAGCAGCAGGCTAAGTTGTCAAGCCGGCGTCCGTCGTCGGAGCACCTGTCAAGCCTGCGTTGGGCGGACTGCGGACGCCGTCGTCGGAGCAGGGGCGGCATCGGGCGGCATGGGCTGCCAATTAGAATTTAAAATTGTCATTGAAATGAAATGCGATGATGAGAATAATAGTATATGTACATTAACTGAAGATAATGCTGTACACTGAAGATGTGCAAAATTCTTGTCCTGGTAAACAAGATCATGTAATTGATTATTGTCTTGCTGAATGCAGATGAGTGTATCATTCTGTTGAATCATCTGCATCTGCAGCAGAAACTGCCTATTACCAGTGCACTGATACTAGTATGGTCGGTGAGGTCCCCATTTCTAACCTGTCAACTATTATGTACAGAACTTTTTTTACCAAGTTTGCTTCTTCTGAAGGACACAACTCATACTAACTAAACTGATTATATTCCATTTTGCATTACTAGTAGATCATGAATAAATACATCATTACCCCACTTTTACATTTAAGAAGACAAACCAACTCCATTTGGGGAATGTGTTGAGTGCCCATTGGCTGACAGTATGGAAATTTTTTTGATAGGGACAACCAACCAAACCCCAAACCTTGCAAGAAAAAAAAGTTTATGATGCTAACAACTGACAGCAACTAAGGTGTCACCCTGCTTTGTTCAAGGTCCTAATCTGATTTCTTTTCTGCAATCAACGCACACAACCAACATGTACCTGGATGAGAGGTGCCGGCGTCGGGCTCCGGGCTGGGAGGAGCAGGTCGGCGCCGGTCGGGGAGGAACAGAGCGGCGTCGGCGGCGCCGGCGTCGGGCGGGGAGTAGCAGGTTCGGCGCCGGCCAGGGACAAGCAGAGGGGAGCGGCGCCGGCGTCGGGCGGAGTCGGCGTCGGACGGGGAGGAGAAGGGGCGGCGTCGGGCGGGGAGGACGGCGCCGGCGTCGTGCGGGGAGGGCGGCCGGCCGGCGCACAAACCCTAGATGCCGCTCCACCCCCAGCGAACGCGAGAGGAGACGGGAAAACGCGAGAGGAGAGGGGGAAAGATCGAACCGTTTTTTTTAGTGGTGGGTAATATTTTCTACCAAAAACAGGTGAAAGCAGGGTAAGGCGAAATGGCTAATCAGCGATCGATCGCGTGCCGGAGTATCATGCGATCAGTTCAAATTGACTTAGGCTCTGTTTGTTTCAGCTTGGGATTATTATAATCCAGATTATTGATTATTGAGAGTAAGCCGAAAGAAACAGACAATTTATTGAAGGAGCTTATTATAATCTAGAGCCCAGCTTATTATAATCTGATAAGCTCATTTAGGCCCTGTTTGTTTCAGCTTATGATTATTATAATCTAGATTATTAAGCCAGATTACTATAAGCTAGATTATAATAAGCTGGCATAGAATAAGCTGTGAGTTGTTTGTTTGTCTGAATTATTGAAGGCATGGATTATTGGGTTTGAAAGGCTAAAGTCTATAATGCCCTCAGCTATCTGTTCGGTTGATGTTCGGTTGATGGTATATGTGGGTAATTTTTCTTAAGTATGTAGGGGTAGTGGGTTTTTAGCCACTCGATAATCTGAAAAAAGCTCCTCTAGAGCAGCTTATCAGATTATAATAATCTGGCTTATAGATTATAATAATCTGCTATAATAATCTACTTATTTGTTTCAGCTTACTCCTAATAAGTTAGATT
Organism: Oryza sativa Japonica Group; assembly: GCF_034140825.1. Lineage (NCBI taxonomy): Eukaryota > Viridiplantae > Streptophyta > Magnoliopsida > Poales > Poaceae > Oryza > Oryza sativa. The sequence continues at coordinate 16,781,270 of NC_089040.1, forward strand.
ATAATAATCCTAAGCTGAATCAAACAGGGCCTTAGGTGAGCTTTTTCCAGATTATTGGGTGAAAAATTACCCACCATGCCACCCCACTCGCTCTTTAGACTTGCAAACCCAATAATCTAGGCTCTAATAATCTAGGAAAGAAACAACTAACCGCTTATTCTACTACAGATTATAACAATCTAGCTTATAGTAATCTGACTCAATAATCTAGATTATAATAATCACAAGCTGAAAGAAACAGGGCCTTAGTTGCTTTATTGCTCAAGATTTCTACACAGCTGATGTTAGCGCCTGTTTAGACTTTTATCTATGTATGTAAATACTATATATGAAAAATATTTGAATTCGAATTCAAATTTGAATCAGGTATATAAACTTTTGACTTATAAACTTTGGGTCTATAAACTTTAGGTGTATAAACTTTAGATGTATAGAAATACTACATATAAAAATATTTGAATTCAAATTCAAATTTGAATCGGATATATAAACTTTGTGTCTCTAAACTTTAGGTGTATAAACTTTAGATGTGTAAACTTGAGATGTATAAACTTTAGGTGTATAAATTTACTAAAATAGGAATATAAACTTTAGATGTATAGAAATACTACATATAAAAAAATATTTGAATTCAAATTCAATTTGAATCGGATATATAAACTTTGTGTCTCTAAACTTTAGGTGTATAAACTTTAGATGTGTAAACTTGAGATGTATAAACTTTAGTTACATAAATTTACTAAAATAGAAAAGTAATACAGTGCCAAAAAAGAGAATCACGTGGAGGAGGGGGTGATCGCACGGTAGGATTTTCTCAACATCACGCAAAAAAAATCGAATAGGACAGTGCTATGAAAAAGAAAAACGCGTGTGAAGTGATATGGATGTGATCGTGGGTCACAAGGTCTCGCGATCAATCGCGAACTAGGCCTCCCCGGGGGTAGGGGTGCTTTTGATTTGTATTGCACCAAAAACTGGCTTTGGGCAAAAGCAGATGTGGCTTTTGGGTCTTTTGGTTGGCTTTTGGCTTTTGTAAAAGCAAAAGCAGGTTGAAAAGCCCAACCAAACACACCCTTAGTGTCAGATGCAATGCAAAGGGCAAAGTTGAGATTTTTTTTTTGAAAAAAAAGTAAAACTGCAAGAGCACTTTATGTGTCGCCTTGCTTTATATGGCTTCTTCTGAACTTTGGTCACCTAAATTGCACCGCATATGTACTTTTCTACACAATTAGGTTGCACAAAAGCTTTCAGAGCTAAAAGAACAGAAACTACACAAGTACTCACAATTAGAGTTCAGTTGTTCAGTAATCTATCTCCAAGAGTCAGTATCACTGCACTTCACAGTGGTGTTGCAGTCCAAACCTTTTGCAATGATGAGAAATTTGATCAGTTGCATACATTATGATATAGTTATTGTACTTAAAGTCAACCATTCACCTCAAATTTCATGCACTTTCACAGCTATTACGTGGCAACTTGACAGTCCTTCCGAGAGAGAAGCTCACAACCTGCAATCTATAATAAGCATAAGAAAATGGGATATCAATTTGGCATTTCAAAGTTCACACTTATAGTATATACTCCCTCCATCCATCTTTGATCAAAATATAACTTTGTGACCAGTTGTATTGCCTGCGATTTCTGAAGGGTGCAACAGAGCACTATATCACCCTCAATGGAATTATTGGAGCAGAGAATCCAATCTGCCAAAAAGAAGAGAACAGAGACAAATTACTCCTACTTCACAGTGAAGTGAAAATTCTTGCATGATTAATAAGAAAATCACACAATGGAAGTTAAATTAAAGGAATATTGGCAGTCCAGTATTTGTAAGCCCTTTCTGCAGTAGTCATACTCATCATACATCATGGGCAGGAGAACAAGACTGAATCCCCAAGCCAACACAATACACGTGAACCCTTGGCAGATGAAGAACCCGCTAAAAGTGGAAATTCTACCTCGTCGATGCAGCCATATCCAGGGGGAGCTAGGAGCCACAGGTCGTCGTTGCGTTGTAGCTCCCGAATCCTGCGGTGGCGGCGTCGAGAAACGACGGGGTGAGGAGGCGACGCAACGGGGGAGTGGGCTGATGGGGAGGAGGAGCACATGGCGGCTACAGGCACGGTGACGGTGGCGATCTCGAGGAGTAGTAGTCGCCGACGGGGATGGGTGGGTGGAGGAGGCAGGTGGGCAGTGCGCGTGGCAGGTGGGCGAAGGAGTAGGCGTCGGCGGCGGGGAGGAGGAGTAGGAGTCGGCCCGTCGGGGGGATCTGGAGCGGAATCGACGGCGGCAGCATCGGCCACCGGCGGCGGTTGCGGGTGGGCAGCCGCGAGCCACAGCGTCGCTGGCTGAGGCGAGTGGGCGGGGGGGGGGAGAGTGGGTGGAGGAGTCGGCACGGCGGTGGTGAGTTGGCGAAGAAACCGGACGATATGCCACTTGTTGACGGTCGTTATCGATCAGTTTCGACCGTCAATATCACCAAAATAGAGGAGAACTAGTGATGCTTGCAATGCATATATCTGTTAGAATAATAATATTTCACTAGTATTAGGTATACTAACCTTTTGCAGAGAATGACAATAAAGTGGAGGAGAATCTACATCAACTCAGACGATGTCGAGAGATAGACTTATGCATGAATGGGCCAAGAACTCAGAATTGATACGACACACTGGACCAAAATTCACAAGTCTACGGATGAGAATAACAAAGGAGGCCACCTGCCGAATGTGGGCCAGGTTGGGCCGGCCCCTGGTTCAGCCGAACCTCCCCTGGTACCGTTGGATCCATGTTTTGGCTGGACGGCGTGGATCACTCCCCAATGACGGTTGGAGGGCAATTCCGAACATTCCAACTGCCACAACCGTCATTGGCAGCTTATTTAAGGAGCTCCTCTCCTCACTTCACTCACACACCTCAAGCAATAGCTCTCTCATTTCTCTCAAATTTAGTTTAGTAGTATCTAGCTGGTGGAATAGAATTAGAATAGAAATCAGGAGTCCGGAAGCCTTCGGAAGAGTTCGGGTATGGCTCTAGTAGCTTTTCTCTTCTCTTTTGTAAGCTTTGTACTTTTATTAGAATACTCTTCTAAATACATTTATGGTATTGAAATACTTTCCGAGTATATGAGTACCTACTTTACATTATATTATTGTTATACTGAATATACGGCTAGCTTATCTGGGAGATGCTTTGGTGCGGGTATAGTGTTTGCTTATGCAATTACTCTATGTCATGATGATGATATTTGAGTAGTATATGCTAGTTTAGGTGTGGTGTCTAAATTACAGGATATCATTATTTGGGGTTATATATTGCGGATGAGAGGTGGGCCGCTAATGGTGACAGCTCAGTACGGGTATTCCTCCGCGCCTATATATAATCCTAAGTTAATTTACTGGGGAGGGTATTCCTCCGTATTTAGCCCCGGTTGTATGGTCTTGACGGGCTGTCGTAAGGAACTCGACAGTCAGGGGTGGCTTCTCGAAGTACCAGGAGGGCATCGGATAGAGGGTATTAGCTAGTATACCAGTTAACTAGAATGTATGTATACTATATATATTAGAAGTATAGGAATAGATTTCCTTTCTCTTTTCTTTCCACCTAGCTTAGATCATTTATTATGAGAATGAGTAGTAATGCTTGTGTGTCACTCTACCCTTGGATTATCTTAACCCCTGCTTAGAATATGATTATCACAAGTAATATATCAATTATTAGTTAAGTTCTCTCTATATAATCTTCCCACGGGATAAAATAAATACGATACCCTTGGAATACTCTCGGATGAAATGCTACAATGGTATATCCATGCGCTTGCGGATGAACTCTATAACCATAATATCCCAGAAGTATTTCTACGTCATTGCTGGGAATTATATTTCTAGTAATGTCGTTAAGAAATACCAACAAGCATTTATGGCGCTGTTGCCGGGGAAGATTCATAATAGAGATTACTTGAACTAATACTTTATATTTACCTCTGTATAATCATTTCCTTTGCAGGCTAACCTTGGTTGTTTTCACTTTTTGTTGTGAAAATAGGGTAGTGCATGACTGGTTTCAACTTGCCGGAAAACTTCAAAGAAAATCTAGAAGCTTTCTTCCGGAGCGTCAGGCCTTGAGTCGTTGCTCCACAGAAAACTTTACCGACAGAGAAACCAGCCGTACCAGCGCTACCGACCTTCAAGACTATGGCCAGCAAGACTCTTCGCGAGTTCGCTGCTCCCTCTGCTGACAATGTGGCCATTGGGCCGCAGGTCAACATATGAGACGTGGATTTCGACTTGAAGTCCAGCCTTATCATGATGGCGCAGACTAGCCCGTTCTGTGGCAAGCCTAATGAGGATGCCAATGCTCATCTGCAACAGTTCCTGGAGATTTGTAGCATGTACACCATCAAGGGCGTCACTCCCGATGCCGTCAGGCTGCGACTGTTCCCGTTCTCCCTTCTCGGGAGAGCGAAGCAGTGGTTCTATGCCAACCGTGCTGCTGTCAACACCTGAGATAAATGCTCAACGGCATTCCTCTCGAAGTTCTTCCTGATGGGCAAAATCAACGCCCTTCGTGGACGGATTTCCAGTTTCCAGCAGACAAGGGACGAGTCTATTCCGGAAGCATGGGAACGACTGCAGGAGTACTTGGCCGCCTGTCCTCATCATGGGATGGACGATTGGCTGATCCTGCAGAATTGTTACAATGGACTCACCCCGATGTCCCGCAATCACCTGGACACGACAGCTGGTCTAAAACGGTTCAAGGAGCCGTTGAATTAATAGAGAAGATGGTTTCCAATATGGGTTGGAGCGAGGAACGACTCCAGACCCGTCAGCGAGGCATGCATACCGTCAAGGAGACGGAGTTACTTGCTGCCAAGTTGGACCTCCTCATGAAACGCTTGGACGACCACGAGAAAAGACCACAAGGCACCGTCAAGGCCTTGGAGGTCTGCGGCGGCACGGGTCATTCTGGGAATGATTGCCCGGAAACCCGTGAGGAGGCGATGTACATGGGCAACAACAACAATGGGTACCGTCCACAAGGAGGTCAGGGGTGGAACTAACCACGCCCATATTATCAAGGAGGTAACAATAACGGTAACTTCTCTAACCAGCCCTCCTTGAAGGATCTTGTTTTTGCGCAAGCTAACACCACCGATGCGCTAAGCAAAAAGCTTGCTGCTAACGATAAGATCCTAGAGAACATAGATGTCAAATTAGATGGCTTTGCTTCCGTATTTCAAAACCAGCTGAGCTTCAATAAAATGATAGAAACCCAGTTAGCTCAGTTGGCATCTTTAGTCCTTGCAAATGAAACTGGGAGGACTCTGGGGCAACCCGACTCCTCCATTGAAAATGTTAAGGCGATCACGATGAGGGGAGGTAAGTCCACTCGTGATCCGCCATATCCTAACCCTGCAGGAACTAATGGGATATCAAAAGAAGCGCCATCTATGGACCCGGCGGACAAAGAGGTTCAGCCAGAAAAGATAGTGCCGCAGGAGTACTGCGACACACGGTTGCTGCCGTTCCCCCAACATATGAGGAAACCGTCAGTGGACGAGCATTTCGCTCGCTTTGTTGAAGTGATCCAAAAGATCCACATCAACGTGCCATTGTTGGATGCTATGCAAGTGCCGACATACGCCCGTTATCTCAAGGACATACTCAACAACAAGAGACCGCTCCCAACAATGGAGGTGGTTTAGCTGACGGAACACTACAGCAACCTGATACTCCACAAGCTCCCGGAAAAGAAGAAAGATCCGGGGTGTGCCACGATCACCTGCTCGATCGGGGCACAACAATTCGACCAGGCCTTATGCGACCTTGGAGCCAGTGTCAGCGTCATGCCAAAGGACGTCTTTGACAAACTCAACCTCACGGTGTTGGCACCAACACCAATGCACCTCCAGCTGGCTGACTCATCAGTCCGTTACTCGGCAGGGATAGCGGAGGATGTGCTAGTCAAGATATGGGATTTCTTCATCTCGGTTGATTTCGTGGTGCTGGACATGGACACGGGGAAGGAGACGCCGCTCATCCTGGGGCGTCCGTTTCTTAGCACCGCAGGAGCCAACATTGACGTGGGAACGAGGAGTATCCGTTTCCATATCAATGGGAAAGAGGAAAAGTTTGAGTTTCAACCGAGGACGGAACAATGCTCCATGGTTAGAATAAAGTACGGGCCAAACCCGCAGAATATTCAAGAGGTCGAAGTAGAGCCACCCAAAACGGACAGCCTAGTGAAATTTATGCAGAATTTCCTGAAAAAGGAAACAACGATTCCCAGGAACCGTTATTGGAAAACGCCGGTAAAATCATCCGTACTGGCCAAGAAGTTAGAGCAACCGGCTTAGAAGAAGCCGTCTTCCGCACCAAAACCAAAAAAGGTGGGGAAGGAAAAGCCAAAGACGCCCGCTCCATCACCTTCGGAGACGGGTAGAAAATCCATGAACCGAACCGAAAGGAGGTACGGTCTTGCACGTCAGACTTTAAATGACGCGACCTTCGCCAACAGGTAAATTGGTATGTATCCGCATATTTGCTTTCAACAATTTGAATTTTTGCATCATCACATATTTGAATTTCAAATTTGTATTTAGGATTTTTTTTTAATTTTGAGGAAATCCTTCAAATGAATTTTTCGAAGCAAACCAAAATAAAAATTTCAACGAAAATCTACTGTGCCACGACCGCACTGATCGTTGGAATCCAACGGCCGAAAGTGGGGCTGGTTGGGCGCACCAGGGGTTCGGCCGAACACCCTGGTTCGGCCGAACCGGCCAGGCAACGGTAGGCTGCCTCACTTTTTGAGGCAACGGCTAGTGGGCCCCACAGGTTGGTTTTGACCGTTGTGGGTGCACTACTTAAGCCAACCGGCTGGGAGAAGGGACTTCACCCTATTTCAACACATTTTCATTCCCTCTCCAAAGTTTGCTCTCAAGTTCATTCAAGCTTTGAAAGTTTCCCTCAAATTCAAAAATTTAGTTACATATATACAAGTTGCTTTGGTGAAACTAACCGGCAAGTGAAACTCTTGTCATTTCTAACCCCCGCCGAGTTAGTCCGTTCTTGCTTCATTGTGCAGTATGAGGAGGTGACTGTCTCGTCTGTTCAAGGGGTCCGGCTCTTCATCAAGTCAATCATGACGGGTCCAGCACTCGTTCATCAGCTGATGTCTCGAGGGAAGACGCCGAAGCTCCGCGATGACTCCTGAACGACACTGACCTCGACCTTGTCAGTGATCGGGAGAGACAAGCCTACTACATGCTGAGCGACCGGGAGTATGCTCACACGCGAGAATACTCACTGGAGCTGCTGAAAAAGATAGGTATGGATGTTGAATTTCATTCTATTTGGAAAGCTATTGGTTGGTAGAGATTTGTTGTGGTAGATGAGCCTGGTTCTCGTATGCTTACTTTGCAATTTCTGTGCATTTTGAAAGAAATAGAAGATGGTATTTCTTTTCGCTTTTTCCGTAAGGAGTTCACACTTACATGGAAAGGCTTGAGTACACTTCTTGGTTTTCACGATTCCTGTAAGATCGATCTCCAGAAAGGAATTTCTGGGTTCGAGAAAAATAGGTTTTGGGAAGACATTTCTGGTGCTCCAATTTACAAGAAACCTAGAACGAATGATATTCATAATCCTACACTTAGGCTCATGCAAAAATGAATTGCTATGACTTTATTTCCTAGATGTGATCTGAGACCCACTAGGGGAGATGAATTAATTATCATGTTTGCCATGGTTAGAAAGATCAAAATTGCTCCTGTGAAATGTATGATAAGGCAATGGTTAGAAAGTATAAAGTTCTCTGCTCCTGTTGAGTGCACTTCTCTAATTACTCGGATAGCAAAAGGGCTAGGGGTCGTTAGCGACCAAATTGCTTTTATCTCAGCCGCTCGTCCGCGTATTGATGAGGCTTATCTAGTGCAAGGGCATATTTTGAAACATGGAGCAGATGAATCTTTGGTATACTTTTTCCCCGTTGTACAAATGAAATCCCGTTGCCAAATGCGGGGTATCATTTGTACAACTGCCATGAACTAACCATTCTCCTACAGACCGTAGGAGAATCTCGTGTAGGTGGAACATACAGGGAGACGCGCAACATAACAAGGAACGAAAGAGAGAGTTCATCATCCTTAACACCCGTGCAGATGTATGAGGCAGGTTGGGCACCAACTGGGGATGCACCTGAATGGACCCAAGTGCCACGCCATAGTATCAGAGTCTCAACCTGGGCAAGCGCCAGTGAGGACCGGTGGCATGCGCCTCATGACATCCACTGGGGGGAAAACCAACCTCCCAGGTCAAGTGATGTGCCTCCATCTCCAAGTGAATGGCGCTCAAGCTCCTCTCGTTGGGACTTGGGTGAAATCACTAGGAGATCGGACACCCTTGATGTGCAGACGGGGGAGATCCAGTACAACCTCACGGAACACATAGCCCAAACGCAAGAATGGCAACAATCTGCTGATGCTCAGTTCACCAACATCAACAACATGATGCAGCAACAGCATGATGACCTTCAAGCGTACTTTCGCTTTCAGGGTTTCAATCCTTATCAAGGACCCTAAGCGAAAGCCAAACTTGGGGGGAGACATCGTTCCCCCCACTGAGGTAACTTGTATCCCACTGCATATTTTCCTTTCTAGTTGCATCTTATAAAACTTGAAAACAACATAAAAGTTTGCAAAATAGAAAATACCAAAAAGATAGGATAGGTTTGAGTCATGCTAGGTAAGACAAGCTAGTTCTCTTTGTTGAAATGATGAATAGTTGCACTGTTTTATATCTCTGATATATGGGTTCTTGGTAAATACTCTCTCAAAGGTTAAATATAAGTAGCCAATAATTATCAGGGAACCTGAGGTAAATGGGCTGCACTTGCTGATCTAAGTCTAAATTGTTGCGAGATATGAGATAGTAAATATGAGTTGCTATGATCCTGATACTAGTTTGACTTGAATTCCGGATGTTTTATTTTTCAAAATGATAAAATTGAAAGTTCCTCATTTGATATAAATTCCTATCAAAGCCAAAAATATGCTATCATGATTAAACCATATACATTTTGGTTGCTTGACATTCCATTGAACTTTGTCAAACTCTTGTGAGTTGTGTAGATACTTCTCATGCTCTATGATCAAGATCATACACCCACATATATGCACATGCTAAACTCCTACACTGGGAGCTAAGTAATATTCCATTCCATTTCCATTTTTCCACCAAAATAAATTCTCCATGCTTTCATGTGCTTTCTTCTCCTAAAAAGAAAAGTCGTTTTGAAAAAAAAAGAGAGGGAGGGAAAGGCATGGTTATGAAAAAATAAATAAATAAAGTTATGCTCCATCAAGCATGAGCATGATGTTAAAAAAAATGTAGCCATGCCCTCTCCTAATAAATAAAAGAAGGATTTTTGGTAGAAGAAAGTAAGCACAAAGGAGAAGCTTTTTCTTTTATTTTTCCTCATTTACCCTTTCCACTCTATACCACACACATATTATGCACGATCTTGATCTTGAGTGTGTTTAGTTACCTGCTCTAGTCTAAGATTTTGACTTAGTAATAAATGTGAATGCAAGTATGCCATGTTTGATCCCTACCTAACTCCACATATCAAAACCTTAAAGTAGGAATCAAAAAGGCATCATTTGGTACACTTAGAGAGACTGAGTGAATCAATTGAGGAACTTGGCTTTCTTTTTCAAAATCATTTGAAAACTTCCGGAATAAGAGTTGAATAAAGATCGGGTGATTGGTGCTCTAATTGCTGTTCTGTCTTTCAACCGCCCAAGGCAAGGAGAAGCAGTGTCTCGTGGGAATCAGGGTAAGGGTAAGCCACCGTGCCAAAGATTATTCAATCTGAGAGATAGTACATATACCTTGCACCTGTATCTTTGAGATACGCAGCATAGTAGCAACTCCTGATCAACAACCAAGTCTTTATTTCCTTTCGTCCTTCACTCGGGACGAGCAAAGGTTCAAGCTTGGGGGGTTTTGTTGACGGTTGTTATCGATCAGTTTCGACCGTCAATATTACCAAAATAGAGGAGAACTAGTGATGCATGCAATGCATATATCTGTTAGAATAATAATATTCCACTAGTATTAGGTATACTAACCTTTTGCAGAGAATGACAATAAAGTGGAGGAGAATCGACATCAACTCAGACGATAAATCAATCGGACGATGTTGAGAGATAGATTTATGCATGAATGGGCCAAGAACTCAGAATTGACACGACACACTGGGCCAAAATTCACAAGTCTACGGAGGAGAACAACAAAGGAGGTCACCTGCCGAATATGGGCCAGGTTGGGCCGGCCCCTGGTTCGGCCGAACCTCCCCGAGCACCGTTGGATCCAGGTTTTGGCTAGACGGCGTGGATCACTCCCCAGTGACGGTTGGAGGGCAATTCCGAACATTCCAACTGCCACAACCGTCATTGGCAGCCTATTTAAGAAGCTCCTCTCGTCACTTCACTCACACACCTCAAGCAATAGCTCTCTCATTTCTCTCAAGTATAGTTTAGTAGTATCTAGCTGGTGGAATAGAAGTAGAATAGAAATCAGGAGTCCGGAAGCCTTCGGAAGAGTTCGGGTATGGCTCTAGTAGCTTTTCTCTTCTCTTTTGTAAGCTTTGTACTTTCATTAAAATACTCTTCTTTATATATTTATGGTATTGAAATACTTTCCGAGTATATGAATGCATACTTTACATTATGTTCATGTTATACTGAATATACGGCTAGTTTATCTGGGAGATGCTTTGGTGCGGGTACAATGTTTGCTTATGCAATTACTCTATGTCATGACGATGATATTAGAGTAGTATCTGGTATTTTAGACGTGCTGTTGCTGCATCATGATGTTGATGTTGGTGAACTAAGCATCAGCAGATTGTTGCCATTCTCGCGTTTGAGCTATGTGTTCCGTGAGGTTGTACTGGATCTCCCCCGTCTGCACATCAAAGGTGTCCATTCTCCTAGTGATTTCACCCAAGTCCCAACGAGAGGAACTTGAGTGCCATTCACTTGGAGATGGAGGCACACCACTTGATCTAGAAGGTTGGTTGTCCCCCCAATGTATGTCATGAGGCGCATGCCACCGGTCCTCACTGGCACTTGCCTAAGTTGAGACTCCGATGCTATGGCGTGGAGTTTGGGTCCATCCGGGTGCATCCCCAGTTGGCTCCCAACTTGCCTCATACATCTGCACGAGTGTAGAGGATGATGAACTTTCTCGTTCGTTCCTTGTCATGTTGCGCGTCTCCCTGTATGCTCTACCTGCATGAGATTCTTCTATGGTCTGTAGGGGAATGGTTAGTTCATTGCAGTTGTACAAATGATACCCCGCATTTGGCAACGGGATTTCATTTGTACAACGGGGAAAAAGTATACCAAAGATTCATCTGCTCCATGTTTCAAAATATGCCCTTGCACTAGATAAGCCTCATCAATACGCGGACGAGTGGCTGAGATAAAAGCAATTTGGTCACTAACGACCCCTAGCCCTTTTGCTATCCGAGTAATTAGAGAAGTGCACTCAACAGGAGCAGAGAACTTTATACTTTCTAACCATTGCCTTATCATACATTTCACAGGAGTAATTTTAATCTTTCTAACCATGGCAAATATGATAATCAATTCATCCCCCCTAATGGGTCTCAGATCACTTCTAGGAAACAAAGTCATAGCAATCCATTTATGCATGAGCCTAAGTGTAGGATTATATATATCATTATTTCTAGGTTTCTTGCAAATTGGAGCACCCAAAATGTCTTCCCAAAACCTATTTTTTCTCGAACCCAGAAATTCCTTTCTGGAGATCGATTTTACAGGAATCGTGAAAACCAAGAAGTGTACTTAAGCCTTTCCATGTAAGTGTGTACTTTTTATGGAAAAAAATGAAAGGAAATTCCATCTTCTATTTCTTTCAAAGTGCACAGAAATTGCAAAGTAAGCAAATGAGAGCCAGTCTCATCTACCCCAGCAAATCTCTACCAACCAACCGCTTTCCAAATAGAACGAAATTCAACATCTATACCTATATTTTTCAGCAGCTCCGGTGAGTATTCTCGCATGTGAGCATACTCCCGGTTGCTCAACATGTAGTAGGCTTGTCTCTCCCGATCACTGACAAGGTCGAGGTCGGTGTCGTTCAGAAGTCGTCGCGGAGCTTCGGTGTCTTCCATCGAGACATCGGCTGATGAACGAGCGCTAGACTCGTCATGATGACTTGATGAAGAGCCGGACCCCTTGAACAGATGAGACAATCGTCTCCTCATTCTGCACAATGGAGCGAGAACGGACTAACTCGGCGGGGGTTAGAGATGACAAGAATTTCACTCGCCGGTTAGTTTCACCAAAGCAACTTGTATATATCCAACTAAATATTTCAATTTGAGGAAAGCTTGAATGAACTTGAGAGCAAACTTTGGAGAGGGAATGAGAATGTGTTGAAATGGGGTGGAATTCCCTCTATCGCCCGGTTGGCCTTTATAGGGTACCCACAATGGTCAGAAATGAGATGTGGGACCCACTAGCCGTTACCCTGCCAAAAGTGGCAGGGAACCGTTGCCTGGCCAGTTCGGCCGAACCAGTGGGTTCGGCCGAACCAGTGGGTTCGGCCGAACCCCTGGTGGGCCCAACCGGCCCCACTTTTGGCCGTTGGATTCCAACGGTCAGTGTGGTCGTGGCACAACGAATTTTTTGTTGAAAATTTTATTTTGGTTTGTTCTGAAAAATTCATTTGAAGAAATTTCCTCAAAATTCAAAAATCGTAAATGCAATTTGAAGTTCAAACATGTGATGATGCAAAAATTCAAATTGTTGAAAGCAAATATGCGGATACATACCAATTTACCTATTGGCGAAGGTCGCGTCGTTTAAATTCCGACGTGCAAGACCGTACCTCCTTCTGATTCAGTTCGTGGATATTCCACCCATCTCCGAAGGTGATGGAGCGGGCGTCTTTGGCTTCTCCTTCCACACCTTCCTTGGCTTTGGTGCGGAAGACAGCTTCTTCTGAGCCGGCTGCTCTAGCTTCTTGGCCGGTATGGGTGGTTTTACCGGCGTTTTCCAATAACGGTTCCTGGGCATCGTTGTTTCCTTCTCCAGGAAATTTTGCATGAATTTCACCAGGCTGTCCATCCGTTTTGGGTGGCTCCACTTCGACCACTTAAATATTCTGTGGGTTTGGCCCGTACTTGATTCTGACCATGGAGCATTGTTCCGTCCTTGGTTGAAACTCAAACTTTTCCTCCTTCCCGTTGATATGGAAACGGATACTCCCCGTTCCCATGTCAATGTTGGCTCCTGCGGTGCTAAGAAACGGACGCCCCAGGATGAGCGGCGTCTCTTTCCCTGTATTCATGTCCAGCACCACAAAATCAACCGAGATGGAGAAATCCCGTATCTTGACTGGCACATTCTCCACTATCCCTGTCGGGTTACGGACTGATGAATCAGCCAGTTGAAGGCGCATTGGTGTTGGTGCCAACACCGTGAAGTTGAGCTTGTCAAAGACGTCTTTTGGCATGACGCTGACACTGGCTCCAAGGTCGCACAAGGCCTGGTCGAACTATTGTGCCCCGATCGAGCAGGTGATCGTAGGACATCCCGGATCTTTCTTCTTCTCCGGGAGCTTGTGGAGTATCAGATTGCTGCATTGTTCCGTCAGCTTGACCACCTCTGTTGTTGGGAGCGGTCTCTTGTTGTTGAGTATGTCCTTGAGATAAAGGGTGTATGTGGGCACTTGCATGGCATCCAACAACGGCATGTTGATGTGGATCTTCTGGATGACTTCAACAAAACGAGCGAATTGCTCGTCCACTGATGGTTTCCTACTCCGTTGAGGGAATGGCAGCAACCGTGTATCGCAGTACTCCTGCGGCACTGTCTTTTCTGGAGTCATTAGATGGCGCTTCTTTCGTTATCCCAGTAGCTCCTGCACGGTTAGGATACGACGGATCATGAGTGGACTTATCTCCCCTCGTCGTGATCGCCTTGACATTTTCAATGGAAGAGTCGGGTTGCCCCGGAATCCACCCAGTTTCATTTGTAGGGACTAAGGATGCTAACTGAGCTAGCTAGGTTTCTATCATTTTGTTAAAGCTCAGCTGATTTTGAAAAGCAGAAGCAAAGCCATCTAATTTGACGTTAATGTTCTCTAGGATCTTATCATTGGCCGCAAGCTTTTTGCTTAACGCATAAGTGGTTTTAGCTTGCGCAAAAACGAGATCCTTCAAGGAGGGTTGGTTAGAAAAGTTACCATTGTTGTTACCTCCTTGATAATATGGGCGTGGTTGGTTCCACCCCTGCCCTCCTTGTGGACGGTACCCGTTGTTGTTGCTCATGTACATCGCCTCCTCACGGGTTTCTGGGCAGTCATTCCCAGAATGACCCGTGCCACCGCAGACCTCTCACGTGACGTGAGAGTCCAAGGCCTTGATGGTGCCTTGTGGCCATTTCTCGTGGTCGTCCAAGCGTTTCATGAGGAGGTCCAGCTTAATGGCAAGTAATTCCGTCTCTTTGATGGTGTGCATGCCTCGCTGTCGGGTTTGGAGTCGTTCCTCGCTCCAACCCATATTGGAGACCATCTTCTCTATTAGATCAATGGCTCCTTGAATCGTTTTAGAGAAGAAAGCTCCTCCAACTGCCGTGTCCAGCTGATCGCGGGACATCGGGGTGAGTCCATTATAAGTTCTGCAGGATCAGCCAGTCGTCCACCCCATGATGAGGACAGGCGGCCACGTACTCTTGCAGACGCTCCCATGCTTCAGGAATGGACTCATATCTTGTCTGCTGGAAACTGGAAATCCTTCCACGAAGGGCATTGGTTTTGCCCATCGGGAAGAATTTCAAGAGGAATGCCGTAGAGCACTTATCCCAGGTGTTGACAGCAGCATGGTTGGCATAGAACCACTGCTTCGCTCTCCCGAGAAGGGAGAACAGAAACAGTCGTAGCCTGACGGCGTCAGGACTGACACCCTTGATGGTATACGTGCTGTAGATCTCCAGGAACTGTTGTAGATGAGCATTGGCATCCTCATTAGGCTTGCCACAGAATGGGCTAGCCTGCGCTATCGTGATGAGGCTGGACTTCAAGTCGAAATCCACGTCCCCTATGTTGACCTGCGGCCTAATGGCCACATTGTTAGCAGAGGGAGCAGCGAACTCGCGAAGAGTCTTATTAGCCATAGTCTTGAAGTTCGGTGGCGCTGGTACGGCTGGTTTCTCTGTCGGTAGAGTTTTCTGCGGAGCAGCGACTCGCGGCCTGATGCTACGGAAGAAAGCTTCTGGATTTTCTTTGAAGTTTTCCGGCAAGTTGAAACCAGTCGTGCACTACCCTGTTTTCACAACAAAAGTGAAAACAATCAAGGTTAGCCTACTTAGGAAAATAATTATACATAGGTAAATATAAAGTATTAGTTCAAGTAATCTCTATTATGAATCTTCCCCGGCAACAACGCCATAAATGCTTGTTTGTATTTCTTAACGATATTACTAGAAATATAATCCCCGGCAACGGCGCCAGAAATGCTTGTTGGTATTTCTTAACGACATTACTAGAAATATAATTCCCAGCAATGGCGTAGAAATACTCCTGGTATATTATGGTTACAGAGTTCATCCGCAAGCGCACGGATATACCATTGTAGCATTTCACCCGAGAGTATTCCAAGGGTATCGTATTTATTTTATCACGTGGGAAGATCATGTAGAGAGAACATTGACTAATAATTTATATATTACTTGTGATAATCATATTCTAAGCAGGGGTTAAGATAATCTAAGGGTAGAGTGACACACAAGCATTAACTACCCATTCTCATACTATATTATCTAAGCGAAGTGGATAGAAAAGGGAAAGATAATCTATTCCTATACTTCTAATATACATAGTATACATTAATTGATATACTAGCTAATAACCTCTATCCGATGCCCTCCTCGTACTTCGAGAAGCCACCCTTGACTGCCGAGTTCCTTACGACAGCCCGTAATGACCATACAACCGGGGCTAAATATGGAGGAATACTCTCCTCAGGGAATTAACTTAGGATTATATACCGGCGCGAAGGAATACCCGTACTGAGTTGTCACCATCAGCGGCCCACCTCTCATCCGCAATATATAACCCTAAATAATGATATCCCGTAATTTAGACACCACGCCTAAACTAGCATATACTACTCTAATATCATCGTCATGACATAGAGTAATTGCATATGCAAACATTATACCCGCACCAAGCATCTCCTAGATAAGCTAGCCGTATATTTAGTATAAAGTAAGCATTCATATACTCGGAAAGTATTTCAATACCATAAATGTATAAAGAATAGTATTCTAATAAAAGTACAAAGCTTACAAAAGAGAAGAGAAAGCTACTTGAGCCATACCCGAACTCTTCCGAAGGCTTCCGGACTCCTGATTTCTACTCTATTCCTATTTCACCAGCTAGATACTACTAAACTAAACTTGAGAGAAATGAGAAAGCTATTGCTTGAGGTGTGTGAGTGAAGTGAGAAGAAGAACTCCTTTTATAACTGAACTATGACGGTTGTGATGGTTGGAATGGTCGGTAATACCCTCCAACCGTCATTGGGGCTTCATCTCAACTATCTAGCCAAAACCTGGATCCAACGGAGGCAAGGGAGGTTCGGCCGAACCAGGGGCCGGCCCAACCAGCCCACCTTTCGGCTGGCAGCATCCTCTGTTGCTCCTTTATATAGACTTGTGAATTTTGGCCCAGTTTGACGTGTTAATTCTGAGTTCTTGGCCCATTCATGCAGAAGTCTGATTCTCGACATCGTCCGACTGATTTATCTTCTATGTTGATGTCGATTCTCCTCCACTTTATTGTCATTCTCTACAAAAGGTTAGTAGACCTAATACTAGTGGAATATTATTATTCTAACATATTTATGCTTTGCAAGCATCACTAGTTCTCCTCTATTTTAGTAATATTGACGGTCGAAACTGATCGATAACGATCGTTAACAGGCATATCGTCCGTTTTCTGCGGTGTACATGATGGCAGTGTACTGCGATGCGCGAGCTCAGTGCACGATGGCCGGTTGGATTTGGCGATCCGATGGTTGACATTACGCGTGTATGTCATCTGCGTATGCTGTTAGAAAGGTCTACCGGCAATATTAGAGACACGCCATCCTAACAGTAAAGACATAATACTTGGTAACTTTACACCATCCTATAATATATACCATTACAAATGTCTATTTATATGTCTACCCCAGTACCAAATATTCCATCACATAACGTTATCCATCCAACATAAGCCGAACTTTATAATTGTTAAAATTGCTCAGCAAATCTTAACTAGTGAAATAATTATTCTTTCTCGAATGGAGGATTTTCCACGTCATCAGAAGACTAATGGTCGTCAGATACAGCTTTGAAACAAATTTTACCGTTGGATATAGAGCCCAACAAAGAATCACAAGGCCAAGATAAAGAAGGGTTTGTCTGTAGGCTTCAAGAGGCTTTCATGAGAAAATGAGAGGGAAGAGTTCCACGGTGATAGAGACAAAGCAATTTGTTGGTGGCTCTGAGTTATTGATGGCCCAAACATAATAATGGGCTTAATTGGACCATTATAAATTCCTTCCTAATAGCAGCAGAAATTCCATCCACTTTTCTCCATGTGATGAGTTAACAGACTGATGATTATCCATTATACCATGAAACCCAACTTTAAAAGAAAAATCAAAATAAACTTTTTCTACTAATAAAATGTGGATTCTATTAAAATGAATCTTCTTCTTTCAAACCGAAAGATATTTATAAACTTGACAATTAAAACAGTAATTCAATTTAAGATGAAGAAAACATAATGAAATAAAATCCATAGCAGTTCTTTATCAAGTTCTTCATATAAAAATTGAAATTCCGCACATATAACCAACAGACATTCATCATAGAACTTTTACATGTCAAAGTGGGCATCAAAGTCACGCAATGCGTGACAAAGTGGCTAGTAAATAGTTGGTTAACAACATGTTACATTTTTATTTCAATCTTGTAGATAGTAGGTTGAAATGAACAATTCATGGTACAAGTCAAGTATACTAGTATGTGATATAAACCACAACACCATTTCACTCGTATGCAATCGGAAACAAACATAATAAAAATCCTAAGGCTGTGAACGACTGAAAATTTTTCAAAAAGAATATATAATTAGGTGCATCGACTAGATGTAATTAATTAGGTGTAGCCCTCGACTTTATGGTTAGTTGAATTAACTAAGCATATAGTCAAGGAATAAATAATCCAACCAACCGAGTGGTTTTTGATAATTATAGTCAACAAAGTGAATTAATAATAATATACAATGTTGACGGAGCGTGGGGCTCCTCACCGGGGGACCGCGCAGGCCCCCCTTTGCCGGTTCGGCCGGGGACTCAGGGTGAGATTCTAAGCTCTCTGTATGTAGAAGGTTCGCGAGACAGGAAACACACAAGACACGGGCGATGTATACAGGTTCGGGCCGCTGAGAAGCGTAATACCCTACTCCTGTGTTTTGGGAGATCTGTGTATGAAGGAGCTACAAAGTATGAGCCAGCCTCTCCCTTCTTCTGGGTTTCCAATCTGGAAAAGTCCCGTCCCTCCGTGGGCAAGGTCCTCCTTTTATATCTTAAGGGGATACCACATGCACCATTTCTCTCTCTCACTTCACTTCTCTTCATTAATGGACGGAGATTTGTATGGCTGCCGTCCGAATGACCTTCTGATGGGACGGCCCATACCTACCTCCACTTCCGCTGGAAGCAGGCGCGACGTGGGAACATGGCTGTCTGCTGACGACATGACCATTGTCAGACCGGTCACAAATCGGTCATTCTTGTCCACCACGCGTCAGTTTAACAATCTGCATGTTCGCCCTTCTTCACACAACATCTTGCCTGTAATGGTTAGGATGAAGCCTGGCATATATCTGACAAGGACTAACGTGCCATCTCTGGGAGGTAACACGCTAGCTCCAGCTGGGGACGAGCGCCTAGAAGCGCTCGTCCTGACGGGATGGGGCGAGGCGTGCGTCAGATCGCCTGCCGCCACCTAACCCGCGATCTGACCGGTCTGTGACTGGTCACAGACCGGATAAACGAGTGCACTGCACTGCGTTACATGCGGCGTGACACGCTCAGCCAAACCGCAATAAATGTGGTTAGGTGAGCCCCACTGTGCTCACCTAACCCATACACGCGGAGCAAAAACCCATGAGGGGTCGAGGCGCCTCGGCCCTCGGGGTCGAGGCGGGTGCGGCCCGACCCCCTCGGGGGGACTAAGAGGAGGGCGAACACATCACCCTCGGGCCCGACGTCCCTCGGGGGTGCCAGGCCACGTGTGCAATTGTGTCTGCCTCAAACCTCTAGCCATAATACTCCCGGTCCCATGTCACCAACAGTAGCCCCCGGCGTTATGCCAGGGCGGTTGTCCTCTTTAAGGGAAACGGTCGGGCGTGATGCCACTCCTAAGGCCTGGTGATAGGTGGGACCGGTCTCCACAATTGGGCAGAAACCCAACGGTCACAAACCGCGCACATCGGCAATGGTAACTCGGCTGTCAACAATGAGCGGTCTCTTCAAGACTGCCACATTACTTGAGTAGCACACGAATCTGGACATGGCGATTCGTTTCGTCTGGAGATATGGTAACGTCGCTTCGGTCGGCGAGCGTAATTAACGCGCGCACGATATGATCTATCTCGACTGCCACAACCGCATATCCACCTCATGCGCCGCAAGCGGGCGAATGGGATTAGTGGAAGCGTGGGCGCGAGAAACGAGGGGGCGAAGTAGTGGGCGCGAGAAGCGAGGAGCCGGGCACAGCGTTGGCAAGAGTATAAAGGCACTGAGGAAGGGATCTGTTTCCTTCCTTTCGCCATTATTCCCCTTGTCTTCGCCGCTTGCGCCCTAACTCCTTCTTTCCTGTGCCCTACCTTCGCCACACGCGCTCGCTCTTAATCTTCTCTTCCTCCGGCGCCATGGCACGGGGCTCCGCTCTGCTCGATGGTAGCGTGCTGCCGCCTTCCCGCATCGTGAGCGAGAGGCAGGCTGGGCTGCCGCGCCGCTTCATGCCGGAATCTGCCACCGGCCGGGAGATAGTCATGCTGGGCGAGGGACGCCCGGCACCAGACTACCCGGGGCGGTCCGTCTTCTTTCTCCCCTTTGCAATGGCAGGGCTGGTTCCGCCATTTTCTTCTTTCTTCATGGATGTTCTGGAGTTCTACGATCTCCAGATGGCGCACCTCACCCCCAACGCGGTGATGACATTGGCCATCTTCGCGCATCTGTGCGAGATGTTCATTGGGGTGCGCCCATCTCTTCGGCTGTTCCGGTGGTTCTTCACTGTGCAGTCGGTGTCGCCGCCATCGGTAGTCGGTGGCTGCTACTTCCAGCCACGGGGGCCGGTGCTGAACCGCTACATCCCCTGCGCCCTCCGCAAGAAGTGGGACGACTGGAAGAGCGACTGGTTCTACACTCCCCTTGCCGACGAAGCGCGCCTCCGACTTCCGAGCCAGCCCCCGGCGCAGGCCTCCAGCTGGCGGGCGCCGGTAGATCTGGGGGATGGCTATGACGCCGTCCTCGACCGCCTGGCGGGCCTGCGATCCCAGGGGCTCACAGGGGCCATGGTGTACGGCGACTACCTCCGTCGTCGGATTGCGCCGCTCCAGCGACGCGCTCGGGGCGCCTGGGAGTACACCGGGTCCGAAGACTTCACGAGGACCCACCAGGGAGCGAGATGGGACTGGGCTCCTGAGGACATCAAGATATTGGTCCAACGGGTGCTGAATCTCAACTCCGTAGAGGCAGCCCTCATTCCTCAAGGAATCCTCCCCCTCTGCAGCGATCCAGACCGCGCCTCCATCCTGACCGTTATGATGGCGGTCGGGGCCTCAGAGGAGCGATCTCCAAAGGGCCACGACGGCGCAGGCGGGGGCCGCAGGGGGGAACAATCTACCGCGAGAGGGGGTCGTGCTTCTGGGTCCCGCGACAGGGGCCCGGGGAGCAGCCGCCCTGCCGACGCCCGGGGGAAGAGGAAGCAGGGAGGAACACCTCCCCCATCTCCTCCCCGAGGGGGCGGGGCGGCGCGTGCCAGCAGCAGGCGCCCGGAGGGGGCCGCGCCAACATCGCAGCCCGAGGGGGAGCGCAAGAAGAAGCGGCCCCGTAAGATGGGGGAGACAGAACCATCTCGGGGAAACCTCATTTCCCCTCCAAAGTGGTTGTTTAACCGACCCCCTCGCAGGTTCGACTCTCACCCATTGTGGCTGTATTCATTCTCTCAACGCGAGTTTTCACTCACCCATCTTGTTCGTCTTCTGGTTTTTTCTTTTGTTTCAGCGAGATCCCGTCGCGTCCCTCCCGCCATTCCAAGTCCGGCCAGTCTGAGGCCGAGGATCCGGCGGCCGCAGAGGCCCGCAGGCGGGAATCTGACCGGCGAGAGGCCGCGGATCGCCTACGGGAAGCCGAGGAGGCCGCCCAGGAGGCCACCCGGGCTCGCCAGGCCGAGGAAACCGCTCGGGAGGAGGCCGCCCGGGCCCGCCAGGCCGGGGAGGCCGCTCGGGAGGAGGCCGGATTTCGCCAGGACGAGGCGATGGCGACTTCCGAGGCAGCTCGCGACGAGGCCGCGGGCGCGTCGCTTGGGCCCACTCCCTCGGGCGACGCTCAGGCGACAACTTCCGGGGCAGCTGGCGACGAGGCTGCGGGCGCGTCGCTTGGGCCCACTCCCTCGGACGACGCTCAGGACCAAACGGGTCCGGGGGACATCCCCGAGTCCGGCACTTCCATCGGCGGCCCGAGCCGCGTGGCATCCTCTCCAAGGCGGCTCTTCCCCACGCCTTTTATCGCCCCACTGAACGCAGAGCCCCTTCTGCAGGCCTTGGCCGCCGCAAACACCACGGTGTTGGATGGGTTAAGTGCCCAGGTGGAGGTCCTGCAGGCAGAGCGGGCGGAGCTCGACGCCGCGTGGGCGCGTGTCGAAGAGGGGCGACGCTCGGTGGAGGCCATGGTGGAGGTGGGCCGTAAGGCTCACCGCCGGCATGTCTCGGAGCTTGAAACTCGTAAGAAGGTGCTGGCGGAGATCGCCAAGGAAGTGGAGGAGGAGCGGGGGGCTGCCCTCATTGCCACCACCGTGATGAACGAGGCGCAGGACACCCTCTGCCTTCAATACAGGAGCTGGGAGGCGGAGCTAGGGAAGAAGCTCGACGCCGCCCAGGGGGTGCTTGACGCTGCCGCTGCCCGAGAACAGCGGGCGGCGGAGACCGAAGCGGCGTCCCGGCGGCGTGAAGAGGCCCTTGAGACGCGCGCCATGGCGCTGGAAGAGCGCGCCTGCGTCGTGGAGAGGGATCTGGCGGACCGCGAGGCCGCCGTCACCATCCAGGAAGCAACGCTGGCGGCGCACGAGGCTGCCTGCGCCGAAGAAGAGTTCACGCTCCGCCTCCGCGAGGACGCGCTCACCGAGCGGGAGCGAGCTCTCGAGGGGGCCGAGGCCGCGGCGCAACAGCTGGCGGTCAGCCTGTCCCTCCGCGAGGCAGCGCAGGAGGAGCAGGCGCGCCGCAATCTGGAAGGTGCCCGCGCCGAGAGGGCCGTACTGAACCAACGGGCCGCTGAGCTCGAGGCGCGGGCGAAGGAGCTGGACGCGAGGGCGCGCAGCGGCGGGGCGGCCACGGGCGAAAGCGACTTAGCCGCCCGCCTCGCAGCTGCCGAACGCACCATCGCCGATCTGCAGGGCGCGCTGGACTCGTCCGCCGGGGAGGTCGAAGCCCTCCGCTTGGCAGGCGAGGTAGGGCCCGGCATGCTTTGGGACGCCGTCTCCCGCCTAGATTGCGCCGGTCGGCAAGTGGGCCTCTGGAGAGGGCGGACCGTAAAGTACGCCGCCAACCAGGGAGGCCTCGCCCAGCGCCTCTCGAAGATGGCCGGGGCTCTCCAACGGCTCCCCGAGGAGCTCGAGAAGACAATTAAGTCATCCTCGAGGGACCTCGCCCAAGGAGCGGTGGAGCTCATCCTGGCGAGTTACCAGGCCAGGGACCCCAATTTCTCTCCATGGATGGCGCTGGATGAGTTCCCTCCTGGGACCGAGGACCGCGCGCGCGCGCAGGTCCGGGATGCCGCCGACCATATCGTCGACAGCTTCGAGGGCTCGGCCCCTCGGCTCGCGTTCGCCCCCAACTCCGACGAGGAGGGCAATGCCGGTGGTGCAGACGACAGTGACGACGAGGCCGGCGATCCGGGCGCATCGGATTGAGCCCCCAGACCCCCGCCATTCTTCAGTTTTTTCTTCTTTTCTTTCTTCTAAGGCCTTCGGGCCTCTTTTTTGTATAGATCAACTTAATCTGTAATCAAAAAATGAAGAAATTTTTGTGTTAATTTCATCTTGCTGTGAGTATGAGATGAGGATGATCTGTGCCGTGGTCCTTTTGTGTCTTAGCTTGAATAAGGGCTTGTGCCCAGGTTCTGGTCCTCAAAAGACGCGGGTCGGGGCTAGTGCCTGGGGAGATCCACATGTCGAGACTGGCCAGGCCGGGAACGTGGTGACCGAGGGTTATGGGTGACCCGATTGTGGGTTTTTGCCGATTCCCCCCCGGAGTTCACCACGCCTCGGGGCACGGCTCGGTTCTGGGCCCCGTTTGGCGATTTTAGCCGACCCGAGCCCCCGAGGGCAAGATTGAACACGAGTGACCTATTTCAAGTCAAGATTCTTCAAAAGGAAAAAACAGCACAGATACAGCCTTTAGGAAATTGAAACTGCTGAAATTGAAACTGCTTTTATTGAAATACAGATATAAGAATATGCATATGTGGTAGCCCCCGGCCAACCCTGCACACCCGAGGGGGGTGCGGGGTTGGCCTGATCCCGAAACCTGACACCCGATCCCCTTTAGGGGTAGAAGCGACGAAGGTGTTCGATGTTCCACGGGTTAGGCAGCTCTGTGCCGTCGCCCGTGGCCAGCCGAACGGAGCCCGGCCGGGGGACGCCGATCACTCGATACGGACCCTCCCACATTGGTGAGAGCTTGCTCAATCCAGCACGCGTTTGGACGCGGCGTAGGACGAGGTCGTCGACGCAGAATGATCGGGCCCGGACGTGGCGCTGATGGTAGTGCCGCAGGCTTTGCTGGTAGCGCGCGGCTCGGAGGGCCGCGCGCCGCCTTCGCTCTTCCAAGTAGTCGAGGTCATCTCTGCGAATCTGATTTTGATCAGCCTCGCAGTACATGGTGGCCCGAGGGGACCTCAGGGTGAGCTCGGATGGGAGAACCGCTTCCGCGCCATAGACGAGGAAGAAAGGCGTTTTCCCGGTTGCTCGGCTTGGTGTAGTTCGGTTTGCCCAGAGCACTGCTGGCAACTCCTCGATCCATGAATCGCCGTGCTTCTTGAGTATGTTGAAGGTCTTGGTTTTAAGGCCTTTGAGGATTTCCGCATTGGCGCGCTCCACTTGGCCATTGCTTCTGGGGTGGGCAGGTGAGGCGAAGCAGAGCTTGATGCCCATGTCTTCGCAGTAGTCGCCGAAGAGTTCACTAGTGAATTGGGTGCCATTATCCGTAATAATACGGTTAGGCACTCCAAACCGGGCCGTGATGCCCTTAATGAATTTAAGTGCGGAGTGCTTATCGATCTTGACGACCGGATAAGCCTCGGGCCACTTAGTGAACTTGTCAATCGCGACATACAGATACTCAAACCCGCCCGGGGCCCGCCTAAACGGTCCCAGGATATCGAGCCCCCAGACAGCAAATGGCCATGAAAGTGGTATGATCTGCAGGGCTTGGGCCGGCTGATGGATTTGCTTGGCGTGGAATTGACACGCTCTGCATCGCCGGACCAGGTCGACCGCATCATTGAGAGCTGTCGGCCAATAGAAACCTAGTCGAAAGGCTTTGCCAACCAAGGTGCGCGAGGCGGAGTGGGAACCGCATTCGCCTTCATGGATATCGGCAAGAAGCTTGACGCCTTGTTCCCGAGGAATGCACTTCAGGAGGATTCCATTAGCCGCGCGCCGATAGAGGGTCCCTTCTACCAGCACGTAGCGTTTGGAGATGCGATGGACGCGTTCACTCCCTTCGCGGTCCTCGGGTAGAGTCTTATCTGTGAGGTATGCTTGGATCTCGGCGATCCAAGGAATCAATCTAAGGGAGTTGGGAGCACTCCCCTCGGGTCCCGAGGCCTGGACTCCGACGGGCCTCGGGGGCCGGTCAGGCGCATCCGTCTCCCCTAAGGGGTCGGGTCGCGCCGACGGCTGGGCAAGCCTTTCTTCAAAGGCGCCCGGTGGGGTCTGGGCTCGCGAGGACGCGAGCCGTGAGAGTTCGTCGGCAATCATGTTATCCCGTCTGGGCACATGCCGAAGCTCAATCCCATCAAAATGGCGCTCCATATGCCGTACTTGGCGCACGTAGGCGTCCATCTGTGGGTCAGAGCACCGGTACTCCTTACAGACCTGGTTAACGACCAGCTGGGAGTCGCCTAACACCAGGAGGCGGCGGATCCCCAATCCAGCTGCCACTCTTAGTTCGGCAAGGAGTCCCTCGTATTCTGCCATATTATTGGTCGCTCGAAAGTCGAGGCGGACCAAGTATCTGAGGACGTCTCCGCTCGGAGAGGTCAACGTGACCCCCGCACCGGCGCCCTGAAGAGACAGGGAGCCGTCGAACTGCATCACCCAGTGGGCGGTGTGAGGCAGCTGCGAGGGGTCCGTGCTGGCCTCGGGGATCGAGACGGGCTCGGGAGCCGGGGTCCACTCTGCCACAAAATCGGCGAGGGCCTGGCTCTTGATAGCGTGGCGTGGTTCAAAGTGCAAATCGAACTCAGAAAGTTCGATTGCCCATTTCACCACCCGTCCTGTACCCTCTCGATTATGCAAGATTTGACCGAGGGGGTAAGACGTAACTATTGTGACCCGATGCGCCTGGAAATAATGGCGCAGTTTCCTCGAGGCCATCAGAATAGCGTAAAGCATCTTCTGGGCCTGAGGGTATCGGGTGTTGGCGTCCCGGAGGGCCTCACTAACAAAGTAGACGGGCCGCTGCACCTTTCGGTGGGGCCGATCCTCTTCGCTAGGGGCCGCATCCCTGGGACACTCTTCGTCCAAGCAGCCTCGCGGGGCGCACTTGTCTTCTGTGCTGATGACCTCGGGGTCGGAGGATAACAGGGGCGGCCTTCCCACAGTGGCTTCGGGGCCGTCCTGGGGGTCGGGGGCTCCTGGCGTCGTCGGACAAGCGGGCAAAGGGCCAACTCCGGTCGTCAGGGGCCTTAGGCCTCCGTTCGGCTCGGGGGCCTCTTCTCCCTGCTCTTTCCCGGGTCGAGTCAGCACAGGGTTAGCCTCGGGGTCGAAGGGCGATAGGTGCGGCCTTCCCACAGTGGCCTCAGGGCCTTCCTGGGGGTCGGGGGCTCCTAGCACCGTCTGACAAGCGGGCAGAGGGCCAACTCCGGTCGTCGGGGGCCTTGGGCCACCGTTCGGCTCGGGAGCCTCTCCTCCCTGCTCTCTCCCGGGCCAAGTCGGCACAGGGTGGGGAAGCGTGAAATGAGAATTGTTCTCATCGCGCTCCACAACCAATGCCGCACTAACTACTTGCGGGGTCGCCGCTAAGTAGAATAACAAGGGCTCGTCTGGCTCCGGGGCGACTAGAACTGGGGGAGAGCTTAGATACGCCTTCAACTGGGTGAGGGCATTTTCGGCTTCCTCCGTCCAGGTAAACGGTCCGGAGCGTTTGAGAAGCTTAAATAAGGGTAACGCCTTCTCTCCCAGCCTCGATATGAACCGACTTAGGGCGGCCATGCAACCGGTGACGCATTGCACATCCCTAAGTTTGCTGGGGGGGCGCATCCGCTCTATAGCCCGTATCTTCTCGGGGTTGGCCTCAATGCCTCAGGCAGAGACCAAGAACCCTAGAAGCTTGCCCGCAGGTACACCGAACACACACTTATCGGGGTTTAGTTTTATGCGGGCGGAGCGGAGACTCTCAAAAGTTTCCGCTAGATCTGAGAGTAACGTTTCCTGGTTGCGCGTCTTTACAACCAAGTCATCGACATAAGCCTCAACATTACGTCCTAATTGGCTACCCAAAGAAATTCGAGTAGTACGTTGAAAAGTAGGACCTGCATTCTTTAACCCGAAGGGCATTGTCGTATAACAATAGGTTCCTATGGGGGTAATGAACGCAGTTTTTTCCTCATCCTCCCTAGCCATGCGAATCTGATGGTAACCAGAGTATGCATCTAGAAAACACAAAAGGTCGCACCCCGCAGTGGAGTCGACAATCTGATCTATGCGAGGCAGGGGGTAAGGATCCTTAGGACATGCCTTGTTAAGGTCGGTGTAGTCGATGCACATCCGAAGCTTGCCGTTCGCCTTGGGAACGACCACCGGGTTCGCCAGCCACTCCGGATGGATGACCTCACGGATGAATCCGGCCTCCAGAAGTCGCGCCACCTCCTCGCGGATGAAGGCTTGACGTTCCGGGGCCTGCCGCTGCACTTTCTGCCGGACCGGCCTTGCGCCCGGCCGCACGGCGAGACGGTGCTCAATCACCTCCCTGGGGACCCCGGGCATATCCGCCGGTCTCCATGCGAAGACGTCAGCGTTTGCCCGCAGGAAGGAGACGAGCGCGTCTTCCTATTTGTCGTCCAGAAGACCACCGATCCGTGTGGTCTTGGACGGGCCGTCGCCCAGGGCAACCTCCTTGACCGGGACCTCGTCGCCTGTGATCATCCGCTGCCTCGGGGTGGCGGGGGCGGAGGCGCCAAGCCTCTCGCCGCCACCCTCGGGCTTGGACGCAGCGGCGAGGTGGTCCGCGCGCTGCTCCAGACAAGCGAGTGCGACTTTGAGGTCGCCATGGACAGAGATGGGGCCACCGGGGCCCGGCATCTTCATCTGTAGGTAGGCGTAGTGAACCGCCGCTATGAACTTCACCAACGCGGGCCTCCCCAGGACCGCGTTGTAGGGCAGACTGAGGTCCGCCACATCGAAGTTCACCCGCTCCGTGCGGAAGTTGGCGGATCCACCGAAGGTGACCGGTAGGTCAATGTGACCTAACGGCCACGTGTGCCCCGGCGTCACACCGATAATTGGCTGGGACGGCCGGAGCACCATCCCCGGGGCCTTGATGGCGTCAAAGGCCGCAGGGGAAAGGATGTTGAGGGCCGCTCCCCCATCAATGAGGACACGCCCCAACTTCACGTTGCAAACGGTGGGAGAAACCACCATCGCAATCTGCCCTCCCTGGGCAACGCACGGTGGGTGGTCGGTCTGGTCGAAGGTGAGGGCAACCTCCGACCACCGCGCCCGACACGTCGCCTCATGAGTAGGGGCCGCGGCCAGAAGCTCTCGCTTCATGGCCTTGAAGCTCCGGCGAGAAACGTGAGCACACGCTCCCCCATCGACGGTGGCAATGGTGGCCCCAGGCTCTTGGAAACCTAGGTGTCATCATCGCCGTCATCGATGTCCTCGGCGGGGGCCTTCTGCTTGGCCTCACTTCGCCGATTACCGGAAGGAATCGCCGGGGATTTGCCCTCTCGGCGCTCCTGCCTCCTCTCCTCCTCCCACTTCCTCGTCCGCTCAGCCAAACTTTTGACTGCACGGCAGTCCGCGAGGTCGTGAAGGGAAGTGTTGTGGACGGTGCACCACTTGCCGGTTGGGCGCTCCCTGTTGGGAGCGCCGGCCTCGTTCTTTTTGCCTCCCGCAGGCCTCCCCTTTCGGGTGGCCCGCGAGGCGCCCTCGACGGCGAGGACATGACCCTCGTCGTCGGTATGGGCTGACCTCTTCTTCCTCCTCCTGTCACGCCGCCCTATCTGAGCGGCGGATCCGGGGGCGGCCGAAGCTGCCACACCGGAACCGGAGGGGTTCCAGGTCCATGCCTCCTCCTTACGAGCCACTCGGTCCGCGAGCTGAAAAAGCTCCGCGGTAGTCTGGGGCTCTTTGGAGGCGATCTTTTCGAGCATGCGGTTGTGCCGCACACCACCCCTGAACGCGTAAATCACCGCGTGTGCAGGGATGCATGGTATGGTGTTGCGGACTTGACAGAACCGCTGAATGTACGAGCGAAGTGACTCATCATCCCTTCGCTGTACTGCGTGCAAATCCGCTTCCTCACCTGGGCGCGGATATGTGCCTTGGAAGTTCATGGTGAACTGTTGGCACAAATCCTCCCAAGAGTGGACAGACGCGGGTGGCAAGTTCATTAGCCAACCCCGCGCCTGTCCTTTCAGGGCCATGGGAAAGAAATTCGCCATGACCCTGTCGTCACCCCCGGCGGCCTCGATCCCGGTCGTGTAGACCTGGAGAAACTCGGCGGGGTTGACGCTCCCGTCATATTTTTTGGCGAGGGTGGGCCGGAACCTTGGGGGCCAATGAACATTCCGAAGGCTCGCCACAAAGGCTCTACAGCCGACACCACCAACCGGGGGCACGGAGGGCTGATCCCCACGTCCGTGGTGAGGTGACACTCCGGACGAGGAGGCGCCCTCCGTTGCGTGGGGAGCACGTCGACCATTACGCCGGCGCTCGATACTGATGCGGGCATCCGGTTCCCCACGCAGATCTTCCCGGGTCGGAGGCGTTGACGAAGGAGTGGCGGCCGAATGGCGAACAGCGGCTGCCGCTCGCCGCGCCCTCCGTCTTGACGACGCGGAGCCGGTGGTAGCAGCACCAGAGGCCTTGGTGGCGGAGGACCGCCCACCAGCATCTAGGCGCTGCCGAGCAGTCATGACCAATTTGGCCACATCGTCCAGCCAACGTTGGGCTGGAGACTCCGGGTCATGGGCGACGGGCGGGTGACGTAGGAGCGCGCCCGCAGCTTGGAGCGCGCCCTGGGGCGTGCTGCCGTCGCCGTAGACGAGGAGGCGACGCTCCCCATCTCGCCGCCCTTCTCCACCTCCTGTGGGTGTCGAAGTCGCGGATCCTTCGGCCCTCTCGAGCGCCTTCTCCCGCCTAGGACTTTGGCGTGGAGGGGGCGGTAAAGTACGAGCTCGACGGCGTGGGTTTGGCTCCCCGTCGTCACCGCTCATACTCGGGGAGAGGTCGTGCGCCTTTGCTGGCTCGGCCATTGGGCTGAACAGGAAAAGCTTGGCGCACACGAAAGAGTGCGAGAGCTCAGAAAATCCCTCGCAGAGTCCCCTACCTGGCGCGCCAGATGACGGAGCGTGGGGCTCCTCACCGGGGGACCGCGCAGGCCCCCCTTTGCCGGTTCGGCCGGGGACTCAGGGTGAGATTCTAAGCTCTCTGTATGTAGAAGGTTCGCGAGACAGGAAACACACAAGACACGGGCGATGTATACAGGTTCGGGCCGCTGAGAAGCGTAATACCCTACTCCTGTGTTTTGGGAGATCTGTGTATGAAGGAGCTACAAAGTATGAGCCAGCCTCTCCCTTCTTCTGGGTTTCCAATCTGGAAAAGTCCCGTCCCTCCGTGGGCAAGGTCCTCCTTTTATATCTTAAGGGGATACCACATGCACCATTTCTCTCTCTCACTTCACTTCTCTTCATTAATGGACGGAAATTTGTATGGTTGCCGTCCGAATGACCTTCTGATGGGACGGCCCATACCTACCTCCACTTCCGCTGGAAGCAGGCGCGACGTGGGAACATGGCTGTCTGCTGACGACATGACCATTGTCAGACCGGTCACAAATCGGTCATTCTTTGTCACATCCTGATTTTCGTTTCAGGATTTATAAATTATTTAATAAATTAATAATAGAATTTATATGAAATGTTCATTAATTTACAAGTGAAGTTAAATGTGGGAAATAAAATTTCCTAAATATAAAGCATGGATGGATTTAATTTTTTATTAAATTCTCCATGGTTAGTTATACTCTCTGGAATATTCTCGGATTTTTCGGAGCTCAATTCCTAATTTTAATCATACAAAGAGCATTTCAGTAATTACCCACATATTAAATTAATCATTAAATGGTCTAATTGTAATTTTGTTAAGTACTTTGAGCGTCCAAGTATTTTCAGGATTTTTCTTGAAATTATTTGAGCATTGGAAGTATTTTTAATAATTCAAAGATCATTTAAGTGATTATTTTAATTGGGAAAGTAATAATAATCCTCCTCCTCAGCTTGGGCCATTTTCAGCCCATTCCTTCCTTTCCTTCCTCTCTCTTCCGCCGGCCCAACCTGAGCCGCCTCCTCTCCTCTCAGCCTAGCCGGAAAAGTCTATTTTCCCTCCCTGATCTACTGTTCATCTTCCAGCTCAGGCAGAGCCCGAGCCAGCCGTGCCGTGCACAGTGCCGCCGCCTCCTCCTTCCAAATCTCGCCTCCCCGTTGCTCCTTTTTCCAATTTAGTTGAGGGGAAATATTCCTCTTATCCTCCTCTATCTTTACCCCCAAAAAATCGGAGCAAATCGTTGAGTATCTTATCCGAATCGAACTCGTTTTCGAGTTTATCTCCAAAACCGAGTTTTTGATTTCCCGGATCGATTTCTTGCGGGAGGAGTCCGATCTCTTCAATCCAAGGCTATAAATAGGACCCCCTAGTCCTCCTCTTTCGTTTGCCCCCTCTCCCGTCCTCTTCCGTGCTCCGTAGCTCCGTCGCCACCGCCGCCAAGCAAACCGCCGCCGCCGGCCATCTCCGGTGCCGCCGCGCCGCCGTCTCCATCGTCGTCGCCGGTCGCCGTCACCACCGTTGGGTGCGCCGTGGTGAGGGGAAGCTCGGCCACCCTTCCTTTTCCGTCGCCGGTCATCGGAGCTCCGCCGCCCCGTGCAACCCGAGCCGCCGCCGTCGCCTCCTCGTCGCCGGCCGTCGTCGGTCATCGTTTGGCACGAGGGTGAGTATCGTTGGGTTCGTCTCGTCGTCCTCTACGTGTTCATGTCCTCCAAATCCGCAGCCGGTCGCTCTATCTCCGGCGAGGTCGCCATCTTGGTCCGGCCATTGATGATGTCATCATGACGTCATCATCTTCTCCTTTTCCAGTTTTTTCTAATAGATTAAATCTTCGGAAATTCATAACTAAATCATCATAACTCGGTTTTGAGTGGTTCAAGTTGCTAAATTCATCTAAAATCATGATCTACATGTTTGTTTACTTTATATGTACTGTTTATTTGGTTTTTATTAGTCTTTTTCTTTGTTTTGCGTGTTAGCTTGTCGTTTCCGTCGTTGCGAAGGTTCGTGAGTGCGTCAGGAGTGTTCAGAAGATTAATTGAAGACCGATTATTGCAAGGCAAGTCACACAGATCCTAAACACAATCCTTTGAGCATGTTGATCCTATATTTAAATTCTCTATTTATTTCAACTGTGCATTTATTTTCGAATGTCACCGGGTGGTGTGAACTTATTCCTTTGTTATGGCCAATTTGCATTGATTACTTTATTCCTTGATACCTTGGGTTATTATAACTTGACTAGTTGGGCTTTATATATTGGTTCAGCTAGATATTAGTTATGATTGCTTAGCCATGCTTAGAAACATTAGCACACTATTGGGATAACTTATGACTCACTATTATTTAATGATGGCTTAATGATAGTTCACGATGGTTAATCGTGATTGGTTAATTAATTACTTGCCAACTAAAACTTGATAATGGTGGGTTGTGAGCACATGGTTTTGAGAGTCGTGCTCATGACAATTAAGGACCGGTTCGCGAGCTACTGTTGTGAAACATTTATCGTGCCAACCACAAGCCAGCGTGGGCAACGGCTTTATCTTTTGTGTAGCGTGATTCATTATAGTGCGCCAGACTGAGAAGTGGCGAGAAGTCCACGGGGGTCGCTGGGGAGTCCATGCCTTGTTTATAAGGGGGTGATTATGATCCAGGAAAGGTGCGCTGTAATGGGTTATGTTGTGCAAGGGGTATTGTCACAACTCCTTTCCGAGGTACCGTGGTGGTATTGAGGCACATGGTGACATGATGTGGGGTTGTGTCTTGTGGGTACAGTGGTACACCTCTGGCCAGAGTAAAACTATTCGAATAGCCGTGCCCGCGGTTATGGGCGGGTTGAGCAATGTTTTTCGTGATTAGTCTCACACCTCTCACAATAATTATGGATGTTATACCTGGTAATAATTTGCTTAGCTCCTGGTTTGGAGTTAGATCTGTACAGCCGGGTATGGTTGTTCAGGATGGTTGGGCCTGTGCAGCAAGGGTGTGCTGTTCAGTGTTGATTAAAATTTTTAATTAATTACTCTACTGTTTTACTACTCTTAACTCTTTGCTAAATGCTGCTTTCGCAAATGAGCCTATATTATGCCATCCTTTGGTATCCTTGTGCACTTGCATATTTGCTGTGTGGCTTGTTGAGTATGTCATATGCTCATTCTTGCAATAATCAATCAAACCTCAGTTGAAGATAAAGAATCCAGAAGGAGAAGACGTTTGGCTTATACCCCAGTTGAGCTGCCTGTGGGAGTGGAGCTGAAGCCATCGCTAGATCGTTATTCCGTTGCTATTTTCTTTTCTTTTGTAAGTGTGTAACGTTATTATTATGATGGATTTGTATATTAAATTGTCAGTTTGTGTACCTCGGCTGATTCCTGGACGAGGATTTTATGCACAAATAAGTTCGGAAATTACTAGTGAATTTCCGGGCGTGACATTCTTGTCCACCACGCGTCAGTTTAACAATCTGCATGTTCGCCCTTCTTCACACAACATCTTGCCTGTAATGGTTAGGATGAAGCCTGGCATATATCTGACCAGGACTAACGTGCCATCTCTGAGAGGTAACACGCTAGCTCCAGCTGGGGACGAGCGCCTAGAAGCGCTCGTCCTGACGGGATGGGGCGAGGCGTGCGTCAGATCGCCTGCCGCCACCTAACCCGCGATCTGACCGGTCTGTGACTGGTCACAGACCGGATAAACGAGTGCACTGCACTGCGTTACATGCGGCGTGACACGCTCAGCCAAACCGCAATAAATGTGGTTAGGTGAGCCCCACTGTGCTCACCTAACCCATACGCGCGGAGCAAAAACCCACGAGGGGTCGGGGCGCCTCGGCCCTCGGGGTCGAGGCAGGTGCGGCCCGACCCCCTCGGGGGGACTAAGAGGAGGGCGAACACATCACCCTCGGGCCCGACGTCCCTCGGGGGTGCCAGGCCACGTGTGCGATTGTGTCTGCCTCAAACCTCTAGCCATGATACTCCCGGTCCCATGTCACCGACAAATGTGAATCCCCGAATAACATGATCCGAGTGATATACCGACTGTTTTGTAAAATAAAATGCGAGCAATCTAGAGTTGACTACATCAATGAAAATTCACATATGGTGGCGCTGGTTTTGGTGGGACAACACCGATAACTTATGTTCATGCATTAGAATAGATATGTCAACCGCCCACTATAGATGACCAAACGGGCCGCCCGACCCAATACGACCAGGCACGGCCCGATTGGCACACCGAGACGTGCCATGGCCGCACACGGGCCGCACCAATGGCCATGCATGGCCAAATAAGACTCTAGTCATGTCGGGCCGGCCCGAAGACACGATATGTCCACCGTGCTCTTCCTTGGAGTAAGGCTCTGTTCCTTCCCTAGGGTTCCCAACTCCCCACCCTCGTTTTCCGTGCGCACGCTTTTCAAACTACTAAACGGTGTGTTTTTTGCAACAAGTTTCTATACGAAAGTTGCTTTAAAAAATCATATTAATCCATTTTTGAAAAAAAGCTAATACTTAATTAATCACATGTTAATGTGAATATCGTTTTACGTGCCGGGGAGGAGGGAACCCCTCCTCCCGAATAGAGCCTAAGTCTATTGTGCTTCCCTCATCTCTTTGGGTTGCCTTATATGGCTGCGATAAGTCTATATATTTCCCTCATCTCCTTGGGCCATACCTTATATGGTTGGAATAGTCTATTTGGCCTCCCTTATCTATTTCGTCTCATCGTTGGACCGGGTCAGCACGTCGTGTCAAGGAAGAGCCTTAGGCATGGGCCAATAGTAGGGCCGAACTGGTACGGGGCCAACTGTTGTATTTGGGCCGGGCCAAAACCCCGTGCCATGAGTCGTGCCTCGGGCCATTTGGCCATACATATACCACGCAGCACCAGATAGTGATGTGCGTTCCTTTAGTTTCCTTCATAGAGTATATGGTATGGTACTATGGTATACTTTGTTCACTCTACTATTTATTTGTGTAAACATCCAGATAGTGCAACCTAACAAACGGAGGCGCGCGAATTCGCCACGGCATGCTAAGTCGAAACGTCAAAAAATAAAGAAATTGTTTGTTTCTACGGATGTATCTCTAAGCCTGCCTGTATAGGAAGGATCGGATCGGAGTAAGGTCTATCCCCTGAGCATTTGAAGCACCTGCTGCAGCGTGGGAGCAAATCTGGTGACGTTGAGCTTGATATCCTGCTCAATCCAGTAGTACTTCATCCCGAACTGCCACCCTTGCTTGTGTATAGATTCCGGGTCCCTGATCGCCGGGTGGTCCTTGCCGTACTTGTCGTAGAGCGTGCTCTCCTCGGCGGCGATGCTGTACTCGACGTCGCGCAGCCTCATCTCCCTGGCCGGACCACCGTAGAACACCATGGATGGGTGTTCCATGTGGCCCCACGGCACCACCTGCAGCATCACCGCGTTGGTGCGGAGGAAGAAGAAGTTGGTGAGTCCGGCCCCGTGCGCGCCCATGAGCACGTCACATGAGTCCACCACCCGGGAGAACTCCTCGATGCTCAGGTCACGACGCGGCTCCACCGGGACCACCTCGAAACCTGCTGCCACCACCGCCGCGGCGATCTCCTGGAAGTTGACGAATTTCCTCGTCCGCCCGCGGTTGATGAGCATGGCCCGCGGCCTCCGTTGCATACTGGACTCCTTGAACGGGATGTCCACGCCGGCGGGCGGCAGCGAGTAGACCTCCCGGATGTAAAGCCTGAAGTCCAGCATTGTGTAGTTCCGCTGAGTGCGAGCTGGGTCGATCCCGAGGTCGCGGTGGCTGCGGAGTCCTACGGTGATTTTCGGGTAGCACCGGACGTCGCTGTCCTGGTTGAAGTCGACGATGTCGTAGCGGGACAGGTTGGTGAGGATGAGCCGGTACTTGTCGACGAACCACGGTTGCAGGTCGGAGACGAGGAACTGGACCTCGCCCTCGTAGACGCGGGTGGTGATGAAGAGTGGGATGAGCACGTCGCTGAAGTCGTGCCACGGGTTCGAGGTAAGCCCGTTCATGGCGAACACCACGGCCGGGACGGCGTGGCGAGAGGTGCATCCCGGCGCTGCCTGGGCATCCAATGACCTTACCGTCACCTTGTTTATGTACTCCAGGTACTTGCGAGACTGATCTCGGATGCTCCATTCATGGCTGTCGTCGGCAAGCCCACGCTCTCCGACGGGCGGCACGTAGAGTATGGTCCGATTGGTGCCCATGGTCCGTGCGTCGCCGGAGATCTCACAGATGTCATACCTGGGATCTAACAGGTCGCATATTGGCTTGCGTGGTGCACCTGCAGCCGACACGTACAATTGGTGATTCCTCACATAAATTAATGATGGTGATAAATATAATATTGTAAAATATGAGCCGATGATTGACATCTAGCACATGCATATCATCAATCAACATATATAGTTTAGTTTTCAGTAACACAAATGTAAAACTTAATTTATCAGCTTAGTTTTTATTTTAACTGTTTTATCAGCTGTAGTGCAAACGATGAAATTCATCACTAATACATACTTCATTTTCAATGTATATATATAGGTAGCAGCGTCGATTATTTGAGGGTAGTCCAAGTAGTAAAATGGAAGGACGGACAAGCAATTGTAAGTATTAGATTCATAAAAAAAATTGATTTCGTCAAAAAAAAAATCTTTGAGAAAGGGCGAAACATACCGGGTTTATGGTTTGTGCCATTTTTCGTTCCAGCTTGATCAATGTCTTGCCGGATAAGATCCTCCTCCATCTTGTCACTTGCTTCGTCGTTCACAGCTGGCTGGCTAGACCGCTCAGTATTTTTCCCTTCCAAGTTATCTAATTAATAACAGTGAGTCAACTAGTACTATAGTACATGCCGCAGAAGAAGATTGATTATATATGGAGATATAAAAATTTACAAGTCAACAAAATATTGGCGATGAGTTTGGTAGAGAGTTACCATCGAAATACCGAAGTTAGAGCCACCCTGGTTATTCTTGTCCGTTGAGTATAGATATTTTTTTAGATGTCATGATATACGTTTTTGGATCAACACGGGACTTCGGGTGCAACGGACAAACTGGCTCCCATTTTATACATCCTATTTTCACTTTTTGTCTGTTGGCATTAGGCAACCAGCAGGCAATTTGTTCTTTTTCTTCGTTATCCTCTTTATTTTCTAGAGGTTATGTTCAAATCAGCAATCAGTTTCGAGTATTTTTGGACCTTGGTATCAAGCCATAGGATGATGTAATGTGTGTGCAGGGAGGACCACACGCGCGTACGTGATTTGTTATTGATGTGGAACAATTTTTTTAATGTATATATATGATAATATAATGGTAGATTGCACGGTGAAACAGAACTGTCAAGCATATATATATATATATATATATATATATATATATATATATA
Organism: Oryza sativa Japonica Group; assembly: GCF_034140825.1. Classification (NCBI taxonomy): domain Eukaryota; kingdom Viridiplantae; phylum Streptophyta; class Magnoliopsida; order Poales; family Poaceae; genus Oryza; species Oryza sativa. Next base: position 16,818,815 of record NC_089040.1, read on the forward strand.
TATATATATATATATATATATATATATATATATATATATATATATATATATAACTTCACACATCTCTAAAACTAGACGACGAAAATACACAAATTAAATTAAATTATCAAAACTTTATGCGCTGATTACGGGGTAATAGCAATGCTTTGCTGAGTTATTCCAGTATGTAAGAAACGAGTATTAATATGATTATATCTCTATCATGTAGTCATCATCCATCAAGGTCATGCCTGCACATATATATGTAACCATTTCCCTATCGTACTAACTATCGTTCCACTAAGTATATAACCTCAACACGGCATCAAACACTAATTAAGCCACAAGTCACGTGGGCCAATGAGTTTGGTTCCCAAATCGTCAGTTTGTACGCCATGATTGTGAGGTAGCAAAAAAAATATATTATTGATCATTGGGTATTTAATTTAATTCTTTTTGGATGAATCTTACTTGGAAATGTGCAAATACTAAACATTATCCCCTCCGTCTAAAAAAAATTCCAATCCTAACTACGAAACTGGACACGCAGGTCCAGATCCGTACATAGCTAGAGTTTATCTTTTTTTTGACAGAGTAGTACGTGATAGTCTGTGTATCCCGAACCACTGAAATGGGTATAGAGCTATCTATTTCCCCTTCTGGTCCAAATGAATAATTTTACTTGTGTAGGGTACTAACTTGAAGGTTTTGGAACGGTATAGCGCTAATTAAACCACTATATATAACCAGATTAAAGAGAAATATAGCATTCGCATAGATATATATATAAAGATGAGAGTAAACATGTTGTGTAAGATTATACATGACATTGAAATTGTCACATTATATCCATTTCAAATTTGTTTTTACATATATAGTAGTATGTGCGGTCATTTTAGAAATTACTTGCACCAAAGAAATTTTTACAGGTAAGCGGAAATCAATTTATTTGTTGAGGCGGTTCTGCCGCCCTCCTTTTTGTGTGCAAAATATCTTAGGGGTCGCAATTTCGGACTTGCTAAAAATACTCGGTAATTTTAGAATTTATGATGTTATTAGACGAGTTTGATATGGAGTTTTCTGGGGGTATTAGGAGTATTTAAGGGCCTGTTTGGTACAGCTCCAGCTCTAGCTCCACCCCTCCTGGAGCTGGAGCTCAACCAAACAGTTTCAGCTCCACCAAAACTAGGAGTGGAGTTGGGTGGAGCTTTCTCACAAAATGTACTAGAGTTGTGGAGCTGGGTTTAAGCAGCTCCACAACTCCACTCCAGACTCAACTCCTGGAGTTATATTTAGGAGTTGGAGCTGTACCAAACAAGTCCTTACTACTCCCCTATGTTCTTACTGCGATTTGTTTTCTAGTTTGTCCTAATATATATATATATTTAGGATACCAAAAGTAACTTATAATATGTATCAGAGGATATAATATGTATCAGAGGAAGTAATTAATACTACTATGAGTTTAATAAAGTAGCAATCACTGTACGTATACATCGTTGTCAAGTAGTTAGTACCTTGTGTCGTATTGCTGGACGTGGACGTTGGTGAAGTCGGAGATGTGGTCCTGCCGTCTTGATCGGTATGCACGGCAGGCGTGGACTGTTGTGTGACGGCCCTCACTGATAACAACAAAACATGTACATATAGCTTATTTTTCTGAAAAAAAAACCGAGTTTGTTCTTCCTTGTATTTTTATTTCCACTGCGTTAGGAAACTAAGCTAGGTAGGAACTTTAATTTAGTTCTTCTTCCAGAAAGATAACATCTAAGTAGAGTGCATTATAAATGATGAAACAGTATAAACAGAGGAATAAAGACTTTCCAATTTTAGTCATTATAGTACTAGTTAAAGTTTTCTCCGAGGGGTTGATTAGAGCATGTGTGCATCTCTTAGCAGCGATTGGCACCTAATTTAGGTGTTGTCAGCTGTACGTATTAGACCATGTTCACATTTCTCCCTCCCCCCCCCCCCCCTCTCTCTCTCTCTCTCTCTCTCTCTCTCCCCCCTGAAGCACCGTCGACTTCGCACAGTACTGGAATGCACATGGAATTCTTTGGTTTCTTTTTAAAATTTCAATCTCTATTTCGTGCTGCTCTATATAATGGATGTTGAGAAAAATATTTCAGAGAATTATAGAGCTCATGCATACATCACCGGCCAGGTCTACACACAATTATTGGTGCCTAATTAAGAAAGAGAAAGATGTGCTAACTACAAGAAGAAGAAAAAAGGAAAAACTGCAATGGCATTTAGCCATGAAGACATGAAAAGAAACTCAGATATATATGCATACATGGAAATGCGAGTGGTATTGTGGTAACCGTAAGATGCATCTAGCTAGATAAATAGATAACAGTGGATAAACCAAGCAGTGTTTAACAGCAGTAGAATAATTCTCTCAAAAAGAAAATATTAATAGAATCAATAATAAAGGATCACTAATACTAGCTAGCTATAGGTAGGGTACTAACCAATGGCATCCTCCGAGGAAACAAGCTGGCCAGAAAGGAAGGTGTAGAGCAGCAGGACCAGGAAGAAGCCAAGCAGGAACCCGATCACGGCCTTGTGGTGCTGCGCCAGCGTCTTCGCTACGCCCTTTACCGCCGGAGGCGCCGATGGCATCTTCGTCGTCGACGGCTCCGGCGCCGGCGTCTTGGACTGGCTAACCATCCGTCCTTTTCTTCTCTTCTCTTCTCTTCCTCCTCCTCTACGTAAGAGACTTGCCTTATGTGATGGATACTTCTCTCAAAGAGATTTCAGCTCCTACCGCATAATTTGATTCTAGCTAGCCCAAGGGTTTGCGCACACACATATATATATTTGCACAGGCTGTCTAAGACGACTGCCTAACTATTAACAACTGGTTTTTGCATATTCTACATGAGGCTTTGGCTGTCAGCGGGCTGTGCATTATATTGCTAGCTAGCTTGTCCAATCAGCACGCCTCAAGCGGGTGGACGTTATTGTTACGTAAAGCTGCCTATGGTTTTGCTTTAACTCGGTTTTATTTCATTCCTTATATATGTATGCAAGCTAATTGAAACCCCTCACATTGCATCCGAAATTTTCATAACCTTCTAAACATTTGAAGAGACTCATTAGTTAATTTCTTTTGAATACAATAAGTCGTGTCGTGCGTCACACGCACCATCGTAGTATATATATGTCCAAATAAGATTCGATGCCTAGCGTTCATGATCGTTAAATACCAATTTTGACCGCTAATTAGCACAATGAATAAATGAAAAATTAGCATTTCTTACATATATATCATACTGTAGTTGTATTAGGATTGGAGAATTATCGTAGATGCAAGAGTTTTATATCAAAGTGAAGGAGAAATAAGGTTGGCATGCAAATCATGTGTGAGCACACAAACCCTACTACAAAAGTGATTTTTTTGTACGAGTCCCCATGATTTTTGCAAACGGACCATAACTAGTAGCGTATGTAAAAATCGAGCACCATTTTCTCAGACGGCTGCTTAAGACACCCGTATGGAAAAATCGATTTTCCCATACGGGAAGAGGTCCGCATGCAAAAATAACCTCATTTTTACATGCGGCTCACTTAAGCGCCCACATGGAAAAATCGATTTTTCCATACGGGCACTACAAGAATCTATTTAATCTATGACGAAAAAAATTCATCATGGATAATTCGTCATAGGAATTTGTTTGTGACGATTATACTTATCGTCATCTATTGGGCGTCACAGATTAAATGTACCGACGTTTTCTCTGAAATCGTCACGGATCAGCACAATCTATGACATTTTTTTAACCGTCATAAAACGCTTATGGGCTCGTGTAGTCCAGCCTAGGCCCAACCTTTGTCACAAAATTAAACGTCACAGATGGTTACCACGTGGCAGCCAACATGGCAGGTGACGTGGTCGTTTTGACACGTGTGCGATGACATGTCACTGATGATGTGGCAGCTAACGTCAGCAATTTTTTTATACAGCCCATTTTTTTAACGACCCATTATTTTTTTATGGCCCATTAATTTTTAAAAAGCCCATTAATTTTTTTAACTGGCCCATTTTAAAATAGGTACATTTCAAAACTAGGCCCATTTCAGAACTGCTCATTTTATCAAGGAAAAAGTACACCGAAGGTCCCTCAACTTGTCATCGGGATTAAAAAAACATCCTCGAACTGCAAAACCAGATATACGAGATCCCTTAACTATGTAAAACCGGTCACAATAAGTCCCTTGGCGGTTTTGATCCCGGTTTTATCCTACGTGGCTGCTGAGTCATTATAGGACCCACGTGAGCCCCACATGTCAGCCTCCTCTTTCTTTCCCCTCTTCTCTCTCTTCCTCTTCTCTCTTTCTCACTCTTCTCTGGCTCTGTGTAGGCCGGCGCCGGGGTGAGGCGGGGAGGAGGTCCGGCGGGGCGAGGCGGGAGAGGAGGTCCGGCAGCCGGCGACGTGGCGGCGGCGCCGGCGGAGATGACGCGGGATCAGGAGAGCAAGGCGGCGGCGGCGGCGACGACGCGGGAGCAAGGGAGGGGCGTCGGCAGCGGCGAGGGCGGCGGCGACGTTGACGTGGGAAGAAGTTGACGCGGAGCCGGCAGTCGGCGTCGGCGGCGGCTTGGTCGATTGAGCACAGCCGCCGTGTCCATCTCCACCTCCGCCGCTCAAGAACAAGTTGTTGGGATACGCGCAGGCTACGATAGCATAAATCAAAATTTTCTATCGTGTAAACCAGGAACCATGTAAGTATCATTACCACTCGATGCGCTGTGCAGCGGAAGAAGACGCTGAGAAGTCGAAGGAACTCTCGCGAAGTAGCGCGCGTCGATGTAGTGGAAGTAGTCGATCGCACCGGCTTGACCTTGTCCTCCTCGTGCGTTTTCCTCGCCATACTCCCACGCCGATCAGCACCGCAAAACAGCGGCGCCTCTACCGGTATCCACACGTACAGGGACGGAACGCCACGCGCAGATGTGCTAGCACCCGCGCGCGGCTAGGGTTTTGCTCGGGGAGGGAAGTGACGGCTAGGGTTTCTCACCTGATGCAATGCCTCCGCCGGTCACACCCCTCACGAATATATAGGATCCATCATTCGGACCTCCAAGGCCTGTAGGACTCCTATTCGGATCCTTATCCGAATTAAGCTCATATTGGATCTCTATCCAATCCCCTTATTCCGGCCCATTAAGCGTGCGACCTTGTAGGTTCATATATACTCGGCTGTAACCCGAAAACTTATTTTCGGTCCACGCGTCAACAGCGGCCCCTAGCAGAACGTATTGACCCATCGGGCATACATAAAGATCATATCGGCTGAACCTCTAGTGTATACTTGTATGAACCCCTTTGCCTCACGATATCGATTAAGCTCAAGGCTAGATATGTGACATCCTCTAATAGCTCAATCATTCACTCGAATCTGTTGATAGATTATATAACTTGTGATTGACTTCTCAATCACCTTTGGCATGGCCATGCACTTCCATAATCTACAACATCGAGGGGCCCAGAGATATCTCTCCATAGGAGGGGCAAATCCCATCTTGATTATTCATATCCCACTACATGTTTCATAGCATACCCGAAAACTACTTTTATAACTACCCAATTACGGAGTAGCGTTTAGCATTCCCTAAGTAAGCTACTACACATGTTGAGAACCATGATAATCTCAGGTCTAAGGATTCAACACCAACACTCAATGAGATCACTGATGACACAACACATATGGCTCTTGCAGTGTCTCATGTTGGGTCTATCCAACAACATGTTCACCAACATGTGTCCACATTATTAATTTGGTATCTCTATACCATGATCCATGAGATATGATCATCAATTAATACATGTGCTGATCATATAAACATATTTGTTCCAGATATGATATTTGATCAGGGATCCTTTAGAAATAGTAACAAACAACATAAAGAGTCTCATGAAAGAATCACATATTCATTAACTAATAAGGAGTTATCTATTAGTTATCTATTTCAAGGAACAATGTCGAATAAATATGTAAATATAGTATGTGATACAATCATCTCTATGATTGCCTCTAGGGCATATCACTAACAGTCTCCCACTTGCACTAGAGTCAATCATGAATGTATCTTACACCCATTGCCCTAGTGTGTGCCTCATGCTTAGGCTGAGGGAGTGGCTTTGTCAACGGATCTACAACATTCAAATCCGTATGTATTTTGCATATCTTCACATCTCCTCTACCCACCATCTCGCGAATGAAGTGATACTGCCGTAAAATGTGTTTGGACTTTTGATGTGATCTAGGCTCCTTGGCTTGCGCAATGGCACCACTATTATCGCAATAGAGGTCCATAGGGCTAGAAGCACTAGTCATCACACCTAGTTGAGAAACAAATTTGTTTATCCAAACAACCTCCTTTGCTGCTTCAGAAGCGATAATGTATTCGGCTTCTGTTGTAGAATCAGCCACTGTATCTTGCTTGGAACTCTTCCAACTCACAGCGCCTCCATTCAGGCAGAACACAATTCCAGACTGTGATCTAAAATCATCTTGGTCGGTTTGGAAGCTTGCGTCAGTGTAACCATTTACAACGAGCTCTTCCTGTCCTCCATAGACTAGGAACATATCCTTAGTTCTTCTCAAGTACTTCAGGATATTCTTTACAGTTATCTAGTGACTCTCACCTGGAGCTGATTGGTATTGGCTTGTTGCACTATGTGCATATGAAACATCAGGACGTGTACATAGCATAGCATACATAATGGATCCGATTGCCGAGGCATATGGAATCACACTCATCTTGTTTCGCTCATCAGTCGTTTGAGGACACTGATTCTTGCCAAGATTAATGCCATGTGACATCGGTAAGAAACCTTTCTTAGAATCTTCCATGTTGAACCTCTTCAACACATTGTTAATGTATGTACTCTGGCTTAATCCAATTAGCCTCTTTGATCTATCTCTATAGATCCTTATGCCCAGAATATATGCTGCTTCCCCTAAGTCCTTCATTGAAAAACTATTTTTCAACGATGTCTTAACGGATTCAAGCATAGGAATATCATTCCCAATCAATAATATGTCATCTACATATAGGATTAGAAACACCAGTGCGCTCCCACTAATCTTCTTGTATACACAAGGCTCTTCTTCGTTTTTGACAAAGCCCAACGCCTTGACTACTTCGTCAAAACGAATATTCCAACTCCGAGATGCTTGCTTCAACCCATAAATGGATTTCTACAATTTGCATATCTTTTTAGTTGATTGTGGATCAACAAATCCCTTGGGTTGTGTCATGTACATATCCTCATCGAGATTTCTATTGAGGAAAGCTGTTTTGACATCCATTTGCCATATCTCATAATCGAAATAGGCAGCAATAGCTAAAACAATCCGAATAGATTTTAGCATGGCGACTGGTGAGAAAGTTTCATCATAATCAACACCTTGAATTTGTCTGAAACCTTTCGCCACCAATCGTGCCTTGTAGATGTGAACATTTCCATCTACATCTGTCTTTTTCTTAAAGACCCATTTGCACTCAATGGCTTTTACACCATCAGGTGGATCAACCAAGTTCCAAACTTGATTGACATGCATGGATTCTATTTTGGATTTCATGGCTCCAAGTCATTTCTCAGAGTCTGGTCCCACCATTGCTTCCTTATAGGTAGAAGGTTCATCGTTGTCTAACAACAATATATCACGTTGTCCTGTAGTTAACAACGCATACCTCGCAGGTGTACGCCGCATTCTTTTGGACCTTCGTGAAGCCGGTGCTTTCACAACTGGTTCAACAACAACTTGTTCAACCTGTTGAACAACATCTTGCTCAGCTTGTCGTTGTGTGGACGTTGAAGCGTTTTCTGGTGTTTCCTGAATTTCTTCAAGTCGCACCATGCTCCCACTATCCTTTCTTGAAATAAACTCTTTTTCCAAGAAAACACCGTGTCGGGTGACAAACATTTTGCCCTCTTCCCGATTATAAAAATAATAACCTTTCGTTTCCTTAGGATACCCTACAAAGAAGCATTTATCTGATTTAGGTGTGAGTTTGTCCGATTGCAAACGTTTTACATAGACCTCACAGCTCCAAATCTTTAGGAAAGACAAACTAGGACGCTTCCCTGTCCATATCTCATATGGTGTCTTATCCACTGATTTTGATGGAACCCTGTTTAGTGTGAACGCAGCTGTCCCTAGAGCGTAACGCCAAAAGCTTAGCGGCAGATCAGTTTGGCTCATCATTGATCGCACCATGTCCAACAATGTACGATTCCTCCGTTCAGACACCCCATTCCACTGAGGTGTTCCTGGTGGAGTGAATTGTGGAACAATTCCACACTCCTTTAGATGATTGCCAAATTCAAGGCTCAAGTACTCTCCACCACGATCAGATCGTAGATACTTGATTGTCTTGCCCAAATGATTGTGTACCTCATTCTGAAATTCCTTGAACTTTTCAAAGGACTCAGACTTATGCCTCATTAAGTAGACAACCATATCTACTAAAGTCATCGGTAAAGGTAATAAAGTACCCAAAACCACCTCTGGTAGTTGAGCTCATTGGTCCACATACATCAGTATGTACTAGTCCCAATAGTTCACTTGCCCTTTCACTTTGACCCGTGAAAGGTGCCTTTGTCATTTTGCCAAGTAAACAAGATTCACATGTCTCAAATGATTCAAAATCAAACGAGTGTAGAAGTCCATCTCTATGAAGCTTCTCCATGCATTTCTCATTTATATGACCCAAGCGACAATGCCAAATAAAAGTGGGATTCAAATCATTAGGACGTTGCCTTTTTGCATTAATGTTATAGACTGAACATCCATCAAGATTCACAATGTATAAGCCATTCATCATGGGTGCATGGACATAGAAAATGTCTTTATAATAGACTAAACAACCATTGTCTACAGATCTAAAACCATAACCCTCTGCTTGCAAACAAGAAGCAGAGATAATGTTCTTACACAAAGCTGGAATGCAATAACAATTATTTAACTCCAAAACTAATCCTAACGGTAAAGATAATGGCATAGTGCCGACCGCAACAGCAGCAACTCTTGCTCTATTGCCCACGCGAATGTCCAATTCGCCTCTTGCTAAGCTCCTACTTCTTTTCAGCCCCTGCAACGATTTGCATATGTGAGCAACTGACCCGGTATCAAATACCCAAGAATCAGTAGAGGAAGTAGCAAGATTAATTTCTATAACATTAATACCTGAGGTGGAACTCTTTCCATCCTGCTGCTTCTGCTTGAGCTGCTCTAGGTATTTCTTACAGTTTCTCTTCCAATGACCTGTCTCCTTGCAAAAGAAGCACTCTGCATCCTTAGCGAGCCCTGTCTTTTGAACCTTGGTCTTAGAGTTGCTAGTACTCGTGATCTCATCAGAGTTTAGCTTTCTCTTTTGACCACTTTTCTTGTTGTTGGGCTTGTGCTTATGCATAACCATCACATGGTTGGAGTTTTTCTTAATGCTTTCCTCGGTAGTCTTTAGCATCCCATGCAATTCTGCCAAGGTCCTGTTCAGGTTGTTCATGTTGAAATTCATTATGAACGGCTCAAAGCTGGGAGGGAGCGACTGGAGAATCAAATCAGTAGCCAACTCTCGGCTTAGGGGAAAGCCAAGCTTATCCAGACTCTCGGTGTAACCAATCATTTTGATCACATGTGGGCTCACTGGATTACCTTCTGCAAGCCTGCACGCAAACAAGGACTTTGAGGTATTAAACCTCTTAGCTCTTGCTTGGTCCTCAAACATGTTACGTAGTCTCGTGATTATTGTATGAGCATCCAATGCCTCATATTGCCTTTGAAACTCAGGGGACATAGTAGCAAGCATGAGACAGCTTATATCAAGGTATTCATTGCATCGCCTTTCATGCTCCCTACGTTTAGCAACAGGAGCATTGTTGGGCAAGTCAGCTGGAAAAGGCTGTGTAAGCACAAACTCTTTGTGCTCTTGCCTGAGAACAATTCTCAGGTTGCGATACCAATCCATGAAGTTTGTTCCAGTCAACTTCTCTTTCTCAAGAATAGACCGCAAGTTAAAATTGGATGGTGCAAGAGCTGCCATGATCTACAATAGAAATATATGTATGCAAAATTAGCACCCTGTTTACATTTAACATTTCATTAAACAATTTAACAAAAGATACTCCCACCATGTATTGTGAAACAAAATTCCCTCTAGTAACATAGTGAGTCAAGATCCTCATTTTATTAGTGTCTAGTGAGCTTTAGCATCACAGCTAGACAACTATCAAAATAGGTAAGCAACACCTTGCTAATCACATCATATGTGACTCTTGTGCTGTTGGGGTGACATCTCCATGTCCAACCCAATCTATGCCCCAAAGGTCCAAAACTGTTTTGATAACCTTGTCAAGTAAACCAATAATCTCCTCATATAGATGTCCGACATCTATCCTATTTTATCATGATAAAAAGTGACACTTTGCTATGGCAAACCCATCACTTATGATCACAACCGTAATAGGAGCAATTATTGGAGGAGCATAAATTACACTTTATTTTTCTGAGGGAATCTATCCTACCATGTCATATCAAATATACAACAACAATAAAGTAAGATAGATATAAAAACCCCAAGCGAAATCTAAGAGGCAACGCACATGGCGGTCCCTGAAAAGGTCACGGGGTACATAGATGTCATCTACAATTCGCCATGTGAAAACCTTAACGGCGTAATCAAATTATGCCGAAACCGAGTCAATCTCATTGGCTCGTTTTTCTCATTGGCGTGCGGTTCTAGTGGACATCGGATTATCTGATGAACACATTCCAGTGAAGTCACCAACACACATACCGATTGATCTCATCAACCCATGCGGCTATCGGTTCATCTCATGTTTCGATCACCTAAGAACTCATATACAACATAATAGATCTCATCTACTACATCCACATATCAATTATATGCAATGATCTAGATCATAAACTATACAAGGCGGCTCTGATACCACTGTTGGGATACGCGTAGGCTACGATAGCATAAATCAAAATTTTCTATCGCGTAAACCAGGAACCATGCAAGTATTAGATCATAGATCGTTACCACTCGACGCGCTGTGCAGCGGAAGAAGATGCTGAGAAGTCGAAAGAACTCTCGCGAAGTAGCGCGCGTCGATGTAGAGGAAGTAGTCAATCGCACCAGCTCGACCTTGTCCTCCTCGTGCATTCTCCTCGCCGTACTCCCACGCTGATCAGCACCGCAAAACAGCGGCACCTCTACCGGTATCCACACGTAAAGGGACGGAACGCCACGTGCAGATGTGCTAGCACCCGCGCGCGGCTAGGGTTTTGCTCGGGGAGGAAAGTGACAGCTAGGGTTTCTCATGTGATGCAATGCCTCCGCCGGTCACACCCTTCACGAATATATATATGATTCATCTCTCAGGCCTCCAAGGCCCGTAGGACTCCGGCAACCCTCCCCCATCCCTCTTTTTTTCCGTCCGCACTCCCTCCGTCCCCACTTTTCTTTTGTCTGTCCACTCCCACCATTCCGTTCCCTTTTCTTTTTTTGTTCTTTCCTCCCGCACTCAAGTAATTGGCTTATTAGTAAAAGGATTTTCCTCCCGCACCCACGCAATTGGGCTATTAGTAAAAGGATTACTTAGTCTAACCCATGAGTAAACGAGTTACTAACAAGAAAACTAAGCTTTCGTGAGTAAACGAGTTACTAACAATAAAACTAAGCTTTGCTAGTCACTTCTCATATTAGCCCATGGGTAAAAGAGTTACTGAGATTGATAGTCTACGAGTAAAACGATTACTATCCAGACAAAGGCTCTACAACATATCCATATAGTCGTAGTAATATTTTTCCTCCTAGGTATTTTTCACTTGCCAGGACATGATTTACTCTGTTTGCATTTAGTAATTTGTTCACTATGCTTTGACATGATTTTGTAAAAACATTACCAGTTATTTGTAAATAATATTTTTTTCACTATATTAACAAGAACAAGAACATGGTTATGTCATAATAATTGAATTTTTGTTCTATCAAGTGACCAACAAAATTACACATGGGAGACAAAATACACATATTCTCATGATAAGGGGAAAAAAGAGAAAAATACTGCTGCACGTAACATCCCAACTCGCCAAACACCACAACTAGACAAATACACATATTCATCGTGATCCAAGAAAAACACCACCACCACGCTGGTGCCAGCTATCCTCCCATTTTAGAATCAAGGATAAATCACCCCACAAAGTGCTCCCCTCCTGGATCTCTTTCCTGGAAACTCAACAAGCCCAAGTGAAGCATTTACCCAAGAATCGGGAAAAAAAACAAATTAAATGCAATAACACCAGTACGGTCTCGCCTCGAGATCTAGATCAAGAAAACGCAAGCATAGACACATTGTTGCAGCAATCCAGAACTGAGACAAAAGGACATGAGAATCTCCAGATCTTCTCCTCAGCAGAAGCAGGTTACCCACGACCACGAAGAACAATAGCCAGGATCAACCACCTGCTTTGTTCAACCAAAAAATTCAGAAATTTTAGTGTGAAGTTTGTTGCGTCAAAATATTCAGAGAAAAAATATGTACTATAGGACCATATGTAGTGAGCAATTCAGAGAAAATCAATCGATTTGCTTTGTTGAGCCACGAAATTTCAGAGAACTGCTATTGAATCGAGCTTCTTAAATTTTTAATCTATCAGAAATATCAAAGAACCTGATGATGATGGTATTGGCAGTGTTCCGAACATTGCACACACAAACTTCTTAAATTTTAATCTATCATAAATATCAAAGAACCTGATGATGGTGGTATTGGCGGTGTTCCGAACATTGCACACACAAATATATCACTGAACAAATGAAATACAGATGGGAGCAGTTTTTTGAACATACATGTTGCATAAACAATTTCACGACTGAACACATAAAAATTCTGATGAGAGCATCAAAATTAGGTGCTTCATGCATTGCAAAAACAACAGCCTGGCAACAGGACTATTCACGCATGATGCTGATCCAGCAAAAGCGGCATTCACGAAAAAATCAATTAGAAAAGCCTGCTAACCTATCAATTACAGAAACCAGTGGATGTATAGAAGCCTGAAAAATTCAGAATCTCAGTGGATGTTAGTGTTACACAAACCAAATCCAGATCACATATAAAAAATGAACCAGCAAGAAGTTTGATAGGATTATAGTTGAAAGTCTCATGAATTCTCTGATATCTAAATGCTGCCCTACAGTGTTTCGTGACATCAACAGGAAAAAAAAATGTAATCATACATTCAGATTCACTACATACTAGTACAAAATCAGCATCTCTCGATCTGCTTCTACTCTATCATTGACACATCGCGGAAAACAAATCCTAGATCACTGCATACAACCTTCGACCACAAAACATAATCGAGAACACAAAACATACAGAGAGATGTCTAAGTGGTAGAACAGGTATGCACTGACCTGCATCTTCCTGGATGAGGATAGTGACGCCCTATACCTGGGAGGAGGGCGGCCGGAAGGGCCCCATCCCCTCGACGACAGCAGTGAGAGGAGACAAGCGGCAGGTGCGCCAGAGAGGGAGGGCAGATCCAGGCCGGCAGGTGGATTATGCAGCGACGACGAACCCGGGCGACACATCTCGAATGGCGACGACCAGACGGCAAGAGAGAAGACGGGGATGAGGTTGGCCGATGGTGATGGATTGCCACGAATGGAGGACGGCCGGCTTGTCACCGTCGCCGTTCACCTTCTGCACCGAGCTTCCAACTCTGTCGCTGCTCCTAGCCGACAGCCGTCGCTCAACCGCTCCACCGAGCCACCGCCCGGCGCACCTCAAATAGCGGCGACCAGACGGCGGGAGAAAGGATGGGGATGAGGTCGGCCGGCGGTGGAGGATCACCGCGCCTGGAGGACGGCCGGGCTTGTAACTGCCGCCGTTCAGCTTTCGCACCGAGCCGCCAGATCTGCCGCCGTTCCTAGCCAGGGGCGTCGGTGCTCAACAGCTCCACTAGCCACCACCTCTCTCTCTTAGATCCGAAAAAATAGGATCTATATATGTTAGCGTTGGGTAACATAAAGTAAACAAATTACTCGAATTATGGCGTGGGTGGGGGAAGGGAGCGCAGGGATAGGGTGCCGGGGGATTGGTTGTGAGGGGGAGTGTTTTACATATTAGGGTGCGGGACACACACACACTCACACACACACACCCACACACACATATATATACATACATATACATATATATACATACATACATATATATATATATATATATATATATATATATATATATATATATATATATATATATATATATATATATATATATATATATATATATATACACACATATACATATATACACACATATACATATGTATACACATATACATATATATACATATGTATATGTATGTATGTATATATATATATATATACATATACATATACATACATACTCCCTCCGTCCCATAAAAATTACATTTCTAGCTAATTTAGGACTAAATAATAGGCTTGGAAAATGACCACAATGACCTTATTTAATGAACCCATTGCATACACACATTCCATATATACAAATGATTAAAAGGAAGTTTGAGAGAATTAACCCATATAATTAGCATACTTAAATTACAAGCTGAGAGAACTTCAGGAAACTTATCTAGATGAATCAATTTACTGGGTCGCACATGGCTAGAGATACAATTTTTGTGGGACAAAGCCTTAGAGCTAGAAATTCAATTTTTTTGGGACGGAAGTAGTATGTACATACATACATACATACATACATACATACATACATACATACATACATACATATATATATATATATATGTATATATATATATGTATATGTAGATATATATATATATATATATTTATATCTACATATACATATATATATATATATACATATATATATATATATATATATATATATATAAATTATTCTACACCCGGGTATAGAATAGCTCCCCTCCCTCCGAAGGGCCAAACCCACCTCCCATCTTAGTCAAAGGTCAGTCAAAGCACCCCCACGTCGGTCAAAGCCCGGTCAAATCATCTACCAACTCCCCCCACCACCCACCTTTTCTCAGCTCTCGTCTTGCAGAACAGGGCAGTAACGCGATAGCCATCATGTAGTAACGATGTGTCTTACGTACAGTAACAACATTCAAATTTAGTTGAAATATAGTCATGATGGATCTACTTTTGATAAGCATTTTTTTTCTAACATCATGGTGCAAACGGTTGAAAAAAATCATACATCACATGAGAGATATCGTTATTCGAAGCTTGGGGTTTTTGGATCTTGACTCTCCACAAGTAGTAATACTATAGCATTACTACTCGTTACTTCTATGTGTTATGCGTTACTACAATCCCATCGCAACGTTACTGTAAGTGTGCACAGTAAAGACCATAGGTTTGTAGTAACAATGCGTCTTATTGCAATTCTTGAATAGTGTTACTGTATAAACATATCTAGTAACACTTCCACTTCGTGCAGTAACAAGTATATTTAGCATGTGAGACTTTTAATCCATTTTTTTTTATTTCTGGTTTACTACAATTTCACCACGATGCTACTGCCAAATATACAGTAATGTTCTGTATGTTCTACAGTAACAAAGTGTTTTACTGCAGTTTTTGGATAGTGTTACTGCATAAACATACAGTAATGTGTAACTGTCAGGTGGTAACGTGTTTATGCCGTGCAGTAACACTTTTACTTTTGTGCAGTAACAAGTATATAGTTAGCATATGAGACTCTGAACCCATATATTTTTTGTTTCAATTCCTGATTTACTGTCAAAAGTGCAGTAACGTCATATACATGCATGCAGTAACACTATATTAGAGGGAGAAGATCGGTTTTCTTCAAAAGAAGGAGGAAGAACGGTTTCTCGAGGAGGTGAGTATGTAGATGCATTTTGAAGTTCTATCCTCCACATGCAGTAACACTATAGCATCATTGTGAAAGCGGTTTTAAAAATAATACATATCTTGTGAGATATTGCTTTTCAAATATTGGCATTTTGAACTTTAGCACTCCATATGCAGTAATAGAATATGTAATTTGCAGTAACATGGGTATATACATGCAGTAACATGGTTTTACCAAATGTATAAAATTGTTCAAAACACTCGTACATCAATCAGACCTCACTCAAAGCCACCTACAGACTTACTTATAGCCCACCTATTCGATCTTCATCTCGTAAATCTGACATAGTAAAACTACGATTATCATGCAGTAACATAACTACTTGGAAGTGGTAACATGCACCTATTATGTAGTAACACTTCTACTTTTGTGCAGTAACAAGTATATGGTTAGCATGTGAGGCTTTAACCCATATATTTTTGTTTCGATTCCTGGTCTACTACAATTTTACTACGACGTTACTGCTAAAAGTGCAGTAACATCCTATGTGTTCTACAATAACATCACGTGTCACTGTACTTTTACAATAATGTTACTACTGGAGCATAGTAACATGTTATGAGTTTCGGTAGTGAAAGATATTAGAATTGATAATCATATTACTTTCTCACAAAATTCTTGAAACAAATAGCATCATTAGATGAATTGGTTAGAAGAATGTACTTTGAACTATGAGGTCATGGGTTCAAGTCTTCAATTTGACAACTTATTTATTATTTTTCTAGAAAAGAGAAAAAATGTTTCAGGGAGAAAAAAAATAGAAAAAAGAAAGAGGGAGATCGAGAGAGAAGAGAAGGCGGGAGGGGGAGGGGGAGGGGAAGCAAGAGAGAGGGGAAACATGAGGGAGGGTGTAGAATAGTCTTATCCTATATATATATATGTATATATATAGTAAATTTGTTTGGTGCTCCATGGTGCCCGGACACTATTGTTGAAATTGAGTATATACCTAATTCAAATGAGTATGAAACTTTTTCAATTACTTAGGTATTAACATTAACTACTTTACTAACTAGTTCAAAGCAAGTTTGAACTGAATTTGAACTTATTTTTGTTAGATTTTGATTCTAGGTATATAGCATCCATACATATAATTAGTTAGGTATGTAATCATGGATTGTGAAATAAAGTTAAATTTGAGTTGTTTTGTTGATAAGTATAGGTATGAATCGAATTATTATAACTAGGTATATACTTACAATTTAAAAAATTTGAGTGATTTTGTGCATTAGATACCATGGTGCCCCATATGAGTTTTATATATATATATATATATATATACATATATACATATATACATATACATATATACATATACATATATACATATACATATATGTACATATATATATAGGGATGCGCTAAACAGTGCCTGGGGTGCGCAATAACTAAACTACTCCCCTCACAGCACCCCACCCCACCCCCCACCCCCCACCCCCGTGCGCCCAGGGGGCTCTCCCGCACCTTTCTCTCCCTCACCATTTGTCTTTCAGTAAATAAATTACTTGTAGTTAATATCTTCTTATTAGTAAATGAATTACTAACTAATATATTGATTTTTGCATTGTAATCCGCACCTTTTGGCTTGTCCATTCCAACTGCAACCCGCACATTTCTCTTGCACACGTAGTGAATAAATTACTCTCTGTTAATTTCATTTTATTAGTAAATAAATTACTCGGAATCCAATTCATTTCTTCTCTCAGTAAATGGATTACTCCCAGGTTGTAGCCCTTCTCAGTTGGTTCATTCTCTCAGTAAATGAATTATTGTCGGGTTGGTCTCATTTATTCTCTTAGTAAATAAATTACTTAAGATAATACTACACTTAATTGGTTATCATACCTTCTAGCAGTAAATAAATTACTTAAAACAACGTATTGATATCGTCACAAGATTTCTCTTAGTAAATAAATTACTATTACACCAATCTCAACATAACATATTGACATTGCCAACAAATTCTCTTAGTAACCAAGTTACTATTACACTGATGGTTCTCAACATGTGTCTCTTAGTAACTAAATTACTATTACATGCACGAATCCAACAAGCAAGACGACGCTAGTGCCTCATATCGATGTTGAGCCAACAAAGCACTATAGATTCCTTAGGTCTCCCCATCGACAGGTATCCATCACCCATGAACATCTAGAGAGGTATCCCACAGCCACCTGGATATAGACAGAAACGATTACACCATCTAAAAGAAGTCTTTAATTTACACTCATAAATGACTCTAAATGAGATATGATTCGCTGAAGAAGAAATAAAATGCTTCATAAAAAATTGAGCAGCAGGAAGAGAGAATATGTGCAAAATGCAGCCTCAATCTGAAGAACATAAATCGAGTAGAATAAATTTTAGAACTGATGAGTCTATGCTGCTTTATTTACAGGAATACACTCCATTAGACTGATCATAGATGTCAGATGTTCACATGCATGTTAAATTAAGAACCAAAATTCTAATTGACACATTATCAGTTCGCCAAGATAAATCCAGAAAAAGTGTGCAAAGTGTACAACTTGAAACATTTAGAGCGTCCATGTCAAATGAACCAAGGATCCTATATCTTCAGAGATCACCCAGATATCATTGAGGTCAAGAGAAAAGTTCAATTTGGCAGTCAGTAAAGATCTGTTTCCAGGGAACATATTATTATGCATAAAAATGATACTAATCAAATAGACTCGTCCTAGATTTTTCACGATACCAATGCCCAAATAAGCTAAAATGATATGGAAATTATTCATGGATGAAAACTCCCTTGGTGTCCTTGATCCGCACCTGTGGAACTAGTGAAGGATATGCCATATGCACATGAGCAATTAGAACAACAATCTCAATCCTCTGAATATGAAAAAAAAGCACACTTAGGCAAAACAAAATTTATTGTGTGCCCAGTAGCAAAACACCTGCACCAAGAACAGGGATTTGTGCCAATAGACTGAACAATGAAGGTCTCAATGTACATCGTTGTCAGTATAATCCTCATCTGCATTGATGTTTCATCCGGATTCTCACTCTGCCCCTGCGAAAAAAAGACATATCTTGTCTTTTCATGTCTAGTTATAAACACTAAACTAAAACCTGGGAAAATTGCAACCATAAAGCATAGAAGATTGAATCGAGAAGAAAAACCACCATGAATCTGAACAGCGTGGGGGAAAAAAGGCCTGATCACCGATCATGCAAACATGAAAAAACAAAAACGAAAAAAAGAAAGGGAATAGATCGGATTGGCATGGCAGCACCAAAGACACTATTCCTCTCATGGGGGATGTAGACTTCAATCACGCAGACGAGTTCGGGGTTGTCGGTGGTGTCGCTTGTGAAGGAACGCAGACGGCGCCGGCCCTCCTCCTCCTTTGCCCGCACCAACAACTTATGCAAATCCAATCCAAATGCTGCTACTACACCTCCTCAGCGTCCTCCACGGGCGGCGGATGAGGGCAGCGGGCGTGGGCGATGGTGGTGATCTGGAGGCCGCCAGCGGACGAAGGCGGAACGGCGGCCGCCGACGAGGACGAAGGACGTTGGCTCCTCCGTATAGCTCGCCAACGCGGAGCAGATCGGCGGCAGCGGAAGGGAAGCCGGTGGAGACCATGGGCGGAAGAAAGGCAGGCGCCCGTCGTCGTGGAGCTTGCCTCATCGTTCCAGATCTGAAAAAAGCGAAAGAAATTA
Organism: Oryza sativa Japonica Group; assembly: GCF_034140825.1. Classification (NCBI taxonomy): domain Eukaryota; kingdom Viridiplantae; phylum Streptophyta; class Magnoliopsida; order Poales; family Poaceae; genus Oryza; species Oryza sativa. The sequence continues at coordinate 16,838,416 of NC_089040.1, forward strand.
ACAAAAAAAATGAGTGTATTAAATCCTATATATAGGAGGAAGTTTAGTAGTAAAAGAATTACTACTGTATGGGAAAGGGGAGGAGGTCGGGGGTACAGGGGAGGGGTGGGATGGGTAGGGGTGGGTTGTGCTGTATTATACTACACCCCATCTGTAGTATAGTATGTCTACACACACACACACACACATATATATATACATATATACATATATATATATATATATATATATATATATATATATATATATATATATATATATATATATATATATATATATATATATATACATACATATACACACACACACATATATTTATATATAGGGCAGCGCTAAACCGCACCCAGGGTGCGTAATAACTAAAATGCACCCCTCACAACATACCCCCCACCCCCACCCCGGCCCACCGTACCCCCCATCCCCCTCCACCCTCGGTAACCCCCACCCCCATATCGGTCTCCCAACTGTGTGGACTGCACGCACCAAAAAATTGTAATCGACTGAGAGATGGTTCGCACGCGTGGAGTAAATCAATTACTAGTGCGCGGTTTGTTGAGGAAAAGGCAATCGGCCATATAAATAACTTAGTAACAGAGTTACTTACAGTTGTACGTGGTGTTGGCGGGATCGGTATATCTTATGTGGTTGCCTATCCCTGCTGGTTTTATGGAGTAAATGGCTTACTTACAGACTTGAGGGGTGAGAAGGACTCCTGAGGTGGTTATACGGATCGAGATAAACGTGCGATAGAGGAAACCGAGCGCAACAAGAAACACTCGGCGCCCGTGGTTGTTGGTCGAGCCAATGGCGAGTGGGGGTGAGGATCCCGGGCCATTTGATGTGCGATCACACGTCCCAACCCTCGGTGTAGATCGCTCGCATTTGATGCAAGGCAGCGGTGTTCATCCACATGATGATGTTCAACGAGGGGGTTTGCAGCAATTGGGTGCTGGAGATAGAGAGGAGGAGATACAGGGAGCGAGTCAACCAGAACGGATCGCCCTCCATGTGTAGATGATGCTCATATGAGGACGCCGACGAGGAATGTCATGCATATTCATGTAAGTTGTCTTTCTCGTGACAGTCTCAAAATTGGTGATATGTTCATAGTTTTGGATCTATAGTGTGCCATTTATTTATAGTCTGGACTGTGTACATTGCATTGGTTTTTAGTCGTGTAAAGATTACATTATGATGATGTGAAATGTAAATAATTTATTAGGGAGCTCACGTCCCAGATGAAATGGTTCCCAAGTTTGGCATGGAATTCAAATCGTACGAGATGGCCTATGCGTTCTATAACAAATACGCAGAGCATGTTGGTTTTGACGTGAGGAAGAGTCGGAGCAGGGCAGCATACAGGGAAATTTGTTGCAGCAGGGAGGGCAAGAACAAGTACCGGGGGGATGAGACTAAGCGTGAACGCCGTCGTGGATCAGCTAGGATTGGATGCCGCGCATATGTGAGGGTGAGGAATGTTGTGAGAGAGGGAGAGGTTGTATCAGTGGTTTTTGATGATGTTGTTGTAGAACACAACCACCCGTTGACGCGATCGCCCTCAGCCGTGAAGCACATGAGATCGCACAAGCAACGGGATGACACGTTAATGGAGTTTGTAGACACTATGCAGCAATGTCGCGTACCACAAAGTAGTGTAATGGGTGTGCTGTCCGATATGCATGGAGACTGTGAAACCATCCCTTTCACAACCCGAGATCTGGAAAACAGGTAAAAAAAATTGAATGGTACATTTAAATGTTCGCTCTTGACTTGATCGCCAAAATACATTTGCAGTGTTAATTAAAATAGTGTCTGGGCAGGAAAACGGCTAATGTTCGTGAGGAGAATGCGGACGACATAAGCAAGCTGCTGAATTTTTTTAACGAGTGCAAGAAGGATAATCCTAAGTTTTACTGGGACATAAAAACATATGAGGAAGGGGTGGTAAAGAATGTTTTTGGAGCCACGCTAGTATGCAAGCAGAATATGCTGATTTCGGCGACGCCATTACTTTTGACACCACCTACAAGACTAACATTTATGGGATGCCTCTGGCCATGTTTGTAGGCGCTAACCATCACCTACAATCAACACTTTTTGGATGTGCCTTGCTTTGAGATGAAAGGGCTGAATCATTTGAGTGGCTATTTGAGACGTTCAAGAATTGCATGGGCGACTGCCGTACGCCCGCGGTGCATTCTTACAGGTATAATCTAAAATAATTTTTACTGTTTGTATTCTCTTGTGAAAATATTATTGAATAGGTGACTAACAGATAGGTGCCCTGCTTATGAAATATTTCAGACCAAGACCCTGCTATGGCTATTGCGGTTGGTCGTGCTTTCCCATATACTATCCATCGGTTGTGCAGGTGGCACATTATAGACGGCCACTCAGATCATCTGAATACTATTTTCATGAGACACAAGGACACTGAGACAGAGATGATGGTGTGCATTAACCAGACATATACGCCGATTGAATTTGAGTATGCCTGGAAAGAGTTCATAGACAAGTTTGGGCTGCATGACAGTACAGTGTTGCGGGATTTGTATGATATAAGGCATCGTTGGGTCCCTGCCTTTTTCAAGGAAGATTACTGTGGCTGTATGACGTCGACACAACGCAGCGAAAGCTTTAACATGTTAGTGAAGAGTAGTTTTGTAGACCACCAAACAGCGCTGCACAGGTTTGCTCGAAGGATACTTGAGGTGGTACTTTCAAGGAAGGAGAAGGAGGCTGCAGAGACGCGAGCTTGTCAAGTAATGTAATGTTGATAAAATAAAATGTTTGCTTTTTGTATTGGACCTATGGATGTAATCTTGTTTGCATGGTCTTTCAAGCTGTACCAAATGTGAAGACAGCTTGGCCTTTTGCAGAGCAGCTTTCTAGAGTGTACACCCGTGCAGTGTTCAAAGTGTTCGAGAATACACTAGATGAAAGTGTTCATTTTAGGATTGAGCAATATGGAGTGGACCAGACACAGTGGATTATTTCTCACAGCAAGCGTTCAGAGAAGCATGACTGGTGCCAACGTCAATTCAAGGTAATGGCGGATGTAGTGAATGGGCAGTTCAGCTGTGAATGCATGCAATGGGAGCACACAGGTTAGAGCATAATATTAGTATTTTAGTTCAGTTGTGCATTTTTTGTAAAATTTGCTGATTCGATCGTAATTTTGAAGGTTTGTTCTGTCCCCATTTACTGAGAGCATTCGTGCATGTTCAAGTTGAGAAGATTCCTCATACATATGTACTGCGTCGTTACTCAAGGGAGCAAAGAGTGATGTCAATTTTGACCGGCGTGATCGTCCAATAGCGGGGCCAGATGGTGTTAAATTATCATACAGGACAAAGGTATTGTCATTGGATGCACAGCAGCTAGTAAAGTGGGGGAGGAGGTCGCAGTTGCTTTCGAAAGGGCGACATCAGTGATGAAAGGGCTGAGAAATCAGCTGGAAGAGATTCCGGTAGATGTGCATGGGTTAGATGCAGATGATGGTGTGAGTGAGCATGAGGTTGATGTTGGCGATGGAGCTGGGCCATCGATCCATCGGGGTGGAAGTGCTGGTGATGAAATTAGCAAGCGTCCACCACCAAAGTCAATGACAAAAGGGAGGGGAAGCGACTCCAATGAGACGGTCCGTCTAGGTGCTCCCGGACCTAAAAAATGCACCAGGGGCTGCAGTTGGTGTGGTCTAAAGGATGCCACAATGTGAGTACATGCCCTAAAAACCCAGCAAATTTCGAACGTTTAGCAGCAGCTAGCAGCAGGGTCAAAAGGAAGAGGGGTCGACCAAGGGGAAGTGGCAGTGGTGGTAGTCGTGGATGAAAAGATGTCCGGCGGACCCTGATGGACGAGTTGGAGGGTGGACAGGAGGATGAGGGCTGTAGCGTTCAAGGAGACGAAGGTGACGGCATCAGCGCGCAAACGATGGTGATTGGGAGGGTGAATCAAAGTGACTAGAAGAAATTTGTGTTAAATCTTGTGTTCAAGTGCATATTTGAACTAAATGTTAGTAACTAGATGACATGAACTATGTTTTGAAGAATTGTGGTCGGATGTGTGTTGACAAACATTGTAAGGTGATATGTTGAGTTTGTTTCTGTTAATATTGGTATTTGTTTAATTTTGGTAATTAAATAAATGGTCTGCGATGTACTGAGGGAAATATTTGTGCAATAATCGGCGCAATAAATTATAGAAGTGAAAATACTGGTGCCATGTAGAAACAGTACTGTAAAAAGGGGGCTCAGGTCAGAATTCGTAGTTAGTAGATGATTTACTTAGTGTGTTCGTAAGGTGCATGGATGGCTTACAGTAGCACTATTCGTAGTGTAATTGCTGGGGGCTGTAGGAACGATGTTGGTTAAGTACGGGTGATAGTACCGGCAGGAGAGTGGATGGTTGGAATATATGGGTTGGTGTAGATAATGATGTCACTGGTACAATTGTAGTAATAAAAAAATAAATGTACAGCGAGATAGCAACCGCATGCATTCAACGATTTTGTGGATGTAGAGTGATGAATGGAAATGTGTTTACTTTGAATTTCGAGACTGTGGCCGGGGTATGATTAGATTATAGTTAAATAATTTCTGGTATGTGTGCATGGATGGGGTGATGTGCATGGGAGATATTGGCGGCAAGATGGTGGATAACAATTAGGATGAAATGGTCAAGCGCATGGTTGGGAAGCTATCTTTAGCTAAGTCAATATGTATGCATTATATATAGTACACGACGGGCTGGACAGTTGCCTATCAATATCCAGGGGGGAAAGCATAGGCGCATAGATGTCAGTGGGGGCTGATTTTGGCAAAGAGCTGTCTAAGCTACCCGATGGCTCGCCGGCCTCACCCTCAATACATGGTGATTCATCCGGCTCACATTCACCAGAGAGGTTGACTCCATCTCCAGTGATGCGCGAGGTGGATCTACCTCCTGAGTTTCGTGTTAGGGGGCCGCCAATGCCAGATTGGCCACCACCACCTACAGAATCAGATGAGGAGAGGTTTCAAGAAGATCTTGAGCAATACTACAATGATGGGTACGTGTCCACTCCATGCCCATCACCAGCATCTGATCTGTGCGATAGCGAAGAAAATTTGGAAGATGAAGTGAGGAAGATGATAATCGGAGGCATGGGGATGTGCTGCCTAAGGTTAATCAATAAAGGATACAGCGTCGCCGCCGAGCAAGCGCAAGAAGGTTTAGGATAGTACCGATAAGATTTGATGTTTTAAAATTGCTTATTAAATTGTCGTTTTAAATAATTGCTGCTTTTGCTTAGTGGCAGTGATTAAATTTGTTAGTCGTGAATTTGTGGGTTTTGATCTAATTTCATGGGCATGAAATAAATAAGTTTATAAGTGTAGTGTAGATGTCAGCGTCGCTATCATTATGTATTCAGAAGAGATATATTCATGTGATTTGCTAAAGAACCATATGATGTGTGCTGATAGAGTTATCAGTGCATGGCTGTGATACTTGTTTGGTGTACATGCCATCAACCTTCCAGAAAGTAGAGTAATTACTTAGTGAACCCAAATGATGTTCTCACTCCTTCGGGATGGTTATTTGCCTTCCAGTAAATGGTTTGCTATCTTCTAAATTTTGCTTGTGGATGATATTTCAGTGATCACATATGAAAACGAATCGGCAGTATGAATGCAAAATGTTTTTGCAATAAGATACCCGCATCAGCATTAACAAAATGTAGTTTCATCAACATCGGTTCCATGCGTACATGTCGTAAAGTTCGCAAGCACTGGTAACTACGAACATAGAATTAACAGCGGTGCCACTAGTGGGAGCTTCCTTCACCGTCATCAAGAGGACGAAGGCCCTCTATGGCAGGGTGGATGCATGGTGCTAGGTTGAAGCAATGGAAAATCAGTTGGTGCAGGATCTGTGCCCGAAGAACACGTGAGTCAGGCTGGCAAAAGAGAAGAAATGGCATAATCAGTATGAAAGTTGTAGCAATTGATAACAAGAGGTTGCAGATGGCAATACTTTAATGAAATGTGCTGTGACAAATATTACCGGTTGAAAATCATCAGCAAGCTTGTCAGGGTTCCCCTGGTACCGCTCCATGTACCTAATGACATAGACCGCGCAGTCATTTGAGCATGGCACCATCTTGGGGCATTTAACGAACTCACGATGGTAGTTGCCAAACTTTTTAAAAACTTTAGGCATAAAGGATTGGAACCCATCGCTGAGACGCTTGAGGACCTTCTGGGCCAAAGGGTAGTGATGCTGGCTCTGCTTTCCTCCTATTTGGTCATAGTCATTGGAGTCCAGTATATCAAAACTACCTTGGTTCAGGTATACGATGTAGAGTGTACAGTGGTCATTGTTGATGATTGGCAGCAAAAGCTTAATAGATGAAACAGAGGTAAAATTAAATTACATATAAGGCATGTCAGTGTATATATTAACAATTGGTGTACTGAATCCTGACCTGCTCGGCCTTTAAACGGTCGACACCCTTCAGACAGTCAGACAGGTGTTCAGCAAGTGCATGTGGGCTGAAGTTGTCCTTACTGCCAACTCTAGTGACATTCTCAATGTTGAGGAGACCCTGCAAGAATGTGAGATAATGGACAGCAAGCTCTAAAAACAAATCATGCAGTACCGTTACAGAGGTGGGTATGAAGATCTTCTTGCCAAATGTTTCTGGACTATCTCTCATTTCATCCTTAAAAAGCAAAGATGCAAAAGCATCTATGAAAATCCCTTCTATCATGCTTCCCACTTTGAATGATGCGGCTATGTCCGTGGCATTAGCACTGTAACAATCCACCTCGACTAAGTGAGGGCTGTGAGGTAAGATGTTCGATTGGGTTAGTAAATGCGGTAGGATTAAAATAAAGCAGTTATGGATTTGCAATGTACATGCAATGGGTAAAAATGGAACAAACCTCCCAAATTGAGTTGGGTCTGACAGTATCAAGTCAAGGAGTTGTACGGCGACATTGTCATCTTTGGGTACGGATTGGCTAGATGGTGGCACGTACCTTGCTGCCCTCTTGACACAATGTTTCATGGGGCTAGCACTCTTGACACAATATTTCACGGGGCTAGCATGTTGTCTAGCTGCGTAGTCAGCCTCTTTGTTGACCTGCATATGATACACATAGCTAGGGCTCAGTGATCTGATGGGATAATTAATGCCGTGTACAAGTGACAGATGGGACAGGAGAAGCAGGTGGTAACCTCAGTACTATCATGAGAGGCACCCTCCAAAATGTAGATCTGATCAATTTTCGCCGCTAGCTGGGAGTCAGTCAATAATTCATCTGGGGGCAGTGAGAGTGACAAGTTGTCATCATCGTTGTGAGAAGAATCCCCTGTGCACGTTGCTTGTAAGAGGGCCATGATTAGACATTTGAACTAATGGAATGATGACCATATTAATAGGAGATGTGCTGGCTGTATTTGATTAATAGGATATGGGGTCACTAACCTTGCGTGTTATGTTCAGCAGTTTCGTCTTGTACATACGCCGTCAGTGCCAGGATGGTATTAGGAACACCGAATTCTGGTAGTTCGGGTTCAACGGCGGGAGCATAGGGCTGAATAATACCTGCAACAGCAAATCATATAGTAAAGAACAGGTGTAATTAAACACTGGCTCCCGGACCAACAGTAATCTGCACTGTTACATATTGTATATTTAAAGGGGTAACCATATTGTGAATGCAAACCAGTAAACCTATTACTAAAATTTGCTGCACTTGGGTGCAGTGTGATAGGGGTAAGACTATTACTGATGCATAAGAGTGTAGTAGAAAATAATGAAACATAGTTAAGTACATTGGTAAGCCGATTGGAAAATAGAATCCATAGTAAGATTATTACTTAAGAATATCAGTAATGCAAATTTCTGGAAGTGAATGGTAAGGAAAAAATTGATAATGAGGTGACAGCAACTGTGTTACTGGCAAAGCATGTTATTGCAGCAAGGTAGGGCTCCGGTGTGTGTATTGTGATGGTAGTGAGTGTCTTACTATGTGGCAGATTGTAGTATGGCAAATAGAACAAGTGGTAGAAATTGAATTACTTTGATTACAAAGCAGAACTATGCCATCATTGAATATAAGAAGTTTAATTTTACAAAAAATGAGAACAATGTCACATGATCACAAAAATTAGGAAGTAAGAAATAAATCTAGTAAGATAAAAGCCGCTATGAAAACCATAGTGTAAAGCAAATGTACTAGATGAGCAGAAAATCTTGCGTGGGGATGTCAATATCGCTGCTGTGTTCAACATCCGCATCTGGATGATGGTGGTGCCCATCAATTTGATATGCAGAGGGCGATTTGGCTGTGTTTGTGCCCTCGGTGTTCACGTTAAATGCAGTATTACCTGTGGTATGGCACAAGTAAGTAAACCTATTGGCAAACGTTATTGCACATGGTTACAACAATAAAGTAGGGGTAAAGGTGTCAGTAATACATATGAAGGAAATTTTACTAAGTAAACAGAGCTAAGTACATTGGTGAAATTATTGGTAAGGACTTTGAATAATGTACATATATATGGGAAACTAATATACATGATAAATGTAAAAAGCTTGTAGTAAATGGGGTGCTAGGATTGGATGGTACTGCAGGTGGGACAATAGAGGATCAGTGTGAGTATTGTGCTGGTAGTAAGGTGTAACACCCTGAAAATTCGACCAACAAGAATCCAAAACTCTAAAAATATGGGCCTTCAAAAACTTTTTAATAAATTGCATCATGCCGATTTTATTTGCCTATTTTATTGGAATTTGGTTTCAAAGTTTACCGATCGCGAATAAGGGATGATTAATTAGAAATAAACCCTAAAATTTTAATTGGCAAAATAACTGATTAAAATATAATCTAAAATAAAGATTGGGTGAGGTTGGAAATAAATAAAATATTATCGCGACCATATTCGTATAGATTAAATTTGAGTGTGATGGAATAAGAATTAACTCTAATTAAATTCGAATAAATTATATATAGGAATAAAATATGGGTAATGTTAATCTAGGTTAGAGCAACACAAATATTGTGTAAACTTGACTTGTGCAAAAATTAGAAATATTGGGACAAGATTTGAATAGGAAAAACAACCAAATAGGAAAAATAGAAAAAATCACTGTTCATTGCGCTGTAAGTGCTCAACAAGGTTCCCTAAGCCCTGCCCCTTCCCCTGCCGCGCGCGCCTCGCGCCCTGAGCCGCCGCGCGCCGTCGCCATCACCGCCTGCTGCCGCGCGCCGTCGCCATCGCCGCCTGCCGCCGCGCGACTGTCCCGTTGCCGCGCCGCCGTCCCGTCGCCTCGCGCCCCGCGCCCCGCGCGCCGCTCGCCCGTCGCGTCGCCGCCTCGCGCCACGCGTGCCGCTCGCCTGTCGCGTCGCCGCCTCGCGCCCCGCGCCGCTGCCGCGCCGCGTCGTCGTCGCATTGCCGTCGCCATCGCGTCGAGCCTCTTGCCGAGCCGTGCTGAGCCCCGCGCCGCGCCGCCCGCCCGTCGCCATCGCTGCCTGCCGACTGCCGCGCCGCGCGCCGCCCGTCGCGTCGCCATGAGGCCGCCCGCCCCTCTCCCGCGCCCTATAAAACTCCGGCCCCTCCTCTTTTCCACCCCACACCGTTTTCCCCATTCCCCTCTTCCTCCCCTCTTTCCTCTCCACCGCGCCAACGCCTTCGTGCCGCCGCGCCGACGCCCTCAGTGCCGCCGCGCCGCGCCGTGTGCCGCGCCGTGCGACGCCGTCGCCACCGCCGCTGTCGGTAAGCCGCCGCCCTTCCCCCTTTGCTCGGTCGCCATCGCCGTCCCGGGGAGACAAGAGCCGAGAGAGAGAGAGGAGAGGAGAAGCGGTAGGGAGAGAAAGAAGAAAAGAAAAAAAAAGAAAAGAAGAAAAGGGAGAGAAAAGAAAGAAAAGAAAGAGGGAAAGAAAAAGAAAGAAAGAGAAAGAAAATAAATAGGCATTTGAGTAAAATTAAGAGGTTTAGAAAATATAAAATAATTAGAATTTAATTATGGATTAATTATAGTCGTAGAATTGCAAAATTTAATATGATTATAGACTATTTTGGTAAACTTTATGAGTAATCAATTTACGGTAAGAATTTAGATTTATTTAATAGATAAATAGATGTGATAAATTCTTAGGAATTTACTTAGGAAACACAAAATATCAAGGGATAAGGGATAGTCTTATTTCGCGAATAATGTAGTTGATATAGAATTCGCCTCTCGCGCTCGCTTTTCGATTCGGTCTTTATTGGATTTTATTTGAATTCTAATGGAATTCAAATCAATTCTTCGCACGTACTTGTAGAGCCCGAGGGAGTTGCGGATCCGAGCGAGGGTCAAGACCCGCAAGACTACGAGCAAGGCAAGTCATCACTATTCTTTGAACATGTTGATCCCAATTGCAAAATTTATTTTGTTTACAAATAAGATTGCATGCAATGATGAATATCCTACTTGTGAAATATGCCATGCCTTGATTATTGCTCACCTTTAAATCCTTGTAACCATAATTACGTATGAGTCCTTAGTCAACTATGACACATGCTTAGAAATGCTACTCTAGATCCATGCATGCTCATACTTTATTAAATGCTATATGCTTGGGCAATTACCTTTGGGAAGGTAATTGAGATGCGGCATGTGGAGACATGAGCGCCACATTGCCATGATATGATGACATGATTTGTGAAAGTAGGAATAAAATTATACACTTGTTTTAGACTGGGGCGGACGGAGAAATTGGGTGGTATTTGGGAAAGGCTAGTACCGTCCCCGGTCAATTAAGGACCGAGCCATGAAGTTAAGCATGAAACGACCCCGTACAACCGCACTTCTCGTATGGGGATAGACCTAGCGGAGTAAATAGCTGAGCGGAGGCAGTATCCATGCATAGTGGTTTCTTGATGTGTGAGGCAGGGGCTCTACAGTGGTATCGCCATTGGTAGGACTGCCATGTGATAATTTAAACATAATTATAACTTAATGCATGTGTGTGAGTCTTCCCTTCCCGGGTGCGCCAGAACTCCTCTTACTGCTAGAAACTGTGTACGCCTAGAGTGCATGAGGATGAAAAGTTCATGGAGCGGGTACTGCCAATGCGAGGTTATCGAAAAGCTTTGCCGTGACACGTCTCATGTGTTGGGACGAGGCTCATGTGTTGGGCAGTCGCGGAGTGCGGGTAAAGTGTACATCCACTGCAGTGTGAGTAAAACAAATCTATTCGAATAGCCGTGCTCGCGGTTATTGAGCACCGGGACATGTATTACACTTGGCTAGACTCTGAATTCATAACTTGTATGGGATGGGATATTGCATAATGATTTCTATGCTATTGGAACCACTTCCTGAGAGGTAGGAAGGGGATGTCCTCAGAAAACCATGACGACTCAATGGTGGGAAGCTATCCTTGGGATCACAATGCATGGTGGACAGAACCGTCGTTGTTTAAATGCGAACACTGGAACTAAAATATGATCAGTCTATGCTAGGTCTTAGGCTTGTGAAAAGAATTACAAAACCGGCTTTGCTCAAAGAAACCATAGCCATCCTTTGAATACCCCTGTCATGTGCATTGTTGCTATGATGGCTTGCTAAGTACGGTTGGTACTCACCCTTGCAATATACAAACTTAATCAGAGGCCGGAGATGAAGCTTCGGAGGATCCCTATGCGTACTACCAGGAGGGTGATGAAGATGACGGCGCTCAGTAGGTCTTAGTTACGGTCGTTGCCTGTGGCAATGGCGTGCCGCTGCCTAAACTCCGCTGCCTTATCTATTTCTGCTTTTGGAATGTATTCCGGACGGACCGCTCGGTTCGATGATCTAAGACTATGCCTGCGGGCTTTTGATGTAATAATTCGCACTAGACTTTCGTGTATGTGCATTTGTTATTTCAGCTATGAACTCGTGTGTACCAGACTACTTGATCCAGGGAAATGGTACTGTTTACACGATTGATTCCTGTTATAAAAACGGGGGTCCACATAAGGGTATTACTATTAGTAAGTTTTGTAGTTTGGCAAAGGAATCCATGGTAGTAATTGCATTGCTCACATCACAGGTGTATCAATTAGTAAGATAAATGCTAATTAGATGGGAGGTATGCATAGAAAGCAGAAATATAGCAACGCTGCATATGATTGTGACTATACTTTGCCAAAAAAATGAGAATAGAGGCACAAGGTTGCGAAAGCTATGCAGTGGGAAAGAAAAACTGGAAACGCAGGCAACCTTGCTTGGAGATGACGGTCTCAATGCCATGTTCATTGTCCACATCTGGCAGATCGTGGTGCCCTTCAATACCATCTACAGTATGGGACTGGGTTGTGTATGTGCCCTCGAAAGTCATGGTAATATCAATAATTCCTGCTGCAACGCAAAAATGTAGAGGTCAGCTGTAATCATTGTTATTAGCACATGTCTTCCTATTGGCAACAGATATTGTTGTTACATAAATATTAAAGTGTGTGGCAGTAATGTTTTGTACTGAAGGTAAATGTTGTACAAGGAGTAAGAATTGACGGGCCACCAAATGAATAACTAGGAGAACATTGCATAACAGCGGGCGAAGGGATTACACGTTGTGCATTGCATAACAGCGGGTGAAGGGATTACACCTTGCGAATGGATGAGGATGCTGACCAAAGTTGACACGAATAAAACTATAACAAATAAGAGAAGGACCCAAAAATAAATACAGTGAGTTTGTGCACAGCTTGTTGTGTGTGTCAGGAAGGGGTTTTAAATTTAGTACCTTGCAGTGGAATACCAACATCGCAGCCACTTTGAAAATCCGCATCTGGCTGAGGAGTGAGGGCTTGAGTTTCATCTGCACTGGCAGTCTTGTCCATGGTCGGAAACAGCTCCCCCGGTAAATGAGGGTGTGGTTCAGTGGATGTGATCTGTGGTGTCGGATTGAACGCAGCATCCGGTGTTATGATCCTACAAGGCTGAGGTGGTGGGGAGTTGGTAGGTGAAATGTCTGGGGTGTTGTGAATGTGGTGGTCTTGTGCTTCCTCGCTGGTTGGCGATGCAACTGGGCCGTGTTGGCTGTCTGGTTGTGAATGTGAGGCTAGTTGTGGTTGTGGACCCAGTGGTGGCTGAGTGCGGCTTTCACCCCTGATGATGCTAACGATATGGTCACTGACACGCGCATGACATGTCTGAACAAGCCTGATTTGTTTGGCAATAGCATCTGCACTTAACTTTGACTGGCGATCATATTCACCAAGAGCATCCAGTACGCGCTGCTTGTGCTCATCTTGGAGACCACTTAAATGGGGACCTACGGTGTCAAACATGCTGGGGAAAGAAATTTCTACCGCAGATACCAACTCATCAGCAAAGGGAGTGCCAGAATTGTCCCCACGTGGTTCTTTTTCCTTGTCATAGTCAGGGTGGCTGTAGCATGAACCAAGAATACCACTCATCTGCAATAAAAAATCATTGCATTTCAGTTCAAATAGATGACAGGCTCTTCCCTATATTGCAAACAGATAAATATAATGCAATATTGACATAGGGCTCACAGGGAGGTTTCCAAACACATAGTTTCCAGATGAATCAATGACACGATCCTCCTGCGAAATATCCTCCACAAGCTGCTTGGTGTAGAGCTGTATGCGAGGAGTTTGGCAGCGATCAACTATCAATGAATCCTTTGGCACCTTGAGGTTATCGATGTACAACAGCTGCATAGAGAAGGGTGACAATAACATTATAAAATTAAAGCTGCATTGGAAATGGAATGGTTGGGTAAATAAGGGATGCTTACCACAAGGAATGCAACACAGCAGCGTATATATGTCTGCTGCCTTGGGCCAGTTTTGTTCTTGTGCCATAGAACAAGCCTGTCGCGGACGGCATCAAAAACAGCCTTCGACCAATTGATCCTTGCTACCTTTTGAAGGTCAGATCCAATCCATGCGTCCTTAGGCCTGATATACAGACCAGTGGATGGCAGCAGCATCTTGTTCACGATGACCATTATCAAGTACCTAACCATAGATGGGTCTTTGGGCCTACTTTTGATCTCTTCAATCAATCTAGAAGCCGTTATGTCGGATTTGGGGGGGGGGGGTGGGGAGATCAAGCTCAATAGCCAGGTCTGCTAGTGCATCTGACATTATATCTTGGTTTGCTAATTGCAATGGATCCCCTCCCAATGGGACCCCCAAGACAGTTTTAACCTTCCATGGAGTTATGACTATCTTCTTATTCTCAGATATGTCAATGGTCATCAATTTTGGGTCTGTTCGGTCCATTAGCCAGCAGGTGAGGTCAGGCTGCTCCAAGCCGTTGAGAGTCATCTTTGCAAGCTCACCCAGACCAAGCGCTGCCAAAGCTTGTCGGTGTATCGGCGACAACGCACGACATGCATCATTTGCAAACTTCGGGCTGCAGCGTGTAAAGACGGATTGCTTTGTCGCTGGCGGCTGCAATGCAAATTTGGTTTAGCATTTAGGACATAAAATTGAATAACTAAAGTGGTTATAATGATGAATTTTCTTTCACATGATAACTAAGCGAATGGAAGAGCCTCTATAGCATCAACAATGGGATCATCTGTAATCATTTTTTGCTATAGTTTTGCGTCTCACTACTAGCTTGTTGGGAACATGTGTAAGTACCCTGATTTGATTTCAAATTCTAGATGTACTAGTATTCAGATCTCACATCTGGTAAGCAATTATTGTAATAAAGGATACATTTCTGATGAGAGGGAGGCATTTACTAACACTGAGTATGTTCTTACACTATTGCCCTGTTTGGCTAGTGGGTTGGGTAAATGAATTCCCACACACCAAAGGACAGCTCTAAATTGTAAGCATGCATTCTCCCTCTTACCTTTAATCCTAACCCTTAATTGTATGAAAAGCATTACCATGATTCAGATCAAGTGGGGGAAAAATATAGTGGGTCACAGAACACAAAGCTCCTGTCGGATTTATGAAAAGGACAAAAACTGAAAGATTTGGAAGTACCATGGTCCCTACATCAATCCCAATCATACAAGACGACAACCACACATGCAGAAATAAATGGACAGCAACCAAAAATATGGGATAAAGGGTTAGGGTTTGTGACAAAGAATAGAGTGTGGCTCACCTCAACAAGCGCAGCGTGCTTCACGGCTCTATCCTGTTGGTTCTTTCGGCCACGTTTTTTGGCGGCGCCTTGTTGACTTCCTCCGTCTGCACGAGCTCGCTTGGAGCGGGTAGTTGGGCCCTCGCTCGGCTGGGATTGCGAACCTATGAACTTGACACTCCTAACCTTCTCTGGCATTTTTCCCTTCCGCTTCATCTTAAACAATGTAGTCGAACAATGGGTATTGGATTAGATCGGGGAAATGGATGTGCATGACAGGTAGTGTAGGTGCTTCTACTAACCTTTGCTAGAATGAGTGTAGCTCTGGTGTGCGTGTGTTGATTCCTCAGTCGCGCGTACCGATGAGGGTATCCAGGGTGGTGGCCGCCTCGGTCGCGGCTAGGCATACCGTCTGGGTGCTTTCCACCTCGCCCGCGAATAGCCGCCACCAATGGCGCGGTGGACTTCCTCGAAGCGGCCGCCGCGGTCGTCGGCTAGGCGCCGCCGTACGTACCAGTGATGGCCGCCCGGGGGGTGGCCGCCTCGGTCGTGGCTAGGCGCCGCCGTCGAGGTGCTATCCGCCTCTGGCGCGGCTAGCCGCCGATGGTGCGGTGGACTTCCTCGATGCGGCCGCCGTGGTCGTCGGCAACTAGAATGTGGGTGGGGGGAGTGCACGCCGCCGTACCCGGATAAGGGATACCGACGAAATCGGTTATGGGCGGAGACGACGGAGACGGGGAGGAGAGCGTGGTAAGTGGGGAATGACGGTGGATGGTTGAGTGTGAGGATAAAGGAGAGAGACTGTAAAACGGAAACCAGCCCTTTTGCGGCGATTTGTTTCCGCTGTTTCCGTTTTGACATATCATGGTCTGCGGCAATATAAATGTTAGCCTAGTAAGCATGTTACTAATTGAGACGTGTGCGTCTGTATGATTTCAGTAAATGAATTACTTTCGATGAGTTGCGGTCGGAATAAAAAAAGGGGTCCTTGCGATGGCGGTTATGGGGTACATCTTGCATATGTGGGGATTGGTGACACTGCTGGGTTGATGGTGGGGGTGGGTGGGGGGGTGGGGGTTGTGAGGGGGAGCATTTTAGTTATTACGCACCCTGGGTCTAGTATAGTATGTCTATATATATATGTGTGTGTGTGTATATATAGAGAGAGAGATAGAGGGTAAGACTATTCTACACCCGAGGTATAGAATAGTTATTCTATACCCCCTCCCTCCCTCCCCCGGTCCCACACCACCTACGCGCGCCATCCTCCCCTCTCTCTCCTGGCGCGCCCCTCCTCTCCCCCTCTTTCTTTTTTTTTCGCTCCCTCCCCTCCTCCCGGCGCACTCCTCCCCTCCCCCCTTTGTCCCGGCGCACTCCTCCCCTCCCCTATTTTCTTTTTTTTCGCTCCCTCCCCTCCACCTCCATCGCTCCCTCCCCTCCTCCTCCCCTCCCGGCTTCTCCTTTTTTTTCTCCCTCCCAATCTCCCTTCTCTCATTTTCTTCGCTTTTTTTCTCTTTCTCCCTTCTCTCATTTATTTTAGGAATAAACCTTTTTTTCTTCTCTTTTCTCGAAAAATTAAAAATAATTTGGTGAATTCAAAATTTAAACACATGATCTCATTGTTCATGCAAAGCTCTCCTAACCCATTCACCCTATGACACTATGTGATTAGAGATCATTATTGTTTGTTTTTTTGTTTTGTATGTCTGTTCAAATTTTGTGAGAACAAATCAATTATGTTACTGTAGGAATCATATCGGTAGTAACGTTATCGAAGAAGTGCAGTAACATGATACGTTACTACAAAACTTATAGTTTGTTACTACACTTTCGGCAGTAACATCATGATGAAAATTGTAGTAACAGAGAACGTGTGTAACAGTAACAGTGGTATTAATGCTTGTCTAGAGCTAAAACCTTTAACTCAATCTTTAGAGAGCAATATCCCTCAAATACTATCTTATTTTTCTAAGACGTTTGCACCATAATGT
Source organism: Oryza sativa Japonica Group (assembly GCF_034140825.1). Taxonomy (NCBI): domain Eukaryota; kingdom Viridiplantae; phylum Streptophyta; class Magnoliopsida; order Poales; family Poaceae; genus Oryza; species Oryza sativa. Next base: position 16,855,504 of record NC_089040.1, read on the forward strand.
TCATAAAAAAAGTGTTTAACAAAAATAAATCCATCATGACTATTTTTTGATGTCGTTACTGTGGAAATAAGTCATTTTACTACACATTGACCATTGTGTTACTGCACCGTTCCTACGGGACGAGAACTAAAAAGAGGTAAGTCTCTATCTTTAGAGAGCAATATCTCTCAGATAATATCTTGTTTTTCTAATATGTTTGCATCATAATGTTCATAAAAAAGTGTCTAACGACATTAGATCCATAATGACTATTTTTTGACGTTGTTACTGTGGAAAGCAATCATGTCACTACACGTTAACCATCATGTTACAACGTTGTTCTTACGGAACGAGAACTAAATTAATGCACAAAAGTGGAAGTGTTACTGCAAGGCATGTACATGTTACCACATGTTTATACAGTAACACTATCCAAAGATTATAGTAAGACGCATTGTTACTGCAAAACTTATAGTGTTTACTGCACACTGATAGTAACATCGCGATGCGATTGTAGCAACGTACAACAGACAAGTAGTAACAAGTAATAGTATAATATTACTACTTGTGAAGAGTTAAATTTCAAAAGACTAATCTTTGAAGAGAAATATCTCTAATGTGATGTACTATTTTTAAAACCGTTTGCACCATGATATTAAAAAAAGTGCATATCAAAAGTAGATCCATCATGACTATATTTGATCGTTGTTACTACACGTAAGACATGATATTAATACATAATGGTCGTCTTGTTACTGCACTCTTGTGAGACGAGAGCTATGAAGAGGTGGGTGGTGGGGGGAGTCAACAGAAAGGTTGTAGACTTGCTATTAAGAGTCAATAAGTTGTAGACTGACTAATCACCCCTCTTCTCCCGAATCGTTGCTCCCTCAATCCTTCACAAAGAACTCCAAAACAATCACCATTCTCTCTCGAAGGCTCCAAGTAAGAAAATATGAATGTAATAGGGCTTAAACAACCCCTCATGCAATGTCTTTTTCTCCTTGAGAAAACATCGATAACTTATTGGTTGTTACTATGTTCATGCAGTAACTTTACTAAGCAATTACAGTAACACACTATGTTACTATAAAACATGCAGTCGTTACTGTACTCTTGTAGTAACACGGAAGACGCGGTAGTAACAGTAATGCTACAGTGTTACTGCATGTGGAGGATAAACTTTAAAATGTCAATTTTTGAAGAGCAATATCTCATAAGATATGCATTATTTTTAAAAACCATTTTCACCATAATGTTGTAAAAAAAGTGCTTATCAAAACTAGATTCGTCATGACTATATTTGAACTATATTTTAACGTTGTTACTGTAAGTAATACATGGTGTTACTGCACAATGACTGTCACGTTACTGCATAATTCCTGTATGACGAGAGCTGAGAAGAGGTAGGCTGTGGAGGAAGTCGCACGGGTTTGACCTATGTGGGGGCGCTTTGACTGACCTTTGACCGAGGTGGGAGGTGGGTTTAGCCCATGGAAGGAAGAGGGGGTATAGAATAGCTATTCTATACCCGGGTGTAGAATAGTTTATATATATATATATATATATAGACACACATATACATACATACATATATATATATATATATACATATATATATATAAATATATATATATATATATACACACACATACATACATATACATATATATATATATATATATATGTATATATATGGGACTTATTTGTCATTCGCCAAAAAAATATATATTGTGAGGCTATCATCCTCTCTCCAACCTTTCTTCCTCCTCCCTCTCTCTCTTTATCTCTCTCTTTTCTTATCCTCTTCGGCTATGGCAACGACGGGTGGGACAACGGGTACTGGAGCAGCGACGGCGGCGAGGGGACGAGGGCTAGAGTAGTGGCGGCGGGGAGCGGCGTTTGCCGATTCCCCTCCTCTTCCTTGGCTCCCCAAAATCCTCCTCGCACACAACCTCCGCATCGCACGCCGCCGGCCGCCGGCGTCGCATCGCTCATAGATTACCGGCTGCGCCAGCCATGGACCATGTCAGGAACTCGGCGTTGGCCGCACTCGAGGGCGGGGTAGCGGGTAATAAATCCGTCGCCGGAGCCGGCGCTGCCCCAGGGTCATCCTGCAAACGAGGGGAGCACAAGCACCAAGAGAGGAGCGCGTCCTGCTCAGGGAGGAGACCCGCGGCGTGGTAGCGTGTGAGGGGGCGAAGCTGGTGGAGCGGCACGAGCGGGCGCGGCATTGGGCGGCGTGGATGGAAGCGGACGACATGGAGCAGGTGGGGCTGAGCTACAGCGGCGCCATGCATGGAGGCGAGGAAGCTGCTACAGAGCTGCAGGTGGGCGGGGCCGTACGGCCATGGCTTCTTATTCTGCTGGCACATGAGGCTGCTCTACGCCGTCTCCGCGTGGCGGCCGGCGCCGTCGCGCCGCCACCACGCTCGGTCATAGGTGAGCCAGCTAGCTGCTCGATCGATTGAGGTGCACGCGCATGTGTTCTCTGATCATTGGAGTAGAGTGGAGAACTGCATTAATCAACTTGTGTTGTTTTCACTGGGAGATTGTTGCTACTTGCCAGCGACATCATCGTCATCCAAGATGCTGCACAGTTGAATTTCCAAACTGCCCACCGCTCCAGCACTCTCCCGCTCGCCGCTGCCACAGCTCCCACAATAATTTTTTTTAAATCACAAATGGGTCCCACAAATATTTTTTTAATTCTAATGCCACATAAGCACCACGTGAGACGAAGACCAGGTCAACATCACCATGTCAACGCTAAGTCAGCAAAACCGTCCTCCAAATCCGCGGAGGGAGTCAAATTACGTTGGTTTCAACAGTTTGGGGAGTCGTCCTGCCCGGTTTTCTGATTGAGGAGTACGAATTACTTTTTTAAGGGAGTCAAGTGGACTTTTTCCTTAATTCTAACATGAGAGCCTGGCGGTCTCATAGGCTAGGCCGCATGGGGCGGGCCCCAGGCTGCCTGAGGCCCAGAGCTGGCGGCCAACGAAGATGGGTTCAGGCCGGGGGTAGCAGGCAGGCAGCAGCTGAGGTCTCAACTGGTTTTCTGAGTTCTCATCTTATCTGATTTGTGGAGTTGTGTGATATACGAATTGAACTCACAGCAAAGCATGTCGTTCAGGCAATTGTTTGTTTTCTTTCTTCTTGATGTGTATCCATTCTTGTCTTGAACTTGTGCACTTGTTCACGTATTACCACACCTCATTTTTTGTTTGTCCTGCAGCACTGAACAGCAGATCGAGTGTCCTTTTCGGTTTTTGTCAGATGCCTGAGATCATAATGCATGCAGCTTGGCTCGGGTTCGCAACACCACACAACTGTTACGGTAGCGCCTCCACCGCACAAGGTCTATCGCCGCTCCCGGGCCCAGAAAAAAAAATCCTTCCGTGACGGTAGCACCACCTCCTGCACAACCCTGAAGGCTGAAGCTATAGCTTAAAATCTCTCGTACATTTGCACGCGCCAAGATATTTACACGCGCGGTGGTATAATATCTTCGCCATCGCGTGCCGGTTGCATTGCACCTCGTGATTGACCGTGCTACGACGTACGTACCATCATGGCTGCTACTATCCCCGCTTCTCCGGCCACTCTGCAGCCATGCAAGAAAAACGTGAGCGGCAGCATGCTCATCCGGTCGCCTCCGCGCCCTTGGAGGAGGAGGCTCCCCCAGCACGTTGTAATAGTTGATGCGAGCTCATCGTCTCGTGGCCCGAAGGCAGCGACGGGTGGCCGGCTCGAGACGTCGACTGACGCTGCAGCGGTGGCCGGGGAGGATGGAGACGTGATCCGGAGGCTGCAGAACGGACCGGACGTGCGTGGCGTTGCGCTGGAAGGGGAGAACGGCCGGGCCGTGGACCTCACGCCGCTGGCGGTCGAGGTGATCGCCGAGAGCTTCGGGGAGTGGCTGCGGGAGGAGCTCCAGCAGCTGGAGAGCGGGAGGGACGGCGGCGAGGTGCGGGTGTCCGTCGGAAGGGACCCCCGCCTGTCTGGCGCGCGGCTCGGCGCAGCACTGTTCGCGGGGCTGGCGAGGGCAGGGTGTTCCGTGTTCGACGTGGGGCTCGCCACCACGCCGGCTTGCTTCATGAGCACCAAGCTCCCACGGTTCAGCTATGACGCCTCCATCATGGTAAAGCACAAACTCGTATTATTTTTTTTTTCGCCTGCTATTTCACCGGTAACAGAGGTAGCTCCCGAACTGGCTTGGATCTAAATATTCTATTCTCGTGGAATAGGATAGGAAACTTTCCTTTGCTGTCGATTGTAGGATCCAAGATAAGAAGCGTACCACACGGGGTGAATGGTAGAAACATAAAAACTTTTAGCGAAAATAAAAGTTACCCTCGTAATCGATTGAGATCTCAACGTAGTCAGTCTGACCGACCACCATGTATACACCGGTCTGACCGCCCCTATGCTGCCGGTCTGACCGGTGATGTTCTGCCGGTTGGACCGCCGCATCCCTGTTTGTCACCTGCTCGCCGCTGCTGGTTAGACTGCCGCCTTCTCGTTGGTTAGACCGCCCGTAGTACTTCGGTCAAACCATCAGGATCCAGAAAAATACGTATCGACAAAACTCTTGAAAGTAGCTTAACTTTATTGCATCAATATATCTACTATTATAAAAATTGAAGATGTTTCCGCCAAAATTTTAGTACGTCATCTGTGTTTGAGTTGGTTTTCTAATATTTATCTTTATCTCTAATCTATCTTTATACCTAGTAAAAAAAGTAAGGATTCCTAGTTAAAAAAGTAAGGATTCCGTGTATTTGATTCCGTACGTCGTCCATACGTGTCTAATCCATTGCCACGCGCCTCCAGCCACCGCCGCACAACGCGGGCCGAACCCTGACGCCGCAGCCACGTCGATCTATCTCCCCATGCCGCCATGCATTTTCTCCTCTAACTAATTGCAAAAAACAATTCTTCAATCCTCCCTCATTCTTTCCCCATGATTTCCCCTTTCAAATTGGCTTTTCAATTCACTAGATTTAATCTTCATTTAATGATAGTGAATGATGGCTGACCGGTGATCTTCCCTCAGCTGTTTTTATCCCTAGTTTTGTGGATTCGCTCCGATTTTGGGAAAAACTGAAAGAAGAGATCAAGTAGATCAAAAGCCCCTCAATCAATTTTGGGAGATCGAGAAAGATAATAGATTTGATAGGGATGATTGGCTTTAGCATTGTACGGGCACAGAACTGCCTTCTGGAAGTTAAGAGAGGCATGCAAAGCAAAGAGAGGGGTAGTAGGCAACGCTTTTTCAATTATAATGTATAGCAATACTGATGTTTCAATTTATTCCTGCGCACTTAATAGTTGTTGTATCACTGGAAAAAACGCCTTTACCCGTTACAATGCACGAGCATTTTTTCTAGTGTATTTACAAAGTGCATCTAAAGCACTTCTCTCTCAACTCTCGAACTAAAATTGAAACCTCAAAGCAAACCCTAACTTTTCTCTCCCAAAAAGTCAATCCCTTCTAGCCTTAACCCCTTATCTATTTATACCCACAACTGGTTGCCCCTAGCCACGAATCCAACTAGAACTAGAACTCCTAGTCACGTAGAAAACCTATCAAACCTGGGAAACAACATCCCCATACAACTCCCAACTTCCCAAACTTAGACTTCAATCCAAAATTTTGACTCCACTTTCCATACACACGCAACACCATGTGTATGCCATATGAAACCTTTATCTATGCGTGTATTGTTCTCTAGCCTAAGCATCCCGCGTGATATCCTTGACCGTCTAGATCTTAACTTCTTCCAAGCCTAGTCCCGATCCATCACCAGCTATACACCCATGGCCTCAAGCAACACCTGCACATGAACAACAAACAAAAAACTCCATACCGAGTACACGTTCACACCAACTTGACTCACATCAGCACACAATAGTATCACATACGGATAGAAATCATCTAGAAGTTATAAACATGAAGCAATCTAGAAATTCCCAGAAAACAACCTGAAACCGGCTCCCACCTAGAGTTTGCCGGTCTGACCGCCCGGACATCTCCAGTCCAACCGGCGGCACCCACTTAGTCGGACCAGCAACCCAGTGCCGACCACCACACTGTTCACCGTTTGAAACACTTCACTGCATTTTTCACAAACGCTTACCTTTAACAATTGTTCATCACACAAATTAAGTCATCACATGATTCTACATCGATTTCACAGGAAAACGAAGGTAAGAATCCATCCACTTCGAGCTCTTTTTTCAATTCCTTCGCGTAAGTGATAAGATCATCAATTGTAAGCAGCTACGATCGGTCAAGAACAAAGATGCAGAGCACACCGGAAATCTAAAACCTTCCCTCGTGCTGGCAGCTCAGTTCTCCCCGCCGACTGCTCGATTCTTTTCAGCGACATCCGGCATATATTGCATGTACGACCACTATTAGTATCTCCTAACCAGCAGTCCGGATCACATATCCTAACCGCCAACAGTGGCCCATATGCTCCTCCTTTCATCATGTAACCAAGGCGATGCCACCGTCACCCCGCTATTTTCACTGAACCACCACCAGACTACCCGTTGTCATAGTTATCCCTCTGAATTTAGAGATTTTTTAAGGTGCTTGGAATATAGGAGAGCCATTAATCACTTACTATTCCGTCCATAAAAAAATCTACTTCTAGGGATGAACTGGATAAGCATTTGTCCAGATTCATCCTGAAGTTTTTTTTGTCGGAGGGTGTATAATCTAACGATCTAAAATAAAATAAAAGGTAGAAATAGAAAGATATTTTAAATGTGAGCCAGGTACTAACTTTAGTGGTTTGGTGGGAGGCTTAGATAAGTAATTTCCTCCCAAAATCAATTCAAAAGGAAAAAGATAAAAACTGTTACGTTTTTCTATTATTAGAAAAAATGCTCGTGCGTTACAACGGGTAAATGCTATTTTAATTTTATTGTTTTTATACGGTTTAGCTAGGGTAAAATTTATTGTGCGAATTCGTTTGGATATTTTTTTTAGAAAATCATAAGCTGCAATTATGAGTCCGTATTTCATCTCAAGTTAGTATGCGAGTTTTTTTAAAGAGATTTCTTGTATGATTCTATATGAAAGTTGTTCTAAAATATCAGATTAATCCATTTTTTAAGTTTGTAATAATTAAAACTTAATTAATCACACATTATTATCACATCGTTTTACGTAAAACACTTAATCTTCAAGAGTAATTCATCTATAAGAGTAATTCATCCGTGAAGATTTCAATTTACGTCATGACTTACCAAATCTTTTTTTTCTTTTAGCGGGGAAACATGACTTACCAAATCTAACATAAGTTGATTTCCAGAACCGATCTAGTAACGGGTATCACCCAATTGCTTGTATTCACCGATGATAATTACGAAGATTCTGCAGATGAATACAGTTCTTGTATTTATATTTTTATTATTATACCCCGATATAGGAATACCCGATACATGAACAAAGAGAAGTTTAGAGATATTATATTGGACGTGTCTACGACAAGGCTGTACGCTGGATTGTCAAAATCAGCGACCTCAATCTCATATCCAGTTGCTACTAGTACACCCAAAAGTATATGTATTTTTTTTCTTCTTATAGAATTTTCTCTTAAATTACTTATTCGATTTACAATCCGATTACATCATTGTGTACATAACAATTAAATCTTTATAACAAGATGTCACATGATTATATTTTTTGTAAAAAAATATAAGTTACTTTTATAATATATATAAATTACTTTTAGATTTCATTAAATTACTTCTTAGTCATAAAAGTAAATACAGTAAAACCTGAAAGTAATTTATATATATTATAAAAGTATGAAAACGAATGCAAAGTAACTTGTTACGGCATTAAAAGTAAATCTATTGTGGGTTTAGAAACATAAGTCTATTTGGAAATTAACCCCACAATGGATTTACTTCTAATGTTGTGACAAGTTACTTTCTTTTTTTTTTACGTTATTTGTATAATATATGTAAATTACTTTTACGCTTTATTCAATTTACTTTGATATGTCTAAGATGTAATTTAATGAAATCTAACAATAATTTAGATATAATCTAAAAGTAATTTATATTTTTTTTCATCAAAATATAAACATGTGAGATCTTGTTATAAAGATTTAATTGTTACGAACACAACAGTATAATCCGATCATAGATTGGATGAGTAAGTTAAGAGAAAATTTTATTTGAAATATAGATGGTAGGAATATATTTTATATAGACAAGTACTATAGATTAACACATATTCGGACAACATCTCATGGCGTCGCTCATTAGCACCAGATGCCTCTTGATTTTGATTTTGCAATATTATATGTATTAGTATAAAAAATACACCAACAACAAAATGGGTATTACGGGAAACAACAGAGTAGTTGCAGCAACCAGACCATGCTGTGCAATGCAAGTTGCGAAGCAGGAATAATTATCGTGGCAAATAATTACTAAATTACCCATATTTCTTATTTTCTACTTTTAGTTTATCCTTAAAAAAAACAACGGTCAAAAGTTGTGATACTTTCCAAGCATCATAAAAAGGCCTCCTAAATTTGGGAACACCTTATTTCCGTGCCCAAACCTCCCACCCCTGCTCCCCCAACCCCAAAACCTTAACCTGTAGGTCTTCTATCGGAGTTTGTGGCTCACCAAAATTTGTCAAAGATGAATACAAAGCACGAATAGTTGGATATTTGGATTAGAAATTCATGTCATGAATGTGCCTCTAAAATATGTCGAGCTATACATAGCATTTTCCAATACTTAATATGATTGTAAAAAGTTACGGGAACTGATACAATTAATACAATCTGAAAAGTTAAAACTGGCATTTAATTATGAATCATTATAATTAAAAACCTACATAGGCTTGACCATGTTGAAAAATATTACATTCTGGTCAAAGAATGCGCATGATTTTTTTTCTGCAAAAGATAATTGAAAAAAAATCTGTACTATATACTTGCAAAAATACTATACTGTTTTGCATATTGAAGAATCAAACGTATGTTTATGCCGAATTGTCGGTCCACTGAAATCAGTACATGCGGCTTGCTATACGTGGGCCAAGTAATGGGCCATCACAATCCAAAAACGTTGAAAGATGCTCGCAGACACAGGGAAATGTTGAAAGAAGTACAAGAGGAATATATCCTCCGTAATTACATTAATTTTTTTCTATTGCACGATAAAAACTGTTACCACCAATGGTTTCCCAAATGCTTAGTTAAAAGAAAAGAAGGTAGGCCTTGAAAGAATTTTCACAATATATTATATCTATTACATTTTGCAAACTTGTTCTTATATTAATTAAGTTGATGATAAAATATTTTAAAAGTTCGGCTAAATCTTATATAAAAAAAGGAAAAACAAAACAGGATTTTATAAGTAGGGTTATTTAAGTTATTATTTACTGAGTAAGTTGATATTTCTCGTAAAGGTAGGCTAACAATGATTGCATCTGAGTAAGTTGATATTTCTCGTAAAGGTAGGCTAACAATGATTGCATCGGAAAAAAGAGTAAATTTCACAAAACTACATATACTTTAGCCAAATTTTTAAAAAACTACATATTTAATGTGACGTTTCACAAAAATACACATTTTGCACTAAATTTATTATAGAACTACAGATTTAAGGTGAAGTATCGTAAAACTACAGATTTAGTAACAAAGTTATCACAAAACTACATATTTTAGAGTTTAAATCTTTAGTACTAGTGTTATGTTTGAGTTATAAACATCTAAGTTTTGCGAATAAATTAACACCAAACTTGTAGTTTTATGATTTTTTTTTTGCTACTAAATGTGTAGTTTTGCGATATTATACCTTAAATTTGTAGTTTTGTGAGAAATTTAGTGTTAAATCTGTAGTTTTGTGATACATCACTTTAAATCTGTAGTTTTATGATAATTTGACCAAAGTATATATAGTTTTGTGAAATTTACTCTAAAAAAAATACCAACGCATGTTAAAGTGGTTTTGGCCAACGCATGTTAAAGTGGTTTTTGTTTCGCCGGTCTAGTTGATTCGAGTTTTGTTGGAAGCACATTCTAAGTGAAGATTATTACTGCTGCTGTAGATGACTGCATCACATCTCCCATACACTCGCAACGGCCTCAAGTTCTTCATGAAGCGCGGTGGTCTCACGTCCGGCGAGGTGGAAGGGGTCTGCGACCGTGCGGCGCGGAAGTACGTGGCCAGGAAGATGGGCCTTGGCGGCGGGCGAGGCATGCCGCCGGTGGTGATGCGCGTCGACTTGATGAGCGCCTATGCGCAGCACCTCCGCAACATAATCAAGGAGCGTGTTGCCCACCCGACACACTACGACACCCCCCTAAAGGGCTTCAAGGCAAACAAAATTCCCATTACTGAAATACATCATTATGCTGTATTAATTTGGTCCCTATATTAATCAATGCCATTTGCTAATTAATTCGAGTTACAAATTCCCATTGATATATCATCATGTACTTGTACATCATCATGTTTTCTTTGGGTCCCCACAGTTTTGCTAACTAATTCGAGTTATTACGTTTAGGTGATCGTGAATGCCGGCAACGGCTGCGGAGGGTTCTTCACGTGGGACGTCCTGGAGAAGCTGGGAGCCGACACGACGGGGAGCCTCCACCTGGAGCCCGACGGCAAGTTCCCTCACCACATGCCCAACCCGGAGGACACGACCGCGATGTCCCTCACGCGCGATGCGGTCCTGGACCACGGCGCGGACCTCGGCGTGGTGTTCGACACCGACGTGGACCGCAGCGGCGTGGTGGACGCCACGGGCGCGGCCATCAACGGCGATCGGCTCATCGCGCTCATGTCCGCCATCGTGCTGGACGAGCACCCCGGCACGACGGTGGTCACGGACGCGCGGACCAGCGACGGGCTCACCCGCTTCATCCAGGCCAGGGGCGGCCACCACTGCCTCTACCGCGTCGGCTACCGAAACGTCATTGACAAGGGCGTGCAGCTCAACGCCGACGGCGTCGAGACGCACCTCATGATGGAGACCACCGGCCACGGCGCGCTCAAGGAGAACAACTTTCTCGACGACGGTACGCCTAGCTACGTCCATATCCACACATACATACGTCATCTGCTTGGAGTCTTAATAGCATATATAACGTCGAATTTAACAAGATTTACAAATGTTGATCTCTTGTACTACATCCTATATATATGCTAATTACTTATCCGTATCACCATTTGTTTTCACTTAATTAATTAATTGTTGTTGCGAATTAAGGTGCGTACATGGTGGTGAAGATTATTATCGAGATGGTCAGGATGAGACTCGTGGGATTGGAGGGAAGCGTAGGAACACTCATCATGGACCTTGAGGAGCCGGCTGAGTCCAAGCTGATGAGGATGAACATTCTGGGAGAAGCCAAGTATGCAAAACAAAGGGGCACTCAAGCAGTCGAGACTTTTAGGAACCATATCCAGGTGCAACTACATACTTTATTCGCAATTCTTTCTCTCTCTTTTTTTTGAGGGTACTCTATTAGAGTGCGCAGCCCGGCCCACTTGTTATAAAAGCTAGTCGATATAGCGGAACGACGACTAACCTTCCTAATCGCTTTAGTCATTGATCACCCAAGACACACGCCGGATGACGACACAGGAACACACGATATTTGTTAACGAGGTTCAGCCGAAGCCTATATTCCCGGGGCTCTGATTATGGACGCTCCTCCCCAACCAATATAGCTCCTAGCCACTACGAGTCCATGGCCACACCGCCATCATCTCCCTGCGTGCCTACGCTATATTGTAGTCGCCATGGTTAATTGTGGTGCCCCCCTCTCTATTAAGAGAGATGACGGGTTACAGAGTCCGACTCTAACTCCACCCCCTAACACCTATTACAACTCCAAGTCCAACTGTAACCAAATAGAACTAGTATATTCGGCACCTATTCTAACAAACTCCACCTTGGCGAATATACGCCACCTAGAAGTAGTAGAATCACCATGCCGATCCACCTGTCTTCCAGACTTGGGTTGTCTTCTTTGCAGCTTCACCGCAAGCCGCCCGACGAGTCTGCGCTAGACCCGCCGCCACAAAAACAATTCCTATCCCAGCAACCGCTTCCTCCTGGACTCCACCTGCAACAGTGCACCCTTGCAGCTTGTAAAGATGCGACTCCACCTTTTCTCCAGTCATCACAGTCATCTTGCCCTTCATGATCTCAATGGTCTTCCTATTCCGATTACCGTGGAATATTAACCCTTCTTCATGCAAGGTTCCAAGCGAAATCAGATTCCTCTTTAGCCCTGGTACATGCTTGACTCCCTAAAGAACATGTTCACCTCCATCTTCTAGCTTAATTTTGACTTCACCTACTCCCACGGCTGGATAACTTGTGTCATCGCCTAAGTAGACAAAACCACACTCACCAGACTTGTATGAAGAGAACCACTCCTTCCTTGGCGTCACATGAAACAAGCTAGCTAAATCTAATATCCACACTTCTGCATCCTTAGACTGTGCACTTGACATCGTGAGAAGATCACAACCATCGCTATCCGAGTCATTCGAAGAAGTCGCTGCATTAGCCTTAGCTTTTCCCTTTAGTGTTGGACACTCCCTGCTTATATGCCCCAACTCATCACATCTGAAGCACTGCACCATCTTCTTCTTTTTGTTCTTCTTTACCTTATGCCCAGCATGATCTTCTTTGACTAGCAAACCCTCCGCTTGAGATGTTTCACCCTCTTTGTTCTTTCTCATCTGATCACGAGCCAACAACGCAGAAGTGATATCTTTAGTTTTGATGGTCTCCTTGCCGTACGTCAAAGTAGTCACCACATGCTCATACGATTCAGGTAACGAACACAAAAGAACTATAGCCTTGTCTTCATCGTCAACTTCCACATCCATCTTCACAAGATCAGTGACTGTTGATTGAAAACGTTCACATGTGCTGTCAGATCCGTCCCTTCCTGCATCTTTAGCCCATACAACTTCTACTTCAGATACAGTTTATTGGTCAGAGTCTTGGACATAAACTGAGCTTCCAACTTTTCCCAAATTATCTTTGGTGAGGTCTCCTCCATCACATGGTACATGACCTGATCTGAGAGACATAGCCTTATTGTCGCAGCCGCCTGCAACTACATCTCCTCCCAATCGTCATCCTCCATCTTGGCCGGTTTGACACCCTTCAAAGCCTTTGAAACTCCTTATTAAGCTAACAAATCTTTGACCCTAGTTTGGCACAAGCCAAAATTTCCAGAGCCGTCAAACTTCACCAAATCAAATTTCATACCTGTCGGCGCCATCTTACCAATCCGTGACATGACTGGCCTGTTGCCACCAGAATACTCGCCCTTCTCAGAACCGTCCGTATTTGTCTTCACAAACTCATCTTGTGATCCGACCTCAGACATCTATAGCAGACCACCTGTCCGCCGCCGCACCGATCTACCCTGAACCGGTACCCGCACACCTCACGTCACCTCTCCGAGCTGCAGCTGAACAACAATACCCCGCCTGGATCAATGCAACCTTCGTGGACCAACAACTGCAACACGCACACGTGTGACTTGAATCACTGAGCTTCCACCGTCTTTTTGCTATTGGTATAGTCACCTTAGCCCTCCTTTTATAGGAGCAGCCCCGTTGGAACCTGAACCGAGTCGGCATGAGAGCCAAAGTCCGATACGCGTATTCCTTCGTCGCCCTGCTCCGTGTCAACGTTGGACTCCAGTTACCAAACCTATAGCGCCCCGGGGCTCTGATTCCTTGTGTCACACGTACTGTCTCCTGACACGGCTGCATGCATGTGTCCTCCTGTGCATGCACCCAACCGGCCAATGGCTTAGCATGTACACAAACCATGCATGTCCGTGTAGTAAACCTGCATGCACTTAAATAAAAAACAAATATCACATGCATGTGCCAAGGCCCCATTGAGTAGTGCTCCTCTGTATGTTCTGCTGCCCTCATTGCTACTACGTGCATATGTGTGTGTATATATAGCACGTACTCCATACGCGCTGTCCGTACCCACGTACGCACCGCAGTCGCAGCCCTCGTGTTCACCGTCCACGACCTCGTCATCTCGGCCCTACACGTCTGCCGCGCCGCGCCAAGCTCGCCGGCTTCACCCTTCTGTCACTGGCCTCCCTGCCACCGCGGATCCGTGTTCGCCGCATGCGTCAGGCGCGCCGTCCATGGCGCTACCCCTCCGATCTCTCCGGTCGCCTTCAGCCACGCCCGGCCCCGTCTTCCGGTCACGTTCCGCCATCGCCGGTCTGATCGCGAGTGAGGTCGTCGCCTCCGCAACGTCCTCGTTGTCGCCATCGATCTCATCGCCACGGCTGACGATCTCCTGTCGATGCGCGATCCCCACCTCGTGTTTCCTCCTCCACATGTCTTCTTGATCTAATACTGAAATCTTCTGCTCTGATACCACTTGTTAGAGTACACAGCCCGGCCCACTTGTTATAAAAGCTAGTCGATATAGCGGAACGACGACTAACCTTCCTAATCGCTTCAATCATTGATCACCCAAGACACACGCCAGATAACGACACAGGAACACACGATATTTGGTAACGAGGTTCAGCCGAAGCCTACATCCCCGGGGCTCTGATTATGGGCGCTCCTCCCTAACTAATATAGCTCCTAGCCGCTACGAGTCCATGGCCATGCCGCCATCATTTCCCTGCGTGTCTACGCTATATTGTAGTCGCCATGGTTACATTGTAGTGCCCCCCTCTCTATTTAAAAGAGATGACGGGTTACACAGTCCGACTCTAACTCCACCCCCTAACCAATGTAATTTGTGGCTGCGTCACTAGGACAATTGGCACGTGGGAGAGGCTATGGCGTACTCCCTCCGTCCCAAAAAAAGACAAACACTGGTTTCCGTGTCCAATGTTTGACCGTCCGTCTTATTTAAAAAAATTATGAAAAAAATTAAAAAGATAAGTCACGCGTAAAGTATTCATTATGTTTTATCATCTAACAACAATGAAAATACTAATTATAAAAAAATTTCATATAAGACGGACAGTTAAACGTTGGCACGTAAACCCGCGGTTTGCCTTTTTTTGAACGGAGGGAGTAGCTGATTAGCTTGTGGCCCGCTCTCCTACAGAGATAAATTACTGGTGCAAGAAACAGGTGGCGAGGTGTTAGTCTGTTTTAAATTTGTCATGTAGCTCAAATAAAGTCTAAGTCCTACCTATTTTCTATTTCCATCATAGTATATTTCAAGCGTTTGCTTCTAAACCACTAAAGATACCCATAAATTACATTGGTTACTTAATTGGTTTATTTTTCCATGGCTGAGAAATCATTGCTCAATCAATAGAGACGATGTTAGCTAGCCATTAGAGTTGAGTCTTAGGAAATTGGTTTGTTGATCTTTAAACAATCCAAAGAAAGATTTTTTTTCCATTGACAGCAGTATAGATATATAATGGAAAATTTTACTGTGCTCATATCATCAATTAAAAATTAGTATATTAATTAATTCTTTAATACACTTGTTTTCTCCCATAAATAGGAAGGGAAACTAAATGGTTGGGTTCTCGATGACTGTGGGGATTGCTCGGTTAGCCAAGGATGCCTCGTGGACACGAATGATGATCCTTTTGATGTTGATGCGTACATGTACAGGTATGCGAGTGCTTGCATTGTTGCACATCTGAATGATTATATTCTATTTCTTTTTCCTATATTAACTTTATTTAAGCTTCTTTGGTTCCTTTTTATTACGGGAAGCTTTCAATTGATTGGTAAATAGTAATTATTTTTCAACTGAACTCAATGTGAACTATGTGATGACTATTAGATGCTCCGGTTTGCTTCATATTAGTGGTAGCCCCCTTTTCTCTTCTCTCTTTTTTACAAACCTTGTGCGTACCTTTTCTTAACAAAGCTAGGTCAAAAAATTCTTTGAACTAAAAACAGTAATTGTTGTTGTGACAACACATCCTCATCTACTCCACAGCTTCCTAACACTTTTATCGTTTTGTAACATAATGTTATATTCACATCGTCCATAGGGCTGTTGAAAAAAATGAACTGAACACTATTTTTCTATTCACATCTGAGCAATCGCATGCAAGGTTGTCAATATCGCAGTAGGGATCATAGTATGGTATAATCCTACAATACCCCCAGGCCAAAATTTACGTATCAGTCACATGGAAAATTTTGGGACGAAGGGGTAACATGGAAAATTTTAAACCTATCTATACCTATATTAATTGGACACTTTCTATGAACTATAACATTGATCAGAAGAATCTGGCCATCGATTAGATGTATCATAAAATCTGCACTGCAAATCTATATTGATTTAACGTCGTAGCCCGACTAATCTACCTTTGAAAGCCCATGAAGCTAGCCTGCCTTCAATCTAGACGTGAGACTGCACCAATGCGAGCAGCAGCAATTACATCGAGACCTCTCCTTCTTGCTATTTTTCCTCAATCAAAAGATTGATTTCTTATTAGACACAATACCAATGCGTAGGTAGCTTTCTTATTCCGATCTCTTCGGGAGTTTTGATTTGCTTTCCTCCGCCGGCCAGACAACGACGAAGGGAAACCCACTGCAGCCCCGTAAGTCTGGTGTGTATTGTTCCATATCTTTTAGCGTTTTCAAATTTGTTGATTTTTGGTATACTGCCCAACTAACAAAAATACTCAAAATTGACACTCTAAGATAACTTAAGTTTTAAAAGATAATTAAAAAATTCATGTATTTATAATATCACCATTATTATTAGCATGCGCAACGCACAGATGTAGCTAGAGAACTCCAAAAAGAGTTAGCCCTTCATTAGTTGGATTATATAATTTTATTATCGTAGATCATATTAAGAGTTTGTGTCGTGGATTGTGTAGATTCTTTTCCCTAAAATTTGAAATTAATAAATAGGGAATTATTCACTTCGTGGGCTCTTAATTTCGCACTTTGCTTTTTAAAATAAAGTAATACATGTTCATAACGTGCGTGTGATCAGCCCTATAATTTGATTCGTAGATCCAGCATTACTAATTAGCTAATTGTAGCTGACATAGATCATTGCTTCAATCTAACATACCGTAAAGAAACAAAATATATATGGAGTTGTCCTTCTTCGACTACTAATACTAGTCGCCTACCTGTGTTTGCACGGGTTATTGTTATCGGCGTTATAAAGAATAAAAAAAATCATAATTTAATTATTTGTCGACATTTTATGTCATGTTGGAATTTTAATTTAGTCATTTTACTAATTTAATTTGTAAATCGGAAATTACTAAGTACGGAGTTTGAAGTCTCAATTATCCCTTATTCATGATCTATTACTTTTGAAATTGTAATTAATAAATATTAAGCAGTTCCTGGGTTTTGTGTGAATTTACAATTTTCCTTTGTAAAAAATTATAGTTTCCCTGTCTTAAAAAATACAATGTTCCTTTCTTAAAGAAGAATGAGTTTTCTTATGATTTTAATTACTGATCATACGCAGCGCCCACACTCAAATTAACGAAGTAGTCGATCTATTGCAATTTTTAGACTGATCATACATTGTCACTTTGCTATAAAACGTAAATCACATAACAGAACTGGCCTATATTCAGCAAATCACACTGATGTGCAAGAGGAGAGAAGCAACAGAAGAAACAAAAACATTATGTGCAAGCTACCTGCAGATGCGCATAGAACATGTCAAACATTGTAGAGTTTTCAGCTTAGAAAAAAATAAAATCACACCTCAGATTTAGCTGGAAAGGATAATCCCTGATAATCAGCAGCAGTTAGAGCCCAAATCAGAACGAAGTGCATTTAGAACGTCTCCCATCTTCTCTAGCAGAAGTCTCATGTGACCACGTACGTTTCCATTTGCACACAGTTCGATTGGATCGGATAGAGTCCAAATTCGTAACTGATCAGGATGAAGCGCGATGGCCGGAGCTGCTTTTCATGATTCTGTCTCGCGTTCCTGTTTGTTGCGAGAGGCTGAAATACGTACGGGTATAGGGCAATAACAGGTTGGATTATTTTTTTCAAAACGCAAATTGGATGGGCTTTCAAATAGGCCTTGGATTGGCTCTGAAAGAAGCCCATAATATTAAACATTATGATCAATGGTCGAGATGTTGCGATCTAGTTAATCAAGGGCTAGATTTTTCTTCTTAATATGGGAGCTCGTAGGAAGTGCCCAATTAGGGCCTGTTTAGGGCCTATTTGGTACAGCTCCAACTCCTAAATTTAGCTCCAGTAGTTGAGTCTGGAGTGGAGTTGTGGAGCTGACTAAACTTAGCTCCACAACTCTAGAACATTTTGAGAGAGAGCTCCACCCAACTCCACTCCCAGTTTTGGTGGAGCTGAAATGAGCTCCAACTCCAGAAGGGGTGGAGCTGGAGCTGGAGCTGTGCCAAACAGGCCCTTAGTATAGCTCTAACTCCTAAATTTAGCTCCAGGAGTTGGGTCTAGAGTGGAGTTGTGGAGCTGCTTAAACCCAGCTCCACTCCCAGCTCCACAACTCTAGATCATTTTTTGAGAGAGCTCCACCCAGCTCCACTCCCAGTTTTGCTGGAGCTGAAACTATTTGGCTGAGCTCCAGCTCCAGCAGGGGTGGAGCTGAAGCTAGAACTGTGCCAAACAGGCTCTTAGGGCCTGTTTGGTACAGTTTCAACTCCTAAATTTAGCTCCGGGAGTTGGGTCTGGAGTGGAGTTATGGAGCTGCCTAAACCTAGCTTTACAACTCTAGTTCAATTTGTGAGAGAGTTCCACCCAGCTCCACTCCCAGTTTTGGTGGAGCTGAAACTGTTTGGCTGAGCTCCAGCTCCAGGAGGGGTGGAGCTAGAGCTGGAGCTGTGCCAAACAGGCTCTTAGTATAGGTATGGATAAATAGATATATATATATATATATATATATATATATATATATATATATATATATATATATATATATATATATATATATATATAGATAGATAGATAGATAGATAACTTTTTTTAAATTTAGTTCTGGAAATAAAAAAATCATAATTAACAAGTTAATGCTTATCTAAGGTGCTATACGTTTCAAAACTAAGCACCATATTTAGCTACCACCAACAGGAGGAACGACAGTCTGTGCAATGCACGGGCTGACAACTAGTTCCCCTAATTACACAAATCTAACTAGACAAAATTAAAATAGGCACGAGAGAGCTCCTAGGCTCTGGTAAACTAAATAAAAAAAATGAATAGGGTTGAATTACACCTCACAAATCCAATTTGTAGGGCGCGACCCATAGTGAGAAAAAAGTTTTGTTGTGACAAGGTCCAAAGTGTGCAGCCTCAGTTGCAAATTCCTACTGATCATCGTGCTATTGTATTAAAGACAGGTCCCAAGCCAATTGGTACACATGAATATAATCCACAAAGGACTAACCATCTTCCTTTTATTAAAAAATTATCGTTACGGCTTAAACGAAACTGACCAATATAAAGCACAACAATATGTTTAAATTTTGGTCTTGAGATTTCTTTTTGTTTGTTTTGCCTCAAACCAATTACCAAACATAAGACCATTGTGCCATTGTTGTTTGAGGCTGGATGTAATGTAAATAGCTATTCCTCCGTTTCATATTATAAGTTACTTTAGCTTTTTTTCTCCTAAATTTATATTACTAGCCATATTCATTTTTTTCATAAGTTTATAAAAATAAGTTTGACTAAATTTATAGAAAACTAGAAAAATATTTTCAATTCAAATGAAACATATTATCAAAATATATTAAATGTTACATTTAATAAAAATGATATGATGTTGTAAATATTCACAACTATTTTTTTATAAGCCTCATCAAACATAAAGAAGTTTGACTAGGAAAAAAATCAATACAACTTATATATAAATTGGGGGAAGTATCTACAAAAATTTGAGCAATAAGGCTTTCGAACAATACCAATTTTGTTTAAAAATACTTAGGTTTCAATATTGAGAATTCAAGATAGTAATAAATATCCAGGTCAATTGCTCTTTTGACCCAGTTTTAGAACCTAATTATTATTTTGACAGTTTACTCATTCGACCCTCATTTTTAAAAATGAAATGATTGATTGGCCCTATATTAACAGCACTGTTAAGAATAAATTAGGAATGAAATAGAAAATGAATTTATAGAAGGGAAAAGAATGAACTACCCCTATGGTTCTAGTAAGGAAAAAGTACGAATTACCCCCCGAACTATCGTGCCAGTACGAATTACCCCCCTAAACCACAAAATCGGACATTTTAAACCCTAAACTACTTATACCAGACGAATTACCCCCCTAACTCACTCCAAAGCGGTTTTAGTCCGATGTTTGGCACACACATGACAATCCAGTTAGCAATACCAAATAAAAAAATTTGTAGGGCCCACATGTCATATGGCTTTCTAGTTCCTCAATCCTCACCCTATCCTCGTTGAAGCATGCGTCGGTGGCGAGGGCAGTCTCCATGAGCACTCGTGCTAGAGGAAGGCAGGGCTGGCTGGGCGTAGGCGGGAACGAGCTAGATGCGGCAACGATGGTCGCACTTGACCCCTCAAGCCGTGCTTCCACAAGCTGGCGACAGCGGTGGAAGGGGCTTCCATCGAGCTCGACGCAGCGACCATGGTCACGCTTAACCCCTCAAGCCGCGTTTCCACAAGCTGGCGACGGCGGTGGCGGCGGCTGCTTCCATCGAGCTAGCAGCCTGAAGATGGTGACGGAAGCTGGGATAAGGCAAGAGCTCGCTGAGGGCGCACCAGCCGCACGAGCTCTAGTAGGCATGGATCTAGAGCGAGTTGGTCCTGAGCCGTGTTGTCCTCGGCTCCGGCTCCCCCTCCGCCACTGCCTCCAACCCCACCGGCCGCCTTCCTCGGTTCCCCCTCCGTCACCAGCAGCTGCACGTCGCCATCCTCGGCTCTAGCCACCGTCCTCGAAGTTCCCCTCCGTTGCCCACAGGTGCGCGTCGTCATTATCGGCTCCGGCTCCTCCTCTGTCACCCGCAGCTGCCTCCGCCCCTCCAGTTGGCGTCCTCAGCTCCCCCTTGATACGTCACCCGCAACTGCCTCTTTCCCCGCCGGACACCGTCCTCTACTCCCCCTCCACCGCTGCAGCTGTCTCCGCCTTCTGCGGCCGCCGTCCTCGACTCTCCGCCCGCCGCCCGCAGCTGCCTTCGCCCCCGCCCCCGCCCCCGCCCGCCGCCCGCCGCTGCCTCCACCCCCGCTCACCGCCATCCTAAGTGATTCTTGTGAGTGATGCAGGTGAGGGAAGGGAGAACAGGGAGGGGGAATAGGGAAAGAGATAGACTAGAAAGAGATGGAGACTATGAGAAAATGATAGGCGGGACCCACTGAATTTTAGGGAAAAATATTGCTGACTAGACTGCCACGTAGGATTAAAACTATCTCGGATTGAGCTGGTGGGGGGGGAGTTATTTTGTCCGGTTTGCATAGTTGGGGGTGAAAAATGTCTGGTTTGGTGGTAATTCATACTTTTTCCTTATAGTAAATGCTTGTTAGTCCGGTTCAAGTTCCAACAGCAAGGACGCATACGTGCGGCTCGGGTTTACACGGGCAGTGGCAGAGGCGCGGGAGGTCGCTGCCGCCGGGTCTGTCGGAGGCGTGGGAGGCTACGACGCTCGCCGTAGCTCGTCTACGGAGCTTGACTCGGGCTAGAGTTAGGGCGCGACTCGGCTGCAGATCTCCATCGTCCACCCGCTGATTGCTCGTTCGGCCTTTTCCTGCCCACTGCTCCTGCTTATCCTCCCATGCTGTTCGACTACTGCTTCCGTACGGGAACTGCTTTGTGATTGCTTGTGACATTAACTACATATTGATATGTGTTTTGTGTTTTTCCTTCGATATATGCACTTTGGGATGCAGTTAAAAAATATATGCAAATTGGGATGGATGCTGAGATGCTGTCAATTTTTTTAGTATCTTCAGTAATTTTTTTCAAATCTAATTCAAATATGTCAAAAATATATCAAACTAATTCAAATTGGTCAAAATATGTCAAATCTACGTCAAATTTCTCAAAATTCTTCCATATGTAAGTCAAACCTAAGTTAAATTTGTCATACCTAGTTTAAATTTGTCACATATGTTAGACAAAATTTTAAATCAGCATAAAACTAGGTCAAACAAAAACACTAAGAAAATAGGGTCAAATAAGTAAGAGCACAAACGTTATTTTTTACATAAGTTAACACCGTTATGTTGACATAACTAATAAGGTTATACCTTCTCTTCGTTTTTGAAAAAAGATAGTCAAATGAGCAAACTTAAAAAAATAGCATCAAATTGGTAGCATATTGGTCAAAATCATAATTGCCCCTAAATATCTATATGCTGGCATATGTCACACTGATGCGTGTGTTTTGTACGTCACTTTGGTGTGTAAATGTCTTGTACGATGTTTATTGGTTTTATGAATGGATAGATTACCCAATAAATAATTCTTTTGTTGCAGCATACTAATTAGAAAGACTAAATTAGGCAGATAGTATATAAACTTGTGAGGTGGGACTGGGAGTAGTATAGGGTGCAGGTTTGTAGAACTCTAGTTGCATTGCACCAACTTGGGTGGTATATGTTTGAACCAACATCGAAAGGGCACACTTGGCAATTTTTTTGAAGTTAGACATTGAGAACAATATGCCACAGGGACACTTATGGTTAGTATCCTAGTTCTAGGGCTGCAAATTGAAATCATGTTTGTGCTTTACTAATGTTGCCATGTTTGTTGAGATTTTCATCATGTCGAGGGTTTACTTTTAAAAAACTTTGAATTAATTATGTATTGTTAAGACTTGTGTTACACATACAACCAACTCACGCTCTCTCTCACACTCAATTAAATTGGACTGTATGTTTACAATCATCAACCAAAATCGAAGTAATAAAACCTGGAGCAATAGAGAGCCAAATATAAAAACTAATCGAAGACACTACTTCCTGCGCTAATCTATAAGCAGCTATATTCACTAATCTCCTAACCCAAACAATACTAACGCTATCGCAAAGAATCAACTTTATCTTCAGATCTTTGTACCAAGCACCCATAAATCGATCTGTTAACTTCACTCTGCGCAACCATCCTCGTTACTTTCAAATAATCAATCTCAATAATTAGTTTAGAGTAAAGTGCATTGGCGGTCCTTAAACTTGTAGGGTTGTGTCATATAGGTCCCTAAACTCAAAATGCATATCCAGGTTCCAGAACTTGTCAAAGTGTATCATCTAGGTCCAAATTTACACATCCCCTCTAGGATTCTACGTGGTGCTGATGTGGCAATACCACATGGACGTGACGTGTCTTTTTTCTTTTTTTTTTCTTTTTCGTTTTCTTCTCATTCTTCTTTTTTTTCCTTTTTTCTGCACTGGTCATAGAGAAAGGAGAAGAAAGGGAAAAAGAGAAAAAAAAAGAAAAAGGAAAAAAAATAAATGGGTCCCATTCGCCAGTCAATATAATGCCATGTCATGTCTGTGTGGCATGCCACATCAACGCCATATAGGATCCTGAAGGGGTTGTGGCGATTTGGGACCTAAATGACACACTATGATAAGTATTAGGATTTGGATATGCATTTTGAGAGCTTAGGGACCTAAATGACATACCTCTACAAGTTTAAGGACCGCCCGTACACTTTACTCAATAGTTTAGAAACTCCTAACTCTCCTGCAAGATCAGCTGCCCCGCGACAAGCTAGAATTTCCCCGTGGTAGCATCTTGAATCCTTGGATGATAATGTGCTACGGCCGCCATAAAACCTCCGGTGTCATTTTGCATGACCACTCCCGGCCAGTGCTCCAAACTTATGTGCCTCATAAGTGAGACAACAGAACAGAAGTAGAAGCTACCGGATTCACGCCCGCTAAGAAAACCTCTTCTTCTTTAGATCCTGAAAAAAATGAAACCATCACAAAAGCTCCATCAGTATTTAACTTCACCCAGTCGATTGGCAGTCTTTGCCAAGTCTGTGCTAGATAGTGAAGAGGGCCATTGTTCCGGAACGGCAAGTTCACCCATTCATCCAATTGGAAGATGATTTTGCTTGCCACCACATCCTATATGGCACCTAACTTTGCAATGTTAGCTATGGTGTGTCGTTTTGGACTTCACTCATACTACATAAATTTGTGTACTTAAATGAGTACTAACTCCGTCCCAAAATATAAGTTTTAAAGTTGGACATGGTTATTAAGAAACTAGGTAGAATTAAATAGGGTGAGGTTGTGATTGGTTGAGAAGTGAAGGTGGGTGGGAAAAGTGAATGGTGGAGGGTCATGATTGGTTGGGATGGGAATGTTGGTGGAGAAGTTGTTATATTTTGGGATAAATCCTAAGTACTAAAAAATGTTAGATTTTGGGATGGAGGGAGTATTTTAGAAGGTCGTGTTTACAAATTGTATACCATTAATGCAAATTTACTGAATTATAAACATTTAGCATGCATGATTATTTTATTTTGCTAAAACAGGGCTAAATTTTTTGATGAGTACAAGGGAGAACTGGGGTGGGTCCACATTCGCCAAAGTGTACATAACCCCAACATAGCAATAAATATGCAGTCTTCTATCCCTGGTGGATGCAAATCCATGGCAAAGGATCTTCTTGACAGGTGCACAGTCTTGATCTAATGCTCACTTTGTGTTTTTCTTTCCTTTTTCTTTTACAAAACAAGCAATTACATTTTCCTTCTGAATAATATTTTTTAAATTGTAGGTATCTACTGACGAGTGGAGTCAATGAGTTTGTTGACATCACCGAAGTACAAAAGTTTGTAAAGTAGATATTATATTATAATCATTAGCTTTCTACACTTTGTATGTATAACTTTTACATCCCTACTGGAAGATCGAACAAGAGCTTTGCTCTTTCTGTAGAGTATGTAGAGACTATAATATTTTGATATCCTTTCAATAGAAACCTGCATTAGTTTAAGAAAGAATAATTACTAATGTTATGTTTATTAATGTACATATACATGTTTATTGATCCTATTAACATACAAGATTCAGTTATACTCAAAGCATGGATATAGACGGTAGCGCTAAACAACACACAATGCATTATTTATTAAGTAGCACCTCCAAAAGATGTTAGTTTCTCCATTCCCTCTCCCCTATTACCACATGTCATACTTAGGAAGAAAGGCGGTGGGCTGCGGCGGTTACCGTGGTTCAGTTGAACTAGGCCTGACCCCTATTGTCGGTGATATGGGCCCGGGGGTATGCGAAGTGTGGGGAAGTCTCCTTCCCGTCCAGCCACGCGACCATACAGCCTGGCCCTCCCCCCACATCTCGGACGATGCAGAGGCAGCCAGGGGGCCTCGGGGTGCCACGTCAAGCCCCTCGGGCCCTCGTGCTGCCTCGCCCCGAGGCCCTCGCCCAACCGCCATGTGGCGGGGGGAGTGAGTGGGGCGGTGATCGAAGCTGAACCACCATCAATGCGCAGCGCCCCAACCGTCCCTCACCGTATTTAATGTAGTGAGGGCGGACGTGCGGCGCTGCTCGATTGACCCGCGTCAATCGGGCATGACCGGATTGTGACCGGTCTGTCGGCGGTCACGTCCGATCAGACGGGCGGCAGTGCCCCCACGTTCCGCCCTGTGCTCGGCAGAGTGGGGGCAGGTATGCCCCGTCCTATCAATGCATCGTCTGGAGCTCCCTCCACGTGAGGTGAACCGCCAAAAGTCTCCATTCATTTAAAGGGGAATGACAAGGGCGTCTCCCGTGTCATGCGGGGGACGGCGCTGGGCCCCACTCGAGGACGGACGGCTGCTTAGCTTCCAGGTGAAGGCGCGAATGGTGGTCCGATCCAAGCGGCGTGGGTCCCCCTCCCGTGAAGGAGTAGGTAGAGGCGGTGTATGTGATATCCCCTTGAACTATAAAAGTAGGACCTTACCCACCGAAAAGGGGGGGACGACTCTCAGTTAGCCTAAGCTCCAGGGGAAGAAGAGTTAGAGTTCTCCCTGGAGTTGAGGAACCTTTGTAACATTCAACCCAAAATCCCACGCACAGGAGTAGGGTATTACGCTTCGTAGCGGCCCGAACCTGTATAATTCCAGCTCTCACGCGTGGTCTCAGAAGACTCTAGGCGAATATACGCTCTTGATCAGCGCGCCCTTTCCCCCGGCCGAACTCACAAAAAGGGGGACTCTCAATCACCCGCTAGAGAGGATCACTCCTCGACACCTATCATCTCCACCTTTTATGTGGAGCTACCTCATTGGTCCCATATGACGGTTATGGGTGAAACTGCCATTAGTAACCGTCATTAGACAGCTATAAAAGGAGGAGAAGCTCTCACAATCAATACATACTCAAGAAGCAATCTCTCTCTTGCATGCATTTGTATTACTTTCTAAATTGGTAGAGTTTAGGCCAGGAGTGGTGTTGGTATTTCTTACGATCCCAGATAAATCTGCAAGCGCATGGAATACTGCTGTAACATTTCCCCTTAAAATATTCCAATGGTATCGAACACTGTTAACGGCCGTTATAGACCAATTTCGACCGTCAATACTTCTGGGAATAATAGAGAACTAGCAATACTTGCATTCATATTTATTTAGAAATAATCTAGTTCCACGTGTACTTGGAAAAATATTTGTATACAGGAGATCACCATATAAAATGGAGGAGAAATGGTAGAAAATAACTGTTCAACCAATCAGAGGTTAACATGTGGAGTCCATATGGATGGACGGACCCACAAACCCATTGAAACACCTGCAAATGGGCCCAACCACTGTGCCACTGGGCCAAGGATCCATCAAGAGACATCCTGAAGAAAGCACTGGGCCAGAGGAGCCTGGCAGGGGTCGACCGACCCAGGCATAGCCCAGCTAGCCCAGGCCCAAGCCAAGGTCGACAGTAACCGCCTTTCAATGATGGTTACTACTGGTTCTCACGCTCCTAACCATCATAAGCAGCTATAAAAGGACCTCTCAACCTCTCCTCCAACACACACCAAGAAAGATCAAGTGAAGAAACTCTTTAGTGGAGTTAGAATTCGAATAGTCTCCTTAGTTCCTCAAGTCTTTCAGAGAATTAAGGTAAGGTTCTAGTAGCTTATATCCTTGTTGTAACACTTCATTCAGTAATGAAATATTGTTCATTATATAGTTTTAGTCCTTTACTTTATTTGCATAATTATTCGACTATCAACTTTAGTTTATACTTGTCTCTTATTTATTAATTATGTGGTTAGCATATCAGAGATATGCAATCACATAAATATCATTAACACTCATAAGGATCGGGAGTCGCGGTCTACTAGACTGCGTTTTTTCTACTGCTGCTTTTGGTACTCCCAATATCCAATATAACATATAATTCACGGATATTCAAGATTTTCAAAAGAAGAGACGGAGGTCATGGATAATTCCTGAGTACTTGTATATTGCAGAAATAAATAAACATGGTAGGGGAGGAAGAAATTACTGACAATGACATGATCGATTGAACAGACTAGCTTATATGCACAAATAAAAATCACACACACGAGGCTTTGTAGTTTGTACCACGCATCAACGCATCCTCCTCGACATTTTCTGTTGCAACGTGTAACAAATGCAGCTTAATTGCTTGAGTACTAGTAGATCGAGCACGCGAGCTAGCTAGCTTGCAAACTACTCCCTCCATCCCATTACAAGTGCAACCATAAGTTTTCATACCCAACGTTTGACCGTTTGTCTTATTTAAAAATATTATGAAAATATTTGAAAAGTTAAGTCATGCATAATACTTTATGCGTGACTTAACTTTTTAAATATTTTCATAATTTTTTATCATCTAATAACAATAGAAATACTAATTATAAAATTATTTCAAATAAAACGAATGGTTAAAGTTGGACACTGAAACCCACAACTGTGTTTATTATGGGACAGAGGGAGTAGCAGCAAGCTGCTGAGCTGATCCAACCTACAGACCTCGAGCAAGAAGAGTATCACTACGGGAGAAACCCTCATCTCTCCGGTTTGCAAATCCTTGTAGTCCCGGGTTGCAAACCGGGAGAGAGAATCCGGGACTAATTAAAGTTGTCGATTTTTAGTCTTGATTGAAATAGCTGGGACTAAAGATATTTTTCTTTTTTTTATTTTCTTGTGCTGCTTGCTGCCTGTTAATACACTATGCAATATGTTTAAATACACACACACATACATACATATATATATATATATATATATATATATATATATATATATATATATATATATATATATATATATATATATATATATATATATATATATATATATATATATATATATATATATATATATATATATATATTATACACCCCTCCCTTAGAATAACTATTCTACACCCCCTCCCCCCATCAGCCCAACTACCAAGCCCATCCCTCCCTCGATCACGAGCAGCCCCGCCTCCTCCTCTCCAGCGCGATCTCTCCCAGCCCCGCCTCCCAGCGCCCTCCCCCCTCCTCCTCCTCCTGCCTTTTCTCCTCTTCCTCCCCATCCCGATCTCTCTCTCCTTTTTTTTCTAGAAAAAATTAAAAATAAATTGATGAATTCAAGAATAGAACACATGATCTTATGGTTTATAACAAACTCTCCTAACCAATTTACCCTATGACACTTTGTGATTTGAGATCATTGTTTGTTTTCTATGTACATCTATTCAAATTTTGTGAACACAAATCCATCATGTTACTGTATAAATCATACCTTGTTACTATGATTCGGTAGTAACATTATCGCAGAAGTGCAGTAACATGATACGTTACTGTGAAATTTATAGATCGTTACTGTAAAATTTATAGGTCGTTACTGCACTTTTGCAGTAACATCATGACGAAATTGCAGTAAAAGAGAACATACGTTAGTAACTGTACTATTACAGTACCACTACTTGTGCATAGCTAAATTTTTAAATCTCAATATTGTGCAAAATACAAGTGCTAAAAAGGTGCTTGTGCATGGTCACAAAGTGAACATCAGTGCTAAAAGTACTTCTCTTTCTATATACAAAGATACATACTAACAAGCTTAGTAAAAGTAAACTTTTAGAATTCTAATCTTTAAACAATAATACAATTAATCGAGACAAGATGTTTAACGAAACTAGATCCATCATGACTATTTTATAACATTGTTATTGCGGAAAGTAGTCGTGTTACTACATATTAACTGTCGCGTTACTACGCATTTCCAGCGAGACGAGAACTAAAAAAAGTAAATCTCAACCTTTAGAGAGCAATATCTCTCATGTTATATATTATTTTTCTAATCCGTCTGCACCATAATGTTCGTAAAAAAGTGCATAACAAAACTAGATCCATCATGACTATTTTTTGATGTCGTTACTGCAAGAAAATTATCCTGTTACTGTACGATGACCGTTCTGTTACTACGTAATTCTTGTGAGACGAGGACAGCAAAGTGGTGGCCGGGGGAGGGTGTCACGCCCAGAAATTTAACCTAAATTTCCAGACTATTTTGCGTATTAAATCCCTGTCCAGGACCAGCCAGGGTACACAAAACGACAAGTAATATACAGTTCCAAACGTAAATAAAGCGTAAAATACTTACGGAAGAGGCACTTAGTCCTCACACCGAAACAGAACAACAGCAGCGGAAAAAGGCGATCCTAGCGGGGCTTCAGCTCCACTCCACAGGCAAAACTCAACTGGGGTCTGAGCCTTGGTCCTCTAACTCCATCTTCAGCTCAGAAGCACTACACTTCTGAAAAGGGGGAAATAATAGCAAGGCTGAGTACAACCACCGTACTCAGCAAGCCACACCAACGATGCAGACGTGCAAGGGGATACAAGGAGGGGTTTGTGGCTATTTGCAGAAAGGCAGTTGTAAAACATTTTATTGAGCAAAACAGTAAAACTGTTGAGTAATTAAAGTAACATTAAATCTCCACTGATCAACGCTACACCACGTTGAACAGGCCCAACCAACCCACCTGAACTATAATGTATTGGGTCGATTTATTAAGATGGGACTAATCACGGTGAATCTGGTCGACCGCCCATAACCGCGGGCACGGCTATTCGAACAGTTTTACTCTGATCAGAGGTGTACAACTGTACCCACAAGACACAGCCCCACGACACGTTTCCGTGCGCCGACATGCACCACGACATATCGGAAAGAGGCCGTGACAGGACCCTTCGCATAACCCCTCTAACCAAGCACACCACACCTCAGGTTTCACCCCCACTCCTCGCAAGACAGCGGGCAGTCCCCTCTCGTGCCTAGGTGAATCCGGAAGCCGCATAGGCCGTCGCAGGGCCCATCCAAACTCCATCACGCCCACCCTTGCCTGGATGCGTCGGCTAGAGGAAAGCTACACTACAAGCCCAGCCATTGCCCACGCTGGCTTGTGGTAAGTACGATAAGTTCTTCCAGGGCATCCCGCGAACCGGTCCTTAACTGCCATGGGTGCGACCAACAAAATCATGCACCCACAGCCCACCATTCAGTTGCATTTTAGTTGGATAATTACGACCATGAAGCATGGCCAGATGTCTCGAGAACGCAGCTCACTCTGATACTAAAAAGGTCTAATACTGCAATTATCCCATCGACTGAGCTAGTGGTAATTAAGCATGGCTAAGCATATAGTTCTAGCTAGGTCATCAAAGTAACACAAGCTAGGCGATTTATTACCCATGGTTGACAAAGGACAGATATCAAGTAAACATGGCACAAGCGAGCAGATAGGTAAAACCCTGACCCCATGTAATTAGCAAAATATGCATATTTATTTGCAAACAGTAAAACATTTGTAAATTAGGATCAACATGCTCAAGGGGAATGTGTGACTTGCCTTTCTTCTTCAAACAATCTTCCGAACTCTTATCCTTGCGACCGCGATCTTCCGAAACGGCGGGAACTACACGCTTCCACGCAAAACGAGGAAAAACTCTAATAAAAACCAAGGAAACAGTACATAAAAACTAAACAAACATGTAGAGCTCAATTTTAGATTAATTTTGCAAGTTGAATGGCTCAATTCGGAGTTCGAATGAATTAGATATGAATTTTAGAAGTTTTGAGCCATTTAAATGAATTTCTAGAATTAAACTCGATTTATTGCGCAATTATTATTTATTTTTACAAAGGAAATGGACCTCGCTGACGTCAGCAAGGGGCGGCCGGCGCCGACACGTGGGCCCCACATGTCAGCGAGTCAAAGGGGGAGGGCGCACGGTGGACATGGTCCACACGTGGCCTCGGGTGCGCGTCCACCACGTGGACGGCCCAGATCGGCCTGAGCCGATCGGGCGGCCGAGGGGAGCGGCAGCCAGGGGCACAGGCGCGGCACGAAGCCGGCCCGGCCGAGCCAAGGCGCGGCGGCGGCATGCGGCCACCGGCGGCAGCAGCTGGCGACGTGGAACGGCGGCGGGCGGCCGGCAAAGAGGAAAAGGAGGAGGGAGGCGGCTCACCGAGAGGCGCGGCGACGGAGGGAGCGGCCGCGGAGGGAGGCGGCGGCGCTCCACGGGGCGAAGACGACGGCGGCGATTCGGCGGTCTCCAACGAAGGTGGAGGAGCGGCCGGGGTACGGGGGAGCGCGGCGAACGCAGTAGAGGCGGTGGCGTGGCTTGGTGGTGGCTAGGGCGGCGGTGGCGCGCTGCCGGAGTCGGCAAAGTGGCGGTGGAGCTCGGGTTCACGGTGGAATCGGTGCCCGGGTGGTTTATTGCGGAAGCGGAGCGGTGGACGGGATGCGGCAAAGCGCGGCGAGGCCGGCGATGCAAGCGGCGCGGCACGGGGACGGCGGTAGCGGCGGCAGCGGCCGGCTGGAGTCGGCGGCTTCGGTGGAGGAGGTGGTGCGCGTGGCGACGGTGCTTCGGAGGCGGGGAGGGGAAATGGAGTGGACGCCGGGGTGTGGCACGACGCGGCGAAGCCGCTTGTGGCGGTCGCGCGGAACGACGGTGGTGGGAGCGGTTGTGGCGACCGGCTGGAGGGTCATCGGCGAGCGGCGGCGGGAGGTGCGACGGTGGCGGGGTGGTTTTCGTGCACGGGAGGGCTCGGGAGAGAGGGGAAAATGGAGAGGGAGGTGTGGGGAATGTTTTTATAGGGGAGGGGAGGCGGGATCGAGCCCGAGAGAGGTAGAAACCGGCCGGCAACGTGGGAGGAGAGAGAGATGCGGGAGGCGGCGACGTGGCCGGATTTTGCGGGGAGAGTGGGGGGAAACGGCGCGGAGGTGGGCGACGACCGCGTCCACGCACGCGCAGGAGAGGGAGTCGCGCGGGAGAGGCGGCGACGTGGGAGGATTTGGCGGCCATGGCGGCGGTTGGGGATGGAGCTGGAGGTAGGAGAAGAAGATGACAGGTGGGGCCTCGGGTCCCACCTGTCGGGGAGAGAGAGGGGAAAACGGGCGAGGGAGGTAAAGCAGACTTGAGGGAGAGAGAGAGCCGAGCGGGCCGAGGGAGGAGGCCGGCCCGAGAGGGAGAGATAAGGGGCGCGCGGGCCGTGGGAGACAAAGGAGGGATTGGGCCGAAAGAGGCCCAAAGAGAGGAAGGAGGATTTTTTTTTCTTTTTATTTTAATTGATGCAATGATCTTTGTGCTATTAAAACTATTTCTCGAGTTCCGAAAATTCACGGAAAATTCCGGAGAGTACATTAGGGCACAAAGAATATTATAAAATATTCCCGGCCAAAGATTTTTTTAAAGGAAATTTTAATTTCCTCTATAATTTCACTTGATTAAATTGATTTAACTTTTAATATAATTTCTAGAAATGCATTATTAATTGATTTTTAATCCCAAACGAAAATCGGGGCGTTACAGAGGGAGTCAATGGGCGGGTTTGACTCGGATTTAACCGGCGGGAGGGAGCTTTGACCAGCCTTTGACTGAGGTGGGAGGGGGGATTTGGGCCCTAAGAAGGGTGGGGGAGGTGGGATTGGCCCATGGAGGGAGGTGTAGAATAGTTATTATATGGGAGGGGTGTAGAATAGATTCATTATTTATATATATATATATATATATATATATATATATATATATATATATATATATATATATATATATATATATATATATATATATATATATATATATATACACACACACATGTACATATGTATGTATGTATGTACATCTAGACATATATACGTATATATATATGTACACATATATACGTATGTATACATATATACATATATATACATATATGTATGTATGTAAATATATTTATATATGTATGTAGGTATATATATATATATGTATGTAGGTATATATATATATACATATATATATATGTATATATATATATATATATATATACATATATGTATGTATATGTATATATATATATATATGTATATATATATATATATATGTATATACATATATATATACATGTATATATGTATGTAGGTATATACATATATATATATATATATATATGTATATACATATATATATACATGTATATATATATATATATAAGTATACATATATATATATATATATATGTAGGTATATACATATATATATACATATATATATATATATGTATATATATATATATATATATATATATATATATATATATATATATATATATATATATATACATATATATATATATATATATATATATATATATATATGAATGTATATATCTATATACATGTATATATGTATGAATGTATATATCTATATACATGTATATATCTATGTATGTATATATGTATATATATGTATACATATATATGTTCCGCTTTTTACGGATCTATATATATATATATATATATATATATATATATATATATATATATATATATATATATATATATATATATATGAATGTATATATCTATATACATGTATATATGTATGAATGTATATATCTATATACATGTATATATATATGTATGTATATATGTATATATATGTATACATATATATGTTCCGCTTTTTACGGATCTAGCGGCGCAGCGGAGGCAAGGAGGAGAGCGATGGCTGCGGCGGTCGATGGAGCAGTTCAACAGCGGCGGCGCGCCCCGCCTACGGCCAAGGGTGGCGGCGTCCAGGCGACGGGCGGCCGACTTAATCACCACCCTCTCCCGCCGTTGCTCGAGGTGTGTTGCCCGGGGTTGTCGTCGGGTCGTGGCCGGATCGGCATGTGGCTCCTCGTGCAGAGGAAGCTGCGCAGCGGCGTCTCGGCGACAAGGAGGAGCGCCGGCGGCGGAGGAGGGGATGAGGAGGAGCGCCGGCGAGGCGGATCCGACCGGCCCCGCTGCCCACCCCTGGAGCGCCTCACCGCTTCTTCCTCTGTGAGGAGAAATCGTTCACAGGCTATCCCCTCTCGCCGGTGCCGGAGAGTGAGGGCAACCTAGGGTGGCGACAGCCCGGATCCAAATCCAGAATTTCCCCGCCTGGATTCGTGGGAAGAGGATGGCAGCACCCGACGGCGGCGGCGTCCTGACTCATCGGAGGTACGTGCAACTCTGCTAGCTCCTGGTTCTGGCACAACCCCTGATGGCCGGCGAGGTGAGGAGTGAGGTGGCGTCAACGACTGCGGTGAAATCCGTAGAGCGGAGGTGCGCTGCCATTGTCGTTGCCCCTCCCTCGAACCTTTTTTCCTTTTTTTTTTCGGATCTGGAGAGGCAAAGGCAGGAAACGTTCGCTGTTTTTTTTTTTCAGATCGATCGCCCGTCCGCTCGTCTCATCTGTCGTCGGCTGCCCTACCGCGTCGTTGGTCGCTCCCTCACTACTCTCGCTCTGGCGCTTTCTCCGTTGCCCGGTCGCCAACCCCCGTTTCACCGCTGTTGGCTGCCCGGACTGCTTGTGCCGGCGTGCTGCACTGCTGCATCTCTGCACCACTGCACAAAGCCATCAACACACCAGCAATCCACCATCCCAGCAAGCACAAGATGCACAACACAGCTGCACGCCCCATCTGGTGAATGAATCCCTGACCTGTTTAAATGTTTCCCATGTTTAGTGAGTAGGTTTATCTGTATATATTTAGTAGGTGCACTAAATTAAATTTTTGTTTATCTTGTATGGAGTACATGTATGTATAGGTTTATGTAGTATTTATCTTTCAAACCAATATATCTTCTGCAAATCGGTTTAGAAAAATATGACTTGGGTTGTGAAAGCAGAAAAAGCAGAAAATATGTAGCGAAGAAGCGTTGCATATAAGAAATCCGGAAGAATCAACCAAAATCAGAATCAAGAACCTCCTTCAGTCGCTCCATTTTGTGAAGATGTTCACTGCATGCAAGTACACCATACAAAAATTCTAGTAGATCAAACCAAGAAAGAGCTAAACTAACCCCAGGCATATCGATACATATTTTCTAGACTGCTCAGTGCATATGGTCCTGTTGATTAGGTTCTTGAATTGTTGTACAAATGTTGTCGTTTTGCTTGATGATGGGGACATAATGCATTAGTTCCCAACCCATATATATTTTTGGTGCCTGCATTGTCAGGTTTCAGGCTTGGATTTGTCCTTCTATTTATATTTTTGGTGCCTGCACATAAATATAATGTTACATAGTAGCCGATTTGTTAGCAATTTACTTATCTGTCACTGAATCAGAACCATGAGCTTCTTGAGATTGCTAAACCTGTTACAATGAAAGTTCTTTTTGGTTAGATATGTAGTGCACACGTTACCGGTGTCCGCACCCATTGTCTGCTGGAGGTCCTTGTATATGCTCATCATCGTTGGATCCATTCGCTTCTTGGGTTTCTTCGTGCCGGTTCTTGTTTTCTTGGTATTGCTTTGCTCATGGAGGTTCATGTTTTGTTGATGCATTGTCATGGTGGTGGATGCTGCATCTCAGCCTTTTGCATGATTAATTTCAGATTGTGCTTTCCTTTCTAGTGCAGTGCTGCTGCTAGCATCTTACAAGGTCATTAAACTGTATGATGGGGGGATTGGTTCAATTAAGTATCTCGTTGATTCTCAGAGTTATTTTCTATATGGAAAAAAAATGTTTGCTTTCTTTTATGGCAAAGCAATTCACAACAGCAATATTATGGCTATGAAATACTAGGTTTAAGTGAAATCATATTTATTTTGCTGATTTGTGATACTTAGAAGTAACCTTCATTTTTTTTATCCAGATGGCTATGAGAATGCCTCTCCAGACGGCCGTGGTGACAGATATCTGTCGACAGGGAGGACTTGAGAATATGCAGCACTTCGTCGGCTCAACGTCGATTTGTTTTATTGGCGTTGTCTTGCTTGTTGGATTCGTGCATGCATAGATGGATCATTGACCTTGATCTACATTGTCGTATTAGTCTTGGCATCAATCTTCATCACCGTATCCTTCAGTGGTGTTGCTGTTGTGATTTTTTTACTGGAGCTGTTGTGATCTTTAATTAGTTCTGTTTATTCTACCAATGTACCACATTGCATGTGTGATCACATCGTTGATGTAATACCGAAATTAATTTACTCGATCAAAATTTTTTTAATC
Source organism: Oryza sativa Japonica Group (assembly GCF_034140825.1). Classification (NCBI taxonomy): domain Eukaryota; kingdom Viridiplantae; phylum Streptophyta; class Magnoliopsida; order Poales; family Poaceae; genus Oryza; species Oryza sativa. The sequence continues at coordinate 16,891,905 of NC_089040.1, forward strand.
TAACTTGTGAGTAATTAATTTACTGATAGAAAGCGGGCTATAAGTTATGTCTACGCATAGAGTAATTCATCTACTGACATAAGACCACTAGAACCGGAACGGAATTCTTGCTAGATTCAATATGTTCTGGCAATAGTAATTTCTTTACATAAAAGCCAAAACCAAGGAGGGGAATGGATCAATATGTTTCGTCGACAGTAATTTCTTTACTTTGAAGCCAAAACCGAGGGGAATAAAATAAACCGGGAGTAATTTTTTTACTTAAAGCCAACACAAAGGAGGGGAACAAAATAAACCGGGAGTAATTTATTTTACCGAAGAAAATTTCGTGGCAGCCAACAAAATAAAAATAAACCACCGGAAATAATTTATTTACCGAAGAAAAAATCATGGCAATATTAATACGTTGATTATACGTAATTTATTTACTAAAAGAAAATTCGTGGCAAGATTAATATGTTGATTAGTAATTTATTTACTAAAAGGGAAGAGAAGCAGTGGGAATCGAAAAAAGGGTGGGAACGGAAGGGGTGGGTGGCGGTTGGCGGACGAGAGGGAAGTGGGGGTGGGAGCGGACGAGAGGGAGGTGGGGTGGGAGTGCCGACCGGGGGTGGGGTGGGGTGGGGGTAGGTTGTGAGGGGAGCGTTTTAGTTATTACGTACCCTGGGTGCGGTTTAGCGCTACCCTACATACATATATATATATAGAATAGTTATTCTATATCCCCTCCCGCTCCTCACCTCCCCCTCCCTCCTCCCGATCTCTCTCTCTCTCTCGCATCGCTCCCCTCTCCTCCTCCCTCCTCCCGCCGCTCCTCCCCTCCCCCTCCCGATCTCTCTCTCTTTCTTTTTTCTGTTTTTTTCATCGCTCCCCTCTCCTCCTCCCTCCTCCCGCCGCTCCTCCCCTCCCCCTCCTGATCTCTCTCTCTTTCTTTTTTCTGTTTTTTTCTCTCTCTCTCTCCCATCGCTCCCCTCTCCTCCTCCCTCCCTCCCTCCTCCCGCCGCTCCTCCCCTCCCCCTCCCGATCTCTCTCTCTTTCTTTTTTCTGTTTTTTTCTCTCTCTCTCTCCCATCGCTCCCCTCTCCTCCTCCCGCCGCTCCTCCCCTCCCCCTCCCGATCTCTCTCTCTTTCTTTTTTCTGTTTTTTTCTCTCTCTCTCTCCCATCGCTCCCCTCTCCTCCTCCCTCCCTCCCTCCTCCCGCCGCTCCTCCCCTCCCTCTCCCGATCTCTCTCTCTTTCTTTTTTCTGTTTTTTTCTCTCCCTGAAACATTTTTTCTCTTTTCTAGAAAAATAAAAAATAAATTGTCAAATTCAAGACTTGAACCCATGACCTCATAGTTCAAAGCACATTCTTCTAACCAATTCATCTAATGGTGCTATTTGTTTCAAGAATTTTGTGAGAAAGTAATATGATTATCAATTCTAATATCTTTCACTACCGAAACTCATAACATGTTATTATGCTCTAGTAGTAACATTGTTGTATAAGTACAGTAACATGTGACGTTACTGTAGAACACATAGGACGTTACTGCACTTATGGCAGTAATGTCATAGTAAAATTGTAGTAGACCAGGAATCGAAACAAAAATATATGGGTTAAAGCCTCACATGCTAACCATATACTTGTTACTGCACAAAAGTAGAAGTGTTACTACATAATAGGTACATGTTACCACTTCCAAGTAGTTATGTTACTGCACGATAATCGTAGTTTTACTATGTCAGTTTTACGAGATGAAGATCGAATAGGTGGGCTATAGGTGAAGTCTATAGGTGGCTTTGAGTGATGTCTAATTGATGTACGAGTGTTTTGAACAATTTTATACATTTGGTAAAACCATGTTACTACAAATTACATATTCTGTTACTGCATATGGAGTGCTAAAGTTCAAAATGCCAATATTTGAAAAGCAATATCTCACAAGATATGTATTATTTTTAAAACCGTTTTCACAATGATGCTATAGTGTTACTGCATGTGGAGGATATATGGGTTAATGTCTCACATGCTAAATATATTTGTTACTACATAAAAGTGGAGTGTTACTGCAAAGGCAGGTACACGTTACCACATGTTTATGAAGTAACACTATCCAAAAAATGCAGTAAAATATAGTTACTGCAAAAACCTATAATTTTTACTACACTCTTACAGTAACGATGCGATGGGATTGCAGTAACGTGCAACTGACAGTAGTAACAAGTAATGCTATAGTACTACTACTTGTGGAGAGTCAAATTCTAAAAAAGCCAAGATTTGAAGATCAATATCTCTCACATGATGTACTATTTTTTAAAATCGTTTGCACCGTGATGCTAGAAAAAAATGCTTATCAAAAGTAGATCCATCATGACTATATTTTAACAATATTTGAGCGCTGTTACTATACGTAAGACGTAGTGTTACTGCACGTTGACCGTCGCGTTACTGCACCGTTCCGCAAGATAGAGCTGAGAAGAGGTGGGTGGTGGGAGGAGTTAGCAAGTGGTTTGACCACGGTTTGACTGACGTGGGATGCTTTTGACCGACCTTTGACTGAGGTGGGAGGTGGGTTTGGCCCTTGAAAAACTATTCTACACCCGAGTATAGAAGAGCTATACTATACCTCCCTCCCTCCAACCCACCTCCTCTCCTTCTAAGGGCCCAAAACCCACCTCCCACTTCAGTCAAAGGCTAGTCAAAGGTCCCCTATGTCGGTCAAATCTCGGTCAAACCCGCAGTGACTTCCCTCACCACCCCCTCTCTTCTTAGCTCTCATCCCGGAACGACGTAGTAACGTCTTGTTCATCGTGTAGTAACACCGTGTTTTACTTGCAGTAACAGAATTGAAATTCAGTCATAATATAGTCATGATGGATCTACTTTTGATAAGCACTTTTTTTCGAACATCATAGTGCAAACGGTTTTTAAAAGTAGTACATGATATGAGAGATATTGCCCTTCAAAGATTTGTTTTTAAAAATTTAACTCTCCACAAACAGTAATAGTATATCAAAAGTGTTACTAGTGCATGTTTTGCGTTACTGCAATCACATCATGTCGTTACTACAACAATTATAAGTTTCATATTAACATAGTGTGTTACTGCAATTACTTGATAACATTACTACAAGAATATGGGGAATTGACTCAGTTTACTCGTGTGTTTTAATCCATATTTTTTTTATTTCTGGTTTACTACAATTTCACCACGATGTTACTACCAAATATGCAGTAACGTTCTGTACGTTCTACAGTAACAAAGTGTTTTACTGCAGTTCTTGGATAGTGTTACTGCATAAACATGCGGTAATGTATAACTGTCAGGTGGTAACGTGTATATGCCGTGCAGTAACACTTTTAACTTTGTGCAGTAACAAGTATATAGTTAGCATATGAGACTTTGAACCCATATATTTTTTGTTTCAATTCCTGATTTACTGTCAAAAGTGCAGTAACGTCATATACATGCATGCAGTAAAACTATATTAGTGGGAGAAGACCGGTTTTCTTAAGAAGAGGGAGGAAGAACGGTTTCTTGAGGAGGGGAATATGTAGATGTATTTTGAAGTTCTATCCTCCACAAGCAGTAATACTATAGCATCATTGTGAAAACGGTTTTAAAAAATAATACATATCTTGTGAGATATTGCTTTTCAAATATTGGCATTTTGAACTTTAACACTCCATATGCAGTAACATAATATGTAATTTGCAGTAACATGAGTATATATATGCAGTAACATAGTTTTACCAAATGTATAAAATTTTTCAAAACACTCCTACATCAATCAGACCTCACTCAAAGCCACCTAAAGACTTTACCTATAGCCCACCTATTTGATCTTCATCTCGTAAAACTGACACAGTAAAACTACCATTATTGTGCAGTAACATAACTACTTGAAAGTGGTAACATGCACCTATTATGTAGTAATACTTCTACTTTTGTGCAGTAACAAGTATATGGTTAGCATGTGACGCTTTAACCCATATATTTTTGTTTCGATTCCTGGTCTACTACAATTTTACTACGACATTACTGCCAAAAGTGTAGTAATGTCCTATGTGTTCTACAATAACGTCACGTATTACTGTACTTTTACAACAATATTACTACTCGAGCATAGTAACATGTTATGAGTTTCGGTAGTGAAAGATATTAGAATTGATAATCATATTACTTTCTCACAAAATTCTTGAAACAAATAGAATCATTAGATGAATTGGTTAGAAGAATATGCTTTGAACTATAAGGTCATGGGTTCAAGTCTTAAATTTAGCAATTTATTTTTTATTTTTCTAGAAAAGAGAAAAAATGTTTTAGGAAGAAAAAAACCGAAAAAATGGAAAAAAGAAAGAGAGATCGGGAGGAGGGAGGGGGATTGAGAGAGAAGGCGGGAGGGGGAGGCCGGGAGGGAGGGAAAGAGAAAGAGAGAGGATCGGGAGGGAGTGAGGACGGAAGGGAGGGGAGGGGAAGAGAGAGAGAGAAGATCGGGAGAGAGGGAGGGGGATCAGGAGGGAGGGGGAGCGACGGGAGGAGGGAGAGAGGGATACGGGATGAGAAGGGTAGGGGGTGTAGAATAGTCTTACCCTATATATATATATACATATATATACATATACATATATATACATATACATATATATACATATACATATATATATATATACATATATATATATAGGAAAATGATTCTATACACCTAGGAGTACGTACACCTGCTCCCATCCACCGTCCAACCATTCAACCAGCGATCTACCCGATCGAACCTCCCCCTAACGGGTATAGCTGCACTGGTCCGTTAATTTTTTGAATAAGATTTAATCCATAATTATCCAGGGATAATTTAACTAACCATCGCCGATTTTTTCTCACTAAAGTGACACATATCTCTCGCGATATAGACGCGGCAGCGTGCGGCCATGGCGCGATCCATCGGCGATTCGGCAGCGACGCCGGCACGATCCATTGGCGATTCAGCCACGACGCGAGGCGCGGTGGCTACATGCAATCCGGCGACGACGCGTGGTGGTTCATTGGCCGATCGGCGACGACGGCGTGGTGGTTCATCGGCCGATCATCCTCCTCATTGTTTGTACCAATCCTTGAAATCTGACTGCTAGATATATATTCTGATTCATGGTCGCTTCTAAATCTCTGCTATCCTTTCCCCCTTTTGCAGTGAGCCAGGTGTACGAGAATTGTATCAATCATGGCAGAGGTTTCCGGGCTTCCGGCCGTAACCTGGAGGCAAACCGTCCAACGATGGCAGCTGCTCACACGGATCCTCGATCGACGATGGTGTCTAGTCAATCAATCACGGCCACAACGTCCGGTAGAAACGCGTACTGCACCATGTCTATGGTTATTTGATTTCAGGTTCAGAGCTAATATCGATCTGCCAAAAATCAGAGGCGACACCTAAGGCATTTGTTCCAACCTCCTAGAGAACTGAATAGATTCTGAATTTTTCAGCAACATTTATATCTACCTCTTATTTCTTTTTCTCTATTTTTCGATCGACTAGTTGATCCTGAATCCTGTGAGCATGAGCTCATATATACCTCTTGTTTTTTGTATTTGTAGATGAATTTTGTATCATACTTCTAAATTTTGCTCGTTAAAAAGCATATATATAATACTGGACACATGAAAAGCTATATATGGCTTATCTAAGTAATAGTGGTATATACATACTACTAAATCTAAGAAATAGTGTATATACTTATTTAAGCAGTATATGCATCATATATATACTGAAGAAACAAAAAGAGTAGTATATGCAGATACTGAGCAAACAAGAAAGCAGTATTATCTCCTTTAGCGATGAGATGCAGTATATAGTGACCGAACAAAAGTATAGCAGCATATACTGACCAAATTAAGAAAAAACTAGTATATGCTTCGTCAATACTAATGTAGTATATACTGGCCAGAAAATTCAAGAAAACAGTATATACTGTTCAAAGGAATAAGTAGCACATACTTGTAACAAAACAGTACATACTGTTCTAATAAACAGTAAACAGTATATACTTATAAGAGTATGTGAACATACTATATATACTACATTGATACTAGAGTATGCAGAAAGCAGTACATATGTGCATTCATATATATACTTTGGGAAAGAAATCAGTACATACTCTTTCGGAGAATAAATCAGTATATACTGAACCAAAAGAAAATTAGTATGTGCTGCTCTAATTAAGTAAAACGAGTAAAGTTTATACTACTACTACTATGTGGGAAAAAGTATATACTACAATGTTTATAATCGGATTTCTCTAATCATTCCCAAAAAAAATTCAGTATATACTCACTCGTTCCAAAAAAATAGTATATACTCGTTCCAAGAAAAATCAGTATATACTACTCATTCAGTCGTTCCAACAGTATATACTGCACGTGCCATTAAAAAAAGAAATAATCAGTATATATACTAGTTAATTCTGAAGTAAGTATATACGACTGCTAAGAAAAAGAAGTATACACTGCTACAACAAAAATATAAGGTAATCCTTACCATGTACTGCTAATAAAAAAAAACTAGTACTGCTCATCACTACAAAGAGAGTGTATATACTGGCTAAAAAACAGTATATACTGTTGCTTACTAGAAAAGAGAGTATAACTAAGGTACGTTATCAAATTTGAAAGCAAATGCATGCCAACGCCCTCGTTCAAATTTGCACCAAATCCGCTGGGCAGCTAGGCCACATGCATTCGGTGATTTGGAAATTAATAATTTTATTCTTTTTCATGGCTAATTTAAATGCTAATGGATCATCCACTAATAAGAGAGAGTACATGCACCTGGGTGTACGGAAGAGTCGTCATATATATATATATATATATATATATATATATATATATATATATATATGGCACTACCCATCGCCACACACAGGCGTTGCACGCCACGGAACAAAATGACGCCACACACAACGAGGAAAGTCAGCCCACCGAACCAAACCAACTGATTGGGGAGTTAAAAATTAACTGGCGGAAATTGTGGCGCAAACGAACCCCACAGACCACATGTCTAAGCGAGACCTTATGTGAAAGTTAAAGTTTAACTGATAAAAAAAATGGTGATACGTTTCGGTGTCTTAGATAACGAGTTTATATTTTACCTTTACTCCGATGGTAAGAGAGAGCCATGGTTATCTTAAAATTCGGGGTGGTGGTTGGTTGTGAAGTTGATGCCATGTAGTTTAAAAATAACTCGCATAAACTGATCGATGATGAAGAAGGACACATTTTTTTGCGGGTTTCATTTTTTTGGTTTGTCGTTGTTTGTACTGACCATTGCATGCAAGTTAAATTTTAACTGCTCATGAACTGGGATTAGTTAATTAAAAACTTCGAGACGTTACGGTGTGGTGGTGCTTTGGTTGGTTATCAATGCGCACGTATCTCCAGAGATAACGCGCATGCATGCAAACGAGAATCGCTACAAAATCGCTGTGATTGATGTCCTAGATATGTACAGATCATACCTCCTGATAGTGTGGTACCTATATAAACTGCCTAACCCCTCTACTGAATTACGCTGCCAACGCAACCATGGATGATAAACAAGAAACCGATTCCGCTAAGCCTCATGTCAATTCTCCCACTCACAACCCAACAGCCGATTCCACGCCACTGTAGGTGGAGCATGAAAGTGTTCTCCTCGAAGAGTTTAGGGTGTCAGGCCCTCCTCCACCGTCGCCTCCCCCTTATCCGATGTCACCATCGATGGAAGATGACGGAATGATCTACACGGAGGATTTAGTGTACATGTGTACCCCATGCCCTTCGCCCCCATCAGACATCGACGACCTAAATCCGCCTGAAGACCCCAACAACAAAATTATTCTGCACCCAACATTCGTCAATGACGTTGACATTGATATTATCCAAGAGGACATTTACAACTTTCGATATGACCAAACTCCTCCAAGAGATGCTCAGTCACCGGCTACCCGGTTCAAGCACCATAAACGTGACTAGTTTTGTTAATTTTATTTAATATTCGCCGCAAACAATTTTATGTGTTAGACCAGGTGTTTTTCTTTTTACATTATCCGTACTCCGAGGCTTGAAGTTTTTATTTGTTGGTGTGCTATCTTCCGCTTGTTAAGTGATAAAAAGATTGTTACCTTTACACCTATTATGTGCCGTGGAAAAGAAATGCATCACCGAAATGTGGATTTCAGTGTTGCAAGTAAAATTTTTTACTCGGGGACATAACAAAAACCGGCAGACCACCAAACCCCCCCCCCACCCACCGACCCCACGAGCACTCAAGGCCGACGATCAGTCTGGTTAAAAAAGAGTTACGACACCAACGGGGCGACTAGGGGAGGACAAAGATGAGTTAAATTATGACTCAATGAATTAAATAAGTAAAAGTTTGACTCAATGAATGTTTGATGGTGCAGCTGAGATGATTCCATTGAGGAGTTAAAAATTCAGCTATGCTCAGGGTGTATAATTCAGGAATAAATAAAGATTGCCAAGTTGAAAAAAGCCAGGGAAGAAATATAGCATTCCACAGTTAAAAATACGACAAAAATCATAAACAGGTCTAGGGACAATGAATTATTCAAAATCTATGACAGTTTTCAATACAACTCATTTTTTTCCCAACCAAATGTTTCATCGGGATCGACATCATCACCATCTGTTTTGTCGAGCTCATCGTTCCTGGCGTCGTTGCCCATCGACTCCCACTCGTCTTCCAGGCATCTTCGCAGTGTGTGGTCACTGCCACCATTCCTCCTTGTTATTCTTGCTCCATTACCCCTTGCTGCGCCGCACGTAGTCACACCACACCCTCTCCCCCTTCCTGATCCTCGTGGCCTGCCTCTCTTTCCCCTCTCCCTATTTGCAACCTTCCTAATCTTGTCAAAATTCACCGGATTTTTCGGGCATGTATTCGCGTAGTGACCATCCCTGAGATGGCACCAACCGCATTCCCTTGTGCATAGCTTCTTTCCCTTGGCTCCAAGTGTTACTTCCTCGTCTGGTACTCCCATGCTTCCTTTGGTATGAGACTTTGGAGGGGGCACACGACTAATCTCACTTGTTTCAACCCGACCTGCACGGCTGTCTTGTGCATTGGTACCTTCGGCGACTGGAGTGTCACCTGGTATGTCCTCGACTGACTACGCAATCCTTTCAAAACAGCCATTGCTATGTCGTACGCCACCTTTGATTTGCATGCTGCTTTCACCACTCCAAAAGCTTCAATTATCATCATGTTTGATCTGTAGTTTTCTTCCACCCCATCTGGACTAGTGGAGTCACGATCCCGCCTGTCGAAGGGCATGTCACTCTTGGCTTTCTTTGTATACCTCTTTAGGATATATGCAACGGGAATCTTCTCTAGTTGCACGTGAACGAATGCAAGGTGCAAATGTGTGCAAAACATCCCTGCACGGCCGTTCAGAAAATGTGTATAAGCATATATCGTGCCAAAGGAAAAGCTAGGGTATAACGTATAGTCGTGCAACTGGCACATGAATAGCTTAAACAATAAATACCTGTATGCTCCCATTGTTTACACTCGCATGTAAAAAACCCCGCGTCGACATCTGCTACCAACTTGAATTGTTTTTGACACCAATCATGCTTCTCAGATCGCTTGGTGGGCGAGACAATCCAACCGTTGTTGACATCTAGGTCTTGCGTGATCCTGAAATCAGCGCTGTCCTACGATGCCTCCTCGAACAATCTGAACGCTGCTCTCGTGTACAATCTTGATATTTGTATAACAAATGGCCACCGCACGACCAACACTGGCATTCCCTGTCTAGGAGAGAAGTTAAAATTTAACTCAGATAACAATTTTACGATGGTTGTGTTTGTGAGCTTAGAAAATTTGATGTAAAAATATAAATACTCACCGAGCTCGCACTTGTCTCAGCCGCCTCCTTCTCCTTCCTGTCAATGATGACATCCAACATCCTAGAGCAAAACGGTGAAGAGCCGTTTGGTGGTCCACGAACTTATGCTTTACCAGCCTGTTAACGCTCTCGCTCCGCTGCGTTGACGTCATCCTACCGTAGTAGTCATCCTTGAAGAAAGATGGAACCCACTTATGTCTTAAATCATACAATGCTTGCATGGTAGCGCAACCTTCCAACTCATACCTCTTTATGAATTAATCCCATGATGTTTCAAACTCATACGGAGTATAAGTTTGGTTAATGCACAACATCATATCGGGTTCAATCTTGTCATTCCTTGCGAAAATAACGTTCAGTGGGTCGGAATGGCGGTTAAGGATGTGCCAACAACAAAGCCTATGAATAATCGCTGGGAAACACCTCCCAACCATGATCGCCATAGCAGGATCTTGATCTGATGAAAACAAACATGAACTCAAATGTGATGCACCAACAAAAATCATAGACGACAACGAAGCAAGGATAATCATTAATTTTCCAGTAATGAAGATGACATCGAGAATACATGCCTGTTAGAATGCAGCGAGGAGATGGAAAGTTCGCCATGCACTTTTTGAACTTCTCATCTCTTAGCAACGCACACCCAAATAGTGTGCTCTCCATATGGTGGTTCGCACCCACAAACATTGCAAGTGGCATTTCATATTTATTGGTTTTGTAAGTTGTGTCGAAAGTTGCCGCATCACCAAAATCAGCAAACTCAGCTTGGCTACTTGCGTGACTCCAAAACAAGTTTTTCAGAACCCCATCTTCGTCGAGCTGAGCATCCCAGTAAAATTTTGGGTTTTGCAACATGCACTCGCTGAAAAACTCCAAGAGCTTGTTGGTGTCATCTGCATTTTCCTTCCGGACATTAGCGTCTTTCCTGCAGAAGAGATTTTATAAAAAGAAACAAGCGGCGTTCATTACAATAATTCCATCAAATTAAACAATAAAAAACGATACAAACATACACAGAAAAAAAATGAATGGAATTTCATTTCACATTTCTCTATGTCCTTGGTAGTGAAAGGGATTTTATATTGGCCACCATGTAACTCAGATAGTACTCCCATAATGTAGTTCTGTGGCACGTGGCTCTCTTGCATCATGTCCATGAATTGCATAACCATGTCATCATGGTTCTTATGCGCGCGCATGTGCTTTACCGTAGATGGAGACGGCGTTAGAGGATGGTTGTGCTGAAGATCAACCACATCAAACACCACAGAAGTTACCACACCATCGACATAGTTATGCCTCACTTTCACGTAAGCCTTGCATCCTGTCTTCTTTGATGATCTGTACCGCTCTCTATCACAATCTGCAACCTTCGACACGTGCCTCCCCTCCCTGGTACAGCAAACCTCACGGATTGCTTTCCTCGAACGACTCTTCTTTATATCAAAACTAGCGTGGTAAGCATATCTCTAGTAGAAATTGTAGGCTTCATCGTAGGTTGCGAAAGACATCCCTTCAGTGGGTACCATATGTGGAGCAACGCAAGCACCCAATAGGTTTTAAAAAAAATGCATAGTATGTCAAAAATGTGGAGTTAAGGGACATGAACACCGAAAGCCATAAAAAGGACTGTATAGGGCTATAAGTATGTAAGTTAATGTATGACTCATTAGCACATAATATACCAAATTATAAGCGGTTGAGCTGTCGCAATCAGTCTTTCTCTTCCTTTCTTAGTAGCAGATCCAACATGACTGTATTAAACCTTAAGCAATCAGGGTTAAGCTAGCTCATTGCCTGAAAGTGGAGCTCGTATTATACACCACTGAATCAAGAATTCGGCAATTGAGGAGCTCGATTAGTCATACTCACCACCACCTGCTCTAGGACCATTGCCAGATCTCAGAACAAGTCAGCAGGGAGAGGGAGTTTATCTAAGCAAGAATGGGGTCGGGGCCAATGCTTCGTTTTGGCTTGATCTATTTCACAACAAGTGAAGTGGGAGATTGACGGTTGGTTTACAGACTGCAATCAGCTCGGGAAAAAAAGAAAGAAGTATCTAACTAGAGCTCGCTCCTTTAGTATATAATAGGGAAATTCCCACCGAAAAAGCCATGAAATCACGTTGAAAATAAGGCAAGCAATTAGAGTATTACGTAAGGAAAAATACCTCGCAGAGGATCTTATGGCCCAACCCTTTCTATTTTTGTTTTTTCCTAATTGCGCACCCCTACCTTTTATTGATAGTTTATGCCGGGTCTTTTCCTTCTGAATAAGATTGTTAGTTTCTGCTAGAGAGGTTGCTCCAAAAATAGTAACCTGCTCCTGGTTCACATGAACAAAGTGTAGTAGAACGGACTTCCATCCTTTTTTGAAGGAAATGCATACATTGGGGAAATCCGGGCTCCGGAGAATCAAACTTACTTTCTCTATTTAGCTCTTAAGCCTTTTTCTACCGACCGAACATGAAGAAGCTCACGGAAGAAGTAAGTCATTACGGTTGGCAGGGATTGACTTTCCGTTGAAATATTTTCTTACCTGTTGTATAGAAGTCTTCGTTTCAGTCCTCCTAGTGGCCATTGCTCCTAGTATGAGTAGTTGTGATGGGCTGCGAGTTCCCGGGGTGACGAGCCTTTAGCATCCAGATTGGGCAATACGAGATAGATTGATTTACTTCGAGGATAGTCTTTCTTTTCCAAGTCACTTTCGTAACCATATTTCCTACAGCTAACACGTGTCCGGTCCAGCGGGAACGCGCAGCGCAAACGAACGTGAGCTGCTTTACCGAATATCCCCCGCTGGCCATCGGGGACCTAGTGGTAAGGCCATGATCCGCAGCGCAGGGGAAGGGATCACTCATTCTTCTATTGGGGACAGGTGCACGAACGACAACTCCAAACGTCAGACATCTGCCGCCTATACCTACCGTTTAGGTGGCACCAGCGAGATCCAGCTAAGGTAAGGAACTTCGTGTCGCGGCTGCTCCACTCCGCTGCGGTCCTTTGAACAGAACTTCATTGCCTCCCCGCGCACGAAACGAATGGGCGCAGTGTCGTGGGTCAGTTTTGGGGAGGGGGGGCAGAGAGAGACCAGAAGAATGATTCATTTGGATCGACGAGCCATTTCGCGATTCAATAGAATGTCTCTCTATCCATATCTATTCTATCTTTATATGACGGGCCATAAAAAAAAGAAGTATTTTTTATGGCATGTGAGATGATCGCGCCTAGTAGCCACATATCAGCTGCGCTCAATATGCGGGATTTCCGTTGGATCTGATCTTTCGCTTTGACGAATTGGCCTCTGGGGATAACAACTCGATGACGATCACGGCGTCACCAGTGGAGCAGATCGTGTGACATCAGTGTCCTCCGGCGACGCCATTGACTTCCAATGAAGCAGCTATGGTGGTCTATTTTCGGGTAGAGCCCTCACACTGACTTGAAGTTTGCTAGCCTTAACATTTTAGTTGTGCGTGGTTTAAGGGTGTTTTGGCATTTGTTTCGGATCTAGGAGTGGAGTAATTAAAAACTATCGGCCAGTCCGATAAATCCTACGTATGTTTTTCCCCTTGATAACTCGCATGCAGGTCACGGTGTGGGATTCGTAGAAGTTAAATTTTAACTAAGCAGACTGGTGTATTAAACAGCGGTGCCACGTCAAAGTTAAAAAATAACTTTTCATTGTAACTCGAAGTCGATTATTGTTTTTCTCAAGAACGGAGCATCATCCCTTAGCGAGACTGTAGCATGTGTTGGGCATAGATTCGGATCAAAAAGCGTGGGGCCCATCCAGTAATCGCGGCGGATATAAAAAAAAGATATGGAGAGTTGATGCGATAAAATTGTGATTACGTTCTTTTCCGTAATGACAGTAAGGGGGTACTCGCTGATGTTGGACGATGAGTTGTAAGTTATTTTTTAACTAAAAACGCTAAGCTGTCAACACCCAGGCCGTGATATTGTTGAGTGGCTAGTCAATTTTTAACTTTATGCCGAGTTGCCGACACTTGGTGTCCAGAAATTTTAATGTACCATAGTTAAATTTTAACTTGTATCCTTGTATACTGGTTGCTCACTTTGCTCTTATAGAATTATTATTTACCGGTTGAGTATTATTTTTACTATTATGTCATTTGAAAGGTTGCGCAGTATGCACAATACTTAAGGACTTAGGGACTACGGGATATGGTTTTGGTACGGGCACATAGGATTCTGATACTAAATTTAGTTTAGTTAAATAATAACTCGTATCCATGAATGCACACCAAAACACTTTCATCTGGCACTTTTTGTTTACCACGTGAGTTAAAAATTTGCTGAGGATACATTATTTTGATATGCAAGACAGAGAACTTAGCTCATGTTGTTATAATGTGCTTTAGATTTTGAATGGGCGTGATGATAGTGTCCGTTAATTTTTAACTGGATGGTTTTAAAAGAATCGTACTAACTCACGCAGCTTCCGGCAACTTGAGTTATAATTTAGCTCATACATCATTGCAAGGGTCAAAAGAAGGACATGGGGCAGGTGAATTTTTGCCGGCATAACAAAATGATGAGTTCAATTTCCAACTTCCCAGCATAGTTTATGTACAAACAAAAGAAATTGTCCATGAAAACTAAATAATAAGGAGCACATCATGAAGCTTGTTCGGAGGCGTCACCAACAGAAGGACCGAGAAACGCCGCCATCTCAGGATGGCGTGGATCAGCTAAGTTGTGATCGCTGGATACAAGCTGGAACAGGATGCTTGAGGGGACAATCGTCGAGTTGGTCTGTGGTACAAAATGGATAAAAATTTGGAAAAGATGGTGAATAATGAGTAGTTACTATGTGGCTAATTGGGAATGAGATTGTATATAGCGTGTTACCGGGATGTTGAGGGTCTCGATGGGATCCCTGCTGCCGTCGTAAGCCTCCATATATTTCATTACATAGAAGGCACAGTCGTTAGAGCAGATGGCCATCCATGCACAGTTCATCATGTTCTTCCTGAATCTACCAAACCTGCAAAAACGTTTTGGTACTACCTTGTGCAGTGCATCACTCAGCCGCTTCACGATCCGTTTTGACAGTGCACCATGGTGGTCGCTTACAAGTGTTCCAATTAGCGGGTAATTGTTTGAGTCCATTACGTTGATCCGCTTATGTGGAATGTTGATTGCATGCAGTGACTAGTGGCTATTGTGGAAAACATGGACCATAATCTGATAGGAGGGAACGGAAGTTAGCAAAAAAAAAATACAATTACACACAATTACACTTGTATCATGCACATTCCTGGGGAAAAGGAAATAATGGTTTATACACAGGGGAATATAATTGCTATGTGAACTATACTGTTGAGTGCTTACCAGCTGAGCATTGGATGTGTTTATCTGCCGGATGAATTCTTCTAATCTACTATCCAAAGCATCGGCTGAGAACGGTTGTGTGACACCGTTATGCTTTATTAAGTTGATGTTCAATAGGTACTGCAATGTGTGCAACAATGATTGGAGTTCAAAAAATAAACTTCAACTGGTACGGAAGAAAGCGGCAAAAAAGGCAGGGGTGTGTTAAGAAGTAATAGAAATTGGAGATGCTTTTTGTTACCAATAAATTTGTTGGGATGAATATTCTTTTTCCAAAGGTGTCTGGTTTGATCGTCATATCATCCTTGAAAAGCATAGAGCTGGAAGCGTCTATGAAGAGCCCCTCGGTCAAGTTCCCGTTACAAAATGACTCAACCACATCGGAAGCATATGCCACCGAGGAGTCAATCTCCAAAAGTTTAACGCTGTCATAAATTGAAATTAAATGACGATCAGCGTGAATGAATAAATATCTTTGAGGACATGTTTTAACAGCAAACACGGGAAAAAAGGGTTGAGAAATGTGTCCCAACCTTTTGAGACGATCCACGTTTTTCAACATGAATTCCCTGAGCTGTATGCTGGCAGAAATGCGAGTTGTCGGTTGTGGGTTACCCACAACCACCGGTGAGACAAATCGTGCGGGCTTTTGGATAAACCGCTTAGGCTGCGCCCATGGCGTGGAGTTTACCCCTTCCGTATTGTCAGTGGTCTCAACCTGCAGCTGTAATAAAAAAAATTGTCATTATGAAAGGGGTGTGATTTTAAGTAATGTATGAATCGAAAGCGCAATGGAGTAATAAGATGTTAATGTGCGTATGTGTCACATACCTGAAATGTTAGGACTTAAAATTTCTTGGCAAAATAGTTATAAGCTAACTTCTACAATTTTGAGAGCCAAAAATTTCCGTTTTAACTTCGGTGAGACCAACCTAAGCTATCGCATAAATAAAATTTGAGAACCAAATAAAGCTTTTTCTTTCCTAACCTTGAGCATAAATGCAATCATACATGTGTGCATGCATCTATACTAATATAAAAAGGAGGAGTTGTCTCCTTGCAATCCTACAGGTGAAATCAACTTACTTAATCCCATCGTCCATCCGCCATCTCATCTGATCTCATCCATTGATCCTCCTCGTTGTAGGAAATCACCACCAATCCCACCGATTCCTCTCCACCGCTCTTTCCGCCCGCGCGATGAGTCCTCCGCGTGAATCCTGCCACCTCCTCGCTCCGCTCGAATCCCCGCTGCTGCCGCAGTGCACCACTGGACCAGCGCCAATCCCCGCCGCCTCCTCGCTCCTCCTCTCTCTACTTGAATCCTCGCTGCCGCCGCAGTCCACCGCTGGACCAGCGCCGCCGCTGCCGCGCCTCCATCGCCGGACCACCTCACTCGCTGCTGCACCTCCTCGAGACTCCCCGCCACACGCCACCGCATCGTGCCCCTCCGCTCCCAGGCCGGCGCTCACCTCGCTCCTCTGTTCACCATCGCAGGGGTCGGTGAGCTGGTGAAAGCCCCCGTAAGACCAAGGATTGTGGCTTCCGTGACGACCCCAACTCCATTGTGCCCCACGATTTTGACTCCCTCTGCCTGAACGGTGACCCTTACCCGTCTGATGTACGTCTTTCTGTTTCTGCCCAACCTCTCTGTCTTTCTATTGCTGAAGGATTTGCAGTGGTGGTTGGTTAATGGTTAGGCAGGGTGGTTTAATCTGGTATAGAATCCTAACTCAGCTTGTTTCCCTTTGTCGATCCATTGCTTTCACTATTAGATGATCATATTTGGATGCCAAATAGTGTGCTAAAGATGATGTCCATCATATGCTAATTTAAATGCCAAATTGCAACTTGTTACTCAAAGTATCTGGCTGATTGTACAGCTCTGATTCAAGGAACTCTCTTATATTATTTGGATTATGGGAGCTTCCTGTTCATCTTTGCAAGCTGATTACTCTGACCACAATCAAGGTATGTAGCCGCTCTCCGCTCACATTGGCCTTAAGGTGTTATCGGAATTTACTAATATCATTTCTGGGATACCTTTTCTATACTGTATTTTTTGCATTTGCTTGTCCTCACGTAAGATTCGTTGTGTCCAATGTTTAGCATAACTTTGTAGAGTGGATATTAGTGACCATTTGTATGAGCATATGGGTCAATGGATCAATGTATGATCAGTCCTGCCTTTGGACATCAATATGTTATTTTGCAAACAGATTCCTTAGTTTGTTACACACTAATATGAGATAATTCTTGAAAATTCTAGAAGGCTGGCTAGGTTTCTAGATAATCCTTTTATTTGATGTAATCATCTCTTGCCTGGCAGCTACAGCGTCAATGGTTTGCTGGCCCCTCCTTATTTCAAATATTGGCTTATTCATGTCCTATACAGGAGGTTCCGGTTGTATTTATATAGGGGAATGTGTTCTCTGATTTAACAGTACCCTAAGTTTTCGTATCTGGACATCTGTGCTGAAACAAAATGTCGCTTGACAGTTAGCTTTACTGGTGGTCATATTTATCCAATTTTACATTGCTCTTTCATGTGTTTACAATTAAGGGTTCCTGGACCGAAGCAACGTTACTCCCTTTCACGTATGATGAAGGATCATTAATGTGTTCCTCTTTCCTTCCTTTCTATGCAGTCAGGGTGGATTGTCTGAACATGGAGTACTGCAATGGTCTGGTCAACCTATTGCATATTTGCGTTGCAGCTTCTAGCTATCCCAATTGATGTACCCCTTAAATTAATCGTGTATTTGATTGGGGGATATATGCGTGACTTCGATTGCCACATATAAAAAAAGGTATGCGATATCTAGAAAACATTCTTGATGTTACTGTGACTATGTCGAACTATTGTGAATATTTGATTTCCTTATATATTTACTAACCAGGGCGGAAATATATCCACACAAACAAGGTACACTATGCTTGCTCTCAAATAAAAAATGATTCCTTTATTTAGTGATTATGCTCTCCCTCTAGAAGTCATTATGTACAATTCCATTCGTTTGCAAGATATTCAATGGAATTTCTATGTGAATTAATTGTTGTGAGTATGAAGGTGCAGTTGACAAAGGTCAAGGAGAATTGGTGAACTAATCAGTACAACAACTATTTTTTTTCGACCGGAAATACTGCCAGGACTTTGTCCCGCAGTGTAATTTTATAAAATGAAAAGGTTATTTACAAATTACAGAATAATAAAAACAAAAAAAGATCAAAGTATCACACTGTTTGTAACCAATCAGAAACAGTCTGTTTTAGTGGATCCTTCATTCTGCACAAATGCAGAAGAACCTCGGCTTTGAAAAAAGCCCTCCAAGAACTGAACGAGGGAAGCTCATTGCGAAAAATTTTCCCATTCCTTTGCTTCCAAATATGCCAAGCAGCAATGAAGAAAACTTCCAAGAAACCTCTCTGATTGAACCGAATGCGAGCCAAAACCACCATCTGAAAAAAATCCAGGTTAGGATTCCATGTAATCCCAAATGTTGCCAGCAAAGTTGACTGAAAGGGCAGAAGAAAAAAAGATGTTCTCTTGTCTCTCTAATATTATTCCGGCATAATTCATAAGTGAGGTCATCATTTTCCTTTGCACAATGTTGCCTATCCAGCATATCTCTTGTGTTAAGTCTGTCTCTGAATAAAAGCCAAGCAAAAACCTTAATCTTCATTACACATTTCGTTTTCCAGATCCAGACAAAAGGCCTCGGCACATGCACATTTGAGTATGTGAGCTTATAAAATTAGTTGTGTATTTGTCAGAGTTCTAGATGAAAGACCATTCATGACCAATGCCGTTCTGCAAAGAGAGAGAAGACCATTCCTCTTCTAAAACAGTGAATTCTCCATAAGCCTGAGTGATCAGAGGCAGTAAAAAACAATCCTCAAGAGGAGTAGAACCCATTTGCTTAACAGAGAGAGTTTTATCTAAGGCAACCATATATAAAGATGGAAAAGCATTGCTTCTTATCTTATCATTCCAAATGTCATCCCAGAAAAGAACTGAGGATCCAGTCCTGATACGGCAGCTTGAGATTCCCCTGAAAACATCAGTCAGAGCCACTATATCCCTCCACCAAAAGGATCCTTTATTCCAAACTAAATGTGGCACTTTGGAGTTATAATATGAATTCCATATCAGTTGAACCCATGGCAGATCATGTCCTTTGTAAAATTTGACTAGATGTTTAAGCAGAAGCGCTATATTCTGAACCCTTAGATTGATAACTCCTAGTCCACCTTTATCCTTTGGTATGCACACTAGATCCCAAGAGGCTAGAGATCTTCTGGTTGAAGTTGGATTGTTTCCCCTCCAAAGGCAATTTTTCCTTGCAGTGTCAATAGCTTTTACCACTGAAACAGTCAGCTGCAAAGAACACATGTAGTATGTTGGGATTGAGGAAAGCACTGAGTTTATCAATGTGAGTCTTTCACCAGTGGCAGAAATTATGAGCTTGCTGTTAATCTTCTTTCTACCCTGTCTACCAAGGGTGCAAAGTCCACTACCCTTGGTCTAGTTGTTCCTATGGGCAAACCCAGATAAGTAAAAGGCATTGTGCCTATGGTGCACCCAAGCAGACCAGCAAAAAGCACTGCATTCTCATGAGATAAATTAATTGGGTAAAGACAGGACTTATGGTAATTCACTTTGAGGCCAGTAGAGTGTGCAAAAGAATTCAACAATGCCTTGAAACAGAACACCTCTCTCTGCGAAGCTTTGAGAAGAATTAATGTGTCATCAGCATATTGTATTACTAGGAAACCCTTCTCATCAAGTTCATTAATTGGCTTGGTCAACAGACCTAAGGATCAAGCTTTGTTAACTATTCTCTGCAACAATTCAGCACCAAGAACAAAAAGCAGTGGTGAGAGTGGATCTCCTTGCCTAACCCCCCTTTTGCATTTAAAAGAGTTTCCAGGCACCCCATTAAGTAGTACTGAAGAATGTGCCGAAGAAAAAATCATCTGTATCCACTGTAGCCATTTTTCAGGAAACCCCATGCATTTCATAATGGATATCAAGGTGGAGTGCTCTATATCAAAAGCTTTCTCAAAGTCAAGCTTTAGCAATATAATTTCTCTCTTTGACTGTTGGCATTGATGAATATATTCAAAAGACCATGCTAAGCAGTCTTGAATCGTTCTGCCTTTGATAAAACCATATTGGTTTTCATGGACCAGTTTGGGCATTACACTCTGTAACCTATCTGCCATCAATTTGTTTATGAACTTTAAACTGATGCCCATACTGAAATTGGCCTGTAATCATTGACTATTTCTGGAGAGGACTTTTTTGGCACTAAGGTTATGTAAGAGATGTTTAGCGGCTGCAGATCAGTATAGCAAGCATGAAAGTGAGCTGCTAACCTGTAAAAGTCCTGTGATATGATTTGCCAACATTTCTTAAGAAAAAACCCATTAAACCCATCTGGGCCAGGTGCTTTGTCTGATGGAATAACCTTAATAAGGCTATCCATGTCCTGAGTGTAGAACTGATCCACCAAACAATCCAAGTTTTCCGGATTAGGGAAGAGATCCCTCAGATCAAAGTCCATTGGAGGCAAGAGTGAAATCCCCATTCTGTTTTCGAAACTATGAAAAAACAGATCTGCTTTGTGATTGTATCCAGTGGCTACTTGCCCATGCTGATCCTGAACCTGAGAGATGGAGTTCGATCTATATCTTTCCGTAGCAATGGCTTGGAAGAATTTTGTATTTTCCTCACCCAATAACATCCATCTATTCGTGCATCTTTTTTTCCAATAAATCCTTTTAAACTCAAGAAGGTTTATGATCTGTATTTTGACAATTTCTCTGAAGTTCCATTCAAGGATGGACAAGGGCCCAGGGTCTACTGACCATATTCTGCTAACAAGTTCAAAGAATCCTTCATTTCAACCCAATAATTCTCAAACCTGAAAATTGGAGATTTTGGAATCTTGGTATCGATTTGAACTACACATGGCACATGATCTGATATATTTCTAGTCAATGGGTGGACAGTAGTGTTTGAGAAAACCAAAGTCCAAGCTGGACTTGTAAATACCCAATCAAGCCGCTCCAGAAGAGGACTGTTCTGCATATTGCTCCAGGTAAAACTTCTCCCTTTTAAAGGGATTTCTAGCAGATCAAGAGAACTAATTACATCATTAAAAATGAATATATCATTCATGTCGGCTCCCGGCTTATTTCTGTCCTCAACCGATCGGTAGAAATTAAAATCTCCTAGAAAAATCATGTTTTCCATTGACCCAAAAGAGATATTTTTCAGCTAACTAACAAACTCTGTATGTTCTGAGCCACTACACGGGCCATATATGCAGGTTAAGGCCCAAGCTTCTGAAGATTGCCTTGAAACAAAGCTTACTGTAACAGAAAAACTATTTATTTCCCCTGGGGTTCCCAAAAACACTTTAGAGGCCCAAACCATTAATATTCCACCCAAAGCACCTCTTGAGGGCGAGAAAGCAAACGCATCAAAGTGCTTAGGAGCAAAAGTCCTAATATCGGCCAAAGAGAAATTTTGTTTTTTGGTCTCTTGGACACAGAAAACCTGACAACCACTTTCCTCTATCTTTTGCCTCAAAGACAACAATTTTGTATCAGCATTCATGCCTCTTATGTTCCAGCACAGCACATTCCAGAATTTAAACACATTATTCATGATGAAAACATTTAGGAGTGCATATAGATACAGAGCTAACTAAATTAGCCTGCATAGAGCCATATAAAATAAGTTTCCAGCAAACACAAAAGGAACTAACACTGATCACAGTCTGACAGTACTGGAAAACAAAAGATCCTGCTCTGAGCATAGAAACATTATTCATTCCTAATCATCCATATTTGGCCGGGGAAGCTTCTTCCTTGTTTCTCCCCCTAAGCTTGATTCAGCCACATCCTCAGGATTCAGGCCACATAGATCCACCCCCATCTTTTGCAACAAAGATAAAGAACAATCAGAAGGGGAAGAATCTGAGTTTATATCATCTTCTAGAGTATTGAAATCAGATTCAGTAATTTTGCTACCAAGGATAAGGATTTTAATATACCTGCCAACTCCTTCAGTTTTTTAGCTGACTTTCCCCTTGGTTTTCCTATTCCCATTTGCTGATCAAATTTGAGCTCTTGGTTGGCATTAAGAAGCCTAGAGCTTTGTCTTCTAGCAGGATTATACAGAACAGTCTTCCCATCCCTTTTTTTGACAGGAGCCATAGGAATCTGAAGCACTGCTGGGGTGACTTCTGGACTTGATGGCTGGGCTTGCAAAGGTACAACATCCAAAATCTCCTGATCAGAAAGCCCATCATCAGAGGGGGGAGGCAATAAAGCCCAACTGGAATATTGTCGCGACCGAGAAAATTTGCATTTTCCCGAACGCTAGTGTATTAATCCCCGTCCCAGGAAAAGCCGGGGTACACCACACAAACATGATATAAAAGACACATCTTTATTATATCGATAATATTTACCTTATTATAAAGGCACTTCAGGCCTGACAATAAAAAATAAACAGCAACGGACTAGCGGGCCTACGGATCATCTTCACAGGCGCTCAACTGGGGTATAAGCCAGGACTCCACCTAAGATATCTCCTCCAAAGCTTCTCTTACTGAAGGGGGGAAAGACAGAGCAAGAATGAGTACAACCACAGTACTCAGCAAGCCACACCGAGAGATGCATGATTAATGCAAGGGGGTACAAGGGGATAATAATATAGGGGTTAGGTTTTGCAGTAAACAGTATTTAAAAGACACTTAGTTGCTCAAAGCTATTTTGTAAATACGATCCTAGAGCTACACAATATTATTAATCAAGGCCGTGAACCGACACGAACCTGCCTTAACCCAAAGCCTACGATGATTCAGACCGAACTGGCAACCCGACCTGGGTCCCAGCTCGTCCCAAGCCAACCCAGGCCAACCATTCAACATTTTAGTTGTTAAGCAAGTTTTAAGAATTAAACCACTAACTTGGGTACATTGCTAGGCTTGCCCATATCCGAGGGCACGGCTATTCGAATAGATTTACTCCGATCAGAGGTATACATCTTTACCCACAAGACACATCTTTACTCTGCATTTAACGGCCGTGGAACCCGTCGTAAAGAATGTGACATAACCCCTTTACCCATCCTAGCCGTGACAAAAGCACCGACTCAACCTCGCCTACGGCCGGAATCCCGAGATAGGTAGGTAAGATTGAGCCCCTTGCAGCAGGACACCGGCCCTGTGCCATGACATCTCGACTACCGAGCCGCAGCCCGTGTAGCCTTCATTTGCCCTAGAGATGTCCATCGAGCCCCGACTTCGTCCATCTCCATCTGTGTACTCTTGCCAGGACTAGACTGAGCACCGAGTTAAGCCTTACCCATTAGACATGTGGTTAGTACGGTAGTGCTTTGCAACAGAGGCCCGAAGACCGGTCCTTATAGTGGCCGAGGTGCTACTAGCAGAACCATGCACCTCGAGCCCAGGCTAAAACCATTTTGGGAGTTTTGAATAGAGGGGGGGAGGTGTGTGTTCAATTCCATCACAAGCCAACCATTCCACAGTGTCCAAATGATATGAGAACTCCCAAAGTCTAAAGTTATAAAACCACCTAGTGTTGCCTAATTAATCAGCGAAGCATCTACCTATATTCATACTAGTGGAACCATGAATAGAGTGTCCACTAGTTGGGGTTTTATTTTCCTAGGGTGAACAAGGTAGTAATAACAATAGCAATAATAATAAGGTCATAACAAAGATAAATAGGCATGGCTAAATAAAACAGTGATAACGCGGGAATTTAAGTAAAGCGGTAGTGCAATAATTTAAATCAAAATAATTTTATAAACTGGGATTCAATATGCTCAAGGATGATGTGACTTGCCTTGCTCAGAGAGAACGGCCTTCTGAACCTTCGGCGACGACCGCGAACCACGCTTCGGGAACCTCCGGAACGACAGAAGCTGCGCGAAGCACACAAGCAAAGCTACAACCCTATAAAGAAGCAATAACAATACATAAAAAGAAAGCACAGGGTTCTTTAGGTTATAACAAACATTAAAAGACTTGAACAGGTCGATTCGAAGCTCGTATGACCAAGATATGATCATCCGAAGTTTAATGCTGTTACATGGAGATTTACGGATTATTGTAATTAGACTTTACAACTATAAAACATGTGTAAGCACTAGCCTGGAAAAGACAGGAAGGCTGCGCTGTTGACATGCGGACCCCACATGTCAACCTAAGGGACCACGGTAGACCGGGTACACAGAGACGGTCCACGAGTCGACGGAAGCGGACCCCGTGTGTCAACCGAGGCGAGTGGCCGACAAACAGACTCCACTAGACACCACGTGGACTGCACACGTGGAAACCACGCGGCTACCGAGTAGGCACACTAACACGGTCACCACACGCACACACGAATGACTACCAACACCGGTACACGGGTACCGAGGTCGACAACCGCACAACGGGCACGGGGCAACACCGAAAGGACGAGGACGGGGCAGCGGGTGGACGGACCCTTACCACCACGCGACGAGGCATGGGAACGACGACAGCGAACGGGCGGCGGAGACGGCTCGGGAACGACGGAGACGAACGGCGAGGGAACGACTTCGGCAACGATCCTTGGATGAAGGCGAGACGCGGCCGGCGCAACGCTTGACGATGCGGAGCCAAGGACGAAGACGACGACGGGGCTGCAGCGGCTCGCTTGACGAACCACGAGCGGCGAACGCGATCGGCTTGATGGAGGGACGAACGCCACGATGATGACCGGGTCGGCGAGAGGACGACGACGACGATGAACAGCGGAGGGGAGGCAACGAGGGCAGCCGGCAGCAGCTGCACGGATGCGAGGACGGCATGGAACACGCCGCTGCGATGCCGATGACGGTGGCGGCGCAGCGAGACGACAAGCCGGCGAGGAGGAACGACCAACCGGAGGAGGGGACGACGATGTCGGATGGAGACGACGACGACGAACACTGGCGGGGTTCAGCCGACGGGGAGGCGAGGCCAAGGGCGACCTTGCCGTTGCGATGCCGGAGGAGGAGACGGCGATGTCGGCCGGCACACGGGCACGGAGGCAGGGGCTACCGGAGTGGGTGCCGGCGAGACCGAGGGAGAGGCCGCGCGGGCGACGGCGTTCCGGCGAAATTCGGGCAACGCTGTGGCCTGGCCGGGGAAGAGGATGGCACCGCGGTGCCGGGAAAGGAGGCGAGGACGACAGCCGACGCACCGGCGAGGCGGCACAGGCGGCTGGGTCGGTACAGTGGCGGCAACGCCTCCGGATGTCGACGAGGACACCGATCCGGTGAGTTTCCGGCGAGGATACGGGGAGGCCGGGGAGGAGGATGGCGTCGCAGTGCCGGGGAAGGCGATGGCGACGTCAGCCGCCGCATGGGCGAGGCGGCACAGGCGGCTGGAGGGTGGCCGGCACCGAGGAAAGAGAAGGAGGAGGCGGGGAGAGGTGGTGCGGCCACGGGGAGCTCGAGAAGGGGCTAAAACGATAGAACGGAGCGAGGGGGTTCCATTTTATAGGATGGGGGAGGGAGCCGGGCACGGGAGAGGTGGGAACGGCGGCGGAAAAGTCGGCTGGCGGCCATGGAAAGCGGCCGGGATTGGCGCGGGCGTTCCGGGTGACTGAGGGAACGAATCAAGGGGAAATTAGGGGGAAAGAGAGAGGAGGGAAAGGGGATTAATTCCCCCTAATTAATTTGGAAAGAGCCGGCTTGAATGGGGCGAATTTCTGGGAGGAACGGCGCTAGGGTTTTTCGGGAGAGAGAGAGAGGAGCCGGGCGGCTGGAGGAAGGAGACGACGACCGGCGCGTGGGCCGCATGCGGGCGCGCCGTCAGCGCGTGTGCAACGCGCGTGCGCACGCAGGAGGGGAGCGCCTCGGGCAGGGGGCGCAGCTTGGGCCGGGCGGCCGGCCTAGGAGGAGAGGAGGGAGGGGCGGCCCGAGGGATAGAGGGAGGAGGAGGGAGTGGGCCGGGAGGGAGAGGGGAAGGGAGCTGGGCCGAGGGGAAGGAGGGAGGGGCGGCCCAAGAGAGAGAGAGGGAAGGAAAGAGAGAGGGAGGAGATGGAGACTTTGGCCGCAGGCCGAGGGAGAGAGAGGGAGGACTTTGGGCCAGACTTGGCCCAAAGGAGGAAGGAGGATTATTTTTTTTAGTTTTTCTTTTTAATAAACTTTGATAGTTGTTGTTGTTGCTTAATAAATAATCCCATTGCTCTAAAAATTCAAGTAAAATTTGAGGGCTCCTTTTAGACCAAGGAGAATTTAACAAAAATTCTCAGGGCCACATTCGAATTTTTCTTGTACGTATTTTAGTGTTTGCCAATTTCTTTTTGAATTTTAATTAATTATATTATTCCTTTTAGAGAATCATTTTTACTTTGGGATGAATTTATCAGGACGTGACAAATGTGCTCTTTTTATTGCAGGAGGAGCATGATCAAACATTGCCTTCCTCTTTGGGAGTACTAGGGTCATGAAAGGAGAATTGTATGGCAGAGATGTGGGGCTAGGAATTTGAGCTGCCTGCATGATTTCCTTAGCTTTGCACAGATGGTCAATTTTCTCCAGCAATCCTGCCATAGGATAAAAAGAGGGGTGCTTAGGTCCTTCGCTGTCAGCTATATCCTTGAGCCTGGCCAGAAACAGCTGCACTTGTTACTCCTGTTCAAACAGATTAAGCTCCTGCTCCTTTTGATTAGGCAAGATAATCAATTGTCCCGGGTTTTCTTCAACCTGGCCCATTGGGTGATCCTGACCCCAAGCATCCTCTATTTCTGCTTCCGCCGCCTGTTGCTGTTGCACGAGATCATCCCAAGCACCCCCTCCCCCCTGATTACCAGGATGTCCCAGTTGCCAAATATTTCCATCATCTGGGTCATCAGCATTATCCTCATTAGGCCCAGGCTGCAGTCCAGCAGGAGGTAAATCCTCTTCAGGTGGAATGTCAGCAAAATCCCCATCTAGTACAAAAATAGAAATAGTCCATGATTCACCTCCACCACCATTACCCAAAGGATCCTGCAACACTATTTTCCGGGGGACCGAGTCAAGATCTCTATACTTTGCTCTCACAAACACTCTGCCCAACATCTGGTCCCTATCAAGCCAGAAAGAAAGTTGTCCAAAAGAAGCTACTGCTAGATTTATATGGTGATGATCGACAAAATCTAGTGGGAAATCCAAGAGAAGAAACCAGCCTTCTTGATTAAAGTGGCAAGCACGCCAGTTCGGCCCTTGGTCATGCTTCACAAACTCAACAGTATGCATCCCATCATACGCAGCAGGGGGAGAGTTTACTAACGCATCTCTATGCATGACCGAACGAAGCTGGAACATACCAACTGCCGAAGGGTGACGGTAAGCAGTACGAACCTCATACATGTGTACTTCAAAAAGGTGATCCGAGATAAGCGCCCGGTGATGATCCCATTCATGCTCAGGGATGGCCGGCTCCACAATGGCGATGCAGGCATCCTCATGGCGTCGGGGCAGACGCTGTGGGATGGTGAGATCAACACGCGGCACACGCAAGTTACCACCTTGATGAACCACTTGCCCTTGACGAAGAAAACGTTGCGGGTTAGGGTTGAGATTAGCCATTGCAAGCGAGGGGAAGTTTTGGGGATTAGATTGAACAGTGTTCCTGGGAGAGGAAGGGATACGGGGATAAACCGCCATCTTTTTGGCCGGAGAAGATTTAGCTCTCCAAACTAAGTTATTCCGAGAACTCAGTTTTGGAAACTTCCCCACAGGTTGATGGGCCTTAGCAGGCCTAGTGGCACAGAAACGGGCCATATGACCAGCCTCCAGGCAAGAATGGCACCAAACAGGCTCAGAGCAATCAGAAGCAATATGGCCCTTATCCAAACAACGCGTACAGGAAAGCATGAAATTTGAATTCAAGTTACGCGCAGAAATAGGATCTTCCTCCATGATTGGCTCCACCGTCTTGGTCGCCGGAGTTTCACCGGCGATAGGAACCTTCAACCCTTGAAGTCTCGTGAAAACCGATCTTCTCTCCTGGAGAGGGGCCTTCAAATGTTGAAACACTGATTTAACCAAGACGTCTCTTTGTTGAACAGCTTGGGCATAAGATTTCCCTTTCTGAACCTTAGAACTGTTGTGCACCAACCTCTTCTTAGAAGAGACCAATGTCCACTCCTCAGCACAATCACGGCTCCAAGACTCAAATTCCCATTGCCAATTAGGACCCCCATTTCTCCATAGATAAAAACGAAGGGCAAAATCATCACAGGAAAAAGATCTAAGACGATAAATCCATAGACCAACTTGCTTAGAGCAAACATCAAAAGAGAAACTCCGGTCTAACAAATGCTGGTCATTAAGATCCGCAGGAGAACCACCAATGGCGGCTCTTAAAGCCAAAGCCACAGAAGAATTGGTTAGCCGAAAATTGGCTCTCGGGAGATCAACTAACCGGAAGTGTGTAGGGCAGAACTTTGAAGAGAAATGCACCGGAGAACGAAATCGAAGACGAACTTCCTCTCGAATTGCATCACCGGGGGAGAAGTCCCAGCCCCCCGGCGGTGCCGGCGTTACCATTACGGTGATCACCGGAAATCGCCCATCTCATCACCTCCGTGAAAAATCATATCCGAACCAGAATTGTGTGATCAATCAGTACAACAACTGTTGGTGAACATAGACTGCCTTATGTTTGGTTTTAACAATTCTATTGTTTCAGGCTACCCAAACTTCAGACAGACAGGCAGCGGAGCAGGACCACATGAACTCCTTAGATGATGAGCATGTCTCCATGCCTATCTAGGATGTGGATTTATATGTGGTGGTAAGTTGTTATTGCATACTGCCTAATTGCGTATATGTGTCAGACATGATTGAAAGATGAGCCATGATGGCAATGCATTATTTTTACATTATATTTTTTCAATAAGTGCAAGAATAGTAACCCACAAATCGATGAGGGGCAATTCATATGGCTCAGTACCAGACTCTTTGTATATAAATGTATATATGTCTCGGTACCAGACTTCTGTATTTTCTATTGTAATTTCACATATTTTACTTAAAAAATGTATAAATTCATGCATTAGGGTTCAAAAGAATACATCTGAGATTTGATTGTTCATAAATAGCTAGCCCAACATGAAAAATTAATTGTTAAAGATATGTATTTTGTATTTCTATAAGGCATTGTGCCACAGATAATCAACTGACAGGCTACTGCTAAATTTATGTCAATTGTGCGCCTTAATGTAATTCAGGTCGATCATCTCCTAGACATGTCCTTCTTCAATGGACAATACAGGAAGCCATGTATTCTGTAATCCATATTTATGATTTCTCACATATTTGGATATTTCAATTGCTTCACTGTAAATGACAACATACGTAAGGCTTATCCCCGAAAAAGAAAACATACAGAAGGCTTATAGTGAGTTATAAATTGACTTTGACATTCGATTTTTATATTCTGTTTAGGCAAGTAATTCTGATTTTCTTTGGCTATGTCCATCCATATATGACATAGAGACCAGATTGATTTCCATCATCTAAAAAACGAATTCTAGGCATGCTAAAAAAAACTACCACAGTGGAGTGTACAATACAATAATCTGTATACAGATACGCTGGGCACGGAGTGAACAAAATGGAAGAGGCCCTTAGATGGCTTTTGGCTGTCAAGAGATTTTATTCCTTTATTTACCATTGATTGTCTTCTGGTTCATGTATCTAATTTCATATACTCCATAGGCACAACATGAAGGTAATATCCATACGTGCAAGATCATTTCTTTAATTTTAGTTTTTACTATTTTAACTAAGATAGCTGTTCACTGATAAGGTAAGGGCTAAGACCTATATTTGAGTAGTATAAACCTATTAGATGACCTCAACTTGGAGTATGTAGGAGTAAAGGCATGCAACAGTTCTAATTCTGAGTACAAAACTGATCCTTTTCACTGTTCTAGGAATTTGAGTGTTTACCTTTTCATTACCAAGGCTTAAAATGCTTCCAACGGGCAACTGGTTGAGGAATCACACATTCACATATTTATAAGTGGCCATTGCTTATACAAATGTAAGCACACATTTTGCATGATCAGTAGCATCGGATGATCAAAGTGCCTTATGTGTCCATTTTTCACATGCTCTTGAACCCTATGTTTTTTTCCGTCTTATCCTTAATCCATACAACTGATGACCTGTGTATTATTGTATCTTCAAATGCTTTTGTATTTCAATAAAACATGGTTTGAATATATATTTATTTATTCTTTATTTGTGTGAAATGAATTGCGCCCTTTAAATTTAATAAACTTATTCTTGTTGCAATATCAATCATATGCTCTCAAGTTAATTTATATTTCCATGACATGCATTGCACGTGCACGATTACTAGTATGCATAAAGCATGACTTGACTTAGGTCCTTAAGTATTTGGATTTTGGTTTGCATCTCATGTTAGGATTCATGAGCATAACCTAAAAGAATTATTTCACTAAGCATACCTATAGTTAACTTTGGGAAGATAACATGTGGACTTAAGGTTAAACACAAACATCATCTTCTCAGCTCAAAAGAAGTTTAATAAAAACCTTATAATAATATTAGATGCATTTATGAAGTAGGAACACATATACAAAGAAAAGTTATTCTAATTCTTTAAAATAATCTATGCAAGATAAAATCATGGAAAAAATTATGTAAACTATGTTTAGCATAAGAAATTCACTGTAGTATTGGTACAAATTAATAACTGAGTTTGATACCTTAAATTAATCAGTTAAAGCAGACAACTATAAGAAATCAAATTAAATTTTAATCGGCTAAAGCCATACTTCATCCAAAAGTACATTTAACTGCACATAAGTGAACATGGGAAATAATTTATTCAAATACTAGATTATTTATCATGAATAAATATAATTTTTCTAGAATTTTTATCTTCTGTTTAGGTCTCCTACAAATTTGATCTAATTTTTAAATAGCACATATTTGTCTAATTTCTGTGAGCAGTCTACCCATTATTTAAATATCTACCACCAGTAAAATCTACACTAATTAATCTGGTCCACACATTAAATTATGGAGTTACAAAGTTAGAGGAGAAAATAATTCTGAAAATTAAACTAAAAATCAAGTTCACTCAGACTCCTACCCATACCTCTCTTCCTAGCCTAGCTTCCATCGACTTGGACCCACTTGGCAGCCTCTCCAGCTCGCCCTTCCTCTGTCCCTCATCCTCAGCCGACCAAGAAACACAGAGAGGGAGAGATCGAGAGTCGACCGAGTCCTGCACGCGTCGACGCATGTGCTGTCAACGTGTCGCCGCCTGCAAGACATCAAATTCGCCCTCTACTCCTCCCAGACACGTCGCCATTCTCCATTCAACACTTAGAGCCGAGGGGAGTAGGCCCTCTGCCTCTCCGTCACCAGCGACCTCACCACCGGCCGTGGAGACGACGACCGTCGCTATCGCGATTGGGCCACGGTTGTTTCTGTTTACACCCAAATTTGGCATCTAGGATTGAAATAGGAAATATTGCCAAAATTTGGAAGTCTACCGGTTTCCTCTGAATGGGCTGGTCTGACCGCCGTGTGTTGGGCGGTCAGACCGCCGGTTGAGGGCCGGTCAGACCGGCGGTGTGTGGCCGGTCTGACCGGCAGGTCCGAGTCCGACTCTGTTTCGTCGGGTCTCGAAGTTTCCTTGCTCGGGAAGGCATGTTTCGGGTTTCCTTTGGTTTCTACCCCGAGTTGGACGTGGAGGAGGGCCTGTAGAGGGTAAGACCAACCCCTATATAAGGGACATGGCCGGTTCATTGTAAAGGATCAATCTACAATCAATCAATCGAATCGTTTTTCATATTGCTTTTAGTTTTCTCTTAGTTTGTCCATCTTTGTCAGTTTGCGCCGTAAACCGTCCACCGTCGCTGCGAGAGTGCGACATCCCTTTGTAGGTTTGTCCTGAAAACCTTCCGTTTTACCCACGAGACGGGTAGCTATCTAGAAATCGGCTCCGCTAGCCGGTTTAGTTATCAAAACCCATCTAGGTTTAGCTCTTTGCTAGATCAAGGTGGTTGGCGACTCTAGGATCACCGCAAGGCTTAAGGTGCTGCGATCGTGCTTGTCAACTTGTCAAAAAAATTGCCAACACGATTTTTGGCGACTCCGCTGGGGAGGAGATCCGTTCATCGTCAACTCAACTTCGCCTTCGCCATGAAGAAGCCATCATCCAAGATGGAGGTGGAGCCATCTAATGTGATGCCGGTCACATTGGATGACTTCGAAGGAGAAGATCGTAAAGCTATGGAGGAGTACATCAA
The DNA here is from genome assembly GCF_034140825.1 of Oryza sativa Japonica Group. Classification (NCBI taxonomy): domain Eukaryota; kingdom Viridiplantae; phylum Streptophyta; class Magnoliopsida; order Poales; family Poaceae; genus Oryza; species Oryza sativa. Next base: position 16,924,483 of record NC_089040.1, read on the forward strand.
CGAGCTCACACGGGAGGCATTGATGAGAGCCACTACTAGGACTCGTCAAGGCGTGATCATCAAACCCGGGCCACGTCCCAAGCTCGCTCCCGACGTGGTAAGTAATGACGAGGTATCACAATCTATCCAACAACAAATTGCATCTACAATAGATTCATCTATGGCTAATTTTAAAGATAGATTAGATGTAATGTTTAAGGATAAGGTTGATGGATTTTTAAGGAGTAGGCTAGGTTCTTTTATGGATGATTACACATTAAAGGATAAAGCCTATACCACTGTTGATCAATCTCCTATAGATCCAATGGTTAGTAAAACCGACGGGACGGCGTTCACGGTCGGTCCGACCGGGCCTGACGGCCGGTCAGACCGCAACATAGCCGTCGGTCCGACCGGCCAGACGGCCGGTCAGACCGGGTATTACCCCAGCGGTCAGACCGGCTCTCAGGCCGGTCCGACCGCGCATCATGACGCCGGTCAGACCGGGCCCTGGGCCGGTCAGACCGGCGCAATCGTCCCAATACAGGGTATAGATCCAATGACTAATGCTAGTTATTTGTACCACTTTAGAACATTTGATCCTCCTGTATCTACTGCTACAAGTAATCCTCAAGTTCCCCCACATATTCCTAATGCTTATAATGATGTTTCTAGGGGATATCCTCCCGATACTAGGCAAGGCCAATATAATCATATTGCACCACAAACCCAACCTATTAGGCCACCAAACCCACCACCAAATCCACAAGGGCCTAATAACATGGAGGATATGATTAGTGATATTATGAGGAATAGATTCGGGATTGAAACTAGGAATCGTGCTAGAGCTTACAAAAAGCCATATCCTAATTATTATAATAATGTGCCGTTTCCTCGAAATTATAGAGTTCCCGAATTTGCCAAAAATTTAGTGGTGAGGATGGTAAGACCACATGGGAGCATGTAGGTCAATTTTTAGCGCAATGTGGTGATGCTAATAGTGATACTTTTAAATTGCGCTTGTTTTTTTTATCTTTATCCGGTAATGCTTTTACATGGTTTACTTCTTTACCGGCAAATTCTATTCATACTTGGGCTCAATTAGAAGAACAATTTCATGATTATTTCTATACTAGAGAAACTGAACTTAGGTTATGTGATTTAACATCAGTTAAGCAAAAGTATAATGAATCTGTCATTGATTATATTAAGAGATTTAGGGATGTTAGAAACCGATGTTACACTTTGAATATAACTGATAGAGATTTGGCCGGTCTTGCTTTTAATGGTTTAGTTGCTCCTCTTAGAGAAAAACTAGATGGCCAACAATTTCTTGATATTAGTCAACTCATGCAAAGGGCTCTGGCTCAAGAAAGCCGGGTTAAGGATAATAAAAAATTTGCTAGACCATTTGACAAAAAGCCTAATGTTAATGTAGTTGATTACCCTGAGGCTAGTGATAGTGAGGAGGAGGGTGATCATGATATTTATGTTGCCCAATGGTCATGGACTAACAAAAATAAACCTTTTGTTTGTTCCAACCTAAAGCCGACTCCTCGCAAGATCGACAAAGTGAGGTTAAATATAGTTTTGATGTGGCCAAGTGTGATAAGATTTTTGATTATCTTTTGCAAGAGAAACAAATTAGATTACCTAAAGGCCATGTCATACCTTCTCAAGAAGAGTTGAAACGTCGAGCATATTGTAAGTGGCATGATTCTCATTCTCACTCTACTAATGATTGCAATGTGTTTCGACGACAGGTTCAATCGGCCATAGATGAAGGACGATTGAAATTCACCGATGGCTCCAAGATGAAGCTTGATCATGATCCTTTTCCGGTGAATACAATTAATTTTAATGATAAGAAAGTGTTGATTCGGCCGGAGCAAGCTGAATCTACTAAGGGAAAGGAAGTGGTCATTGGTGAACCAAGGCCTAAGATGGTGGTGCCAAAGAAGCTGGAGGTTGGCGTTTGGAAGGAGAATAGGAGTGGAGCTTCAACTTCTAAGGCCCCTAGGAAGACCAAGGTGACTTTTGATATGCTTTTGGAGAAGTATGAGAAGCAAGGTGGTGAGAAGATTCGCAACAAAGGGAAAAGACTAAGATCACCCCGTAGGGAGCGATTTGTTCATTCACCAAGACGGTCACATTCACCCTCATATCATCGTCCACAAGACATGTCATGGGGTTCCTATCCAATGCCGCCGCCGGGTTATCCTTATCCTTACTTTATGCCATGGGGGGCAACGCCGCCAATGTACAATCATATGCCTCCAATGCAATTTAACCAAGGGTGGGGAGGACCACGGAGGCCGATTCATGAGCGTTTGACTTCACCAAACAATAGCCGATTTTATGGTAAAAATCGGGCTAATGAAGAAAAGAGGGAAGGAAAGCGTGTCAAGGTGGAAGAGAGGACTTCGGAAGTAATTACTATCAAAGTGGGGTCCCATGATGTGCCTATACCTTCTGGAGATGGAGTTGGAGAGTCCCCAAACAAAAAATCCGAAGCCGGTGCCAGCTTTTCGCAGTCGGCCGGTCTGACCAGGCCTCCTGGCCGGTCTGACCGCAGCCATGCGGCCGGTCTGACCGCCGACCAGACAGCGGTCCGACCGGGACTTCAGGCTGGTCTGACCGTGTGCCCAACGTCGGTCTGACCGGCGCATCTGGCCGGCTTGACCGGTGGTCTACTGCCGGTCTGACCGGGCTCCAGCGCCAGTTTGACAGGAGGATTGCAAAGGGCGGTGTGGAGGCTTCATCGTCTCCAAACAAGGTTAATAGAGGGCATTATTTACCTCCTGGAACAGAGCCGAATCCTAGGTGGATGCCTAAGGATTTGACGGCTACTCAAAAGAGAAGGTTGCAACGTCTTCGGGCCCAAGAACTAAGGGAGAAAAAGGCCGAAGAACAGAGAGATAAAAGGTTTAATGAGTTGCGACCACCACTGGTATGGAGGCCTAAATCCATAGAGAAGGCAAAACCGATTGATGTAGAGGAGAAGGAAGAACAATCGGTTGATAAAAGTGAATCATCTCCAAAAGAAGACATGGATATCAACATGGTATGCATGTTGCCTATGGAGTTTTGTGCTATGGATGAAGCCGAGGTTGCTCAATTCTCATTAGGTCCTAAAGATGCGGTTTTTGAGAAGCCCGATGAATCAAACCGTCACATGAAGCCTCTCTACCTCAAAGGCCATGTTGATGGGAGGCCGGTCTCTAGGATGCTAGTGGATGGAGGTGCCGCTGTGAACTTGATACCGTACTCGTTATTCAAGAAGTTGGAGCGCGAGGATGATGAGTTGAAGAAGACTAACATGATTCTCAATGGCTTCAACGGTGAACCAACGGAGGCGAGGGGTATCTTTTCGGCGGAGCTCACCGTGGGAAACAAGACGCTACCAACCGCTTTCTTCATTGTCGATGTTCAAGGTAACTACAATGTTATTTTGGGCCGTTGTTGGATTCATGCTAATTGTTGTGTGCCTTCTACCTTGCATCAATGTTTAATTCAATGGGACGGCGATGACGTTGAAATTGTTCAAGCGGATACATCGGCTGAGGTTGCAATGGCCGATGCTACTTTTGAGTGGTGTCATGGGAATATCCAATGCTTATCGGGGAGGGATCTTTCTGGTTATGATTTTATTAGTATATCCGATGGCAAATTTGTACCTATCTCTGTAAAGTCGGCTAGTGTAGCACGGCTAAGCCATATAAATTTGTATAATGAGTAAAGAGGCTAATTTAGAGTGGTTACAAAAAAGGGTGCAAGAATATCGGTCTACAAAGAACGATATTGGAGAAATCGTTGAAGATTTTGATGAAGTGGAGAAGCTTGGACAAGGGTTTACATCGGCCAATCCATTGGAAGAAGTAGACATAGGTGATGGAACTAAACCAAGGCCGACTTTTGTAAACAAAAACATGAGAGCCGATTATAAGGCTAAGATAATCGAGCTACTTAAATAGTATGTTGATTGCTTTGCATGGGAGTACCATGAGATGCCGGGTCTTAGCCGTGAACTCGTTGAGCATCGGCTTCCAATTAAACCGGGTTTTAGGCCTTATAAACAACCACCTCGTCGTTTTAATCCTTTACTATATGACCGAGTCAAAGAGGAGATTGATCGGTTGTTGAAGGCGGGGTTTATTAGGCCATGTCGTTATGTGGAGTGGGTTTCTAGCATAGTCCTGGTGGAGAAGAAGGAGAGTGGTAAGATTAGAGTTTGCATAGATTTTAGAGATTTAAATAAAGCCACTCCCAAAGATGAGTATCCTATGCCTATAGCCGACATGATGATTAATGATGCCTCGGGTCATAAGGTGATTAGCTTTTTAGATGGTAATGCCGGCTACAATCAAATCTTTATGGCGGAGGAGGATATGTACAAGACGGCTTTTAGTTGTCCGGGATTTGTTGGTTTGTTTGTGTTGGTTGTTATGACTTTTGGGTTGAAGAATGCCGGTGCAACATATCAAAGGGCAATGAATTTGATCTTTCATGATTTGTTAGGTATTATCCTAGAGATCTATATTGATGATATTGTTGTCAAATCGGATGGTATGGAAGGACACATAGCCGATTTGAGGTTAGCTTTTGAGAGGATGCGCCGGTATGGTTTGAAGATGAACCCACTTAAATGTGCTTTTGGTGTGTCGGCGGGGAAGTTCTTAGGATTCATGGTGCATGAGAGAGGAGTTGAGATTGATCCTAAGAAGATAGAAAAAATTCGTGATTTCAAAGCGCCGTCATGCAAGAAGGAGGTTCAAAAGTTGCTAGGTAAGGTGAATTATTTGAGGAGGTTTATTTCTAACCTAGCGGGTAAAATCGATGCTTTTGTTCCTATACTTCGCTTAAAAAAGGAAGCCGATTTTACTTGGGGGGCAAAACAACAAGAGGCGTTTGAAGAGTTGAAGAGATATTTGTCTACTCCACCCGTTGTGCGAGCGCCTAAAGCCGGAAAGCCTTTTCGGTTATATATTGCCTCCGAAGACAAAGTCATTGGCGCCGTTTTGACACAAGAGGAAGATGGCAAGGAATATATCATTACATATTTGAGCCGCCGTCTTTTGGATGTCGAAACGAGGTATGTCTTTATAGAAAGGCTTTGTTTATGCTTATACTATGCTTGTACCAAATTGAGGCATTATTTGTTATCTAGTACATGCATAGTTACTTGTCAAGCCGATGTTATTAAACACATGTTGCAACGGCCAATTCTAAGTGGGAGAATTGGCAAGTGGGCATATGCTTTGATAGAATATGATTTGGCTTATGAACCATTGAAATCTATAAGAGGCCAAATTGTATGTGATTTTATAATAGACCATCATATAGATGTTGCTTATGAGGGAGAGGTTTGCTTAGTTGAAGTTATACCTTGGAATATTTATTTTGATGGTTCTTCTTGCAAAGAAGGTCAAGGCATAGGGGTAGTTTTGTTTTCACCTAATGGCATGTGTTATGAGGCATCGGTTCGTTTAGAATATTATTGCACAAATAATCAAGCCGAATAAAATGCTTTATTGTTCGGCTTACAAGTTATGGAGATGGTTGGAGCTAAATATGTGGAGGCCTTTGGTGATTTGGAATTGGTGGTGCAACAAGTCGCCGGAGTCTACAAGTGCTTGGACGGATCACTAAATAGGTACCTCGATTCATGTTTAGATATTATTGCCAATTTTAATAATTTTGCTATTAGACATATTGCTAGGCGTGATAATTTTAGAGCAAATGACTTGGCACAACAAGCATCTGGTTATAATGTGAAAAAGGGATTATTTCTGATATTAGAAGAGTCGGTGCTTGATTTTAAATCTTTGTGCGAAATTGGCAAAACTGGAGACCAGGGGCAGTCTGACCGGTGACCAGGGGCGGTCTGACCGGCCGTATGCTGCCGGTCTGACCGGCGACCCCGAGCGGTCTGACCGGCTCTGCGTGGCCGGTCTGACCGGTTTTGGGCAGAGTGCTGGGGGGCACGCTTCAATTGATTTAGAGGCCGAGTTAATTGAGAATTCAGACATTTGTGCCCAGGACACAGAAGAGGATTGGAGAATTCCTTTGATTCAATATCTAAAAGATCCCACGCTTAAGGTTGATCGGAAAATTCGGTGGCAAGCATTCAAATATACATTGCTTGATGGAGTTTTGTATCGCCGAAACATAGATGGTGTCTTGTTGAAGTGCTTAGATGAAGATCAATCTAAAGTGGCTATGGGAGAGGTGCATGAAGGAATTTGTGGAACTCATCAATCGGCCCACAAGATGAATTGGTTGCTTAGAAGAGCGGGGTTCTATTGGCCGAAGATGATTGATGATTGCTTCAAATATTATAGAGATTGCGAGGCTTGTCAACGGTTCGGCAATGTTCAATTGGCGCCCGCCGCCGTGTTGAATCCTATAATCAAACCATGGCCGTTCCGAGGATGGGCTTTGGATTTCATTAGTCAAATTTATCCTTCGTCATCAAAGGGGCATAGGTTCATGCTAGTTGCTACGGATTACTTCACCAAGTGGGCCGAAGCCGTGCCTTTGAAGAATATGACTCATACGGAGGTAATTGACTTTATTTTGAAGCATATTATTCATAGGTTCGGTATTCCGCAAACATTAACTACGGACCAAGGTGCTTCTTTTATGTCTAAGGAAGCGAAGAGTTTTACCGAATCTTATGGCATTAAATTGTTGAGTTCTTCTCCTTACTACGCTCAGGCTAATGGACAAGCCGAGTCGAGTAATAAGACATTGTTAAAGCTAGTGAAAAAGAAGATTGAGGAACACCCGAAGAGGTGGCATGAGGTGCTTTCTGAAGCATTGTGGGCGCATAGGATATCTAAACATGGTGCCACTAAAGTCACTACTTTTGAGTTGGTTTATGGTTAAGAAGCCATTTTACCGGTGGAGGTAAATCTTGGTTCTCTTCGTTATATCAAGCAAGATGATTTGTCAAGTGAAGATTACAAGATGTTGATGGGAGACAACCTTGATGAAGTCATCGACAAGCGCTTGAAGGCATTGGAAGAGATAGAGAAAGAGAAGAAGAGGGTGGCCAAGGCGTATAACAAGAGGGTAAAAGCAAAATTGTTTCAAGTTGGAGACTTGGTTTGGAAGACAATTTTGCCTTTGGGTACTCGATCCAAGGAGTTCGGTAAGTGTCTCCTAGTTGGGAGGGTCCTTATCGAGTGTGCGGCATTGTTCGAGGGAACACATACTTTTTGGAGACACTTCAAGGGGAGCGTTTTCAGCGAGCAATCAACGGGAAATACTTGAAGAAATACTTCCCGAGCGTTTGGCAAGACGCTTAGGAGGTACTATGGCCGGTAATTGGGTTATCGTCCTAAGACCAAAAACATGTTCTATGCTTTTAGATTCACTTTGTTCATAAAAAAGGCAGGAGGGCATGTGTTTACACCTAAATTTGGCACCTAGGATTGAAATAGGAAATATTGCCAAAATTTGGAAGTCTACCGGTTTCCTCCGAGTGGGCCGGTCTGACCGCCGTGTGTTGGGTGGTCAGACCGCCGGTTTAGGGCCGGTCAGACCGGCGGTGTGTGGCCGGTCTGACCGGCAGGTCCGAGTCCGACTCTGTTTCGTCGGGTCTCGAAGTTTCCTTGCTCGGGAAGGCATGTTTCGGGTTTCCTTTGGTTTCTACCCCGAGTTGGACGTGGAGGAGGGCCTGTAGAGGGCAAGACCAACCCTTATATAAGGGACATGGCCGGTTCATTGTAAAGGATCAATCTACAATCAATCAATCGAATCGTTTTTCATATTGCTTTTAGTTTTCTCTTAGTTTGTCCATCTTTGTCGGTTTGCGCCGTAAACCGTCCGCCGCCGCTGCGAGAGTGTGACATCCCTTTGTAGGTTTGTCCTGAAAACCTTCCGTTTTGCCCACGAGACGAGTAGTTATCTAGAAATCGGCTCCGCTAGCCGGTTTAGTTATCAAAACCCATCTAGGTTTAGCTCTTTGCTAGATCGAGGTGGTTGGCGACTCTAGGATCACTGCAAGGCTTAAGGTGCTGCGATCGTGCTTGTCAACTTGTCAAAAAAGTTGCCAACAGTTTCCTTATCTTTCGCGTTCTCGTCTCTATTCGCCATGTCGAACCGATCATCTTTTGACCTCAATCTCTCTCGTGCAGTGCATCGCCGGGAACGCGAACCTTGCCGACGATGCTTTGGAGCGCGCACTGGACGACGCCGCAGCGACATCGTCGCTGTTGCCGTCGATGACCAAGCCGGAGCGAGCCACCACGCCACAAGCTTCTCGTTGTCCTCCTCTCCATTTCCCCTCAAAAATCCCGAAGAATGGTGCATCGAGGAAGGAGATCGGCCGTTGTCCTCCTCAACTCCGGTCACCGTCGCCATTTGCCGATTCCTTCTTCTCCGGTGAGTCCCAATCCGATTCCATGCATTAGTAGCATCCCTGAGATCTCACTAATCTCATGGACACACATGCACGCCAGATTTTGGAGTCGTTTGAGCCGTCGCCGTTCACCTGGAGGTTCTTGCCGCCGTCAAGCCATTGAACAAGCCGCCAACACCAACTAAGCTTCGCCATCCCTGTCCAACAGCACGGTGAGCACCCAGGAACCCTTAGCAACGCATGCATGCACTTCATTCACCTAGAAGCGGCCTCTAAATCAACAAGCGTCGTCACCCCGAGGACCGCCGCCGCTCGCGCCGCCGTCGCCATCGATTCCGACCACCACAGCTCGCAAGAAGGGTACCGTAGGGTTCGCATTTAAGTAGGCCACCTTTTCTATTTTGGATGCACATCGAGATCGGCTTCCTTTTGCCGTCGGCGCCGGCGTGAAGCTCGCCGGAGCGCCACTACTCTGCTCGGCCAGCCAGCCCCTGCTCCTCTCCTCTAGCTGTGCCACTGACCAGCGGACCCCACATCATTAGGCGCTGAGGATTCCACTCAGAGAGAGTTTAAAACTTGCAAGGTCTAAATTATAAAATATGTTAGAATGACATGTGGGACCAAGGATCTATTAGTAAAATCTGTAAAACTTAATGAATTTGGTAGTATACACGTGTGAGGACTGCGGGATCTATTCTCTGGAAACCTAGGGGCCTTTTTGTATATTGGCAGAGCATGACATGTAGACCCCATGAGCTTAAAATCTGAAAATATAAGGGAAAATCACTAAAGCTTTGCATTTTCTGCAGAAAAATGCTCAAACTTGTAAAATCCATATAAAATCAGATATAACTCATCTTGTGATGATTCCAGTTGCTGTATATTCACAAAGTTATGAACTCTATTTTAGAAACATAAAACTTGGCACTCACTGTACAAACTTTGTCTCTAAAATTTTTCTAAGGTAAATCATACATAAAACATACACAAACTTATAAAATACATAGAAAATTTAATTTAACTTATTTTGAAACAAACTCAAATTCTACAGATTCATCATCATGCACTTTCTGATTAGGTGAAATAAAAGTAATTACTTACTTTGTACCAAATGCTACTAAAACTATTGTCTTTAAAATGACTAGTTCTAGATAAGCTAAACTTTAGAAATTCATAAAAAATTTAACTTAGCTTCGATTTGAATAAATTTAAGTTCTGTAGAATCATCAAAAAGTGTAATCCCAGGTTATGAAATAAAATTATATACTTATTGTGTAGTAAAAGCCTTTAAATATTCAGGTAAGCCTTTACTAACATAGAGCAGCCTCTAATTTGTAGAATTTGTAGAAAATTCATTTTTAGTCTAAATGAAATGAACTAAGTTTCTATAGAACCAGAAAATAGTGAGCTTCAACATAGTAAAATAAAATATGACACCTTTTGTACAAATTATAGCTTTAATCTTTAAATTGATAACCTACGACTTAAACACCTAGTGATAGTTAAGCAAGGTAATTGTGTTGAGGTTTTTAAAGTACACTCTAGCCATGAACAAACCAAAATAAAACTCGATAAACCAGTAGAACCATAGTTCCATCCCCATCCACCAAAACTTCGAAGAACTTAGCTCATATAATAATTTCTAAGTTAATATAATGTATTGCTAGTATAAACTAGAGCATCCCTAATTTATAAAGTAGTAAAAACCATAAACATGTGAACTAAAAATATTTTAGTTAACCAAATTATTTTTTATTCAACTTAAACATGATGTAGCATGTTCTGAACCTACAACTTAAGAGTCATTGCACATCTGAAACACTATATGCCTAGAATAAGTTGTAACTTGTAAAATCTATAAGAAAATCATTATGACTCCAAAAACTGTGAAACCAAATGCGTTAGTCTTAGAGAACACATCTCTATGCCCCTGTAAAGTCAAATCTAATAAAAACCACTTTGCAATAATATTTTGTAACACTACCTAAGACTAAACTACTGTAAACCGATAAAACTTCTAAAATTCATAACTCCCAAATGGAATAAGATAAAATAGAAATTCTTTCACCTAAATTCATTTTAGACCAGTACCTAATCACGGTGCATAAATCATACATTTTAGAACATTTTGGATTTTTCAGCTCTTTCGGTGTTTAATTGCATAACATGCCCTTTATCTAGATAATTGCATAAACGGTGAAGGAGAGGAATAGGTGCTAACATTTCTCTGATCAAGGCAAGTTTTCTCCTCCCATCCTTTGAACACATTGAATCCCATGATTTGAGGAATGAAAATGTTTGTTTGCAAAGTTGCATGTGAACTTAGACTATATCGGTATTTAAAATTGGGTTAAGGTAGTTATGATCTATTTGCTGCATTCCCTACCTTGAATAATTGATCCTCTTGCTGTTCGAATCCCTAGAAATGGTTAGAGTACACTCTTTGTGCTCAATTGGGTTTATATATGCTCTATGTGCAACTACTTGCTTAGCCATGCTTAGAATTATGCAAATGCTCATTCCATCTATAATTAAAATATGGTTTTGATACTTGAACCTTTGCTGAAATAAAATGAATATGATGGGTAATTGCGAACTAAAAAGTGTAAAAATGTGATTTTTAGACTTGGGTGGCAAGTGGTGCGCATATGGTGTTAGTTGCATACCGATAGGAGGAGTGTTTGCCCAAGTCCATATGGACCGAACTTGTGTCACCAACTTAAAGTCAACCGTACATCCACATGTGCTAGTATAGGATGGCCTTAGCTTATTAAGTTGTTTATTATCTATCCTTGCATTAGGGAGGCCGTTGTAGTAGCAATAGTGCCTACGAGTGAACTGTAGGGCTATTTGTGTTTATGTGAATTGCGAAGGGGACGACTGTACCGATCCGCCTTTTATGTGTATGATGCTTATGAGGGGACGACTGTAACGTTCTACCTCGCTTTTATTTATGGTTTGGTAGGGAACGACTGTACTGTTCTGCGTGAGGGGACGACTGAAATGTTCCGCCTCACGTACACCGTTGAGTGCCACATAGGAAGAGACTGTACCAGCTTGCCTATGGCGTTATATTGGTAAAAACCCCTAATATAATGACATTAAGATTCTAGACTTAGTGTGGAACAACACTCATTGTGCTCATGCAAGGATTAGATAATAAATAATGTAAAGGCTTCGTTATGACCTCTAAACCACATTCAACGTGTAGAATGTGGTAGAGTCTTGCAAACTCGAAACAAACTAGAGTGTTCATATCATGTGGGTAAAGCTGTATAGAATGTGGTAGAGTCTTGCAAACTCGAAACAATCTAGAGTGTTCATATCATGTGGGTAAAGCTGTACAAACTCTGCATAGTCTAAAACTAATCGATTAGCCGTGCTCACGGTCATGAGCGCTTTGATGATGTGTCATGAGTATAGACTATGTTTTACAATGTGAACATGTGACTTGATTTGAATTTGATAAAATGTGTTGAGTTGTGTGTGTGTGGTGATATATTATGACTTGTTGTCAAGGATGACAACAAGAGATTAATTATGATGGAATTATGATGAACTAAATGTTAAAACTTAAAACTTGTTTTTGTTAATTGAAGCATCAACTCCTTTACAAAAGAATTGTGAAACAAAACTTGCTTTATGCTGAAATTGAACTACATATTGCCTCCCTTTGAATATATGCCTTACATGTAGTATGGTAGGATTGACTTGTGCTTGCCAGTACATTAACTTGTTTAATGTACTAACTCTTGCTGTTGATATAACCTTTTGCTTGCAGGTTTAGACTTAGTCTTTGAGTGATGCGGGTTTCGATTGCTTCTTCTAGGATGAGAACTTAATGGAGTAAACCCCTAGTCGGTGTGCTTGTGAATGGGTAGTCAAGCTTCTGCTGTTCTCTAATAAGTCTATTTGGCCGGTCGGTCTATGTATCTATAAAGTTGTTGTAAGTCTTAAGTTTCTTTCATCTTAGTTGTGTTTGCTATGTATAATCATACTTAAGATGAAAGTGTGGATCTAGTGCACATCCTGGGAACTAGATTCACATGAGTTTGAGTTAAGAATATTTGAGATGTTGTAGATCTTTAGCCATTTTTGTCAAGTCTTCTGAATGTGTAACACATCTGGTCACCGCCTTCGAGTGGTTTGACGGGCACATCTCAAGCTAAAGTTGACTAGTAGGCTAAAAGTCCAGCAATGTCTCCAATATTCCTCTCTCGAGACATCGGATGTTTCATTATGCTTGTTTGATGACTTGAATTATTCACTTTATCTCTTAATTATAATGGAAGGTCCGGAGAGCCTACGACAGTATGTGGCCCCTTCTGTAAATCCGCCGTGTGGGAGTCATTAAAGTACCTGCGGTCTCGTGCTTATTAAACAGTGCTGATGAGTGCAAGTATTTTTTTTAGAAAAAAGTCCCATACATATGACTCCTAAATAAAAATTGCTTTCATTTGCTTATGTTATAGAGGATGAAAGAAACAGAGTTAAAGTTTAACTAACACACGGTGGGGGGGGAGCTGCCATGGAAGATATGCAATGTCGAAACGGCATGATACATAGTTAATAAATAACTCTCTATTTTGTTTTCATGACAATTTCAAGAAAAAAGGTTGCATAAAATTGACAGTCAATATTTAACTTTTGTTACTTTCGAAGAACACGCTGTGAGTTAAAAATGGAGTTTACTTATGTTCGGGATGATGCAAAAAAACCAAGTAAAAATATAACTACCACTCTGTTAGGGGTGATACTAACAAAATGTATGCATTGTCGAAATGGCATGGTACGGAGTTAAAATATAACACTCACTTGTGTAGGACTGACAATTTGGAAGACAGGCCTCAAAGAATTGGAAGTCAGCATATACTTATGAATCCTTAGTTGAACATTCAATGGGTTAAAATGGGATGAATTATGTTTGGTAGGAGACTAGGGGCCAAGTTATATTTTAACTAACACACTATAACCCATTGTATTGTGTATATGGCATAATAGAGAATTAAAAAATAACTCTCTATTGAGAAGGCATGTTCAATTTCGAAGAAGGGCCGCATAGAATTGGTAGTCAACATATAACTTATATAACCTTAGTTGAACATGCAGTGTGTTAAAATGGCATGAAACAGAACTGCAATATAACTCTCTAATGAGAAGTCTTGACATTTTTGATATGGGGTCGCATAGACTTGCTATTTAATATTTAACTTATGTTACTTCGGATGAACATGAAGTGGGTTAAAATAGAAAGAGTAAGCATTAACAGTGGATAAGTTGGGAATTGAGTGTCATCAGTCGGTTTGACATATCACCTTAGACAAAGTAGGAGCTCCCTCGCGCGCGCATATCTCTTCGATTTTTTCGTACACTTGGGAGTCGTTCATGCCAGTGTCCGTTGGAAGTACCAGAGTCGTGGACAGTGTGAGGGATTGAGTCAAAGTAGGGCTGTCAACGAGCCGAGCTCGAGCGAGCTCGTCTGCCCAAGCTCGAGCTCGACACAAGCTCGAGCCGAGCTCGAGCCGAGCCTACTGCACCTTCGAGCTTTTAGGCAAGCTCGGCTCGAGCTCGTTCGAGCTCGAGCTCGGCTACCGAGCTCGGTCATAAGTAGTATAATATATGTATTAATTATAATATCTTGATAAGTATAATTATTTTCTAGTTAATCACACTAATGAAAGAGTAGAAAATGATTAAAATAAATATATTGTGCTAACACATGCTAATTTATTGTGTAAATAGATACTAATATATATATATATTTATCGATTAGTTTATTATATTAATAAGGTGAACATGCAATATAAACTATACATGGTCAAGCTCGTCCAGGCTCGGTAGAAGCTCGAGCTCGACTCGGTAAAGCTCGCGAGCTTTTGCTTAGGCTCGGGTTCGGCTCGTTTGAAGCTCGAGCCGAGCTCGAATCGAGCCTAGGACGAGCCAAGCTCGAGCTGCTCGCGAGCCTCGAGCTTTTTTGACAGCCCTAAGTCAAAGGTTGTGAATCTTCACAGTAAGAAAGAGGCTGAATTAGGAGGAGGGACAGTGAAAAAAAAAATAGATGATTGATTGTAAGCTAGTGCTTACCGAGTAGGACATCATCAGTCTGACATGGGGCGTCAGTTGTCTGCGAGACTTGCGTTCCCTCACCATCCGCACCGACTGCATCTTATGATTGAACGCCGGTTGGTGCAATTGTTTCTGTAATGTGCGCGACACCAACCTCAGCGTTTTGGTCCTCGTTGGCTAGAACTTTAGCAGGTACTATAGCAACAACAACCTCATTGTTGAGGACATCAGAGGCTGGGTCTGTAGTCCGTTAAGATGCTTCGACTCAGACAATATCCTGGTCGGCAGATGCTGCGGACGAAACAATGGTAGAATCGTCGATAATAGCGTTTGTAGGTGAATGCTCTGTGCCCCCCATTTCTTCGCCTTCCCAGACCCGACTGGGTACAACAGAACCCTTGATGAACCATAAGTTCCTCTCGACATTCAAGGTAGTTGTTGGCCTGATCTTTCAGTGAGTTGGGATAACTACGATTTGGAAGAAACGTTGACGATCCGATTACAACCGTATAAGACGTTGCGTTGCGTCTTAGCGATCGATACACCTCTCCGTGGGGTGTTGATCTTGCCGGTGCAGATCAACCTTATTCCTGCAAGCAAATCGAAGAAACAAGCAAGAACAAGATAAAAGCAATCTGATATTGTAAATAGGAATTGAATACAAATGATAAGTTGGGGTTCCGAAGAACAAGAAGACGGGCGGTCTAGCCGACACGCACACTGCAAGCAAGTAGCAATAGCTAAACTTTAATCTAACAAAACCTGAAAAACCCTGAAGGGGTACCTAACTATTTATAGAGGTGGGAGGACGACCAAGGGGACCATAGGGTTGTGCTCCACCTGGTTGGGGTGCACCCCACATGGGCCCCACTTGGGTCGGGGTCCCAAATAAAGTTACAAGCCCAAAGGCCCATGACAGGTAACGCAGTACCTTGTTTCTTCATCTGCAGATGACCTGGATGGAATTTAGTGATGATGCCAGATCCGTTGGAAAGAGGACTCTGAGAGCGTTCCATCAAGTACTCACGGGCCAAAAACGGAGGTCGTATGCAGATTTGGCAGCCGTTTGAAGTCCGCAGTGTAGCAGGTTGCCAAATCTGATTCCAGCACTTGGAGGACTTGATCTTGATATCATCTTGTTCTTCCATGATGTGAGCAATGGTTGTATCTGTAGTAGCCATGGTCACATCATCCTCCCCTTCTTCACGGAAAAATTGTCCTCGTTTTTTCCATATGGTGCTCTTCGCGTAGTCCCTTTAAAACAACATTTTTCTTCCAATCAAAATAAGACAAACTCGAGATAATTTTGTTAGCAATAACATTTCTCTCTAGCTTGCATGTTTTATCCACATGTATAGGAGGTACTAAATCTGAACATATGTAAACTCTATGCACCAAATATATTCTTCTATCATCAGATTCGCCAAATATATGAAAAATAGCACTAGTCGGACATGGTGTTGGTATTTCTTAATGACATTACTAGAAATATAATTCTCAGCAATGGCGCAGAAATACTTCTGGTATATTATGGTTACAGATCATCCGTAAGCGCACGCATATTGCAAATTTGATAATAGCTCTAGAGCAACTAACTAGCAATATTTGCTCACTTAAATATACAAATAAATTTGTAAAATTAATTTTCCAGAGTGAATGTCAGATCCTTTGTCCGAGCTATCTTCCGAAAAGCTTTTAAAATTATCTCCGCATTTTTTGCAGCTGAGGTGAGTAGTATTGATAAGTTTCTCATCATGCTTTATTTATATTATTTTCTTTTGGATTGCTACGGACACGTATATTAAAAACTTTACTCACAAATTAAATTATTTTTTAGTTATTGTTAATAAGCTACGAAACATAAAGAAACTGATATAAGTAAAACAATGAAGCCACTCATGCATGAAGAGGCAAAACTCCCTGGCACGGTCTGTCCATTAAAAAAAAAGCTGTGTTCATGTGACATGACAAGTCACAGCCAACTTCTCAGAGTGTTAATACGGCAGAAATTGAAGCGTCAAAAAAAAATAGTTACGGTGGAGCCCACGTGTCCCATCAGCCATACTCCCTCCGTCTAAAAAGAAGACAAACCGTGGGTTTTCTTGCCAACGTTTGACTGTTCGTTTTATATGAAAATTTTTTATAATTAGTATTTTCATTGTTGTTAGATGATAAAACATGATTAATACTTTATGCGTGACTTATCTTTTTAATATTTTTATAATTTATTCAAATAAGACGGACGATCAAACATTTGACACGAAAACTAGGGTTTGTGTTTTTCTGGTACGGAGGGAGTACTAGACTACAGGGTGCTACAGCAATCAACAAAACTAGTACTACTCAATCGTGCTATAAGCATATGCACTTGGCACGCATCTTGGAACCAACGAGCGGCTGAGATTTATGGTGCATATGAACTTCGGTTCACATGTGAGTTTCTCTCTCTCTCTCTCTCTCTCTCTCTATATATATATATATATATATATATATATATATATAGAGGAACTGGATATTTGGAAGTGCATATGCACCCATAATCAGAGCCTTACATGTGTCCACACCACTCTCAAAGGGCTGGTACATTTAGACCCTAACAAAATGTGCCTATCGTACTTTTCACCCTATAGACGCCACGGGGGAATGGTACACTTCGTGCTGTATATTCCTAAAATGCCCTTTCATCCAAACTAGCGGAGAGAGAATTCTCCGCCACCACAAAAAACCAATCCCCCACCACCACCGGATCGTGACGGCGACCTCTCGCTCCAAGCTTCCTCCAACGAGGTCGGGCGACATCGACGAGGAGGAGAGGAGGACTCGAGCACACCGGAGAGAGTGAGGAGAAAGAGTGGGGCGACGGCGGCGGGGTGCCTTGCCACCAGCCCGGCTGAGTACCGTCGTCACCTCCCTAGAAGCGGTGTAGCCGGCATTGCCGCGCCGCTCGGGGCCTTAGCCGAGCGCTTGCGCCACCGCACCGGCGCCGAGGTTGTCTCCTTGCTTGAGGACGCCATGCGACGACTATGAACAGCGCCTCGTTGAAGGCCGGTGCACCAGCTCGCTCATCCCGGCCGCGTTCTCCACGCGGATCTAGGCGCAGCATCCATCTCTGCCACGGGAGCAAGCCGCCATCCACAATCGCTGATATGTGCTTTGTTTGTTCCCTTTTGCTGGTGTGCATAGCCATCAAGTTTCTCGATTCTGAGATGTTTGTTCTACCGGTGGTGATGAATTGAGTTTTCATCTAAAATTTTGCTTCCTCTATACTTGAAGCAGATGTAGGGCAAAGTAAAAAACAAAAATCCCAATTTTGCTTCCTGTCCTCTAAACATTCCTTCGTGTCTGGAATGGCCATTTCGTTGCCTTTTAATCTCTGAATGTCTCATTATATTGGCAGAAATTATTTGGTTGTCAGTTCCAATTCTTATGGACTGAGAATTTTTAGTCTTCATTCAGAGTGGTTTTTTTAACTCTCCCCCCAACTCTGTTGGATACTTTGATTAAGTTAGCACCTGTTCTACCGCTTTGTTAGGGTAGGTTTTATCTCCTGTCTTTTACTTGCATGTTTTCAGGGCTCGGTTATTAGAACGAGCGCGTCCATAAGCCCCGTGCGTATGTTCACGGCGTGGCAGTAATGTAGCGAGTCGCCCGCTGCACGATCCGATCGTGTGCGATGGCGCACGACGCACTGGGTCGTGTGGCGGGCAATGCGGATCACGTCGATCACGTTCTCTTGTATTTCGCAAATAAAAGGAGAAGTAAAAGAAACAGAAAAGCTGCGCCGTATTATGCAGCACAATCTCTATGTGCAACTGTGTCTTCCTCGCGTGCGTGTGTGTTGTGCTTTCCAGTGATCTCGCCGGCGGCTACCTCGCCGGGCTTCATTTGGTATCAGAGCCATGTCGGCTCCAACGCCGCGTGTGTCGCGGTCCCGTGAACCGCACCAGCGACGTATCTCCCGTTCACCTCCACACCGTCGTGGTCGCCGGCGGCCTGGCGAAGACCGTGAACTTATTCCGGTCCAGCGTGTGGTGAAGGAGGTGGGCGGCTCAGCCAACTATCCACTGCTGACGAAGACTAACTACGGAGATTGGGCTCTCATGATGAAGGTCATGCTGCAAGCGCGCGGCCTGTGGGATGCCGTTGAGCATGGTGACGCCGATTTCCAGGCAGATCGAATGGCGATGGAGGCCATACTCCGGGCGGTGCCGCCGGAGATGTTAGCTTCACTCGCCGTCAAGCCCTCGGCCAAGGAGGCGTGGGACGCGATCAAGACGATGCGAGTTGGCGTCGATCGTGTCCGCAAGTCGAAGGCGCAAATGCTGCAGAAGCAGTATGATGCGATGGAGTTCAAGGACGGGGAGACCGTCGAGGAATTCTCGTTGCGCCTCAACGGACTCGTCACCAACCTCGCCACGCTTGGAGTCCATCTTGAAGAAGGAAAGGTGGTTGAAAAATCCCTTAACTCTGTTCCAGATCATCTCTCGCAGATCGCTTTGTCCATTGAGACGTTGCTTGACCTCGATGAGCTCACGCTCGAGGAGGTCACCGGCCGGCTCCGAAACGCTGAGGAGAAGCTGCCTGCGAAGAGCTCTGCTGCCGGTGGGAAACTGTTTCTCACTGAGGAGCAGTGGACTGCCCGGTGGAAGGAGAAACAGGCCGCGGAAAGTTCCTCTGGGAAGGCGAAGTCCGGCGGTGGCAACCGTCGTCGGCGTGGTGGTAAGAAGAAAGCTGAAGCTGCTGCGCGCGATGGAGATCGTGCCGGGCGCGACACGCAGGAAGGGCGGGAACCAAACCGCGACAAGTGCCGCAATTGCGGCCGCACGGGGCACTGGGCTAAGGACTGCCGGCAGCCCAAGCGGCCTGCCGAGGCCCACCAGGCCCTGGCGGATGAGGACGATGACGAGCCGGCCCTCCTCATGGCCCATGTCGTCGACGCTGCTCTTGTGTCTGCGTCGTCTTCATCTGCGCCACCTGCTTCTTCGCCGCCATCGCAGCCTGACAAGACGATCGAGCTCGTCGAGCCAAAGGTGTTCGCGCACCTTCTCACGGAGAAACAAACCGACGGCGGCGTCTGGCATCTCGACACCGGAGCAACAAACCACATGACGGGCATTCGCGAAGTTTTCGCTGAGCTCGACCTGTCTGTGCGGGGCTCGGTGCGATTCGGCGACGGCTCCGTCGTCGGAATTGAGGGTCGTGGCAAGATCATTTTTGAGTGCAGGAATCAGGAGCACCGAGCGTTGACGGGGGTGTATTACATCCCTAAACTCAACGCCAACTTGATAAGTTTGGGCCAGCTCGATGAAAATGGGTGCGACGTCCGTATCTACCACGGTGTTTGCACGATACGGGACCCGGCGGCCCAGCTGCTCGCACGCGTTCGGCGGACGCGGAATCGCCTGTACTTGATCAAGCTCACCATTGGGCAACCGGTGTGCCTCGCGGCCAAGGCGCAGGAGTGCGCCTGGCTGTGGCATGCGCGCTACGGCCACCTCCACTTCGACGCTCTGCGACGACTGGCGAGCCGCCACATGGTGCGCGGCATGCGCGACATCGATCATGTCGAGCAGCTGTGCGACAGCTGCGTCATCTCTAAGCAGCGACGCACCTCGTTTCCACGCCGCTCCATGTTTCGTGCTAAGGATCGCCTTGAGCTGGTGCATGGCGATCTGTGTGGTCCCATCTCGCTGGCAACCCCTGGAGGCAAGACTCATTTCCTCCTGCTTGTTGATGATGCGAGCAGGTACATGTGGATCACTCTGCTGGGACGCAAGAGCGAGGCGGCTGATGCCATCAAGCGCTTTCAGGCGCGAGCCGAGGCGGAATCCAAGCAGAAACTGCGCATCCTCCGCACCGACAACGGTGGCGAGTTCACCTCTGTGGAATTCGCCACCTACTGCGCTGAACAGGGAGTCTCACGCCACTTCTCCGCGCCCTACTCGCCACAACAGAATGGCGTGGTGGAGCGCCGCAACCAAACCATCCTTGGGATGGCTCACAGCTTGTTGAAAGCCAAGAACATGCCGGCACGCTATTGGGGGGAGGCTGTCACTACGGCAGTTTTTCTGCTCAATCGCGCGCCGACAAAGAGCTTGGCCAACATGACACCTTATGAGGCGTGGCATGGGAAGAAGCCGGCGGTGAGTTACCTGCGCACGTTCGGGTGCCTGGCCTATGTCAAGGACGTGCGGCCTCACCTCCCCAAGCTCTCTGACTGCAGCAAGCCGATGGTTCTCATCGGATACGCCGACGGAGCCAAGGCGTACAAGGTGTTCGATCCGGTGTCTGGACGAGTGCAGGTCTCGCGCGACGTGATTTTCGACGAGGGCGCTGGGTGGGACTGGGATGCGGCGGGCGCTGCAGCCGTCCCCGGCGGCGGAGGTTGCTCAGACTTCACCGTCGAGTACCTGACAACGGCCACATCACCGTCGCCTTTGACCTCGGCGCCATCATCTGCATCTTCGGGCGCTTCCGCGTCAAGGGCAGTCACGCCGTCGTCCGCCTCGACACCCGCCACCTTGGCGTCGGCCTCAACGCCCGCTACACCGACGTTCGTCTCACCGCCACCAGGCGTCGACGAGAACCTGGACGCGGAGCAGGATGATTGTCCACTGCGTTATCGCAGTATGGGTGATCTACTGGGCAACGCACGTACGCCTGGGTTCGCAACCCGGGATCCGGAGAAGGGGGAGCTTCATCTCCTTGCGGCCGAGGAACCAGCCTCGTTCACTGAGGCTGAACAGCGGCAGGAGTGGAGGCGGGCTATGCTGGATGAAATCGCCTCAATTGAGGAGAACAACACATGGCGCCTTGTCGATCTCCCGTCCGGCCATCGTGCAATTGGCCTCAAGTGGGTCTTCAAGCTCAAGAAGGATGCAGAAGGCAGAGTGGCAAAGCACAAGGCTCGCCTCGTCGCGAAAGGCTATGTGCAGCAACCCGGCATCGACTTTGAGGAAGTGTTCGCCCTGGTTGCACGGCTGGAATCTGTTCGGCTGTTGCTCGCTCAGGCCGCGCAGGCAGGCTGGACAGTGCACCATATGGACGTCAAGTCCGCGTTCCTCAACGGTGAGCTAGCCGAGGAGGTCTACGTCAAGCAGCCGCCCGGTTTCGTCGAGGAAGGCCGTGAACACCAAGTCCTTCGGCTTGACAAGGCGCTGTACGGGCTGCGCCAAGCGCCCCGTGCGTGGAACTCCAAGCTCGACGCCACCCTGCTGTCTCTCGGCTTCCGGCAGAACGACTGCGAACATGCGGTCTATGTTCGAGGTAACACCAGTGCACGGTTGCTCGTTGGTGTTTATGTCGACGATCTAATCATCACAGGGACAAAGGAGGATGAGATCGTTCGATTCAAGGGCGAAATGAAGGCGTTGTTCAAGATGAGTGACCTCGGGCTTCTCAGTTTCTACCTGGGTATCGAGGTCGAGCAGGTGGCGGGCAGCATACGGCTGTCACAGGCAGCGTACGCACGCCGTATCCTTGAGCGAGCAGGGATGCTGGGATGCAACCCGAGCGCCACGCCAATGGAACAACGCCTCAAGCTCAGCAAAACCAGTGCTGCGGCGCCGGTGAACCCCAACTGGTACCGTGGCATCGTTGGCTGTTTGCGGTATCTGGTACATACGAGGCCGGATATCGCGTTCTCGGTGGGCTACGTGAGCCGCTTCATGGAGGCGCCCACCACCGAGCACGAAGCGGCGGTGAAGCGCATACTGCGCTATATCGCCGGCACGACGGAGTTCGGGTGTCACTACCACCAGTCCAGCAGCCCCGTTCAGTTGGTGGGATACAGTGATGCGGACATGGCCGGCGACCCAGACACGCGCAAGAGTACGACCGGTGTTGTCTTCTTCCTCGGGACAAGCCCGGTCAGCTGGCAATCCGTCAAGCAAAAGGTTGTCGCGCTTTCGTCTTGCGAGGCGGAGTACATCGCTGCGACAACGGCTGCATGCCAAGGCGTCTGGCTCTCTCAGTTGCTAGGAGAGGTCAATCAAGAAGAGCCGGACGCGTTCAAGCTTCTCATTGATAACAAATCAGCAATTGCCCTCAGCAAAAATCCGGTGTTCCACGAGAGGAGCAAGCACATCGCTACCCGCTACCACTACATTCGAGAACGGGTGGGAGATGGCTCCGTTCATGTCGAGTTCGTCAGGACTGAAGGGCAGATTGCAGACATTTTGACCAAGGCACTTGGGCGCACACGTTTTCAGGAGCTTCGCTCCCGCATTGGCGTTGCCGACGTCAAATTCAGGTGCAAGACTTAGGGGGAGATTGTTGGATACTTTGATTAAGTTAGCACCTGTTCTACCGCTTTGTTAGGGTAGGTTTTATCTCGTGTCTTTTACTTGCATGTTTTCAGGGCTCGGTTATTAGAATGAGCGCGTCCATAAGCCCCGTGCGTATGTTCACGGCGTGGCAGTAATGTAGCGAGTCGCCCGCTGCACGATCCGATCGTGTGCGATGGCGCACGACGCACTGGGTCGTGTGGCGGGCAATGCGGATCACGTCGATCACGTTCTCTTGTATTTCGCAAATAAAAGGAGAAGTAAAAGAAACAGAAAAGCTGCGCCGTATTATGCAGCACAATCTCTGTGTGCAACTGTATCTTCCTCGCGTGCGTGTGTGTTGTGCTTTCCAGTGATCTCGCCGGCGGCTACCTCGCCGGGCTTCAAACTCTCCCATCGTTCTTGCTTGGGGGCTCCTTTTTTGCTGTGATCATTTTAGCTCCACTGGTTCTTTCCATTTTGAGAAAAAAAAAATCTTCAGTTTCCGGTAGCAAGAACGATGTAAAATGTTGTGTAAACGGTTGGAAGATCTTGGTTGATTTGTATTTTCTTAATTCAACAATTATAAGCTTATCATATCACTGGCTTTTGCATACGTCATTTAGAGACGTATCGTTATGCCTGAATGACAGATGTTATATCACTGGCAAACAATCATTTAGATATATGTATGCCATTTTGAGATGCAGTAGTATCATTTATGGATGCATAATTAATTCGAAAAAAAAACTCTGAATGATATAACTTGTTGGATGGAGATATCTCAGAGATGCATATCATTTTGTAAATGTCATTATGGACTATGTGAATGAAGACACAATATTTTGCGAAAAATGTCAATGATATTAGACCATATGCTCCCCCCGGATGCTCTCGCTGATGAAATGAGAAAGATATATTTGATCATCTCTATTCTCATGTAATCAGCACCCCCGTGGAATCAATGCAAACTTTGAAAATATCTCTCCAGTTCAATCTCTACCCACACGTAGGGATTGCCACAAAAATTACACATATCATCCCTAGACTAGAAAAATGGCTGACAACCGTCTAAGCTCCGATACACATCTTGGACGCAAAATACATGTATATACTTATATATACAACAAACATTTTCCTCATAGTACATTTGGATCATATACTAGATACATTTTCCACTGTTCTATTACACAACCCAGCATTACTTGATGACAGCAGCCTGAAGAACTGTGTGCAGTAGGATCAACCATTATAAGGGATTGAGGGGAAGCTGTGGCTTTCACCATCCTCTGCAAAAAGGGGGGAAAGCAAGAGGATTTAGAGGTCAGCGATCTTTGTATTGAAATCAAAATAAAATGATCATAAATTTATAATCGAACTCACATGCCTATATGGAATTTAGTTATATATTGAAGGAGGTGAATCTCCCAGCCACAACACAAATGATATTTGTAGAATGATATCTCGGAAAAAAAATGTCGTTTCCAAATTGATATTATCCCACATGGTATCTACCAAAATGAAATATCATAAGGCATGTAAGTAAAAATCAAAATCAATGTCCTATGTGATCGGTATATGTCTCCAGTGCATATCATCAGAGACAGAACATACAGGTTTTAATTAATGATGACATACATATGTGTAAGACACGTCCTTGTAATTAAGTTCTAACTAGATATGTTGAATTGTACATGGGAAAAAGATCACAAAAGTATGTACTTATGTATGAAAATCAAAGTGACAGCTATCTGATCCAGTACCGATAAAAAGAAAATCGTTTGTGCTGCTCTAGTGAGCCTGAAAATTCAGCAAAATGTTAGCCTAGCAAGTAAGTACTCTGCTGAACCTGAAAATTTTAAAAATTACTATGATGTCAGCAAAAAGTTGATAGAAGTTATCAACAAGAATCATATATGAATCGAGATCCTCAACAAGGAATGTACTAATGAGATCATCAGAGTGGTCAATGCCAACAAAAGTATTCTTCTTTAACTAGCTAGTATAGTATGCACCAGTTATTTTGGGAGATCAGCTGCTGGCAGATTTGTGAGTAAGTGACCATATGGGTGAATGTGAATAGCAAACAAGAGGTCACAAAGAGGAGGTGGTAGATTAATTGATCAATAAACACTAGGCAGTGGGCACTGGCTGAATCTAACTCCATTTAGTAATTTCTGTACCTTGCTGTTCCTAACCTAATTAGTCAGTGAAAAGCCTCTGACCAGTGAACTTTCAAAAAATTTAAGAAGGCTTATATTGACAAACTGTGTGGACAACCAACAAGCATGTTACTGACTGAGATCAACTGATTGTGCGATGAAAGGGAAAACTTGCAAAATCTGTAAAGGAACGAACAATAATAATAATAATAATAATAATAATAATAATAATAATAATAATAATAATAATAATAATAATAATAATAATAATAAAGAGTAAAGAGTAAAGCTCTTGTCTCCGAGGAAGTCAGCACACACGTTGGAGGCGCGGCTGCGCTGGAGCCGGAAGTGTTTGATGCAGCGGCGGCTGGGCAAGGTCGTGGGTGCCGCTGACAGGATGCTCCGGTATGAATCTCAGGAAGGTAGAAAATAGAGAGAAATTTGGGGAAAAGAGGAATAGGGGAGAGAGAGAGAGAGAGAGAGAGAGAGAGAGATGCAATCCGTCCAAACCAAGTTGCAGGGGAGGGATCTGAACGAGTGGGAAGGAGGTCGCATCAGTCGCTCAGGTCGTGGGGGAACCGGGAGGGAGCGAGCACCGCCTCCGCTACCGTCCTCTCTGCCCCACGGAGGAAATTAATCTCGTCGCTGAGCGCAGGTTGCAGGTGATGCAGCTGAGCGCCTCCTCCGCTTTCCTCTCATCTCCCGGTGCCGCCGGGGGAGCTGTAGTATGGTGGGTGCCGCCATATTACGATGTGGAGACGAGCAGATAACAGATCGCGCCGTTTTTCCAATTTCACCGGATTAACACACAAAATTACGAGTGTTGTGACCAATGTGCCCTTGGTCATTCTTCAGGCCAGTGAGACAAAGGGGATCGAGAGTGAGAGAAAGGGGATCGAGATGTGTCGGCTCTTGCTCACGGTGGCGCCC
Organism: Oryza sativa Japonica Group; assembly: GCF_034140825.1. Classification (NCBI taxonomy): domain Eukaryota; kingdom Viridiplantae; phylum Streptophyta; class Magnoliopsida; order Poales; family Poaceae; genus Oryza; species Oryza sativa. Next base: position 16,950,249 of record NC_089040.1, read on the forward strand.
TAGATCGATCTCGTCGGCATCGCCATTCCACCCGCCGCCACAGTACCTCTCGCCCTCACCCAGCTGTAGCTCATGACAGCGCTGCCATCGCCATTCCACCCGCCACCGCCGCCGCCACCGCAGTCCCAATCTCGCCCTCACCCAGCTCTAGCTCACGGCGGTGCTATTCCACTCACCCGCCACCGCCGCTGCTGCAGTCCCCCCTCTCGCTGACGCCGAGGGCAGCCTCCGGATGCCATCATCCCCGACATGAGATAGGAACAAGGTGGAATCGATGGAGTATAGCGGCGACGAAGTAGAGCGGCAGCGTGGCGGCGCTAGAGAGAGCGCCGGACTAGGACACCGCTTGCTGCTTCATTTGGCACAAAACGACCCCCAGGGGCAATTTGGTTAGCAGACAACTCACTTACGGGCTTAATCCGGTGAAATTGAAAAAACGGCGAAGCAGCGTGTTGCACGAGCGTGGGGATGGCATTTTAGCGAAGCAACTTGGCGGAATGGCATTACAGCGAAACCCATCCTTGAAAGTGGCTAAATGTCAATTTTCTCGGCGTCGCCATATTTCTCAGACCTCCTTGCCGCCGGATCCGGCGGCCCCACGCCTGCCACTACCAGACACGATGTGGACAAGAGCATATAAGGCCTCTCATAGTGCAAGCACCGGTTATGAGTTACCACAAGGTAACAGCTAGGATGAAGACACTCTCTCCACAGTACAAGCACCACCATGTGGGACCCACAAATATCTGCCACACCCAAATCCCCCCAATCCTCCTCCCTCATCGCGCATTCACGCCAACCACCCCACCAAATCCCCCTATCGTCACGCGCGCCGGCTTCCGCCCTCCTTCCTCCGCCGGAGGTCGACGACGCCCTCTCTCCCCTCTCCCCTATCCCCTCTCTCCGCCAGCTTCTCCCCTCTCCCCGCCGGCGGCCGCGCCGCCGTATCTGGCCTGGCGCTGGGGACGGAGGTGGATCTCGGCGGCCGAGCGGCGGCGGAATCGTCGAGGCCGATCGGCGGCGGCGGCTTCAGGGCCGAGCGGCGGCGACGCTCTTGAAGGTACCGTGGCTGCTAGTGGAGCTGGCGGCGGCGGCGAGGCCTTGCTGGCTCCCCTCTCACCTCACCTCTCCGGACGAGCGGCGGTGAAGGTGGAGAAAGAGGAGGCGAGGTCACAACCTCCACAGTGCGAGATTCCTTCCCCACGCTCCCTCTTTTCGGCGAGATAACGCGTCTCCCAACTAGGGGCGCGCGGCCAAGCAGAGGTGCGGGTCTCGGTGCCACGTACGCCAAAATCCGAGCTGGCGGCACTAAGGCACGCTTCAGCTGTGTGCACTGTGAGAGGTCTAACAGATCGTGGCGTCGCCCTTATCATCGATGTCCATCCAGATTCTCTTTCTCTTCCCTTCCTGGCGTCGCCGCCACCATGCTGAGTTTGCTGACCGAAAGGCCTCCGCTAACTACGAGGACAGGCGGGTTATTCAGTGGAGCTCCCCGCCGGCGGCGGCAATAATCTGCTGGCCAAAGGCTAACTAACACGCTGAGTTCGCCGGTTGCCTTTCCACTCTCTCTCTCTATTGTCGAGGGGCAGTTAGGGGAAAGCACCAAAGTGCTAAAGCCCAATCTGTACCATCCCGGTCGCTTGTCCCTATAGTGAATCTTCATTTGGTGAAAGTAAGGAACATTTACCAGCACACATCTCAACCCACATGGATGGCTCAAATTCTAGGTGCAGGTGAACCAAGGTTCCAAACTGCCTTTATATATTTGTTTGGTGCTCCATAGTGTCCGGCTCCATGGTTCAAATAAGTATGAAGTTTTTTAAAATGTTTAGGTATTAACATTAACTACATTACTAACTACATTACTAACTAGTTCAAAACAAGTTTGAACTGAATTTAAACATAGTGTATATGTGTGTGTATATATATATATATGTATATATATATATGTATGTATGTATATATATATATATAGGATGCCCATATGGGACTCCATGGTGCCCGGGCTCCAAGGTATAAAACACACAAATTCTCTCAAATTTTTAAAAGTTTTCAAATTGTGAGTATATACCTAGATATATGAATTTGATTCATACTAATACCTAAAAGCGAAATAACTCAAACTAACCTTTATTTCACAATTAATTATTATATACCTAACGAATTATATGTTTGGATGTTATATACCTAGAACCAAAATATAACAAAAAAAAGTTCAAACTCAGTTCAAACTTGTTTGAACTTGTTAGTAAAGAAGTTAATGTTTATACCTAAACATTTAAAAAAAATTCATACTCATTCAAATTGGGTATATACTCAATTTGAATCTTGGAGCCCATACTCCATCTAGCACCAGTTAATTTACCTATATATAGATGTATATATATATATATATATATACATATATATATATATATATGTATATATATATGTGTGTATATATATATAACTACTATATGGCGCTATTGGTGCTACGTATTAAACATCACCTGATACAACCTCCAACCCCACCCACACACGATCCCCGCCTTGCCCCCACCAGGTCCATAGTATGCAGTTAAAGTTTAACTCACCGACGACCAATCTCAATCCCACACCTGCGCCTCCTCCCCCCACCCACTCCCATAATCCGAGTAAAATTTTTACTTGATGTTATTCAATGTGTGTCTGTGATCCAACGGTGGTTGCACATTGAGCGATTTTTTACCTCAACCATACAATGAATTGTTAAATACGAAACCAGTTATTTTTTAACTGTTAGCGAGACAGCCAATGTGTGTCTTGTGATCCAACGGTGTTTGCACATTGAGTTATTTTTTAACTCGATGTACTAACTTTATCTGGTATATATATTACGGATTCCCATCGTAGAAACCGTCCACCCACTCTTTCCTCTCCTTCTCCACATTTTACGGATCAGCGATCTTTCCTCTCCCTCTCCACATTTTACGGATCAGCGATCTTTCCTCTCCCTCTCCACATTTTACGGATCAGCGACGGTTTGTGGTTCCTCGTGGAGAGAAGAGGAACGACGACGGCGGTTAGGGGATGAGGAGTGGCGGTGAGGCAGTTCCGGTGACGTCTTGGCATCGAGGAGGAGCGGCGGCGGCGGCGGTTCAGGGACGAGGAGAACCGGCGTCGAGAAGGAGCGGTGGTGGTGGTTCGGGGATGATGAGGAGTGATGAGCCGGATCTGGCACGGCATCGGCTATGGGCACGGTGGCGATGGGCGACTGCGGGCGCAGCGTTGGCGGGCGGGTGGCGCGACGGCTCCACCTCTACTGTCGAGTGGCGACGGGTGCGACATCGGCGGATCCGGCTCGACACGGTTGTGGGCGCGGAAACGATAGGCGAATGCGGGCTGGAGGCGCGGCGGCTCCACCTCCATCACTGATCGGTGGTGAGCACGACATCGGCGGATCTAGCACGGCACGGCTGGGTGCAGCGGCAACGGGTGACTACGGGTAGGAGGTGAGGAGGCGGCGCATCCAGCTGCCGCTCCGCGCCCCACGCGCACGGATCTGGCGTGGATCTTGCACGGGTGACGAAGGGTGCGGCTGTGATGGGCAACTGTGGGCAGGACGCAAGGCGGCGGTGGATCCGGCCGCCACTCCGCCCCTACGCGCACGGCGCGACCTCCGCGGCGGCGAGCTCCACGACGGCCACCTCCACGACGCGCCGCCATCGATGTCCGGAGCAAGCGCTAACAAAAATTTAACTTATGCTATAGACACACACGCGCAGCGCGCCAGGAAAGCTCCATGGCGCGACTCACACCTGAGAGCTGCGGATTTTTCTTTTGTTTCTCCCTCCCACCGTGTTTTTTTTTGTTTTTTTCTGGGTGAATAGTCAATATGGTCCCTGAAGTTTCGCTTCGGGCTCAGTTCAGTCCTTAAGGTTTCAAATCATCCAAACAAGTCCTCCAAATTAATCATTTGGGTTAATATAGTCCTTAGACGCACAAAAAAGTGCCACGTGAGCATGCCAAGTCATCATCGCATGTAGCGGTATGAATGAGATGACCACTCTACCCTTATATACCATATAAAAAAGAAAGAAAAAACACAAATAGAAAAAAATAACAGGCCAGCAGCAATCGTAAGTTGACAATTCTAAAACGATCATACACGTGTAAAAACATTTATATTCTTTTTTTTTCTTTCTTTTCCATGTGGTATATAAGGGTAGAATGGTCATTTCATTCATACCGCTGCATCTGAGGATGACTTGGCATACTCACGTGGTACTTTTTGTGGGTCTAAGGACTATATTAACCCAAATAATTAATTTGGAGGACTTGTTTAGACGATTTAAAACTTCAAGGACTAAACTGAGCCCAAAGAGAAACTTCAACGACCATATTATCTATTCACCCTTTTTTTCTATACTCCCGCCGCCAGCAGATAGATCGCATCCTCCTCCTGGTTTCCACGTGGCTTTTCCAGGCCCTTTTTCTCCTTGTCTCGGTTCCCACAAGATCAGTTAAAAAATTAAAAATTTACTGCAGTTGTTCAATTCAGTAACAAAATTATAAATTACTTAACATATAAATATTTCGAATTGTGATCTCTATCACGAGTAAAAAAATTACTTGCCATAAAGAAACACATCTCGGCCCTCTCTCCTCTGTTACCAGTAAAAGAATTACTTAAAATTAATTACTCAAGAACCTAAGAACATCAGTATACGTTTTTCTCTCGTGCATGCATCCCTTTGCTCCCCTTGTTCCCTAGTAAAAAAATTACTCTCAACCTTTTTAACCGGCCGTTTCCGTTCTCCCCGCCCACATCTATGGGAAGAAAAAATCTTCTTGTCAAAGTGAAATTTTTACTAAAACGTATTTTTTGATATATGATAGTAATGTTTTTACTAACAAGTATATTTTTTAAACGAAAGATCCGGTAGCAATTTATTTTCTCATAGGTATTATATGCACAAAGGCTACATATTAAATAATATATTTATTCCGATTTGAACCACATACATTGTAGTTAATTTTTTTCATCACGATAATAATTTTGTTACTCTGCATATTTTTGCATTAAGTCAATCTGGGTAAAAAAATTACTTTGACATGAGAGTTACACATTTTATATTACAATGAAGGAAACGAAAGTAGGCAAGATTTAGCCAGCCATTAGCGTCGATCTAGCCGACTTGTTCATCTGCAGTCCAGGAACGATCGGATCAGATGGAGCCACAGACGGTCTTCCGTGAGATCCGATCTGTGGCCACAAGACGGTGACAGACGGTGAGACCGGCCGAACCTGGCACACATAATGAATCGCACACAGAAGAAATCCAGCAATTCGCACGGAATAAGCATCACTGCATTAGTACAAATTTGAAACTCAATGACTAGGAAGTAGGAACCGATTGTAGCTACATCTAGCGCCATCATACATGGAGGAAGGGGATGTTAACAGCTTTGTCGAAGGCCTCCATCCCCATCGACGGCGACCTGAGAGGCGCGGCCAGCGCCAGTCACTGGTCGCCGGGCCTGCAGTCCATTGTTGCTGCCCGCCGAACGAGGTCGATCGTGACCTTCGCCACCCCAGAGAAGGGACGTTGCAGCATTGTTTGCATAAGTGTACAACCTACTATCCTATCAAATCAAATATCATCATGAGTGCTGACTTACATAACGAATCGAGAGCTCAAAATACAAGAACTAAAAATAGATCAAATCCAGCCCAAAAAAAATAAAGATTTGCTTTGAAGACCAAAGAACAACACAAATGCACCAGAGAAGACCGTGTTCCAATGAAACTTGCAGATCCCATCTGATCTGGTTTGTCTTTCTTGCATGAGGCACTACCAATTTTGAGAACAAATGCACGCCGCGTGACGAACCCACGCTGGCAGGGGATTTCGATCTTCATCGTTGTCAAGCCATCTGCTCCTCACCATGCAAGCCACAGCGCGTATACGAGCGAGGTCGCGACAATACCCCACGCTGGCTGGCGCATGGATTGAACTGACACACACTGGCCACTTCTTCCTAGCCCACCGCTCTGGCCACCGGCCGGAGCGAGGCGTTGTTGCCGGCCGGAGTCCGTCCCCATCAACGGATCTGAGAGACACATCCACCTGCGGGCCCACCGTCACCCATCGCAATACCAGAACAACCCCACTCGCTGGAGGAGGAGGATGAAGGTTGCCTCCGGCGTCTCCTCATTGACGCTGGCCAGCCCGTCGCCGCTCTGGATCCCAGATGCCAAAAAAACGGAGAAGGAATGGGGAGAGAGAAAGTGGAAATAAAAAGTTGAGCTGCTGCACAAATATATAAATAGAATTATTGGCATGAGTAAAAAAATTACTCCCATTTGAACATGAGAGGATATGGTGGGGTGCGGGGATGTTGGTGGGAGGCGCGAGTAAAAAAATTACTAGGATCGGGTGAGGATGGTGTGAGGAGTGCCACGAAGCTACGTAGCATTTAAGGTGCCATATAGTAGTTCTATATATGTATGTGTGTATATACACACACATACACACATAAATAGATACATACAAACATACATACATACAGCTAAACCGCACCCAGGATGCATAATAACTAAAACGCTCTCCTCACATACCCCTTCACTCACCCCCGACCCCCCACCCCCACTCCTCACCTGTCCTGATTTTTCTTCCCTCGTCCTTCTCTTAGCAAATGATTTACTGTCCTGATTTTTCTTCTCTCGTCCTTCTCTTAATAAATAATTTACTTTCAGTTGATTTCCCCTTTCAGTAAATATATTACTCTACTGATTTACTCTTTTAGTTGATTTCTTCGTTCAATAGATATATTACTCCCTATTGATTTCTTAGGAGCACAAATTGTGTTGTCACCCTCAGGGTATATCAAGTACGTGCAAATTGCATATATACTTGCAGAATGCAAGATTAAATGGCAGGAGATGATTGGCTATACGCAAACTTTTGTTCTTTAAGTATATAATTTGTTTCACGAGGACTTGGATCTGGTGAACCATTAATGGCTGTATATGCATTAAATATTTAGATCAGATAGTACATGGAATATGAAAAACTCGATAGTTGCAGTTGTTCCGAAGGGACAAGTCGCTCTCCTCTACTGACCGGAGACAGTACTTTTAAAAATAAAAACTCGATATATACTTCTGGGCAGCAGATTAGAGGGAACAGAGCCCTCGTCCCGAGGGGGTATGATAGTAGTTCTCCACCCTTATCTCATTCCTGATTTTTGTACTTGCTCTCAATAAATCATTTACTCTCAGTCTCCTCTCAGTAAAAACTCTTGATATGGCAACAAATATTAGTTCAGTCTTCTCTTAATAAATAAATTACTTTGTGCCTTTTCATCATCCATCTTCCTTGAGTAAATAAATTACTCTTAGACTTTTTCTTTTCAGGAAATAAATTACTCTGCAGGAGTAAAATATTTATGCACATCCAGAAAATGTTTGGACAGGATTTAGTATTACAACGACTGTTTGATCACACACGCAATGCGATAGATTGGTAGAATGCACAAAAACAAATAAAAAATTACAACACCAACAATGATGGATATGGCTGGCACTAGACTCAGTCACCATCCACAAGAAAATCAATCCACCAGCTGATGGTCTAGCACTACTATTCCCATCATTGTTTATCCAATTCTGCAAGAGTGAATTAGATCGGTTGTTATGATGTAGTAGTAACTGATGGAAGCAATGACAAATTGACAATATTTACCACAAGAACTTGACTGAGTGGTATCTTAAAATATGAAACCAGCTGTGGTGTCGACATATTCAGAGTAACATTACTCTATTGGATAGGACCATATGTAGTGAGCAGTGAGCAATTTTTTTTTAAAAAAGAATAGATCTGTTATGTTGCTGCTTGGTAGAGGGCGGTAAGGCCACAGGCGGTACGTCGGTAAGCTACCGGCCAGTCCATCTGCTTTGTTCAATCACAAAATTTGAGAGAATTGCCATCCAATCAAGCTCCTTGATTTTTCACGTATTGAAAATTTCAAAACGAATAAAATAAAGGAGCTAGCTCAGTTGCAAGCAAACGTACCTTGTAGCTAGCCGACTCATCGTGATGTACGCAGCTCCCTGCCCATGCAGGATTGATGTCATCAACGGGGCTGACCCACCGCAACAGAACCAACGCTCATTCAAAAAAAAAAGAGTAAAATTCACAAAACTACATGTTTTATGGATCAAGTTGCAGAAAACCACACATATTTTGACACTTAACACTTGAGTACGTATATTTTGGTAGTTTAGTTTCACAATACTACACTATTGATGAATGGATTCAGCCGTAAGATGACGTGGTTGTTCCATTTAGGATGAGGATGTGGTATCCTATTAATTTCGTGCGATGGCTGGTAATAGGATGCCATGTCTTCATCTTAGGTGAAACAACCACTTCATCTCACGGGTGAATCCATTCATCGAATATGTGGTTTTGTGAAACTACACTACCGGAATATATGTACTTAAGTGTTAAGTGTCAAAGTGTGTGTAGTTTTCAACTTGGACCACAGAACGTGTAGTTTTGTGAAATTTACTCTATAAAAAAATACACATCACCACCGCTCATGGATAAAAAAAAATTGAACATTCTTACAATCAATAGGATCATATGCAGTGTGCAGTTCAAAAAAAATGTATCGATTTGCTCAGTTGAACCACAAAATTGCAGAGAATTGCTATCCAATCAAGCTCCTTGAGATTTCATCTATCCAAAATTTCAGAAGAAGAAAATAAAGGAGCCAAAAAAACATAGCCCAGTTGCAACCCAAAACACCATAGCTACGGTAGCATCATCCCAAGCACGCACATATATATATATATATATATATATATATATATATATATATAAAATCACAACTGTATCTTGCGAGAAATCAAGAATTGCTTCAATTAGAAGCAGAAAATCACAAATTGCATCTTTAACAAAAAAAAAAAAGTAACTACGAACTGGGTGCATTTTAATAATGAACCATGATTAATTTCTTATAAAGCTCTCAACAATAAACCATGAATGGAAATAATGGTACCTTCACTGTAAAGGGAAACTAACCTTCAGATCTTCTTGCTCTCATAGACATTTTGTCGAACATGCTGTGAGCAGGGAGAGGGCACCTAGAGTGGAGGAACAACCAAAGCACCGATTAGAAACAAAAAGCAAAAAACAAATGTGATGCATGTACACAAGCCAAATTTCAATCCATCTGGTGACAAAGAGTAGCAGCTGCCATTGCCATAGCAATCAAAATCAGCAACAACAACAACAATGCACAGAAGAAAATATTTAGGGTGGTAGAGTACAGGATGTAAAATTGGGATTTTTACCTTGCTCGGCTTCTACTGCAATTATTCGTTTCTCTTGCTTGAGCCCTGCAGCCAAACTCTGTACTCTGCCAGCAGCACCATCCTTTGACAACGACATCTACATGAGGGGATCCCTGCTGTTACGTGCAGCTTATGGCCATAGTAAAGAAGAACCTTCATAGAGTTAGCATTAGCATAACCAGAGAACAGGAATTAGAATAGCAACAAGAAAACAATAAGCTACCAGTTCATGTGCCGCCTCCCCCGTCGTGGCTGTGGGTGCCGCATGCGTCTGGGCCAGCACCTGTTCGTCCCCAAGCTGTCCAGGATCAAGGTAGCCACCATGCCGCCGTATCGAGCCCGCAGGCCGTCAGTCACAGTGTAGATCCCAGTGGATGCCGTCCTCCCTCACGCCTGACCTCCTTGTACGGTGGAGCCTCATCGCCGACCATCTCGTTGTCAGCATCGACATGGATGACGATTTTCTCGTGCAGCTGTGAATCGGCCTCCTCGTGGATGCTGCCTCCGCTGCTTGGCCGTGCACGCCGTCGTCGAGGTTGCCGCTAGATGCAGGCACCATTGTCGGCAACTCATCTCGCTGACGCCAATTACCCATCGCCGTGGCTGCAAGGAGACCATCGCTAGATAAAAAAAAAGGGAGAAAGTAAATTGAAAAGCCAGAAAATGGTGGGTTGCGATGGATGCCGTCGCCCCTCACCGATGGATCTCGTCGCCACCACATGGAGCTCCGCCTCCATGCTATCGCCCTGACGAGCCAACCGCACGGGAGAAACCACTTACACCCGTCTCCACCTGCTTCTCATCGTCTCTTGTTATGATCACTATTTTCTCTGATCCAGAAAAAAAGGAAGAGAAGGGAGTGTGAATGGGAGAATTGGTTGGATACGATAGAATGATTGGTTATGGACGGTATAAATACTCATGCTTTAACGTGGTAAAAAAAAAACTATCTTTGTTGTCTTGTGTGTCGCTTCATGCTTGCTGGTAAATATAATTTGTTAAAAAAAATACTAGACGACATTGTCTTATATGGTGCACTATTGTGGTTGTCTAATTAGTAAAATTTTAACTGCCAAAATTTGATGGATGTGGTTTAGCCGGGATCAGTGTGCATGGTGTGCTGTTGAGCTATGGGTGGGACGTGGGGGTGTATCACACGTAGTTTAATATGTAGCGCCCTAGGTGCTGTATAGTATAGTAGTTCTTTGTATAAATATATACATATATTACAATTCCTTCGGACTTCGTAATTATTGTTTCTGTCATATACTACTTCATCTCAGAAGAAGGACCAGCTTGAAGAAGAGGCTTTCCGTCATAATAGAATTCTCCCGCGGGATCAATAATCTGCTCGTTGATGAATCCCATCAGTTGTTCTTGAATAACCCTTATGAAATCTGCGTGGGTGAGGTTTTCCCTCATGTAAATCACCTGTCATTTAAAAAAAATGAGATTTAAATATATGAAATCAATAAGATAATGGAGACATAATTAATGTATGAATAATTTTACGTATTTAGGCAGTGGATATACTCGCAGACGTAATAGCCACACCAGTAATTCCCATGATCCTGGTTTGCACACTGGAGGAGAAATGACAAGAGATTTAATATACATTTTCTTTTAGAACAAATTAATGATTCAATATAATATTGGAGCATGTACTCACTGGAAAATTAAACCTTCGGCTAAGTTTTTTTTTTCCAAGTCCTGGGGACCAATTGACAGAACCGATCCCATGCCCTATGTACAGTTGCAAGCCAGGATTAATTATTATCCGAGATCCGCATAGTACTAATAGAAAAATTCATAATGACAGTGAAATAGATGGCATTACCTATCTATCACTTCGAAAATCTTTGTAAAAGTAGACTCTGGTTTATCAATTGAGTCGTAGACATGGACTCTGCATGAGTTAAGGTCGAAAAGAAATAGGACCCAGTGGAATCTGCACATTGCGTGAGATGATATATATGAAACTGTATATATACGAGAAGGAAATTTGAACGAACGGTAGTAAAAACTCACAATGTGTTGTAGGGCAGTAGTATGAACGTCTTTAAATGCTGCTACACCAGAAAATGGATGATATTATCCTCTGTGTCTCGCTCAAAGTCTTTTATCATGCGCGTGTTAACTTTGCGGGGGTCCATGAATCCAGTATTGTAATTTCCCCGCCTACGACACAGTTGAATCTCCATTCTACAACAGACTAAAGGAATTTTTATGAGCTACATACAAGGAGCTAAGGAATGCCAAAAATTGAACTATAAACAATACTTTACAAAACCCATGCGCTGAGAAGAGAGACTTCGAGGGCATCCAGCTGGTATAAGTCGAAGACATCCTTGTGGAGGATCCACAGAACATCTCCTTGGAAGTAATCTGCGTTTCTTACCCTCGCTCCGAACATCTCTCTACCCCTCGATGATTTTTCCATGTACCATTGATGGTACCAGTACATCTGTGTAGGGAGGGTGTTCACTTGATCAGGCTTGACAAGCAGTTCATCGAGGGTAAATTTGTACTTCAATTCGGCCTTTTCGATAGGTGTGTCTTGAAGCAATCGCTCCCTCTTTGGTCCTGTCTGTTTCGTCCATTGTCTTATCTCTTGTTCGCCAGGTGGCAACAACGGCTCAACGTCTTGTTGTGGTTGATGCCCCAGCTGAGGGAGTGCTTTGGACTCTCTTCCTCTAGACTTCATAATAATAGCCTTCTTCATTGTTCGATCATAGTCCAAAAGTACGATCTCTTTGACCGGTGCGCTTATCTTCAGAAAGAACTGCTTAGTCGTCGGGTCTATAGGAATCTTCTTTTCTGGACTCCGAGGCTTGAAGTGTACCTTCACTTCCGCTGCAACAGATTCGTCGATCTCCTCCGGAGTGCAGTCATACGCCCTTTTCTTGAGAGCGGGGAGCCTTGGCTCGTCAAGTTTTGCCTTCTTATTTGAACTTGACAGCGCGGGATGAGTTTGGCGGGACCTTGACTTGGTAGCAAGTGCAGGCGGAGGAGTTGGTGCCCGCGGACACGACGGTGCAGACGTAGGAGGTGGAGGAGGCGGAGGAGCCGAAGGAGACGGTGCAGGCGGAGGAGATGGAGGAGCGGATGTCCTTTATTGCCTGGGAAACATGATGTACCTCTTCCGCCAGAGTATAATGGCGTGGGCTGTGTCTCCTAGTTTCGTCTCCCCGTCTCCTCCGGGGATGTCCAGCTCGAAATCCTCGATGGTTCGTTCCACCAGCTCTATCTTGAGCCTCGTGTGTCCAGGTGGAATCGAGTTGCAATGGTATGTCCCTGTGTATCCAGGTGGAATCGACCTACAATGGTATGTCCCTGAAGGGTCCATTGGTATGGCCATGCCTGACACCACCTTCATGAGAATTGACGTTATTAATTAGTAATCAACCTATGTAACAACTTCCGCAGTTTACAATTCATATATCGTAAAACTACGAGCATACATTGATTGACAACTACAGGATGCCCGCTGTGTGATCTCATCAACAGGGCAGTGGGGTTCATCGTGAGCTGCCACTACTTCCATGCTCTGTGATCCTTCTTGCCCCATTGATGCGCAGCTGCTGCGGTTGCTTAAGGGGCTCACCATGATGGGCAGAATGGACGGTTGTGTATCCTGACCCCGCTGTTCAGCCAGGCGTTGGCCCACCTGTCTTGACACCTCCTCCTGCATCCTTGCCTCGTAGTTTGAGACCCTGTACTCAAGATCTACGATCTTAGCCTCGGTATCTCTCTTGCTCCTCATGCGACTCCTATATGTGTGGATGTCCTCTTGAAATCCATATTTGGAAGGAACCACGCCTAGATGGACTTTCAATGCATTACAAATAATTTACATCATCCATACAACAACCTATGTCACTGTCTTCCTCATGTACTTTCTCCTCACTATTGTTCCTTCGCTATGATTGTTACGTGAGTAAGGGGTGTCCTCCTTTGATAGGAGGGTGCTCGAGTCGACCGTCACCGCGAACGGAGGTTGCTCCTCAAACTGATTGTAATTTTCGTCAGTCTTATCGTCGACTCCAACGATTTTCCTTTTGCGTGGGAGAAACACGTAGCGTCTTGGCTCGTCGGGCCATTTTCCCTTCTTTGGTTTGCTATCCATGTCCTTCACGTAGAAAACTCGTTACAACATTGGCTAGGATGAATGGTTTGTCTGAGTATCCAACCTTGTTAAGGTTAACCGTTGTCAACATGCTGTCATCAATCGTTAGGCATGAGGACCTAACCCATTAGCACGAAAACAGAGGGACCTTCAGGGGTCCATAGTCTAGTTCTCATATATTGTCATGACATCGTAATACGTGCTAGTGGTACCATCATATCTCATGGCAACGATACGAACAACACTGTTCTGGTTCATGCTCTTTCTATCTTGGGCTCTTGTGTAAGATATGTACGCATTGATTTCATATCCTTGGAATGTCGAGATCGAGCAGGATGGTCCCCTAGCCAAGAAAGCTAGTTGTCGGTCAATCGTCTCATTACCCATGATGTGTTGTCGCAGCCAGGCGGGCAAAGTATCAATATTATGGCGTGTAATCTAGGCATTGGACTTGCCATTGATTTCTGAGTGAACAATCGCCAGGTGCTCCTCGATGTAAGGAGCCACCAATGAAGATTGCTGTAAAACCATGAAATGTGCTTTATGGAATAAATTGTTGTCTACATTCATAATTGCTCTCCTTCCAAGAGTGCCCTTTCCCCCGTAGTCTCCCCTCATGGCTTGATTCGAGTACCCCGATTGGATGAAGGTCTTCAAGAAAATGTACGCAGAACTCAATGATCTCCTCTGTTCCATAACCTTTGACGATGCTTGCTTCCGGATGAGAACGGTTATGAACGTACTTCTTTAGAACGCCCATGTGCCTCTCGAAAGGAAACATGTTGTGTAGGTACACAGGACCGAGAATACCGATCACTTTCACAAGGTGACATAGAAGATGCGTCATTATATTGAAGAATGATGGTGGAAAGATCAACTCAAAGCTGACAAGGCATTGCACCACGTCCTCCTGAAGGGCTGCTAAACTGTCTGGATCGATGATCTTCTGCGAAATTGCGTTCTTGAAAGCACATAGCTTTGTTATTGTTGCCCGAATATTATTAGGAAAGATACCACGAATTATAATAGCAAGCAGGCAAGCAGCTGTGTCATCAACACGTGGCAGTCATGAGACTTTAGGTTTGTGAACATCTTCTCCGTCGTGCTTATTATTCTCTTTATATTCGAGGAGTATCTAAATGGTACCTTGATGCTCTCTCTGAGCATTGAAACATACTTTCCTACTCTTCCTTGCTCAGGGCGTAGCTGGCTGGACTCAAGTAATGGCTTCCTTTCTCCTTCGGTTACGTATGAAGGCCCTCACGCTGTTCCGTATGCTTGAGATCATTATGTGCTTCGAGTGTATCTTTTGACTTCCCATATATACCTAGGAAGCCCAGAAAGTTGACGCAAAGGTTCTTAGTGAGGCGCATCATGTCGAGTGCGTGGCGGACGTCCAAGACTTCCCAATAGGCCACATCGCCACGTCACCATTTTCACTCTCGATGGGTTGGCTTTCGGGTCCCTTTCCAAATACTACTTTCAGATCATTCACCATAGTAAACACAGATTTTCCGTTGTGATGTTTAGGCTTAGTACGGTGGTCTGCCTTCCGTTCGAAGTGATTGCCTTTCTTCCGTATAGGGTGGTTTGCAATAAGGAATCGACGATGGCCCATGTACACAACCTTTCTGCAATGTTTCAGATACGTACTTTCAGTTTCATCCATAGTGAGTGCAAGCCTTGTACTCCTTGTTTGACTGTCCGGATAGGTTACTAAGTGCAGACCAATCGTTAATGGTAACAAACAGCAACGCTCGTAGGTTAAATTGCTCCTGTTTGTCCTCATCCCACACAGGGACACCTTCTTTCCTCCACAGCACTTCCAGATCTTCAACCAATGTGCTTCCACCAATAAAGTACAATAGAGCATCTTATAATTCAGCTCAAGCTTGGAGTGTGTGAGTAAAGTGAAGTGAAGAGCTCCTTTTATAGGCAGGTATGACAGTTGTAGAGCATGCAAAATGTCTGAACTACCCCACAACCGCCATCAGGAGATGATCTGGGATGTCCATGCCAAACCCTAGCCTGAACGGCTGAGATTGGGGTTCAGTCGAACCAGGGGTTCGGCCAGACCCTGGTCTGTCCCAACAGGCCCAGAACTTGGCCTATGTCTCTCCCTCAGCCCGCCTTATCCATTTACAGGAGAGATGGGCCCATTTTCTGATGGTTCGATGAAGTTTAAAGCCCACTCTTGGATGGATAAAAGTATTTCTTCACTTAAGTCTAGATTGCACCCCAACTTTGGCGGTTTATTACCTGCATGCAAATATACACCAACACTCGTGGAATATATAGAAGTAAACCTACCACTATGTTGGATGTGTCATTTATTATGTTTTGTGCTGGTATTGGCGGCATAATTGGCATTTAACAGCCGCCAACAACATTTTAAATGGATTTGGGATGACATGGAGGAAGGCGCCTATCAGAAGAGCGACAAAGATGACACCGAGACGGAAGACTATATTGTACTTATTTCTAACTATTCTAACGATTTTTAAATTAACTTAGTTTTTATTCTTTTATCTTAATTTTCTATATTACTTTTTTCCTTTGTGATTTTAATTTATTGTACTTATTTCTAGCTAATTTAACTATTTTTCAATTAAATTAGTTTTCTATTCTTTTATATAAATAATCATAAAATAATTATACAATAATGCCACATATTATTCATTTTTTCATTATTTTTAAATTTCTAAACATACCTTCAATGTATTATATTTTTCTCTAACTATTTTATTAAATTAACTAAGTTTTTCTATTCTTTTATCTTATTGTTATATATTTTTCCTTTGTCATCTCTTTTATAACATATTTATCCACATTCTTTTAACCTAATTTTCCTCAACAAATTTTCTCTCATCATTTTCCACCATAAACCTTGTTGGAGACAGTATTTGTATACAAACAAAGCTATAAATGTAATATGCTAAGCATGCATCATTAGAGAATGGAGTTGCTAAACTTTTCGATCACCAAAACAGTTTCACCAAAAATTTTGGCAGCACCTTCCTCCCTTACACCTCCAATTTGCAGCAATGGCTCAGGCTGGAGGAGGAATAAGGAGTATAAAAAGGTGGAGATCTTTAGTCCCGGTTGGTAAGATGTAAATAATCTTTGGTGATAATATACAAATTGGTGACTAAAGATCTAAAGTGGGGATCTTTAGTCTCGGTTTGTAACTAACCGGGACTAAAGATCCCCGGCCCCCTAACAAGCCCCTGACAGGCCCTGTCAGGGGACAAATTGGGACTAAAGGTCACTTAGTCCTGTTGGAGTTTTAAACAGGGACTAAAAATGTCCCGGTTCTTTTTGGAACCGAGGCTATTATGGTTTTCGTCCGACCTAGTAAAGATCAGTTCTCCAGTAGTGGTAGCAGACATTGGAGGGAACATGCAAGCCTGCAAGTAATTTTTTGAGAGAATTCCTTATATGTCACTCGAAATTATCCCGTTCCCTTATATGCCACTTAAAATTGGCTCTTTTCCTCTGCCACTGGTTTAATATTGCCCACCCTCATGTGCCACTGCTGTCACTCCTCTAGCTCTTCACTGTTAATTTCATGTTAAAAAGACCTATTTGCCCTTATAGCAACGTTGCTATAGAACCAGTTGTAGCAATTAGGTTAAATTTGGCAAGCTATTTGCATGACAAAATGAAGTTGGTTGATATGTATATGTATGCAGCATTTTAGTACTAATATAGCTATTGGACATTAAAAATGAATTTTTGCATCACCACATACAGTACCATCACATATGAATTTCCAACAAAAGACTGAAAAATCAGATTTTCCACTAAATGCCTGAACATGCATTAAATATTGAGGTCAGTAAATATTACATGGTCATGACATAAATGTTTAAATCACCACATATTACCTCTCATTACAGATTCACAGTGCATTTATACAAAAAAAAAACTACATACAACACCAAAATGCATCGCTACCATAAATTGCTGCCTTCTCTAGGATCACCACCGCGCACAGCCACAGCAGCAGCTACTGCCTCAACCTGGCGCAGCCGCCGCCGCTGCCGCTGTGAGCAACTGAGCACCCCAGTCGACACTGACACAATGAGCAGTAGCAGCCGCCGCCGCCGCGGGAGACGCAACCTCCAGCTCATCGGGCAGCAGCAGCAGCCGTCGCGGGCGCCGCAGTCACATCACCTCAAGCCGCTGCAGCCGCCGCCGTGGGCGCCATAGCCTCAAGGCGTAGCAGCAGCCGTTGCCGTCACAGACACCGCAGCCACCGCCTCAAGCCGCAGCAGCAGCCGCCGCCGCCTCCAGGCGCCGCTTCCCAGCACGAGCTGTGGACGTGGCCGTGGCCCTAGCCACCTCCCACATCGCGGCGGTTGCCGAAGGCCGTCAACACGAGAGCAGGAGCTTAGGGTTTGGGGATGGCTGATGTGGTTTGGGTGAGTTTGGATTTGATTTCACTTGGGCCATGGCCTCAATTTGTACCAAAGGGCATCTTGGATATTTATGAAAAAAAAAATCTGACAACTCACTAAATCCTATCAACGGTGAAAGCTGGAGGAGTGAGGGCAGTGGCATATGAGGTGAGCAATTTTAAACCAATGGCATATAGGGAAAGAGCCAATTTTAAATGGTATATAAAGAAACGGACCAATTTAAAGTGGCATATAGGAATCTATATTTGTAAAATCAGCCGGTCTCTCCACCAGCTTGATTGATCGATCTGACTATCCTATATATATATATATATATATGGTTCTGACATGTGGCGCAAAGCAATAGGTGAAGACTCACGACGCGAGCAGGTCATGTTTCGTTCACACCAAACTTCTCCCAAACTCCCAATTTTTCATCACATCACATCTAAAATTTTCCTACTCACATAAACTCCTAACTTTTTTTTAAGCTACCAACTTTCCCAAAACTTCTCCCCAATTTTAGAAACTAAACATGACGCGACTCGGGAGATATCAGGAGAGAAGAAAAAAAATCAGAAGCTAGCGCGTGAGTGGATGAGTCACGCATCCAGCTGGGTCCCGCAGAAATAGGCATAGGCCTATCGTCGTGATAAGAGCACACGTCTGCCCGTTGCCTCCTCGTGTCTATTGGCCTGAGATGCACAGATGGCAAGCAAATCAGGTCGGGTCAGCTTGGCTGAACGCCTGAAAGCCCACAACAAACCATCTATCTCTCTTTAGTAGCTAAATCATGAGGACCATATTCAAAATAAATGAAAATAAATAAGTTATTTTAAAACCAAAATAAATACCTTTATACATATCACAAGTAAAAAAAAATCCAATTTTGAACGTTAAAATCATATTCATATCTAAATCTTTGTACACTTTAGTTCATTTGAAAATAAAATATCACATATTAAAAGATATTTTTTCTTAATAAAACACTTTCGTACGCAGTTTAATTTGAAGGCTTTCAGAATAATATGATTTAGTGCACACTAAGCCAGAGTTTAATACTCATTACAAAGTTTTTATCATAATCTATACTCTGAATAACACCTTAACAATATACACGGACTATAAACTACGTGTGCCAACTGGCACGCTAAATTTCTAGTTCTCTCTATTTTTTTCTACTGCTTACCTGAACAGTTTGTGGGGCGGCATGCCCTCCCATTGCCCAACAGCCTAGCAGCAGTGTATTGTCCTGCTATGATTTGGTTAGTTACAGAGTCTCAGTTTCGTATAGTTAACAAAAGCTCCTACTATTTATGTACTTCTTCCTCCGTATTAAATTATAGGAAAAAGTACGTTTTACCCTCCCGAACTATTGCGACAGTACGAATTACCCCCGAACCACAAAACCGGTTATATTACACCTCAAACTATTGATACCGGCTGAATTACCCCCCGACTCAAAACTGAGCGGTTTTGCTTCTACGTGGCATACACGTGGCGTCGACGTGGAAATCCAATTAGCAAAAAAAAAAAAGAAAATATAGGGCCCACCTTTCATTACTCTCACTGTCTCTCCCTCTTCTCCTTTGGACAGCGACGACCGAGGCAGCAAGCGCGCGCGGAGTCAGCAGCGGCGGTGGAGAGCGGCGGGGGCGGAGGAGAGGTGAGCGCGGTGGGGGCGCCGGAGAGGCGAGCGTGGCAGGGGCGGAGAAGGCGAGGCGGCGGCGGCGAGGCAAGGCGGGCGCGGTGGGGGCGCCGGAGGAGGCGAGGCAGCAGAGTGGCGAGCGTGGCGGCGAGGCGAGAGGCGGGGGTGGAGGAGGCTAGGCGGCGGCGGTGAGGCAGGGCGGCGCAGGTGCTGCGGAGGAGGCGAGCAGCGGCGGGGTGCGGCGGAGGAGGCGAGCGCGACGTCTTCCATTCGCAGACGCGGGTCGGTCGCCGGCGGTGGCAGCGGCGGGAGGAGGTAGGCGTTCACGGCGAATCCCCGCGACGTCGTCCCCCCGCCAACCGCCTCGTAGCCGCGCTTTGCTGCCCTCCGCCGCGACAGGGGGGCACGGGCGCCGTCACGCTCGCCGGCCACCGGCCGCCTCTCCACCACGCCCGCCGTGCCCCCGCCACGCCCGCCGCCTGCCCCGGCCCCACCACTCCCTGCCGTGCCACCCGCCGCCGCCGCCCACTGCCCTTCGACGCGTGCCTGAGAGAGAAGGGGGGAGGGGGAAGACTGAAGAGAGGTAATGACAGGTGGGCCCTATATTTTCTTTTGTTTTTTTTTGTGGATTGGATTTCCACGTCGACACCACGTGTATGCCACGTAGGAGCAAAACTGCTCAGTATTGAGTCGGGGGAGGGTAATTCAGCCGGTATCAATAGTTTGAGGTGTAATATAACCGGTTTTATGTTTCGGGGGGTAATTCGTACTGTCGCAATAGTTCGTGGGGGGGGGGGTAAAACGTACTTTTTCCTAAATTATAGGACGTCCTCCTTTTAAAAAAATTCAAACTTGATAACTTTTAATTATACTAACTATGCATGTTATATTACTTGATTTATATTTCAAAGTACTTTCATGTGATGCTAATTTTATATTTATTGGAGACATAATATGGGATAAATTAATGATCAAAGTATGTTATTGAAGACCGTGTAAAAAAAATATAGCCCTTGCTACTAGCATCCATTAGCCTTTTATCAGGCGACAGCGACATAATCATGCCACCGGCGCATCCACTTTGTAGCCTCTGTTGCATATCAATGTTTCTTTGTTCGTTAAAAGTATACTCCATGTGCAGATAAAAGGTTCCATATCCATCATTACAGCAGGTTGCTTGTTGAAAAGAAAAGCTCCGTTAGAGCAGGTACAATAGAATGACAAAGCAGGCTCCAAAAAATTTCAAGTCATCCAATTCTGATGTCGAGGAAAGAGAACTGAGGAGAGAGAGAGAAGCGAGCGCTTATTCTAGCGCTCCGCGGTAGCACTGCGTCCCACAAGTTGAGGGATAAAAAATGAGTTTTGTGGACCACACAACCACCCACACGATCTCATGTGGATCCTCTTCCCTAATGCCGCATCCGTTCCAAGCCAGCAACGCCGCAAACCGCCGCCGCCGCTCTGGATAGCAGTTGTCGTCACCGGCGCCCGCCGCCCGGCGGTGCAGGCCGCCCCGACTGCGGCGAACACAAGCAGCGTCGTTGCCGCCCCACGCCAGCAGCATATGCACTGGTTGCCCACGATGTCCGTGAGGTCAGACTTGACCACCCGGCAGCTGCTCCACCATGGTCCAAGCAGCACCTCAATCTCTTCAGGATCTTCACGAGTGTAGAGATCAAAGAAAGTAAAAGGAAACACCATGTATTGCTTTCAGAAGTTGTTGACAAAGTTGTGTGCATTCCGGAGGGAGTCGCGGATGGTGGCGGCGGGCCGGCGGCGGCGGAAGGGTTGTTTCTCCGGTTGTTTCACTGGTGGAGAAACCATTTTTCGTTGGTCGGCCGATTTCCACAATAGTCCCGGATCCAATAAAAACCAGGGCCAAATTTGGTGAACAGTATGGAGTAGCAACACAAAAGGGCACATGATGGTGTTCACTTTAGGTCATACATATTGATATGTGTATTCAATGTTAATTTTTTAATTTACAAGATACAGCCAATATAATAGCTAACATATTGTACTAGTTGGCTATAAAATGACATGGAGATTATTGTAGCCAGCAGACGGCTACACTATTAACCTTGCTCTTAGAGCAAGTACAATAGCAAGCTATAAACTAACTATAAACACATATCGAGAAGAAAAGAGAAGAGAGAGAAGAAAGCGGGCTACAGATTTGTAGCCAGCTGTAACACGGACTCCAAAACGTTATGTGTGTATGACAGGTGGGACCGGGTATTAATGGTGTAGTATATTTTTATAGTTAACTATTGTATGAATAGGCTATTAGATTAGCTATAGATGATTTAGAGCCCGTAGTTGGCTGTACTTTATTATGTGACTGAATACTCTTTTTATAATGCAGATGAGATTACTAAAATAACTTTGTAATATAGCATTCACCAGATTTATATTAAAGGAAGAATCTGCAGTGAGATACACACATATAATTTTTTCTTAAAAATTATTTCGAGGAACGTCTCTCCCTCCAAATCTCCGCTTTTCGAAGAATCGGTAAATATAACGAGTAGGTTGTGTTCGGCAGGTGAGTTTCCCAACTTGCTCCCCTCTTTTTTCACTCGCATGCTTTTTAAATTACTAAATGTTATGTTTTTTAAAGATTTTCTATAGGAAAGTTTAGAAAATCAATTAATCTTTTTTTAAAAAGCTAATACTTAATTAATCATGCGCTAAAGAGTCACCCCAGTTTATCTGCTGGAGATATTAGTTCGCAACCCAGGAAAACTAACGCACCAGGCTGTGAACGGGAGGATATTAAGCATGCTTAATTAAGTACTAGCTAAAAAAAGAAAAATAGATTAATATGATTTTTTGATACAACTTTCGTATAGAATTTTTTTTTAAAAAAACATACAGTTTAACTGTTTGAAAAACGTGTGCACGAAAAAAGAGAGATGAGTTGGGAAACGTGCACACGAAGAAGAAATTCTGTAATTATACAGATATTAGAGGCGGAAGGCATCCTACTATCAGAAATTCAGAATGGATCACCTGTCTGAACATTGAACTGAACCCTACTGTATGTGCGAACACCGACCAAATCAAGTCACACGCTGGAGAGGTTAGGTGTTAGATTTTCTAACCGGTACCCAGCAGCCATCACTGATGATTTCGATCATCATCGGTGTGGGTTGTAGAACCGGCACCTATAACATATATAAGTGCCGGTTCTACAACCAACTGCCATGTGGCTACCCATATATATGATGGTTCTTTACAATAACTGTCAATATAAGGTCAAATAGGTGTTAGTTATTGACCGTCGTCCACACGTGACAAAAATTAGAAGGGTTGGTTTGTGGTAGAAACTAGCACCTATATGTCGGTAAAAAAAATGATAGGACCTACCACTTTCACATATAATGTCACGTCCGGACACTCACTATAAATTTCCGAACTAATTTATGTATACAATCCTCATCCAGAAATCTGCCGGGTACACAAATCGACAATTTAATATACAGATTCATTAAATAATAATAATAATAATGTTCCGTGCTTATAAAAGAAAAAAAACAACAGCGGACAAACAATCTAGCATTGGTGGAGAAACCATATTTGGTCGGTCGGCCAATTTTCACAATAGTCATGGTTTCACTAAAGATGATATTTAGTCCCGGTTGGTGGCTACAGCGGGCATATTTGATCTTTAGTCCCGGTTGGTGATCATCTTTAGTCCCGGTTCTAAAGATGTCAGGCCTTGTCAGGCCCCCCAGGATCTTTAGTCCCGGTTGGTGGGATCTTTAGCCCCAGTTGGTAACACCAACCAGGACTAAAGATCCCCCTTTATATATGTCTTTTTCCTCCTCCAGCCCGAGCAAACTTCAAAATTTCTCCAAAAAAGAGGGGAGGTCGTGCCAAAATTTCTTGTGAAATTTTTTTGGTGATTATATACAAATTGGAGGTGTCTAAAAGGTTAGTAACTTCATCCTCCAATATTTTTTTTGTTGTTATATTACTTTTGGAGCTATGTTTCGCACATTTTTTTTTGTCTCCAAAACTTTGTTGTAAGTTGATGAGACAGAAAATTTGTGTGGGGAAGAAGAATATATAGGAATTTTGTTTGTTTACTTAAAAAAGTTTTATTCTCATAGTTTAAAATATAATGAAAATTAATCTTAAATAACAGAAAACAAACTAAATTGAAAATTAAAAGAAGTACAACACTAATATTAGTTTAAAACTTCAAAAATAATAAATAAGAATTGTTTGTTGGATTATTTTATAATTATTGTATGAATAATGATATGTCATTATTGTACGACTGTTGAAAGAGTTTTAAATTATTTTATCATTATTGTATGACTGTCATTATTGAACGAATATTTATTTATGTACGATTTTATTTTCATTTCATGTAGATGGATCGGCAATGGATGTACACTGACCGGCGGTCGAAAGAGTTTATTGATGGCGTGCATTATTTTTTGAGAGTGGCCGAAGCTAACAAGCATAAGGGTTTTATTTGTGGTCCATGCAATAAGTGCAAGAACCAGAAGGAGTATTCTGCATCTAGGACTATTCATTTCCACTTGTTTGAGTCGGGGTTCATGCCAAGCTATAATTGTTGGACATCCCACGGTGAGCAAGGGGTTGAAATGGAAGAAGATGAAGTGGAAGACGAGAACATTCCGGACTGGGCTCAGTACGCTGGATTTGAAGGAAATCAAACGGGCGAGGTGGACAGGGATGCTGACGATAACGACGCTGCGGATGATCTTGGTCAGATGTTGCAGGACGCCAAGGAGGAATGCAAAAGTGAAAAGGAGGCCCATAAATTGGAGCGTACGTTAGAGGACAACAGAACGTCGTTGTACCCAGGTTGCGAGCAGGGGCACAAAAAGTTGGATACCACTCTGGAGTTCTTGCAATGGAAGGCAAAAAATGGTGTTAGTGACAAGGCATTTGACGATTTATTGAAACTCGTGAAGAACATTCTTCTGGAGGGAACAAATTGCCCGAGACAACGCACAAGGCTAAGAAGATAGTCTGCCCTCTAGGACTGGAAGTTCAGAAGATTCACGCATGTCCGAATGATTGTATCCTTTATCGTGGTGAGGAGTACGAGAACCTAGAAGCATGCCCTGTTTGTAAAGCACTACGATACAAGATTAGACGAGATGATCCAGGTGAAGTTGACGGGCAGCCAACGAAGAAGAGAATACCTGCTAAGGTGATGTGGTATTTCCATATAATACCACGGCTAAGGCGTTTGTTCAGGAACAAGGGGAATGCTAGAATGATGCGTTGGCACGCTGAAGAACGTCAACAGGACAGGATAGGAGACACCCCGCCGATGGTTCGCAGTGGGGAAACATCGACAGAACATTTAAAGACTTTGGAAAGGACGCACGAAACATACGGTTTGGTTTAAGTACGGATGGCATGAATCCTTTTGGAGAGATAAGTAGCGGCCGTAGCACTTGGCCCGTTACAATGTGTATCTACAACCTCCCCCCTTGGCTATGCATGAAGGGGAAGTACATAATGATGCCGATTATTATTCAAGGCCCCAAGCAACCTGATAACGACATCGATGTTTACCTAAGAACACTGATCGAAGATCTGAAACTGTTGTGGAAGAAAGAAGGTGTCCCCATGTGGGACGAGGACAAACAGGAGGAGTTTAACCTACGAGCGCTGATGTTCGTAACCATCAACGATTGGCCTGCACTTAGCAACCTATCCGGGCAGTCTAACAAGGGGTACAAGGCTTGCACTCACTGTATGGATGAAACTGAAAGTACGTATCTTAAGCATTGTAGGAAGGTTGTGTACATGGGTCATCGTCGATTCCTTGCTGCAAACCACCCTGTACGGAAGAAAGGCAAGCACTTCGAACATAAGGCGGACCACCGTACGAAGCCTAAACATCGCAGCGGGAATACAGTGTTTGCTATGGTGAAAGATCTTGAAGTAGTGTTTGGAAAGGGGCCTGGTAGCCATCCTATAGAGAGAGAAGATGGTCACGCGGCGATGTGGAAAAAGAACTCTATTTTTTGGGAGTTACCCTATTGGGAATTCTTGGACGTCCGCCACGCAATCGACGTGATGCACCTCACTAAGAACCTTTGTGTAAACCTGCTTGGCTTCCTAGGTGTGTGTGGAAAGTCGAAAGATACACTGGAAGCACGTAATGATCTGAAGCATATGGAACAATGCGGCGATCTTCACCCTGAACCAAAGGAGAAAGGAAGCCATTACTTGAGTCCAGCTAGCTACACTCTTAGCAAGACAGAGAAGGAACGTATGTTCGAATGCCTGGAGAGCATCAAGGTACCATCTGGATACTCCACGAATATAAAGCGAATAATAAGCATGAAGGAGAAGAAGTTCACAAACCTAAAGTCTCATGACTGTCATGTGTTGATGACACAACTGCTACCAGTTATAATTCGGGGTATCCTTCCAGACAATGCTCGGGCAACAATAACAAAGCTATGTGCTTTCATGAACGCAATTTCGCAGAAGGTCATCGATTCGGATAGATTAGAAGACATTCAAAATGTGTGGTGCAATGTCTTGTCGGCTTTGAGTTGATATTTCCACCTTCATTTTTTAATATTATGACGCATCTGCTTTGTCACCTTGTCAAAGAGATCAGTATTCTCGGTACTGTGTACCTAAATAACATGTTTCCTTTCGAGAGGTACATGGGTGTTCTGAAGAAGTATGTTCGTAACTGTGCTCGTCCAGAGGCAAGCATCGCCAAGGGGTATGGAACAGAGGAGGTCAATGAATTTTGCGTACAATTTATTGAAGACCTTCACCCAATCGGGGTGCCCGAATCATGCCATGAAGGGAGACTACGGGGAATGGGGACTCTCGGAAGGAAAGCAATAATGACGGTAGACAACAATTTATTGGTGGCTCCTTACATCGAGGAGCACTTGGCTCTAGTTCACGCCAAAAACATCGGTAAGTCCGATGCATGAATTACACGGCATGATATTGATACTTTCCCCGCGTGGTTGCGACAACATCTCATGGGTAACGAGACGATTAACCAACAACTGGCCTTCCTGGCGAGGGGACCATCTGGCTCGATTGCGATATTCCAAGGATATGAGATCAATGGGTACACATTCTACACGAGAGCCCAAGACATAAAGAGCACGAACCAGAACAGTGTTGTTCGTATCGATGCCATGGGACACGATGGTACAACTGGCACGTATTACGGTGCCATCGAGGACATATGGGAACTTGACTATGGACCTCTCAAGGTCCCTCTATTCCGGTGCCAATGGGCTAGGCTGACTGGCGGAGGCGTAACAATTGATGACAGTTGGATGACAATGGTTGACCTTAACAAGGTTGGATACTCGGATGAACCTTTTGTCCTTGCCAATGATGTAACGCAAGTTTTTTACGTGAAGGACATGTCTAGCAAAGGAAAGAAGAGCAAAGGGCCTGACGAGCCGAAGCACCACGTGGTTCTCCCAGGCAAAAGAAAAATCGTCAGAGTCGAGGACAAGACTGACGAGGATTATGATCAGTTTGATGGACAACCCATTTCACGGTGACGGTTGACCCTAGCATCCTCCTATCAAACGAAGACACCCCTTGCTCACGCAGCGATCACAAGGAAGGAATAGTAGTGTGGAGAAAATACGTGCGGTCAACCGTCACCGCCGATGTATTGCTGTAATTGTTGTGTACACGATGTAAACTGTTTTGGATGTATTGAATATCCATATAAATCAATTGTTGTATGGCATATGTTAATTATATATATGCCAACAACTGGTACTAAAGATCTCGGACTATATATATGCCCGAGCACTCGTCTTCTCCACCAATACTTAGAAGCTTTCTCTCGATCTCGGCTTCTCCTTCGCGCTACCACTGCCAAGCTAGCTAGGGCATCCCTCGCTCGCGCCGCCGTCATCTCGCTGTCGTCGTCATCGTCACCACCGTCGATGCAGACGCCGCCGCCGCCGCCGACGCCGCCGCTACTACCGCCGCCACCACTGCCGACACCGCCACTGACACCGCCGTCGCCGCCGTCGCCGCCGCCGAGCCACGCCACTGCCGCTGCCGCACCACGCCGCTGCCGCGCCACGCCACTACCGCCGCCGCCGCGCCACGCCGCTGCCGCCGCGCCACGTCGCCGCCTTTGTCGACGCCGAAGCCGCCACTGCCTTTGCTGACGCCGTCGCCGCCATTGCCGAACGTGAACGACACGCGAACGAACGCGAATGAACGGGAACGAACGGGAACGAAACGTGAACGAAATGGGAACAAACGCAAACGAACGTGAACGAATGCGAACGAAACATGAACGAATGCGAATGAATGCGAACGAACACGAACGAACGGGAACAAAATGTGAACGAACGCGAACAAACAGGAACGAAGCGTGAACGAAGAGGAACGAACATGAACGAACGTGAACGAACAGAAACAAACGGGAACGAACGCGAACGAATCCATGAACCTGAACTTCTACTCCCCAAACCCAAGTTACATGTCTCACAAATTAATCCATGAACCTAAACTTCTACTCCCCTCCGTCGTAGTTTAATCTATCATGCACTACTCAAAATATGTTCCTTTGCATTTAGACTAATACATTTTTTTGCATGTTGTAGAAAAGATGACGTCGTCGTCTCTCAAGACTAAGTGGTAGCTTGCCCTCGGAGGAATTTGCGCAGGCAAGTGATGTAATATATGATTACTAGAGTTAGCATATGATTATTAGAGTTTTAATATGTTTATATAGTTTTAATTTATGATTATTATAGAGTTAACATATGATTATTAGAGTTTTAATATATGATTATTAGAGTTTTAATATGATTGTTACAGTTAGCATATGATTATTAGAGTTTTTATATATGATTATTAGAGCTAGAATATGATTATTTATAGTTACCTTATATGATTATTAGAGTTTTAATATAAGATTATTAGAGTTTTAATATATCATTATTAGAGTTAGCATATGATTATTAGAGCTAGAATATGATTATTTAGAGTTACCATATATGATTATTATAGTTTTAATATGAGATTATTAGAGTTTTAATATATGATTATTAGAGTTAGCATATGATTATTAGAGCTAGAATATGATTATTTAGAGTTACCATATATGATTATTATAGTTTTAAGTTATGATTATTAGAGTTTTAATTTATGATTATTATAGTTTTAATTTATGATTATTAGAGTTACCATATATGATTATTACAGTTCTAATATAAGATTATGAATATTAAAATATATGATTACTATAGTTGTATATGAACATAAGTTCTAATCAAATATTATATATGTAAATATTTCTTGTATGAACAGATGGCTGATCGCGATGACGAACAGATACTATACAATATAATTGCAGAAGGAAGCAGCCAGTACTGGAACGATGAAGAGGAGAACGAGGATCCAAACCAGTACTTGAACGAGGAAGTGAACGAGGAGGGGAACGTGGAGGAGGGGAACGAGGAGGGGAACAAGGAGGAGCCTAGTGGAAGTGAACCCTTCGCTACACAGAAGAGGGGACGCGGACAACGAGGTGCCGCGAAGAAGATAGAGGGTCGACACATTATAACTGAAGTGGACGAAGACGACCGACCTAGTGCCCCAGCGGAAGCAGCCAAGAATTACGTATGACACAGCGGTTGGGTTGTGAGGGATAACGTGTCTGTCAGCAAGGTGTACTGGCGCAGAACAAGGGCACGCGGGGATTATGACAGCTTTGTCCCGGAATCATAGAAAGAGATGCTGTGGACCACAATGCTCGAGATGTTCACGCTCCCTGCGGGTATGGAGAACATAGTGAAACAGTGGACTCTTAAGAAAATGGCAGAACAGTTCTAGAGCTTCAAGGGAGATCTCTACAAGAAATACATCTTGAAGGGGCTGACACCGAACTTCAACACATTCCCGAAGCTAAGGGATCACTGGGACGAGTTTGTTGCTTACAAGACAGGGCAACAAGGGCAAGTGATGATGGACCGAAACAAATAAAATGCCGCTAAGAAGAAGTACCATCACCACCTGGGGTCAGGCGGGTATAGCGTCACAATGCCGAAGTGGGAGGAGATGGAAGCCAGCTTGATTAGAGTGGTATCGAACCGGCCACCTCTAAATGGCCGGATCGATCGAAGTTCTGGTACTATGCTCATGGTGGAACGCTTAACCCCGTTGATGGCTCCCTTGTGTTCAGCGATCAGATACGTGAGGCTACCAATCGACTAACGGACGCAGTGGAAGCCTCTTCTCAAGGCACGTTCCGACCTGACAGAGAGAAGGACGAGCTGTCACTCGCCCTGCAGACTCCCGAGCATCCAGGACGAATACGAGGGAAAGGCGTGGTTCCTTGGAAGATTGGATTCAAGGAGGACATCCACACGTACAGGAGTCAGATGAGGAGCAAGAGAGATACTGAGGTGAAGATTGTATATCTTGAGTACAGGGTATCGAGCTACGAGCTAAGCATGCAAGAGGAGGTGGCAAGGAAGGTGGATGAACGCATGGTCGCACATCAGTGCCAGGATCCCCAGCCGTACATTCCTCCTGTAATCGTCAGCCCCTCAGGCAATCGTAGTAGCTGCGCCTCAACGGGGCAGGTAGGATCACAGAGCATGGACGCCATGCAAACTCAGGATGAAACCACATGCCCCATCGATGAAATCACGCGACGGACACCATGTGAGCTGCATATTCCCTTCAAGAACTTATCAATCAAGGTATGCTCGTAGTTTTATGATTTTTGACATGTACATTCCGCCAGTTGCAGCTTAGGTTGATTACTAACGGCTGACCTCTGGTCATGTGAAGGTGGCGTCGGGAATGGCCATCCCAACGGATCCTTCAGGGACTTACCACTGTAGGCCAATCCCAGCAGGATACTCGAGGGTCGAAGTTGAGCTGGTGGAAGCAGCGTACAAGGACCTCGAGTTGGACTACCCTGGAGGAGACGGTGAGACGCATCTACGAGACACAAGCCACGCCATTATACTTTGGCGCAAGCGCTACATCATCCTTCCCGGGCAACAAGCGACGTCTCCTGCACCATCACCTCCGTCTCCACCATACCTCCGCCACCTCCTCCTGCACCATCACCTCCGGCTCCTCCGCCTCCTCCTTCGCCGCCGCCTCCTCCAACTCCACCATGTCCACCTGCACCTCCCAAGACAAGGTCTCGCCAAGCTCCATCACCTACCCACACAAGGGCAACGAAGAAGGCGAAAGTTGACACCACCAAAAACAAGGAGCTGCCGCACGATTGCAGTCAAGAGGAGCTTGACGCTTATGTGGTAGGAGAAGTGAAGAAGGAACTCAAGCCTCGGAGTCCTGAAAAGAAGATACCTGTTGACCCGAGCGTGAAGAACTTCTTCAAGAAAATGTCCACAACAAACAAAGAGGCCTTAAAGCTATCGGACTATGACCGAACACTTAAGAAAGCCTATTACAAGAAGTCCAAACCAGTCCCTCAGCTTGGAGAACAACCAAACCAAGAGGTCGAGCCGTTGGT
This sequence comes from Oryza sativa Japonica Group, assembly GCF_034140825.1. NCBI lineage: Eukaryota > Viridiplantae > Streptophyta > Magnoliopsida > Poales > Poaceae > Oryza > Oryza sativa. The sequence continues at coordinate 16,981,254 of NC_089040.1, forward strand.
GACCGGCGAAGAAATTGGCATAACAGAATTCATTTTTGACACCGGTCTAACTGTGGATTAGTTGATTAGAGGCGCACCAATCCCGAAGGCGGAAGTGACATACAAGTTTGAACTCGGTAAACCGCTTGTCACGCTTGAGTAGCTGCAGTCCCTACCGACACAGATGTACAAATTCCATGAACGGTACATGGAAATGAGCGCAAGGGTAGAGAGATGTTCAGAGCGAGGATCAGAAACTCTGACTTCTTGCAAGGCGAAGACGTTCTCTGGATCCAATTCAAGGATGTCTTCGAACTATACCAACTGGACGCCCTCGACGTCTCTCTTCTGAGCGCATGGATTTTGTAATTATCATTGAGTTCGATTTATTTCGTTCAATAATTAGCTCCTTGCATATATGTAAACAATAATAATTTCCTTTTATCGTTGTAGAATGGAGATTCAAAGGGCCCGACGGCGGGGGGTTTACGATACTGGGTTCATTGACCCTCGCAAAATCAACGTCAAAATGGTTGACAAGTACGAGAAAGACACAGAGGACAATCTCGTCCATCTCCTGACGCAGCAGCATTTCAAGACGTTCATACTACTGCTGTACAACACAGAGTGAGTTTTTGCTGTCGTTCGAACAAATTCCGTTCCCATACATATAACATGTACATTTTCATATATCATCTCACGCATATTGCATATTCCACTGGGTCCTGTTACTTTTCGACTTGGAGGCATGCAGAGTCAATGTGTATGACTCATTGAATAAAGAGAAGACGACTTTTGATAAGGTTTTCCAGCTGATAGACAGGTAATATAATGCCATCTATTCCAAAGTCGCAGGGATTTTTCCTATTGCTATTATGCGGATCTCAGATAATAATTAATCATAGTTTGCAACTACATGTAGGGCTTGGGATTGGTTCCGTCAATTGGTCCGCGGGATTTGGAAAGAAAAACTTGGACGGAGGTTTAATTTTCCAGTGAGTATATGCATGCTCCAAAATTATATTGAATTGAATCTCTAATGACAGTTAATATAAGTGTATATTAAATCTCTCGTCTTTTCTCATGTAGTGTGCAAAGCAAGACCAGAGAACTAACTTGTGCGGCTACTACGTATGCGAGTATGCCCACTGCCTATCAACCCAAATCTACACCACACGAGAGCTCGATGTACGTATATATAAACCATTCAAGATTTCATTGCGTATTGATTTGTTGTTTGTTAATTTCATATATTCATATGTCATTATTTTTCAAATGATAGCGTATTCACATGAGGGACAATCTCCCACACAAGGATTTTATCACGGCTGTTCAAGAAAAACTGATGGGATTCATCGACGAACAGGTCCTTGATCCTGGGGGTAAATTCTACTACAACGGATCGACAATTCATAACATCGGTCCATCTTTTTCTGACGTAACACCCGCGTCGAAGTCGTAGCTAGGGAGCATATCAATGAATTGTACTATACATGCATGTATATGTTTATAGATGTACACACTTACTTTAGTATAAATATATATTTTGGTAATATATATGCACATAAAATGTTATGTGCTTTAAATTATATACATGTGTGTAATACATGCATGTATTATATATATATATATATATATATATATATATATATATATATATATATATATATATATATATATATATATATATATATATAAAATTAACCATGCAGCTACAGGGCCATGCAAATAAAAAAAAAGGGTATATCGATCTTAAGTCCTTGTTGGTAACACCAACCAGGACTAAAGATAGCTCAGCCAGCCAGGTGGCTGACACATCTTTAGTCCCGGTTGGTCTTACCAACCGGGACTAAAGATCGATCTTTAGTACCGGTTATTTCACCCGGGACTAAAGGGGGATTACGAACCGGGAGGAAAAAGCGTTTCTCCACCAGTGTAGTGATAGCTTTAGCTCCGCTCCCATAGGCAGCTCAACTGGGATATAATCCAAATGTCTTCTCCTTTGCAATTGAGGTTTCATTGATTATTACAAGGGTGAGAATATGTAATACACAACAAGCCACTATTGGTTTTTCTTAACGTCACAGATAAAATCTGCAAGTGCACGAAAGATACCGATGTAGCATTTCAGCCGGGAGTATTCCAAGGTATCGATTTCCACAGGGAACGTGTGTGCTCAGTTCCTCGTCAGGCTCAGCCAAGGACACGAAGAAAATGTGAGCAAAGGGTAGATAGGGTTTACTAGTGAGAAACAGTGTCTACGGAAAGCTCAATTTAATCCTAATGCGATACTTCAGGCACTGGCCAGCCCGCTGCTCCCAGATGTCGCTTTACTGCGTACCCGGACAGGGAGGACTTTAGTGTAATTGAGGGCTTTCACCACCTCTACACCCACCTCAAACCTACTGTGGGATACAAAGCAATCACCGGAAATTAATTACCCAGACACCGCGTCTACGTAATTAATAACTACTCTAGTGTTTATAACTCACAAAAGCAATCACTATATTTTAATGGACTATAGTGAACAATGATCCCACACTCTAATTAGTAACTAACCAAGAATTCTCACAATGTAAATCTTAATTACTCGAGAAATGAGGACCGTATGGTGGTTGTGGTCCTCGCACAGAGAAGCGGTACTTATCGGGTAGGACTCTAGGAATTCCTTAAGTGAGTATGAATCCTAAGGAATATTGAATGAGAAGCTTTCATGCTCATTTGTGGAGTGTTTTCTCTCGCTCTAGAGTCGATGTCTCAAATTTGTCCCTGGCCTGAAAGTTCTCCTTCTCAAGAGGGACATCGCATAAGAACAGGGTTGTTTCTTGACAATCATCGAGAACAACATCTTGAGGGCCAGAGGGACAAGGATTGGACTCGATAGGGGGTTGTGATGGTGGCTCTATGGAGAGCAATTCAAGGGTCTCGCTAGAATCGTTTTGAATGAAACGAAGATCATCCTATTCTAGAATAGATTCAGGGGACTCATGAAGTAGAACCGCCATCACTTCCTCTATCGGCACATTATCAGGATGGATGTCAGTCAAGGTGTTTTCATAATCACTATGAGGATCATCCCTGAAGTCAAGAGTGCATCTCGGAGCTCGAATTTCTTCATTCGCCGGTGCTGATGGCTCGGAAGAGGATTTCTTAGCCGAAACTAATAATGTGGAAAGATTGGATTCAGATTTGGTTGTCGAAGGTTCGTCTTGTTTTGACACCGATGCCTTCTTGACGGATTCAGAATATTGCACTACGAAGGAGGTGTTTTCTAGAATTCGATCTAGAATTTCCTTGCCTTCGGATGGTGTTTTGTGCAAAGACTCTGAGGATTGAAGATTCTATTCCATTTCTATTCCACTATACTCTAGAGACTATACTAAACTTGAGAGATGTATGAAGCTTCTTGCTTGAGGTATATCTTGAAATGGAGAATGAGAGCTCCTTTTATATCCTCCCAATGACGGTCATGACGGTTGGAATGGTTAGAAATACCCTCCAACCGTCATTGGGGGCTGATCAATACCATCTAGGAGAAACCCTGCATCCAACGGCGATGAGGGGGGTTCGGCCGAACCATGGGCCGGCCCAACCAGCCCAGGTTTTGGCTGGTGGCCTCCTCTCTTGCTCCTATATGCAGACTTGAGAATTTTGGGTTGCTTTGATCGTGTCAAATTAGCATTCTCAGCCCATTTGTCCGCAAGTTTGATTCTCGACATCTTCCGATTGATTGATCGTCTATTTTAATGTCGGTTCTCCTCCATCTTATGCTTATTTTCTGCAAGAGGTTAGTAATCCTAGTGCTAGTGGAATATTTATTATTTTGACTCAAATATGCATTGCAAGCATAATTAGTTCTCCTTTATTCACGTACTATTGACGAGCGAAACTGATTGCTAACGACCGTCAACAGTCCTCAACCTTCAAGAGTAACAAATGATGCAATGAACTCCCGAAGATGATGCAAGTGCTCACAACTCTTCATGAAGTCAACAACAAGCACTCACACAAACTCTAATCCACAACTCACACACACACACCAATTCCGAATCACACACCAAATCCGAATCGAACACGGGTGAGAGCGGAAACAAGAAAGCAAGGCTCAAAACTGAATCTCAACAAGAGCAAGACAAGGGCACAAGAAACCCTCACAAGTGAGGGGAGGGGGCTATTTATAGCCACAACTCTAGATCTGCCTGTTATGCACAATAATTGCATTTTTCGGAACTTCCGAAAAATAATTTCAACCGAAGGTTTTTTGGAACTTCCGAAAACTTTTCAAACATATCCGAAAATTTCTAGAACCAAAAACAACCTTCTGGATATTTTTGAAAATTCCGAAAATTCCTTTAAGATAAGTCCGAAAATTTCCAAAAGCATTTTTGTGTTCACCGACATTTTCGGAAATTTCGGAAAAGGTTTTCGGACAACTCCGAAAATTCACATAAACTATTTTGACTGTACTGCATTTTTGGAAATTCCGAAAAGCATTTCGAACTAGTCCGAAAATATACAGATCCATTTTGCCTTCTCAGTCATTTTCGGATGTTCCGAAAATCTCTTTCGGATATATCCGAAAATTTCTAGAAGCGAAAACTGGTTCTGTGTATTTTCAGAAATTCCGAAAATCTGTTTCGGATAACTCTGAAAATTTACAGAACGCAGAAACAGAGGAGAAACACTTTGAAAAATTGATTTTGAGCACATTCATCACTCCTCAAATGTCAATGCATCATCCCTGTTAATAGTGTGGTTTTCCCATTGACTCAAAGAGACGAAAAGGTACAATATACCATGTGCTCATTTGCCGCATCACATCACGTCGACGCAGTTGGCAGGATATGCATTACGCTACAACTCATTGAGAACATAACAATCTTCACATTTGCTTAAATAAAAATGTTAGTCCTCTCTAATCGCATTGTAATTAATCACCAAAATCATTAGGGGACTAGATACACTTTCAATCTCTCCATTTTTGGTGATTGATGACAATACGATTAGATTGCAATTGAGAATAAAAATAATAAATGATTTTTGGTGCAAAGTTTTAGTGGGAGCTCCCCCTAGAAAGTGTGCATTAAGGCAAGTGAAGAGCTCCCCCTAAATGTTTGCATCCACATTGAAGCTCACAACACATCAATCGTATGGCATTTTACTCATCACATGCACAATACAAAGGAAATGGGAACATTGCATCACATTAACATAAGGCATAATAGTCATTACATCCCAAAGTCAGAAATGAACATCCATAAAATTCTTACACACATGCATAAACATAGGATTACAAATACTCAAACCATTAACACAATGTCACATGCAAATAAAATGCCAGATAGTTCGACCATAGATGAAAAGAAATAAATTCTCCCCCTTTGGCATCAAGACACAAAAAAAAAGAGAGGAGAAAGAGAAAATTACCACTAGTAGTGTTGGAGGCATGCTAAGAGAAAATTACTACTAGTAGTGTTGGAAGCAACGACATCGACAATGAACGAGCCTTGTGAAGCGGAGTGAGGCGAGAGCCAGGTGACTCGAATGCAGGTGAAGCAATGATGAAGAAGCCTAGCGAAGCGGCGCATAGTGCCTGGCCCGCACGAAGCCAGGAGATGCTATGGAGTAGTGCTTGGCAGCGAAGCAAGCACACCTGGTGGCAAAGCAAGTTCAACTTCGTCATGCCAAGATCAAGGGAGGCTCAGCGAGCAGCCTAGGGGACCCTGATATGGCCCATCTATCAGTCAACAGGGACAAAATATAACAGTTACCCTTATAAATGTTCACATAAAGGGATAACCATGCAAATTCACTATTCAACCAAACTCTAAGGTTCTAAACCTGGACTGTAAACTTATATATATATATATATATAACCGAGGGATGTGTAACCGAGATCAAAATTTTCATTATTAATACACATTTATTGTTTTTCTATTCTTTCCACCCTAAGTGAAGCCTTCCTTTGATAGAAACATTTGTCATTCGCCAGCTGATAAGAAGGTATTTGAGAGCCGATGTGGGATAATGGGAGATTAGGGGAGCTCCGGGTTTTGCGGAAGTGTGATGGGCGATCCCCAGTGAGCTTCGATGGTGACGCCGGCACCGACGGGGGGCTGGAATTTCTCCCCCAGTGATACTACTCATGATGAAGTATGGGGGCGTTTTTGCTCCCAAGTTCATTACTTCAGGAAATTCAGCTCCATTAGTTTCCGGTGAGTAGTTGACCTGCCTCGTTCCAATTTTCGGCACACTACTTCTTCCGTGGCTTTGGCCCTTCGTGCGGCTAATGGTGATTCTCCTGCTGATCTTGATGTCCAATCTTTGAACGATCGTAGTTTCTCTTTTGTGGTTTGTTCCAAGCAAATTGGTCTTTGGACTTATCGTCTCAAATCTTTTACTTGCCAAGATTTTGCTTTGAGATTCTTTTTATGGAGAAAAGGTGGTCCTAATTGACAATGGTAGTTTGATGCCTAGAGTCATGAGAAAGATAGAGAGTGGACTTTGGTTCCCTCTAAGAAACGTTCGGTTTCTGCCTCTATGCAACGTCCAGATCGTTCTTATGCTCAAATTGTCATAAGTGCCATTCCGGTGAAGAGTGCCTTTCAGAGACTTCAGTTCTCTCTGGGCAGTAAGAACTCCAGTGATGTTTCGATTGATCGGCCGGTGAGTGATTCTAAAGTTCGAATTGAGCGGGATAATCGTGATCCGAAAGTTTTGCCTCATTCAAATATAGTTATTAACTGTTGGCACTGTTTGTGCACGGGCCATAGAACCAATCTTTGTGATGGGCCTTTTCATTGTAGGACATGTAAGCAGGCCGGACATGCTGCCCGTTTCTATCCTGAGAAGTCTAATAATACCACCCACATTAATTCAGTTGATGCGGTCCGGAAGTCTCGGAGTAATGGTGCTCTGGTTTGGAGAGTTAAGCAAAAACCAGCTGCTAAGTCGGATGAAACCCCTCGCATTCTATCCTCTGCTGATACTGTGCTAACCTTTGTTGAAACCTCTCCTTCTTCATCCATGGTGAATCTCAACCCTAACCCGCTGCGGTTCCTCTGTCAAGGCCATCTAGTGTGATGAACCCTGAGCTCTACTCGTGACACTCAAGGCTGTTGTTAGCCCGATCTTTCGGTGAGTTGATGATAACTACGATTTGGGAGAAACGTTGACGACCCGACTACAACCGTACGAGACGTTGTTGTGTTGCGCCTAAGAGATCGATACACCTCCCCGTGAGTTGTTGATCTTGCCGGTGCAGATCAACCTTATTTCTGCAAGCAAATCGAAGAAACAAGCAAGAACAAGATAAAAGCAATCTGAATTGCAAATAGGAATTGAATACAAATGATAAATTGGGGTTCCGTAACGAGAAAACCGGTGATCTAACCGATCACGGGATTACACGGCAAAGTAGCAAAGCTAAACTTTAATCTAAACAAAACCGAAGAAACCCTGAAGGGGTACTAAGCTATTTATGGAGATGGGAGGATCCCAGGTCGTCCTCCACCTAGTTGGGGCGCACCCCACATGGGCCCCACTTGGGCTAGGGTCCCAAACGAAGTCACAACCCAAAGGCCAACTACAGGTGACGCAGCACCTTGTTTCTTCATCTGCGGATGACTTGGATGGAATTTGGCGATGAGGCTAGGTCTATTGGAAAGAGGACTCCAAGAGCTTTCCATGAAGTACTGACGGGCTGAAATCGGAGGTCGCATGCAGATTTGGCGGCCGTTTGAAGTCAGCAGTGTAGAAGGTGGCCGAATTAGATTCTAGCTCATGGAGGACTTGATCTTGATATCTTCTTGTTCATCCATGATGTGAGCAACGTTTGTATCCGTAGTAGCCATGGTCACATCATGATGATCCACGGGGGAACTTGAGAGTTCCTCGTGCTGATCTCACCATCCCTCAACGTCTAGCGAAGAGGCATGAAGAATTTTGCTTGGCGCTGGTGGAACTAGAGCTTCCGGAGCAAGATTGGGATCACCACAGGGAGTTGATCCTTGGTCACATTTTGGGTGAAAGGCTCTTTGAGGTCCGTTGAAGTTTTCGCCATGCTTCTGCTGTAGCTATGTTTCAGATGCGTTCCGTCATGCATAGGGATGCATATATGTTTCCCTTAGACTTTATTGAGTGGGAGCATTTGAATCTTGCTACTGCTTCTTTTGGACAGTTAACCTACTGGTTAGAAAGGGATTAGATGTTGGGGCGTGTGCTTATTAGGGCAAAGTTCAAGGACATCGATTCTGTGCCCAGGAAAATAGTTCTTCATGACCCTGTTGGTCCCATTGGAGGAGGTGAATCTTGGACCATCTCTGTCTTTATACTGGAAGGGGGTATTATTAACATGCCACCTGAGGAGGATCTTCCACCTGCGGGCCCACAGCCAAACTCTAACAATGATGGTGATGGTAATGACCTTGATGTGGGCAACATTTGGCAGATGGGGCAGCCTGTTGGTGCAGAAAACACGCGCTGGCCTGAGAGGTCTGGTTAACTCTAATGTAGGTCCAAAGAAATTGCTTTCGGGTTCTGAGCGTGCCAGTTGATTTGATCCTGCAACCAACAAGAAACAAAGAAGGACAAAGTTAAATCCATCAGCGATAGCCGATCGGCTGGATTGCCGATGACATATCGTTCAATACCAAGCCGATGTAACTTGCATTAGATCAGCGAGGGATGATAAAGCATAGAAATTGTTAGATCTACTCGATCGGCTGTAGATGGGCAGCTCAGTACTTCATCAACTAGGACTGTCAGAAATACCCGTTGTAAGTGAGTTTGGTGATGTGTTTCCGGAAGAGCTACCCGGTATGCCGCCCAAGCGGGAGATTGAGTTCAGGATAGATCTTGCTCCAGGAACCACTCCCCTGTACAAGCGACCCTACCGTATGGCAGCAAATGAATTGGCCGAAGTCAAGAAGCAGTTGGAAGAGTTGAAAGAGAAAGGGTATATACGGCCGAGCACTTCCCCCTGGGGTGCTCCCGTGATTTTTGTAGAAAAGAAAGACAAGACAAAGAGGATGTGCGTTGACTACTGAACTCTCAATGAAGTCACTATCAAAAACAAATACGCTCTTCCCCGGATCGATGATCTGTTCATCAAAAACAAATACGCTCTTCCCCGGATCGATGATCTGTTCGATCAGCTTAAAGGTGCCACTGTCTTTTCCAAGATTGATCTTCGTTCCGGATATCACCAGTTGCGTATCCGTGAAGAAGATATCCCTAAGACCGCATTCACCACGCGGTACGGGCTGTATGAATTCACGGTGATGTCGTTCGGTCTGACCAACACTCCTGCCTTCTTCATGAATTTAATGAACATGGTGTTCATGGAATACCTGGATAAGTTCGTTGTGGTCTTTATTAACGACATACTGGTGTACTCACAGTCAGAGGAAGATCATCAGCAGCTTCTCCGTTTGGTGTTGGGAAAGCTCCGGGAACATCAGTTGTATGCCGAGCTCAGCAACTGTGAATTCTGGTTGTCCGAAGTCATGTTCTTAGGGCATGTGATATCTGCTAAAGGAGTTGCTGTGGATCCTGAAACAGTAACAGCCGTCACCGATTGGAAGCAACCCAAGACGGTCACCCAGGTCCGCAGTTTCTTGGGTTTGGCAGGGTACTATCGGAGATTCATCAAGAATTTCTCCAAAATTGCCAGGCCCATGACACAGTTGCTGAAGAAGGAAGAACAATTTGTGTGGAGTCCGCAGTGTGAGAGAGCATTTCAAACTCTCAAAGAAAAGGTGGTTTCCTCGCCAGTGTTAATCTTAGTGGATACTCGCAAGGATTTCCTGGTGTACTGTGACGCTTCGCGGCAAGGATTGGGGTGTGTGTTAATGCAAGAAGGTCATGTGGTAGCTTATGCTTCACGCCAGCTACGACCCCATGAAGGCAACTATCCTACCCATGATTTGGAGTTGGCCGCTGTGGTCCATGTTTTGAAAATCTGGCGGCATTATCTCATTGGAAATCACTGCGAAATATACACCGATCATAAGAGTTTGAAATACATCTTCACCCAGTCGGATCTGAATCTTCGGCAGAAAAGATAGTTAGAGCTCATCAAAGACTACGATGTCGTAATCCACTATCACCCTGGTAAGGCCAACGTGGTCGCCGACGCGCTGAGTCGAAAAGGCCATTGCAGTACTCTTTGCGTCTGTGGCATTCCACCGGAACTTAATCAATAGTTGGAAGCCCTAAACCTAAGTGTTGTTAGCCATGGATTCTTGGCTGCACTGGAAGCAAAGCCCACATTGCTTGATCAAATACGCGAGGCTCAGAAGAATGATCCGGATATGCATGGGATCCTCAAGAATATGAAGCAGGGTAAAGCCGCTGGCTTCATGGAAGATGAACACGGAACCTTATGGAACAGAAATCGTGTATGCGTTCCGGACGACAAGGAAGTTAAACAGTTGATACTTCAGGAAGCTCATGAAAGTCCTTATTCCATCCACCTTGGCAGTACGAAGATGTACTTAGATTTGAAAGAGAAATATTGGTGGGTTAGTATGAAGCGGCAAATCTCCGAGTTCGTGGCCCTTTGTGATGTGTGTCCGCGTGTCAAAGCAAAGCACCAACGACCGGCCGGACTCCTCCAACCTCTATAGGTACCAGAATGGAAATGGGATGAAATTGGGATGGATTTCATCACCGGACTTCCAAAAACCCAAGGCGGATATGATTCTATATGGGTAGTCGTGGATCGACAAACCAAGTTGGCTCGGTTCATTCCTGTGAGGACCACCTATGGAGGGAACAAATTAGCTGAACTTTACTTCGCTAGGATCGTGAGTGTCCATGGCATTCCTAAGAAAATTGTATCTGATAGGGGAAGCCAATTCACCTCTCACTTCTGGAAGAAGCCCCAAGAAGAGCTGGGCACCCGATTGAATTTCAGCACTGCTTATCACCCGCAGATAGATGGACAGACCGAGCGTCTGAATCAGGTCCTAGAAGACATGCTCCGCGCCTGTGTTCTAGATTTTGGGAAGACCTGGGATAAGAGTCTCCCCTATGCCGAGTTCTTCTGCAATAACAGCTACCAAGCCAGCAAACAAATGGCACCCTATGAAGCGTTGTATGGACACAAATGCTAGACTCCACTGTTGTGGGGCCAAGTTGGGGAAAGCCAAGTGTTCGGGACTGATATTGTGAGAGAAGGTGAAGCTAAAGTCAGAACCATTCGAGATAACCTAAAGGTGGCAAAGTCTCTGCAGAAAAGTTATGCAGATAACCGACGCCGCGATCTGGAATTCGGAGTGGACGATTTTGTGTATCTTCGGGTCACGCCACTACGGGGAGTGCACAGGTTTCAGACAAAAGGGAAGCTCGCACCTAGGTATGTGGGGCCTTTCCGCATCATCGCCCGACGCGGAGAAGTTGCTTACCAGTTGGAGCTGCCCGCATCCTCGGGCAATGTGCACGATGTGTTCCACGTGTCGCAGCTCAAGAAATGTCTTCGAGTGCCGTCCGAGCAGGCCGATTCAGAGCAGATTGAAGTTCGCGAAGCCTTGACTTACGTGGAGAAGCCGGTGAAGATTCTGGACACAATGGAGCGCAGGACCAGGAATCGGGTAATCCGTTATTGCAAGGTCTAGTGGAGCAACCGCGCCTAGGAAGAAGCTACTTGGGAGCGTGAAGACAAGCTGAAGGCAGCCCATCCCGACCTCTTTGCCAGTTCTTCCGAATCTCGGGGTCGAGATTCCATTCAAGGGGGTTAGGTTTATAACGTCCCAAAACGACCCTAAAATATATCCTTTAAATTATGCCTAGAATAATTAAAATCCTAGTGAAAGCCTCCAAAAATTAAAATGTGCAAAGTTAAAAGTCAAATAAGGCTTGGAGGCTTTTTGTATATTTGCTAAAAGCCTAAAATGTGTAAATAAATTTTAGTGGAATTTTCAGAGCACAAATAATAATTATCAAGAAATAAACAAAGTTGAAAAGGTTTTATAAAAAGAAAACCCTAAAACCCTCTCCCCTCTCTCTTGGGCCGAATTCGGCCCAACTCCCTCCCCCTCTCTCTCCTCTCCCCGCAGCCCACTTGGCCTCCCCACCCTCCCTGCGTGCGCGCCGCTGACGGAAGGGCCCGCCCGCCACCCTCGCTGACGGGTGGGGCCCACCCGTCATCCCCTTCCTCGCGCCGCATGCGCTGCTCCCTCCGCCTGCGCCTAGCGCCGCCGCCGCCGCCAAATCCGCCGCGCTCCGCCGCTCCCATTCAAAATTGAATGAGGAAATATTCCCCCCGATTCCCTCTCCCTTTCCCCCCATTTTTTCCCTCTCTCTCTCCCTCGGATTCGTTTGGAAACTCTCCGCTAACCTCGCCGGCGCCATTAATGGCGGCCGGGTCTTCCGCGCCTATTTCCTCCTCCTCCAGCCGCCCTCTCTCACTCCCAACCCTATATAAACCCTCCCCGAGCTCCCCACCACCGTTTCCGCCACTCGCCGCCCTCTTTCCCCGCCGGAATCGAGCCCGCGCCGCTCTCCTCTCTCTTCGCCGCCGACGCGAGCTCCGATTCGCAGCTGTCGTTGCCCGGACCTCCTCCCTCCTCGGCACCGCCTCCTTTGGCTTCGCCGCGTCCTTGCTGACCTCGTCCACCCCTCCGTTTCGGTCGCCGACCGCCAGAACGCCGCCGACCCCGTCAACCCGAGCCGCACTACCGCCTCCCTCCACTCCGGCCGCCTCCTCCATCGCCGCCGTCGCCTCGGGGTGAGCCGTGGACCACCGCTTCCTTTCCCCCTTCCCTCCCCTCTCTCGGCCGCCGCTCCGCCACGCGGGTGGTCACCGGTGGCGACCATCGGGGCGCGGGCGCCGCCTCCGGGCACGCCGTGTGGCCACCGCGTGGGGCCCGGCTGTCAGCCGCCCGTGCCCTCGGGTGCGACTGACGCGTGGGGCCCAGGATGCCGGCTGGTGAGCCCTCGGGTGCACCCGGTCCATCGGGTGCGCGTGGGGCCCACAAATCCTGTGGACCCGGCCCGCGCGCCCTCTCCCCTCGGCTGACGCAATAAACCCTATTTTTAATTAAAATTTAAATGAAGAAATTCACAAATACTCACATTAAGAGCATATAAACTTCAAATGGCCATATCTTGGCCATTTGAACTCAGAATTGGACCGTTCAAGTCTCTAATTTTTCCTTAAGAAGTCAAGAACCTATTTTTGTGCTTTGTTTCTGCTTGTTATCTGGATTTTATTAGAGTAAAAGCCTTTTTCTTTCCGTTGGTCGTGTAGACGCTGCAGCTTCAGAAGATCCGCTCTACGTGGAGGTTGAAGCCGACGTTTGCAAAAGCGAGCAAGGCAAGTCACATCATCCTTGAACATATTGAATCCCAGTTTATAAAATTATTTTGGTTTAAATTACTGCATTATCGCTTTATTTAAATTCCCGCGTTATCACTGTTTTATTTAGCCATGCTTATTTACCTTTGTTATGACCTTATTATTATTGCTATTGTTATTGTTACCTTGTTCACCCTAGGATAAACAAAACCCCAACTAGTGGGTACCCTATTCATGGTTCCACTAGTATGAATTTAGCTAGCTGCTTCGCTGATTAATTAGGCAACATTAGGTGGTTTTATAACCTTAGACTTTGGGAATGCTCATATCATTTGGACATTATGGAATTGTTGGATTATGTGGAAATGGACACACACCTCCCCCTCTATTCAAAACCCTCAAAATGGTTTTAGGCTGGGCTCGAGGTGCAAGGTTTTGATAGTAGCACCTCAGCCACTATAAGGACCGGTCTTCGGGCCTCTGTTGCAAAGCACCACCGTACTTCCACATGTCTAGTGGGTAAAGCTTAGTTTGTGGCTCAGTCTGGTCATGGGCAAAAGTACACGAATGGAGATGGACGAAGTTGGGGCTCGATGGACATCTCTAGGACAAATGAAGGCTACACGAGCTGCAGCCCGGTAGTCGAGATGTCATGGCATAGGGCCGGTTTCCTGCTGCTAGGGGCACAACCTTGGTTACCTGTCTCGGGATTCCGGCCGTAGCCAGGGTTGGGTCGGTACTCTTGTTTATGGCTAGGATGGGTTGGGAACTATGTGACGTCTTTCGTCCGTATGCCGTGGTGGTATGTGGCACGTGGTTACACGTGAGGAAGATGTGTCTTGTGGGTAAAGATGTTCACCTCTGAACAGAGTATAATCTATTCGAATAGCCGCGCCCTCAGTTATGGGCAAGCTTAGCAATGTACCCAAGTTAGTGGTTTAATTCTTAAAACTTGCTTAACAATTAAAACGTGGAATGGTTGGCCCGGGTTGGCTTGGGACGAGCTGGGACCCAGGTCGGGTTGCTAGTTCGGTCTGAATTATCGTAGGCCTTGGGTTAAGGCAGGTTCGTGCGGGTTCACGGCCTTGATTAATAACACTGTGTAGCTCTAGGATCATCCTTACAAAATGGCCCTGAGCAACTAAAAGTCTTGTAAATGCTGTTTACTGCAAACCCTAACCCCTTTATTATAACTCCCTTGTACTCCTTTGCATTTATTCTGCATTCGTGGGTGTGTCGTGCTGAGTACGGTGGTTGTACTCAATCTTGCTCAATTTTTCCCCAACCCAGAAGAGGAGTTCCTGGAGGATGAAGGCTTTGGTGTCTAGCTCGTGCCTGCCGTCAAGTGCCTATGGTCGTCGCCCTAGTCTTCCGCTGCTTTCCGTTTATCTTCGTGTGTGCTGGGCCTTCGTCGTCCATGTAATAAATTAACTATTTACGCTTCCGCTTGTTAAACTCTGAATTGTATCAACTCTTGGTGTACCTTGCCTCCTGGGACAAGGAATAATACACGCACGTATGGAATGCCCGTTGGGTTAATTCCGGTCGTGACAAATACTTCCCTTTTGTATGGCTGCACATGGAACCATGTGGTTGGTCAGGCCAAATTACTTGGCTCTGTTTGTTATATTTTCTATCTGTTTGGTCATCATGAGTACTGGCTTTAAATCTTGTAATGTGCTTTGCTGGAATATTAGGGGGATGAATACTGATGCTAAGCTGCTTTCTTTAAGGCAAACGATTGAGGACAACGGATTTCAGGTTGCTTGTGTTCAGGAAACTAGAAAGGATACCTTTCAAATATCTGATATTAGAAAGTTTGCTCCTAAAATCTTGGATTCTTTTGCTTATGCCCCTTCTGTTGGTGCTTCTGGTGGTATTTTAATGATATGGATGTCAAAAGTTTCTGATGCATCTATTCGGGAAATTCATCCTTTTTCTGTGACAGTTGACTTAACCTCCAGGCAGTCCTCTCACGTTTGGTTTTTATCCTGTGTGTATGTGTTATAAAACCGGCCCTGAAATTACATTGGAAACCAAACGCGGAAGAAACGCTATAGGAGATCCAAACATGATGACGACACCGAGGAACGGTATTTGTTAATGGAGTTCAGTCGAGGCCTACATCTCCGGGGCACTGATTATGGGCGCTCCTCCCCGATCCAGCATATTACAGCGTATCAGACTTACAACGATTCACGGCCTCTCGCTATGCTATGTTGCTATGCGGTTACAACAGGCATGCCCCTCTATTTATGAGAGAGCCTAGGATAGAGTCTGACTCTTACTCTAGTCCTAATACCTAGTACAACTCCAAGTCCTAAACTGTAACCGACTACGCACACATATTCGACACAAACTCTAACAAACTCCACCTTGGCGAATATCCCACGCCAATTTGAATCTGTTACTTGCTTGAATCTCCGTGTACCAGGACTTGAGTTGATCCTTTTTCGCCGCTCACGCCGAGCTGCCCCGACAAGCCTCTGCTAGGCTCACCGTAAACAAGAGACTTTCGCTATCCCTGTAACTTCTTTCTCTTAACTCCACCTGCAACAGTACTCCACCTTCTCTCATATCACCACAGTCGTCTTGCCAAGCGAAATTGGATTCCTTCCTAGCTGTCACGTCATAGACTTCCCGAAGACCATGTTCACCTCCATCTGCTGTCTTAAGTTTGACTTGATCTAATCCATGGCTAGATAACCGATGTCGTCACCAAACAGATAAATCAAACTCACCAGACACGGAGAACTGAACCTTTTCTTCCTTATCGTCTTATGAACTAAGCTAATAAATCCAATATCCTTGCTTTCCTGCATCGTAGATTGAATATCTGATAATTTGAGAAAATCACTGTTGTTGAACCACCGTAGCGATTGCTCTTCTCCTTCAGTGACACAGTTTCCATATATCCCCATCATGCAAACCCCACAGATTCTGGATATATCCTGTACTGCCAGACAGCCCGTTGACACCCTCAACGATTTTCACCCGCTGTTGCCCGGGAATATCTTTCCAGTCACGACCATCTCCACCGAGTCACACCTTGACTTAACACGTCACCTTATCATGTCACATGTAAACATTCCCATACATAGCATGGTCACACTGGATTGACCAAGTTCCTATGCATCTTCAAAGTTGCATGCAGCCAAGCGATGAAGCAATGAAGCGATGAAGCAATGCCGTGCATCTTCAGCTTCACATGGACCCACAACCAACCTGACTCGGCCGAGAACGGTCGCAAGCTCGACCAGTCTAACCACCACCGAACCATTTTTTCCACCAAAAAATCAGCCCCGTTTTCCTTGGTCAAAACCAGTCAACAGGGGATTAGATCGAACTGTTCGTCTGTTCCCCTCGCCCCTTCTGCTCGCCTTCTCCTCGGCCCGAGCATACCGCTGCCCTGCATTTTGGCTTCGCTACCGTCGCCCCCTCTGCCGACCACCGAGCACCAGAGCCTGCCGCACCTCACCGCTCCTCCGCACCCCCCGAGAAAATTGCCACCGACTGCTACTGTCGCCGCCTTCGTTCCTCTTCAGCACTACCACCATTTTGGACAAGGCGCCGCCGCGCACGGGATCGACTCCCAAAACGCCGCCTCCCCCTGGAACTTCTCCGGTGAGTGTGCTGCCACCACCGCCGCCGTGAGCTTCCCGCCGGATGGGGATGCCGACGCCCACGCGACAGCCTTCCGACACTGGGGCAGACGCTGCCCCGCCGACGGAACCCACCGCCTCCTCCTGGAGCTGGTCCGCGTCGAACTCGTCGGCACCTGCACGACGACTACACCAAGCCGTGCTCCTACCGCTCGCAGTTCATCGCCCAAACAACCGCCGCCCAAGAAATCGGGTCCGATCTCTTTATTGCTTTGGTTAGTTTGATTCGATTGCAATATCTGCAATCCCGTGTACCTTTTGCTGATTTTTTCCGGGTTTAGTTGGAGTTCGGTTCATTCACAAAACAGAGTCCTTCTTCCCTTCTGTATCCCTCTTGGAGTCTCACAGAGCCACCATCCATGCGCACGATAGTGTTAGCGATATTATCGCATGTGGAGTTTATCTCTTTCTATTGTATCCAATCTCTCCTTCTAATCCTCCCGATTCTTTTGCTATAAGTCGGTTGAGCGGTTATGATATGGATGAGGTCTATATGTACACATGTTCCGTGATTAATCCATCTATCGCGTTGAGCTATACTCGTCTTCATGGTATCAGACTTCCCGATCTAATCGCTTCCGCTCCTACCTTCCTGCCGCGCCCGGCCACTTCTCTCGCCGGCCCTCATGTCGACCTCCGACGACGCGGCCCTCTCCGCGGCAATCAACTCCGTCACCGACGCCGCTACCTCTGCTATTCGGAAAACCCTCCGCCCGGCCGATGACACCGTCTCTCCGGACGATCTTGCCGCTGCTCAAGCCCTCGTCGAAGCCACGACTGCTGCAACCGTCAAGGCTGTCCAAGACGCCATCTCCGCCCTCGTCGTGCGTCCGTCCGCCGCGACGGCCGCGGCGGCATCGCCTTCGTTTTCCCCAACCATGGTCACCATCGACGCAGTGGCGCTCCGCGCCGCCCTCGGTCTTCCTCCGACTACTCCCGTCGACAACACCTCCGGAGCGCCCGTCGACAATTCCTCCGGTGCACCCGTCGACAACACCTCTGGTGCGCCCGTCGACAACACCGGACCTGACCTGTCAAGCCTCTTCACCGCGCTCGGCCTCAATCCTCCTCAACAACATGACAACCTCCCTGCTGGTTTTGTGTCCGGGGGGGCGCCGTCCGGCGCCGACACCGTCGATGCGCTCCACGCTCAGGCTGTCTCCGTCCTCAACGTCAAGGCACTCGTTCCCGTCGTCCTCGACCTCGGCTCAGCGAACTACTCCAAGTGTCGATGCCTCTTCCTCATCACGCTCAGCAAATATGCCCTCTCCGACCACATTCTCTCCGACGCCTTCCCCAACAATGGGGCATGGGCTCGGATGGATTGCGTCGTCCTCGCATGGCTATATGGCACCATCGCCGCTGATCTTCTGGAGACTGTTCTGCAGCCGGTCGTCACCGCACGCCAAGTCTGGCTCTGCCTTGAGCAGATGTTCCTCGGCCACCACGAGCAACGCGCCATGCAAGTCTCGGCAGAATTCCACCACTTCGAGCAAGGGGATCTCAGCGCCAACAACTACTGTCGCCGTCTCAAAGCTCTGGCGGGACACTCGCGGCGAGCTCGGCGACCTCGTCACCGACAAACAACTCGTCCTCGCGATGCTTCAATGTCTTAACCCTAAATACGAAAATCTGCAAACTATTCTTCCGTTCCCCACGTTCGTCGAGGCACGCAGCCAGCTCATCCTCGCCGAGATCAACAAAGGCTCCAAGGTCTCCACCACTGCTTCGACCGCACTGCTGGCCACCGCCGGTGGCAACCGCAGCAGCACCGGCGGCATGAACCCGGCGCATGCCACCGGTTTCAGAAATCCTTCTTAGAACATGCAAGGCGGCGGCGGCGGCAATCAAGGTGGTGGCGGCGGCAACAACCGGAGCCGGCACCGACGCAATAACAACTCTGGCGGCAACGGCGGGACGAACAACTCCGGCGGCGGCGCTGGTCAGGCGTCCCAGGGCAACAATCAGGGCGCCATGCAGACTCATGGCCCGCCAGGTTGGCCCACGCCCCAGCACCCATGGGCTGGCCCCATCCAAATGTGGCCTGGAGGCCCACTTCTGCGCGCGCGCGGCATCCTCGGCCCACTGCCCAGCAGCGCTCCGTTCGCAGGCGCAGCCGTCGCTGGGCTCCCTGCAGGTCAGCAGGCCTCCGGCTACACCAACTAGGCTAGGCTTCTTCTGGCTCCACATCAGCAACAGCCAGCCCAGCCATCGGCCTGGTACAGCGGCACCCTAGCTGCGGGCCCAACACCGGCATGGGATCAGCAAACCCTTGCTGGCCAGTTCCAAACAGGAACCTTGTCGACTCCGCCATCCACCGACTGGTACATGGACACTGGTGCCACCTCTCACATGACATCGGACACCGGTATCCTATCCTCTCCCATTCACCCTAGCCCCTCTACTCCTTCACATATCATTGTTGGTAATGGTTCTTTCTTGCCTATTACTGCTACCGACGATGCCTCCTTTATTCCTGCAAACCGAATGTTTCTCCTTAACAACGTTCTTGTTTCTCCTGGCATGATAAAGAATCTTATCTCTGTTCATCGCTTTATTACCGACAACAATCTTTCCATCGAGTTTGACAAATTTGGTTTCACTGTGAAGGATCTTCCTACCAGGACCGTGATCGCCAGGTGCAATAGCTTTGGTGACGTTTACTCCTTTCCGACGACCTTCTTCAACACCATGGCCCGCTCCTTTGCTGCCAGCACTACGACTCTTTAGCATCGCCGGCTCGGACATCTCGGTCACGAGGCTCTCGCTCGCTTGGCTCACTCTGCTGTCATCCCCCCACCCAAAGGCGGCTCCTCCACAATTTGTCATGCATGTCAACTCGGTCGTCATACCCGTTTACCCTTTACTTCTTCTTTGTCTAGGGCTAAATCAAACTTTGAGTTAATTCATTGTGATTTGTGGACCTCTCCTGTTCCCAGTGTGTCGGGTTTTAAATACTATCCTGTCATTCTTGATGATTGCTCTCATTATGTTTGGACCTTTCCCCTCCGTTTGAAATCCGATACCTTCACTATTTGCCATTTTTTTTGTCTATGTCAGGACACAGTTCTCTACACCCATTCGTAACATCCAATGTGATAACGGCCGTGAGTTCGACAACTCCGCCGCCCGCACATTCTTCCTTACTAACGGTGTCTCCATGCGCATGTCCTGCCCCCACACTTCTCCCCATAATGGTAAAGCTGAGCGCACTCTCCGTTCTCTTAATAGCATTGTTCGCTCACTTCTCTTCCAAGCCAACCTCCCTGGATCGCTCTGGGCTGAGGCTCTCCATACCGCCACCTACCTCATGAACCGCCACCCCACCAAAACCCTCCTACGCCACACTCCCTACTTCGCACTTCACGGTGTCCACCCCTCCTATACACACCTTCGGGTCTTCGGTTGCCGATGTTATCCTAACCTCTCCGCTACCGCACCCAACAAATTAGCCCCCCGCTCCACCATGTGTGTTTTCCTTGGATACCCTAGCAACCATAAGGGATATCGGTGTTTCGATCCAGTCACTAACAGGGTTATTATTTCTCGGCATGTCGTGTTTGACGAAAACACGTTCCCTTTTGCTGAGAACGCTCCTGCTAACAATTGTGCTACTGATCTCTCTTTCTTGGATGATTTTTCTGCTCCAGTACAGGCACCGATCAGCTCCGGCCGCCCCAGTGGCGCGCGGCCTGGGCCCTCTCCATCACCAACTCGGTCTCTTGGTGGGCCGACATTGTCTGGGCCGCCCCCTGCTCAGCCTCCAAGTACACGCTCGGCTGGCTCACTGGGCAGTACTACTCCTCGGCCGGACTCTTCTCCAGCACCAGCTCGGCTGGCCCATGACTCGGCTCGGCTGGCCTCGCCTGCTCCAGCTGTCTCGAGTGGACGCGTTGCCTCTAGGCCGTTCCCCTCGCCAAGCTCCCCAAGATCGGCCCATGATGATTCAGTGTCTCACACAGCTGCAACATCCCCTCTTCTCCCACCGCTCGCGATTCCAACTTGTGCGCGGCGTGCACGCGTTCCCCCACCGCGCCCGATCATCACCGGCTTCG
The DNA here is from genome assembly GCF_034140825.1 of Oryza sativa Japonica Group. NCBI lineage: Eukaryota > Viridiplantae > Streptophyta > Magnoliopsida > Poales > Poaceae > Oryza > Oryza sativa. The sequence goes on from NC_089040.1 coordinate 17,002,250, forward strand.
GCAAGTCTCCCGTCGACAATGACCACGGCATGATCACCAGAGGCAAGGCCGGCGTCAGGGTTCCCATCACTCGCATGAACCTTCACGCCACCGTCTTGTCCCCAGTCCCTCGCACCTACCGTGCCACCCTCGCCGACCCCAACTGGCGCGATGCCATGCAAGAGGAGTACTCGGCGTTGCTGGCAAACAACACGTGGGATCTCGTTCCTCCTCCGCCCAGCGCCAACATCGTCACAGGGAAGTGGATTTTTCGGCACAAGTTCCATGCCGATGGCAGCCTGGATCGTTACAAGGCCCGTTGGGTGCTTCGTGGTTTCTCCCAGCGCCCCGGTGTCGACTTCGATGAGACTTTCAGCCCTGTTGTAAAGCCGGCTACGGTACGCACTGTCCTCAGCCTTGCAGTCTCTCATGGCTGGCCCATCCATCAGCTTGATGTGAAGAATGCCTTCTTGCATGGCACACTTGCCGAGACGGTCTACTGCATACAATCTTCTGGATTTGTAGACACTGCTCACCCCAACTCTGTCTGCCGCCTCAACAAGTCACTCTATGGACTAAAACAATCTCCTCGGGCCTGGTACAGTCGCTTTGCAACTTTTCTACAGTCTCTTGGATTCGTTGAGGCCAAATCAGATTGTGTTAACGACCAAATTTGGCAATATCGGTATCGGAAAAGAAGATTAGATTGAAGTGGAGTCGAAAGCGGAGGTCGATTCGAGAACAGAGCACGAATCGGCTGGAGTCCAGATCGGCTATGATTAGGATCGGCTGGGTCTGAGTCGGACTAGGTAAGCCGATGCAGCCGATTCCGACAATACGACTTGGTGTATGACATCGGGTTGAATTGAGGTAATTCAAGATGATTGCCGCACATGGATAGAGTCCCGAGAAGGCAATTGTATCTATTAATTAGGATATTTTATGTAATTTCCTTAGAGATATGTTTGGGCAACAGTCTGCGGTAAAGACTTATGGTATCTTAGAGTTTGTTAGAGATAAGAGTTGTGTTCGACATGGACATAGTTTGTAATTTTCGGGTATAAATAGACCCCGAACCCATGTAATTAATTAATACACACGTTCAATACAATTTTGGCGCATCGCCACCCTTTTGCTTTAGTTTTATTTCGACGAGTTCTTGCTTTCGGGTTGAGCTGCATCGGTTTCGATATTCAACAAGAGGTAAAACTTGTTATGACGGCTTGCGTTCTCAGGATTAGTGATTCCATCTTTATGACACTCTAATCTTGTTCATGTAATTCGTCGAGTTATCATATATCTTACATAATCTCTGGCAATATCGTCATCTAACCTATAATCGGCTAACATCTGTCGGTAGAAGGCAGTCGATTAGGTTAGATTTCGACGTTGATTAAGATTATATAAGATATCTACCACTCTATGAAACTTCCAGCGGCTTGATTGTCTAGATATTGTTCTTCTTTTCATACTTAATGCTGCATCAGTTGAGTTTGATCTATTAATTGCTGCTAGAATATCAATCTCTAGCCTGCTTTCTGGTTGCCAATTAGGGTAGCATCGGAGTTTCAGCCGATCTTATCTGATTTAACTATATTTGCTCTATATGCTTAATTGACACGTTAAATCTGCCCTTTATGTCAAGATATTATTGCATCTAAGTATATTAAGCTTCTGTTTGGTATATTCTGCTTGTTTTAACATCTTAATATAGAGTCGTATCGGAGTATTAGCCGATACACGCTAGATCTATCTAATTGGCTATGCTATAAACATATATATTCATGTTATTAGTATATATTTCAATCTAAGTGATTTATACTGTCTCGGCATGGCGACCGATCTATCCCAATCACTTGATCTAAGTATATACCGATATAAGAACTATATATTGTTAATATCTACAGCCGATCGTGTAGATTTAGTTCCTTTTTATCTATTTGCAACTGCCGATCAATTTACATATGACATCGGCTCAAAGATAAATGATATGTCATCGGCACTTAGCCAATCGGCTATCGTTTATAGGTTTAACTGCGGTTTCTTTGTCTTTATTTCTTGTTGATTGCAGGATCAAATCAACTGGTACGCTAGCATACCCGAAGGCGAGTTTTGGACCTGCATTGGAGTTAAGCAGATCTCCCAGGCCTCGTTTTTACGTCAACAACGTCCCTCTTCATTTACAGACGTGACAGTCATGTGATATATCTGCTGCTGTATGTTGACAACATTGTTCTCACTGCTTCGTCCGGATCACTGCTCCGTTGGACCATCTCCTATGTGCAGGAAGAATTCTCTATGAAGGACCCTGGTGAGTTGCATCACTTCCTTGGAGTCTCAGTCTCTCGTCAGTCCTCAGGGTTGTTTCTCTCACAACGGCAGTACTGCCTGGAAATCTTGGAGCACGCCGGCATGACAGATTGCAAGCCCTGCAGCACACCGGTAGATACTACCTCCAAGCTGTCCTCCACAGACGGTTCTCGGGTTGCTGACCCCACAGATTATCGCAGTCTTGCTGGAGCATTACAGTATCTGACATTCACTCGGCCAGACATTCAGTATGCTGTCCAGCAAGTTTGTCTTCATATGCATGATCCTCGAGAGTCTCATCTCATAGCTCTCAAACGGATTCTTCGCTATGTCCGCGGCACTATGGAACTTGGGTTGCACATTCGCACGTCGTCTTCTCACGACTTGGTGGCTTATTCAGATGCCGACTGGGCTGGATGTGCCGATACACGCAAGTCCACCTCGGGCTATGCTGTATTCTTGGGTGACAATCTTGTCTCCTGGTCATCCAAGCGCCAGCAAACTGTCTCCCGTTCTAGCACCGAAGCTGAGTACCGGGCTGTTGCAAATGCTGTCGCTGAAACCTGCTGGCTTCGACAATTGCTGCATGAGCTTCACTCCCTGCCAGAACGAGCCACCTTGGTATACTGTGACAATGTCAGCGCCGTCTATCTATCAACTAACCCTGTGCAGCACCAGCGCATGAAACATGTTGAGATTGATTTGCACTTCGTGCGTGAGAAGGTCGCCATTGGGTCAGTCCGCGTTCTACATGTGCCAACTACATCTCAGTTTGCTGATATCTTCACCAAGGGGCAGCCTACTACAGTTTTCACTGAGTTTCGATATAGCCTGAACGTTCGTTCTCACGACGCTCCGTCTGCGGGGGGGTGTTAACGATATTATCGCATGTGGGGTTTATCTCTTTCTATTGTATCCGGTCTCTCCTTCTAATGCACCCTATTCTGTTGCTATAAGTCGGTTGAGCGGTTATGATATGGATGAGGTCTATATGTACACATGTTCCGTGATTAATCCATCTATCGCGTTGAGCTATATATACTCGCCTTCAGACAGAACCAGAGTTCAACTCCGCGTCCGATCCGTCTCCGCACCACAAGCTCCACAACTCCCCTGCGATCCCGGCTTAGACAATCCTCTCTGCTACCTCCACTCTCGTCACCTCGGTGGTCTCCGGTCTCAATGCGAGCTTTGCGCACACCGCCGCAACGTGACCAATTGAGTAATGTGTATCTTCGTGTGACGTCCACGCCCATCCATGACACACCATCTGACATCATCAGTGATGAAAGTCACCAAGCTATTCAGATTATGTCCTCCGATGCGCTCGACGAATTTCGGACCCTAACAATTACGATGATTGCCTCATGTCATGTCCAAACAAACGCCAGCCACAACCTGCAGATACAATGCTTCGTAGTAGATTCATCGCCGACACCTTTCCATCAGCCTCCAAGGTCCACCCGTGGCTTTCGCCACCGTTGCTGCTCCACCTCGAGCCCGCAACCCACTCCGACCTCCGATTGATCAACCATCAATCTAGCCGTGAGTTGAAGCTGACAAATCTAGCCGTCTCCCTGTCGAACGCTGCTCATCGAAAGGCCCAGGTGTTGGTATTTCTTAACGACACTACTAGAAATATAATTCCCAGCAATGGCGCAGAAATACTTCTGGTATATTATGGTTACAGAGTTTATCCGCAAGCGCACGGATATACCATTGTAGCATTTCACCCGAGAGTATTCGAAGGGTGTTGTATTTATTTTATCCCGTGGGAAGATCATGTAGAGAGAGATTGACTAATAGTTTATATATTACTTGTAATAATCATATTCTAAACAGGGGTTAAGATAATCTAAGGGTAGAGTGACACATAAGCATTAACAACTCATTCACATAATAAATGATCTAAGCTAGGTGGAAAGAAAAGAGAAAGAGAATCTATTCCAATACTTCTAATATACATACTATACATACATTCTAGTTAACTGGTATACTAGCTAATACCCTCTATCCGATGCCCTCCTAGTACTTCGAGAAGCCACCCCTGACTGCCGAGTTCCTTACGACAGCCCGTGACAACCATACAACCAGGGCTAAATACGGAGGAATACCCTCCCCAGGGAATTAACTTAGGATTATATATAGGCGTGGAGGAATACCCGTACTGAGCTGTCACCATCAGCGACCCACCTCTCATCCGCAATATATAACCCCAAATAATGATATCCTGTAATCTAGATAACACGCCTAAATTACCAGATACTACTCTAATATCATCATCATGACATAGAGCAATTGCATATGCAAACATTATACACGCACCAAAGTATCTCCCAGATAAGCTAGCCGTATATTCAGTATAACATGAACATAATGTAAAGTAGGTACTCATATACTTGGAAAGTATTTCAATACCATAAATGAATGTCGAAGAGTATTCTAATAAAAGTACAAAGCTTACAAAAGAGAAGAGAAAAGCTACTAGAGCCATACCCGAACTCTTCCGAAGGCTTCCGGACTCCTGACTCCTATTCTATTTCTATTCCACCAGCTAGATACTTCTAAACTAAACTTGAGAGAAATGACAGAGCTATTGCTTGAGGTGTGTGTTGAAGTGAAGAGAGTGAGCTCCTTATATAGAGGTAGTTATGACGGTTGTGGAAGCGGAATTGTCCGAAGTACCCCGCAACCGCCATCAGGAGAAGATCTGGAGCGTCCCTGCCAAACCCCACATCCAACGGTGGAGAGATGGGTTCGGCCGAACCTGGGGCCGGCCCAACCAGCCCACAATTTGGCTGGTGGCCTCCTGGACTTCTCTTCTCCGCGGACTTGTGAATTTTGGCCCAATTCATCGTGTCAATTCTGAGTTTTTGGCCTATTCATACATAAGTCCGTTTCTCGAAATTGTCCGATTGATTTATCGTCTGTGTTGATATCGATTCTCCTCCACTTTATTGTCATTCTTCTGCAAAAGGTTAGTATACCTAATACTAGTGGAATATTATTATTCTAACATACTTATGCATTGCAGGCATCACTAGTTCTCCTCTATTTTAGTAATATTGACGGTCAAAACTGATCGATAACGATCGTCAACACCAGGCCACCCCGCCTAGAGTGTTCGATTCCATCGATCGAGAACGCCGATCGCCTCCAGCTTCAATCAACCCGAGCGTGTGGCCGCACATCTCCCTATTGAGAGTAGCTTGTCACAACCTGATTTTCGTTTTAGGATTTATAAATTATTTAATAAATTATTAATAGAATTTATATTAAATGTTCATTAATTTACAAGTGAAGTTAAATGTGGGAAATAAAATTTCCTAAATATAAAGCATGGATGAATTTAATTTTTATTAAATTCTCTATGATTAAGTATACTCTCTGAAATTTTCTCGGATTTTTCAAAGCTCAATTCCTAATTGATAGAAAGAACAATTCAGTAATTAGTTAATCAATTAATGATCTAATTATAATTATGTTAAGTGCTTTTCTTGTTTAAAAATCCTTAAATTATAAATTGTTGTCTACAAGGAATTATTAGAAATAATCTTAAAATCCTAAAAGAGAAGATCTAATTTTAATTTGTTAAATCTCAATATAAAAGTGGACTAGCTAAAATTTTGTTAAATACTTTTCTTGTTTCTATAGTTCCTAGATTTTTCTGGGATTTATTTGAGCCAAGGAAGTATTTTTAATAAATGGAATTGCATTTCATGAATAATTTAAATTGAAAAAGGTTTAAAAAGTTCTCTTTTGGCTTTGGGCCGAAAGTCGGCCCAAATCTCTGATGTGACCATGGCTACTACGGATACATCCATTGCTCACATCATGGATGAACAACAAGATATCAAGTTCGAGTCCTCCAAGTGCCAAAATCCAATTCGGCCACCTGCTACACTGCTGACTTCAAACGGCCGCCGAAGCTCCATACGACCTCCGTTTTCAGCCCGTGAGTACTTGATGGAAAGCTCTCGGAGTCCTCTTTCCAATGCATCAAGCCTCATTGCCAAATTCCATCTCAGTCGGCAGCAACTGAAGAAACAAGGTGCTATGACACCTGTAATGGGCCTATGGGCTTGTAACCTCATTTGGGACCCCGGCCCAGGTGGGGCCCATGTGGGGTGCGCCCCAAGCTGGTGGAGCACGACCCTAGGCACCCCTAGGTCGTCCTCCCACCCCTATATATAGCTAGTTACCTCTTGAGGGTTTCTTGGGTTTTGTTTAGATGAAAGTTTAGCCATTGCTACTTCGCTTGCAGCGCGCGTGTCGGCTAGACCGTCCGTCTGCTTGTATTCGAAACCCCAACTTATCATTTGTATTAAATTCCTATTTGCAATATCAGATTGCTTTTATCTTGTTCTTGCTTGTTTCTTCGATTTGCTTGCAGGAATAGGGTTGATCTGCACCGGCAAGATCAACAACCCACGGAGAGGTGTATCGATCGCTAAGGCGCAACACAACGTCTCGTACGGTTGTAGTCGGATCGTCAACGTTTCTCCCAAATCGTAGTTATCACAACTCACCGAAAGATCGGGCCAACAATAGCCTTGAGTGTCGAGAGGAACTCAAGGTTCATCAGGTGGTATCAGAGCTTTCGTTGCTCGGTGAGTTTTTATCTTCCTATAACCAGAAAATAGCCATACAAAAAAATTCGTATCATTTACCTAGCCATATTGTGCCATTGCATTGTTCTTTTCAGTTTTTGCTTTGTTGAATTTTGTGTTGCATCGTCACGTCGTGTTGCTGGTCTTAGCGTCTAGTTCGTTTAGAGTTTCGAGTTCTGGTCACGTTTTGTACCACAGTCGTCGCTGCCACCGTGTCTCTGTTGTTATCGGGACCTACGAAAACGGAATCGGCTCACTGCCACGGTTCTATTTTTGTAGTTTTCAGAAGTTTCTGTCGGTTAGTTTTGGAGTTCTTGAGTTGCATCTAGAGTTTGCCGATCCTTGTGTGTGTTTGTTTTGGCCGTGCCTGTGTCGTGCACGAGAGGAGGAAGGTGAATTACCATATCTGATTTTGGAAGTAGTCAAGTTTGTTTTGGAAAGATATAGTAGATTGGATTGGTTAAAAATCAGTTTCCTTTTTATCCCATACACCAAATTCGGCTGCCATCCACTCCACCTCCTTGCCGAGTCCCACTCGCCCCTTTGGCCGAGTCCGACCCCCTCCCTCAATTCCACGGTTCCGAGTTGTGTCAAACACCTTGGCGAATTTTTGTTTGGTGTCGGTTTCGAGATCTGTTTGGAAAAACGGAACCGGCATAAATTCAGCATTCCATTTTTTGTATAATTTTAATTTTGGGTTTAGACTTTTATATTTGAGTCCCTGTAAATTTTATATTTATGTTTGAGTCCCTGTAATCTTACATTAAGGTCCTTGAGTCAGTTTTTGTTAAAAAAATCAAGAAAAAAGTGAGAAAAAAAAGGCAGAAAGGTGCAAAAAAAAAAGAGAAAAAAAAGCCGCACAAAAAAAAAACAGAAAAAAAAAGAAAGAAGAAAAAAAGAAAAGAGAAAATACTGTTATGTTTGAGCTAAACTTCATATATCAGAGTTGTGCATGAGTTGTTCCTAGTGCTATCTTGTGGTATCGTTTGTGTCTAGGCTCGCGTCTCTAGTACGTTCTAGCCTAGGACCAGCACGGTACTTGACTTTGAACAATTATTCAACTTTGCATTATCTGATTTGAGCATTTGCTATTCCTTTGCTACATATTTAAGCCTACCCAGAGCTCCACATATTTGATTACAGCCGTACCGCAAGTGTTTGCCAAGGCATCGATACATCCAACCTTCATTGGGGTGCTTGGTTGAGTCGGTGTATGTCACCATTCCACTTGCATTGGTAAGATCTTGTAAGAGCTTGGTTAAAAGCTTGAGTGTGTGTGATTTTTGAGCTGCCACTACCTAGTAGTTAATAGGAACGCGCATATTTTTGTGTATGTTTCTTGTTTTCTACTAACAATGGCAGGGATATGCAAGATAATTGGGGATAGCTGTGCTCAACATCGACATCTTCGTCGAGACATGAGGAGGGATCAACATGACCATTATGAGGTAAGTGATGATGTTCTAGGTAAGATCAAATCTGCACTGCCTTATTTCGAGGGAAACTATGATCCTCGTGCTTACATTAATTGGGAGCTAGCGGTTGATAGTGAATTTCAAAAGCATGTCTTGTCGGAGAAACAAAAGGTTATGTGTGCCTCTAGTGTTTTAATTAAACATGCTTCTAATGATTGGAAACATCTTTGTAGGCATAACAAAATACCACAATCTTGGAAAGACCTGAAACGATATTTCAGAGATGTTTATGTTCCCATGTATTATGCTGACATTTTGTTCAACAAACTACAATGTTTAAAACAAGATACCAGAACTGTTACTTCATACTATCATGATATGCAAGCTTGTTTATTACGTTGTGGTTTAGATGAATGCGAAGAAGCTAAAGAATTGAGGTTTTTATGTGGGCTTAACAAAGAAATTCAGGACATGCTTGATTGTCAAAGATATACATCTCTTTCTCATTTGTTACAACTTGCTTGCAATGCTGAAAGTAAAATAGAGGAGGATATGAAAAAGAAACACGCTATGTCTTTGCCTCCAATTACTAACTATTTGCAGGAAGTGCGTAATCACGAAAAGGAGGAGAGAGATATGAAAGAGCCACCAATTCCACTGTTCACACTCAAGTTCGAGACACCTCCATCATCTAAAGAGGACATCCAAGGTAAAGTAAATGGTACTGAAATTAATCAAGGTGAGTGCATTGTTAACGAAGTAAATTTGTCCACTTTTCATGCAAAAGTAGAGCAACCGTTAGTGGAACCAAATGCTGGAATTCCTTTGTCACAAGTTGATTTACTCGCTGTTCCTGGTGATAAAGAAGAGTTGTGTGATAATGCTTCACTTATATCCATGCCACAACTAGTGAATGAACATGCTATTCCTAGTGTTTCTTTGTGTGCTAATTTTAAGCATGCTGTTCATATTGTTAATGAAGTTGAGGAACGTAAATTGCTATCTTCTTTAAATACTTTGGGCTATGTTCAGTTTGATGATTTTGGTGAGCTCGATAATTTGAAGGAGAAATTATTTGCTAAGTATGATTTGCCATGTCTAACTAATGCTATTTTTCATATCTTTGGCAAATATAATGATAGAGGAATATATTTGGTGCATAGAGTTTTCATTTGTTTGGATTTAGAGAAACATGTTATTGCTAATCACACTATTTCGAGTTTCTCTAGTTTTGATTGGATGAAACAGGTTATTTTGAATGGACTATATGAAGAACACCATATGGAAAAACCGAGGACGGTTTTCCGTGAAGAAGGGGAGGATGATGTGACCATGGCTACTACGGATACATCCGTTGCTCACATCATAGATGAACAACAAGATATCAAGTTCGAGTCCTCCAAGTGCCAAAATCCAATTCGGCCACCTGCTACACTGCAGACTTCAAACGGCCGCCGAAGCTCCATACGACCTCCGTTTTCAGGCCGTGAGTACTTGATGGAAAGCTCTCGGAGTCCTCTTTCCAATGCATCAAGCCTCATTGCCAAATTCCATCTCAGTCGGCAGCAACTGAAGAAACAAGGTGCTGTGACACCTGTAATGGGCCTATGGGCTTGTAACCTCATTTGGGACCCCGGCCCAGGTGGGGCCCATGTGGGGTGCGCCCCAAGCTGGTGGAGCACGACCCTAGGCACCCCTAGGTCGTCCTCCCACCCCTATATATAGCTAGTTACCCCTTCAGGGTTTCTTGGGTTTTGTTTAGATGAAAGTTTAGCCATTGCTACTTCGCTTGCAGCGCGCGTGTCGGCTAGACCGTCCGTCTGCTTGTATTCGAAACCCCAACTTATCATTTGTATTAAATTCCTATTTGCAGTATCAGATTGCTTTTATCTTGTTCTTGCTTGTTTCTTCGATTTGCTTGCAGGAATAGGGTTGATCTGCACTGGCAAGATCAACAACCCACGGAGAGGTGTATCGATCGCTAAGGCGCAACACAACGTCTCGTACGGTTGTAGTCGGATCGTCAACGTTTCTCCCAAATCGTAGTTATCACAACTCACCGAAAGATCGGGCCAACAATAGCCTTGAGTGTCGAGAGGAACTCAAGGTTCATCAATCTCCCTCTCTCTCCCCCTCGGCCCAAGCTGAGCCGCCCACTCGCGCGTGCGCGTGTTCGCCCGCTGACAGGTGGGGCCCGCTTGTCGGGGTCGTCGTCTTCCTCGCGCCGAAACCCTAGCCGCGCCGCACCGCCGCCGCCTTTCCAATTCGGCCGCACCTTTCCCGATCCGGTGAAATCGATTGAGGGGAAATGCTTCCCGAGATCTCCTCTACCTTTTTCCTTTTGGAATCTATCGCTATTTCGCTTTGGAAATCGCCGGATTCGAGCTCGAATCGGATTCGTTTCTTTCCCTTTAACCCTAACCTTTCCATCGCATCGCCGACCGCCGTGGGCCTTCGCCGTCGCTTCCTAGCCTCTATAAAAGGGATCCCTAGGCCCTTCGCTACCCGTCGCCACCCTCGCTTTCGCCTCTCGTCGCTGGTAGAGCCCTAGCGCCGTGCCGCTTAGCGCCGCCGTTCGTCCAGCCGTGCGCCGCCGTCGCTCTGGTCGTCGCTCGGGGAAGCCATCGCCGGGTTCGCCAAGTCGTCACCGTCCCAGTCCCGCCCTCCGTTTTCACCGAGGATCGTCGGAGCACCGCCGTCGTCGTCGACCCGATCGTCGCCGCCGCTTCTACCTTGACGCCGATGCCGTCCGTTGATCTTCCGCCGTTGATTTGGTCACCGGTGAGTTCGCCGCGTCGCCCGCATCGTTTTGGTGCCCTTCGTTAGCGCTGTCGTGCCGTAGTTCACCGGCGAGCTTGCGCCGTCCGGTCATCGCCGGTGATGACGTCATCGCCGACGTCATCGTCGCCGTGTCTCGTGCACCGGTCGTGGGCCGATGGATCCTGGCCGTCCGTTGTGGATAGGATAGATCTCGGCCGTTCGTTCCGTGAGCCGCAGCCGTGCGCCCGGTCCACCGTGCACCCGAACCCGCTGACGCAATAATCCTCTTTTCCTTTTCAAAAATAATTCTTTATTGCGTCATAATTCAATTAAAATCCATATAAATGCTTTAATCCGGTTTAATATTTAAAAATTCATAACTAATTCATTGTAACTCGGTTTAATGTGGTTCCAGTTGCAAAAGTTGAATAAAATAAAGATCTACATATTAAAATTATCCATAAATTGAATTAAATTTATTTAATCCTTTTTAAATAGGCTGTAATTAGATTTAATCTTGTAAAATTCGTAATAAATTCATATGAAGTCAGAATGAGGCTGTTCAAGTCTCATGTTTGTTTACTTTATATGTATTGTTTATTTAGTTTTTATTAGTCTTTTTCCTCGTTTTGCGTGTTAGCTTGTCGTTTCCGTCGTTTCGAAGGTTCGCGAGTGCGCCGGAAGTGTTCAAGAAGATTAATTGAAGACCCGTTATTACAAGGCAAGTCACACAGATCCTAAACACAATTCCTTTGAGCATGTTGATCCTATATTTAAATTCTCTATTTGTTTCAACTGTGCATTTATTTTTTAATGTCACCGGGTGGTGTGAACTTATTCCTTTGTTATGGCCTGTTTGCATTGATTACTCTATTCCTTGATACCTTGTGTTATTATAATTTGACTAGTTGAGCTTTATATATTGGTTCAGCTAGATGTTAGACATAATTGCTTAGCCATGCTTAGAAACATTAGCACACAATTGGGATAACTAATGCTTCACTATTATTTAATGATGGCTTAATGATAGCTCACAATGGTCAATCGTGATTGGTTGATTAATTAATGTGCCAACTAAAACTTGATAATGGTGGGTTGTGAGCACATGGTTTTGATGATAGTGCTCATGACAATTAAGGACCGGTTCATGATTTTCGGTTGTGAATCATTTACCGTGCCAACCACAAGCCAGAATGGGCAACGGCTGGACACTTTGTATAACAAGGCTCACTGCGGAGCACCAGACTGAGAAGTGGCGGAGATAAGCCCACGGGGGTCGCTGGGGAGTCCATGCCTTGTTTAAGAGGGTGATTATGATCCAGGAACGGTGCACTGCTTTGGGTTGTGTTATGCGAGGGGTCTTGTCACAATCACTCAACATGGTGACGTGTCTGGCCGGGCACGGTAACATGCTGGTGGGTTGTGTCTTGTGGGTACAATGGTACACCTCTGGCCAGAGTAAAACAATTCGAATAGCCGTGCCCGCGGTTATGGGCGGGTCGAACAATGTCTTTCGTGATTAGTCCCACACTACTCATTAATAATAATGTGGTAATTGATGGTAATTAATTTAGCTCCTGGTTTGGAATGGTACATTCCTGGTTTGGAGATAAATCTGTGCAGCCGGGTATGGTTGTTCAGGATGGTTGGGCCTGTGCAGCATGGGTGTGCTGTTCAGAGTTGATTAATATTGATGATTAATTACTCTACTGTTTTACAATTTTTACTATTTGCTAAATGCTTCTTTTGCAAATGAACCCTATATTATGCCATTCTTTGGTATCCTTGTGCACTTGCATATTTGCTGTGTGGCTTGCTGAGTATGTCATATGCTCACCTTGCTATAATCAATCAAACCTCAGTTGAAAACAAGTTGCGAAGGAGAAGACGTTTGGCTTATACCCCAGTTGAGCTGCCTGTGGGAGTGGAGCCGGAGCTTCGCTAGACCGTAATTCCACTGCAGTTTTCTTTTCTTTTGTAAGTATGTAACGTTATTATATTGATGAATCTTTATATTAAATTGTCAGTTTGTGTACCTCGGCTTATTCCTGGACGAGGATTTAATGCAAAAATTAGTTCGGAAATTACTAGTGAATTTTTGGGCGTGACATAGCTACCGGAAAGTCCAGGCCACCCGCCCGAAGTGTCTGACCCACCGATTGGATCGCCAATCGCTTTCGCCGCCATCAACCCGAGCACCACGTCTGGTCGTCTCCCTGTTGATTGCAGCCATCGAACGGTTTAGACCGCCGCCTGAAGTGTCCGATTCCACCGATCAAAATTCCGTTGATCGCCGCCATGCTCCACCTTGCGTCCATGTCTGTCCCTGGACACCCCGTGTAGTCGTCGCGGCGTGGAGCACCTCCCTCGCACCTCTACCATGGATCTCCCGTAGGCTCTGATACCACTTGTTATAAAACTGGCCTTGAAATCACATCGGAAACCAAACGCGGAAGAAACGCTATAGGAGATCCAAACATGATGACGACACCGAGGCACGATATTTGATAACGGACTTCAGCCGAGGCCTACATCTCCGGGGCACTGATTACGGGCGCTCCTGTAACGCCCCGATTTTCGTTCGGGATTAAAAATCATTTAATAATCCATTTCCTAGAAATTAAATAAAAGTTAAATCAATTCAATCAAGTGAAATTATTGGGAGAGTTAAAATTTTCCTTTAAAAATCATTGGTCGGGAATATTTTGTAATATTCCTTCTGCCCTAAAATACTCGGAGCTCAAGAAGTAATTATAATAATACAAAGTTCATTTAATCAACTGAATTAAAAAGAAAACAAGTTAAAATCTCCCTTTCTTTGTCTTTGGGCCGCCCCGGCCCAATTCCCCTTTTCCCTCCCATGGCCCGCGCCCTCTCTCTCTCTCGGTTAGCCTCCCACTCCTCTCTTGGGCCGTCGGCCCGTTTCCCCACTCCCTCACGAAGTCTGCTTTGCCTCCACCTTCCAACTATCCCTCCCTCTGTCCCCGACAGGTGGGACCCGTGGACCCTACCTGTCATCTCCTACCTCCGGCTCCCCTCTCCCAACGGCCATGGCCGCCCCGTGCTCCCCACATCGCCGCCAATCCCGCACGCCCCGCGTTCAAATCCGTGCGGACGTGGTTACCGCCCACTCCTCCACCCCTTCCCCCTCTTCTCCCCTCCAAAACCGCCGCTGAACTGCCCCACTTCACCACGTCGCCGGAGCCCACCCCATCGTCGGTTGCCGCCTCTCCCGGGATCGATCCCGCCTTCCCGAGCCTATAAAAGGGATCCCCGGGCTCTCCTCTTCCGTTTCCTCCTCCTCCCCGAGCTCCCCGCGCTCTCTCCCACTTTCCCCACGCGAGCCCAAGCGCCGCCGCTCGCCGGCGACCCTCCAACCGGCCGCCACCGCTGCTCCTGCCGCCGCCGCTCCGCACGACCGCCACCAACGTCTTCGCCACGTCGTGCCGTAACCCAGCATCCCCTCCACTTCCCCATTTTGTCGCCGGAACCACCTCCCCACGGTGCTCCCACTCCCCACCACTCACCGGCGTGCTCCAGCCGCCGCCTCCCGCCGCACTAGCCACCACCGAGCCGCGATGACACCACCATCGGCATCGCCGTGCCGATCTCCACCCCGGCCCCTACTACATTTTCCCATTCCGTCTCCGGAACGCCGCCGCCACGCGCACCACCTCTCTTCGTCGCCATTGCCACCTCCAGCCGCGTCACAATGCCGCTTTGGTCCACGCCGACCCACGCCGTCGCCTCCCTTGGCTTCGCAAGGACGGGGAGATCCTCGGCCACTGGCCCTCTTCGCCGGAAATCCGCTCGAGCTCCACCCCCCTCGGTCACCGGTGAGATCCTCCTAAAATTGTCGTGGTCGGTAGTCGTTTCCGGTTACCTCGCACCAGTCCTCACCTCCCTAACCCCTCAATGATCTTCCTTAGATCAAGGCTGAGCTCGTCCGCCCCTTCCCGAGCGACGCCCGTCACCGGAGCTCCGTCGCGCCGTCTTCCCGAGGAGCCCCGCCGCCGCCGTTCCTTGCCGTCGGCCGCTCGTTTGCCGTCGTGCCGCTCGGTGAGCACTCCCTTCCCTCTCCCCCTTCCTCCCCTTCGTCGGCCACCTCCTGTGCCTGCTCGTGACGCGCCGCCACCACTTGTGGTCGTCCGACCGGGTCGCCGTCGCCGCGCTCCGCGCTCCACGCCGCTACCGGTTGTGTCGGGCAGCCGGATGCCGCCTCCCCTTGTCGCGCCGCACCACCACTCCCTAGCGTGCGTCGCCGCTCCCCGCACCATCGCCGGTGGCCGCGCTGCCGCGTGCTGTCGCTCGGTCAGGCCGGCCTGAGCCGTGCCTGTGTCCCGGCTGCGCCGCCCCATGGCCGCCCGATCGGCTAGGGCCGATCCGGGCCGTCAGTTCCCGTGGACCGGCGGTGGACCGCCTCGATGGTCCCGGTCCACGATGGACCGGTGCCCTTGTGTTGCCGATCGGTGGGGCCAGCTTGCCGGCGCCGCCCCTCCCCCTTATGACGTCAGCAACCCCCTTTTCCTTTGGAAAAATAATTAATAATTGCGTCATAAATCATATTTAATTCTAGAAATTCATTTAAATGGCTCAAAACTTCTAAAATTCATATCTAATTCATTTGAACTCCAAATTGGGCCATTGAACTTGCAAAATTCATCTAAAATTGAGATCAACATGTTTGTTTACTTTTTATGTACTGTTTCCTAGGTTTTTATTAGAGTTTTTCCTTGTTTTGCGTGCCGGCATGTAGAATCCGTCATTTCAGAAGTCCGCGGTCGCGAGGATCAGAGTTCGGAAGATCGTTTGAAGAAGCAAGGCAAGTCACACATTCGCCTTGAGTATTTTGACCCTACTTTACAAATTTTTTCCGTCTGCAAATAAATATGCATCGTTTTGCTAATTACATGGGAATAGGTTTCACCTATCTGCTTGCTTGTGCCATATTATTTGATATCTGTCCTTTGTCAACTTTGGATGATAGATCGACTAGCTTGGGTTACTATGATGACCTAGCTAGAACTTTATACTTAGCCATGCTTAATTACCACTAGCTCAGTTGATGGGATAATTGCAGAATTAGACATGTTAGTATCATGACGAGTTGCGTGCTCGAGACATCCGGCCATGTTTCATGCTCATAATTATCCAACTAAAACATGACTGAATGGTGGGCTGTGGGTGCATGGTTTTGCTGGTCGCACCCATGGCAACTAAGGACCGGTTTGCGGGAAACCCTAGAAGACATACAGCACTTGCCACAAGCGGGAATAGGTAACTACCTAATTTGAAGTATAGCTTTCCGCTGGCTGACGCATCCAGGCAAGGGTGAGCGTGATGGAGTTCGGATGGGCCCTGCGACGGCCTATGCGGCTTTCTGATTCGCCTAGGCACGAGAGGGGACTGCCCACCGCCTGTTGGGGGCGGGGGTGAAACCTGAGGTGTGGTGTGCTTGGTCAGAGGGGGTTATATGGAGGGTCTTGTCACAATCACTCGACATGGTGACGTGTCCGGCCGGGCACGGTGACATGCCGGTGGATTATGTCTTGTGGGTACAGTTGTGCACCTCTGGCCAGAGTAAAACTATTCGAATAGCCGTGCCCGCGGTTATGGGCGATCGACCAGATTCACCGTGATTAGTCTCACCCCTAATAAATCGACCCAATGCACTGTAGTTCAGGTGGGTTGGTTGGGCCTGTTCAACGTGGTGTAGCGTTGATCAGTGGAGATCTAATTTACTTTAATTAATCAACTGTTTTACTGTTTTGCTCAATAAAATGTTTTACAACCGCCTTTATGCAAATAGCCACAAACCACCCTTGTATCCCCTTGCACGTCTACATCATTGGTGTGACTTGCTGAGTACGGTGGTTGTACTCAGCCTTGCTATTATTCCCCTTTTTTAGAAGTGTAGTGCTTCTGAGCTGAGGATGAAGTTAGAGGACCAAGGCTCAGACCCCAGTTGAGTTTTGCCTGTGGAGTGGAGCTGAAGCCCCGCTAGGATCGCCTTTTTCTGCTGCTGTCGTTTCTTTTCGGTGCGAGGACTAAGAGCCTCTTCTGTAAGTATTTTACGCTTTATTTACGTTTGGAACTGTATATTACTTGTCGTTTTGTGTACCCTGGCTGGTCCTGGACAGGGATTTAATACACAAAATAGTCTAGAAATTTGGTCTAAATTTCTGCCACACCCTAAAAATCCCAAATATAAAAATTGTTGCTTAATTGGAATTATTAGAAATAATTTTAAAAGCCTAGAAGAGAAGATCTAATTTTTAATTAATAAATTCCAATATAAAATTTGGCTAGATAAAATTTTATTAAATACTTTGCTTAATTCTATAGTTCATAGATTTTTCTGGGATTTATTTGAGCTAAGGAAGTATTTTTAATAAATGGAATTGCTTTTCATGAATAATTTAAAATGAAAAAGGTTTAAAAATCTCTCTTTTGGCTTTGGGCCGAAAGTCGGCCCAAACTTCTCTCTCTCTCTCCCTTGGCCCAATCCGGCCCGCAGCCGAGCCGCCGCTCGCGCGCGCGCGCTCGCCCGCTGACAGGTGGGGCCCGCTTGTCGGGGTCTTCGTCTTCCTCGCGCCGAAACCCTAGCCGCGCCGCGTCGCCGCCGCCTTTCCAATTCGGCCGCATCTTTCCCGATTCGGTGAAATCGTTTGAGGGGAAATGCTCCCCGGGATCTCCTCTACCTTTTTACTTTTGGAATCGATCGCTAAATCGGTTTGGAAACCGTCGGATTCGAGCTCGAATCGGATTCGTTTCTTTCCCTCTAACCCTAATCTTTCCATCACGTCGCTGGCCGCCGTGGGCCTTCGCCGCCGCTCCCTAGCCCCTATAAAAGGTTCCCCAGGCCCTCCGCTACCCGTCGCCACCCTCGCTCTCGTCTCTCGTCGCCGGTAGAGCTCTAGCACCGTGCCGCTTAGCGCCGCCGTCGCCGTTGTTCGTTCAGCCCTGCGTCGCCGTCGCTCCAGTCGTCGTCGTCGCTCGGGGAGGTCACCGTCGTGGTCGCCAAGCCGTCGCCGATCTCGTCCGCCCCTCCGTTTTCGCTGAGGACCGCCGGAGCACCGCCGCCGTCGTCGACCCGATCATCTCCGCCGCTTCGACCTCGTCACCGGTGAGTTCGCCGCGTCGCCCGCATCATTTTGGTGCCCTTCGTTAGCGCCGTCGTGTCGTCGTTCGCCGGCGAGCTTGCGCCATCCGGTCGCCGCCGGTGGTGACGTCATCACCGACGTCATCGTCGCCGTGTCCCGTGGACTGGTCGTGCGCCGATAGATCCCGGCCGTTCGTTTTGGATGGATCGATCTCGATCGTTCGTTTTCGTGAGCCGCCGTCGTGCACCCGGTCCACCGTGAACCCTAGCCGATGACGCAATAATTCCCTTTCCCTTTTCAAAAATAATTCATTATTGCGTCATAATTCAATTAAAATCCATATAAGTGTTTTAATCCGATTTAATCTTTAAAAATTCATAACTAATTCATCTTAGCTCGGATTTAGTTGGTTCAAGTCTCTAAATTTTTCTAAAATTGAGATCTACATGTTAAAAATATCCACATGTACTGTTCATGCTTGTTTATGAGCTGTTTTGGTGATTTTGTTCTTTTCTCTTTAGATTCCGACGTTCCGGGAGAGTCCGATTTTGTAGGAGAAGATTTTGAGGAATTCCAAGGCTAGCAAGGCAAGTCACAAAAATCCCAAACAACCCTTTGAGTATGTTGATCCCGTTTAAAGCTATTGTTTCTATTCAACTATTGCACTTATTTTCGAATGTCATTGGGTGGAATTAAGCTATTGCTTGTTATGGCCCTTTTTGTTCTTGATTACTTTATTCTTTGATACCTTGGGTTATTATAACTTGACTAGTTGAGCTTTATATATTGGTTCAGCTAGATATTAGATATGATTGCTTAGCCATGCTTAGAAACATTAGCACACTATTGGGATAACTAATGCTTCACTATTATTTAATGATGGCTTAATGATAGCTCACGGTGGTTAATCGTGATTGATTAATTAATTAATTTGCCAACTAAAACCTGATAATGGTGGGTTGTGAGCATATGGTTTTGATGGTTGTGCTCATGACAATTAAGAACCGGTTCACGATTTTCGGTTGTGAAACGTTTACCGTGCCAACCACAAGCCAGCATGGGCAACGGCTTTACTTTCTGTATAGTATGGTTCATAGTAGAGCACCAGACTGTGAAGTGTCGGAGATAAGCCCACGGGGGTCGCTGGGGAGTCCATACCTTTTTTATAAGGGGGTGATTATGATCCGGGAACGGTGCACTGCTTTGAATTGTATTATATAGAGGGTATTGTCACAATCTCTATTCGGGTACTTGTCAAGTATCGCGACGCATGGTTGACATGATGTTGAGGTTGTGTCTTGTGGGTACAGTGGTACACCTCTGGCCAGAGTTTAAACTATTCGAATAGCCGTGCCCGCGGTTATGGGCGGGTCTAACAATGTCTTTCGTGATTAGTCTCACCCCTCTCACTATATTAAATGATGATGTTAATAATTTGATTAACTCCTGGTTTGGAATGGTTAATTCCTGGTTTGGAGATTGAACTGTACAGCCGGGGTTGGTTGTTCAGAATGGTTGGGCCTATGCAACAGGGTATGTTGTATAGCGTTGGATTAATATTGTTTAATTATTATTTAACTGTTTTATTAAATTCTGAAGTATTTATTAAATGTTGTTTATGCAAATGAGACTATACTATGCCATCCTTTGTTATCCTGTGCACTTGCATATTTGCTGCGTGGCTTGCTGAGTATGTCATATACTCACCTTGCAATCATTCATCAGAGGAGGAGTTCTACAGCGATGCCGATGGAGTGGATGATTAGGCGTAGCCCTGGTCAAGCTGCCTGTGGAGGGGAGTCGCCTGCGCTATTTATTTATTTTTCCACTGCTTAGAACTTTATTGATTGAGAGGAACTATCTACCTCTGTAATGACATTTTATTCGCTTATTAATTAGAGTAATAATTGTACTCTATTATCAATTTGTTATTGTGTACCTCAGCTGATTCCTGGACGAGGGTTTCTACACATGTAAGCGTTTGGAATTTTGGATAGAAATTCCGGGCGTGACATTTCTGGGCGTGACAGCTCCTCCCGGATCCAGCATATTACAGCGTATCAGAGTTACAATGACTCACGGCAGGTCGCCGCCGGCAGCCGCTTCCTCTCGCTATGCTATGTTGCCATGCGGTTACAACAGGCATGCCCCTCTATTTATGAGAGAGCCTAGGATAGAGTCCGACTCTTACTCTAGTCCTAATACCTAGTACAACTCCAAGTCCTAAACTGTAACCGACTACGTACATATATTTGACACAAACTCTAACAGTATGGTCCCTGCTCTGGCCCTGCAAGATCTGATTTTGTTACCTGGATGAAGAATGTGCATATTGGTCAGAACCAAAATTTCTCTTTTTCTAGGGGACTTTAATTTTTACATGTCGGTGGAGGATAGAAATAAGTCTAGGGCAAATATAAATGATATTTTCATCTTTAATGATATTATCAGCTTTTTGGGATTATTAGAGATCCCTTTGAAAGGTAGAAGGTTCACATGGAGCAACATGCAACAGAGCCCACTCCTAGAGAGACTTGATTGGGTTTTTTGTTCTGCCTCTTGGACTCTGTCTTTTCCTAATACAACTGTAGTTCCTCTCACTTGAAACATTTCTGATCATGTGCCTTGCGTTGTCAAAATCGACACCAAGATCCCCATGTCTCCAATTTTTAGATTTGAAAGTTTTTGGGTGCAAGTTGAGGGGTTTTTTGACATTGTGGCTCAGATTTGGGCTTTAGATCCTGGGTTTGATGATACTGCCAAATGTATATCTTATAAGCTCAAGTTGCTTAGGAAAAGACTTATTCATTGGAGCAAAGGTCTCTCCAAATTAGCTTCCCTCCTCACAAATTCTAACAGAGTTATTGATTTTTTTTGATCTAATAGAGGAAACCGGGCAGCTCACTGTTCAGGAGTGGAATTTCAGAGAAATTGTCAAAGTTCAGATTCTCAAGCTCTTAGAGTTTAGAAATCAATATTGGAAAAAAAGGTGCACACGTAGATAGATGCTATTAGGGGAGGAAAATACAAAGTTCTTTCAATCCATTGCCACTGAGAGATTTAGAGCAAACTCAATTTCTCATGTTTATGATTTCAGTGGTGTTGGCGGTTGTTAAATGCCGATTCTATACCGCCAATATCTGCATAAAATCCAGATAATAAAGCATCCAACATAGTAATAGGTGTTAAATCTCACATTTTCCACAAGTGTTGTTGTATATTTGTATGCAGATGATAAACCTAGAAGGTAGGAGGAAAATCAAACTAAAGTGGAGAAGGAAACATATCCATACAAGGATGGACTTTGAACTTTATCAAAACACTAGAGAATCAGCCCAAAAACTCCGAGAATTGGATAGAGCAGGATCAGAGGAGGAGATGGGCCAAAGGCCATGCTAGGAGGGGCCAGCCATGCAAAGAGGCCGAACCAACATCTCAGCCATTTAGGCTGGGGTTTGGCATGGACGCTCCTCATCACTCCCTGATGGCAGTTGCAGGGAATTTCCGACAATTCGTATAGTGATTACCGTCGTAAATGTCCAATTTAAGGAGCTTCACTCCTTCACTTCTCCACACACTTCCAAGCTTGAGCTAAACTATAAGAGACTATTGTACTATTTGTATACTATAATTAGGAAGAGAGTAGAGTAGAAGAAGTCGGAAGAATTCTGGAGCTATCAGTAATCTTCTCCTATTTCTTTTATTCTGTTTATTACACTAATATTAATAGAATTATCTTCCTGAATAATTTAAATTTATCCTGTGAGAATTATTTCTTGGTTAGTTCCTAAATAGCATATAGGATTATTGTTCACTGTAATCAACTAAAATATACTGATTGCTTTGGTGAGTTATAAATACTAAAGTAGATATTAATTGCTTAGACGTGGTGTTTATGTAATTATTATCCAGTAATTGCTGCGTATCCCACAGTACGTTTGAGGTGGGTGTAGAGGTGGTGACAGCCCTCAGGAGCACTTAAGTCCTCCCTGTCTGTGTACGGAGTAGAGCGACATCTGGGAACAGCGGGTTGCCAGCGCCTGAAGTATTGTGTTATGATTAAAATTAAGCTTTCCCTAGACACTGTTTCCCACCAGTGAATCCTCACTATCCTAGCCTACCTTTGCTTGGTTTCCTTGGATGAACCGGAGGAAGAATTAATCACACACATTCCCTTGGATTTGATACCCTTGGAACACTCCGTAGGGGAAGTGCTACATCGGTATATCCGTGCGATTGCGGATTTTATCTGTGATCGTATGAAATACCAACAAGCATTTATGGCACCGTTGCCGAGGAACGGTTGCTGATTATTTCCGAACCCAGTTCATCCTCGTATCTCTTTATTTTCATTTTTATTCTACCTTCACCCCTGCTACCTAGAGAAGTATTCATGTTCAATTATTCTCAACCATGGAGCAACCTCTCTTTGAGCTGTCTGCTCCTAGGGATGAATTCTATGAGCCACCTCCTTCATCGTAGCCAATTTATACAATTGGCTATGAAATTCGCCCCGAACTAATCTGCATGGTTAGGGAGAATCCTTTTTTCTAGTCTTGATCTAGAAAATCCCTACCATCATCTGTGGGACTTTGAGCAAGTTTGCTCATGCCTTAAGATTCGTGGCATGAAGCAAGAAACTGTACGGTGGAAGTTGTTTCCGTTCTCCCTTCAAGAGAGAGCGAAGCAATGGTACACATCTACCGTAGGATGTGTAGACGGTAGTTGGGAAAAGTTGCGAGACAGGTTCTGTCTTGCCTTCTTCCCAGTTACCCGTATTACCGCCCATCGAGTAGAAATCCTCAGTTTCCGGCAGATCAATAACGAATCAATCGGTGCAGCCTAGTCCAGATTCACTAATCTAGTGCAGTCCAGACCAACCTTGTCTTTACCCAAGTATGTGCTTTTACAACATTTTCATACGGGTCTAGAAACAGAGTCTGCATTCTATCTGGACATAACCCCCGGATGATCATTCATGCATAAAATGTCGTCAGAAGGAAAAGTAATTTTAGATCGCATTCTAGAAAATACTTCCTTCATGACGCAATGCGATGAACCTCTGCTGGAGGCATTCGTGTCCAAGATAGAGAAGCCTTCGACAGTCGAATCACAACCTGAACTTTCCACTTCGACCGACTCGACTGATGAAGTAGTTCCCGAGCCGCCATCCATTCAGAATGAAGAAATTCAGACTTCGGATTGTGCTCCAATTTTATTCAGGGATGGCCTTGATGAAGACTACGGCAACACCCTGAATTATTTCAGTAAAAAGATGCTGATTGTTCCTTTGCCACCTCCCGATCCTATGGAACTTGCATTCCTAAGACAAACTGTCTGGGACGTTACATCCATAATGAGTGACGAACGGCTAAGGGAGGCAGAGCTTTCATCCGAAGTAATTTGGATAAATACCGCTCCCTGAGTTATTCCTTATCGTCTAGAAGGGAACGGCATTGGCATTCTTTACAGTCAAACTATCGGGGTTAATCTCATTTCTGAGTCATTTGCATTTGTTTACCTAAGCGATAAAGCAATAACCCCGACATACAAATTCTTCAAGCACTCAAATGGAAAAATCATTGAAGGATTTGGAATTGTGCAAGATGTACATGTCCGCTTTCAAGATAGGGAGGCAGTCTTGGATTTTCATGTCTTTAAAATCCAAGACTTTGACATTTTGGTCGGGTGCCAATTGAGCAACTCCTCATAAACACGCTCGATTAAACAGCCTCAAGATAACTTTGGGAGGGAACGAATTTTCAGTTCCATTCTCGCAGGCAAGGTTTGCCTCGACCGACTCTCTCCCAGAAGATGAGTATGTGGTGGAAGTAACGGAAGTTCTCTCTCACGAGTCTCCTGAGACCCTTCTGGAAAATGAAGTCCCTAACTTCATAAAAGAGGAAGCGGAACCCAGTGAGACTCTCGAGCTTCCAATCATAGAACCGCCGCCTCGACCTCCGATTGCGCTGAAACCTCTGCCTCAAGGCCTACGCTATGCTTTCCTGCACGGCAATAAGGAAGCTCATGTCATCATAAGTAACAAGCTTTCTGAAGATGAGACTCAACGTCTTCTAGCTGTGTTAGAAAAGCATCGCTCTGTTCTTGGCTACTCTCTCTAGGATCTCAAAGGAAATAATCTTGCGCTTTGCACTCATCGTATCCCTATTGAGCCCGAGAGTACTCCCTCCAGGGAACCACAATGACGGCTCAATAATACGATGCGAGAAGTTGTAAAGAAAGAGGTTCTAAAACTCCTGCACACCGAGATTATTATCTCGTCCCATACATTGAGTGAGTTAGCACAGTCCAGGTTGTGCCGAAGAAAGGACGAATGACGGTCGTTGCAAATGCTCAAAATAAACTTATTCCGCAACGAACCATAACTGGATGGAGGATGTGCATAGATTATAGGAAGCTTAACAAGGCTAAGCAACGGATCATTTCCTGCTATGTTTCATTAACAAAATGTTAGAACGGCTGGCAAATCATTCCTTTTTCTGTTTCCTTGATGGGTGTTCCGGGTATCATCAAATTCCCATCCATCCAGAGGACCAGAGTAAGACCACGTTCACATGTCCATACCTATGCTTATCGTAGGATGTCCTTCGGACTGTGCAACACTCCTAAATCTTTTCAAAGGTGTATGATGTCCATTTTCTTGGATATGATCGAGGACATTACGGAAGTCTTCATGGACGACTTCTCGGTCTATGGAAAAACCTTCGGTCATTGTCTACAGAATTTGGATAAGGTCTTACAACAATGCCAAGAAAAGGACCTGGTACTCAATTGGGAAAAGTGTCATTTTATGGTCCTTAAAGGGATTGTACTTGGTCATAGGGTGTCCGAACATGGAATTAAAGTTGATCGTGCTAAGATCGATGTGATTGATCAACTTCCTCCTCCTGTGAATATCAAGGGGATCCGTTGTTTCTTGGGTCACGCCGGCTTTTATAGAAGATTCATCAAGGACTTCTCTACAATTGCCTGACTACTGACAAACCTGCTAGCTAAAGAAGCTCCCTTTGAGTTCGATGACGCGTGTCTAAAATTCTTTGAAATTCTCAAAAAGGCACTCATCTCTACTCCAATCATCCAACCCCCTGATTGGACACTACCCTTTGAAATTATGTGTGATGCAAGCGATTTCGCTGTTGGTGTGGTCTTGGGCCAAACCAAGGATAAAAAGCATCATGCAATCTGCTATCCTAGCAAAACTCTAACCGGAGCTCAGTTTAATTATGCAACTACTAAAAAAGAGCTGCTCGCGGTTGTTTTTGCTATCGATAAGTTTACACTGATCATGCTGCTCTAAAATACCTGCTCACTAAGAAAGATCCTAAACCACGTCTCTTGTGATGGATTTTGCTACTCCAAGAATTTGACTTAGAACTTAAGGATAAAAAGGGAGTAGAAAATTCCATAGCAGATCATTTGTCTAGGCTGCAAATCACTAACACGCTCGCAGGAACAGTCGATAAATGGTTTTCTAAGAGATGACATGCTGATGATGGTGCACGACTCCAACTCATGGTATGCCAACATAGTGAACTACATGGTGTTAAAGTACATACCACCCGGAGAAAATCAAAGGAAGCTGAAATACGAGAGTCACCGTCATATATGGGATGAGCCATACCTGTATAGGGTTTGCTCTGATGGTCTATTGAGAAGATGCGTGCCAACTGAAGAGGGACTTAAGATCATAGAACGATGCCACGCCTCGCCTTATGGTGGACATTACAGTGCATTCCGCACCCAGGCAAAGATTTGGCAATGTGGTTTCTTCTGGCCGACAATGTACGAAGACTCAAAGGAATTTGTCAGAAGATGCCCAAGCTGCTGTAGGATCGAGATGTCGACTAGAGGGGGGTGAATAGGCGATTTAAAACTAAGTGGCACGTAATCAAAACTAACCTATGTTGCTAGGGTCGGTGAGAGACAAGTCTAACTAAGCAACTAAGTTATGTTTTGCAATCCTAGGGTGAAAGTGGTTCAAGTGTATCACTAGGAAAGTAAATCACACAACTAAATTAAGTTTTGCAATCCTAGGGTGATATGGCCACAAATAAGTTTTTATGAAATATAAATTGCACAAATGTAAATGCAACAAATAAATGAGACAAGAGACAAGGAATTTTTCACTGAGGTTCGGAAACTCGCCGATTTCCTAATCCCCGTTGAGGTGAGCCCAACTCCACCACTCAACCACGAAGCCGCCGCACGCCCCCTTCGTCAAGGGGTGGGCAGGGCAGGAGTTGGCCCAAGGAGAGGACTACCCAAGCCTCGATCACTAGGGGTAGTTCTTTCTTCACTCCGAAGGTGGTGAACTCCAAACCACTCACAAACCAGCGCCGGGCCTCCTCCACGATCTCCTCGGAGAGGTCACCGGCAACACCTCCACAAGCCGTCTAGGAGGCGGCAACCTCCCAGAGTAAAAAGCGATGACCCGGCTCGGAGATGATCAAGTGCCACACTAGCTCTACAATGGAAGCAAATGCACTTGACTCTTGGCTAATCAACCCTCTAACACACTAAGTGGATGAATACAAAGCTCAAGTGAGTGTGGGAGAGGTGCAAGGGGTGTATGCAATTGAAGTGGGTGCCAAGAGAGTCCCCTTGCTGCTGGTGGGGGAGGTAAGTCCACTCGTGATCCGCCATTTCCTAACCCTGCAGGAACTAATGGGATGTCAAAAGAAACGCCATCTACTGACTCGGCTGACAAGGAGATTTAGCCAGAGAAAATCGTGCCGCAGGACTACTGCGACACACGGTTGCTGCCATTCCCTCAGCGGAGTAGGAAACCGTCAGTGGACGAGCAGTTCACTCGTTTTGTTGAAGTAATCCAGAAGATCCACATCAACATGCCGTTGTTCGACACTATGCAAGTACCAACATACGCCTGTTATCTCAAGGACATACTCAACAACAAGAGACCGCTCCCAACAATGGAGGTGGTCAAGCTGACGGAACACTGCAGCAACGTCATACTCCACAAGCTCCCAGAGAAGAAGAAAGATCCGGGGTGTCCCACGATCACCTGCTCGATCGGGGCACAACAATTCGACCAGGCCTTGTGCGACCTTGGAGCCAGCGTCAGCGTCATGCCAAAAGACGTCTTTGACAAGCTCAACTTCACGGTGTTGGCACCAACACCGATGCGCCTCCAACTGGCTGACTCGTTAGTCCGTTACCCGGCGGGGATAGTGAAGGATGTGCTAGTCAAGATACGGGATTTCTTCATCCCGGTTGATTTTGTGGTGCTAGACATGGACACAGGGAAGGAGACCATTCCTGGGGCATCCATCCTGGGGCATCCATTCCTTAGCACCGCAAGAGCCAACATTGACGTGGGAACGGGGAGTATCTGTTTCCATATCAATGGGAAGGAGGAAAAGTTTGAGTTTCAACCGAGGATGGAACAATGCTCCATGGTCAGAATCAAGTACGGGCCAAACCCACAGAATATTCAAGTGGTCGAAGTGGAGCCACCCAAGACGGATAGCCTGATAAAGTTCATGCAGAACTTCCTGGAAAAGGAAACAACAATACCCAGGAACCGTTATTGGAGGACGCCGGTAAAATCACCTGTACCGGCCAAGAAGTTAGAGCAGCCGGCTCAGAAGAAGCCGTCTTCCGAACCGAAATCAAAGAAGGTGTGGAAGGAAAAGCCAAAGACGCCCGCTCCATCACCTCTGGAGACGGGTGGAAAATCCGTGCACTGAATCGAAAGGAGGTACGGTCTTGCACGTCGGACTTTAAATGACGCGACCTTCCCCAACAGGTAAATTGGAATGTATCCGCACATTTGCTTTCAACAATTTGAATTTTTGCATCACCACATGTTTGAATTTCAAAATTGCATTTAGGGTTTTTGAAATTTAAGGAAATCCTTCAAATGAATTTTTCAGAGCAAACCAAAATAAAATTTTCAACGAAAATTCACTGTGCCACGACCGCACTGACCGTTGGATTCCAACGGCCGAAAGTGGGGCCGATTGGGCCCACAAGGGGTTCGGCCGAACACCCTGGTTCGGCCGAACCGGCCAGGCCAACGGTCGGCTCCTTCCTCTTTTGAGGCAACGGCTAGTGGGTCCCACAGGTCAGTTTTGACCGTTATGGGTGCACTACTTAAGCCACCCGGCCGAGAGAGGGAATTCCACCCTATTTCAATACATTTTCATGACGAGTCTAGTACTCGCTCATCAGCCGATGTCTTGACGGAAGACGCCGACGCTCTGCGACAACTCCTGAGCGACGTTGACCTTTACCTTATCAGTAATCGGGAGAGACAAGCCAACTACATGCTGAGCGACCGGGAGTATGCTCACACACGAGAATACTCACCGGAGTTGCTGAAAAAGATAGGTATGGATGTTGAATTTCGTTCTATTTGGAAATCTGTTGGTTGGCAGAAATTTGTTGTGGTAGATGAGCCTGGTTCTCGTTTGCTTACTTTGAAAGAAATATAAGATGGTATTTCTTTTCGCATTTTCCGTAAGGAGTTCACGCTCACATGGAAAGGCTTGAGTATACTTCTTGGTTTCACGATTCCTGTAAAATCGATCTCTAGAAAGGAATTTCTGGGTTCGAGAAAAATAGGTTTTGGGAAGATATTTCTATTGCTCCAATTTGCAAGAAACCTAGAACGAATGATATCCATAATTCTACACTTAGGCTCATGCACAAATGGATTGCTATGACTTTGTTTCCTAGAGGTGATTTAAGACCCATTAGGGGAGATGAATTAATTATCATGTTTGCCATGGTTAGAAAGTATAAAGTTCTCTGCTCCTGTTGAATGCACTTCTCTGATTACTCAGAAAGAAAAAGGCCTAGGGGTCGTTAGCGACCAGATTGCTTTTATCTCAGCCGCTCGTCCGTGTATTGATGAGGCCTATCTAGTGCAAGGGCATATTTTGAAACATGGAGCAGATGGATATTTGAAATACTTTTTCCCCGATTGTACAAATGAAATCATGTTGCTAAATGCGAGGTATCATTTGTACAACTGTCATGAACTAACCATTCCCCTGCAGACCATAGAAGAATCTCGTGCAGGTGGAACATACACGGAGACGCGCAACATGACAAGGAACGAACAAGGAAGTTCATCATCCTCGACACTCGTGCAGATGTATGAGGCAGGTTGGGCACCAACTGGGGATGCAACCGGATGGACCCAAGCTCCACGCCATAGCATCGTAGTCTCAACCTGGGCAAGCGCCAGTGAGGACCGGTGGCATACGCCTCGTGACATCCACTGGGGGAACAACCAACCCTCCAGATCAAGTGGTGTGCCTCAATCTCCAAATGAATGGCGCTCAAGTTCTTCTCGTTGGGACTTGGGTGAAATCACTAGGAGAATGGACACCCTTGATGTGCAGACGGGGGAGATCCAGTATGACCTCGCGGAACACATAGCTCAAACGCAAGAATGGCAACAATCTGCTGATGCTCAGTTCGCCAACATCAACAACAAGATGCAACAACAGCATGCTGACCTTTAGGCGTACTTTCGCTTTCAGGGGTTCAATCCTTATCAAGGACCCTAAGCGAAAGCCAAGCTTGGGGGGAGACCTCGCTCCCCCCACTAAGGTAACTTGTATCACATTGCATATTTTCGTTTCCAATTGCATCCTATAAAACTTGAAAACAACATAAAAATTTGCAAAATAGAAAATACCAAAAAGATAGGATAGGTTTGAGTCATGCTAGGTAAGACAAGCTAGTTCACTTTGTTGAAATGATGAATAGTTGCTCTATTTTATATCTCTGATATATGGGTTCTTGGTAAGTGCTCTCTCAAAGATTGAATAAAAGTAGCCAACAATTATCCGGGAACCTGAGGTAAATGTGCTACACTTACTGATCTAAGTCTAAGCTGTTGCAAGATATGAGATAGTAAATATGAGTAGCTACGATCCTGATACTAGTTTGACTTGAATTCCGGATGTTTTGTTTTTCAAAATGATAAAATTGAAAGTTCCTTATTTGATATAAATTCCTACCAGAGCCAAAAATGTGCTATCATGATTAAACAATATACATTTTGGTTACTTTCCATTCCATTGAACTTTGTCAAACTCTTGTGACTTGTGTAGATACTTCTCATGCTCTATGATCAAGATCGTATACCCACATATATGCACATGCTATACTCCTACACTGGGAGCTAAGCAATATTCCATTCCATTTCCATATTACCACCAAAATAAATTCTCCATGTTTTCATATGCTTTCTTCTCCTAAAAGAAAAGAAAAATCCTTTTTAAAAAAAGAAAGAAGAGAAAGGAGGGAAAGGCATGGTTATGAAAAAAAAATAAAGTTATGCTCCATCAAGCATGAGCATGATTGAAAAAAAAATGTAATCATGCCCTCCCCTAATCAATAAAAGAAGGATTTTTGGGAGAAGAAAGTAAGCACAAAGGAGAAGCATTTTTCTTTTATTTTTCCTCATATACCATTTCCATCATATACCACACACACATTATGCACGATCTTGATCTTGAGTATGTTTAGTTATCTGCTCTAGTCTAAGTTTTTGACTTAGTAATAAATGTGAATGCGAGTATGCCATGTTTGATCCTTACCAAGCTCCACATATCAAAAACCTTAGAGTAGGAATCAATAAGGCAACATTTGGTGAGGAATTCATTTTGATACACTTAGAGAGACTGAGTGAATCACTTGAGGAACTTGGTTTTCTTTTCCAAAATCATTTGAAAACTTCCGGAACAAGAGTTGAATAAAGATCGGGTGATTGGTGCTCTAATTGCTGTTCTGTCTTTCAACCGCCCAAGGCAAGGAGAAGCAGTGTCTCGTGGGAATCAGGGGTAAGGGTAAGCCACCATGCCAAACATTATTTAACCTAAGAGAGAGTACATATATCTTGCACCTGTATCTTTGAGATATGTAGCATAGTAGCAACTCCTGATCAACAACCAAGTCTATGTTTCCTTTCGTCCTTCACTCGGGACGAGCAAAGGTTCAAGCTTGGGGGGTTTTGTTGACGGTCGTTATCGATCAGTTTCGACCGTCAATATTACTAAAATAGGAGAGAACTAGTGATGCTTGCAATGCATAAATATGTTATAATAATAATATTCCACTAGTATTAGGTCTACTAGTAAAGAATGATCGTAAAGTGGAGGAGAATCGACATCAACACCAATGATAAATCAATCAGACGATGTCGAGGACCAGACTTATGTATGAATGGGCCAAGAACTCAGAATTGACAAGATGAATTGGGCCAAAATTCACAAGTCTGCGGAGTGGAGCAATAGAGGAGGCCACCAGCCGAAATTGGGCTGGATTGGGCCAGCCCCAGGTTCGGCCGAACCAATCCTAGCGCCGTTGGATCCTGGTTTTGGCGTGGACGTCCAGGACTGCATCCCAATGACGGTTAGAGGGCACTTCGGACAATTCCCCTTCCACAACCGTCATACCTACCTCTATATAAGGAGCTCACTCTCTTCACTTCAACACACACCTCAAGCAAGAGCTCTCTCATTCCTCTCAAGTTTAGTTTAGTAGTATCTAGCTCGTGGAATAGAATTAGAATAGGAATCAGGAGTCCGGAAGTCTTCGGAAGAGTTCAGGTATGGCTCTAGTAGCTTTCCTTTCCTCTTTTGTAAGCTTTGTACTTTTATTAGAATACTCTTCTAAATACATTTCTGGTATTGAAATACTTTCCGAGTATATGAGTACCAACTTTACATTATGTTCTTGTTATAATGAATGTACGGCTAGCTTATTTGGGAGATGCTTTGGTGCGGGTATAATGTTTGTTTATGCAATTACTCTATGTCATGACGATGATATTAGAGTAGTATCTGGTAGTTTAGGCGTGGTGTCTAGATTACGGGATATCATTATTTGGGGTTATATATTGCGGATGAGAGGTGGGCCGATGATGGTGATAGCTCAGTATGGGTATTCCTCCGTGCCTATATATAATCCTAAGTTAATTTCCGAGGGAGAGTATTCCTCCGTATTTAGCCCCGGTTGGATGGTCATGACGGGCTGTCGTAACGAACTCGGCAGTCAGGGTGGCTTCTCGAAGTACCAGGAGGGCATCGGATAGAGGGTATTAGCTAGTATATCAGTTAACTAGAATGTATGTATACTATGTATATTAGAAGTATAGGAATAGATTATCCTTCTCTTTTCTTTCCACCTAGCTTATATTATTTATTATGAGGATGAGTAGTAATGGTTGTGTGTCACTCTACCCTTGGATTATCATAACCCCTGCTTAGAATATAATTATCACAAGTAATATATAAATTATTAGTTGAGTTCTCTCTACATGATCTTCCCACGGGATAAAATAAATACGATACCCTTGGAATACTCTTGGGTGAAATGCTACAATGGTATATCCGTGCGCTTGCGGATGAACTTTGTAACCATAATATACCAGAAGTATTTCTGCGCCATTGCTGGGAATTATATTTCTAGTAATGTCGTTAAGAAATACCAACAATTGGCCTCCCATAGCGCCACCGCTGGTCACCAAGGGGGCCGGTTAGACCGGCATAGTGCTTGTGGTCAGACCGGCCACTACCTGCCAGTCAGACCGGTATACAAGCCGCGATCAGACCGGATCTGGTCAGTCATCCCAGTGACAGCAAGAAATGAGAAAATTAACTCAAGTCAACATGCGCGTGACCTAATGTGGCAATATGAATCATCTCTTTGTCTAGATCATTACCCTTCTTAATAGTACGGCAAAGCTAAAATTAAACTAGCAAATTTTGATCGCTCAACTCCTCGATCAATTTAACATTAAAACACTAGTTTTACCGTCTTCCTTTCCTTTTGCTTTGCGCCATCAATTTTAGTCCACAATAATCATCTATGCGCACACATAATGTGAACCTAACTTAAAATATATAGCTCAATAGAACGGTTAGTCCACAAAAACAACAGGGGCCTAGATGCTTCAGCTGCCAGAGGCAAGGAAGAATAGCTGCTCGCGACGCAATGCCCCTCACATACAACCTACAAGTCGAGATATTCGATGTGTGGGGTATTGACTTTATGGGACCATTTCCCAAGTCCCGTAATTGCGAGTATATTCTGGTGGCAGTCAACTATGTCTCCAAGTGGGTTGAGGCTATGCCGTGCAGCGCCGCGGATGCGAAGCATGCCAAGAAGATGTTCACAGAAATCATCTTCCCGAGGTTTGGTACCCCAAGGATGGTCATAAGTGATGGAGGCTCGCTCTTCGTCGACAAAACTTTCCGAGACCTCCTGTGAGACATGGGAGCCAAACACAACGTTGCTACACCTTACCATCCATATACCAGCGGTCAAGCAAAACGTCAAACAAACAAATTAAGAACATTCTGCAAAATACGGTCAACAAAATGGGCATAGGATGGAAGGATAAGCTACCAGATGCACTGTGGGCATACCCGACAGCTTACAAGACACCCATTGGAATGTCCCCCTATCAGATTGTCTACGGAAGTCATGCCGACTCCCTGTAGAACTTGGGCACAGAGCATACAAGGCCATCAGAAACTAGAATATGGATTTTGAGGGAGTAGGAGATTGGAGGAAAATGCAGTTGGCTGAGCTAGAAGAATGGAGAGAAAAAGCATATCACAACTCTAGGATATACAAAGAAAGGATGAAGCGCTGGCCTGATAAAAGAATAAAGATCAAGAAATTCAAGCCAGGAGACAAGGTCCTAATGTTCAACTCCAGAGTTAAGCTTTTCGGCCATGGAAAAGTACGAAGCAATTGGGAAGGACCGTTTGACATCATCGACACCTCTTCGCACGGAGCGATAACACTCTGCGACGACTCAGGTAACATATTTAAGGTAAACGGTCAACGTTTAAAAATTTTCCTTGAGCCGAATAAAACTTCAGATGAAGAAGTGGATATTATTGAATTAATTGATTATGAACCATGATGATCTCATCTAAAGCATGCTTAGTTGTCATTTTTGTGCCTAGAATAAGATTGTGTGGGCCTAGGAAGAAAATTGGCAGCCAGCCGGACCCACCAGGGTTCGGCCAAACCCCGAACCAGGGTGACGCCCAACTGGACCCGTTTTCGAATGACAGCCCCCCCCCCCAACTCGTTTGTAGTCTGTTGTGATGTGCATTCGGAGGTAGATCAATCGGATCAAGCACCAGAGCTCTAGTTCTTTCTCCTCCTCCACCTTTGCAAACCCTCCTCTTCACCTCACTCAATTCCTTGCTCCCTCTGCTCAAACCACCAATGGCTGGCAAATCCTTAATGCCATACATTGGCTCTTCCTCAAACTCCACATATAACCTTGAAGGAGAGCCAACACCGGCCAATCAATTGATCCCGGTGGAGAATTATACAATGGAAGGGGTGAACGCACTCTGGGCTCAACCCCTTGCGACGGTGCTGGGCTCCCCTGCGAATCTAGAGCCCATCGGCGAGCTCCCTAGTTCTTCTGAACCAGGGGTTCGGCCGAACCCATCTCGGCCCCATTCAGCAGCACGCTCCCTCTCCCCGATGCACGTCACATAGACAAAAGTACAGGGTGATTCGCCTGCGCGACGGCCGACAATGGGCGAGCTCAGCCTTTTGAAGGCGAGGCGTCTATTCCAAGATGACGAGAAGGCCGCTCCGCTTCCCGTTGAGTAATATGTGGTCACTCTCTACACCAAGGCAGGGGATGAGGTGCTCCACAAGTATACCACAACCACTGCTGCTCCGTCCACCCCTAAGAGGGATCGCTTTTGCATTCAGGGAGTGCGAACTCCCGGCGGTGGATATGGTAAAGGCTTGCTCCGTCCATTGACGGCATCGGAGAAGAAGGGGGTAGCGGAATCCTGCATCCCTCCACCTATGAAGGTGAAGCGTCATTTGACGCATCCTCCTATCATTAGGGCGCCCAGGCAATTCCAAGAAGATGAAGTAAAATCGTCGGAGCCCTCGGTCCACAAGCTCGCCGTTCAAGTGAAGAAATTCCGTAAGGAGAACATAGAGCTTAGGGATCGCAATGCGAAGCTAGGGGTAGAACTCGCTGAACTTAGGAACAATATAGACACCCTTAGTTGCGGTTTGTGCGCTAAGATCAATCGCGCATTCCTAGAAATGGGAAAGGAGAATAAATACTATGCTAACTACATGTCTCCTTTTCCATTAATAATGTAGTTAGTAGGTGCTTAGTTTCTTTATTACTTCTTGATCGTTGTAAGCATCTGTTGTCAATAATGTGGCTCATTGGCCTTAACCCCAATGATTGCCGATTTTATTTTATGATGATTAATAAAGTTTAGGTTTCAAATAAGTGTGGGGGAGATACCTTGGCTTTCTGATGTGCAAACTCTGAAAATGTGACTAAATATCTGAACTCCTGTGAGGCACTGAACTCTGTAGAAAATTGCAGGGTGATTGGGCACCAGGGTGGTTCGGCCAAACCCAAACCAGTGCTGGCCACAATCACCCTCAGTTTTCACTAGTAAGCAGGTCAGCACGTCCACTGCCTCTATATCTCCACCATTGTATAGTACAAGAGCTAGGAATTCAGAGAATAATTGGTTCAAGCATAATTGAAAAGATAAAACTTCCAACTAATGGAATTTCCGATGATTAATCTTGTATATATTTTATTCTCAGCTGAACTTGTTGCTTGTGCACAACCATCCATGTTTAGAGAACCTTATTCATCTAAGTATTTGTTACATGAGAGATGGTTAAAGATCAAAGAAATTCTTGCAACATTTGTCATGACTCTTGGGAATTTGTTTTTCGAAATAAAAATTCTTTCAAACCTCACTTCTCTAAATGATTTCATAATTATACCTACCAAGGCCATATGCAAGTATATCAATGATGAACCATATTGCGCATATGACTGTTTGACATTATATTGAGCTTTGCCAAATTTATGTGACTCGTGCTAGATATCTTTCATACTCTCATGATCAAGGGGTCATATCCACTTTCATTTCCATATAACCACATAAGCTAAGCTTCTACATTGGAAGTTGGCTTTCCACAAAAAGTTTTATTCAAATAAACTCCTACTTTAGACCATGCTTTCTTCTCCTGGAAAATCATTGGCAACAAGAAAAGGTGGAAAAGGCATGACTATGAAAAAAAAAGAGAAAATAAAAATGCTTGCCTTCAAAGTGCGGAGCATGATGAAAAAGGTAGCCATGCCCCTTCCTTATGTATGCAAGGAAAATTGAAGAAGAAAGTATAGGAAAAAAGAGAAACATTTTATTTCATCATTCCACGAAAATATTTTACACTTTCCACCATAAATAAAGACCCTTGATCTAGGAGTATGATTGATGATCTTCTTGAGTCCATGTATTTGGCTTTGCAATATATATGATGCAGGTATGTCACAATTTATCCCTACCGAGCCCCACATAACAGCCTGTAGAATAGGGTGAATTTTGGCACAATCCGCCTTGGAGAGGATCCACAAAGTCAGAAACACTTGAGTGACAGAGAGAAAGTCAGTAAGAGGAAAAGAGCTATTTTGTGAAAAATTCATAAAACCCCATGAGTCTGACAGAGGAAGTAGGAAGGACTGGAATCATGACCGTTCCATTTATCAATTACCCAAGATGATAAGATAACCACTGATAAAGTTCACAGGTACAGGTATGGTTTTGAATAATCTATATGCTTGAGTTATATCTTGGAAAATTTCATTCTACACTGACCTTTACTCAGGGACGACTAAAGAGCTAAGTGTGGGTGGTTTTGTTGGCAGCTGTTAAATATCGATTCTATACCGCCAACATCTGCTTAAAGTACAGATAATAAAACATCCAACATAGTAATAGGTGTTAAATCTCACATTTTCTACAAGTGTTGGTGTATATTTGTATGCAGATGATAAACCCCGAAGTTGGGAGGAAAATCACACTAAAGTGGAGAAGGAACCATATCCATATAAGGATGGGCTTTCAACTTTATTAAAACATTTGAGAATCAGCCCAAAACTCTGAAAATTAGATAGAGTAGGATCAGAGGAGGAGATGGGCCAAAGGCCAGGCCAGGAGGGCCCAGCCATGGTTTGGCCGAACCAACATCTCAGTCGTTCAGGCTGGGGTTTGGCATTGATGCTCCTGATCACTCCCTGATGGCGGTTGCGGAGTATTTCCGACAATTCGCATAGTGATAACCGTCATAACTGTCCTATTTAAGGAGTTTCACTCATTCACTTCTCCACACACTTCCAATCTTGAGCTGAATTATAAGAGACTCTATTGTACTATTTGTATACTATAATTAGGAAGAGAGTAGAGCAGAAGAAGTCGGAAGAATTCCGGAGCTGTCGGTAATCTTCTCCTACTTCTTTTATTCTGTTTATTACTCTGATATTAATAGAATTATCTTCCTGAGTAATTTAGATTTATCTTGTGAGAATTATTTTTGGGTTAGTTCCTAAATAGCATATGGGATTATTGTTCACTATAATCAACTAAAATATAGTGATTGCTTTGGTGAGTTATATACACTAAAGTAGATATTAATTGCTTAGACGTGGTGTTTAGGTAATTATTATCCAGTAATTGTTGTGTATCCCACAGTACGTTTGAGGTGGGTGTAGAGGTGGTGACAGCCCTCAAGAGCACTTAAGACCTCCCTGTCCGGGTACGTAGTAGAGCGACATCTGGGAACAGCGGGTTGCCAGTGCCTGAAGTATTACATTAGGATTAAACTTAAGCTTTCCCTAGACATTGTTTCTTACTAGTGAATCCTCTCTATCCTGGCCTACCACTGCTTGCTGTCCTTTGATGAACAGGAGGAAGAATTAATCACACTCGTTCCCTTTGATCCGATACCCTTGGAATACTCCGTAGAGGAAGTGTTACATTGGTA
This sequence comes from Oryza sativa Japonica Group, assembly GCF_034140825.1. Taxonomy (NCBI): domain Eukaryota; kingdom Viridiplantae; phylum Streptophyta; class Magnoliopsida; order Poales; family Poaceae; genus Oryza; species Oryza sativa. The sequence continues at coordinate 17,040,275 of NC_089040.1, forward strand.
TATCCGTGCGCTTGCGGATTTTATCTGTTATCGTAAGAAATACCAACAAGTGGCCAAGTGGTTTCTTTGTATGAACAGAAGGCTGCTTTGTTCTTATCAAAGTTTTAAAAATAGAATGGGAGTTTCTACATTCCCCACAATGATCTTTGATCTGCAAAAATTTCTTCTTTGCTAATCATAACTTGGACAGTCTTGTAGATCCTTTCTCTACACATGAAATTGACAACCTTATCAAGATAATTGCTGTAGACAAGGCCCCTAGTCCTGATGGTTTCAATGGGCTCTTTTTGAAAAGCTACTGTCCTATTATTGCACAGGATTATTACAGACTAGCTGCTCATTTTCATGCTGAATGCACTGATCTACAGGGTTTGAATAATTCCTTCATAACTCTGGTGCTAAAGAAGACTTCCCCTAAAACTGTGAATGACTTCAGGCCTATTTCACTCATGGGGATCAGTTTAAAGTTCATAACAAAGTTGATAGCTAGTTTAAAGTTCATAACAAAGTTGATAGCTGATAGATTGCACGGGGTGATCTTAAAGTTAATCAGTGAAAATCAGTATGGTTTTATCAATGTCAGTAATCCAAAAGAGAGAAAAATATACTAAAACTGGACTTTGAGAAAGCTTTTGACATAATAGAGCATTCTGTCATAATCTCAGTTATGCAACATATGGATTTTCTAGAAAAATGGCTTCACTAGGTTCAAATGGTGTTCTCAACAGCTAACTCTGCAATGCTCCTCAATGGTGTCCTAAGGAAATCATTCAGCTGTAAAAGAGGGGTCAGGCAAGGTGACCCTCTTTCTCCCTTGCTATTTGTGCTGGGAGCTGGGCTGCTTCAAAGAGTAGTGAATAAAGCTTTTCAGATGGATCTGTTATCCAAGCCTATCAATGAAAATGGTGGCACTAGTTTCCCAATTATCCAATATGCTGATGATACTCTGGTTTTGTTGATGGCATCCCTTTTAGGTTTTTTGTTTCAAAGCCATCCTTAATTCTTTTGCTCAATCCACTGGTTTTAAAGTTAATTTCAACAAGTCTAGCATGTACCCTCTCAATCTCACTGCTGAGAAATCTGACTTGATGGCTGGTTTGCTGGGTTGTTCTATTGGAACTCTCCTTTTCACCTACCTGGGGCTGCCCATGGGGAAAGAAGGCTCACAGCAAGTTCAATGTTCCTCCCCTAAGGTGGTAGGCTGACCTTAATCAATTCAGTTCTTTCAGCAATCCCTACCTACTATATGTGTTCCCTACAGTTTCCTATTACAGTTGTCAATGCCATTGATACAGCAAGGAAAAATTGTCTTTGGAGAGGAAACAACCCAATTTCTACAAGGAAATCTTTGGCATCCTGGGATCTGGTCTGTAGGCCAAAGGATAAGGGAGGTTTCGGTATAGTGAATCTCAAAGTGCAGAACATAGCATTGTTGCTAAAACACCTGGTGAAACTTTACAAAGGTGTAAATCTGCCATGGGTCAATTTGGTATGGAATTATTACTTCTCTGTAAAGGTACCTCATTTGGTTTTTAATAAGGGTTCCTTTTGGTTAAGAGACATCTAGGCCCTCTCAGCCTTGTTCAGAGGTATTGCAAAATGTTCCATCCAGTCTGAGAAATCTTATCTTTTTTGGGATGACTTGTGGAATAAGGAACTGCATAGCTCCAAATTTCCTGCTCTGCATGCTCTAGCTTTATATAAGGAGGAATCAATTAGCTGAATGTGATCTAGGACTTTGGAGGATTGTTTCATGATGCCTCTTTCTACCCAGGTTTATGGGGATTTTTTGCAACTTTAGGACTTCTTGAATCCTCTGAATTTGAATGATGCACAGGGTGACAATTGGTGTTTTATTTGGAATTCAGAGATATATACCTCCAAGCGGTTCTATAAGCTTAACTTCATGTCTTTGAGCCCTTCTAGGCCTTTTGTTTGGTTATGGAAGACCAAGTGTGTTATGAAAGTCAATGATTTTGCATGGCTTTTATTTTGTGACAGGCTGAACATACGAGATATGCTTGATAGAAGGCATTCTGCAAAGGAGGATGATGATCTCACCTGCCCCTTATGTCCTGAAGGACGGAGGGAAACTCGGCTACATCTCATTTTTACATTCCCTTTCAGTATGTGATGTTGGCAATCTTTGGGAATTGTTTGGAATCATAATTTGGAGTTCTTTCACCTCGTAATTCTTGCAAAATGGAGGTTCAGTAGAAATGACAGAAAGAGCTTCTTGGAAATTTTCTTTTTAGCATCATGGCACATATGGAAGCAGAAAAATGGGCTCATTTTTTATAATATTATTCCATCATTTCAATCTTGGAAGGCCTTGTTCGCCAAAGAAATTCTTCTACATCTATGTAGAATGAAGGATCCTTTAAAGCAATTAATCTGTTTTTTATTGGTTACAAACTTTGTAGCTTGGCAAAATTTGCTGCAGCACACGCAAAAATCATGTAATTGGCTAAGAGACACCGTAAAAACATGACACTGCCAATGAACACTACAAAAGTTATGTAGTTAGCTATAGGACACCGGAGGCATTATTTTATAATTTCCGGGCTAAAAAAAGGGAGAGAAATTTCGAAATGACGGGAATGCCCCCCTCTACTCCTTCTTCCTTTCTTCTCACTGCAGCCAACATGTGGGCTTGCAGAGAGTGTTGTCGTCCTCCTGTCGCCAACGCTCAACGCCAGCTGCCGTCCCCGACCTCGACGCCACCGTTGCCTCCACTTGCTGCCACACCCACGCTCAGACCACCTCCCTCCACCTCATCTCCTCCCTCCTCGCCCCGCCCACAGCTCCCCTCCTCCGCGAGCTGCCATCGCCTCCACTTGCTGCCGCGCCCACGCCCAGACCACCTCCCTCCACCTCATCTCCTCCCTCCTCGCCCCGCCCACATCTCCCCTCCTCCGTGACGCCCTCGCTCGCGCCCGCACTTACCCCGCCGAATTCCGCAACGGGGACATCAATCTCACCATCCTCCGCCCATGCCGCTCCTCGGCCGCCTCCCCACGCGCACCCGCCCACCGCCTCTCTTCCTCTGGTGCTTGCTCGTCATCCAGAACATGAGCCGCTACATGCGCGGTGTGTCCACCACGTCGATGTAGTTGACGACGGTTAGGCAAACCTGCAAGATGGGGAGGCTGCGTCTAGCGACGAGCAGGAAGGCGAGGTCCCTGTTCTCCATGACGACGCAGCCGAGGCGGGGGAAGACGGCGTAGTGGAAGGGGCCCGGGTGCACGGCGAAGACGCGGGACACGGCGCCATTGACGTCGCCACCACCGCGTCCCTCCGGTGCGAGGTGCACGTTGACGAGCGCTAGGGGAAGCGGTGAGCACGTAGAACAGGAAGATGGATAGGCAGATCGACAACGGCAAAGCCATCGACACTCGGGGGGCAATCCGGGCGTTTCAAAAAAAATCTCACCGCTTTCATCCCGAAAATGATAAAATAATGAGTTCGGTGTCCTACGGCCAATTACATAACTTTTGTAGCGTCCATAGGTAGTGTCACGTTTTTACGGTATCCCTCAGCTAATTACACTTTTTACGTGTCCTGTAGCAAATTTTGCCATAGCTTTAAGATCTTGCTATATGTAAATCTCTCTTTAATGAAAATACACTGTTAGACAAAGCCGGTTTTTTCAGGTCAACAAGATAGAGCCGATGTACACAAATGAAAAAGCCATTAACATACAATTAATCAATTTTAACGGGAAATGAGATAAAATTTACAACTTGATTTACCAAATCAAGCGCTCAAGTGTGAGATGCGTGAACAAGCGCTCAAGTGTGTACGCCTCGTGTTTGTGTCAAGTGGCCTCAATTGGAAGGGAAGTAAATATGTGCATTTCTGTGAAAGTTATTACTAGTACTGAGCATGCTAAAGCTTTTACATGCGCCGAACCATATGGTTCATGGAGAAAACGTACAACCAAACAATCGCAAATTTTCTTCGCCGTGTGGGCCAAGCTCCGTGCGAACAACCAAAGATGCTCTTTTTGAATCTTGATTAGTTAGTTGGTTGTTTGTACAGTACAACCCAGGATAGATTTAGCTGTGTTCGAACCCCTTCTCCCGGCACGCAAAACAAAACTCGTATTGTTGCATGATTAATTAAGTATTATTTTTAAAAAAAAAATGAATCAATATGATTTTTTAAGATAACTTTCATATAGAAAGTTTTTCATAAAGCACACCATTTAGCAATGTGAAAAGTGGATGCGCGAAAAACGAAAGAGGTGGGTTGGGAAAATGGGAGGAAGAACACAGCCTATAGTTGAAGGCAGTAAAGTTCTTTTCTGCTTTAAGGCCCGTTGATTTATACAAAATATATAAAATTTGGAGGATTTTTAGTCTTGTAGAAATATTCCGTACGAAGGCATTTGAGACAAGAGATTAAATCCCATCTTATCCTTTGAAATTCCATAAGTAAGGAATGGACAACCTATAAAAATTGTGAAGAAAATTTAGTAATAGATGTAACCTCATCAAAATTTTATTTTGAGTTTATCTCTCTTATCGAATTTATGTGTTTTTCTGCGTTGAATCAAATGGTTATTTAAGCGTTTTTAATGTGTTTTACATTCTTTATTAGAATACTACGTTGTTTCTATCAAAGAGGGCCTAATAGAGACGCTAACAAAGCATATTTTGAATTTGTCGTTGTTTGTAACTCCGGAATGTGTGTGTCAACATAAATATACCAGAGTACGATGAAGCACAAAACGTTTCTGTTTACACCTAAAATTGGCATGAATGTTCAAATTAAGGAAAATTGCTAAGATTTGGGAAAAATCGCTGGTTTCCTCCATAGGGCCAGTCTGACCGGCGTGTATTGGCCAGTCAGACCGTTGATTGAGGGTCGGTCTGACCGGTGGCATGTGGTCGATCAGACCGGTAGAGTCCGAGACCGAGTCTGTTTTTGTCAGGTCTCGGAATTCCTTGCTCGAGAGACTATGCTTTTGGTTTCCTTTGGTTTCTATACCGAGTTGAACGTGGAGGAGAATCTGTAGGAGACAAGACCAACCCCTATATAAGGGACAAAGCCGGTTCAATTGGAGGAGAATCCACATACAACCCAATTTAGCCAATTGAATCGCTTTTTGAATATTTCAAATCTAGTTTTAGTCTAGTTCGTCCATCTTTATCGATCTGCGTCATAAATCGTCCACCTTAGCTGCAAGAGGGCGAAATCCTTTTGTAGGTTTGTCTCGTAAACCTTCCGCTTATCCACGAAACGGGTAGTTATCTATTGTTTTAACTAAATTGGCTCTGCTAGCCGGTTTAATCTATTAAAACCCATCTTAATCACCATAAAATGTTTAGGTGTTTCAACCGTGATTGTCTTCATGTAAAAAAAAAAGTTGCCAACAACTTCTTGTTCAATCGACTTGTTTATTACTGATTTTAAGGGGTCCTAATAGTAGAGAATGACGAAGCAAATTTTGCATTTGCCGTTGTTTCTAACTCCGGAACGTATGCGTGATGAAGCGCAACGCGTTTCTTGTCTAATCGACTAGTTTATTTCTACTACACAGCCGTAGCCCTAGAAACAACGGGACGTACCATACATATGCTTCCTTAGCGAACCCGCAAATCGGCCATAAACACGGTGTGCCGTAGCTCTGTTGCCACTACCGCTCGCCCACACATTGTCATTATGTCAACCCATCATTACGAAGCGCAGAGGTACACTGATCCACCCAGAGACATACTCATATCCCTACGTACATCGGTACAGGTATACGCGACCGGCCGCGGCAGGGCCACACCGACGCCCTTTCCGGCTTTCATCCCGACCCGACCTAGCTAATCTATCAGCCGCCCACGCCCAGGCTTTTATCAAAACAGTCCATGGTGCACCTACCGACCGACGTTGTAAAGAAACAGCAGAGATCCACAGTGCTGTCAAAAAACCCAACCCCACGTTCCCACCATCTATTCATTCTTAAATCTCGAACTCTCTGCTGCTGCCGCCAGGCGCCCCAGATCCACTCGCTCGTCTCGTCTCTCCGCTCTCTTCCGGACTTCCACTAGTCGCACACTAGCACTCGCCACTCGCCAGTCGCTACGACTAGTAGCTCCACCTCTGTAGCCTAAAGCCCACCCCCCAACACCACCCTCTGTGAAGTAGCTTGTCCTCTTCGCCGAGGCCGAGGTGACGCACATGGCGCTGCCTCCTCCTCTGCTCCGCTTCTTCATCGTCGCCGTGCTGCTCAGCTCGGTCGCCGCATGGGTGGCGGCGGCGACGACGCTGCACGAGCGCGACGCGGCGGCGCTCAGGGACGTCCGGGCGGGGCTGCGGGACCTGCCGGGGTCCCGGTTCTTCGAATCCTGGGATGACGCCACCGACCCGTGCGACTATGCCGGCGTCGTGTGCGAGCCCGACGAGGACGACCCGGCCGCGCTCCGCGTGTCCGTGCTGACGCTCGGCACCGGCCTCACCGACTCTCCCGGCCTGGCTGGCACGCTCCCGGCCTCGCTTGCCAGCCTCACTGCGCTCACGGACTTCGTCCTTTATCCAGGACGCGTCGCGGGAGCTATTCCGACGGACATTGGGTCGGGTCTCCGGCGCCTCAGGCTGCTGTCCATGTCCGGCAACCAGCTGACCGGGCAGATACCCGAGTCCCTCGCCGGGCTGCCAGATCTGCACACGCTCGACCTCGGCAATAACCACCTCGACGGCTCCATTCCCAGCGGCTTGCTGCTGCCGTCTTCGCAGAGCCTCAAGGTGCTCATCCTAGCGAACAATGGCGGCCTCTCCGGGCAGATTCCAGACCAATTTTCCAGCTCACAGCTTTTCCATGTCGACCTAAGCCGGAATTCCATCACTGGCTCGCTCCCACCGCTGGCGCAGACAGTCCGCTACTTCTCCGTCGCGGCGAACTCAATGCAGGGGAGCCTCGACGGCGCGTTCGGCAACGGTTCGGCTCCGACCGACTTGGCCTTCCTCGACCTCTCGATGAACAACTTCTCGGGTTCAATCCCGCGGGAGTTGTTCGCGCTCCCGAGCGCGTCGTCCCTTCTTCTGTCCCGCAATAACTTCACCGGGTCCCTCGCCGTGCCAGCGTTCGCATCGGAGCGTGCCGCAACGCCGCCGTGGTCGGTTGTGGACGTCAGCCACAATGGCATCACGGGGGAGGTCCCGGAGGAGCTAGCGGCCGTGGAGAGCCTGTACGTGAACAACAACCGGATGTACGGCGAGGTGCCGGAGGCGGTGGCCCGTAGCGTGTTCGCCGGCCGCATGACGACCTTCTACGCGCAGCACAACTTCCTGACGGGCTTCCCGGTGCCGCCGCTGCCGCTGCCGGACTCCGCAGCGCTGTGCCTCTCTTACAATTGCATGGAGCTACCGTCCGCTTCTGCCGCCAACGGGTGCCCCACCATCGGCGGCCCAATGGAGTCCAGGCCCGCCGACCAGTGCCGGAGCAGCACCGCAGCCAACGCCGGCAGCAGCGGAGGGGACGGCTGAGCCGCCAACATTCCTCAAGGCTGACAGGTGGGGCCCACCTGGTTCAGCTCATCAGCTGGGCACGGGTGGGGGCGTGAGGAAGGGACGGCCAGGATAGCTAAGCCTGGCTCACACATTTTCGTTTTGTCCGTTTGTTTCGGGTGTGGTTTTCATGTGATTGGGTTTGAATTCATCGGCATCCGGGCTTGTCGTCGGGCGCGCAACGGTTACACGGCTACAAGGTTAGCGCGTTCTTGTGCGTGTGTGCAATTACTCGCTCTGGTAGTTTGTACGCTGCGTCTGTGTTACTCTGTTCATTGTGAGTAGCTGGCAGTGTCCATTTAAACAACTCTGTTCATACTCTACTAAGTCAGCTAATGTAAAGGGAGGCACTATTTTAGGGGGTGTTTATTTTTTAAAGTACATGTCACATTGGATGTTTGGACGCTAATTTGAAGTATTAAATATAGACTAATAAAAAAACTAATTTCATAAATGCGAGCTAATCTGCGAGACGAATTTTTTAAGCCTAATTAATCTATAATTATGAAAAGTTTACTGTAGCATCACATTGTCAAATCATGGCGTAATTAGACTCAAAAGATTCGTCTCGCGAATTAGTCCAAGGTTATGGAATGGGTTTTGTAATTAGTGTATGTTTAATACTCTAAATTAGTGTCCAAACATCCGATGTGATAGGGACTTGGGGAATAAATCCATGTTTCCCAAACAGGCCCTTAGAAAAAAATATCAAATCATCTCACTTGTTGATCCATGTTTGGAGTCTCGACAGAGTTCGCGGTATCGGCGGTTAAGAGTTCACGGTATCGACGGTTACCGTACTCTAGTAACTAGGTGGTAATGTTGGTATTTCTTACGATAACACATAAATATGCAAGTGCACGGATACCGTTGTACCATTTCAGTTATGCGTATTTTCAAGGGCATCGTATTTATATTTTTTAGGAAGACGGTGCTACGAAGACATACTTATATCTTTTCAATCCATTTATAACTAATTCACCATAGTCTAGACATGAGTTATAATAAGAGGCAATTACGTTTTTGGCCCTGCTTTTTCGAGTTGCTCATTTGACCTTCTTTTTTTACAAACGAGGATGAGACTTGGCCCTATTCCGTGAAGGCAACATGACGGTGTTAACTCACGACAAAAGTTCCATTTATACCCTTGTGAATTTAACGCGGTTTCTCAAAGTTTTTTATTCAATACAGTTTTGTGCACTTATTAGTATATATCAAATTGCGTCAAACACAAATACATGGTACAAATTTATGTCTACCAAAAACAAACAAAAATACCATGTCAAGCAACAGGACACCGCGCCACAGACGGCTAACTCCTGAGCCCATCCATGCGGAGCAGCCGCCGCCACTACTCCTCCCTCCGCCCACCGGCTCCGCTGCTCCGACCCGGCCACCGACTGTGCAGCTCCGACCCTCTGCGAGCCACCATCGCCTCACCGTCAGTGCTCCCTCCCTCCTTGCAGAACCGTCGTCTCCCCACTAAAGTCCGCCACCGCCGACCTGCCAGAGCCAGATGCACCACATGCGCATCTCGACGCCGCCGAATGCGCCATGCGCGTGCCTCGGCGCCACCGAATTCGTCGCCTCGTTGCCGAGCCTCCGCCAGATCCACCTAGTCGCCCGTTGAGCCGCCGCTGCCACTTCTCCGCCTCGTCGAGCCGCCGCTCCTCCTCTTCGTCAAGCCACCGCCATCCCTCCCATGCCGCTGCTGCCGCCGCTCCTCCGCCTTGTCGAGCCGCCACCCACCCTACTCCTCGTCGAGCTGCCGCCACTCCTCCTCTTAATCTAGCCACCCCCATCCCTCCCATGACACGGCTGCGCGGTTGCTGTTGCACGAGGAGGGTGGCGGGAGGAAGTTCCTCTTAGGGTCTGGTGAGAAAGAGGAAAGGGAGAGGATAAGGATTTCAAGCTTCGGTGAGAGAGAGAGAGGAGAGGAAGAGGATAAGGAACCAATGTTGATGTGTACAAGGGTATTTTGGTCAATTGTGGCTCATAAAAACATTTTTTTCTAAACCCTAATGGTGTGATGAAACCAGGGTTAGACGACAACTCCAATTTTTTAAAAATAGGGCCAAATGAGCAAACTTTAAAAAGTAGGGTGAAATTAGTGGTTATGCTTCAGAACATGGTCAAAGAAGCAATTGTTCCTTATAATAAAGTTTGATGAGGTAGCGAACACACATAGAAGATTCACATATAATAGAATGTCTAGTTGGAAATAGCCTAAGGCGAGGTTGGGAATGAAGTTGCATTTATCCCCTTAGTGGGTTTTGGTGATCAATAACAATAGGGTTAAGGGACTAATGAGTTTTATTGAGCAATACTTAGGTGTTTTAGTCCCAAGATGACATTGTGTGATCAAGAGATGCTTGGAGACCCCCCACAACATAGATTCGAGCGGAATCGGAACTCGAAGTGTGCATAGGCTAGTTTATTTCTTGTAATTGGGTTTTAGGAAAAACTGTACTATTAAGAGGGGTTCTAGATGTGGTTCTGGGATACAACAAGTGCTCTTAGTGAGATCCAAGTGTCAAAATATTTTTAAGAGCTATTTTTGAGAATAGCCCTACCTAGGACATATCAGGTTGGCTGGAAGTTCCGGACCGTTGAAGGGTGAAAATTTCCTAAATGTTGTCTGGAACTTCCTGGAAATTCCAGACCTGTTTTCTAGTTCAAAAATGTGAGTAACGGCTAGATAACGTCACCTAGCCATTATATATATCCAAATCATCCACAACTCACTCTTTGGCCATTTCACTTTTGCTTTTCCACTCCATAGCTGTTGCTAGCCTCTCCCAAGAGTTTCTTTGCTTCCTCCACCCAATCTTGAGCCATTCTTGAGAGAGAGTGAGATTTTGAGGGTGAAGGAGAAGATTTGGAGAAGATTTGAAGGCTAGGATTGGTGTGAGCACTTGGGGTATCTTGTGGGCTGACATCTCGGTGCTTACTGCTCTTGGAGATCATCTCTTAGACGGTTAGGTGCCGCCCGCGAGCTTCCTTTGCAATTGTGGATGTCCCGGGAAAGTTTGTGAAGGTATTCCTCACTTTCGCAAGGAAATGAAGTAAGTGAGTAAAGAAGCTTGTGCTGAAGTCCTAGAGGTTTTCCTAGTAGAGCAACTCACACTTGTGATGTTTTCTAGAAGGATGTTGAGTTGGATCTTGGTGGTCACTCAAATTATAGAAAATGACCTAGAGGTGTTGGGGTTGAAGGCTGTGGATTTCGTTCAAGATTTTTGTACAAGTGAGGCAAGGGGTTAATCGAGACCCGGCTCTTTGGAGCACCTCAACGGAGAGTAGGATCGCGAGATCCGAACTTCGGGAAAAAAATCCACCTTGTCCCTTCAGTGATGTTTCTGTGCATGTGTCTATGATATTGCTACCTCTCTGTTTGCCTATGATTCAACTCGTGAAATTTGGCTGAGTTCCTGTTAGTGTTATCTGAATTTCTCTGTTGCCCGGAAGTTCTAGTCCAAGAACACTAGAACTTCCGGTGTTCTAACTAGGAGGTTCCGGGCCTGTTAAATTTTACCGCAGCGATTTGTTTTTGAGATTTCAGGCAAGCCTATTCACCCCCTTCCCGCCCCCCTTCTAGGCTACATCTGTGCGCATTCAATTGGTATCAGAGCTTCATGCTCCTGATTCAAGCTTCACCGCTTGGAGTGATCCAAGATGTCGCACTTAGAGGGAGATAAAGAGTTGGATGAAAATGGTGATGGATCAACTAGCAAGGGAACGTCTACACCTAAGGGAGCCTCTATTTCTTTTGATTACAACAAACTTACCATTCCCTCTCATAACTTTGTCTCCGTGCCTTCCCTGCGTTCTCCTCAATTTGATGGGACATATTACGCCGCTTGGAAGCACAAGATGAAGTTGCGTACATCTAATCTCTTTGCACCCTAGCATTTGGAAAGTTGTGTGCACATGTGTTGATGTTCCAAATGAAGACATGGAGTTTACCACGGAGCAAGAGAAAGCAATACACCTCAATGCACAAGCCGCCAATGCCATTCTCTCTGCCTTGAGTCCGGAAGAGTTCAACAAAGTTGATGGACTTGAGGAAGCCATGGAAATTTGGGATACTTTGCAATTGGCTCATGAGGGTTCACCCGCCGTGCGTGAGTCCAAGATTGAGTTGTTGGAGGGAAGAGTTGGACGGTTCGTCATGGATGACAAGGAGACCCCTCAAGAAATGTATGATAGGATGATGCTCCTTGTCAACAAGATTAGAGGACTTGGGAGTGAAGATATGACAAATCATTTTGTTAAGAGACTCCTTCGTGTCTTTGTTCCAAGAAATCCCATACTTGTGTCAATGATCCGTGAGAGAAAGGACTACAAGAGGCTTTCTCCAAGTGATATACTTGGACGGATCGTGTCAAATGAGATGCTTGAAGAAGAAGCTCGTGAATTGAAGCAAATGGTCAAGAATGCCGCCATGATCAAGAACCAAGAGATAGGTTTGAAGGCCAATCAAGAAGAAGATTCAAGTGGTGGTGAAGAAAGTGAAGATGAGGAGATGGCCCTAATCGTCAATAGATTCAAGCACTTCCTTCGCAAGAGTGGATATGGGAAAGGAAGAAAGGAAGATGACAAGGGCAAGAGGCAATCCAAGCGAGCATGCTTCAAATGTGGCGAGTATGGCCATTTTATCGCGGATTGCCCCAAGACCAATGAAGCAAAGCACAAGGTGGTCAAGAAGAAGCCTGATCGTGCTCATGTTGCGGAGGCACACATGGCGGAAGTGTGGTACTCCGGAGATGAAGGCTCTCCCAAGGCTATGGAGAAGGGAGATGGAGATGGTGGCGTGGCTACTGTCGCCATCAAGTCCTCATCAACAAAGGAGCGCCTCTTCAACATCTTGAGTGACGACGACAACGACTCCTACCACCACTCGTGCTTCATGGACCATGGGCGCAAGGTAATGCCTATCCAAAAGCCCTCTCTTGATGATGATAACACTAGTGATGAGGATAGTGACAATGAACTTGATTAGATGTTTAAGAATTTTAGCAAACCGGCCATGAAACAATTGTCAAAATTAATGAAAGCTTTGGATAGTAAAGAGAGATTTCTTGAGAGGCAAGAAGACTTGCTTATTCTAGAAAAGAAAAAAAAACCTTGCCTTAGAAGAAGATCTAGCTAAGGAGGGTGAGAGGATTGAATTACTACAATATGAGATTTCTTTGCTTAATGATTCCATGGCTAGTTTGACGAGTGTGAACGAAACTCTTCAAGAGGAACTTGTGGTTTTGGATAAAAAACCATATAAATCTTGAAGTGGAAATTGACACTCTTCGGAATAGCGCATCCTCTCTAAATGAAACTCCTATGACACCTATGCCTTCTATTAGTGTTGGTTGTGCTAGATGCTATAATTATGATTTGAGTTCATATGCTACTAACCTTGAAGCTATGGAGGCCCTTGAAAAGAAAAATGAGAGGTTAGGTACTTTGGTAAAGTATGGATGCATGAAGACATACCACTCCAAAGACGCTCTCTACAAGACCATTGCTACAAATCCAAACAAAGATGGACATGAGCTTGGTTTTTCTGATGAAAGTCCTGTGTCCAAACGTGTTGTGGTGAATGGGAAGATTTTCTTGATGTTTGTAAGAGAAGGAAAGGCTCCACAAGAAAGTGAGGTGACTCTACCCTTTGTTGGTCAGAGACCCGGAGCTTCCGGACAAAATGTCCAGAACTTCCTGGCACCTGTCAGGATCATCGTCCTCCTCGCGCCGTCGCCGCAGCCAAACCCTAGCCGAGCCGCGCCGCCGTCTCCTTCCAAATTCGGCTGCCACTTTCCCGATCCGGCCAAATTAATAGAGGGGAAATGATCCCCGAGATCTCCTCTACCTTTTCCCTTTTGGAATCATCAGCTAAAATCGCTTGGAAAGTGTCGGATTTGAGCTCGATTCGGATTCCTCTTTCCTTCCGAACCCTAAAACTTTCCTTCTCGTTGCCGGCCGCCGTGGGCCTTCGTCGCCGCCCCCTACCCGCTATAAAAGGATCCCCGGTACCCCCTCTACTCGCCGCCACCCTTGCTTTAGTTCGCCGCCGCCCGTAGCGCTCTAGCCGCGTCAAGCCGTGCGCCGCCGTCGCCGCCGCGAGTTCAGCCGAGCACCGCCGCCGCTCCGGTCGTCGTTTTTGCTCGGGAAGGCCGCCATCGTGATCGCCAAGCTGTTGCCGACCTCGTCCACCCCTCCGTCGTCGCCGAGGAACGCCGGAAGACCGCCGTCGTCGTCTACCCGATCGTCTCCGCCGCTTCGACCTCATCACCGTCGTCGTCCGGTCGCCGTCCGCCGCCGTTCGTGCCTCGGTAAGGATCGCCGCGTCGCCCACTACGCGTAGATGCCCTCCGTTTGCGCCGCCGCGCCGTCGTTCGCCGGCAAGCATGCGCGCCCGAGCCGCCGCTGGTGGTGACGTCATCACCGACATCATCGACGCCGTCCGCCGTAGACCGCGATGAACCGATTTGATCTCGGCCGTTCGTTTTGGATAGGGTAGATCCCGACCGTTCATTTCCGTAGACCGCCGCGGTGCACCTGGTCCACCGTGAACCCGAGCCGTTGACGCAATAATCCCTTTTTCCTTTTCAAAAATAATTCATTATTGCGTCATAATTCAATTAAAATCTATATAAATGATTTAATCCGATTTAATCTTTGAAAATTCATAACTAATTCATCTTAGCTCGGATTTAGTTGGTTCAAGTCTCTAGATTTTTCTAAAATTGAGATCTACATGTTAAAAATATCCACATGTACTGTTCATGCTTGTTAATGTGCTGTTTTGGTGATTTTGCTCTTTTCTCCTTAGATTCCGACGTTCCCAGAGAGTCCGATTTCGCAGGAGAAGACTTTGAAGAGTTCCAAGGCCAGCAAGGCAAGCCACACAGATCCCAAACAACCCTTTGAGCATGTTGATCCCGTTTAAAGCTATTGTTTCTATTCAACTATTGCATTTTATTTTTGAATGTCATTGGGTGGAAATAACCTATTGCCTTGTTATAGCCCTTTTGTTCTTGATTACCTATTCTTTGTCACTTGGGTAATAATTTGATTAGCTAGAACATTATATAGTTTTAGCTAAAGTGAATAGGATGCTTAGCCATGCTTAGAGACACTAGCTCATATAAATGGGATACTTATGACTCACTTTTATTTCATGATGACTTAATGATAGCTCACGATGGTTAATCGTGATTGGTTAATTAATTAATTTGCCAATTAAAACCTGATAATGGTGGGTTGTGAGCACATGGTTTTGATGGTCTCGTGCTCATGACAATTAAGGACCGGTTCACGATTTTCGGTTGTGAAACATTTACCGTGCCAACCACAAGCCAGCGTGAGCAACGGCTTTACTTTCTGTATAGTATGGTTCATTGTAGAGCACCAGACTGTGAAGTGGCGGAGATAAGCCCACGGGAGTCACTGGGGAGTCCATGCCTTGTTTACAAGGGGGTGACTATGATCCGGGAACGGTGCACTGCTTTGAATTGTGTTATGCAGAGGGTATTGTCACAATCTCTATTCGGGTACTTGTTAAGTATCGCGACGCATGGTTGACATGATGTTGAGGTTGTGTCTTGTGGGTACAGTGATACATCTCTGGCCAGAGTTTAAACTATTCGAATAGCCGTGCCCGCGGTTATGGGCGGGTCTAACAATGTCTTTCGTGATTAGTTTCACACTTCTCACCATATTAAATGATGCGGTTAATAACCTGTTAGCTCCTGGTTTGGAATGGTATATTCCTGTTATGGAGATAGAACTGTGCAGCCGGGATTGGTTGTTTAGAATGGTTGGGCCTATGCAATAGGGTATGTTGTATAGCGTTGGATTAATACTATTTAATTAAATACTCTACTGTTTTATTAAATTCTAAAATATTTATTAAATGCTGTTTATGCAAATGAGACTATACTATGCCATCCTTTGTTATCCCGTGCACTTGCATATTTGCTGCGTGGCTTGCTGAGTATGTCATATACTCACCTTGCAATCATTCATCAGAGGAGGAGTTCTACAGTGATGTTGATGGTGTGGAGGATTAGACGTAGCCCTTGGTCAAGCTGCCTATGGAGTGGAGTCGTCTGCGCCGTTTATCTTATTTTTCCGCTGTTTAGAACTTTATTGTTTGAGAGGAACTATCTACCTCTGTAATGACATTTTATTCGCTTATTAATTAGAGTAATAATTGTACTCTATTATCAATTTGTTATTGTGTGCCTCGGCTGATTCCTGGACGAGGGTTTACACACATGTAAGCGTTTGGAATTTTGGATAGAAATTCCGGGCGTGACATTGGGGGAGGACCCGACAGGTGGGCCCCACCTGTCGGCGACCCCGGGAGAGAGAGGAGGGGGCGCGGGCTTAGCTGGGCCATGGCCTTCGGCCGGCCCAGCAAGGGCACGGGAGGGAGAAGGAAATGGGCCGGCGGCCCATTAGGGAAAAAAGGAGGAAAAAGGAAAATTAAAAAGGGAAAAGAATTTCCAGGGATTTAAATATTGCTTGTGCTCATTTTTAATTGGTTAAAATTATTTCTAGAGCTCTGAAAATTCCACTAAAAATCTTGTTAGCATATTTCGACATGTAGAACTCAAGAAAAATTCCACATGCCAATTCCGATTATTATTTGCATTAATTTAATTAGGGTTTCACTCTTGCTTTTACACTGGTATTTTCTCGAGACTATTTATAAATTCAATTTAGGCTTGGGAGAAGAAATTCAGGGTGTGACATCTTGGTTGTTTTCCTTTATTGTGAATTTTCTCACCACCTTGCTTTTCATACTTATTCAAAAGCATATCGAAAGTCACCTCAGTCTTCTTAGGAGCTTTGGAACTTGAAGCTTCACTCCTATTCTCCTTCCAAACATCAACCTCCGGATTCTTTGGCACCATCATCTTTGGCCTAGGCTCTCCAATGAACACTTTTTTCCCCTTAGTGGATTCGGCTTGCTCTGGCCGAATCAATACCTTCTTATCATTGAAATCAATTGTGTTCACCGGGAAAGGATCATGATCAAGCTTCATCTTGGAACCATCAGTGAATTTCAATCGTCCTTCATCTATGGCCGATTGAATCTGTCGTCGAAATACATTGCAATCATTAGTAGAATGAGAATGAGAATCATGCTATTTACAATAAGCTCGACGTTTCAATTCCTCTTGAGATGGTATGACATGGCCTTTAGGCAATCTAATTATCTTTTCTTGCAAAAGATAATAAAAAAATCTTATCACATTTGGCCACGTCAAAACTATACTTAATCTCACTTTGTCGATCTTTACGAGGAGTCGGCATTAAATTAGAACAAACAAAAGGATTATTTTTGTTAGTCCATGACCACTCAACAACATATATATCATGATCACCATCATCATCATAATCACTAGCCTCAGGGTAATCAATCAAATTAACATTAGGCTTCTTACCATAGGGTCTAACAAATTTCTTACTATTTTTAACCCGACTTTCTTGAGCCAGAGCCTTTTGCATGAGTTGACTAACATCAAGAAATTGTTGGCCTTCTAATCTTTCTTTAATAGGAGCAATTAAACCATTAAAAGCAAGATCAGCCAAGTCTCTATCAGTTATATTCAAGCTATAACATCGGTTTCTAACATCCCTAAATCTCTTGATATAATCAATGACATATTCACTGTATTTTTGCCTAATCGATGTTAAATCACTTAGGCTAAGTTTAGTTTAACCAGTATAGAAATAATCATGAAATATTTGCTCTAATTGAGGCCAAGTATGGATAGAATTTGCCGGTAAAAAAGTAAACCATGTAAAAGCAGTACCGGACAAAGATAAAGAAAACAAGCGCAATTTATAAGTATCAGAACTACTAGCCTCACCACATTGCGCTAAGAATTGACCTACATGCTCCCATGTGGTCCTACTATCCTCACCACTAAATTTGGTAAATTCGGAAACTCTATAACCACGAGGATATGGGATGTTGTCATAATAATCAGGATACGACTTTTGGTAAACCTTAGCATGATTCCTAGCTTCAATCCTGAATTTATCCCTAATAATACCACTAATCAATTCCTCCATATTCTCAGGCCTATGCTGATTTGGTGGTGGGTTTGGTGGCCTAAGAGGTTGCGGTTGCGGCGCAATATAATTATATTGGCCATACCTAGTATTGGGAGGATATCCCCTAGTAGGATTATTGTAAACATTTGGGATATGTGGGGGAACTTGGGTATTAACAGTAGATACAGGGGAATCATGTACTGGAATATGGTATAAAAACCCATTATTTGTCATTGGATCAATCCCCTGTATTGGGATGATTGCGCCGGTCTGACTGGTCCAGGGCCTGGTTTGACCGATCTGGGGTCCAATCTGACCGTAGGGAGGAAACCCGGTCTGACCGGCCATCTGTCCTGTATGACCAGCGGCGAACGTGCGGTCTGACCGCCCATCTGGCCTGTCTGACCGGCGGCGAACGCGCAGTCTGACTGGCCGTCTGGCCCGGTCAGACCGGCTGAATGCACAGCTTCTCCCTCACCGGTTGTTTGCATATTTGCCCCATCGGTTTTGCTATAAATTTGATCTACAGGGGCTTTACTAGTACTGGTAGAGGCTTTATCTTTAGGTTGGAAATCGGCTATAAAAGAACTGAATCTATTCCTTATAAAATCATCAATACGCTCATTAAAACGAGATTCAAACGATGCATCTAATTTATTATTTAAAGCAGCAATGGATGAATCTATTGTATTTGCTATGAGTTGTTGGATAGGAGTTGTTACCTCTTCAGTACTTACCACATCAAAATTAGGTTTAGGCAACAATCCATGCTTGAGAACCACACCTTGACGAGTCCTGGTGCACGATCTCATCAACACCTTGAGGTGTTCCTCCATGATCTTGCGTGCTTCCCCATCAAGATCCTCCAACGAGATTGGAATAATATTGGATGGTTCAACCTCCGGTTTGGTTGTTGGCGGCTTCGTCATGGTGGCGTCGAAGTTGAGATGACGTTGAGCAGATTTCCCCAGCGGAGTCGCCAAAATTCGTGCTGGCAACCTTTTGTAACAAGTTGACAAGCACGATCGCAACACCTAAATGACTTACGGTGATCCTAGAGTCGCTAACCACCTCAATCTAGCCAAAGCTAAATCAAGATGGGTTTTGATAAACTAAATCGGCTAGCGGAGCCGATCTAGATAGAACTATGGATAACTACTCGTTTCGTGGGCAAAACGGAAGGTTTTCAGGATAAACCTACAAAGAGCTGTCGCACTCTCGCAGTGGCGGTGGACGATTTACGACGCAAATTGATAAAGATGGACAAACTAAACTAGTACTAGAAACAAAAGTAAAAGAACGATTTGATTAATTGATAGTTGATTGCTTGTTTACAATTGAACCGGCCTTGTCCCTTATATAGGGGTTGGTCTTGCCCTCTACAGGCCCTCCTCCACGTCCAACTCAGGCTAAAAATAGATGGAAACACGAAACATGCAAGGAAACCCGAGATTCGATGAAAACGGAGTCTGACTCGGACTCTGCCGATCAGACCGGCCACATGCCGGCGGTCTGACCGGCCCACTAGCGGTGGTCTGACCGGCCAACACACGGTGGTCAGACCGGCCCTTTCAGAGGAAAACCGGTAGATCGTTCAAATTTTGGCAATTTCTCTATTTTAATCCTAGGTGCCAAATTTGGGTGTAAACACAACCATTGCATATCTGAAAATTTGTGAGCAATATAAAACCTTTTCATTTCTAGATCTAAGGTAAGAATGAAAACATGGTGTGTGCTTGCATGTGCATAATGAGCATGATATGACTTGAGCTCTTTCATGTACCCCAAATAAATCACTTAAAACAGCAAAAACCTGGAAATTACAGATTTCACTTAACCCTCTTTGCTAATCCACCATAAATTAATCATAATCCATTTAGGGGTGAAACCTGGTCGAGGCTGTAGACCAAAACTCCCTCTACCACCATCTTTTAAACCACAGCAAGGCACCGACAAGTAGAGTCAAAGGCTCAATAGTGCTGCAGTTAAGGAGTAGGGCAAAATTCTTTGTTTTCCCCATCTCTCTCAACCTCTCACTGCCAGTGGGCCACAGGGCGATGTGGGACCCACTGGAAAGCCTCACAAGCCCTTCACCCGGCCCCACCATCTACGACGCGTGCGCCATGCCTCCCACACGTCGCACACGCCGGCCGAGTTCTCTCCACGTCAACCACCTTGACGATCTCCACCATTCAACCCGCCACTCCACCGAAAGTCTCCTCCTCTCACCCCGAGTCTGTTACGTGGAAGAGCCAAGGAAATCCATCCTTCGCTCGCCGGGAACGGAAGCATCTTCATCAGTGCCGGTAAGATCTTTGCCGTCGCCATTTCCGCATTGGTGAGCTTCGCCGCAAACCGAGCACGGGAACGTGATCCACTTACCACACTTAATCCATCCGTGCATTTTGGATCCAGTTGCGAAGGTCCAAATCGTCGCTTAATCGCAATTCACACTCTCGCCGCCGACGAGCCCTAGCTGCTGCACGGCCACGTTCTGGCGCTCCGGTGGACTCCAAGACGAGCCACTACACCATCATCTTCGATATCTCAAAAGAGCCCAAGAGCCCAAGCACTCGAAGCTAGGTAGCCGGCCGGAGCGAGTAGAACAAGCATTCTTCCCCAATTCCGGCCGCTGGCGTCAACCTTCGATTCTAGCCGTCCCGGCGAGCCTCACATCGTTTCCTGGCACACGCACCAGTGCACCACCCTTGGGACCTCACTAACATCATGCGTACCATGTTGCAAGCTAGATCGAGCCGTCACTGCCATCCCGGAGTGGAGCGTCGCCACCGAGGAGTTCCGCGAGCCGCGCGCCGTCGCCAATGAGGCTTCACCAACCCCTCACAGCCACTCGGCGAGTCCCCTAAGTGCCCAAGACAACGCATGCAAGCATCAACACCCCTAGATCCAGCCTCTAGAGTGACATGCAACACAAACCGAGAGCCATCACCGTGGCCATTGAGTCCGATCACCATTATTTGCAACAAGACCACCGATGGCTTCGCCATGAACCCCTCTACGTTTTGGCCTTTGGTCGCTCACCGAGATCAGCCTCCGTCCGCCGCCAGCGATGGTGAGAACTTCGCCGCCGCGCCGTGCCCTGCTTCCTAGCCCCCATCACGCTGACATGTCGGACCCACATAATTAGGCGCTGAGGATTACACTTAGCAAAAGTTTAAAACTTGCAAGGTTCTAAATGTGAAATATGTTAAGACTTACATGTGGGATCTTGACCTGAAAGTAATTACCTAAATCTTGGGTATTCTTAATGAATCTCCCTTTTACCACGTGTTTTGATCACGGGTTGAATCCTGGAAACCTCAGGGGCCTTTTTGCATATTAGCCATTCCCTGACCATAGGACCCCATCTATTTAAAACCCGAAAATATGAAAGAAAATAACTAAAACATTATCCTTTCAACAGAAAAACATTCAAACTTGAAATTCATATAAAATCGAATAAAACTCATTTTGACATAAAACCAACTTCTTTAGAATCGTAAGATTATGAAATTTAATGTGGTAAACTAAAAGATACACTTACTGTATAAGAAATACCCCTAAAATTTTTATAAAGAATAATTACCATAAAACGTACTTCAACTTGTAAAATTGGAAGGAAATTCATTTTTACTCAAATGGAGTGAACCAAATTTCTGTAGAATCAGTAACATGTGAACTTCAATTTAGTAAAATAAAATTTGGACCTTCCGTGGCAAGATCAGTACAAAAAAGATTGTATAGCAAAATAATCACCAAACATATAGCCCAATTTCTAAAATTCATAAGAAATTCCTCCTAACTCAAAATACAGTGAACCAAGCCCCGCTAAGTCCACAGCCATGTACTCTTAAACACTGTAAAAAAAAGTACCTTTAGTATAATGATCATCTCTAAACTTTTACGTACGTAGTAAAACAAGCACTAAACTACAAGGTATAACTTGTGAACATCATTTAAAATGCACTTGGTAAGACCAGTAAAGATATACTTTTCATTCTTGATAACCAAAACCTGGAACACCCTAGGACATACAATGTCTCCCAAGTTAATATAACAAATTATCAACATAGACCATATTACTAGTTGTAAAATACATAAGAAAATCATACAAACTCAAAAAATTATGAAACCAATTGGGTTAATCTTGTAAAACAATCCTCTTTCACCTCTGTAAATTCAAATTTAACAAAATCACCTATCAAAAGTATTTCACAACACTACCTAGGTAAATAATACCCTATGTCAGCACAAATTTGGAAATTCATAACTGATAAATAAAAAGAGATAAAATAGAAATTCATTCACCTAAATTCACCCACTATGGAAAAATTATGTATTTTAGAGTATTTTGTATTTTTCACATATTTTGGTATTTAATTGCATACCATGTATTATATAGATATTTGTGTTAACGGTGAAAGTCTGACTTAGGTGCTGACCATATTGCTCAAGATCAAGGCAGTTTCTCCCCACCTCGTTTGATCACCTTGAACCCTATGATTTGGGGAATGAAATTGTTATTTTCAAAATAGCACATGTATTTTGTTAATACATGTGCCCAACTTAGTAAATAGTAGATATGCCCAACTTGCTCAACTTGGTAAATATTAGATATGCTCAACTTGTTGCATTAACCACCTTGAATATTTGTGCGCTCCTCTGTTTGTACCCCTACGAATGGTTAGAGCACACTACCTATGCTCGATTGGGTCTATACATGCTTTATATGCTACTACTTGCTTAGGCAAGCCTATAACTATACAAATATTCATTTTTAGCACTTTATAAATGCAATTTTGGGCATTTATTTATTTCTTGACAGAAGCGAAAATGTTTAGTATTTGTGAACTAAAATGAGAATAAAATGGTTTTAGACTTGGGCGACAACTGTTGTACGTATGGTGGTAGTTGTACACCGATAGGGGGAGTGTTTGCCCACATCCACATGTGCTATTCATGGGGAGGCCTTAGCTAATTAAGTTATTTAATGACTAACTTTGCATTTTGGTAGGCCGAGAAAGAACGGGCAGTGCCTATTGACCCGTAATGGTAGTAGGGCTATCTAGAGGAGCTATCCATGTGTGTGTGTTTCATGTGAGGATGATTCATTCCCTCGTGTGTGTGTGTGTGTGTGTGCGTGTGTGTGTGTGTGATCCGTGGGGGGACAACTAACTATTCCACCTCACAGAATGGGTGTCTAAGTTTGTTCAATACAACAGTATTGTGCCTTGTGGGGAACCGGGTTGGTTGCGCCTATGGCGTTAGGTTTAAGCCATGGGCCAGCCACCTAGCGATGTTACAGTCTAGATGTAGCATGGAGTAATACACATCATGCTGGTGCAAGGCTAGGCATTAGATAATGTAAAGGCTTCGTTGTATCCTCTAGACCACATTCAACATGTAGAATGTGGTAGTGCTTCGCGAGCACGAGACAAACTAGATTGTTCATAACATATGGGTAAAACTGTACAAACTCTACAGAGTCTAAAACTAATCGATTAACCGTGCTCACGGTCAAGAGCGACTTGGTGAGGTGTCATGAGTATAGTTTTATACTTTTAAATTGTGTTTGTGAAATTGTGACTTGGAAATGGTGATTCGAATTTGTTTAGATGATTTTGGATGATGAGATTATGCCTTGTTGCCGAGGCAACAAGGGTAATAATGTGAATTTGCTATGATCTGTATTATGGAACAATTATACTCTACTTTAAAAATGATTTACAAATTCCTTTTGCAAATGGTTGTGAAACAAAACTTGCTCCAAAAACAAAACTACAAATAGCCATCCTTAAATTATAAGCCTTGCATGTAGAATGTTATGAATGTACTGACTCTTGCCATACATATTTAACTTTGTTTTGCAGGTGTCAGACCTAGTTTATTTTGAGTGATCGGGTACCGTTGTTTCTTTAGGACTTGATTCTATTAGTGGTCTACCCCTAGTCGACTGCTTGTGGTTTGGGTAGCCAAGCTTCCGTGAATCTAATTATATTTGACCGGTCAACCTATGTATATTCCATAATAGTGTTATAAACTGAATTTTATTAAAGTTACACCCTATTTTATATGTGTAACATTGCTTTAGATGAAACTGTGGGACTAGTGCTTATCTTGTGAACTAGTCCTACATGAGTATGAGTTTAGAGCATTTGAGATGTTATTGAGCTCTAGCGATTTTGTCAAGTCTCCTTTGTGTGGTTTGACAGACATGTCTCAGGCTAAAGTTGACTAGCACGCTTAGTCCTAGCTAGCAATATGTCACACCCTGAAGTTCTTCTCCCAAGCCTAAATTCATTTAATAAATTATCGCAAGAAAGCTAATTGTTTAAGGCAAGAGAGAAACCCTAAATTAATAAATGCAAATAATAATCAGAATTGGCATGTGGAATTTCTCTTGGGTTCTACATGTCAAAATAAGCTAACAGGATTTTTAGTGGAATTTTCAGAGCCCTAGAAATAATTTTAACTAATTAAAATTTAGCACAAGCATTAAAAATCCCTAGAAAAATCCTTTTCCTTTTTCTTTTCTTTTCCCTCCCTTTTTCTTCCTTCTTGGGCCGCCGCCCGTTCCCTCCCCTCCCCTGTGCACCCTCAGCTGGCCGGCCCGAGGCCGAGGCCCAGCTAGCCACCCCGCGCCCCCCTCCTCCCTCCGGGTCGCCGGCAGGTGGGGCCCACCTGTCGGGCCTCTCCCCTACCTCCGGCCGGCGCTGTCCGCGCTCGCGACCGCCACCTCCCGCCTCTCCTGCGTCTCCCGCGCACATCGCCCGCCTCCCGTGCGCGGCCCGCACTCCCCCGTAACCGCCGCCACACTCCCCCGCTTGCGCCCACACTTGAGATGGCTGGGATTTGAATTTCGAATCCCGCCGGCCTCTCCCTCTCTCCACCTCCCCCACTTCGCCGGCCGTTTTGCGCCCCTACCGGCCACGTCTCGTCGCCCCGCGCCTATATAAGGGACCACCTCACCCTCCTCCACCTTTTTCCACTTTTTGCCGACCGCTCCCGAGCTCTCCACCGTTCCCACATCGTCACACCCATCGCCGCCGCCTCTTCCACCACTCCGGCCGCTGCTAGCCGTCGCTAGCCGCCACGTTCGCCATCCCGCGAGCCGCCGCGTCCGCCATTCACCTAGCCGATTCTGCCGCCAGAGCCCGCCTTTGTCCTCATGCCGGTGAGCACCTCCATGGCCGCCGCCTTCGGCCGGCGTCCCCGTCCTCTGTGATCTCTCTCTCCCTCTCTAATTTCTCCCGTTGTGTCCCTTAGGCAACCCAGGAGCTCGTCCGCCCGTCGCCGTCGCCGTCTCGCCGCTCGCTGTCGTCGATCGTCGTCGGTGAGGCCCTCCTCTCCTTCTCTCTCTCTCGGTGCCGCTTAGCCCGCCGCTTAGCGCCGCTCCGTGCCGCCGTGTTGCCGCCGCTTGAGCCGAGCCCGTGCGCACCCGTCCGCTTGTCGCCGCCGCCATCCGCTCGATCCACCGCCCGCGTGGCAGCCCGTGTGGGCCGCCACGTCGGCGCCATGTGTGCACCACGTGGTGCGCCCCCTCCCCCGGTCCCGTGGACTCGGTCCACCGTGGACTGGCGCACCTGTGCCACCTCCATGTGGGGCCCGCCTATTGGCGCCGCTCTCTCCGATGACGTCATCCGAGGTATTTAATGCGCAATAATTCAATTAAGGACTTTTCTGTTATAGTAATAAACACAGTGAATCTTCTAAAATTCATAGAAAATTCATCCGTGCTCCGTTTAAGCCCATTGAAGTCTCAGTAAATCAAGAAAAATGCAAAGAATCTATTAAAAATGGTTTTGTTCTCTATTTCAGTAGTCTTATAGCCTGTTTGCATTGTTTGCCTTGTATGTCGCATAGATTCCGGCTCTCCCGACGCTCTGGTGTACTTCGAAATAGTCGCTGAGGTCCCTCCAACCGCAGAGCTAGGCAAGTCATGCTTGTCACTTGAACATATTGACCCCATGTTGCAAATTCTCTATGTTTCCTTTAAATTATGCATTGTTTTATAATGTTACTATACGGGATGTTACCTACTATGCTCAGCCATATTATTTGTGTACCTCATTTCTTTGTTAGCTTGGGTTGTAATATGACTAGATGTTGGATTAGGATTTGCTTAGCCATGCTTAGTTCAACTAGCACACAAGAGGGAATCACATTATTGCATAGACATTGGCTTTTAGCATAACTTTGGATGGGTGCCACCGCAATGGTGTTAATTAATTAAAATACACTAAATGGTAGGCTGTGGGTGCATGGTTTTGCTAGTCGTGCCCATGGCAATTAAGGACCGGTTCGCGGAATGCCCAGGAAGAACTTATCGTACTTACCACAAGCCAACATGGGCAATGGCTAGGCTTGTAGTGTAGCTTTCCTCTAGCTAATGTAGCTAGGCTAGGGTGAGCGAGATGGGGTTGGGTCGGCCGGGGTGCTCGGTTGATCGGCTTACGGATTCACCGTGGCACGAGAGGGGGCTTGCGGATTCACCGTGGCACCAGAGGATGCTATGGGCTCGAGGTTTTACCCCGGGATGGAGAAACGGTGAAGGGCGGCGACGCGTGGTGCGGTGCGGACGAAGCAGAGGCGGCTAGCTGTTGGTGACGCCAAAAGTGTTCGACGCATGGTTCCCGGTGTCCGGTGGTCCTCAGCTTCCCCAATGGCAACGGCGGCAGCACGACACCCCCTCCACTCCCTCCAACCACCAGCTCCGAACGGGGAGTCCCGCAATATGGTCTTTGGTAGCGGTGAGATTACGCACACAAGGTGTTCGACGAAATGTATTCGGGAAGAAAGCTGAGAGGAATGGGGATTTTTGTTAGGGGCTTAGCTTAGGGTGTAAGGAAACGGTGTGGATAAGATCACCAGCACATGCCCATGCGAAATAGAGCTCTAATGGCTATCGGATAAGGGCAAGGAGGTGGATGACGTGGATAAGGTTTGATCTCCTCCTCCATTAAGGTTCTGTAGCTCCATCATCGTACCTAAAGCCTAAAGTCTGTGCGTTCTAGCTCTAGCTATGGCAGGAGGCTCCGTTTTACCTAGCGGACATAAGGAGGGGCGCCAAAACATCATGAGATGTGGATAAGGTTTTCTCTTCTCTCTCACACTCAGGGATTGGGGGAATCAAATGGCCGGTATTAGGTTTGCAGGCCTCAGAGCTAGGGGTGAAGAAGGGCGAGGTGGCGGCCGTTATCCCTCGGCGTCGAGAGGCGACGCGCGATGGCGACATCGATGACGCCGGCGCTCGTGGCGGCATGGGCGGAGCGGCTTCCGCGGCTGGGGCCCACGTGCGAGCACGGCATGGCACACGGTCTCGCTAACCATGGTGCATGGTCACGCGGTGGAGTGGCGCACGGTTACGCAAAGAGGGGCGCGTGGTGGGGGCTGGGTCGCTGGGTGTTCGGCTCACTAGGTTCGAGTCGAACACCTGGCGCGCAATGAACAGTGCCATGCTGGAAGAAAAAGAGATTTTTAGGGTTTTGGTTGATTTAAAAATCGAGAAAGATAGCTAATTCAATTTGTATTTTCACCAATGCATTTGATCAACAATATTAAGTATTCAAATGTCAATTTGGTCCAAAATTAATATTGTCCAATATTTTAAATTTTACTATAGCTTTTATGATTTCCTATATAACTTGTAGGCTCTGATATTTATAAAAATTAATCAAAATATTCTAATGTGACTACTATTAATACAATTAGCTCATTGGTTGTACTTATTTGTCTAGCAATGTATTTTACACGGAAAAGTTTAATCTATTTTATTCTAGAGGTAATTTGAGACTTGGTATAATATTGATCTAAGTATTTAATTAGATACTACCATCCTTCAATCTTTATATATAGGGATCAATTTATTTTATGTGACCAATTATTTTATATGAGTGAATTTTATGCCATGAGAGATTTGTTGTAAGTTAGAGATATTAATTTAATTATTCCAGTGGAACACTCCTATATATAGAGAGTCATTGTAGTGGCAACTATTTCATGGTTACTCAGATGTCATGACACTATTCAATCCGTAACTTATAGAAACTAATAATTGACTTGTACTTTATTTGGCTTTGCTATCTTGTGTATCAATATTTATATGGTTAATAATAAATAATATATTATTGTGATTATTACTTAGATGTATATATTTAGTTTAATTTTCCATTGTGACAATTTTATAGTTTAGCGAGCAATAACAATCATAACAGCCAGCATGATGCAAAAGTTTTAAAAAGTTCGAAATTTTAGTGATTTTTATTATCAGGAATTTTCAGGATGTTACACTCTATCTCCCCTTCCTCCCTAGAGTTCGAGTATGCGTCAGATGGTGGCTACTCGGAGGAGTAGACTTCGTCTGTGCCATCGAGGATGCATGTGGAATGGTGTCGCCCGCTGCTATCCAAGTCAAGACCTAGTTTAGGTTTATCCTTTAATTTCCGTTGTATTTATGTAAGACTTTAATATGTTTGTAAGACGTGGATATGTATGTCAACATTGTCGTTTATGTACCCTGGCCAGTCCTGGACTGGGGTTTTAATGCACATTCTGCTTGGACTTCTATTCGGGAATTTCTGGGCATGACACAATATCTCCTATGTTATCTACTCAAGGCTTCGGGCTTTATATATGATTTTTTTACGGTTAAAACAGCAGGAGAGGCTCCTACTGTGCGGCTTTATTTATGATTGCTACTTGATTTGATGTGTTCATTTCAATTAGCAAATATAATGTATAGCCCAGGGTTCTCCACTGATAAAAATTGTGAATTCCATTTCCAAACTTAGAAAACTTCATGGGGAACTGAAAGTAGACTTTTCCTACATTTTATTATATCCACAAGTTAAATTATAAACACCTTAACATTAGGCAATGTGCTGGACAAAAAATTATACCTTCCACAAAGTCGGCATTTTGTTCTTTGGGGCCTCACTTAAGGTTGCTAATTAATTCTTATTGTTGATAATCTTGATAATCTTGTAGATGTCGTTCATTTGGCAGCCATTGGGCTACTCCGGGGGGTTCGAAGAAGGAACCTTGCCCCATACACTATGGCTCATGTTACAAATCCTCGGCTATAACCATCAACCGGAGTACCACTGCTTTTCTGCCGAGCGAAGCTCTTCACTTAGAATTTTCAGATCAGAGTTGTATATCCAAGGGAGATGGGCAAATGAAACAGCCCTCATTTCCGTGGTTACGTCTGGGATGCACCCTCAGCTATGCTTGAAGTTGCTTACCAAGCTATCGTGTATTTTCAGCACCATATGCCGGGGATAACCACCAGTCACTATCCAGGTTTAGAAGGGCGGTCAGGGAACCTTAACACACCACTTCATCTTGCAGGCTTAGTCCAGTCATTGGATAGGTACCTCACCTTAGCATTGAATGAGCTTGACAGGGTTCAAACTAGAGTCGCCACACTTGATAGACAGATTGAACCATTGGGTCATCAGGGATATTTTAGCAATGATCTTATCTATGGTACACTACAAGAAATATGACCTTCTGTGACGAATTCCTCATGACGTCAGAGCTATTCGTCATTAGCACAATCCATTTTATGACGATTAGTATGAGATGGGGTGGCTTAGTGACGAAAAAAAGGTGTTCGTCGTTAATACCAACTAGAAATCGTCATAAAGTATTTCGATGGGAGATCGTGACGAATATTAATTTGTCATAAGGGGCACAAAGCAAATGTCATAGATTTATATAATGCATTTATAGAAAAATATATTAAAAGTTAAAGCAATTTAGTCAAGTGAATTAATGAAGAAACTAAAATTTTCCTATAAAAATGATGGCTAGAAATATTTTTGTAATATTCTACGTGGTCTAAATTATTCTCTGAAATTTTCCATCAATTTTAGGAGCTTAATAACTAATTTTAATACCACAAAGTTCATTTAACCTATTAAAATAAAATAAAAAACAAATTAAAATCCCTTTTGTCTTTGGGCCTTTTTCGGCCCAAGTATTACTCTCTCCCTCCTTCGGCCCGCAGCCACTCTTTCCCTCATTGGGCCGGCTTCCCCTCCTCCCTCTTGGGCCGCCGGCCCAACCCTTTTGCTCCTCCCTCGCCGAAAAGTCTATTTAACCTCTCTCTCCTCTCAATTCAAATAATTTTTCGGGTACTAAATGATTTCAAATGAAAAAAATTGTCAACAATAAAGTTG
Source organism: Oryza sativa Japonica Group (assembly GCF_034140825.1). NCBI lineage: Eukaryota > Viridiplantae > Streptophyta > Magnoliopsida > Poales > Poaceae > Oryza > Oryza sativa. The sequence continues at coordinate 17,070,019 of NC_089040.1, forward strand.
TATAACTTATCAAGATCTACAACTTTTATTTTGGTCATTTTGCTATATGACTTTGTTTCAATAATTTGAATTTGAATTTCAAATTATGACAACTTCAAACAATATTTTCAAGTATTAAATGGTTTCAACCGAAAAGGTTATCAGCAACAATGTTTTATAACTCATCAATATCTGCAACTTTTGTTTTGGTCATTTTGCTATATGACTTTATTTAAATAATTTGAATTTGAATTTCAAATCATAACAACTTCAAACAACATTTTCAAATACTAAATGATTTCAACCGAAAAAGTTATTAACAACAAAGTTGTATAACTCATCAATATCTATAACTTTTATTTTGGTCATTTCTTCATCCGACAAAATGATAGTAACATTGTTCACAAAATTTGTATATATCTCTTATAATTTATAAAACCATGTAAGAGATATGTAAATTTTGTGAACAATATTACTATTACTTCGTCGGATGAAGAAATTACCAAAATAAAGTTATAGATATTGATAAGTTATACAACTTTGTTGTTGATGACTTGTTCAGTTCAAATCATTTACTATTTGAAAATATTGATTGAAGTTGTCATAATTTAAAATTCAAATTCAAGTTATTGAAACAAAGTCATATAGTAAAATGACCAAAATAAAAGTTATAGTTATTGATGAGTTATACAACTTTGTTGTTGATGACTTTTTCATTTGAAATCATTTAGTATTTGAAAATATTGTTTGAAGTTGTCATAATTTGAAATTCAAATTTTATATAGGTCAATCAAACTCAGATGAAGAAATAACCAAAATAAAATTGGTAGATCTCAATAAGTTATACAACTTTGTTTTTGACAACTTTTTCATATAAGTTCATTTAGTATGATCTTTTATGTGCTCCTTCATAATGGTATAATAAAATAAAAAGAAAAAAAAAGGTTAAACATATATGGAATGAAAGAAGGCCTATTATGGGCCAGCCCTTTTGCTCCTCCCTCACCGAGAAGTCTATTTTGCCTCCCTCCTGTCAATTAATTTCAAAATATGAAAACTTTGAATCGAATTTTATCATACTAAATGAGCTTATGTGAAAAAGTTGTCAAAAACAAAGTTGTACAACTTATTGAGATCTACCTATTTTATTTTGGTTATTTCTTCATTTAAGTTTGATTGACCTATATAAAATTTGAATTTCAAATTATGACAACTTCAAACAACTTTTTTAAATATAAATAATTTCAACTGAAAATATCATCAACAACAAAGTTGTATAGCTCATCAATATCTATAACTTTTGTTTTGGTCATTTTGCTATATGACTTTGTTTCAATAATTTGAATTTGAATTTCAAATTATGACAACTTCAAACAACATTTTCAAATACTAAATGATTTCAACTGAAAAAGTCATCAACAACAAAGTTGTAAAACTCATCAATATATATAACTTTTATTTTGGTCATTTCTTCATCCGATAAAACGACAGTAATATTGTTCACAAAATGTAGATACCAGATATCTATATTTTGTGAACAATGTTACAAATCACTTTGTCGCAAATGACCAAAATAAAAATTGTAGATCTAGATGGATTATACAACTTTGTTGTTGATGACATTTTCAGTTGAAGTCGTTCACTGATAAAAAATTCTATTTGAAGTGCTCAAACTTTGAATTTCAATTTCAAATTATTCAAATAGAGTCAGATGGAGAAATGACAAAAATAAAAATTTTGCATATCGATGAGTTCTATAACTTCAGTTTTGGTGAAGTTTCTATTTGAAATCATTTATTAACCCCATTTTTTGTTCGAAGTTGTCAAATTTTAAAAATTCAAAATTTGAATTGTTCAAATGAACTTATTTGTAAAAATGACCAATACAATAGTTGTAGTTCTCGATGTGTTCTAAAATTTTGTTGTTTATAATTTTTGCATTTGAAACACAAAAATCAGCCTAAAATTAAATTTAAGTTCTCATAAATTTAAGGTGAAATGTCCATTTTGTCCATACAATTTTGTAGCTACTACAGCACACCAGGGACATTTTGGTAAATTCGCATAGAATTGCTCCCTGTCCATATAATAGCTCAACCAGTGACCAACGAAACCTTATCCTCTCCCTCTCCAATCTCCCTCTTCCTCTCCTCAGATCGGGGCGCCGGCTGAGACCGAGCGGCGGCTGCTCGTTGCGATCGGGGCAGGACCCCGCTTCTCCCGTCCAATCCGGCGGTGGCTCGGTGACGAGAGTAGGGGCGGCGAGAGCTCGGCTCCTCCCTCGCCTCTTCTCCCCTCCAATCCCGGTGGCAGCGGCGGCGGCGGCTCCGCGACAAGGAAGGGCGGCGGGAGCTTGGTTCCTCCCTCCCCTCTTCTCCCCTTCAATCCCGGCGGCGGCTCGGCGACAAGTAAGGACGGCGGGAGCTCGGCTCCTCCCTCCCCTCTTCTCCTCTTCTCATCCCCGCTTCTCCTCTCTAATCCCGGTGGGGTGGTGTAGGTGCGGGACAAGGGCGGCGGCTCGGCAACGGCGGCTCAGCGGCGACGACGACGACAGCGACATGGGAGGGGCCTTGGCGACTTTGACGACGACCGTGACGACGGAGGGCCTCGTCGACATCGACGGCGCGCGGTGGACGGCGACGAGCGGATCCGGCACCACCTCCTCCATCCACCGCGCCACCTCCATCTCCGCCCCCAGCCACCTCGTCGCCCTTCCCCGCCTCGCTCCCCCAGCCAGGGAAGGGACGGTGGCGCGCGGATCTGCCGCCTCCCGGCCTCGGGAGCGACGGCGGCGCATGAATCCAGCGGCCTCCGTCCTCGGGAGCGCCCTGGCGTGAGCGGGAGTGCCGGCAGCACGCAGATTCGCAACGACGGTGACGGTGGCTGCAACGACGACGACAGCGGCGATGGTAGCTGCGACGACGACGACGGCGATGACAGCGGCTGTGATGAAAACGACAACGCTGTGATGCAAGTAGCGGCGGTGCTCTCTTCCTCTGTCCTCCGCCATCAGCAGCACCAGTATACCCTGATCATAAGAGCCGTAGTACTATGGCTGATCCTGCACTTGCTAGTGATCCAGAGTTACACGGGCTGTCTTATATCTATGAGAGGAATGGTCGTCATTATTGTTTAACCATGGCAACTCCTACTGTAGTACCTAATCCTCCAGCCAAATTTTCAGAAAGTGCTTAGACCTTGTATTAGGGATCTTCGAAAAATTGTAATTCTCTTTTAAGGGCACACAGTAGTATCTCGATATAAACTCTCTGGTAGTCCAATTTTGTAACACCATGTCTTGTACTTAGTCTAGAATGGCTACCATCTATCTTTATGTATGACTACCATATATATCAATGAGAAACCATGTGATCCATCAAGATTATTCTCACATTTCGAATTAAAATGCTTGCTGTCCAGAATTTATTGTTATGTAAAGTTGAGCTTAATTTATTTAAAATGGGCAAATTGCACTATTGAAACGTAAATCTAGTGCTCTATTCAGCTATCATAAAATTTAGCACATCTTTGTGCGGCCAGCTCATGTACTCTTTTGTACTTTGAGTGCAGGATGACTTGCACCCTATCCATGGCTGCTGCAACCGGGAGTCAGGGCTCCGATCGAGACAACTCCTTCCAATCCAATCCGCCCCGGTACTCATTCGTCGGGGCAATCCAGCAGCAGTCGGCGAGCTGCTGAAGGCGATCGTCATGATGAAGAGCCCTCTCTACCTCACATTTTAGCCACACAAAACCAGCTGTTTGAACGGATGCTAGCAAACAGTGAAAATATGGGTTCTGCCATGGCTCACAATGCAAATCAAGGACAGTCCAAATTAGCAGATGTTCAACGCACCCATCCTCTACACTTCTCCTCTGCTAGTTGCGGATCCACTTGTCGCAGATGATTTGCTTCGCGATATTGAGGCCAAGCTCAATCTTTGGCTGTTCATCAGGAGGTATTCAGGTCTGCTCATATTCTCGCCGGCCTCATGGAAATCAATAAGAAGGAATTTCTCAACCTGAAACAGGCAAACATGCCTTTTATGGAGTTCTTGGATCGTTTCAACTATCTTGGTCGTTATCAGGACCGTCCCGTGAAATTCAGGGGCCTGTGCAAAATCTTAATAGAATGCTAAACTTAATTGCTAAAATAAAATGAATAATTTAATACTTCATAATATATTTCATAGCAACATAAAATAGTCAAAAAAATTATACCTATGCGTAATCTTCACTTGAAAAGCATCGTTCTTTTAGTGTTTCTTGAGATAAAATCTTCAATTATATGTTCATATTGAATATTCTTCAGAATGTATGTTCATATTGAATCTTCTTCAGAATGTCACCCTCAAGTGCTATTATCAACACAATTAGGTTCATTGGCAACGTTAATATCAAGTGTTTGATTATTGGATGGACCTTGTGATTCTTTTGTAATATAACTCTGCATAGCTTCTTTCTAAGATTGAGTTAAATCTTCTATTCTTTTTTTTTCTTCTTACGATTATAATACAAGAAAGGCGGATAGGCCTAAGGTACTCAGCCCACCCTATGCTAATAACTCGATGGTTCACTATGAGGTACCCAAGTACCGTATACCCTACAGTAGCCCCGGGTACTAAGCTTGGTACTAGTTTTCTGTATCATCAAAACCGTCAAAGAAGAACAAAACGTGATGAGTACTCAAAGCCTGAATGCCGCCGAGCTATATATCATGACCGAGTAACCTCCACTTGAACTGAGGAATTGAATCATCAAAGAGGTATTTCAGACTTTATCGAAAAAACTTCTAGGGCTGGCCCATTGAAGCGCCTTCTTACTCTATAAATAGCGACCTAGACGGAACGAATCTCACCCAAATCCCAATTTGAGCAACAGTAGTCGTGCCTCTTCATCTTCTTCACCTCACCCATTTTTCTTCTTGATTCCAACTAGGGTTTTTTAAACCTAAACCAAACAACTTATCCACCCAAAATCTGAAACTTTCCAACCTTCCGGATTCGAATCCCCGAACTTCTCCTCCTCAAAATGTCGGGTTCATTGGGTGAATCCGTGTTTCTACCAGATCGCAATCTCATCAATGACCGTCGGGCACCGCCTCCCTAGCTTCCATGCCATCGCCCGCACCTCCCGGCCTCCATAACCGCCAGGCGCCACCTCCCTAACCTCCACAACAACCATGCACCCCCTGCCAGCCCTCCACAATTGCAAGGGACCACCTCAAAAGCCTCTAGGCCATCGCCGGCACCTCCACGCTTTGGCCAATGAATCATGTCCTCACCCACAATACCTGATAATAAATAATAAAGAACTATCTCCGCTTTTTCATTTACTTGTCACTTTTTGCACTTTTAGTACGCAAATAGTTGTCACTACGCGCTTACGGAAGTTGTGGTTCCTATATTCTTCTTAGTGGGCCTAAAATTATATTTATGTGGCATATGTGTTTAGAAGTTTATCTGTTTTATATCCCACTAAACTCAGGGGCATTTTGGTCATTATTAATTAAGTTTTAGGTTGAGCTGAACGGTCGCACACGAAACGAGAGATCTTCAGGTCATGATTAATTGAGTATTAACTATTATAAACTTCAGAAAGTGGGTATATTTAACTTTTAAAAAAATAAGTTTTATATACAAATTTTTGTACGAAACACATTGTTTAGCGGTATATGGAAAGCGTGCTCAAAATAAACTATGAAGTACCTGCCCCCCAATAGCGGATAAGAACTCACCCTTAACCCTGTTATTGCATAACGGAGTATTACTTACGAGCTATTTGGTGCAGAGCTAATCCAGGAAGAAATTGCTCTTGTAACCTATTCGCCACTCCAAAATTCGTTCCCATGTTAATGGGATAATTTGTTTTTTTTTTAAAAAAAAATCTGGAGAGACTCAATGTTTAAGCTCTCTGCCGATCCAAGGTCCAATGCTCACTATACAGACTTCATTCAATCAGTAGAAATCCACTTATGCAGATGAAAAAAAAAGCAACTCTTGATTGCAATCAATGAATGATCCTTACAGAAGCCTGTTTAGTTACTCATCAACGGTAGTGTATTTGATGTCTGGGTATATATGAGTGGCCTCTACTCCGACCGTTGGTTTGATCTCAAAGTTGATGTGATCTCCATTTATATATACAGAATGAAGTATGGCCAGATCGATGCTTAGTGGTGAACACTCTGCAAGACCAAATACAATGATTTTTATATATATTCCAACTATATAGACACTATTAAGATTTGATATATAGCAACAATCAGACAAGTATAGAATTCATTTCCATGGTGTTTCTTTAAAAAAATAAACAACATTGTTAACTTATTTCAATTATTCAAAACAAATATGTAGTAAATGGGAAGGTTTAATTCTAATTGGAATATTTTATAATCTCATATTAGTAATTTCAGAGTGATATTGGTATATTGTTGTGATGGAGTCGTGATCAAGTGCATGAGTCTATCGAGCAGGATATAAATCGTGGTGTCCACAGTAATAATAACTTTGGGCATTCTAGTTTATGCAAAAAAAACTTATACTTCTATAATCTAAAAACTGTTGGAAACAAAAATGGAACATTCAGTTACTGAGCCTAGTAGCAGCAGTACTGACCTCTGATTTGCTTGAGGATTGCCTCTTCAGTGAGATATGTAGAATCGAATCACAAGAACTAAGCCAACCAGAGAGGGGGGGGGGGTGAATGGTTGGTATACCCAAAAACCGAAAACTTTTAGCAGAAATAAAAGGTACCCTCGAAATCGATGGATCGTGGTCTGATTGAAGTAGTTGTGTCGGTCTGACCGCTTGATGAACGTCGGTCTGACCGATGTAGATCGATCGGTCGAATCGCCGAAAACGCCTGCCGCCGACTCCTGTCGCCGCCGGTCTGACCGCGTGTGCCCACCGGTCGGATCGCCACGATGCCGCCGGTCTGACCGTCGGTGCGCCACCGGTTAGACCGCCGAAACCCAGTGAACCACAAATCGAAGAACTCTTAAAGTAGATAACGACTTTATTACTTCTCTCTATGTTTTACAAAGTGCACCAACAGCACTCCTTACAAAAATTTCGACTAAACTCGAAACCCTAACTCAAAACTCAACTCTATTGCTCTCTAAAACGATACCGGGAAGCCTCATGCTTCCCCTCTATTTATACATGAGGTAGGCAGCCTAAAGCCACAAACCAAACTCATACTAGGAGTCCCAAACACCTTAGGAAACCCACTAGTACAAGAAAGAAACTTTACATAACCAATCATACCAAATTTGGATTCCTTCCAAATTCAACTCCGCATCCCATACGCACACAATAACTCCATCGTTTGCCATATGGAATCTCCATCAACCACGTGCATCAACTCTAGCCTAAGTATCCCGCATGATCTCTGACCACAACGGACGTCGTCTTATCCCCAAGACGACTCCCGGTCCATCACCGCAAATACTCTCCCGAGACATCGAGTCACCTACACATGGAACAAACAAAGAAACTATATTCCGAGACCAAGCTATCTCCAACTTGACTCATTAGCAGCAAACAATAGTATTACATACGTATAGTATCCATCTAGAAGTCATAATCATGAAATAAACTCTAGAAGTCATAATCATGAAATAAACTCGGATATCCAAATAAACAACCCGAAACCGAAACCGACACAGTGTCGGCCAGTCAGACCGCGGGCTGCGCCGGTCTGACCGCGCATTACACGCCGGTCTGACCGGCTACCAGAGCCCGGTCTGACCGGTCACACAAAATGATAAAATCCTGCGATCACCTGTAAATCCAATCATCTTCAAAACCACTTTGTGAATAAATTCCAAATAACAAAACCAATAATCTCCAATGCCCAATTGTTCATCACAGAATAATAATCAAAAACACCTTTGATTTTACAATCTCCCCCTTGATGAACACATTGGCAAATCCATAAAAATGTTTTGGTGTTTGAAAAATAAAAACAAAAGTGGTAAAAAGCACACTTCGTACAAACGTACACATCGTGCTCGAAAAATCCAAAAGAAAACTTCTCCCCCTTTTTAAAAGAAAGAAATTCCCAATTGAACCAAAAACATGCTCTTCTCAACAACTCTCCAAAAATTCATCTTGCTTCTCCCAAAAATCCAAAAATTTTCACATTACTTCTCCCCCTTTTGACAATGATTTCATTAAGCATAGGAATTATGTTCATTAATGTTCAAGAGCTTAGCATACATATAGCATATCATGTCATGTGGTGCAATAAAAAGAAGATGAACCCATCTATAACATAACAAGCATGCATTAAAGTATAACCATGAACCAAAGATTTTACAATTAAGCTTGAATCAACAATCAGAATTCATGATTTCATATGATTTATAATGCAACATCTTAACAAGCACATAGGTTGAAGAATAAACACTAAACACATATACCTATTGCATTTATCACTCTTTCTCAAATAACCTTTAGCACAAAATAACCAAGAGAATTTTTTAACTTTTTCTTTTTCTTGAGCCTTTTTGCTCATATTTTTCTCTTTTATTCCGAGTACGTCCCTGTCGTCAAGACTGTTTCCAGGGATTCGGCACCCATTATTTTGCTCACATCGAATACGTCCTTGTCGTCAAGACTGTTTCTAAGGATTCGGTATTCATTTTTTTCATATTTTTATTCTCTTTTTCACAATGAGCAATTAAAGCTATTTGAGGAATAACAAGTTAATAAAACATATATATATATATATATATATATATATATATATATATATATATATATATATATATATATATATATATATATATATATATATATATATATATATATAGCATTTATAGATCAAACCATATGCTAGCATCAACATTGCATATTTTCTTAATTCAAGTAGAATTTAGATGTCATGCATCATCTCCCTTAAAAGCAAAATCTAAATCTCATGAAAAGACTAGAATACATACAAGCTATGTGTCACACCCTGAAATCGCTAAATTATAAAACGTTGTGAAAAAGGAATTTTTAGAAATTATTTAATGATTAAAGCAAGTGTGTGAATAAAATCTATGAAAATTTTGAACATTAAGTTGATATAGATAAAATTGTATTAAATATTTTTAATGTCCAAGTATTTTCTGGATTTTTCCCAGAATTATTTGAGCATTGGAAGTATTTTTAATAAATGAAAGATCATTCAGTGATTAATTTAATTGGAAAAGTAATTAATAATTCTTTCTTTTTCCTCCTTTGGTTGTGAATCATTCCCGGTTCACTCTCCCTGTCTGAGGTTCGTTGTATCCGCTGACCTCTTTGCCGCCACGATTTCGTTTTGTATGAAGAGCCGAGTCTTATTCTCTTTCCGGTATCGTTTCCTTTTCCTTTCCCAAAACGGCACCGCATCTGTTTCCCCCACCTTTCCTTTCTAGGCAACCCCTCCTCCCATATCTTTTCCCCTCCCCCTCTCGGCCTCTCCCAGCCGTGCACGCCTCCCCTGCCCTCTCCCCTCCGAGTCCCTCCCTCTCCCCCTTTCTCGTGCTTCCCTTGGCCCACCTAATCCTATTCAATCTTCCCCTATTTAAGCCGACCCCTCCCCATCTTTTTCCTGTTTTTTTTCAGCCGCCCCTAGCCTCCTCCTCCTGTTTAGCCGCCGCTGCCCTAGTCGCCGCTGCCGCTAGCCGTCACCCCTCGCCGTCGTCATCTTGGTCGTCGCCGTCGTCTTCTCCGGTGAGCTCTCCTCTCTCCCATGTCGTTTACCGGTGTAATTTATCCCTAGGGATTTAATCTAATCTAATCTAATCTGTTGTTTGGCCCTAGCGTCGTCATCGTTTCCATGTGTGTCGCCGGATCGTCATCGTCGACCCTCCCTCTCCGGTCGCTTTGGTTCGGTGAGACTTCTATCCGTGTCCCCTCGGGTTAGGTTTCAATCCCTCGGTCGTGTCACCGCCGCTGTTGCTCTAACCCTAGCGCAGCCGTTGCTGTGTCGCTAGCTGTTGCCCTAGCGTCACCGCTGCGCTAGCTGCCTTGTTGCCGCCACGTCGTTGTTTAGTCGTTGTACGTCGCCGTCGCGCTGCTGCTGTAGGTGTGCCACCGCAACCGCTGTTGTGCCGCTGCTGTGTGTCAATCCAAGCCATCCGATCTTGGTCGACTCGGTCGAGATTAATCTCAGCCGTCCAAAATCGATATAAATCCGTTCTTTCTTTTCAATGGCATATTATTCCTTTTTAATATATGTCATCTACCAAATATGATCTAATCTATTTCCGGTTTTAATCTTTTGACTCAGCTATAAGTCATTTGTAAATTGTTTAATCAATTTGGAATAGTCTTTTCTTTAATAGGTTTAATTGGAATTAAATCTTCTAAAATTCATATCTAATTCATACGAACTCGGAATGAGGTCGTTCAAGTCTCATAATTCATCTAAATTCAAGATCTACCTATTTATGAACTTTAATTGTACTGTTTATTTGGTTTTTATTAGTGTTTTTTCTCGTTTTGCGTTCTAGGTTTAGTTTTCCGTTGTTTCGGAGGATCGTTCGATCGTTGGAGAAGTTCTTGAAGATGAATTGAAGATGCTTGTTTGCAAGGCAAGTCACACAGATCCCAAACAACCCTTTGAGCATGTTGAACCCATTTAAAGCTATTGTTTTATTTCAACGTATGCATTATTTTCGAATGTCATCGGGTGGTGAGCCTTCCGATTTGATTATGGCCGAAGATGACTTTATTTTCCTATGGGTTATAATTTGATTAGTTTGGACCTTATAGATTGGATTGGTTCAGCTAAATGCTATATATATATATATAATTGCTTAGCCATGCTTAGAAACATTAGCTCATTAATGGGATGAATCATATATACTACATTATTACTTATGGTTATATTGAATGGTAGCTCACGATGGTCAATCGTGTTATGATAATTAATTGATAATTAAAATATGATTAATGGTGGATTGTGAGCACATGGTTTTGAAGGTCGTGCTCATGACAATTAAGGACCGGTTCGCGAGCTACTATTGTGAGACATTAACCGTGCCAACCACAAGCTAGCGTGGGCAACGGCTTTACCTTTTGTATAGCATAGTTCATTACGGGGTGCCAGACTGAGAAGCAGCGAGAAGTCCGTGGGGGTCGCTGGGGAGTCCATGCCTCTGGTTTTTGAGGGGGTGATTATGATCCAGGAATGGTGCATTATGGTGAGTTGTGTTGTGCGAAGGGTATTGTCACGATTTCCTCCTTTGCAGTGCTGTGGTGGTACTTTAGGGCATGGCAACAAGTGTGGAATCGTGTCTTGTGGGTACAGTGGTACATCTCTGGCCAGAGTAAAACTATTCGAATAGCCGTGCCCGCGGTTATGGGCGGGTCTAACAATGTTTTTCGTGATTAGTCCCACACTACTCATTAATGGTAATAATGTGATAATTAACTTGACTCCTAGTTTGGAATGGATAATTCCTGGTTTGGAGGTTTGATCTGTACGATCGGGGTTGGTTGTTCAGGTTTGGTTGGGCCTGTGCAGCATTGGGGTGCTGTTCAGTGTTGATTAAAATTGATGATTAATTACTCTACTGTTTTACTTCTCTTAAATCTTTGCTAAATGCTGCTTTCGCAAATGAGCCTATATTATGCCATCCTTTGGTATCCTTGTGCACTTGCATATTTGCTGTGTGGCTTGTTGAGTATGTCATATGCTCATTCTTGCAATAATTATCAAACCTCAGTTGAAGAAAAAGGATCCAGAAGGAGCAGACCTTTGGCTTAGATCCCAGTTGCGCTGTCTGTGGGAGTGGAGCTGAAGCTTCGCTAGATTTTATTTTCCGCTGCAGTTTTCTTCATGGTGAGGACTAAGTGCCTCTTATGTAAGTATTTATCATTTTAGTTATTTTGATGAATCTGTATATTAAATTGTCAGTTTGTGTTCCTCGGTTGATTCCTGGACGAGGATTTTAATGCACAAATTAGTTCAGGAATTACTTGTGAATTTCTGGGCGTGACAAGTTGGTATCAGAGCCATCTCGACTGTAGGTCAAGCCAAACGGTTAAACCCATAAGGACGAGTCTTTGCAAAAACAAAAATCTATTTGCAAAAGTTTGTTTTCCTCCTTATCCCATTGCTCCTTGCAAAAGCTTTTCCCATCCTCCCTTCCCCGTCTTTCAACTTGCTTTAGATGAATCCCTACAAGGAGAGGTTGGAAAATATGATGGCACGCTTTGATGAAATCTGGGGTGATGTGCCCAAGAAGATTGGTCAGATTAGTGAGAGGAGCAACACAAGAAAGCAAGGCATTTTTCTAAAGGACTAAAGTATCTATTCAAGTTGGAGACCAATTGCATTGCAAGACAACCGGTACTCTCGTTTTTGACAAGGAAGATCTTCTCCAACTATCATTTACTAGTGAGGCCAATTGTTTCTTCTATGCTTGTGAAGGAGTTGTTTACGAAGCTTTGTGTCGTCTCCGGCATCATCTCAAGGATCGTCTCGAGAATCCTATATATCACTACCATCTAAAACATGGTGATGATTTTTGGATGATTTGTGCACATAGTCGGGGAGGAGAGAATCAAACTATGGTGCAGATGACTACAAGGTTGGATGCTATTGATGACCTCCACACTAATTACAAGACTCAAGCCATAAATCATTTTAGTTATTTTGATGAATCTGTATATTAAATTGTCAGTTTGTGTTCCTCGGCTGATTCCTGGACGAGGGTTTTAATGCACAAATTAGTTCAGAAATTACTTGTGAATTTCTGGGCGTGACACTATGCTAGAGACAAATAAACCTTCAACATACTGCTAACAAAGCTCTCTTTTCTCATTTTTTTCTCATTGTCATATTATTGCTTGATAAAACCATGAGGTACAAACTCCCCCTCAAACCATGCCAAAAGGATGAATTACGCCCAATTCACCACAAAGAAAAGCAAAGAGATTAGAATCCAAAGGTTTAGTGAAAATATCAGCAATTTGCAACTTGGTGTCCAAAAACTGCAATACAACATCTCCTTTCTCAACATCATCCCTCAAAAAGTGAAAGCGAATATCAATGTGCTTTGTGCGTGAGTGTTGAACAAGATTCTTAGCAATATTGATAGCACTAGTATTATCACAAAAGAGAGGTACTTTCTCAAAATTAAAACCATAATCTTTCAAAGTAGATAAAAGCCAAAGAATCTGTGAACAACAACTAGCAGCAGCAACATATTCAGATTCAGCAATTGATTGAGCAACACTAAATTGTTTCCTAGAAGACCATGCAATCAATGATGTACCAAGAAAATGACATGTTCCACTAGTACTTTTCCTATCAATTCAACAACCTCCAAAATCAGCATCTGAATATCCACTTAAGCATATAGAAGATGAAGTAGAATACCAAATTCCAAACTCAAGTGTATGATTCAAATACCTCATTATTCGGTTGACCGCTTGACTATGTGAAGCACGAGGAGAAGCTTGAAAGCACGCACACAAACACACAGCAAATTCTATGTCTGGCCTAGAAGCAGTTAGATACAACAAAGATCCAATCATACTTCTATACTCCTTTTGATCAACAGCTTCATCTTCATCAGGATCCAACACAGCTGTAGAACCAATAGGTGTAGAAATTTGCTTGCAATTCTCCATCTTGAACCGTCTCAAAAGATCATTCGTATACTTCGTTTGATGCACAAAAGTACCTTGAGGTGTTTGCTTAATTTGCAATCCCAAAAAGTACGATAACTCATCCATCATGCTCATCTCAAATTCCCTGCGCATAGTCTCAGCAAAATCTACAACCAAAGCGTGAGTCAAACAACCAAAGATGATATCATCCACATAAATCTGAACGAACAGTTGATTATCACCATGCTTAAGAACAAAAAGCGTTTTGTCAACCTTTCCCATTATAAAACCTTTCGCAAGCAAAAAGTTCTTAAGCCTATCATATCATGCCCTAGGAGCTTGTTTCAAACCATACAAAGCTTTAGACAATTTAAAAACATGGTTGGAAAAATCAGGATTTTCAAAACCTGGTGGTTGTTTGACATAAACTTTCTCCTGTATAAAACCATTTAGAAAAGCACTTTTCACATCCATTTGATACAAATTAAAACCTTTTGAAGCAGCAAAGCCAACAAAAGTCTAATTGCCTCAATTCTAGTAACAGGAGCAAAAGTTTCATCAAAATCCAAACCCTCAACTTGAGTAAAACCTTGAGCAACAAGTCTAGCTTTATTTCTCACAATCAAACCATCCTCATTTTGTTTATTTTTGAAAACCCACTTGGTTCCAATAATGTTATGTCCAGAAGGTGGTTCAACTAAAGTCCAAACTTTATTTCTCTCAAAATTTTCAAGTTCTTCATGCATGGCGTTAATCCACGATTCATCAGTTAATGCATGTGACACATCTTTGGGTTCAAAAGAAGCAACACATGCAGAATTTGCACAAACATCATGAGTCCTTACCTTAGACCTTGTAGTCCGCTCACCTATATTACCAATAATTTGTTCCGGTGGATGTCGTCGTTGAATGTGCAAAGGAGCAGCAACTTCTGAAGTTGATCCACGTTCTGTATCCGTACTGGTCGAAGTTGTAATCTCCGGAGGACCATCTCGATCAGCATCAACAGATCCCTCAGCCGACGACCCTGGCCGGTCTGACCGCACGTCATGCGCCGGTTTGACCGGAGGTGTGCCGGCGGTCTGACCGGCCTGGCGCCCGGTCTGACCGGCCGAGCCGACCTCGTTGTCGTCGTCGTAGTCGCTCTCGTCTTCAAAAATACGACCATCCTCCTCCTGAACCTGTGACAGTGTACCTGCGATTTCATGTCTAGTACCGGGACTAGCCTCATCAAAAGAAACTTCACAAGTCTCCACGATTTTGTTAGTCCCCAAAATAAGTACACGATAGTCACGAGTATGTGCGGGGTAACCAAGAAACAATCCATCGGTAGAACGTGCCTCAAACTTATCCAAATTTCTAGATTTCAAGACAAAGCACTTGCAACCAAAAACACGCAAATGTGAAACTTTGGGTTGATGACCAAATCGAAGTTCATAAGAAGTTTTTCCAAGTTTAGATCTCAAGAAAACCCGATTTGAAATATAACAAGCAGTGTTAATAGCCTCAGCCCAAAATTTTCTAGGAGTTTTATATTCATCCAACATCGTTCTAGCCATCTCAACCAAAACACGATTTTTCCTTTCAACAACACCGTTTTGTTGAGGAACACGAGGAGAAAAAAATTCATGTTCAAGACCTCTTTCGTTGCAAAATTGTTCAAATGAAGCATTTTTAAATTCACCACCATTATCACTTCGAATTCTTTTTAAAGAACCAGGAAATTCAAGATCCAATCGAAGAAACAAACCACGAAAGTGTTGAAAAGCTTCGTCCTTAGTTGCCATAAAGAAAACCCAAGAATATCGGGAAAAATCATCAATAATATCCAACACATACCACTTTCCTCCAACAGATTGCACTCTAGCTGGACCAACAGTGTCCATATGTAATAGCTGTCCCGGTGCATCCGTCATCACAGAAACAATAGGAGCATGTGGAGTAGAAACCATCTTAGCATGACGACACGGTATACAAACCAAATCAAGATCTTTCTTAAGTTTAGGCAAACCACGAACAAGATCCAAACCACTTAACCTAGTGAGATGATCAAAACCAACATGTCCAAGTCTACGATGCCAAAACATCACATCTTTATCAAACTTAGCAACCAAACATGTTATCACAGGTGAAACAGGATTTTCAAAATCAGCTTTAAACACTCTTCCATAGTGAGAAATATTCAGCACAGAATCACCACAAGAATCAAAAACTTTACTTCCAGTTTTCTTAAAGTGAACCTCAAAATTTTCATCAACAGTTTGTGAAACTGAAAGCAAATTGTACTTTAAGTCTTCAACCAAAGCTACATTCTTCAATTCAAATTTTTCATTTACCTTAACCAAACCTGTAGCGAGAACGACACTTGTAGCAGTATCACCAAAGATAATCGATTCAGTCTTAGATGCCTTCTTTAGGGAGGAGAACCAATTTTTATCACCGGTCATGTGCCGCGAACAACCAAAATCCACAATCCACACGTTCTCCTTCCTTGCCACCAAAGCCTACACACAAGCAGAAGTCGAAGCCTCAGTACTGGGGTTAGATGATAATAAAAATTTAGGAATCCAGTACTGAGACACACGACCAGAAGATCCAATAGACAAATATCCACGTGCAAAATCAATTTTAGAATTTTCAGAAAAATTCATCCGAGGCCGGTCTGACCGAGGTACGGTGGCCGGTCTGACTAGGGGCCGGTCTGACCGAGGCTTCACCGCCGGTCTGACCGGTGGTCGGTCTGACCGAGGCTGTTCAACCGGTCTGACCGGTCGCCAGTCTAACCGCGGGACCCACTGCGGTCTGACCGGTGTCCTCGAGGGAAAACCGGATTTTTGCCACTTTGATTTTGCAAAAGCAATCTCTCTCTCCTTTTTCTGTTTATGAGCTAATCTGAAACAAAAATCAACAATATGTCCATCTTTGCCAAAAAAAAGAACAAGTATATTTTTCACGTTGTTTAGACACATTGTTAGAGCCAGAAGATTTAGCAACACAAGCAGAAACAGGAGGTTTTGCATGCACAACATTGGATTTTGAAGAAGATGCATTCATGGTAGACATGATACCAGCAGATTTAAACACAGTTTTATTAGTATCATGTTTAATCAAAATCTCACCACTTCTAGCACCAACACCTAACACAATAGGAGGATGTCTAGAATTATGAGCATAAGGATCAAAACCTAAACCACGGTTATGTGTGCTAACCTTTGATTGATCCAAAATCTTTTTACCATCAGAAAATCTTAGCAAAGAATTTTTCAAATAAGAAACCTCTTTTTTCAAATTAGCACAATTTTTTCACAATCTACCATGACACCTGTCACGTCCGGAAATTCACTAGTAATTTCCGAACTAATTTGTGCATAAAAATCCTTGTCCAGGAATCAGCCAAGGTACACAAATTGACAATTTAATATACAAATCCATCATAAAAATAACGTTACATACTTACAAAAGAAAAGAAAACAGCAGCGGAATAACGGTCTAGCGATGGCTTCAGCTCCACTCCCACAGGCAGCTCAACTAGGGTATAAGCCAAACGTCTTCTCCTTCTGGATCCTTTTTCTTCAACTGAGGTTGATTGATTATTGCAAGGTGAGCATATGACATACTCCGCAAGCCACACAGCAAATATGCAAGTGCACAAGGATACCAAAGGATGGCATAATATAGGCTCATTTGCAAAAACAGCATTTAGCAAACATTTAGAAGTAAAACAGTAGAGTAATCAATCATCAATTTTAACCAACACTGCACAACACCCCAATGCTGCACAGGCCCAACCATCCTGAACAACCATACCCGGCTGTACAGATCTAACTCCAAACCAGGAGCTAAGCAAATCATTATCAGTTATAACATCCATAATTATTGTGAGAGGTGTGAGACTAATTACGAAAAACATTGCTCAACCCGCCCATGACCGCGGGCACGGCTATTCGAATAGTTTTACTCTGGCCAGAGGTGTACCACTGTATCCACAAGACACATCCTCAACATCATGTCTACCATGCGTTGCGATACTGGAAAGTACCCGAATAGAGGCTGTGACAATACCCTCTGCACAACACAACTCACCACAGTGCACCATACCTGGATCATAATCACCCCCTCTACAACCAGAGGCATGGACTCCCCAGCGACCCCCACGAACTTCTCGCCGCTTCTCAGTCTGGCACCCCGTAATGAACCATGCTATACAAAAGGTAAAGCTGTTGCCCACGCTGGCTTGTAGCTGGTACGGTTAAGTTTCACAACAGTAGCTCGCGAACCGATCCTTAATTGTCATGAGCACGACCTTCAAAACCATGTGCTCACAACCCACCATTAATCATATTTTAATTATCAATTAATTATCATAACACGATTGACCATCGTGAGCTACCATTAAATATTACCATAAGTAATAATGTAGTATATATGATTCATCCCATTAATGAGCTAATGTTTCTAAGCATGGCTAAGCAATTATATATATATATATATATATATATATATATATATATATATATATATATATATATATATATATATATATATATATATATATATATATATAGCATTTAGCTGAACCAATCCAATGTGTAAGGTCCAAGCTAATCAAATTATAACCCAGAGGAAAATAAAGTCATCTTCGGCCATAATCAACTGGGAAGGCTCACCACCCGATGACATTCGAAAATAATGCATACGTTGAAATAAAACAATAGCTTTAAATGGGTTCAACATGCTCAAAGGGTTGTTTGGGATCTGTGTGACTTGCCTTGAGCTTCCGCAAACACTTCCGA
Organism: Oryza sativa Japonica Group; assembly: GCF_034140825.1. Taxonomy (NCBI): domain Eukaryota; kingdom Viridiplantae; phylum Streptophyta; class Magnoliopsida; order Poales; family Poaceae; genus Oryza; species Oryza sativa. The sequence goes on from NC_089040.1 coordinate 17,088,389, forward strand.
ACCTTCCTTAACGAAAACGCTCTCCTCCGGAACGTCGGAAACTAAAGCGAAAGAACAAAATCAACAAAACAGTACAAAAACAAGCATAACCAGTACATGTAGATATTTTTAACATGTAGATCTCGATTTTAGATGAATTTAGCAACTTGAACCACTCGAATCTGAGTTACGATGATTTAGTTATGAATTTCCGAAGTTTAATCGATTTTCATCTAATAAAGAAAACTAAGAATAGGGATTAATGATGTCATCGCTGACATCATCAATGTCGACTCGACATCAGCGACGACCTCGCCGGCGCTAGAAGACTCGGCCGGACTTTTGGAGGGTACCTACGCGTAGAGGAGAACAACGCGATCTCACCGGTACTAACCAATGCGACGAACGACGACGGATGACGACCGGCGACGAGCTTGTGCGGCGGCGGCGGTTCGGTGGACGGCGGCGGCGGCTCTCCGGTGACCGGTGGCGACGGCGAAGGGGCGGCGGAGCTTCTACTCCACCGCGCGCATCTAACGGCGGCGACGGGAGGCGGCCGTGACGACGCAAGCGGCGGCGTGAGGCGGCTGTTCGCCGGCCGGCGACGGCGGCGGTTTGGGTGGCGCGGCGGCGGCACTACGGGGCACGAGAGAGCTCGGGAGATGGGTCAAACGAAAGAGGGCGACTAGGGGATGCTATTTATAGGCTTGGATTGAAGAGATCGGACTCCAACCGAGAGGATTTGAGCCGGAAAAACCGAGGGTTAGTTGGAGAGATAAACTCGAAAACGAATCCAATTTCGCGTCGAATTCAAAGGGATAAAGTCGGATTTTTGGGGGAAGAGATAGAGGAGGATAAGAGGAATATTTCCCCTCAACTAATTTTGCAAACGGAGCACGGGATGCGGCGGATTTGGTGGAGGAAGCGGCGGTTGCACAGGTACAGGACGGCTGGCTCGGGCTCTGTCCAAGCTTGAAGACGACATTGTAGCAGGGAGACGAATTAGACTTTTCGTCTTGGGCTGGCTGAAAACAAAGCAAAGAAAGAAAGAGGAGGAGCTCGGCTGGGCCGACTTGGGCTGCACAGCACGCGCGCGAGGGAGAGACATGTTGGGCTGAAATCAGCCCAACGGCTTAGGAGAGGATTTAAAAACTTTTTCCAATTAAAATAATCACTGAAATGATCTTTGAATTGTTAAAAATACTTCCAATGCTCAAATAGTTTCAAGAAAAATCCTGAAAATACTTGGACACTCAAAGTACTTAAAAAAATTATAATCAGACCATTTAATGATTAATTTAATATGTGGATAATTACTGAAATGTTCTTTGTAGGGTTAAAATTAGGAATTGAGTTCCGAAAAATCCGAGAATATTCCAGAGAGTATAATTAACCATGGAGAATTTAATAAAAATTAAATCCATCCATGCTTTATATTTAGGAAATTTTATTTCCCACATTTAACTTCACTTATAAATTAATGAACATTTAATATAAATTCTAATAATAATTTATTAAATAATTTTTTAAATCCTAAAACGAAAATCAGGATGTGACAACACCTTTGTTTTTACGACATTTGGGGCAAGAAAGCACTTCATTGTTTTTCACAACATCTTCCATGTACTCAACACGACCTAAAGCATCTTTTAGTTTCATCTTATTCAAATTACATGTTGAGCAATCCAAAACAACATGAGGTTGTTTTAACTTTTTAGCAGAAATCATGTTAAACATCAAACTAGCATGAAAGGCAATTTGATATTTTTGCAACAACTTTTTAGTTAAAAACAACTCATCCAAAGTGCGTGTGTGCAAAGCAAAACTACAAGCAAGAGAAGATCTATTTTTCAAATCATGTGCAGCATTAACATCTCTAATTTTTGAAATCTCATTCATTAAAACCTCACAATTTTCACAATCATCATCATTAGGAATAAGATATTTTAATCTATCAATTTCAGATTTAAGAGATTCAATGATAAATTCCTGTTTTCTATACATCTTCTCACACTTCTTATTTTTTGCACTCAAAATAGTAATAGCTTCCTCAAAAGCACTCACCTCATTGTCTTCATACTCTGTGTCAGATTCACCACGCGCCATGAAGCAAACATCGGAGACGTTCTTTCCCTTGTCATCATCTCCACTTTCACCATCTACATTACTTAGTGGCTCGAAGGGGGCACAAACTTTTTGAAAAGCCTTCCTAAGATTCTCCATCTTCCTCCCTTGGTAAGAACCCTTCGACTTGTTGTTGTTGGTCTTCTCACCATCCTTGTCTTCTCTTTTGCCTCTCCCAAGCTTAGGACAATGCGAACGAAGATGATCAATTGAACTACATTCAAAGCAACAATTTGGACCACCTCTTTTCCTGTTCCTGGCATTATTCATAGCTCGAGCAATTCTGTTAGCAACCAAAGCCAAATCCTCCTCCTCGATTTGTTCGAGTTGATCATCGGATGTGGCATTAAAAATAGCAAGAAAAGACGACTTAGATGAAGAGGCATCAACATCCAAAGAGGAGGAAGAAGAAACCAAAGCACTCGATTTAGAATCAACTGCGAGAAAGAACATTCATCTCATGTGTTTTCAATTTTGTATAAAGTGAATCCAAAGTCAAAGTAGACATGTTAACAGACTCCTGAATAGATGTAACTTTCATCTCCCAAATAGACATGTCGAGACCATTCAAAAAGTGACGAGAAATCTCAGATTGTGGATAATTAGCATCATAAGAAGAATCAACAGATCTAAGATTACTCAAAATTTTATTAAACCTAAAAAGATAGTCATCCAAAGCTTCTCTAGGTTTCATCTCAAATTTAATGTACTCCTTTTTAAAAAGATCTCGACGAAGCTCTTTAATGTTATTTGTTCCTTGATGAAAATTACTCAAAGCAACCCAAATCTCATGAGCAGTTTGAAGATGAGCAACACGATCATAATCCGAACGAGAAATACCACTCAAAAGAATGTTGCGAGCTTTGCAATTTTGTTCAAAAGCAGTTTTTTCAGCAGCAGTATTAATAGCTTCAGGAATCACATAAGCATGAGAAACTTTTCTCCAAATATCATAATCTTCAGCCATAATATAAGATTGCATCCTACTACACCAATGAGAAAAATCCGTTCCATCGAAAACATGAGGCTTAGTTGAAAACCTAGCGGGAGTAGCCATGGCAAAAACTCTAGATCGATAAAAATCCAAAGAAGAAAACAAGGCTCTGATACCACTTGTAGGATCGAATCACAAGAACTAAGCCAACCAGAGGGGGGGTGAATGGTTGGTATACCCAAAAACCGAAAACTTTTAGCGGAAATAAAAGTTACCCTCGAAATCGATGGATCGCGGTCTGACTGAAGTAGTTGCGTCGGTCTGACCGCCTGATGAATGTCGGTCTGACCGATGTAGATCGATCGGTCGAATCGCCGAAAACGCCTGCCACCAACTCCTGTCGCCGCCGGTCTGACCGCCGTGTGCCCACCGGTCGGACCGCCGCGATGCCGCCGGTCTGACCGCCGGTGCGCCGCCGGTTAGACCGCCGAAACCCAGTGAACCACAAATCGAAGAACTCTTAAAGTAGATAACGACTTTATTACTTCTCTCTGTGTTTACAAAGTGCACCAATAGCACTCCTTACAAAAATTTTGACTAAACTCGAAACCCTAACTCAAAACTCAACTCTATTGCTCTCTAAAACGATACCGGGAAGCCTCACGCTCCCCCTCTATTTATACATGAGGTAGACAGCCTAAAGCCACGAACCAAACTCATACTAGGAGTCCTAAACACCTTAGGAAACCCACTAGTACAAGAAAGAAACTTTACATAACCAATCGTACCAAATTTGGACTCCTTCCAAATTCAACTTCGCATCCTATACGCACACAATAACTCCATCGTATGCCATATGGAATCTCCATCAACCACGTGCATCAACTCTAGCCTAAGTATCCCGCATGATCTCTGACCACAACGGACGTCGTCTTATCCCCAAGCCGACTCCCGGTCCATCACCGCAAATACTCTCCCGAGACATTGAGTCACCTACACATGGAACAAACAAAGAAACCATATTCCGAGACCAAGCTATCTCCAACTTGATTCATTAGCAGCAAACAATAGTATTACATACGTATAAACTCGGATATCCAAATAAACAACCCGAAACCGAAACCGACACAGTGTCGGCCGGTCAGACCGCGGGCTGCACCGGTCTGACCGCGCATTACACGCCGGTCTGACCGGCTACTAGAGCCCGGTCTGACCGGTCACACAAAATGATAAAATCCTGCGATCCCCTGTAAATCTAATCATCTCCAAAACCACTTTGTGAATAAATTCCAAATAACAAAACCAATAATCTCCAATGCCCAATTGTTCATCATAGAATAATAATTGATTTTACAAGATAGACTCTCTCAAAGGTCCTCCCCATCTTCTTCTCCCACAGGGAAACGAGATCGTTCATTGACAGGGCATTCTCTGGTGGCCTTATATGCAGGACCTTGTTCAGCATCCTTGGATCATCCACTCCTTTGATGGTAAACGTTGCAATGTCCTCCTCGTCGACAAATATTGCTGAAACATTTCGCAAAGAACGAAGGCCGGCCATAGTTCAGTGCATCTTTTTTTTTTTAAAAAAAAAGTTTGTGAATATCCATGCAGAAATGTTGATCAATGATCAATACCAGCTCTGAAGTAGCTAATCAGTACTCCCTCCGTCCTAAAAAGACTCAATTCTTGAGTTTCCGTGTCTAACGTTTGACCGTCCGTCTTATATGAAATTTTTTTATGATTAGTATTTTCATTATTGATAGATGATAAAACATGAATAATACTTTATGCATGGCTTATCTTTTTAAATTTTTTTCTTATTTTTTCAAAGAAGACGGACGGTCAAACGTTAGACATTGAAACTTAGGAATTGAGTTTTTTTTGGGACGGAGGGAGTATATAACTAGCCATATAGGTGCGCTTTGCGTGCCTTTTGATTCTATTTAAGACTTCTGTGTATGGTCTATTAGTTTACATTAGCTTTTAAGAAGGTTCTGATATAAGTTAATTTGTTTACAAAGTATGGATTGTAAGAGAAATCACTAGAAGCCACCTTTGTTCCCTCTCTTTGAATCATATGCTTAATTAGGAGGAGATACAGAAACCTCTGGAAATTTGGTTTTTTAATACATGCACTCTTTCGATCCGATGACCATTGTTTATCCGAACTCTTCATCGACGGCTAATATATTTTTGATGATATGGCACATCCTCGTGCAAGAAAGCTTACTGCTTTCACTATTATAATATAAGATAAGATAAGTTAAGATTAGTCTGATTTTGCTTTTTTCCTTTAAAATGTTTGATTTTGCTCTTGTGGAAACAAAATCCATTGTCTTTTTTTTTTGGCAAGCGTGCATGAGAACTATGCATCATTTTACATTAAAAATTATTTTCTCTCGAAATCCATGATGAAAAAATCCTTACTATTTGGCTTCTGCGACAAAAAAAAAGAAGAACAAGAAAATACTCCAGAAAGAAAAAAATGTTATTGAGAAATTACTTTGAGGTAAATATATTTTATATTAAAAATTTTACTAATTATAAGCACCAAATTTTACATTATAAAATATAATATCTCTAGGCTCTTTAAGAATGGTAAATTTACCTCAGCGCTGCATGCATCTACACACATTCATTGTGATGTTACCGAAAAATTAAGGGCCTGTTCACTTTGATGTCATTTTCAACCTTACCAAGTTTTGGTAAAGTTAAAAAAAAGTGACTACATTTAGTTTGCTGTCAAATTTTAGTAACTATATAAGAAATCCTGCCAAAATTTTGGCAAGTTACCAAAATTTTGGTATAATTACCAAAATTTAGATAATACTAAAATTTGGTATACTAAAATTTGGTAAGTTTTTTTTGGCATCAAAGTGAACAGGCCCTAACTGAAGATTTGTTACTCCGTTTTCTTTTTACCTTTTGGTGTTGCCGTCTCCCAGAATGACAACCTTGTCAGCTGGGAGGCCGCTGGCTCCAGGCTGCACAAGCGTGGGGAGATAGTACCCCGCGAAAAAGTTGCAGCTGACGAACGTGTAGGGGATCCCCTCGGCCTCCACTGTTCGCCGGATCTGCGCCTCGACGTCGAAGGTCGCCTTCGCCGGCTCGACGATATGCGCGTGGTCGGCGTCGTTGCCGAAATCCGACGGGATGAACCTCTGCAACTTCCCAATTATTTACAGCTTGATCAGTGTATATATACAGAGCCAACGGAAGCAGGGGCAGCAGATCGACATGAGGGCGTTGACCTTGATGTTTCCGGCCTCCTTGATGGCGGCGATGATCTTCATCTGTTCGCCGACGTCATGGTAGCCGACGACCGATATCACGACGTCGGCGGCCCTCACCGCCTTCACCAGGAGATCGTGGTCGCCGATGTCGCCCTATATGTGTGTGTGATCGATTCGGATTTCGGACGACAAGCATGTTATTATTTCAGACGCAGAAACGATCGAACAGCAGCACGCGAGGTACGGTTGTACGCACCTGCAGGATGGTGACGCCGGCGTCCCTGAAGCTCTGCAGCAGCCGCGCCCTGGAGCTGCTTCCTCCGCCGCCCGTCGCCGGAGGAGGCGGCGCGGTGGCGCGCACGAGGGCGGAGGTCGGGTGGCCGGCGCGCGCGCTCGCGGCCACGATGAACTTGCCGAGGTGCCCCGTGCCGCCGATGATAAGGATCCTGCTCTTATTACGATCTCCAGGTTCCATCGGATTATCGATTCCGACGACGCGGCGACGACGGTGGCGGAGCTAAATTCAGCGCGACCGTGTGCGGGCGGGTGCACCTGCCGTTGGTGCTGGATCAGGATTATTCTATTTATTTTCTATAGTAGCAATGTTGCGGATGATTGTATGACTTTCTGATTGGGTATTTGTCATGGGAGAATTTATTTTATGCCACTACGAAATGTCCACTCTCATATATAATATACTAAGAAGATTATGCATCATTTGTTTTATCATTAAAAATGTACTTTAAGCCTGACTTAAATCTTTGTATCACTAGCAAAAGTATATGTACGGTGCAACATGCGAAGATAATTTTCACAATTGAGAAAAACCTCTGCCAATTTAAATGACAAACCGAAATAATACAAGCAAAACAAAGTTAGAAATCATATATAGGCCGTGTTTAGTTTCTTGTCAAATTCTTTTTTATGTATATGGACACACAAAGTATTAAATGTAGACTAATCACAAAACAAATCACAAAACAAATTACAGATTCCACCTGTAAACTGCGAGACGAATCTATTAATCCTAATTAATCTGTCATTAGCAAATGTTTACTGTAGCACCACATTGTCAAATCATGACACAATTAGGCTCAAAAGATTTGTCTCGCAATTTACATGCAAACTGTGCAATTGATTTTTTTCGTCCATATTTAATACTCCATACATGTGTCCAAACATTTGATGTGACGAATTTTTTAGAAGTTTAAAGGGAACTAAATACAGCCATAACATTGAATCTGGATGCGCTCGCATCATCGTCATGACACAAAGAATCCCCCATGTACACAATATCGGATGACTATTCCATAAGTTGTCCCATGTATATTTTGCTATACCTAATCAATCAAAGATTGTCGTTTTGATGATTCAATTAGTGAAAGTTTTTTAACTGTTGATGGAATGCATTTGCAAAGTAACAAACTTACCACATACACACCTTAAACGATCATAATTTCAAAAGGAAAATATTTATGAGGAGATAAATTCGGAAGAGAAAATATTTATGGTGCCACAATTTTACCAAAAATCATTTAACTACATTATAACTACATTGTAATTTATGAAAAATACATTGTAAATTTTAAGAATTACATTGTGATTTTAATACTTACATTGAAATCATGCTAATATTCACTGTATATGAGGTGTTGACTACAAATTATTAATTCATTGATTATATATCAAAATAGCGTTGACTAAGGAGCTAAGAAAAGAAAACGGAAAAGAGTAAGAAGCGAAGGGATACAGATGTATGTGATAGACAATATCGGACGTATGAATGCAAAGCCCATCAGGTGGCTGGTCCTAGATCTGATTGAAATCAGTTACGAATTGTGACAGCAGATTTTTACCAATACCAAAAGAGAGGAGGAAAAAAGAGAGGATATTGGAACAAGATGGCGAGGATCAGAATGATTGGGAGAAAAAGAAAAAAAGAGAGACAAAAAGCGATCGGGAGAGGGGCGCACGTGGCTTCAAGTGGAGGCGTATAAGATGGGGTGGCGGGATGATGTGAGCCGATTGGGTTGGGTTGGGCTGGGAGGGGGTGTATAATAGTCACGTCGAATTGGATAAAGGTGATACACAACCAACTCAAATATCGATGTCGTACCAAATTCCGACGGAAACATCTTCAATTTTTATAATACTAGAGATTACACTAAATATTTGAACAAGATAAGTGGTTTTGGTACGTCATCTGTGTTAGAGTTGGTTTTTGAGTTTGTCGTCCGTATCTAATTCGAGAGTCTAGAATAACTATTATACACCCCCCAGCCCAACCCAACCGAGCCACACCATCCCGCGCGCATCCACTAGGTGCCACGTGCTCCCCTCCCCTAATTGGCATCTTTTTGTTTCTCTGGTTTTCGTTTCTGTTTCTCCTTTTTCTTTCTCCTGATCATCATGATACTCTCCCGATCCTTCCTTGCATATTCCAAATTTCTATCCTCATAATATTTTCCTTTTGAAATTATAATTGTTATAAGGTGTGTATGCGAAAAATTTGTTACTTTGTAAATGCTTTTCATCTACTATAAGAAAACTTTCACTAATTGAATAATCAAAACTTCAATCTTTGGTCGATGAGGTATAGAAAAATACACATGTGTCAACTTATAGAATAACTACCCGATCAATTTGTGAGGCCACGAAAAGGTGTACACGAAAGATTTTTTGTGTGATGACGCATGAAGCTAGTGTAACCGGGCTTAATGCTATATATAATTTACGACTTTGTTTTGCCATTGTTTTGTTTCTCTTGTTTCAATTTTTTATTTAAATTGGCAGAGTTTTTATCAATCGTGAAAATTGTTTGTAGCGCACATATATTTTGACTAGTATGTTCAAAATTCAACAACATATAACAAACAAGGGATTACTAATTTTTAAACCTCCGTCTTATGCCACAACTCGGCTGTTGGACAAGGGAAAAGGAAAATTGAGTTAGGAGGAGTCTGAGATGGATCAACCGACTCTAGTTCAAGGAATAGGAGGGGTTCTGTTGGAGTCAAGTCGAGTCGGTTGATTGAACTGACTCTGAAGGATCTATTTTGGAAGTTCAGTAATGATGTTGTATCTTTCCGATTTCGTACATTTCCTATTTTGTGCCGAATACTTTCCGCATTTATCTTCCATATTTTCTTTTGTGCACATTACTCGTTTACTTGTCGGATTGACCTTTCAGCCGATCGTTTATGAATTGCAAGTCTTATAAAGTTCTTTATGGGTTTGTTGTTCGAGTTTACTTCACCTAGGTAAATTAGGAGTTCTTCCTTTTCATCAGAGGAAGAGTTTTAGTATAAGTCTTAGGTGTGGTGCCTAGGCTTTATATTTTCAAGAGTAAAATACATGGAGGACCACTTAACTTGTTTACGTGAATTGTGTAGGTCAATCTACTTTCAAAATGGACATCTAGATCACTAGTGTGAGTTAAGTCAATCAATTTGCCTTTCTAACTATCCACATGAGCATACCTTGTACACATGTTATACTATCTATGATTGAAAAATTTGCTATCAGACATGTGCAAAAAAACCGCATGTGTTTCTTATCCTTTCTCACAGTACTAGCACTGAGAAATATACAAAATTAGGGGAACCAAATCATTTCACTTGTGTCTATTTTGATGAACTTTTCAGTTCTCAGTCCTCTCTCTCGTTTGCCATCAAACCTGACAGCGGCGACAAGCTATGAATATAAACAACGACGAAGGCAAAATCCTAGGCAGTGGCGGCGACAAGCTATGAATATAAACAGCAACAGAGGCAAAATTCGAGGAGGCAGTGGCTAGGGTGTGCAACGGCTGCAGATGCCTATACATGTGCCACATTATGTGTACAAGGTGTGCTCACGTGGATAGTTAGCTAGCTAAATAACTCAGTTAACTAATCCTATGTGGCACGCTTCAGGGGCGGATTTAAGATCCGGCTAGCCTGGGCCGTTGCCCGGGCTCATGGGCCTGCATTAGTGGACCTACTACTTATTATCCATACTAGGAAAAAGTACACTGATGGTCCCTCAATTTGTCATCGAGATAAAAAACGCCCTGGAACCACAAAACCAGATATACAGGGTCCCTTAAGTATACAAAACCGGTCACCCGAGATTCTTCGGTGGTTTTGACCCTGGTTTTGGTCTACGTGGCGGCTGAGTCAGCGTGGGACCCACGTGAGCCCCACACGTCCACGTCAGCCTCCTCTCCCTCTTTCCCCTCTTCTCTCCCTTCCTCATCTCTCTCTCTCACTTCTCTGTCGAGACGAGCGGCGGCCGAGATTGACGAGATGAGTGGTTTCCAGCAGGGTGGATAGCGTGATGGGCGGCGAAGAGATGGGCAGCTGCCGGCGAGGAGGATGGCGCGACGAGCGGCGACCAGTGGGGAGAAGGGGCAGCGCGCGGTGGTCGGCAGAAGGACCTATGGAGAGATCGCCGTCATCATCAATATCTCGAACAGCGAGCCACCGGCGTCGTCGCTGCGGTGGCGGACGTCGCACACCATGCACAGGCGGCCGTCGAGCTCCCGCGAGCGTTTTCCCAACCGATATGGCCGGTCACATGGAAGCCAGGCGGCGGGGGGGAGCAAGGCGGCGACGCGGTGCCGGCGGCGACGACACGGGAGCAAGGGAGCAAGGCAGCGGAAGCAGCCTCCTCTCCGTGCGACGACGCGGGAGCAGGGGAGCAAGGCGGCGGCGGCAGCGTCCTCTCCGCGGCGCCGCTAGCCGACATGTGGTAAGGAGAGAAAGGCGGCAGCGGAGGGAGCAAGACAACGACGCGGCGGTGGCGGGAGAGCAAGGCGTCGGCGGCGGGACAATGGGAGGGCGCTCGCCTCACTCACTAGGCCGACCCTGTGCTTCCCCACTAGGCCGCTGCCGCCTCAGCCTCCTCCTCGCCGTGCTCACCTCACCAACGCCGCGCGCGAGGAGGCCCACGCCATCACATGCGCCGTGTCCCGCGTCATCGCCGCGCACCCTGGCCCGTTCCCTCGCCGCGCTCCCGACACGGCCGTGCTCCCAACGCCGCCTGCTTCCCCAACCTCTGCGACCTCGGCTTCTCCCTCATCGGCATCACCAACCAGGACATGCACAGACTCCAGCCTCCCCGCGCCTCATCGCCACCGACAAGCCGACGCCGACGCCGGCCTCCCCGCGCCTCGCCACCACCGACAAGCTGACCCCGTGCTTCCCCACTAGGCCGCCGACGCCGCCACCACCGTCGCTGTCGCGGCGCCGCCCTCATCCTCTCCCGCTCGCCCCGGCTAGGTTGCAGATAAGTGAAAGAGATATGAGGAAGGGAGAGAAGAGGGGAAAGAGAAGAGAGAGAGGAGGCTTACGTGGATTACCCTGACATGTGGGGTCCATGTGGGTCCCGCACTGACTCAGCAGCCACGTAGGATAAAACCCGGGTCAAAAACCGCCGAGGGACCTTAGGTGACCGGTTTTGATTAGTTAAGGGACGCGGGATATCTGGTTTTGCGGTTTGACGACAATTTTGTATCTCGATGACAAGTTGAGGGACCTTGGGTGTACTTTTTCCTCCATACTATTCCACAGAGAAAACCACCTCCCCTCCCAAGCAATGAGTGAATGAGGCCCACGTATTTAGCGCCAAGCCCACGAGATTCGGAGACTGTTTAGCTTCCTGTAGCCCATTTTGGCGAACCACGCGACCACGGCGACGCTTCATTTCTCACGAGACGCGGGCACTTATTTCCAACGCGGTGGCAGGCAGCCAGCGACGCTCCCAATTCCAAAAACTTAACACTGGGCTTGCTGTGTCAAGGGCTTCAGCTTGAGCAGATTGCAGTCACATCGGCGCGGCCACGCGCCCGGCCGGCCGGCCGGTAAGCTCGGAGTCAGAGGCACCGGCGATTAGGCACTTAGATTAGCTAGTTCAGTTGGCTTCTTGCCTACTTGTTCACTGTTCAGTTTTTCACACAGGTTGCAGACTTGCAGTTGTAGCATCGTAGGCGAAGCAAATGGCAGAGCAGCAGGAGCAGGGGACAAGGAAAAAGCTTGGCCAGAGAGGTAAAAACTTGAAGTTGGATTGTTAACCAGTCTATTGTTTAAACTATGTCATTTTAAATTTTAATCAACTGAAACAAGTGATTGGATTAGATTTGGAATTTTGGATCCTATATGCAGACGTGCTTATTCTTGGCTCTTGGCTCTTGCTAAAATTTCAGGAATGAGGGAATTCTTGGTTGATTTGAGGAGCCAGGAGGAACCTGTTGTTGCTGATCCTAATGGAAGGCATGGGACTCAAATTCAGAACAAGAACAGCCACCGGAAGCACAAGATCATTTGCAACCAAGACCAAACATGAGTAATTCTATCAGTGAGTTCAATCCAAATGAAATCATATGCGATCCTTGCTTGTGTTTAAAACTGTTGCGTTTTAGTTTAAAACTGTTGCGTTTCGCAACCTTGTTTGTGTGTGCCGCGTGAATGATTTTACGCATATTTGTTATTCATCATCTGGCTTGCGGCTAGCTTGCCCAAGCTCATGAAATATCCTGGATCCGCCACTGGCACGCTTTGTGTACATGATGTGTTCACATGGATAGTTAGATAGCTAAAATGTTTCACTTAATTCACATTAGTTATCAATATGTGTATTCTATATGACACAACTAAATAAGTTGGATGACCCTCCATGTATTTTACTCTATTTTCAAGGAAGTTAAATTAGAGAAACGGACAGATATAGTAAATTGGAGAACAGCATCCTTTCACCACGTTAGCTCTAGCATGTCGGTGTTGGCGAACAGGGTAGTATTTACCATATGTGGTTACCTATTAATGTGCCCAAAGTAAATACATCTGTATGGGTTTACCTATGCTCAGTTTTACTCGATCTGAAGTTGTGCTCGACCCCAACTATCTCCTCTGACTTCTTGAACTAGATAGGTGTTTTGCTTTATCCGTGTTCTAAAAATCTTGCCACATTCTTTATTAGATAAAACACCATTCTAGCTACTATAGATTTTCTTTGACAACACAAGGTTAAAGAGAGATATACTTTAACCATCCAAGTGTCCTTTGGGATCAATGTGATGTCCCAAAATAATCTGTGGTGAAGTACTTTATTACATGGGCAACCATAGGCCCTGAGCCCCTTACATCCAAAGGTTTAAAATAAAAGATAGCACATCAAAGACTATATGGATCAGCATTCACAGGCACTTAATGATGGCACAAACTACTATCAAAGCCTTCTCCTCCATTATCTCCTAACCCAATGCTTAGCAACCCATATTGGAAATGCATAGCAATGTATGAGAACATAATGAACTAGCAGATAGGGTTTATTTTGCGTAAAACCATAGTTTAAACAGTCAAAGCACATTTTTAAACATGTTCTTGATCCAATGTCATTATTGTAATATCATCAATTTTGCGTAATCCCACGAATCTATCTTAACTCAGCTAATCCACATGACTAAACCATCATAATCCATTCTCCCAAGATTTACAAAGTTGGGACTAACTTGGAGTAACATTATTCAACATGCTCATTGTAGGAACGAATACAAGAACGAAGCCTCAAAAACGAAATCTTTTTGCAGAATAAAAGAAACCCTTTAACATGAAGGAGCACGGTGTGACCTCAAGTAGTTATGAGGTCTGACCTCTCATATACCTACAGTCTAACTTCCTGATCTCTGTAGATGCTCTAGTCTGACCTCCTAGATGCTTCCGGTCTGACAACCCGGGTGTCGCCGATCTAACTTTATTGCATCAACTTGTGTTTACAAAGTGCATCTAACACACTCATTTCACAACTCATGAACTAGAATCGAAACCTCAAAGCAAACCTTTACTTTTCTCTCTAAAAGTTGCCTTAATTTTGAGACTCAACCCCTCGTCTATTTATATCCACAAACATGGCTACCTACAACCATGAATGCAACTAGAACAAAGAATCCTAATCAAATCAATGATACACGCATCCGCTTACAACTCCAAACTCCAATCTTACCAAACTTGGTCTCCTGCTTCCCATACACACAATTCTTGTTGTATGCCATATGAAAACTTCACCTCCACACACATTATTCTTTAGCCTTAATATCTTGTATGATCTCCTTGGTAGTCTAGACCTCAACTTCTCCCAACTCTAGTCTCGATCCATCATTGGCAATACTCCCGAGGTCTCAAGAGACCATATCCAAGTACAAGTTCTTCCCCAACTTGACTCACATTAGCACACAACAGTATATATCACATATAAAAACATCTAGAAATCATATACATTAAGAAATCAACATACTCCATAAAATTAACTCGAAATCGACTCCCTCCTGAAGTCTATCAGCCTGACCTCTTGCCCCATGTCGATCAGAGAAAGATGATACTCCTTACGGAAAAACCGAAAAGAAATACCATCGTCTGCATCTAGCAAGGTGCAAACAAGAACCCGACTCATCTACCACAGCAAATTTCTCCCATCCTACAACATTCCAAACTCTACGAAAATCAACATCCATACCTATCTTCCGAAGTAGTTTGAGGTCGTATGCTTGGGTGTGAGCAAACGTCCTATCCTTGAGCATATGGTAGGCTTGCATCTCTCGGTCACCTACGAGGTCGAGGTCGGAATCATGAAGGAGTCTTGGCGGAACATTCGCATCCTCCATCGAAACATCAGTCGACGAACGTGTGCTTGACTCGTCTTGGTGACGGCTTGATCGAGAATTTGATCCCTTCTTGAGCAGACGGGTGATCCGTCTCTTCATGACTACAGACAGAGCAAGAATACAAGGCAAACTCGAGCGGGGGTTAAGTTAATACAAAAAATTATACCTATCGGTTAGTCTTGTACTAAGATAACTTGTATATGCAAGAAATTAAATCAAAATGCAAGAAATAAACTTGAGACCAACTTTGCAAAGCTTGAGAAGAATTTGAGAGCAAGAGGAAGTGAAAATGAGTTGAATGTGTGTTGAACCCCCCTCCACTAGCTACTTCACTTATATAGTGCATCCATAACGGTCACAACTGTGATGTGGGGCCCACTAGCCATTGCCAAAAAAAAATTGGCAGGCGACTGTTGCCTGGTCGGTTCAGCCGAACCCCCTGGATTGGTGAACCCCTAGTGGGCCCAACCGGCCCCACATTTAGCCATTGGCTCCCAATGGCTAAATTGGTGGGAGCCACATTGAATTTAGCCGAAAATTTCATTTTATTTTTGCTCAGAAAATTCATTTTTGTAAATTTGTCTCAAATTTAATCCTGATGCAAAGTTTGAAATCTAAACATGCTTTAATGCAAAAAATCAAATTGATGGAAATAAATATGTGATACGTACCAATTTACCTATTGGTGAGGGCAACGTCGTTTTGGGTCCGACGAGCACGACCTGTTCCTCCATCATATTTACCTTGATGATGTGGCACCCGGCTCCGGAGGTGGAGGAGCGGATGTCATCTGTTTCTCCCGCCACAACTTCTTTGTTTTTGGTGCGGCTTGTGGCTTCTTGACTGGTTTCACAGGCTTTTTAGCCTGTGCATCTAGCTTTGTCGATACATTCCTTGGACAGGGCATGCTCACGACTGCTTCCTTTTCCAGGAAGTTCTTCAGTGAAAGCTATCAACCTATCCGTCTTTGGTGGCTTCATTTCGACCTCTTGTATGTTCTATGGATTCGGCCGTACTTGATTCTCACCATAGAACACTGCTCTATCCTTGGTCAAAACTCGAACTTCTCTTCCTTCCCATTGATGTGGAGCCGTATACTCCCAGCTCCCACGTCAATGTTGGCCTCTGTGGTGCTAAGGAATGGACGACCCAAAATGAGCGGCGTCTCCTTATCTGAGTCCATGTCTAACACCACAAAGTCTACCGGGATGAAGAAATCCTAGATCTTTACTAGCACATCTCCGGCGATTCCCGCTAGGTAGCGGAACAAAGAATCGGCCAGTTGGAGCCGCATCAGTGTTGGTGCCAACACCGTGAAGTTGCTTGTCGAAGACCTCCTTGGGCGTGACGCTTACGCTTGCACCAAGGTCATAGAGGGCTTGGTCAAAGTGTTGTCTCCCGATTGAGCAAGTGATTGTGGGACACCCCGGATCTTTCTTCTTTTCCTGGAGCCAGTGGAGTATAGCGTTGCTACACTCCTCCGTAAGCTTCACTACCTTCGTGGTTGGCAGTGGTCTCTTGTTATCCAGAATGTCCTTCAGGTAGCGAGCGTATGTAGGTACCTGCATTGCATCCAGGAGTGGTACGTTTATGTGGATCTTCTTAATGACTTTGACAAAATTAATTAACGAGCGAATTGCTCGTCGATGGATGGCTTTTGATATCTCTAAGGAAATGGCAGCAGATTTGTGTCGTATTATTCCTGCGGCACTACCTTCTCCTTCTAGGTTGCCTCCTCGGTCCCAGCGGTGTTAGTTGGAACAGCTTCCTCGCTATTCCTCCTAGTTCATGCAGTGTTAGGATATGGCGAATCCCGAGTGGATTTTCCTCCCCTCGTGGTGATTGCTTTAGCATTTTCTATGGAGGGTTCAGGTTGCCCCGGAATCCTCCCATATTCATTTGTAGGAACTAGAGCAGCTAGTTGCACCAGCTGAGTTTGTAGCATCTTATTAAAACTCGGTTGGTTTTGGAAAGTAGAAGCAAAGCCATCTAGCTTGACATTTATATTTTCCAAGATGTTATCATTGGTAGCTAACTTCTTGTTTAAAGCATCAGTGGTTTTAGCTTGAGCAAAGACAAGATCCTTCAAGGAAGGCTAATTATTAAAATTACCGTTATTGTTGTTGTTGCTGCCTCCTTGGTAGAATGGGCAGGGCTGGTTTCACCCATGACCTCCTTGTGGACGATATCCGTTGTTCATGAACATTGCCTCCTCATGAGTCTCTGGACAGTCTGTCCCGGAATGACCCGTGTTCCCGTAGACCTCACACATGATGTGTGAGTCTAAGGTCTTGATGGTGCCTTGGGGCTTGTTCTTTTCCTGGTCGTCCAAGCGCTTCATTAGGAGGTCCAGTTTTGCGGCCAGTATTTCCGTCTCCTTGTTGGTATGCATGCCACATTAACGAGTCTAGAGTCGTTCTCGCTCCAGCCTATGTTTGAGACCATTTTCTCTATTAAATCGACGGCACATCTAACCGTCTTAGAGAAGAAAGCTCCTCCAGTAGCAACCGCTAGGTGGTCCCAGTACGAAGATGTTAACCCGTTGTAAAAGCTTTGTAGGATCAGCCAGTCGTCCTTCCCGTGATGACGACAGGTGGCGACGTAATCCTGCAGCCTTTCCCATGCTTCAAGAATGGACTCATCCCTTGTCTACTGGAAGCTTGAGATTCTTCCGCGAAAGGCATTGGTCTTGCCCATCAGGAAGAACTTCGAGAGGAACGCCATAGAGCATTTGTTCCATGTGTCCACCATTGCATGGTTAGCGTAAAACCATTGTTTCGCCTTCCCAAGGAGGGAAAACGGAAACAGTCAGAGCCTGATGGCATTTGGGCTGATGCCTTTCATCGTGTATGTGCTACAAATCTCAAGGAACTATTGCAGATGAGCACTAGCATCCTCATTTGGCTTGCCACAGAAGGGGCTAGCCTGCGCCATTCTAATGAGGCTGGTCTTCAAGTCGAAGTAACCGTCTCCCAAGTCGATGTGTGGCCCAATGGGCACATTGTTAGCAGAGGGAGCGGCGAACTCACGGGAGGTCTTCTCAGCCATATTCTTAAAGCTCGGGGACGCTGGGATGACTGGTTTGTTTGTCGACAAAGTTTTCTGTGGAGGGACAACTTGCGAATTGACACCTAAAAAAAACTTATTGGTTGTCTTGGAAGTTTTTCGGCAAGTCAAAAACAGTCATACACTACCTTGTTTTCACAACAAAGTAAAAACAATCAAGGTTAGCCTGTAAAGGACAATGATTATTTAGAGGTAAATATAAAGTTATTAGCACGTAGTAATCTCTTAATCATTAACCTTCCCGAGCAATAGCGCCAGAATCGCTTGTTGATATTTCTTAATGATATTACTAGAAATATAATCCCCAGTAATGGCGCTGAAATATTCTTGGTATATTATGGTCACGTATATGATCTGCAAACGCACGAATATACCATTGGAACATTTCACTTGGAAGTATTCCAAGGTATCGTACTTATTTAATCCCAAGGGAAGATATGATAAGAGAGCACTATGCTAATAATTTATATGTTACTTGTATACATCAAAGTCTATATAGGGGTTAGTTAATTCAAAAGGGTACGTGACACGAAGAAAGAAGAACCAAGATAATCTCACTAAATATAATCTACACTAAGTGGAAAAAGAATAAGAAAAGAATTCATTCCTATACTTATGTTACACAGTCATCTTTAGTTTACACTTACTATTATACAACCATGTAGCCAATACCCCCCCCCCCCAACTACGCCCTCCTGATGTTTCAAGAGACCATCCCTAATTGTCGAGTTCCTTACGACAATCCGTCATGGCCATCCAACTGGAAATGAATACGGAGGAGTACCCATACCTGGAAAGTGTCTTAGGAATACCCCTATTAAGTTGTCACCATCAGCGGCCCACCTCTATTGTCCGCAGTATATAACCCCAAATAATGGTATCTACTAATCTAAGCCTCATGCTTACATTATTAAATACTACTCTATGTCCTCTAGAATGACATAGAGCAATCATTTGAATGAACATTAAACCCCACACCAGTGCATATCTCTAGTAAGCTAGCTACATAATTATATTAAGACAAGTATAAAGTAAAGTCGGTACTCAGATAATATGGATGAAGTAAAATACTGAAGCTGAATAAAGAAGAATATTTCATTAATTCTATAAGTCTTACAAAAGAAGTAGAAGCTAAGCCATACCCGAAATCTCCTGAAGACTCGAGGACTAAGAGAACTATTCTAATTCTACTCCACCAGTACAAGAACACTAAGCTAAACTTCGGAGAGAGCTTGATCTTCTTCTTGGAGTGTGTGTTGGAGAGTGAATGAGCACCCCTTTATATAACCTCTCAGTGATGGTTATGGCAGTTGGAAATGCCAGAAACGCCCTCCAACCGTCATTGAGAGTACATCTGGAACGTCCACGTGGAAGGACGGGATGAGTGGCTATGGCTAGGGTTTGGCCGAACCTAGGCCGGCCCATCCAGCCTCCACTTTTGGCAGGTGCATCTTTTGTTGGGCTTTATTCTCCGTAATGTGGTGGTTGGGCCTATATTTAATGTTATTTTACTAGATTTGTAAGCCCATCCACCCATAAGTTTATCTCTTGATGGACAGTGATTGATTATTCAGTTATTTTTCATAGATTCTCCTCCAAATATGTAGCAATATCTGCAAACAAATAAAATCCAAGTACAAGTGAAGATAGAGTATTCTAAACAAAATATGCATTGCAGATATAGTTAGTTGTCCTTTATTCCAATTATATCGACGGTCGAAATTGGTCTATAACGATCGTCAACACCTACCCTCCTCAATGGTCAATAGGAGAACGGCAGGCTACAGTGCAAGCCGATTGTTGGTCACACTAGCTTGTGGTAAGTACAGAATGTCCCCTAAGGGGAACCCGAGAACCGATCCTTAATTGGCATCGATGCGACTATCAAAACAATGCATCCATGGTCTACCATTAAGACCAATGAACCATGGCCAAATGTCATGAGCTTGCAACTCATCAAGTAACTAAAGTATAAAGCAAGTTATTATTCCATTTGTGACATAGTGAGACTAAGCATGGCTAAGTGTAACCTATTTCTAGCTAGGTCAACTTGAGAGCCCTAGGCTAGTCAAGTTAACACCCGAATTATGAAGGAATAAGTAAACAATAAACACAACCACATAAAGTATACATAGGCAATCCCTATCCTTAAGTAATTAATGAAACAGTGAATTACATTAGCGGTACATCAACTTAGCAAGTAGGTGCAATGTTTTTAGTGCAACAACTGGAGAAGTGAGCATGCTAAGAACTTAAGAACTGATGTAACAATTTAATTATTTTGAACATGTTTTTTATTATACACATTAAGTTTTCAAGTACTTATTTTATGAATATGCATGCGTAGATTTGTAAATTTGAACTTAGCGAATGAGCAAAACAGTACATCAAAAAACAGAAGCAATACATGGAAGCATTTGTAATGGAATTTTCACAATTTCTGAAAAATTATGCAAGTCACATTGGACCAATTCAACCGATCGAGATGATCCACGGGAGACCGATGGCCAGGATTTGCCTACACAGATAAATGACCGGGATCAGCCGACACACGATCATGCGGGCTCATCGTATGATGGCGCACGGGGCGGCCACGGCAGACTGGCGCACTGAGGTGGCACCGACATGGCGCCACTGTGGTGCCGACATGGGCAACCAAGGGAAAGGGCCACACGGATGGCCCGGATGAGGTTAGCTTGCAGGACAGTCCGACTGGACAGTGGTGGCACGTGGCCCAATGGATGCTGGTGCAGCACCCATCTGGCTTGGCGATGAGCTCGGGAAGCGGCGCAAAGGAGTGGGACGGGATGGGGTCTTCACCGAACGACGAGGAGGACGTCACGTGGAGCTCGACACTGAGGTTCTGGTGGTGGTGGCCTTCAGCTAGCAGTGGTGACGGTCGTCTGGATGCGCTTGTTGAGGAAGGAGCAGTGGTCGAGTGTCTCTGGGACCTAGGGATTTTAGAGGAGGGGTTAGGGAGAGGAGTAGTGTGTTATAGATCGATGGCCAGAACCCGACGAGGCGAAGCGGGCTTATGAGGGATAGCAGCCAGGGAGGCACTTGGGTTGTCACCGACATCGAGGAACCGGCAACCGGAATTGCTCTCAACCTCAAGAAGACGTGGAAGGGTTTTCCGTTTTCATAGTCTCGTGAAGCAAACTTGAGGCCTGGGATGCGGAGTGAGGCGACCTGGAGCGCATCCACCTCGTTTCTGCAAACGAGTGGGGGAGGAGGCAGGGGAGCAGTAGCAATGTGGTTAACGTCAGCCCAGACGCCTCGGTTGGAGGTCAGGGTTGGATCCAACAAGTTGGCCCCATGTATCGGTGCACAAGGGCGGCAACGGTGTAGGGGGTAAGCCAGCCTCACTAAAAGAGGTATACTCCCTCCGTCCCAAAATAAGTACAGTTTTGCACTGTTCATATACAACATTTGATCGTTCGTCTTATTTGAAATCTTTTGATGATTAATATTTTTATTGTTATTAGATGATAAAACATGAATAATACTTTATGTGTGATTAATTTTTATAAATTTTTCAAATAAGACGGACAGTCAAACGTTGGACATGGATTCCAACGACTGCACTTATTTTGGGATGGATGTATTAATTGGAAGTTTTAGTCTACTTGGTAGAATAGACTGGTGATAGAATTGTTTGGTGGTATTATGTGATACCACTGCAATGTAGCACTATGGATGCAATTTTCTGTTTTAACATTTGAGTAAATTTGAAGCACAGCTGAGGGAAAAACAAATGATCATATAGTACTATTTGCTTGAGTAACACTGAGGGTATTGTTGGTGATATGCCTTAGAGGCAATCGTAGAGATGATTATATCACATACTATGTTTACATATTTATCCGACATTGTTCCTTGAAATAGATAACTCATTATTGCTTAATGAATATGTGATTCTTTCATGAGACTTTTTATATTGTATGTTGCTATTTCTAAAGGATCCCTGATCAAATATCATATGTGGAACAAATATGTTTAGATGATCAGCACATGTATTAATTGATGATCATGTCTCATAGATCATGGTACAGAGATACCGAATTAATAATGTAGACACATGTTCGGAAACATGTTGTTGGATAGACCCAACATGAGACATTGCAAGAGCCATATGTGTTGTGTCATCAGTGATCTCATTTAATGTTAGTATTGAATCATTAGACCTGAGATTATCATGGTTCCCAACATGTGTAGTAGCTTACTTAGGGACTGCTAATCGCTACTCCATAATTGGGTAGTTATAAAAGTAGTTTTCGGGTATGCTATAAAACATGTTGTGAGATATGAATAATAAAGATAGGATTTGCCCCTCATATGGAGAGATATATCTGGGCCCCTCGATGTTATTGATTATGGAAGTGCATGGCCATGCCAAAGGTGATTGAGGAGTCAATCATAAGCTATATAATCTATCACAAGTTCGAGTGAATGATTGAACTATTAGAGGATGTCCCATATCTAGCCTTGAGCTTAATCGATATCGTGAGGCAAAGGGGTTCATATAAGTTTACACTAGAAGTTCAACCGATATGATCTTTATGTATGCTCGGTGGGTCAATACGTTCTGCTAGGGACCGCTGTTGACACGTGGACCGAAAAGAAGTTTTCGGGTTGCAGCCGAGTGTATATGAACCTACAGGGTCGCATGTTTAAAGGGCTAGAATAAAGAGATTGGATGGATGGAGAGCCAATATGTACTCAATCGGATAGGGATACGAGTAGGACTCCTATGAGCCTCGAAGCCCCAGTCGTGGATCCTATATATTCGTGAGGGGGTGTGACTGGCGGAATTAACACACCACGTGAAATCCTAGCCGTGACTCCCCTCCCCGAGCAAACCCTAGCTGCGCGCGGGTGCTAGCACATCTGCCCGTGGTGTTTCTTCCCTGGACATGTGGATACCGGTAGAGGCGCCTCTGCTTTGCGGTGCTGATTGGCATGGGAGCACGGCGAGGAGAACGCACGAAGAGGAGAAGGTCGAGCCGGTGCGATCGACTACTTCCTCTACATCGACGCGCACTAAATCGCGAGGGTTCCTTCACCTTCTTAGTGCTTACTTCCGCTGCGCAGTGCGTCGAGTGGTAACGATCTATGATCTAATACTTGCATGATTCCTGGTTTACGCGCTAGAAAATTTTGATTTATGCTATCATAGCCTGTGCGTATCCCAACGGGTATGACCAATCATTTGTTTAACATCCTGAAAATGAAAAATGATCTACTACAGCACAAAACAGGTAATTATGCAATTTTAAAAGTACTGAGCAAAATGCTCTAAGAAGAAATATGTGTATCGATCTAGGACAAGCACTAAGCACTCTGATTTCAGGAGTTACTCTTTAAACATAAATCAGAATGGCGATGTCCAAAGTTGGTGGCTTTTGTCAGAAGCGACAGGTTGATCTCTAGGATTTTTTTTTTTAATTTTTGCTACAAGTTCATAAGGAATACTGAAAAACATTTTACAGCATGTGATGTGTATAACAGAAGTAGATTATTTTACATTTACAACATTGCACGGTTGCAGGTATACAGGATCTGAGTCATGCCCGTTCTGCTGCGAGAGTCTGATATACCCGGAGAGTTTTGGGTACTCAGCTTCATCAACAGCTTGCGGCTTGCCCGCCCCTCACACTGACAGTCTCTTGATGGAGCCTTTAATTTTTACTGTACCTTAGGATGATTAGGGCTGTGTTCCGGAAACGAGATGGTTTATTAATGTATAATTGATTAAATATTAGCTAAAAATAACTTAAAAATGGATTAATATGATTTTTTTAAAAACAACTTTCGTTTCTGACAACATGGTGGTGAATGTTATTAGCTTTTTTTTTTTCTTTTTTTTGTAAAAAACACACGTTCAGTAGTTTGAATTCAGCCTAAGGCCATCCATTGTATTGGATCCAATGAATTTGAATTTGTTGTACTACGCCTGGTAGTATGAGTAATGAATAATTTGATAGGCATAAGTTGGAAATAAAGTATACGGTAACCGAATACTATTCATATTTAAACTTCGACTATTCATCCTTTTAAATACACACACGCACACACACACATAACAAAGACGCCATATTATCAAAGGTGTTGCATCCTTCAGACTGACATGTGCTGCCTGCCCCTTCAGATTTTCAACTGTATATGCAACAGCAGAGAATAAAATGCAACTTTCGACATAAAACCTGTTCACCGTATGTCTTTATCTAAAACAACCTAGTAAAGAAAAGCAAAAGTACTGCAAATACAAACTCTAGAAGAAACACTAGTACATGGGGTTGAAAAAACATCCCATCAAGCATTTCATCTGGACACTACTATCTGCTACAAACTGTACACCAGCTGGTTGGGCAGTGTTTGAAAATGTACAAAGCTCCAACCAAAATCAAACTCGACTCATCAGACGAGGGTCAGCGATCGAGGTTTCGAGAAAATGCTGAGCTTTCTTGAGATATACCGAGCTGATTTTGATATTGGTTGTTTGCAGATCGTGCCAATGGGCGAATTCTCTGCTGCACCATTGACAGCCACCTCACTTGAACATGAATTGCCAAACTGGTCGCTTTGTCTAGAGTCCCTGAGAAGTTGAAGCAACTTGATTGAAGAAGCCTTTGCAACCTCAGTTCCATTGACCGACAAATCGACCAGCGCAGGGATGACACCTTCCTTCATGACAAGAACACAATCGTCGATGCTGCGAGAGCATAAGGCAAGAAGGATACCTGACGCATGCTCGCGTTCCACGGAGCTTCCTGTGTCCAGATAATCTGAAATAGAACTGAGGCATTGATCAGTTCTGATAATGAGATCCGCAGCTTGTTTCCCTTCACTTAAATTTAGTAGAATCTTTAGGCAACACTCAGGCGATTTCCCTTGACTGAGAATTGGAGATAGCTTTGAGATTATTCCAGAAGAAATTAGGAAAGATTGTACATCATTTTTGAATGAAAGCTCGCAGATGATCTTCAAAACTAGTTCTAGGCACAGGGAGTCTGCACTATCCCAAGCTAGAAACACAGATGGAGCAACAACAGATGCCATGAGACGAGATTTCCGACAACTTGGTTGCTGCAGCAGTTCATGGAGTATCTCCAATGCTTCAGTTTTTAACTCTGAATCAAGAAATGAAGCAACGAGACGCACTGCATCTTCACTAATGGATGGAATTCGGGTCCTGTATGAAAAGGAAATCAGCCGTTACAAAAGTTTATTGGAGAACAAACAAAACAAATTGCCATAATCTGAACCCTTTGTTTTTAAAAAGTAGCACAAAACAATCTTCGTTTTTGGAGGATAAATATAGGGCACTCAGTTTTATTTATGGATTTTTATTGAAAAAGGTAGAAACAGGAAATATCTTATGTTTGTCAACAGTAAAATCTGCACAAGGAGATTTTTAGATAATTAATGAATTAAAACCAGAGCTCTACATCCAACATGGTTGTACACAGCCAAACACAAGGAGAATATATTATACAAGAATGCTCACCTGCTATTACGTAGAAAAGCAAGAAAAAACTGAATGCCAGTTCTTTGAGCTTCCATTGTGCATTTTCCATTATCGTTCTTAAGAAACTCAAGAAATGCTTCTAAAAAACCATTGGAAATCATAGAACGCCAAATTTGATATTCACGATTCAGAACACTTTTGAAATCTCTGACAGCCTTCACTTGAAGTTCCATTGGAAGCTCGGACAGCTCGTAAAAGAAATTCAGAAACATCTCCTTGTTGAAGCTGCTGAAGGACAAATACAACTGGTAATAAGCGTTTGAAAAAAACTGAGTAGAATTAGTCCTTGACTCTTCTGTTTCCCGCATTGGAGATGATACATAACTAGAACCAGATAATGCAACAGATGAACTGCTATGATCAGACATGTAATCTCTCTTTGTTCCAGCAACTAGAGGTGCTGAGATATTGTGTAGACTTGAAACAGAGTAACTATGAAATTGTTCAGGTAAAGAAGTGAATTCAAGCTCATTATCTTTGCACCAGTTGCAGATCACAGCCTTCATACAAGTATTTGGAGTAATCGTGAAATTTTCTAACTTTAACTGTGTCCTAGGACAAATATCATATCCCTCACTGAACCATTTCTCAATGTTCTCTCTCTCATAGGTTTGTCCAGATGCTATTATCACAGGATCGTACATCAGCTTCATAGATAGTGGGCAGCAGAACTCTGGAGGAGTAGAAAATCGTGACAAATTATTCTGCTCTTCACATCTTCCAGTCCAAGAGTTTGTAGGTGAAAAGCATTTCTGTGGAGCATCGGTACCACTAGCAATTAGGTTTGTACTCGAAGTAACGTTTGCAACATCCACACCTTCATTCTTTGCACTACCCTCAGGCTTCATAGTCTTTCCATATTTCCTAACTAGATATTGAAAAAATTTGAGTATTCCTTCCTTTTTGGGATCATTACCATTGATCTTGTCCAGTAGTTTCTTGATTGCTCGTCTTTCAATTAAGATAGCCTTTGGTGACGTCAAATTTAACTTTGACGCTGCAAACAAGAAAGTCTGGAGTTCATGTTCTTGGGTTGCATCAGACTGCCGAAGCATCTCCAAAATGGCTTTGCCAGCCTCATCTTCTTCTGGGTCAACAATGAATTTCACATCCCCAAGATCATCATGAACATCAGCCACCTAAGACAAATAGTCAAGTATAAACATGTTAATGTGACAATCTGTGCGATATTTAGATAATGGAAGAACTCATTAAATTGCATCGAGATGATACAATTGTCCTGAGAATTGATGTGTGTGTTTATACTCACACATCTGCCATGTAATCTAAAAAATCTTTTGGAGAAACAACAAAAAACATAGATCATGTTTCTGGATACAGTACTGTCTAAACCTCCAGATAAATGTTTGTGAATAATATCCTGAAATTGTTAGGTTTTGTTGATGCCCCAGAAATAACAGACGCAAGTACTGTCCAAGGAGAGCTTCATCTCTATTACAGACGCAAGTTTGATGTTGTTTGTGTCATCACTAGCTTCAAACTTTTAACACAGCAAACCATGTGGTTAATGCTGTGCAATGTAGAAAAAGTTTGCCTGTTATTATCAGTTCAATTAAGTAAACTAACCTGATTAGCTAATGATGACGGGACCATATTCTGAACCAGGAACAAGCTTCGCCTCAGCGCATCTCTTATCCTTTCGCACCGCATTGCAGTTGCCTCCCCTGTAATAGCCTGAGATGTGCAAATTTGGTATCAGAAAGCAATTGTTCAGAAACCAGGGAAAACAATCTCAAATAAAACAATAAGATAAAAACAAAGGAGTCATTATAGTTTCCTGAACATAATGACTCATTTATCAATATTAAAGAACAACATACCAAGTAAAGACTACTGCACTCAATGCAGTTCTGGATTATGAGTTTTCCTTTGTCAACTATGTTGTACAGGTTGCATAGTTCCTCTATACCCGCTTTACATCCTGGTTGAGCAGTTTCGATTGAGGGAAGAATAGAAGAGACTTTATCTAACATCATTGTCAATTCACTGCACATTGAGCTGTGAACCTAAGACAGAAAGACAAAAGAATAATTGCATTAACTGTAATAAAATGTTGAAGAATATATAATGGGGAGATAATCACTACTGAAAACTATCTATGAAGTAAATGATAATATTTATATGAAACATCAAATAATGATCTTATTGAAATACTGCAGTTTTAACTCTGCCTCTCAACAGGTACAAAGGAATCACATCATATCATAGATAAGCATGCAAGAAAAAATGTTTGTATCAAAGATATGTTCTTTATGCCATACAAAGATATGATCTTTATGAGGAAATTATTGTGCATCTATCTTGAATCAGACAAAGAAAACACTCCCAAATTTGAACTGGATATGTGACCAATTGAGGTAGTCTCAAATTCTTTGCCATGGAGTCACAATTTTACACAGCATTTACCATCTATAGTGATGTGTAGTCTAAGATTTGTGTGCATGTTACACAATTAATGATATTTACTCAGGGATAAAACCTTAAAGAACTCAAATTTCATACCCATAGATCTTTCTGGTACTAAGAAAGCAACGTAAAACTATTTCCAACCAATCAAATAATGCAAATGATAAAGCAATATCATAAGAACCTATATTCCAAACAAAACATGGACGGCAACAGGTAACAAGAAACATTACTAAAAGATGAAAGTTTCAGCGGTCCAATATCCATACCTTTGGATTAGAATTACGCCAGGATATTCCAATCACTCCATCATTATTATTCTCCATCGACTAACAGTAATCCGTGATAAAAGTATCAAACTGCCCAATAAGAGTCAACATACAGTATAACAATATCAGCAGAAAATACCAAAATGATCATAGCTACAAAATACTATCAATTGTATGGCAATCGAGAACCTTGGGGGCTTGTGCTATAGGATCATATTAAAGCAAGATGCAAATAAAGGAACATTGTCAAAACAGGCAGAAAGGTTACGCCACATCAAGCTAAGCAGTCAGTTGAACTTTATCTGAACTTTTCTTAACTTATTGTAGATATCCTTTTTGTATTTGTACGTGAGTCATGCAAATAAAAAAAAGCAAGTGCTCAGCTTTTTCGTCTTTTTATTTGCAATTAGGATTTTTTTTATGTTAGTACAGCAGGAAGAAAAAAACCAAATTGATATTTGAAGTAGTACAGTTTATCATACGTACTCCTGGTGGTGACTATCTAGGTCCAACACACATTGTCCAATGCAGTTCAAGGTGATGTACTCAAATTCTAAGCCGAACATGTACAGCAGGGTCAAATCTTAGACTAAAGACTATTAATAACACAGGAGATCGGTGCAAATTGAAGAGTGATTCTGATTTCAACATCAGATCCAACTATAGGTGAAAGTTGATTAATTGGTCTGAATGCTGATTTGTTTTTCAAAAATCTTTCTTGACAGTTGGAAGTTTTCAGATTAACCTAGCAGATAATAACACTAAACTTTCTTACTATATTTATTTTTTAAAAACAATTCTACCATTCCACAAAAAAATTGTATTTCAGAAGACATATAAGCTTCTATGGTCTATTGGAGTCTCTAAATATAATTGACATGAATAAGATATTTACAGAAGATCTACAATGCTCCAAGAGAAATATGCATATTATGTTAAGGAACTGTTTGGTTAAAAAAAAATTTCTTAACATAAAAAGATTATGCGGGGATAAAAATAATATATTTTTAAGCACCTGTAACAACTCAGTGCCAATTGGTTGGTGCCAATCAAATAATTTCTCTCTAATACATGCTTCACAATCTTGGTATTCTATATTTACTGGAAAAGAAATCATTCGAGTGAACCAAAAAAAATTGCAAACGTAACTAAATTCTTCCAAAAGAAAATAATTATCACTTGCCACTATGTATCTAGATTGTAGACGATCAATCGTAGTCAGTAGGAGTGTAGGACCACCTTTTTTTTTTTGTTTTGAAAGGTCAATTATACTGTACCCTTTTCTTTAGTGGGAATATGCTGTACCATATGATGGAATTTCCAACCTAAAGGATAACAGAGAGCTCATACACGAAAAAGAAGGGAAGCGGTACGAAAGTAAATATTTTTTAAACAGATAAAATTAACAGAGCACTAATCCTAAGCAAGCAGATAAGTACATAAAGGGAAAAGGTAAAGGAGAAAAAGTATAGTGGCCTAGAGAACAAGAGATTCGGAATAGAGAGATTTGAACTCAAAAAGTAAAAAGGCTTTATTTTTGAAATTTCGTTCTCTACATCTATATGCAGAGCAATAAGCAACTCAGAATACTGCTGAGGAAGAGCTGAGAAGATAGGCACCCACAAGCGAACTCCAGCGGATAATCAACAAAAGAATTTAGCAAAACAAAGCTCAGCAGAAGGTGAAACTTGAGGAAGAAACTGACCTCTTTTGGATTTGCCCCTCTTCCTTTCTTGTCCCAGAGAGCAAAAGTGATTATAATCTGCTGGAATACACAAAGATAGCCTAAAAAAACAGTGATTCATGCGCAAAAAAAATAATTTAACATGTAAAAACTGACTCTTTTTTTTAAAAAAAAATTAAAAATAAAAAGGGATGTAACAGAACAAAAGAGTACCAG
Organism: Oryza sativa Japonica Group; assembly: GCF_034140825.1. Lineage (NCBI taxonomy): Eukaryota > Viridiplantae > Streptophyta > Magnoliopsida > Poales > Poaceae > Oryza > Oryza sativa. The sequence continues at coordinate 17,118,490 of NC_089040.1, forward strand.
TAAACTGCTTCTGTCCTGAGTTTCTGGAGCAGATGAAGAAACCTTAAACTGCCCTAATTAAGCAGAGGAAACATTCAATAGATGCTGAGAAAAAAGAAAGAAAAAAGTAAAGAAGAAACAAGACAGGTTGGAACCCTCACCCCGCGGGACAGATAGAAATAATCTTGGCTGGATTCTTGGCTGACCCAGACTAGTTCTTTCGTTCACAAGATTGGGTTCTTCCCCCCTAAAATTGTTGGACTTAGCTGCTGCAGCCTGCAGCTAGCTAGCTACCGCGGGATCGATTCGGCGGGACTGCCTGCTACATCACGGCGACGGCTGCCGCTCAAGTGGGAGGAGGAGAAGCAAGACGCCGGCAAGGGGTAGGATCGAGGAGGGAGAGAGGACGAAACACGAGGACTTCTCCTTCCTGCGCCGGTGAGACGTGAGAGTGAGTGGGGAGTTAATGGTACGGACTACGGAGAGAGACGAGGAGTACTAGAAGAGAACGGAAATGCTTAGAGCAGTTACAGTAGTAAACTATTAGCCAGCTACGACTATATTTTAATGAGATAAAAAAGGAGAGAGCTACCGATCGGGCGCCCGATCGGGGCCGGGGAAATCGGGCGCTGATATCATGCTGATGTCAGCGTCAGATTTACGTGTAAAACTGTTTTAAACTGATTTCTCTTAAATTACTTATCTAAATTATGATCCGATTACACCATTAAATTCGTTGCAATTAAATCTTCAAAACAAGACCACACATGGATATATTCCGACGAAAAAAATTAGCTTATTATTAAATTATTTTTAAATATTACACGATGTTCCACCAGGTATATCGGAATTGTTTCACTAAGTAGTGCGAAAATGTTTCACTCGTTTAAATCGGGTGTTGTTTCACCTTATATAAAAGCAATGTTTCAGCAAATAGCGAAATAATGTTTCAGTTCACTACAACATTAGATCTATACATAGTGAAACATTGTATGTACACTAGGTGAAACATTTTTCGGTAGAACAAAAAATAAACCAAATTCCTTTAATAGGGAGTTTCCAAAATATATGGGGTTTTTTTTCCAATGGAATGTTTCGTTCACTATAACATTAAATCTATACATAGTGAAACATTATGAGTGTACTAGGTGAAATATTTTTGGTGGAACAAAAAATAAACCAAATTCCCTTAATAGAGAATTTTCAAAATATGTGGGTTTTTTGTTGCAAAAGAGTATTTTAATTCACTGCAACATTGGATCTATAAATAGTGAAATATTGTAAGTAGACTAGGTGAAATATTTTTTTTGGAAAAAAGGGAGAAAGAAGTGGGTGGGTCCAACAGTACAAGCGTGGGGAGGGACGCGCGGGGGGAGCGTCCGATCCGGCTCCCCCCCCCCCCCCGCGTCGGGCGCTTGGTACCGAGCATTCTCGGATAAAAAAAAGAGAGAAGAGCAATGGGCTATAGATCTGTAGCCAGCTGCAGCACGGACTCCCAGACACAATGTGTGTATGACAGGTGGGATCATATTGTATGAATTGGCTATTAGATTGGCTATAGATGAATTGAAACTAGTAGTGTGCTATATATATCTTTGTAGACAGACGGGTTAAGGCTCTGGAGCTTAAGTCTTCCGTCTAAGAAGATGTATTTTCACAAGCGGATGGCCATCATATCCCTCACCCACAACCATGCAGGTGGCTATTTAGGAACGAAAATTCGGCTGGCCGCATAGTGAAATAGGCCTTTTGACAGCGGAAATCGTTTTTCTAATAGCGTGCCTGCAATGATTCATTTTCTTCTTATTCGAAGCAAACCATGTGTATTTTACCTAGCTAAAAATATAATCACCTAATTCTTTGCGATTGATCAGCATTCAGCAACGAACCCACTATACTCATCTTATATAATTATAATGGGAAAATTGTAATGGCCAAATGGCTGGATAGAATGACATAACGTCGCTGGCTCGCAGCATCCAAATACAATATTGCAAATGTATTGACGATTGGTGTCAGTCAACGAGCGGTGACGGTGGCAGTGGCAGGGCAGCCGGCCGGCGTGACACGTTCGTAACGCGAGAGGCGGCGACCGGCCGGCCGCGGTCGCCGTGGAGGACTCCATTTGACCGACCGACCTCCCTCTCGCCGGCTAGCTTAATTAGCTATCGATATCAAAGACATGCCCCGTCAAAAGAAAGAAAGATACTGCTGCTACTAGTGAAGCTTGTAGTAGTATTTCCCCTTTTTTTTTTTTGACAAATTGATCCTTATAGAAAACTTATTTCAAAACTAGTCCCTACCAAAAACTATATCAGAAATAGGCCGTCGGCTCAGCGCTAATGTCTTTGGCGCTGAGATTGTTCCTATCAGCAACGGAACTGGCGCTGATATCATGCCAGCGTGGCGGGCGAGCCGCGACGTGGCGCGGTCTCAGCGCCAATATATCTGGCGCTGACCAAATGTACACACTAATTAAACTGACGCGCTATAGTTTATTAGCAATGTACTTGTGGTGTAGTGGTAATTTCTTTGATGGTGTACCCTTCAGCCAAAGTTCGAATCCCCATTAGGTCATATATTTTCATTCTTTTAATCTGCATGCGTACATATAAATGATGATCTCTGTTTTTGAAAAAAAAATAGAAGAATGGATTTAAAAAAACTTGAGTTTTTAAAAAGAAAATTTAAACAACATTTTGAGAACTAAGGTAAGTTTTATTTTAAAATGTCACGTGTTTTTTTAAATTAAAACAACACTTGAACTTTTAAAAGAAATATCACTTTTTTAAAAAAAATATTTAAAAGGAATAACACATTTAGTACATATTTAAAAATATAAGAATGGACTTAAAAATACCTGAGCTTTGAAAAAATTAAAACCGCAAGTTGAGAACTAAGTGAAAAAAAGTTTAGTAAAAACATATAGGAGGGGGTTTGAACCCTGGTCACTGCAATACCAACTCACAAGTACCTACCACGTCGCGGCTCGCCCGCCACGCTGGCATGATGTCAGCGCCAGTCCCTTTGGCGCTGACAAGAACAACCTCAGCGTCAACGGTTTTGGCGCTGACCCAACAGCCTAATTCCTAATTCCTAGATATAGTTTTTGGTAGAGACTAGTTTTGAAATAAGTTTTCTATAAGGATCAATTTGTCAAAAAAAAAAAAAAACAGTAGTATTTCTCCCTGTGGGTCAATATGCCGTCTACATACGTCGTCGCCTAGTTGCCATGCATGGCCACATCTATCCTGACGTGGATCGCCTCTGCCCTGCCTGGCACGCTGCCTGGCACGCCACCTAGCTCGTCCCTCGATCTGTCCCTACCAGCTTCATAAATAACTTTCCATAGGTGGTGTTTGGATCCAGGACTAACTTTATTCCCTATCACATCGGATGTTTAGATATTAATTTTGAGTATTAAACATAGACTATTTATAAAACTAATTACATAAATTAGAGCTAATTCACTTGACAAATTTTTTTAAGTCTAATTAATCCATAATTAGCACATGTTTATTATAGCATCACATAAGTTAATCATGGATTAATTAGGCTCAATAGATTTGTCTCGCGAATTAGGCTAATCATGGATTAATTAGGCTCAATAGATTCGTCTCGCGAATTAGTCTAGAGTTATGGAATGGGTTTTATCAATAGTCTACGTTTAATACTTCTAATTAGTGTCCAAACATCCGATGTGACAGGGACCATCCAAACTGACGGATCTCCCAGAGGCGGTACAGGTTGGAGCCTCTGCTAAGAGCATGTACAATAGTAGACTATAAGCCAACTATAAACACATATCGAGAAGATAAATAAGGAGAGAGATGAGCAGCGGGCTACAAATTTATAGTCAGCTGCAACACAGACTACAAGATACAATATGTGTATGACAAGTGGGACCAGGTATAACTAGTGCAGTATATGATTATAGATAACTATTGTATGAATTGGCTATTGAATTGACTATAGATGATTTAGAGCTAGTAGTTGGCTATACTATTAAACTTGCTCTAAGGCTGTGTTCGGCAGTGCAGGATGAGAATCCATCCCTCCTGCACGTAAAATGGAGCAGTCTTTTAACACATGATTAATTAAGTATTAGCTTTTTTTTAAAGAAAATAGATCGATATGATTTTTTAAAGCAACTTTCATATAGAAATTTTTTTTTTTACAAAAAACGCACCGTTTAGTAGTTTGAAAAGTATGCGTGCGGAAATCAAAAGAGGTGGGTTGGGAAGATGAAGTGCTGAACTCAGCCTAATAATAGTCCCCCACTGCATCTTTACTAAAATTTTCTACATACATATATGAGAAGGTGGTCTAGTTTGTTCAGCCCCTTCTATTTTTTTCTGGGTTCGCCTCGGCCACGATTTGTGCAATGGATGCAGTGGTCCTGACCTTTCTAACAGTACATATGTTTTGACAATGCTAGCTCTTGCTCTACACTTTAAAACAACAGCAAGAATGAAAAACTATATTTTGAAATTAACCTTTTCAAGGGGATGTGAACAAGTAATGATTCTTGTAAGACGGGTTATTTTGAAGCTGCAACTTTTGTGTTTTATGGCCAAAGTTCCATAAAACAACATGTATTATAACATGTGACACATAATTAATCCTGAGTATTTGGTTCCAAGATTACATAAAATTACATTCCTTGACAAATTCAAGAAAATGATAAGATTTTATATAGGCCCACATTTACTCAAATTTTGATGGTATAAAGTGTTTATAGGATTCTGAATTATTGATTAAGATGACTTAACTCTTTATTACTTCGAAAAATATTGCTTTAGACCTGTTAAAATTAGCTGAAATTTAGATATGGCTAAAGTGTTATGGAACTTTTAAACCACTAAGCCAAAGGTTGTGCACCACAAAATCATAAGAACCGTTGTTTTCTATAATTTTGACAATAAAAAAAAAGATTTTACAAAAATTACTCAATCGTTTTTATCTCCTTATAGTTATACTACTAGTATATATGTGAATGGAGAGAATCAAATCATTTTACCTTTAGCGAAGAAGAGAAAATGGGTACCAACACAACACGAGTGATAATTTGCTCTATGGCCACATGCCATGTACTATGATCGTGTTCTAACTTTTAAACTGCTTGTGTGGTTTGGATCAATTTAAGGGAATTCAAGAGTTGGAGGTGGAAATTGACTGCCTGAATCCAGGGCAATCAATAACTGTGGCATAATCACCTCCAATGTTCTCCAAACCAAGGAAACAGATTTCATCCACGACAATTTATATAGACAAATTTTGCTAACTTCGTAGTTTTGGCCATAGGACACCGCACGAAGTTACTTTTGGGGAACACACTCTAAAAATGTGGTTATTTGCCAGGAGACACTTCATCCATTAAATTAATGTTTTCATGCTGACTAGGCGAGAGCGAGGGCCACTTTTTTTACATGTCTCGACCAAGTTACCCATCATTTCTCTCTCTTTCTTATCTCTTCCTCTCTCCCCCTTCTTTCTCTCTTCTCCCGATGGACGGCGTGGTGGGAGGCGTCAACATTGACGTTGGCACCCGGAGCGTGCGGACTGCTCCGCGGTGGTGGCGGAGCCTGGAGCACGTGCAGGCTGCCCAGTGGCGGCGGCATACGCAGCCTGCTCGGCAGCGGCGGTGGCTTGGCGCGCGGATCTTCGCCACCATGGCTAGTTCGACCAGCTGCAGTGTGTGGGTGGCCTGGCGCCGGACGAGCACTTACTACTCTAACGCATACTTTCTTCCCTCGACTCGGCGACCTCTGACCGCAGCCGTCGCAGCTCGTCACGTCCGCGGTCAACGCGCCAGCAAAGCTCCTCCACAGCCGCCTGCTTCTTCCCCGCCTCCTTCTTCCTCGCGATGATGGTGTCTTTCGTCGACTCGACAGCAGACTTGAACGACGGTTCTTGGCCACAGCCAGCTAGACCTAGAGCAGCTCAGCCTCCTTGCCGAGCAGGCATGGAGGAGAGCCACGCCTTCACCGCCAGCCATAGGGTCACCCTGTTGATTGCAGGCAGCCAGCTATATGCCGACAACCTCACCAAAGAAGAGAGAATGGAGGGAGAGAGAGGAAAAGAGAGAAACGAGGGGTAATTTGGTCAACATATGCAAAAAAGTGGGCCTGCTCTCGCCTAGTCAGCATGAAAACTTTAATTTAATGGATGGAGCGTCTCCTGGCAAGTAACCATGTTTTCAGAGTGTGTTTCCCCAAAAGTGACTTCGTGTGGTGTACTACGGCTAAAACCACGAACCCGTGATGTCCTGTAGCAAAATTTGCCTATATAACTTGTTGTGGATGAAATATGTTTCCTTGGTTTGGAGAACATTGGAGGTGATTATGCCACAATTATTGATTGCCCTGGATTCAGGCAGTTAATTTCCACCTCCAACTCTTGAATTCCCTTAAATTGATCCAAACCACACAAGCAGTGTAATACTAGCACATACACATGTGACGTACTCTTCAAATTCAAGGAGCTCGCAATTCCTGAAGTTTGTAACACTACTACAGAAAACACAAATTTGTGCCGGTTGAGAACACCTCTTAGGTGCAAAAGTTACCAAGTTAAAGGCCGTCGAATTGATATTTACATCGTTGAAAATTCAGTATGGCTATTAGATGAATTTATTGATTTGAAAGATTTGTTTGTTAATTGAACGGTTCCAGCTAGAACATTCTGTTCTCTGATTTGGAACCTTTTCAATTCAATTTAAAACTTCCGTATCCTGATTTGAATTATATGCAGAGGAATGATTTGGAAGCAGGGGATGAGGCACAGTCGCACAGAGGGTGTTAGGATAGCAGGACATGTGGAAAAGGGAGGACGTGGCAGCCTTGCACCTTGCAGGGTGTCAAACATCGCCGTTTTGTCTAGGGTACGTGACAACAAATACTCAACTTACTTTGTGTTAAGTACACCAAAATTAACCACTAGAAATCATTTATAAACTTTTTGCCGCAACGACTTCCATTGAAATCCTATATTAACAAATTAAGAACAGACCACTTGAAAAATTGTGCACCAAAACACGGTACACAGATCGTTGGCATTATCTATGCCTTATGTTCATTAGTATATTTTCATCTTGAAGTTCAAGGGGCCGCGCTGTTAAAAACTCGATAAATATCAGTAGAAAGCAGTGAGGACACAACAGCTAACAGAAAGAAACATATAAACATGCGAGGAAATCTCATGTATTCTCCACACGATTTTATGCCTCGCATGTTTATCGAAGGAGGGGAGTGGAGATAAAAGTGCCCCCCACCCCCCAAACCCAAAAAAATTGTGAAATTGCAATAGTATTTACAGTAACACGTGCTAACGAAAGTTAGTGATCCATGCAACCAAATACATTTTCTCTCAATTGCCCTTCCAAAGTTATGTTTTGTAGTCAACAATTGTTCCCAGGAATTGAAACTTTTAGGCAGATTTAGCTGAATATCTCCAATTTGCTGTCCAAATATGATATAAGATTTTCCATCTCAAATATTCTACTTATTTGCACAAAAAAGATAAACCTTTGTATATATATTTTTTTCATTGAAGTATGTCTTGTTGGTTGGACTTTTTATTTCAACTGTGAATTCAAGTTTCTTTAGGTTTCATAAATAAATTGAACTATCTAAATCTTTTTTTTCATAAAGAAAAATGATCATTCATGACTTCATATAAGCAACTATAGTTCGTATGATTTCTATTTGTATACGTTGTTGGAATAAATGTTGGCCCACAATTAGTGCTATGAGATTAATATCATCTTGGAAATTCAAGTGGAGAGATGTCAAGTTAAATAGGAAACTATTAGAGAGCACCTATTGACCGGTTGAGATGGTGGGACTGCCACATGCGCGAGCGCTCCAATCCGATCGAGACCGTGGGCGGGGCGGGGCTGGCTGGCTGGTTGCTGCTCTCTCTCTCTCTCTCTCTCATTATTTTGCAACGGTTGAGAATCACCACCATTACCTCTGCAACAAATGAGAGAATCAATCCTGATTTAATCATCGGGTTAATTCTATCGACTCTCTCTCATTTTTTTTTGCAACGGTTGAGAATCAACACCATTACCTCTACAACAAATGAGAGAACCAATCGCGATTTGATTATTGGAGTAACTCTGTTGATTGCTCTGGTAACGGGCATGTTGATTGCTCCGGCAACGGGCAGATTCCCCTCTCGCGCACTATATAAACCCATCACCTGGACAGCCAGAGACACATCTCTCGGCTCTGTCTTCTCTAGCGCATTGTCTTCTTCCTTGATGGTTCTTTGTTTCCTCTATTCCTGCGCTACTTTCTGTTTCCCCGGTTCTGATCACCTGAGCGCACGGGTACTCGGGACGAGCAGCCCTCTGGAACAACATCCGCTTGTGTACCTGCACGGGTAGGTGGGTGATCAAGTTTTTGAGGAGCGTCATCCGACATGACTGCTCTACATCAACTACGTCTTATGTTGTTCTGTATCGGCTACGTCCTTTGCATCAACTGTCTGCGACGTCTACTTCCTCTCTAATGTGATGTCTTCAACCGACACTTTAGCAGGAGAGAACGGCGGTGCCCCAAGAGGAGGAGGGAATGGCGGCACATGAGAGAACGTCAATACAAATGCCTCATCATCCAGTGGAGCATTCTCTGGGTATATCTCCATTCTAATCTTTGTAACTATTAGCATGATCATGTTTAGCACTAGCACTAGATCACTTCCTCCCGCGATCATCATGATTATTATCTTGTTTTTTGGGATTAAAATATGCTAATTTATGACCAAATTTCCAACATTCCAAAAATTTGATAGGTCTTTTTTGGTAGTTGGTTTTGTGGCATTACTAAAACCACATGCTTTCGATGGTCCAAATTATAAAAGATGGAAAGCATGTGCACTATTGTGGTTGATGGCTGTTGACGGTAGTTATAGACCAATTTCGACAGTCAATATAACTGGAATAAAGGAGAACTAGCTATGCTTGCAGTGCATATTTTGTTTAGAATAATCTATCTCCACTTGTACTTGGATTTTTATTTGTTTGCAGATATTGCTATACAAATGGAGGAAAATCGACAGAAAACAACCGAACGATCAATCGAAACCCGTTGAGAGGTAGACTTATGGGTAGATGAGCCTCTAAACCCATTAAAATAGGCATATTTTGCTACAGGACATCGTGACTTCGTTGTTTTAGCTATAGGACACCGCACGAAGTGACTTTTGGGGGAAGACACTCCCAAAAGATGGATATTTGCTGGTGGACACCGCAACCATTAAAATAATAATTTCCAGGTGAGGAGGAGTGAGAAATCGTGTGAAATGTAAAAAATGCCCTTGGGCCATTTCCCACTGCCACCGCCGGCCATGGCGCTTCCACTTGGCGAGGATGTGTTCCTGGTTCTGGGAGGCAGGCCGGGAGGCAACGGCCGGGGCCTTGGCGACGTCGGCGACGACCATGGCATTGTAGCTTCGCTTGACCTGGCGCACCTGGGAGAAGGGTGCGGCCACCGCGTCCACCTCTTGCTTGGGCTTCAAGGCTGCGCCAAGGGTGCCGCCGTAGTACGGGACGCTCCCTTGACTGTAGGTTGGTTCATGGCATCTCTTGACCGTTATGTTGTTGTGTTTGGTTTATGAGTAGGAGTGTGTGATTGAGCTCAAGAACCGATCTTTGGCTTGGAGAGAATCATTGAGGGAAGGGGAGTAGAGACCCGATCTATTAATCTTGGAATGACGACGCAGTGGTTCTCCAATATGGTAAATTTTTTTGTCATCTCAATGTTATGTTAATCGTGCTGTGGATTCGAGTATGGTGGTGTCTGCTGATATCGTTCGATGGTTTCTTTGGTGGCAGGTGATGGATGAGCCAAGCTTTTTTCACCAATGGCATTCGGATGGGCTACTGGAGCAGTACACGAAGCGGTAGATCACCGAGGCGTTCGGGCAGGCCAGCGAGGTGGACGCGGTGGCGGGGGAGCACCGGCCGTGGAAGGCGGCGAAGGTCAACACTAGCTGGGACTCGTGCATCACGGAGTAGGGCTCTTTCGCGGACTCCTCCTTCGGCGGAGAGAGCCCCGTACTACGACGCCCCGTACTACGACGGTGCCCCCAGCGCGGCCTTCAAGCCCAAGCAGGAGCTGGACGCGGCAGCCACGCCCTTCTCCTAGGCGCGTCCAGTCAAGCGGAGCTACAATGCCATGATCGCCGCCTACAATGCCCTTGGCCGCTGCCTCCCGGCCTGCCTACCAGAACCAGGAACACATCCTCGCCGAGAGGAAGCACCATGGCCTACGGTGGCAGTGGGAAATGGCCTAAGGGCATTTTTGACATTTCACACGATTTCTCACTCCTCACCCAGAAATTATTATTTTAATGGGTTCTGTGTCCACCAGCAAATATTCAACTTTTGAGAGTGTCTTCCCCCAAAAGTCACTTCGCGCGGTTGCCATTAAAATAATATCAAATGGGCTCAACCACTACACTACTGGGCTGAGTAATCAACGAGGAGTGCACCTGTCAAGTTTTGGGCCAGTTGGGCTAGGCCAGGGTTCGGCCGAACCCTGGGTTCGGTCGAATCCCCATATCGGCCGTTGACATCCAGGATCCCTCCCCAATGACGGTTATGTGGTATTTCCGACCATTCCAACCACCACAACCATCATTGGTAGCCTATATAAGGCCATCATCTCTTCCACTCCCTCACACACTCCAACAAGAAGATCAAGAGATCTCTCTCAATTTTAGTTTAGTGTTCTAGTGCTAATAGAGTAGGAATAGAATAGTTCTCTTAGTACTCGAGTCTTTAGGAGATTTCGGGTGTACGGCTCTAGTAGCTTTTCCTTCTTTTGTAAGACTTTTAGAATTAATGAAATCTTCTTCATATAGCTTCGTTCTTTTATTTATTTTATATTATTTGAGCACTGACTTTACTTTATACTTGTCTTGATATAATTGTGTAGCTAGCTTACCAAAGATATGCATTGGTGTGGGTTTAATGTTCATGCGAGTGATTTCTCTATGTCATTCCTAGGGATGTAAAGTAGTATTTAATAATATAAGCGTGGTGCTTGGATTATTAGATATCATTAATTAGGGTTATATACTGCGGGTCAGAAGAGGTAGGCCGCTGATTGTGACGGCTCAGTACGGGTAGTCCTCCACGTTAGTATATAGTCCTAAGACACTTTCCTGGTATGGGTACTCCTCTGTATTCATTTCCGGTTGGATGGTTATGACGGATTGTCGTAAGTAACTCGACAATCAGGGTGGTCTCTCAAAACACTAGGAGGGCATAGTTAGGGGGTATTGGCTACATGATTGTATACTAGTAAGTGTAAACTAAAGATGGCTGTATACTAGAAGTATAGGAATGACTATTTTCTTATTCTTTCTTCACTTAGCCTAGATTATATTTTAGTGAGAGTATTCTGGTTCTTCCTTCTTCGTGTCAACCTTATCCTATCCTTGAATTAATTAACCCCTGCATAGACTTTGATGTACACAACTAATATATAAATTATTAGCAAAGTATTCTCTTATCATATCTTTCCTTGGGATTAAGTAAATACGATACCTTAGAATACTTCCGGGTGTAATGCTACAATGGTATATCCGTGCGCTTGCGAATTATATATGTAAACATAATATACCAAGAATATTTCGGCACCATTGCTGGGAATTATATTTCTAGTAATGTCACTAAGAAATATCAACAATGACTATGCAATGCTTCTTTGCTTCACGGGGCAAGATGTCCGAACAACCTGTCTCACCTGAGAAGGAGGCTAAGTTTGAGGTGACGGATTGCCTGTTCCGTGTAGCATTAATCAATGTACTAGCTGACAACATAGTGGACATGTATATGCACATGCCTTCAGGGAAGGACATGTGGGATGCACTTGAGGCCAAGTTCGGAGTCTCCGATGCTGGCAGTGAGTTGTATGTAATGGAGCAGTTCTATGACTACAACATGGTCGATGACTGATCTGTAGTGGAACAAGCTCATGAGATTCAGATGCTGGCAAAGGAACTTGAGAACAACAAATGTGTGTTGTCGGATAAGTTGGTGGCAGGTGGCATTATTGCCAAATTGCCACATTCGTGGTCGGACTTTGCCACTTCTCTGAAACACAAGAGGCAAGAGTTCAGTGTTACTGATTTCATTGGCTCTTTGGGTGTTGGAGAGAAGGCGAGGGCAAAAGACAACCGCGGCTAAAAGGTCGAGGGAGGTTCTAGCGCCAATTTGGTGCAGAAGAAGAACCCCCATGCATCTCACAACAACAAGAAAGTCAAACCTGATGTCAAACCCAAGACAACAATCAATTCTAAGAAGAAAGGCAAGGAAAAAGTGAAAGGCGACTACTTTGTGTGCGGTAAGCTTGGGCATTGGGCCAAGGATTGTCCTGATCGCAAGGACAAAAATTCTGCAAACATGGTTGTTAGCAATGGCAGAGGAACAATGGGGTACGGTAATTTTTACCTACAATTCTCTCTATTTTTCACTCACCTAATTGGCGGGTTGATAATGGTGCTAATAGTCATTTGTGTGCTGACATTTTCCTGTTTTCTTCTTATCAGATCGCCGGAGGTTCTTCCTTGTTGATGGGGAACAGATCGCTTGCAGCTATTCATGGTGTTGGTATGGTAGTTCTGAAGTTTACTTCGGGAAAGACCTTGCAGCTGAAGAACGTGCAGCATGTCCCCTCAATAAAGAGAAATCTAGTTAGCGGCTCTCATCATGTAGAGATGGTTTTATACTTGTGTTTAAATCCAATAGATGTGTCGTATCTAAATATGGAACTTTTATTGGTTAAGGTTATGATAGCGGAGGCTTGTTCCGCTTTTCTTTAGATGATAGGTGTAATATAGTTGTGAACCATGTAAGCAATGATGATGAGTCCAATGTGTGGCAATAGCCACTTTGCCATGTGAATTTTGGTTGTATGACACGCTTAGCTAACATGAGTTTAATCTCGAAATTCACTTTAGCCAAGGGTTCTAAGTGTCATACTTGTGTTCAATCGAAACAACCTCGCAAGCCTCACAAGCATCAGAGGCGAGAAATTTAGCACCTTTAGAACTTGTTCATTCCGATATGTGTGAAATGAACGTCGTGTTGACTAAAGGAGGAAAGAAATACTTCATGACACTTATAGATGATTGCACTAGATTTTGTTGTGTACTTATTGAAAACAAATGATGAAGCATTGCATTACTTTATGATCTGTAAGGCTGAGGTAGAAACCAACTTGAAAGGAAAATCAAACAGTTGGGGTCTGATCAGGGTGGAGAGTATTTTTCTACCGAGTTTACTTCATTTTGCGAAGAGTTTGGAATTTTTCATGAGAGGATGCCTCTCTATTCACCCCAGTCAAATGGGGTAGCCGAAAGAAAGAACCGCACTCTAACTGAGTTGGTGAATGCCATGTTAGACACTGCGGGACTTTCCAAGGAATGGTGGGGTGAGGCAATATTGACTGCTTGTCATGTCCTGAATAGAATTTCTACTAAAAAAAGAAGTAACATCATTCGAGGAATGGGAAAAGAAGAAGTTAAATCTCTCATACTTGCGCACATAGGGATGTTTGGCTAAGGTCAATGTGCCTATAGTCAAAAAGCGCAAACTTAGACTAAAAACCGTAGATTGTGTGTTTCTTGGTTATGTTATCCACGGCGTGGGATATAGATTCTTAATAGCAAATTCTAGAGTATCACAGCGTTAGAATCAACACCATTACCTTTGCAACAAATGAGAGAATCAATCCCGATTTGATTATCGGATTAACTCTGTTGATTGCTCTGGTAAAGGACCTGTGGTCATGGCGAGGGCGAGGCATGGCTTGGCTTGCTGCTGCTGCTCTCTCTCTCTCTCTCTCTCTATCTCTCTCTCTATTTTGCAACGGACGGGAATTGAATCTGCAACGGTTGAGAATCAACACCATTACCTTTGCAACAAATAAGAGAATCCATCCCGATTTGATTATCGGATTAACTTTGTTGACCAATCACTTGGACAGGCAGAGACACATCTCTCGGCTCTGTCTTCTCTAGTGCACTGTCTTCTTCCTTTGCGGTTCTCTATTTCCTCTATTCCTGCGCTACCTTTTGTTTCCCCGGTTTTGATCACCTGAGCTCACGGGTGCTCAGGACGAGCATGCCTCCAGAACTCCATCCGCTTGTGTACCTGCACGGGTAGGCTGGTGATTAGGTTTTTGGGAAGTGTCATCCGACGCGACAACTCTGCATCGGATATGTCCTCTGCCACATCTACTCCTCAGCATCAATTGTCTGCGATGTCTAGTGGAGCGTTCTTTGGTTATATCTCTATTCTAACCTTTGTTTTAATCATGTTGCTAGATGTTTTTGTACCTATTAGCATGATCATGTTTAGCACTAGATCACTTCCTCCTGCGATCATCATGATTATTATTTTTTTCTAGATTAAAATATGCCAATTTATGACTAAATTTCCAACATATGTTGTGGTATTCCATTTGTATTCTTATTCAGAACTTTTGCATCCACATTTGTCTTTTATCCTAAAGTTGGGGGGTCAATGTAGTTTGAATCTTTATTTATTCAAACCATGCATACATACATTTCCTTTTATGACCCATATGATTCACCATACATTATTCATGATATATATTATTCATTTTCATCGTTGTAGCCACCAACTAAAGAGTTACATTTCCTCTTAATCATAGACAGGGGGTCATGTAGTAGAGTCAAAATGGTCTTTAAATAATAGATTGGTTAAACCTATTAGCAAAGTACTGTTGGGAAAATCAACCAATTTGGATGAAGGTCTTTGTGAAAAGCATGGTGCTCTCTAGCTAGCTAGCAGCTGAGTCAACTACTTTACTAAGGTAAACTAATAACCACTTAGCATCAGTATCTCACTCATGGCATCCATAAAATCTGCAGCGCTTTCTAACATTAATACAATAGTAATTACAGATAACGACCACATTTGATAAGGAAATTACCTACAAAAGAAGAGAACTTTTGGGTGCACAATTTATCTTAGTGGTGCCCAAAACACCACTGGGTAAATTTTCAAAGAATATCGAAATCACGCATGCTCGCTCCTTCATTCCTTCCTTTCCCCTCCCTTTCGGTCATTGTCCCACTGTTAGTTGAAAGAATTTTTTATAATTATTTATGTAAGAATTGAAAATTTCACATGAAATTCCTGTGTTGTCGGTTGATCAGATTTTACTAGTTGGACATTGTAGAGTGCGGACACCATCAACACTACAACAGAAGATGCATGCACATTGGCATCCATGCTGGCGGCTAAGTTTACGGTTTGTCTACATCAGCAGTAGTATCTTCCCAGAAATATCAAACACTACACTTGTTGCCATTTATATTGCCATGCTCTACAGGGAGCATGTGTAGGAACAAGTGTACAAGAGACTATGTCGATACCCAAGAACTTACCAGAATACAGATGCTTGTGTGGATTGCACGAAACAACTGCAATTACACGTGCTAAAAGTGAATATATTTGTTTTATGTGTAATTATCTTCGTGCGTCTGGATCATATATTTGTTCATATATGTAGAATGGCAAATTAAAACTGACCATGTTTGTACTACCTCCATCCCAGAATACTTGTTTAGCATGTAGTAAGGTTAAGAGAAAAAGATTATAATGCCCCTCAACAAATGATGTATAGTTGGATGTGAGATGATGGTTGGGGGTAGAATGGGGAGAAATTTCAATTGGAAGTTGTTGATGTGATAAGTACTACTTCAAAGTGATAACTATTTTGGGATAACTTTTGAATAGTACTAGAAAGAAAAATATTGTGGGACAAAGGAAGTAATAATATGAAAACCTTGGGAAAGAATAAGATAATTAACATGATCTGTTCAATAGCGGCTGCAGAGTTGTTCAGACAAATCAAATGGTTGAGGTATATATACAAGGAGATAGACGATGCTAGTTGTTTGTGAAGTAATTGATGAGAGTTTGCTAGCTGTTCTCCAGATTAATTATTAGACTAGCACTGGTTAATATTTGTTTGTTCCTCTCCCCTAAAGCTGTCTGTGTCATGATGACTGGGATGTCAATGAATTAACCCAAAGATGGGATACTTTTTTATATATAATTTATTTAGATACTTAAGTACACTGGTGATACCATGTTTGTGGCATTTCAATTCAAGCCCAAAAAAGACCAAGCAGGTACATGCAACTACTCCCTAGTACAACGAATTTGGACTTGAGCCTTTGTTAAAAAAACCAACCTAGACAACAATGGGTTATAACCTACTATAATGAATCTGGACATGCAGACGATACAATTAATCTGGACATGACTAGGTTATGTCCCATCGTTGTTTAGGTTAGCCTTTTTCTTTAAGAACAGAGGGAGTGGATCACTGTCTCTGGTGATTACTAATTCACATGTGGAAAGTTGTGCCTTCTCTCCATTCATTTTTTTTTCAGAATTTCCATTTACAAAACATGCTTTACTCAGTACACTGGAGAGATGTTTAACTCCGATGGTGTTGGAATGTAGGCACAAACCTGTTCTTCAGTCTGTGTCCTGCGATGTCAAATACGCCCTTGATTCCCAAGTATAAGGGATTCTAGATTTTTCTGGAAATATTAAGGATAGAGGAAAAAAACTATAATATCCATTATTAATGTAATGACCACACATGAGTGGTTAGGTAAGATGCGGAGAAATTTGAATGAGAGATGATTGATGGAATATGTAGTACTCCCCAATCTCTTATGTTTGGAGAAAATTTTGAATATCCCAACCACATTTGGGAATGGAGGGAATAACTACTACTGTTGTTGTTGTTATTATTATTATTATTATTATTATTATTATTATTATTATTATTATTATTATTATTATTATTATTATTATTATTATTATTATTATTATTATTATTATTATTATTATTATTATTATTATTGCTGCAAATTACAGATTGTTGTAGTTTGAGTTATGGCTGAATTGAAAGGTGTAGGAAAAGTTCTTTCAGGCAATTACATGGATAAGGATCATTTCGCTCTTGTCACTGATTCTCTTCTGAAAGTTGGTTGTCCCATTGAAAAAAATGTCACAAACTTTGGTAAGAAACATGATCAAAAGCTAAAGGCAAAAATGAGTTGTTCTAGAGATTTCTTTCCTTTCATTTCTTAAAAGGAGTTTCTTTGCTGTGAATGGGTTCACACTTATCCACCAAATGGGTGGGGCTGATTTAACAAGAAGTAAACAGGTAATTCTAACAAATGTCCAAATGCTTCATCAAAATATTTCTTATTCCCCAACAATTAGACCTCTGTTTGGAAAAAAAGTCCTAATGGAATTGAACTGTCTGATC
Organism: Oryza sativa Japonica Group; assembly: GCF_034140825.1. Taxonomy (NCBI): domain Eukaryota; kingdom Viridiplantae; phylum Streptophyta; class Magnoliopsida; order Poales; family Poaceae; genus Oryza; species Oryza sativa. The sequence continues at coordinate 17,135,808 of NC_089040.1, forward strand.
TGAAACTCCAGTGTTAGAAATGGAACCTATGCCCTTTTAATAAAAGGGTTAGTTCTCTTTTCTCTGTTGAAATGAAGTGTAAAATTGTACTACAGTTATTAAGCTGCCAGGTATGCCGCTCGATTTTTTGGCATTCCCTATCAATGAAGGTAGGAAGATGAAAAGTTCCCGCTTGAAAGATACCGAGGGTAGGTTTGGATGAAAGGATTTTCAGTTTGCTGGAATGGAAAGCGAAATTCCTTCCAACTAAGGGCAGAGGGTAGAGCTTATTAATGCTTGTTTTGAGTAGTACTCCAATATCATTCTTTCTGTAATGTCGTTCTACAGTCCACCACATTAGAGCTTGACAAGTGACAACTGTGGCAATAAGCTGTAGGATTCTCGTGCACTGGAAGCAACATCTAGCCAAATTGACATAGTGTTATGTCTACATGACATGCATCTTTGACAAATGTTTATCACTTTGTCTATAGGGGCTTCAAGTGGAAGTTAATTGCCAGATGCCCAGATGGATATTCTACATGGATTCTTAACAAATGGTGTACAGCTTTCGTAGAGATTGTTTGGAAGATCAAGTCATTGTTATTCTCATCCATTTGGTTGTTGGCAAGAGGTGTTTTTTAAATATAAAGGAAGATTTTATTGATCTTAGATGATTATATCAAATTCATAGAACCGTACTAAGAATACTTTCAGGATCTGCATAACTATGATGCACACGGTCAAAACACACACGCGCCCACAAAAGAGTTTTGTAACATATGAAAGAAAGCAATAAAATCTAAGGAGCGCCGATCTTCAGACTAGACCGTCACCTATACCTTTGGGTAAAATACTCCCTGACCACCTTCTCCAAGTGTTGACACGCCACTGCAACCAAATCCAATGAACCAGGCTTTTAAAGGATAGTGTAGGTATAGAGCCAGTGGATAGCTAAAAAAATAACCCGTCAAGAAGAGTACAGAGCCAGCGTAGAGTTTTCTTTCGTCAAACACCATCTCATTAATAGCGACTTCAAGTCTTTCTTAATTCTTCGTAGCCAATTGTTAGCAAGAGGTGTGAGTATGAGAAAATATAATCTAATTAAAATATGGACACAGTAAAGAAAAATAATGAGTACCAGACAGTTTCTTCAGATTTTGCTGCAGAATTTGAACTGCTAAACTGATGTTAAAGAAGTCCAATAGCCAATATGATATAAACCATTTACTCTGCTATTCTCTTGGCAATTGAAATTCAATCCTAACGCGAAAACATGTGTCACCTCATGGGCCACGATAAAATAGGATATCAATATCACTATACCAGCTGATTGATCATAGTTGGTGTGTTGTAGTGTTGTTGGCAACATTCGAAAAAGAGGGAGAAAAGGGCAGCATAGCGCGTTTTGGTTTCAAACAAGATCTTAACAAAGATTATGGGCTCGATGGCGATAGCTCATGGGCTGATTAGCTGATATGGCTATGGCCCTGATCGTTTCTTCGTTTCCTTGTTTAGCAGTTGTAGTTTTCTCTTTTTCGTTAGCATAATTTCTAAACTATTGAATGGTGAGTGTTTTTTTTAAAAAAAACTTATATTAAGCTTTTTTAAAATCAAATAAACATATTTTTCAAGTTTGTAATAATTCATACTCAATTAATAATGTGCTAATGACTTATATCGTTTTACGTGCAACTGAAAAGCTAATAGCTAGAATTGAGCATAAGTGCTGGATAGATAGGCCAAGCTTTACTTTTCCTCTACTTCTTAATGTTTTAAGGTCTCTCTAGCTAGGCTAATGGGCGCCAGAGAGGAGGCCACATTCTTCATAGGAAAGGCGGCCTTCCACTGGCTTCTTTTCTCTTCTGAAGGATCACATCTGCTTTATAACTAGCATAGGCCATAGGTTACAAGCTTTTGCAGGATAGCGTGGCTTTTTGGATTTTGGTACACAACAATCTTTTTCCATAATTCTTATAGGAAATGAACTGCTTTCTGGAGAAAATTCTACAATTCTGATTTGAGTTGTTGGACCTACACCTAAGAAATTCAGAGATTAGGGATGGCCGGCCTGCCTGCAGAAAATGAGAGAAAAGACAGCAATTGGAAGTGAAATAGCTCACCTCAGTCGTCCTTGATTCTGTTTCTCGTACGAGGAGATCTAATAAAGGATGGTGTTCGATGCATCCAAGGACCAAACTAGCTAGATCACCAGGTCACCACAGAATTCTGTGTCACCTGTACAGACTTGTACACGATGATGCTACTGCTGTTCTATCATCTCAATCAGTACATACTGCTGTCTTGCAAAAATCTCAACGCGGCCCCCTCTTTTATTTTTTTGATTTTTTTTCCGTCTTAACAGATTATCATGGGAAAGCTTCTCAAACTCCTAAACAACAGTAACACGTTTTTTTTTTGGCAAAAGATTTCTATATGTAAGTTCATTCAAACACTATTTTGAAACAACTTTTCAACTTTGTAGGTGTTGATTTATTCGTTTGTATCCTTGGAATATTATCACAAAATTGGATGATCTATCAGCTTAGATAAAAAGAACCCAGTACATGACTAGTAGCTATTGTGAGCCATCCATCCATCCATGCTGGAAAAATGTACTGTTGCAAGCTTGAATTTTGATTTATAGCATTAGAGCATCGACCTATAATGTAAAAATGCTTGACACACGCTGAAGAAGATTATCGTGTCCTATCTTAGGGCTGCTTGAGATTGCAGGAATTTTATAGAAAAAAATGGAGGACTTTGAACCTTGAGATTTTTTCCTTATACAGTTTTTTTTTCATCATAAGATTTGTTTCCTATATAGGACTTTGAAAATATTTTTTTCCTGGAGAAGACCGACAGGAAGATGAGTGGTGTCGATTGGCCCCGAATGATGTCCTGGCGACCTGGCCAGATCGGTGGCCTAGAGTGGCCAGGTGCATCAAAGGAGGTCGGGGTGGGTTCCAGACGTCAACGATGGCGGGAGCTCAGGGCCGGGTACCAATGCTGGCGAGGCCGGTGGTGTCGGCGTAAATAGGAGGCGGGGGAGGAGCTGGTGGAGGAAGAAGTCGGGGTAGCAGAGGCCGAGATCGAAGGGCGGAGGCGGAGAACAGCAGGACGACGAGTGGTAGCGTTGATGTGGTGGGGGCTCACGCGTGCGTCGAGGGCTGACGGCAGAGGCGGAGAGCATCCGCGAAGCAGATCGGATCGCATAGCTCGAGCTCACTAACTCCCTCGCCTCTCTCCTCTTCTCCTCGTCCGCCATCCCTCTTCCGGCCGGTGAACTCCCGGGGAAGAGGGGGAATTTAACTATTTGCCACTTTTAGGTTTACCGATTATCCAAATGTCCTTCTTATGTTTGTCTTTAATTTTTTTCCTCCCTATAAGAGGGTGGAATCTTAACTATTTGTTACTTTTGCCCATGTGGTATGCCAACATAGCAACACAGTGTAAAAATCGACGTGGGACCCACTTGTCAACCGCAAGCTATCGCCTTCCCTCCTCTCTCGCTCTCTGGCATACCCGTCGACTGCCGTCGCTACTCCTCTCTTTCCCGGCAGCACGCCGGCTCGCGGCTGCGGAGGAGGGGGAGCCGAGCGCTGCTCCTCTCTTTCCCGGAGGCGAACCATGTCAGCGGCAGCGACAGCGTGCTGGCTCGCGGCAACGGAGGAGGGGGAGCCGAGCGCCACCGTAGTCGAGGATGTACGCGCTGGACTGGACGTGCAAGGTTGTGCTCATGTCGTTTGCACCGACGGTGGTCGCCGTCCTCGCCAAGCGCCTATCTCTCTCGCCATGGAGCCATGGAAGGAGGAGGGGGAGCCGAGTGCTGCAGCGAGTCCGACCTCTGCCTCGCTATGCTCGACCGCAACCACGGCCTTCAATCAGCCGACGGCGGCGTCCCTCCCTCCCCGGCCATCCACTGACGACGCGGACGGCTCCGCGGATCTAGCCGACTCGATCCCGCCGATGACGATTCCATCCCCGCGGATCTAAGCTTGCCGCACTCTTGGTGAATCCTGCGGTTGCAACTGAGCGCAACGAAGCGAGGTCGGACTCCCGGCGGCGGTCGGCTCCCCCTCCTCCTATGCAATTGCAAGCCGGCGCACCGCCGTTGCCGAGAGGAGCAACGCTGGCAGCCGACGGGTAGGCCGGAGAGCGAGAGGAAGAGGATAGCTATGCGGCTGACAAATGGGTCCACATCGATTTTTACACTGTGTTGCCATGTTGGCATGCCAGATGGGCAAAAGTGGCAAATAGTTAAGATGCCACCACCTTAGAAGGGTAAAAAAAATTAAAGACAAACCTAAGAAAGACATTTGGATAATTGGCAAACCTAAAAGTGCAAATAGTTAAATTTTCCGGGGAAGAGAGGGGAGATGTGGAGAGATGGGAAAGAGAGTGGATAGGTAGGGAGAGGTGGAGAGATGGGAAAGAGAGAGGATATGTGGAGAAAGGCAAAGTCCATTTACGTATGGGCTCCACATGTTTTTCTTTATTTTTTTACTGACTAGGATATACTACGTCAGTCAGAACAACCATCCACTTATCCACGCTGTTACGGGATTACTTAGATAGTTTTATCAATATAGAGATAGCCAGAATAGCCGTCCACTAATCCACACTGTTACGGGAGAACTTAGACAGTTTTATCAATATAGAGGGTGGAGATTGCTAATATCGCGGTTTAGAGTTGTCCCTTAAACTCATAAAGATGAGGGATATCAAGTGGACTTTGTGCATAGAATCGACCAAAAGACAAAATTCAAAGTTTGGGCCGAACGAGAGATTAGTTGCAAGGGACGGATTGGTCGGCCCAACGCGAAGAGAGAGGATCGGGGCCTCGGGGGGCCGGCGGAATTCCCGACTCTCCGGCTCCGCCTACGCACGCCCTCCCGTCTGTCCGCCCGCTCCACCGTCTCCTCCGCTCGTCGCCTCGTCGGCGCGCGTTGCGATGCGCGGTGGTGCCGTACGGCTGTCCCCCGCCCCGCTAGCCGCTGCCGCCTCCCCGCTGCCGCAGGGCCGGGCCACATGGCCCCCGGTGGTGGTGTACTGTTCGCCGGTACGTCCGTCTGCTCGGAGGAGGGGCAGGATGAGGATGAGGAGGTAGCGCATCGGCGGCGGCGGCGGCGCGACGATGCGGGCACCGAAAAGCGCGCGCGAAGGTGAGCGTGTGTTCCTCGGATTGTTCTAAATGATTATTTAAATATATTTTGGTCTCAATAGTCATTATATGGAAATTTGGGGCAGGTTTGTGGATTGATTAAATGCGAATAACCTTCTTTTCTCTCTCTCTGGTAATTACTTACGACGCAATTTAGTGGGCAGAGTTGTGGAGAAGCCAGGTTAATTTTGCAAAATAATAGGGGACGTTCTTCACTTCTTCTGTATGTCTGTCGCGGATGGTATTGGTACCGGTTTAATTGGATCCTCAGTTATAAAGGACTATGGGTAACCGTCATCAACGATCGTAACTAGATCACCGCAGAATTCTGGTTGATCTCCCACAAGTCACAGCAATGGCATCCTCCTGCTAAAAAATGCATCTGGTGGTTATCTGCTTGCCCCAAAGCTAGGGATCCATTTCGTGGATTAGAAAATTCCTTCCGGATCTCTTTTTCTTAAAATCCGTGTTAATGTCCGCCTAGTATTGTTCCAGTTGATGTTGTCGAGTTGATGTTGTCGTCCTCCGACCTCGCTTTTACTGATGCTTACCGCCATTGGTGAATGCTATTGTTCGGAACACTGCTTGCCACAATTCTGTCCTGAGAAGTAGGAGCACATTCTGTAATGAGGAGAATTAGTGGTCTGGGGTCCTCCTCTCAGTGATTTTATCATATCTTATCCAATCATCACGCTTTTACTCTCAGCCATGGTTTTGTTGTCAGCCGTCTGTTCACAGGGGTTCTCTACTTTTTTTGTAGAAAGTGCACACGGAACACATGACACCAACCATTCTAATTCAACTTGTATGATTCTTTAATTCTAATGACATCATCATCACAGAATGCTGTACTTATTCAGAACTATAGCTGTGATACTTAAGGGAGGGGGAGAAAGCTAAAAAGGGCGTTTGCATTTATGTCTGTGTTGTGGGATGGGGGCATCAGAATATTGAGGAAATCAGCATCTGACCATCCTCCCTAAAAAGGATGCCTACCCAACTCCTTTTTCTAACTGCCCATCAGTCTTTTGGGCATAGATTCCATGTCGAGCTGCTAAATAAAAATCACTGCTGTCCAGTAGGACTTCTACTTCATATGCTCTAATTGCGGATTAGGTTCCCTTAATTTCATATTTTGTCCATTCAAACATAGGAGAATAACTTATTCTTTTTTTTTTTTGCAGTTTTTTGCTCAGGATTTCACACATCATTTTGGGCTGATGTGCTTTGTATCTTCCTGCTATTTTTCAATCAACATGAAAATTCCATTCAGATAGATAGATTCAAAGGCTATCATGAGTGCATACAACTTGTACAAAATGAAAAATAAAATAAAGACTAGAAAAGATGAAAAATGTAGTGTCATGTATTTTCTTGATGTCGATGTGATATCACAAAGTTCCATATGAACTTTTTAGAAAGAAAATGTTCTGGGAGGATTATACTTTAAAGACATATTACTGATAAATAGACATTTCTATTCCAATGATCAGATAGGTATTTCTAGTTGTATTAGAAATGTAAGCAACTTGTGCACATTTTTTTTTGCTAGTCAAATCCTACCATCTCAAGGTATTTAGCAATTTGTCGTGTGTCACATGGGAGATTCGCACTAGAGGACCTTTGGATGATGTGGTTGTTGTAAAGCCGTAGATGAATCCGTACCTACAGGTGCAAAATCTACTTCTGAGCTTTTGACAGAATCATTCTTTTCTTGTTGCAAAGGCTTTCTTATCAGAAGTTTCCAATTGGCTTTTGAAACCGGACCATGGCAATCTAAGAGTTATGTGGTCTTAGTTAGATACAAGTAGTTTAGCTATACAACATATGTTGCTAGAGGATCAACACATGACACATAGACAAGAAAAGTTGAGAAGAATATGTATAAGATTTTCGCACATGATTTTGTGCTCTGAGTTCCATGTTTTCGACGCGGTTTCATAGCTGAAGCACAAGCAATGCATTTATTCTAGATTCCAGCACATGGAGAAAAGGTGTCTTTAGCCTGGTAACTTACATGATTTTTCAAATCTTCTCTACAACTTCCATTAAAACCATAAGTATCTAAAGGCAGGATATGTAATGTTAGTTCAACCGCGAATCACTGAGGATGATATAAAATGATGTAAACAACATTGGTTTCGTGTTATTATACAATAGTCTGTAGTTTATTAACATGAGTTAGTTGTCTCGCTTACCTATTCAGTCATCCTGTCTCCTTACAAGTAGCCTCTATTTCTGCTGCTGCAGCCTGTACTAAGCTCTACAGAATGTGCTCTGGTTGGAAGGCTATCTTAAACCGTGGCGTGTAACAGTTGGAGTTTACATCCTGCATCTTTCTGTACTTCGAAAATGACTAAAGCTGGAGCCACTTGAGATGAGATGATAGTGGGAAGCATCTTTGAATGGAAGTATCATGCTTTTTTAATGATGTGGACTGCTCAGGAAAATCTTCTGTTCAATCTAATTCATGCTGCTTGACCTTACAAGGTAATCTCACACTCTTCATGTAAAACTGTAGTGTTTCTGCAAACTTCTCATGTTGGAGTGGAAGCTTTGTTGGGGCGAACAGGTTTTTTTTTTTTTTTTTACAAGTAGTCTTTTGTTTTCCTCTAGGTCAAATTTGATTGAATTTTGGAGAAGATCTTTCTCTCGCTCAACCCCTGTTTCCATTAATTGAAAGAAAAACTTGTCTCAGTTTAGTTTTTGCCCCTTAAATCCAAAAAAGGATAATATTCATTCCTCCTCTCTAATGACTAGTGACTAGGATTCCAGCTGGCCCTTGTTGTGACAAGGCACCAAGCCAACATAATTGGTTGTGTGCTTGTGGTCCTGTGCTCAAGTGATGTGGCAGAAACACCGAAGTAGGGGGAGAATCTCCAGTCTCACAATGTCGTGCTCTTGTAGGGAAAGACCAAATAATGGCCAGCATTGCATGATCGGTATAGGAAACATAATTTCTATGGTTATTGCTGATTTTGATGTTTTAGAGCAGCTGAGCACGAGAGATTATCTAGAGAGCAGAGAGCTTTGCTCCATTCATAGAAAAAACTGTATTTTGGCACTAGATGCATGAGTCCTAGCAGACCATTGTGGAAAGTCGTGCTTTTGAGCAAAGAGTAAACTTCTGGGAGCAGCCTAATCAAAGATGGTGTGAGAAGGGTTGTGAGTAGTGGCAGCCTCAATGAGGTTCACGGTACGACACCAGTGAGCTACAGTGAAGGCATGCCTGTGGTTGGGGAACACAAAGCTTAGGCTCTTGTTGTGGTATGGATGGTGAGAGGAAGGGTGGTCCGGACAGCAGGTAACAATTGGGTAAGAAATATTATAGGAGCATTCACTATGGTGATTACCTAAGAACTTATGTGGGATTTGGGGAAGACATACTCCTGATCATGGCACTGTGCTATGGCCAACAGTGCAGTAGTTTCGTGAGTCCTGTACTGTATTGTGCCTCTAGAGTACATGCTTCTCTCTCTTATCTGTTGATCTTCCCTGCCCATCCTATGACCTGTGTTAAGACAACAGTGAAATGAATAGAGAGAATATCTACCCGGATTATGACTTGTAAACAACTTTTACAATTTGGAGTTTTGGAGTTGAGGGAACAACATATGGACTAACTTCAAATTAAAAGATTCCCCAATCTTTACTGTGATAAATTCCTACTTATCATAACAGCTGTAGCAGATGCGTGTTAAGCTCTCTAATATATTGCTATGATGGTGTTCAAATTTACATTGTCCTCTAGTGCAATAGGATCCAACTAATATGTATCTTCCTTCCTCTGCCCCTGTACTCTGAATTGTGTAGTCTGTTTCTTGCTTATGAATAAAAGTTCAGGCTGGTGAAAATACCCACCATTGTTTCCCTCAGAAAAAAATATTCCATTAAATTGATGTGTTCTTTCTAGGATCCAGATGAATTATAAAACTACTATTAACATTGGATGTTATGTGCTGATGTTTTTCTTATTCTCTTGTAATGCATTTGCGTTATGATAAGATGTGCTGAAGTTAGACAGTAGCATGGAGCAGGAGCTGAATTGGAAAATCACATTTTGTTGGAGCTTTTTATAAAATTTATCATATTGCTGCATTATTGGGCGAAATCCTTTTGGAGCCACTCTGGTCTCACCTACTTTAGTGAATCATGCATATATTCTTCCAAAATCACTTTATGACACAGCCTGTTAGGATGCTAGATATTCTCAGTTTGTACCAACTCAGTTCTCACAGAATCCCACTTTTGTAGTACATGCGGAGTTTTATAAAACAGTGTATAGAGTTGTCTAGTCAACCAACACATCTGGATCACTAGTTTCCAGCCAGACGTATAGGAATTTACAACTGTTGCTGAAAATGGCTGTTCATGTTTTGTTCTATCTTCTTGAAATTTATCAGTTTATTGTTGATGTTTGGTTTATGGCTATTGTCTTATAACTTAATCAAAGATACGCACAACAGAGGTGTGAAAGATCCAAGTATGAATTAAAAGAAACTAGGAAGGTAGCACACACGTATGCGCGGGCACTTATTTAATGTTGCTTGAATTTTTGTTACGAATGTTTACATGTATATGATATTTTTAAAATAGATCTTGACTCTATTTTAAACATGTTTTCGTTAATATCTAGTTTGGACATATTACTTGAAACCGTACAACCTTGAATTTATGAAAACATGTGTCACGATTATGGAATACTGGAGTTGTTTCATATCTATTTCTACTATAAGTGATTTGTTTTAACCTGGATAAAGGGTTTTTTAAATACTACCACGATAATTTCCAAAGCACCAGATTATTGGTTATATTTTGACAAATATCTATAATTTTGAGTTTTTTTTTCAATGCCTATTATTCATAATCAGATGAGACACCTTTACTAATTAATTTAGAGAATGAATCTATTTTCCCAAACTTATTTACAATAACTAATTTATTGAAGTATACTTTATAGTCACATCAATAGGGTGCATGACATACGTCCATCAAATTATGCCTGATGTGTTGGAATTCTTCAACTATAAGAAAATATATCATGAGTAGTTTATTGCGCATGTTACTTGATTGTTTATTTGTTATCAAAACAATTTGACACAGAGAAAAACCTACATATGACCATAAATCTCATGATGGTTTAAGTGGTTGTATTATAGCAAGAATAATTGTCTTGAAATATTTTTCATAATTCTTTTTACATCTATGTAACATTTATGTTGCCCACTTATCAGATACTAATGAAATAATTCTAAAGATTAAAAAAAAAGAGAATCTTAATCTCTAACAAATTAAAATCAAATCAGATCTACTTAAAAAAATACACAACTAAATTGTGTTGTTTTCATTTATTTTACATATGTAGATTTAAATTAGCATTGTATAGTCGTGAAGTGATATTTGACACCTGAAATATGATGTGAATTTTTTTAAAATAGGAAAAAGTACGAATTACCCCCATAAACCCGAAAACCAGACATCTTTCACCCTCAACTATTAGTACCAAACGAATTACCCCCTAACTCAACCCGAAGTGGTTTTGTTCCTATATGACAGTCCAGTAAGCATTTTTTAGAAAATAAAATAGGTGGGACCTACTAATCACACTCTCTACCCTCTCTATCTCCACTCTCCCCTCTCTCTCCCTCATTTCCTCAATCCCATTCCCCAGCCTCTCTCTCTTATCCCTCCCCTTGCTGCAGGGGGCGGCTGGGCAGGTGTGCCGCCGTCCTGCCGCTGTTCTCCTTCTCCTTCGTCTATTCCACTGCTCTTTCTCTCTTGATTGATCCACCTTGTTTTTCTTGATTGGTGCTTTCTCCTGACGTCTCGTCAGGAGAGAGGCATTGGTTGTGGGGATCGATTAAGAACCGTGGTGGGATGGCATGCTGTGGTAGATGGAGCCACGATTGCATTTGTTGGGGGAGTTCTCAATGGCAGGGGCACAGCCGAACCTGGCCATGGAGGACCAGCACAGGTCCTCGCCTCTAGCGGCCGTCACGTGATGATGAGATGTGTTGGAAGGGATGGAGATGATGGCCTCCGTCGAAGTGAGAATGTGGCGGCCGAGATAGTTGAGGAGGAGAAGCCTTCACCGCTCAATGCCCTCAACCGCCTCCGCCTCTCGAGCTCCTTCGCCCCACCGCTATTGTCCTCTTCACGCGCCGATGGGGGTAGAGGAGAAGCCGCGCGGCCATCAAGGAGACACGCACCGGTAGATGCCGAGGAGGAGCCACCTCCGCCACTCACCACTCGAGCTCCTTTGCCCCGCCAATCATCGCCCCTAGCCTTGCCGATTGACAGTAGGTATGTTTCGTTGATTCTTTTCCAGTTACGTAAGACACGAAGTACTTATGTTTGGTTTCTTTTTTCCGGCCCACAGTGTACATAATAAAATTATTACTTTTTTAAAATAATACATCTAATCTAACGATAAAAAATATTAGGTTCACCAATTTAAGAGAAAATCAACGGTGAGATTAGACCGTGCTATGTGGCGGCCTAGGAGCGTTTGTAGGAGTGCCACGTGACGGCTTGAGAGCGTTTATAGGAAGTTTAATGGACTTATATAATAGATAGATGTGCTATCAGTGAAAGTTAGAGTGAAGCATACCACCTTCACAGCACATCCTGGAGGTACAGAGGATGGCTTCAATGGGCACTTTAAGTAGATGCTGTAAACCAAAAACGGAATATTGTTTTTTTATTTGTTTTGATGCTTAATTTTCTGTTCATATATTAATCTATATTTTAGTTGTTTTCATTTGTTGGATATATTTATTTTTTGACTTCATTTTTTTAAAAACTAATCAGATATATTCACAACACAGAATGCATACTTGATCTTCAATTTGAGTTGAAAATAATATATTTCCATCTCAGGTAGAGGCCACCTACAAACAACATATTCACTCCACCCCAAAATATAACAATTTAGCACTGGATGGGACAACCTGTTTAGATTTGTAGTACTAGGATGTATCACATCCTGTACTAGGTTGCTATATTTTGGAATGGAGGTAGCAGTGTTTAATGAAACACATCTTTTTTGAAACTTTGTACTTCATAGAACTAAGGCTGTGTAATCCAGAGGTGAAAAGTTTTGGCGTGTCACATCGGATATACGAACACACATTTGAAGTATTAAACGTAGACTAATAACAAAACAAATTACATATTCCGTCTGTAAACCGCGAGACGAATTTATTAAGCCTAATTAATCCGTCATTAGCAAATGTTTAGTGTAGCACCACATTGTTAGATCATGGAGCAATTAGGCTTAAAAGATTCGTCTCGCAATTTACATGCAATCTGTGTAATTAGTTTTTTTTTGCCTATATTTAATACTCCATGCATGAGTCTAAACATTCGATGTGTCAGGGTGAAAAATTTTGCCAGGGGATCTAAACAGGCCCTGATAGATGTTATACTTTTATAGAATATAATAAAATAATATTTTCTTCTGTATAATTAATTATTTGAAGAGAAGCTGCTCGAACATGGATAGCAAAATCAGATCTTAGCTGAAATGCATGCACAGTTCAGTAGTCTATGGGCAGATATTGTTCTTTTAGTTATCAGTTATATATCACTGTCCTGTGCAACTATGGAAAAATACAGTCTCTTAACTTTTGGTCTTGTAGGTTCTAGATTTGGATCAGATCTAGTTGTCCCACTTGTGCACACATCTGAAGCAATTAAAACAGTCTTTGATCTGAAACAAACCTGTGCACCAAAACAGTTCCATGTTGGATCTGTCTATCAATACAGTTTAAAAAAAAATGGGTCTAGGTTAGCTATGTATCCAATTTGTCTGCCATTCCAATAGCAACAGAAAAATTTTCAGCGGGTGGGGGGGGGGGGGGGTGGACATGGATTTTATGCACCACTTATCCTTCAATTGGGATCCATAAGCCCTCATGGGTTGAGAATTCAGACAACTGGATATATGGAAGGGGAGATGAACCTAGTCTCCTATCCTTTCTGATCAAAAGGAGGCATGTTATGTACCTTTTCATACCTCCTGAACTAAAGAAAGGCAAACTCGGGTTGGTCTTATTTGCACCAGTCCTAATAAGCTCTATGACTTTCCACCCTTTGTATGAAAGTGCCTTCGGTTAAAATCTGAGGTGAAGGAGCTACTACCTTTTAACAAAGTTTGTTGAAATATGAAAAAAAAAATGTAGCCAAATTTTGTTCATCACTTATGTTTTGTCTTATTGGAGTAAAAGTCTAAAGATCATTGGTAGATTGTGATCAATAGATCTTTGAAACCACAACAGTGCTAATTTCTTAGCTTCTTGCCTTAGAGCTGCAATAATTGTTGTCCCATTTATTCCCAAAATGGTCCTTCTTGTACAAACTGGAATCATGGTACATATAATTTGCCATATTGAGCTGCAACTGGCGGTGGATATTGTGCCTTGTGTCTCCAACATACAGTGAATCAGTGTACGTCAAAATGCCAGGCACAGCAGCTTTTTGTCGTGCTAAATATTCTCCGATACAAGTTGGCACATTACTTACGAATGACGTATCTAACAGTACATGTCTGCACTATTTTAATACTGTTTTAGGTGTAATTAGCGTATAATTAATGCTTATATTAACAATATTGATAAGTTATTGTCCAGCAAAGAGGCCGTCACCCTTTTCGTTTGGGCATTGCCCAAATAATAATGTTTTAGGTATATATAGCCTATGATAAATAGTAATTATATCATTTTAATTAGCCCCCTGAAAGCATGGATAATCCAACATTGAAGCACCATGGTGTTTGAGCATTGCTCGGCTAGTGTTTGAGGTATATTTAGTCTATGGTAATTACTAATCATAGTATTCATTAGCCTGAATAAAGTATTAGAGTCATGCAATGAGAAAAGGAACCAAATGGTCACTATGAAGATAGGGAGACAAAAAGAGATGAAAGGGGCCTCCCCCTCCCCCAGCAGCCCTGAGGTGATACTGATTCCTCGCTGCAATTCATACACATCAAAGTAATGAAAATATGATATGAAAATCTTGGCTCTTTCTTCCTGTGGTTCCTATGCAAACTTGTCATTCATTTGCTGCTACTGTTTTCTGACACTACCTCCATTCCATCTCCCACCATTCACAGCATTATTCTCCAAGCCTGGCTTGCCACTATATAAGCTGCACCGTTGCCCTTGCATTCTTGCGTAGAAGCACGAACCAGTGAGAGCACCAGCACCAGTCACTGCAAATCGCCTTAGCTTTAGTTTCTTTACTGAAGAATTTCTTCAGGCACTAAGCATGGGTTCGTCGTGGACACTCGATCAGAACAAGGTCTTTGAGCTGGCGCTGGCGACATACGGCAAGGACACGCCGGACCGCTGGGAAAATGTGGCGCGGGCGGTGGGCGGTGGCAAGACAGCGGATGATGCGAAGAGGCACTATAAGAAGCTGGAAAATGACATCGGCCGCATTGATTCAACAGGTGCCAGCAGCAGCAACTCCAATGGCCGTAGCAGCAGTGAGGGGCAGAGGTAGTTAACTAGTCTATATATCTCTTCAGTTAAAGACTGTTCCATCCATGCATGCATCCTCGCATAGTGACCACCCTCTGCTGTATGCCTGCATGCTAGTCATGTGGTGTGTGCAAGGACAGTGTTGCTTTCGGCTTGGCTTTCTGGGTGCAGCTAGTCACTTGCTCTGGGAAGCTTTTGCTTGTTTCATAGATCCCATGTTGGATTTCCTCCTCCTGTTATGGTTTTTGCTTTTCTTTCTTCCTTTTGACTGTTCATGCCACATATCTGTATGAACACTTGCACGCGAGTCATTGACAAACAGGCCCCTTAAAATTTAATCATCAACTGGCCCGCTGTCATTGACTCATTGAGAATTCAAGGAGTTTTCTGTCAGTCAGAGTGGGGTCACAGTCTAGTCTTGGTTATCCTGTCTTCAATGGAAAATATATGTTTTCTGGATTGACTTCTTTTGCAGTTTTAGTGGAAAATATATATTATCACTTGGCTTGGCTTCTTCACCTTTATCTCGAAAGGACTGCAAACTTGCTGTTTTCTTTATCATTTATGTTATGGTTGTCACATAGTTTCCTACCATTGTCTGAAATTGAGCCCTCCTGTTTTTCTCGACAAAATTGTATTTTCAAGGAAGATATTAAACTAGTGATGCAATTTTGTTCTCTTTTCTCTACTAGTCCGACTATCTTAGAAACCTGGGGTTTGTGATTCAACTAACTTATAACTTTATTCGTTTTTGGTTCATTCAATAATTCATTATTTGCCTTTCTGTGCATAGAAAAATGCTTTGCTTGGCATAAGCAAATTGAAGTAAGAAGATGCATGTTCTCACTTAAATTATGTTATCGTATATGATCGTAACCACTGCCTAATCTTCCCAAAATAAATTAGTTCAAAACTTATCTTGTGCATGAGATCATGTTCTATGATGTTCCTTGTTATATCTTAATCACGCTGTATAACATGGTCTGTCTGTTTAGTTGTTCGCAGAATAGATCTCTATTGGTCTATTTCACTCAGAATGAATTGGTTAGAATCACATAATAAATGGTCTTACATGCTAGCTAGCAATTACGATATCCAAAGTATTGATTTCCCTTTGCAAGTGAAAACTCATTTGGTTTTCAGTACAGTCTTGTTTTGTTTTTGTCCTAATTATTGTGTTGAGTAGGTCCCTGAGAAAACCTGAGCTCCTCATCTGAAACATAGAGAATATTTCTAGGTATGACATATTTGAGCAATATTGGCCAATGTAGTTTGAACTATTTGCATTTCGAGAGCTTGGATAGCATCAGTCTATCAGAACACAGCTTATACGTATTTAGCATTGATATGATTTCTAACAGTAACATACAAAAATACCTAGTTTTGAGGTTACAGAAGTTGTGAAGGTAGTGCATGTCAGAATAACTTCAGACATGCAGAATATCATCCTGATTCACCTATTCCTGAAATAACTTGTTTTTGTTCAATGAGGTTTCATCTATGATAGTTATTTCCCGCCAGCTTTGGCAAACTTTATCAAAAAGAGGGCTTTGTTTAACTTAATTTTAAGTAGCTTTGGAGATGAACCCAGCTGCCCTCAACAAGATTATATTCTTTTAGCTTATGAGTTGGTATTCTCAAGATGGTGGAGAGATAGCACCCGTCAGATAATTAACTATTATAGCTTACCGCATTAGGAGCTTTGTTGTGCCTTCATCCAAAAGATTGTTAAGCATGCCCTTGATTAGCAAAGTGTTTACTGAAATTGCATGGCAGGTGAAGTAGGGATGCTGATATAAAATACAAAGGAAGAAAAAGGCTTCCCTTTTTTGCATGTTGATAGTTAGCAGCCAGAGCATGCTTTGCTGATGATTTGCATGTAGAGCATTATGTGCAACATGACCCCACCCCAGTCCCTTAAAGCTTGCAGTCCTTTCGACGGGCATAAAGTGCATCAAAACAGTTGAGAATCGTTCTCTCGCATAGAGACAAACACCAATCTTAGTTTTTCTTTTAAAATAACCAAACATTTATTCCCTTGTCCCTAGATCCTTCTTTTCATCTTCTTGAGGAAATTGATGTCACCATGGGCTCATTCATTCTGTCTACCTGCATATCCTTGCTGCTCCTGCACTCTAATAATCTCATTTATATACACACACATACCTTCCTTCATTAATGTGAACCATGGATTAATGATTTGTTTATTCTCTTCCTAAGGTACCTCAAGCCCCAGTGATGGTTGGTGCTCACCTAGGGCTAGCCTCAAGCTCCAGCTAGCTCCACCAACTTCAATTTCCAGCATCCAACAAGTACCCTACATACACTAGATTATATACATAACATGGTTGTGATCGTGATGGAGACGACGATCCTGCTGCTGTCCTAGCTGCTACAAAATCTTTATTACTCCGATGACGGATGACGACGACGATGATTATGATGAGCCTTCTTCTCCAGCTTGCTAGAAGGCGAATTCAGAAGTAATAAGGAGAAGGGGTCCGAGACATCATCAACCTCCCCATGGGGAATACTGTTGTTTGCGTCTTTCGTTGTACTGCTCTCGTGTCTCCATGTCTACGTGTGTTTGTAGTATTGTGACCCACCCACGAGGCTTGTCGATCGTTGGCTGCCGGCTGGAGATACGCTGGCCAGCTGATGGCCGATGTACGTTAATTGTCCGTCTTCTCTGCATGTCTAATCTATCAAATATCTATCCAGTTTGTGCTGTGCTGCATTGCCAGATTGTCTGACGGGAAGTTCTTCGGGTCTATGAGGTTACTCGATTGCAGGTGCCGACTCTTTGTGCCTAGTATGCACTTTCTTGATTTTGGCGCGCCACTGGATTGTTCGAGTGATGTATGCGAATCTGGGATGCTTTTGTTTTTTTTCCTCCTACTTGTTATGCGAGTCTGATCTTTTGGATGGCCAGAAATAACCGATTTGGCAAAGCATGGTTACGCACATATCTTTTTGATGGTCAGATAACCGATCTTTTTACTTGTTCTTTGTTGTTACCATGACATGTGATTTACTTTACTTGACTATGAGGGTTATCGAACCTTTTGATGATCGAAGACAGACAATTTTACTATATGAAATTGTGGAACAAAACTAAGCATTATAAGATAGCACCAAAGGCAAGAAAGGCATTTGGGCTGCCATGAAAAATAGGCTAAAAAACTATATGCGAGTCCCAGATAAAAGCATAATCGCTATCGTTAATATGTACTACTTCTATCCCATAATATAAGGCGTACACACATTCCAAGATTCAACTTTAAAAACATTTAACCAACAATTATTATAATATAAATTAAATTTTATTTGCTAAAATTAATATCATTAAATTGACATTTAAATTTATTTTAAGATGGTTATAATTTTGTTGCAATAAACTTTATAGTATATGAGATATTATAAGTTCAAAGATTAGTTTTGAAGACCGTACCAAGTTTGACGCCTTATATTATGGTATGGAGAGAGTAGTATATATAATGTTTTAATATTTTTATTACACAGCAGATGCACACGCGCACATACCAATAAAGACGGTCATATGCAACACCACACCCACACACCCACAAATGAATCCCTTAATACATGCTCAAAGAGACGGAAATCAACGGCATATTCCTAATCTCACTAAGTTCACATTGAAAGCACGCTTATATGTGCGTACTATTTCTGGCTTTTCATATACAGAAGAAAGTTAGTTGTGGCATCATCAATCTACACAACAAAAGCTTGATTGATGAGATAGTAAGTAAGCTATATGCGGAGGAAGATATCTTGGATTCGACTAAAAGATAAGTGGAAAATTATTTACATGAGTGTCTCTTAAGACCAACTATGAAAATCGATTTTATAAATGGTTATTGAACCGTCTACAGAAATTGATGATATAAATTTTGTAAATGTTGACCAATAATTTAAGAAAAATTGCAAGCCATATCTTTTTTTTTTTGTTCATGAAGCTCAATTTGAGGCTGTTTTATATTTTGACAAATATTCATTACATCTCGTATTTGCTTTGTTTTTGTAAGTGGTCATATACGATTCCATTTTTGTATACAGGGTTTTTGATTCCGATTCCGATGATGAAAACAAAATATGAAAACGAATATGATAGAGCTAGTTTTCATCCATTTCTGATATGTTTTCATCCCTATGTTTGGGCCGGCCTTGTGCAACTTAATTAGGTGGAAGGAACTTAGGTTGAAGGTGAAGAAGGCATCCTTCCGGGGATACCTATATGAAAGAGTTCACAGTTCTATATATAGTTGTATCAGACCCATGGGCTAAGTAGACAGTCTGTATGGACAAACCATGGTAGTTCCGAAAGCTCAACTCCTCTAGATTCTGGCTTAGAAGTTGCTTTGGTTGCGGTTAGAAGGTGTAATATATCAATAAAATATTCCTTGAGAAATTCATGAACAAAAATATGTAAAATGAGTAAAACTACTCTATCCGTTTCAGGTTATAAGACGTTTTGACTTTAGTCAAAGTCATACTACTCTAAGTTTGACTAATTTTATAGAAAAAAATAGTAATATTTTTAACCCAAGACTAATATATTATGAAAATTTATTTAATTATAGATTTAATGAAACCATGTTGGTGTTGTAAATAGTACTACTTTTTTCTATAGAGTTAATCAAACTTAAAGTAGTTTGACTTTCGACTAAAGTCAAAACGTCTTATAACCTGAAACGGAGGGAGTATATTTTTTCTGTGTGTGCATATATTATTTTTTGTTGTTTTTGGTTCTTGAATGCATTTTCATTATAGGTTTCATATTCATCGGAAAGGATAAATAAAATTATACAAAATAATGGAAAACATCCTAAATAATCTATACAAAACGTATAACCTATTGTAATTTTTGAATTTATTTTATCACTTGAATTGTTACCTCAAATAAATCATCTAAATCTGCAAAACCGAAATTAACACCTTGCCTAATTTACACCTTCACCATAATTTAATCATACTATTTCTAGCAAAGCCATTTGGTCATCATGTTAGTCATGATATATTTAATTACAGGAGTCTTGGCTTAATTTAATTCAAAATTTTAGCCACATGAAATGAGAGCCACAATTTCTATAAACAATAATTGATTGCAGTCAACATAGTAACTTAGCCTAATTTACAAAACTAGTTAGAAGCCCGTGCGTTGCAACGGGAAATAAAATCAACTATAACTCATACTACTCATACCATTTGCATGATGTCAAATGGTTTAAATCTCATCCAGACAAAATTATCTTGAAACATGTCTCCATTGAATAAACGCACATGAAAAAGTTTCACGAAATCATCTTACAAGCCCAGCTAGAAATAACTTAAGAAGAAGAAGAAGAAGAAGAAGATCAACCCCAAGATGAGAGTGACTATAAATGTTGAGGAAATTCTGTTTGACAGCATTAAAACTAAACAAATATGCCAACGCTGGTTCGATTTGATATATGTTCTGCTATCACCACTGACATGTAAATAATCCTTCGTTTTTGTATGAAAACATCAGATCAAGACAAAAAAAGGTGTACTTGATGATGCATGATAGCAATGACATAGATGGCCTTCTCTTGTAGTTTCGGCTAAGATTCTGAAAACCTGATAGAAGCTCAATCGAAACCATTTGGAAAATCAGAGCAACTATGAGAAAGTATAGAATAGCAAATGTATCATGTATTTGTTGGAGAAGGCAACAATTTATTAATTGGTCAATGTGTTAGCATAGTACATAATTGACTGCTAAATGCATTTCCAAACCTGTCTCTAAAATTAGCTTGAGATAACAACTTGATTGAGCAAAATTTGGCTGAACTACTACATGGCAAAAGGAAATAGTTAATGTATCATTAATATCATCAGTAGCAGTAACACACAACATGAGAGTTCAGAAACAACAGAACAGGGAATTGACTTGTTGGCTGCACATATAAAATGTAAAATATTTGTTTTCGATTTCAGCATTGTCATAAAATGTGATTGAAATAAAACCCAGCCGGTGGGGGATAAAATGTGATTTATTATGCAACCATATTAGAATTGATTGGAAATTTCAATATAATTACCACGCCTCGACGACCGATATATATTAGCCACTGCATGTTCAGAATTTCACACTTTCAAACTTTCAAACCAAAGTTCTGACTTTCAGAGTTACCTTTTGTCAATGAATATTCCAAAGTTCAGACTTCTAGAATCTCAACCATGGTAACTTATAACTTAATACTACCTCTGTTTTTTAATAGATGACGCCGTTGACTTTTTCTCACATGTTTGACCATTCGTCTTATTCAAAAAGTTTACGTAATTATAATTTATTTTGTTATGAGTTGTTTTCTCACTCATGTGATTTATATCTTATATATTTGCATAAAATTTTTGAATAAGACGAATGGTCAAACATGTGAGAAAAAGTCAACGGCGTCATCTATTAAAAAACGGAGGGAGTATATCTTATCATGTGCTTCCATGTATGCCTATTTACATTCTTCTTCTCTGCAAAAATTGACACCGAAATAGATGTAATTAACACCGAACAAGTGAGGGATGTGGTCATGGGAGAGGGTGGCACAGACCTGACAGTACTATGTTGCCCTCGAAGACCTCACTCATGTTGCTCCCCTCAAACTCCTCAACCTCACTGAATCCTGCACATAAGAATGAACATTAAACAAATTATAGAGAGGGCCATATAGACTGCCAGAACAGTGATGGAGGACATCACTTAAACATGTCAGACGAGTAACATGCCAGAGCAGGAATTTTCTTTTCTCTTTACCTGGTCACCTCTAGCCGGGATCGATTTGCAACCGCCATCGCCAACTGGATCAGGTTGCCATATGATCGTCTAGCCGCCGATTAAGTAACTGCCCCGTGAGCAGGATCAGACAGCCGCGACGGCGACCTAACAGCAAGGATTCGGCGATGGCTGGCTGGGGATTGGGACGGCGTGGTGTGGCAGCGGTGGTTCATGGGGGAGGGGGGAGAGAGCGGAGAAGCGATGCGGCGTGCGGCGGCATTGGAGGTGGTCGAAGGGGAGAGAGCAAAAGGATGCGTCTGCCCGCCGCCGAGCTCTCCTCGTCCGGTCGTCGCCCGGAGTCAGGCTCGCGGCGGATTCCAGATGGGGCAGCGGCGACGGGGAGAATCAATGGGTGGGCTGGGGCGGCGTGGCGCTAGGGAGGAGGGAAGAGGGGCGTGCAGCGAACGAGGGAAATAGCGAGCGAGAGAGGGGGAGACGCGTGCGCGAAGCTAGGGGAAGAGGTTTGCCACGGATGGATTGGGGCAGGTGCCGACATCTTTTGCGCTTATTCGGGATCGCGACGAGGAAGGAGGGAGGAGTCAGCTTTTTTTTTTTTGCGTTGTGGAGGAATTGTGCGCCGTTCTTTTCGTTGTAGATAACGTGTAGTTGTACCTTTCTATGTGTCGATGTATCTTTCTATGTTGGATCGTGTGTCTATGTTGGTTTCACCATCACCACCACCAATTTTTTAAGTAGTAGAGATAATGAAAGTAGTTTAAGTAATTTCTGTTCAACTGAAAATAGTGTAAACTTGTAAATTCATAGAAAATTAATTTTTACTCCAAATGAGTTGAACCAATTTTTTTAGAATCACAAAATTATGAACTATTGTTATGTGAACTAAAATATGGAAGAACTAGTAAACATACCTCCAAATTTAGGTGATATGTAAATAATCACATAGGGTATAAAATTTTTGCTAAATTCATCTGAAATTATTTACAGCTCCAAATGAAATGATTCCAGATTTGTTAGATTCAAAACTTTATGAACTTAATTTATGATTCTCAGGCTTTATGCAGAAAATGAAACTACAAATAGGGTGAGGGACCTCAACCTCTCTTCTATTTATACCCTGAGGTGGATGCACAAGAGGCACGAATCTAACATGGATAAGTATTCCTAATCCTATAGGAAATCTACCCATACAAGTATACAACTTATCGTATTACAATTCAAACTCCAATCATTCCAAATTTGGACTGCTTCCAAATTTGACTCCTCATCCCATATGCACACAAGCCCTCTTATATGCCATAAGAAATCTTTACCACCACGTGTATTGTTCTTTAGCCTAAGAATCTTGCATGATTGTTGACGGTCGTTACAGATAAATTTCGATCGCCAATATAACTAAAATAATGGAGAATTAGCTATGTTTACAATGCGTGTTTGTTTTCAAATAATATATTTCCACTTGTACTTGGAGAAATAACATGTTGCAGGAATTTATCAAATAAAATAAAGAGAAAGCGGAGAAAACCTCACTCATAAGCAAGCAAATGGATAAGGAGGGCCCATATTCCATATTTCAGGTGTAACCGCCGGAAACAGCCTTAACTGCCAAAACCGCCATGAGGACCCACCTGTCAGCCACCCTGCTGAAGCTGGAAGCCTGTTGGGCCAGCGCAGGTTCGGCCGAACCACGTGTACGATCCGGATGCACTCTCAATGACGGATTTGAGGGTAAAATGGACAATTCGCATGGGTACAACCGTCATACCGACCCTATAAAAGGAGGAGCTCACTTCACTTCTTAACACACTCAAGCAAGCTCAATTCCTCTTCATACATTAGTGTTAGTAGTATAGTGCTAAGTGGAATAGTATAGAATAGTGTTCGGAGTCCTCGGAGTCTTTAGAAGAGTTTTCGGTATGGCTCTAGCAGCTCTTGTAATCTCTTCTGTAATACTTTCCGAATTAATGAAATACTCTTATTTATATATCTTCGGTTCTTTGCTTAGTCTGAGTACTGGTTTTACTTTATATTTGCATTATATTAATTGTGTGGGTAGCCTAACAGAGAGGTGTAATGGTGCGGGTTTAATGTTTGATTTATCAGTTGCTCTATATCGGGTGCACGGGTATAGAGTAGTATTTAGTAATGTAAGCATGATGCTTAGATAATTAAATATCATTAATTGGGCATATATGTTGCGGGACAGTAGAGATGGGCCGCTGATTTCCTAATCGTCTGGACATCAACTTGTCCATAGTTGACTCCCGATCCATCACCGGAAACACTCTCCCGAGACATCTAGACACAACTGCACATGAATAAACAAGAAACCATATCCGAGCACAAGTGCTTTACTAACTTGAGTAAACATTACCATACAACAATAGTACACACGTAAAGAAATCATCTAGAAGTCATAAACTGAAATAACCACAAGTATCCAAAGAAACAACTCGAAAACAATTCTAATCAGGAGCCAGCGGTCAGACCGTCGGGCTGACCAGTTTGACCACCGCCATACCTGTGGTCTGGCCGCAATACTCCCTATGGTCTGACCTCCCTCTCCGAGTGAGAAAAACTACTTCACCAATTATCCACCAAATATCAAAACCAATATAATTTACATGCCAATTATTCATCACAAAATATATAAATCAAAACATTTTTCTTATTCTCTCCTTTATATAAGTTTATAGTTTGCTTATAGTCTACTTGCTCTAATAGATTAGACATATATCCAGCTGTTGGCTCTGTTGTTAGTTTTGTTGACTTGCTCTTACTCTTGCTCTTTATTGTTGACTGAAGCTGACTCCAAACCTATACACATTAAAAAACTGATAACTACAATTAGTAGATCTAGTTGATTAGGTTCTTCAATTTACACTTGTACGTGATAAGTAAACCGAACAAACTAAGCAATAACATAGAGACACAATGATTCACAACTTCAAAAGCAAAACACAATAATGAACTATATATCAGTAAGGACAATTAGATTCTTAATCTTCTTCTTTTTAACTAAATTATGCTTTTACCACTACTTATCGTAATTTTGTCCTTACCCTTACCTTTTGTTTTACCCTTACTTTTTAAAGTGAAGCTTGCATTTGTCCCCATTTAGTTAAAATGACTTTATGGTGTTAAAATTTACATATAGCCTTGTAGATTTGTCATACTATTCTAGGGACTTTGTGATTTTGCCACTGTTGTGACATTATGAATTTTCACATAATTTTTCCCCGATTTTATATGAATTTTCACTTATTCTGTAATAAAAAATAAGTGTGTGAACTGGTTTGAGATGAATTTTGCCTATGTTTTGAAACGAATTTTGCCCATGTTTTGACATTGTTAACCTTAATGGAAGGGGGGCAAGCACAAACCTTAGTTAAAAAATAAGGGAGAAATTATAAAGTTCAATAGTAGGTGTAAAATTACAATTAAAATTGAAAATAACTGTAAGAACGCAAATGGGCCTATCAATAATGTTCGAGCATCCTTTCTCAAAGAAACTATTCTCTTGCCACAATCAATGTCAAAAAAATAAGTTCATTTCCTGATAAGCTCCGTTGTAACTATCACTTGATCGGATTGAACAATATAGATTTATACTTCATTATCTGTCTTTTTAATGTTTGACACCATTGACTTTTAGATATATATTTGATCATTTGTTTTATTTAAATGTTTTGTATAGATATAAAAATATAAGTCATGCTTAAATTACCTTCAGTGATAGATAAAACAATCACAACAAAATAAATGATAATTACATAAATCTTTTGAATAATGTAAATGGCCAAACATATATCAAAAAGTTAATGAAATCAAATATTAAAAATTGAAAGGAGTATATCGCACCATTTTGAAATTAAATTGTGTCAATTCATTTGCTTTAATGTAATATTCCCACTGTCTCAAATGTACATGTAATCCTAACATTTAAAAGATAAATTATCAGGGAGAAGAAGATCTAAATATCGTTGATTATATAAGAGATGGTTAGGGTTGGAATGATGGTTAGGGACTTCGGGTAGATATTGATGAAGGCTGGTTGAAGAAAAACAATACTTACACAATAACAGTTATTTTGAAACAATGTTGAAAAATTTAAATGCTAGGACCATAGGACAGATGGAGTATTCCATAGTACTGATAGATACTTCTGCCACTTATCTACCACAAAAAGTGAAAATATATAGCAAGCAAATATTGAAGAGATCACAACTTGGTGCCAAAGCTTGTAAGTCAATGTGGTTGTTTGTTGGTTTTCATTAGCTAGAGTGGAAGATTTAGTTATGCAAGATATGCAAGTATAATTGAGTAAGTAGCTAGCTAGCTGGCAGGGAAGTGGAGTTGTAGGTGCATGATTTAACATGTCAGGATTTATATCTTATCATCCATAAATATTACACAAATATAGATGTGCTTTTAAAAAAAAATTAGTGAGACCAAGGATTTATGATTGGCCTTTGTCTCTTTTGATGTGTGTTAGCAAGCTTATCTATACTTTCTATAAAGTTGTAACCCACTAACTCTAAAGCTTAACATGTAATCATGCCACATCATCCCATATTAGAAATAATTTACATACTTATGCAACATCATCTACAATCTATTTAATTCTACAAATAAACATGTAAGCATATCCAAACATCACCCCTCACACCATTTTCATAATATTTCAGTAAATATATCATTTTATAATCAATATATTCTACATTAAAGCGTGGATATCATTTGTTTGTTTTATAATAAGTACTGATAAACACTAACGATTCATTATTTTTTACTTTTTATTCCTAGCTCAATTATTAAAAATAAATAAAATTGCTAGTAATTCTTGTAGCAAAGGGCGGGGAATCACCTTGATTGTGGATGCGTGAGTGCAGTGAAAGTGTGTAATGGTGTATGTGCATATTCCGTGTAATAAAAAAATACTGAGAGGGAGAGAGAGAATGAGAGATGCATTGCTTACTCAAGTATCATTCTTTGATTTGTCAAGTTGTTATTAAGAGCCACTTGGCAAGTGACAAAGAATGGGACGAGACGAACAAACTACCACCTACTTTTGGGAGCCCGTGAACTCTTTGTAAACAAAATTAGTTCCCATCAATTTTCTTCTAAGAGATTACTGGCCCTAAAATTTTTTTCATTAAAGAAACTGCGTGTCCTATTATTTTTTCTAAATAGAATAAGTACAACAACTTTTTCATTAAGAATTTTTACAAACGCAGACATCATGCTACGCGCCTATGCCTCTATATCTCGATGATTGCCGATTTATCTAAGTAGTTTTTATTCCCCTTTTGTTGGAAAAGGTGTCCCACAGTGCGATCGTCGGCATAAACATATTTTCTTGCGAGTTAATACATTCTGAAGAGTACTACTAAATAAAAACAAAAATCAGACACCAACAACTGAATTTTAACACCTGTCGAATAAAAAAAGTTAAATTTGCATCTTGAGGATCGATCCTGACAATGGAGTTGGATAAAGAAAACAAGTTTTTTTTTGAGGGAAAAGAAAACAAGTTTAACTGTGTGCTCAGCTCAAATTTTCTCTAAGAACAAACATTTTCCGATGAAAAACAAACGGTATGTGATTCTCTAAGCTCAATTTTTTAACATAATAATTTTATAATTGATTTTGTTTTTTTTCATTTTCAATCATGGTTTTTCCTGTCAAGACTAGAAGTACAAGAATCATGGTCCAAAATTATTTTTCTTGACCTCGTTCACTTGTGTTTGCTCGCCTTATAACCCACAGCTTTAAAAATGCCTCCAAGCATACCTACCCAAAACTTGTTTTATTTTAATATTATTTCTGAACTACATAATAAATTGTATAATTTATTAAATCGAAAGGAGTCACGATTACTGATAAATTAATTACCAAAAAAGTAAAATTGAAACAAAAAAGGGAAAACCGTTCCACTAGTACCCAAGACATAGCGTGAGGGTTTGCAATTGCATAATCGGGCATATGATCTGCCGATGTTGTTGCTTGTCCAATCACAGCATAGTAATTTAGAAGGGTGTTCACATGCGTCCGGCCAATTGGAATCTGTATCAGGTCATTGTCGAGACACGACTGTTTTGTTGAACATATCACTCAGAGTATCCTTAAAAGAGTTGTACTCTACTCCCTCCGTAAAAAAAAAAGCAAACCCTAGATTTCTGTGTCCAATTTTGATTGTTCGTCTTATATGAAATTTTTTATAATTCATATTTTTATTGTTGTTAGATGATAAATCATGATTAATATTTTATGCATGACTTGTCTTTTTAATTTTTTTCATAATTTTTTCAAATAAGACGGACGGTCAAACGTTAGGCACGGAAACCAGAGTTTGTCTTTTTTTTGGGACGGAGGGAGTATGTAGTAATTTTTGAAACTTCTTTAATTAAAGTCTTTGAAATAACCCGATGTTTATAACTAGATTAATTAGTAAAAAACAATTTTGAGTAAATTGTGCTAATGAATACATGAATTCAAATGGTGTACTCTCAATGGACTTTTAGGTTACTCCCTCCGTCCAATTTTAAGTGCAGCCATGAGTTTCCGT
Source organism: Oryza sativa Japonica Group (assembly GCF_034140825.1). Lineage (NCBI taxonomy): Eukaryota > Viridiplantae > Streptophyta > Magnoliopsida > Poales > Poaceae > Oryza > Oryza sativa. The sequence goes on from NC_089040.1 coordinate 17,163,779, forward strand.
GCCTAACTTTGATCGTCCGTCTTATTTGAAAATTTTTTGAAAACATGTAAAAACATAAGTCACGTATAAAGTATTATTTATGTTTTATCATCTCATAACAACAAAAATGCACTATCTCCGGGAGATACCCATATGATACTTGTATGACTTCATGAATAATACTTGTATAAGATTAGGTCAATTGCAAAACCCCGTGAACGAGGAATGTATGACGAAATCCATTACACATCAATCCTAGAATAGTTCTGTTCGTTAATTATGAACCTGTCATTCTCCGAAGAAGACATGGGCTCACATGAGGCTCCTACGTGTTATGCGTGGCGTAGGCCAATCACCCGGGTCCCTCTCGGTCCCTCAGGATCCTGCGTGCTGCTATCGCTCATGCTATGTATGGCGTTATGTATAGCGTCATGTCCGGTTTCTATTACTACTTCATATTATGTTATTTTTAAGTAGAAATTATGGAATAAGCAAAAGTACAGATGAAGCCGTAAAAAAAAAGGCAGTCCTTAGATTGGCACGTTAAGTGAATTGTAGACGATACTCACTCCGTCCTAAAATGTACTATCTCCGTCCCAAAATAATTATATTTCTATGATTCAAACTTTGTCCCAAAATAATTGTAATTCTAGAGTACTAATTGCCCCATCAATCATCTCTCATTCAAATTTCTCCCTATTATACCCTCAACCATCTTTCCACTCTCACATAAACACCATTTAATGAGGGGCACTATAGTCTTTTTTCTCAAACCTTAATATATGCTAAACAACATAGAATTACAATTATTTTGGGACGGAGGTAGTAAGAGATTTTAGATGAATGTGACACTTCTATTATGAATCTAGATAGGGAGCCTGTCCAAATTCGTAATATTAAGAAATAGCTCATCCCTTCAAAATCCCTTATATTTTAGGACCGAGGGAATACATGTTTTCTCTCTCTTGGTTAGGGGGAAGTAAAAAAAAAAGTTGAAAACTTATTGCTATGTCTAATCATTCTTGTCTTTTTTTCTCATCGTGATATCCTAAACCCCCTTATATTTGTAGACAAACCAATAGTTATAATCTCTTATAATTACGGGTAGAGTGAACTTATTTTTGGCTTGATTTTGTTGACCTTTGGATGTGCTATATGCTGCGCAGCCAGCCAGTATCACCTTAAGCTTCATCGTGTACCGGTGTCGTCTCCATTCACATATCAAGCTCAAGGTAATATTATCGAGATACTAGGTAGAATAGATTTCGATTTGTAGTACCACAGTATCAGGATACACATAGGATTAAGGTACTATCAGATTTTATAGATACTATCATATTTTAGAAAATACATATATATATAAAATATATAATATGTTGTATAAATTTAATACTGGTTTTGATAAATTTAATTGGTCTATACGTAAACTTAAGCATATTTATTCATATTATTTTCAATCCACCTTATTTTAAATAATATTTTGGTAGGATCATAGGGATAGTAGTATCGGCATACCGTTGACGGTTGTTAAGTACCAAGTTTAACCGTCAACTTCTGCATACAAAAATTCAAAATGTAATATCAAACTAGTTGTAGGAGTTTACTACTAACTTTCTTGACGAGTTTTGGTAACTATATATATATGCAGGTCATTTATGTATGAATATACACCCGATATGTGATAAAATGAATCTCCGGTCAATCATAGGCGAGTACAAGGATTACAGGCCCACAAGTTAGGTGAAACTGATCTAGGTATAGCACATCCCCTTAGAGTATTCTAAGGGTATCGAACACGAATAACGTGTGTGCATTATCTACGACCAGGATTCAATCTAAGCATAACAACTGAGGATAGTTTGGCAAGAGAGGATTCTTATGTCTTTTAATTAGCTAATTTAAGTTAAAGATAAAACTCTATCGAATGCTTCGACCACTGGTCTTACCCTGGTCTGCTAGGCTGAGCTCGACCTTGAGCTCTATAATGTACCCAAACGTGAAGGGATACAAAGAACGAATATGGCCGGCTGTCATCACCTACCGTCTACCTCACTTTTTGTGGAGCACACAACAAATGAAGGTAATTTCTAACCTAGACACTACGCTTGAGTTGTTAATTACTACTCTAGCCTTGCGTTGGAACTTCCTTCTTTATCCAAATTACTAGTACTAGAGCACTCAGTTGCACACTAAGAGACAAACCTGTACCAATCAAAATATATCACACTGAAATAAACTAATTAAAGAACATAAAGAAACTCAAACACTTACTTTGATAAAGGAATCATCCACCAAGGTAAAAGCGAGAGAAGAAGGCTGACAATCCTGACTTTCTCCGTAACTCCGTTGAAAGAATGCCGACAGTCCGACACTCCTTCCGGAGCTTCCCCTCACTCTCTATTAAACGAACATACTAAAGATGAAACTACAAGTGAGTTGTACTCTACTTGAGCTCAAGTTGTGTGTGTTGTGAAGTGTGAAGCCTCCTTTTATAGTAGTTAATGATGGTTGTATGACGGTTGTGGAGGTTGGTGTGCCCATAACTGTAATTGAAGAGCAATTAGGGATGTACATGTGGAAGGCCAGGATTAGAGGCGCTAGTGGCAGTTCAGCCGAACCCTTGGTTCGGCCGACCCATGGGCCCCACATCCTGGTATATCCTTTGGCCAGGAGACTCAGTGGTGGGCCCTCCAATCCTTGTATCCGGTTAGGATGGCTTGGCCCCACTTTAAGTCGGTTTTGATAGTCAGGTGGGTCCTCCAATCCTTGTATTCGCGCGTGATTGGTCGGAGGTTCATTTTCGTCGCATGGCAGATGAATTTTCTCTTGAAATGACCTACATACATATATTTAGCAAAACTATTAGAAATGTTGGCAATAAACTTCTACCACTAAGTTTTATAGTATATTTGATTTGTTTTATGCAGGAGTTGACGGTTAAAGTTTGCACTTAATGACCGTCAATAGTGTGCTCCACGAAAAGTGAGGTAGGTGGCATGTGGTGATAGCTATGTCCATCCCTTGTATCCCTCCACATTCGGCTACATCATAAAGCTCACGACCGGACTTAGCTTAGTAGACCAGGGAGGGCCGGTGCCCGAAACATTTGATAGAGTTTTACCATTGTGACAACCTAGCCCAATTATAATATGGCCTGTGTGGTCTATGAGAGCTATGTGCGCATGTTTAGTACCACCTTACTAGTTTAGCAAGGGTGGAACCAACTTATAAGGCCTCTTCCCTCCAACCATGCAAATCCCGGGTTAACCCTTTTACACAAAGCAAGGACGAACGTGTAAGTGGGCTCGCCCGTTAGATGGGCTAGCTACGCGGTTCTGGAGGGAGGGCTGTTACAAATGGTGTCAAAGCCGATCCTCACTGTTGCACGTACGGGTCAATATGCAGGCATATGGTGCATGGCGCATGTGGACTCTGTGTGAAGTATGATATGGTGCCTGCACTGGACGTACGGGGGTGTGTTCCTGGACATTTTCGTATATGCTTGTGTGGCTATGTGGGTGAGTTGGAGGCTGTTACAAATGGTATCAGAGCCGACCCTCGCAGTTGCGCATACGGGTCAATGTGCAGGCATATGGTGCATGGCGCATGTGGACTCTGTGTGAAGTATGATATGGCGCCTGCACTGGACGTACGGGGGTGTGTTCCTGGACATTTTCCTATATACCTGTGTGGCTATGTGGGTGAGTTGGACCGACGGGGACGTCAGGTCCTTTGAGGGGGGTGTATGTGACATCCTTGCCCAATTAGGATATGGCCTGTGTGGCCCATGAGAGCTGTGTGCGTATGTTTAGTACCACCTTGCTAGTTTAACAAGGGTGGAACCAACTTATGAGGCCTCTTCCCTCTAACCATGCCTTGTGGGTGAGTTGGACCGACGAGGATATCGGTTCCTTTGAGGCCTCTATCCTCTAACCATGCCATGTGGGTGAGTTGGACCGACGAGGATATCGGTTCCTTTGAGGGAGGTGTATATGACATCCTAGCCCAATTAGGATGTGGCATTTGTGGCTCATGAGAGCTATGTGCGTATGTTTAGTACCACCTTGCTAGTTTAACAAGGGTAGAACCAACTTATGAGGCATCTTCCCTCCAACCATGCCAAGTACTCCCGGGTTAAACCCTTTTACACAAAGCGAGAACGAAAGTGTAATTGGGGTGGTATGTGTAAGTGGGCTCGCCCGTCGGATGGGCTAGCTATGCGGTTCTGGAGGTAGGGCTGTTACAACCTTTAACTTAAGTAGCTAGATGAATCCATAGGAGTCCTTTAACTTAAGTAGCTAGATGAATCCATAGGAGTTCTCTCTAGTCTACCCTATCATTAGTTGTTGTCCCGTTCGTAGATATACCCTTGGAATACTCTGAGGAGTCCTTTAACTTAAGTAGCTAGATGAATCATAGGAGTTCTCTCTAGTCTACCCTGTCATTAGTTGTTGTCCCGTTCATAGATATACACACACATTCTTTGTGATTTGATTTGATACCCTTGGAATACTCTGAGGTAATGACTATATCAAATACCAATAGATACTATCTAAAATTTTGTAGAATTGTGTGGAAATGAATAGTAAGAGCCAGATGGCCGCAAGGACGGCGGCAGCGGCACGCTTTTCTTCTTCTCACCCAGGCAACCTCCATGGTTGGGGTACCATGGTTGCTCGGTGGCGGTTCCGCCAGCGATGGCGAGGAGAGCGGTGGAAGAGGCGGTGGGGGAGGGGTTGCGCCAGATCCGGTCTTTGGCGGGATTGGCAGCGGCGACGACAAGCTATGAATACGAGTATCGATGGAGGCGAAATCCTAGGAGGTAGAGTATGTTTACATGGTATGTTTCCATCAATTTAGTTACAATGCACATGCGTTTCTGCACATGTTCACATGCATTTTTTTTCTATCCTAGGTGGGCAATGTGTACGAAGTATGCTCATGTGGACAAAGATGGACAAGTGACTCACTTACGCCGTGTTTAGTTCCAAATTTTTTCTTCAAACTTCCAACTTTTCCATCACATCAAAACTTTCCTACACAAATAAACTTCCAACTTTTCCGTCACATCGTTCCAATTTCAACCAAACTTCTAATTTTAGCGTGAACTAAACACACCCTTAACTCACATTATTGATCCAGATATGCATTTTAAAACTAGAGTAATCTACATGACATACCTAAAATATATTTTACTCTGAAACTTTAAAATCATAATACCTATGGTTTTATGTCATAATTCATAATACATATTGTTTTCTGCAATCTGAACGATGAAACATGGGCTTTCCATAAAATACATCAGTAGTATTACAACTTGCAAGGTGGGTGCAATTTAGTCACTCATCTTGCGAAATGCTTAAATGAGTCGATATCTTATTTCGATGGTGCAAATTTATGAAATACATGTCAAATGAATTGTTTGTTTTCAAATTGGAAGGTGCACTGACCTTACATAATGTATTTTTTAGCTATGTGAGCAGAGCAAGCAAAAAAAAATAACAGTCATATTTTTTTTTGTATATATGGTACTATTGTTTTCAATGAAGACGGTCATATAGTGCTTGGCAATCAATAATAAAATTCATCTTCTATTTTTTTTTGCGGGGAAGGGTAAATCTATTACTCAAATTTAGCGTCATCATAGATTATCTGTGATATAAAGTTACAAGACCCTTCCAACCAGAAATCAGAAACATTCTCAGACCGAGCTTTATTCGCTAACGCATGGCTAACCCGATTCTGACTCCGATGAATCTTCTTGACGACGAAAGCCCGCTGATCCGACAGCAGATATTTAATCTCTCTGATTACGTAAGCATGGGCTGATAGGTCCCCAGCCTTGGATTGAATTAGCTGACTTGCCTCCAGGCAATCTGTTTCAACTATCAGGGGGAGCAGAGTCCATTGGATCGCCAGCACAACTCCTTCTGCGATGGCACAGAGCTTAGCTTCTAACTCCCCACTGCAACGTCCGATGGCCCTGCAGGAAGAGAAAATGACATTTCCACTATCATTTCGTAATACCATCCCAATACCCCCTCGTTCCAGGAGAGGATCAAATGAGCCATCAACGTTTAATTTCATCCAACCACTTCTTGGTTTCTCCCAGTGTGCATCCGGTGGTCTGACGAGCCACTGCATGCAGAACAGGAAACTGAACCACATGTTTTCCTTTTTCCAGGTTTGCCAGGAGGTGTTGTCTGATTTGCAACAGTGTTGAGGCATAGCTCTCTAGAAAGCGGACTGAAACTTGGATTGGTGGGGCAGATTTACCATGCATTATTTCATTACGAATAAACCAGATATGCCACAGTATCATCAAGAACATGGTTCTGTCTCCCTCAGATATTTGCTCCAGGCAATCAAATAGCCATGAACCACTTCCATGAACATTATCCATACTGAGTGTAATATTCCCAGCTTGACGCATTGCCAGCCAGAGTTGCCTCGCATGAGGGCACCTGCATAAGGCATGTGCAGAGTCCTCCTTCTCCCTCTCGCATATAGCACACTCATCATTCACCTCCAATTTCCTTTTTCTTTTATTATCCAGAGTTGCTAAACTATTAGAGGCCACTTTCCATGCAAAAATCCTTATTTTTTGGGGGACGTTACATTTCCAGATTAAGTCCCAGGATCTCTTACTGTTGGCAGCAGAAGAGCTCGAGCCCTCCTCTTTGTTCTTTAAGCTGACTGCAAGATGATACGCACTATGAACTGAAAACCTCCCCAGTTTGTCAGGGTACCATGCTACGAAATCATCATCAGCTCTGGGAGATAAACGAATATTCAGAATTGCATCAGTATCAATACCCAGAAAATGTTGATTAATTTTATTCACATCCCAGGTGCCAGCGGCTGTAATGAGTTCAGAGACCCATTTGATCCGACAGTTCGCCTTCACCGTGATCGGCCTCCTTGTGTGTTCTCTCAAAATCCACGGGTCCCGCCAAACTCGCACTGAATTACCATTGTCGATTCTCCAAATTAAACCCTGTTTCAGCAGTTCAAGCCCATGCAAAATTCCTCTCCAGCTGGCTGAAACATTACACCCAAAAACCGTATCAGTCTGAGAACCGTTGGGATAACACTTAGCTTTCAGAACCCTAGCACATAGACTTCAGGAAATTCAATGAGTCGCCAAGCTTGTCTTGCCAACAAAGCCTGATTAAAAAGTTTGATGTCCCTGAAGCCTAGATCACCACACTGTTTAGCTTTTGTCAGAGTATTCCACGATCTCCAATGGGTCTTACGATGACCACTCTCAGCCCCCCACCAAAAATTCTTTGTTAGCTTATTAAGCTCTTCGCAAACAGAATCAGGCAGCTTGAATATTCCCATGACATACACCGGTATAGCCTGAAGGACTGCCTTGATCAAGACTTCCTTACCTCCACTTGATAAGTAATTTTCACCCCATTGGATTACTCTTTTCCACACTTTTTCTTGAAGACTCTGAAACTTCCCTTTATTCATTCTCCCCTCAGGCGTTGGGAAACCCAAGTATTTCTCCTCAAAACTATCCCTATCAACCTGAAGGACATTTTTTATAGTGGCCTGGACAGGTTGTGGTGTTGAAGACCCCATCATAATCGAGCATTTAGATGGATTAATCAACTGACCTGTACCACAAGCAGAGTTGCTTAGCACTTCCTTAAACACTTGCGCCTGCTGCTGGTTTGCCTTGAAAAACAGGAGTGTATTGTCGGCAAAAAGCAGGTGTGAGATACCCGGCGCATTGCGACAAACATGCAGAGGAGAAAGATCATTGTGCGCCACCTTCTCTTTCAAGACAAGAGAGAGCCCGTCAGCCACGAACAAAAAGAGGAAGGGCGAGAGAGGGTCTCCCTGGCACAGACCCCTGGAGGGCGCAAATGACTCGATGAGGGTTCCATTGAATTTAACAGAGTATCTCACCGTGGTTACACATGCCATAATCCAGTTAACCCACTTGTGAGCAAAACCCATTCTAGTCATTGCTGTTTCCAGAAATTGCCAATCCACTCTATCGTACGCTTTTGACAGATCAAGTTTGTAAGCACACATAGCTTTATTTGGCTGCTTGTTCTTCTGAATTGAATGGAAGCACTCAAAGGCCAGCAGTGCATTATCTGTTATCAGACGCCCTAGCACGAATGCACTTTGCTCATCTGAGACTAAATCATCTAAACATAACCTCAACCGATTAACCAAGCATTTGGAGACCACTTTGTATACCACATTACAAAGACTTATCGGTCTAAAATCCTTCAATCCAACAGGTTGATCAATTTTTGGGATGAGGACAATGACCGTTTCGTTAACTCCCGATGGCATAGATCCAGTGTGAAAGAATCTCCTAACTGCAGCCATAATATCCTGCTTAACGATATTCCAATTACATTGATAAAAACGCACTGGGAACCCGTCGGGCCCTAGCGCCTTCAGGGGTCCAATCTGAAACACCGCCGTGGCAATCTCCTCATCAGTAAATCCCACACACAATTTGTCATTCATTTCATCTGTAATCCTCTGCTGGATCAAGTGAGTGACTCTATCAGGAGATATATTGGGGTCGGCAGTGAACATTCCTTTGAAGTAATCCGTTTCCATTGTCTCCATTTCCTTTGTCGTGTTATGAACAGTTCCATCACTATCCCTCAACTTGGAAATACGGTTCTTTTTTGCTCTCCAGACAGCTCGGCTGTGGAAGAATCGAGTATTCCGATCACCCTCCTTAAGCCAGTTAACTCTAGATCCTTGTAACCACAACATTTCTTCTCTATATAGCAGCTCATTCATATGATCAGTAGCCTTACGAATAAGCAAACTGTCAGCATTAGTCGCTTGGAGCTCAGCGAGCTTCTTCTAGCTTTCTCAATTTATCTGCCCACATTCTTAACTTTCCTATTACTCCATGATTTCAAGGAAGACATGACCTTAGCTAGTGCAGTACTCACTTCCCCTAGATCACCTTTGCCACCCGCAATAGACCAGGCCTCCTCAACAATTTGGCTAATCTCTGGTTCTCTTTCCCAGATGATTTCATAATGCAGACATTTTCTACTAACCTGAAGGTTCTCCTTTACCTGAAAATTCAGGAGAATTGGACAGTGGTCCGAGCAAGGCGACACCATGTGGACCACCTGTGCTGCTGTGAATATGTCCCTCCACCTATCGTTTGCTACTGCAAGATCCAACCTCACTTTCACATTACTCCAACCATCTCTACAGTTATCATACGTATGGGGGAGCCCTTTAAAACCAAGATCTTGCAGTTCACAGATTTGTAAAGCATTACGAAAGGCTTGCATTTGGCTCACTTCTTTGCTTTTTGGAGAAATGTTCAAATTGCCAAAGAGCTTCATTGAAATCACCCATGACCAACCACGGCAAGTTGGAGGATTGCCTTATTGTATTTAACATGCTCCACATACGGTGCCTATTCTCCACCCGTGGCTCTCCATACACAAAAGTAACATGCCAAAGAGGATCATCCGGAGAGAGACAGACATACGCATCAATATATCTCTCATTCATATCTTTAATATCAATAGAAACAGACTCATGCCAAAACAAAGCCAGACCCCCACTCAAACCATCACTATCAATACCCGCACAACCTCTAAGACCCAACCTTTTACAAAGACGACTCAACTTGTCCACCTTCTGTCTAGTTTCACACAAAAACACGATCTGGGAACTTGTCTCTTTAACCAAGGCACATAAGTCACGAACTGTCGTGGCGTTCCCAGCCTCGCGACAGTTCCAGGCTAGGCAACTTATTGCTCCTGGTGGAACCCTAACACGGGCCCCACCAGTTTACCAGCAGCCCCTGGGTTGGTTGCTTCCATGTCATCCTTCTCGGTCCCTCTTCCCGCCTCCTTCCTAGAGCGCTTCAGTGCCCTTGTCGAGTCCCCTACCTTTTTCTGCTCCAGATCTTGGTTTCCCCCGTGCTGCTCGTACTGCAACAGCGCCTGTTGCACCTTGCCCACCCTTCTGACAGATGAACTGTCCAGGTTCTTTCTCTTGATTGGACTGCATGTATCTTCCATGGAGCTCTCCTCAATTGAATCCTGCTGAGTATTCAAAAAAGAATCGCCGGGATCATCTCACTTGAAGTCTGAGACGCCGGTTCCTTGCTAGCAATTCCTTTCACCAGTGCACCAGCCTGAACCTTCTTAAGCTGCATCCCTTCCTTCTGTTGGCACTGCCCCAAGCTATTCATGTCCGACACATGCATCAAATTAGTCTGGCTGGCAAGAAGATCATCTACTCTTTCATCACCCTTCCCTTCCCTATGATCAAAGACATCAAATGCATCAACTCGCGAAGGGAGATCTGTAGCATGAACGCTTTCAACCTTGTGCCCTTTTGAAGAAGAGCTTGCACTGCCAGCCCCTCTGAAAACCAGCTTCCTCGATACCCCCATATTCTGCAATGCTTTGACCCTGCTCACCTTCCTCTCAAAAGGTTTTAGAGGCGAACAACGAAGGTCAGCTGAGAAGGGGAAAGGCACATCCTCGTTCGACACCTGCTTTGCACATTCCTTGTCAGAGTGGCCAATAAACCCACAAGAGAAGCAAAAATGAGGGACCCTCTCATATCTCACATTGAACTTGCGTGTCTCTTCCTTCCCATTAATCTTGATTTTAATATCCAACTTTGTTTTTAGGGGCTTGTTGACTGGTAAATCAACTCGGATACGAAAGAAGTCATGTCTGTTACTCCCGAACGCATCAACATCAACCTCTCGGACCTTCCCGATCTTACTTCCATACAAATCACCTCTAGCCTTGTTCATCATAACTAGGGGAAGGTCATAAACACGTACCCAGATGGGTACAGTATCCAATGGCACCATTGATGGATTGGTTAAACCGTCAAACTCAGCGACCAAAATCGCATCACCACGATGCAGCCAGGGCCCCCCTTGGAGCACAAACAGATAATCCCCTTCATTAGAGAAAGTGATGATAAACAGATTGTCCTTTAGTGACTTGTAGCTCATCTCTGCCCGAAGTCTCCAAGCCCTTCTCATGTCTTCAAACAGAGCAACAGGATTAGGAAACCTCATCGAGTAGAATCTGGCTAAAACAGTCAATTGCCCTGCCTTCTGCACTTCTTCCTCTTCCAGGATCACTTCAACAGCGTCATCATCCTCCTCATCAACTGGACCTTCTGTAAACGCAGCAGGACCTTGTAAAGACTTGGAACCACCCTGAGATTCTACTGGTTTCTGACGGAAATCCTCTTCACGTGATGCATCTGCCAAACCAGAGCCTCCAGCCAAAGCAAGCTGTTGATCAACCAAGACGACATCGAGCGGCTTCGGGCGGGTAACCTTCTCACCGATGGTCCCTTTTTCGCCCCCACCGCCGGTATCAGCCATGGGAAGGATCACATGTAGTTGGCGTGGAAACCCTAGATTGCAAACCAATTTTGTTTTCCAAGAGGGGAGGGTATGAGCCCCTGGGCTCCCTAACGATCTGATTTTATATATCGGAAGCAAGGCGTCCTGATCCGAGACGAAAAGCAGCCAAGGAAACTGTCCCTGACCAAAACAGCCTTTATCTCCACTCAAATAACCAAAACTGATCTGAATAACAAACCACATAAGAAAGCCAAGATCAAAACCGACCAAAATGGAGAACATGCCAAAAGGATCAGCATCAATACCCAAGGCAGCCTGAATTATCCCATAACCATTGGAAACCGAGACAAAACCAGGAATATAACAGCCACGGGAAGCAGAGATATCCCAGAGATCGTAAACTGGATGAGCAGGCGGCATCCCTGCAAAATTCCACACTGGATCGGAGAAACCTGTTTACACCTAAATTTGGCACCTATGGACGAAATAGGGGAAAATTGCCAAAGTTTGGAAAGTGACGGGTTTTCTTCATAGGGCCGGTCAGACCACAGGTGTGTGGGCGGTCTGACCGGCTAGTAGGGCCGGTTTGACCACAGGTATGTGGGCGGTCAGACCGTCAGGGTCCAAGTCCGAGTCTGTTTTCGTCGGGTCCCGGGTTTCCTTGCTCGGGAAGACATGTTTCGTGTTTCCTTTGGTTTCTATCCCGAGTTGGACGTGGAGAAGGGCCTGTAGAGGGCAAGACCATCCCCTATTTAAGGGACAAGGCCGGTTCATTGTAAAACCCCCGAATACAATATACTTGAATCGTTCTTTTACTATGTTTTCTATTTTACCCTAGTTTAGTCCATCTTTGTCGGTTTGCGCCGTAAACCGTCCGCCGCCGCTGCGAGAGTGCGACACCTCTTTGTAGGTTTGTCCTGAAAACCTTCCGTTTTGCCCACAAGACGGGTAGTTATCCTCATATTGATCTAATCGGCCTAGAGGCTGATTTTGATCTCTAAATCGGCTCCGCTAGCCGGTTTAGCTTTTCTTTTTGCAAAACCCATCTTGATTTGGCCCTTTGGCTAGATCGAGGTGGTTAGCGACTCCATATCACCGCAAGGCGTTTAGGTGTTGCGATCGTGCTTGTCGACTTATCAAAAAGTTGCCAAAAAAACCCTCCATCCAAACACATCTCCCGCTGGAGATAATGGCCGGCGCCACCTGATCGCCCGGGCGCCGCCAAAAACCCTTCCGTATAATCCGGACCTAACACTTCAGGCCATTGATCTTTTAAGTATTAACTCCTTCCTAAGAATCTTAAGTACTCGTGATCTGATTCTGATGAGGATTTTAAATTCATCTTCTATTAGATTTTACTACCGGTAAAATTACATGTTGGCTTGTTTATGAATCACGTGTGACCATGTTGCGAAAGAAATCAACGTGGCATCCAACTTTATTGCGAACACCCCCACACATGTTTTATGTGATTTGTACTGCCAAAACAAAATAAGTGACTTGTTTAAGCATTTTACAAGACAAAAATTGAATCTCGCAAGTTGTAATACTACCAGAACATTTTACTCATTATATAAAATCTAAAAACTTTTATACATTGCCACATGATGAGGTACGTTAGCAGCTTCTTTTCTCCCATAAAAAAAAATACACAAATGCTAAAAAAATATTCAACATCATCTTAAATTTAAAGACCTGTGCAATACAAACTCAGTTTACTTTCGCTACGATTGTGCAATGTAAACTATTTGAACACTGAACAAGCATACTAGTCTAGAAGAATCTGGGAAACCTTGGAGTTCACAAGTAGTTTGGCCTGGCTAGCCAGCAATATCACAATCCCGTATAGTAGCCTCTTGAAGCGTGCAACGAAACTAGTTAATCGGTCGGTCTCTTCCAAGAACAAATGAAAGGTGTGTTGGTTATTTGCAGCTTCGAACTTGTCATATAGTCACAAACATGGGTTGATCTTGATTACACGTACATCTTAGCCGTCTAAATCAGCAAGGTCACGAGCTCCTCCTCAAGCGTCATGCATTCATAATTCCATATACAAACAAAAGCAGGATATCAGTTAAGTCTATAATCCTGTACAGCAACTACTAGCACTACTAGTTAACACTAGTGGATTATTTCATTCCCAGTGCAATTAACAAAAGCTACCCGGCTTGGCAATTGATTCCTTGCAATCAATCCCCATTTCCTATCATGCATCGATCGATCGATCCATCAGTGAATACATATATATATATATGTACCCATATATTTATGACTGATCACGCATGCAAACTAATAGGCACTCCTGGTAGTGTGGTTAGTAGTAGTAATTAACTTGCCATTACAACGAGATCAATCACATTAGTAGCTAGAATCAAGGAGATCGATGATGAGAAGGCCAAGAAGCCTAAACGCCTCTACCGCCGGCAGCTTCCCCTTCCTCCTCGTTCTTGTTGTCACCTCCTCCTTCCTCTCCGGCCGTTGCCTCGCGACGACAGACTCCCATCACCGTCGACCGCCCGCCGGCCGCCACGGCCCACCAAGACCTGTTTCGCCGCCATCGCCGCCGGCGACCACCTTCAGCGTGTTGCAGTACGGCGCCGTCGGCGACGGCGACAAGGACGATACAAAGGCAAGTGCAGAGTGCAGACACACGCACATACACTCACGATTGATTCTACATACGTTAATTGTCATGTGTAAATTCATGGTTGGTGATGTACTTGTGTGTGCTGTTTTCTAGGCGTTCGTCCACGCGTGGTCGGCGGCGTGCGCCGTGAGGTCGTCGACGGTGGTGGTGCCGGCGGGCTATCGGTTCGTCGTCGGCCCGGTCACGTTCACCGGCGACTCTTGCCAACCCAACACCGTCTTTCAGGTGAGTTTCGATCGATATATGTATGTGTTGCGTGTACCACTCGTCAAGCAGAACTGGACGGCACGTTTCTTTGGTAGTGCGTACCAACGCCAAAGAGCTTGTAACAAGATACAAATGCTTGCACGTGTGATGACTTGGGGTTTGAGAACTCGTATTTGTTGGCTATGTAAAGCAGTCCTCGCCATTTTGTCCAGGAGACATCCGACAATTTAAGACTGAAATTTCAAAAAAAAAATTGTCTTAAATTTTAGTCCCCCTATCTTTCAGCTGGACGGAACGATCGTGGCCAACACGGACTCGGGTGCGTGGTGCTCCGGGAACGCAGTGCAGCAGTGGCTCGAGTTCAGGAGCTGCACCGGGCTCACCATCCAGGGCTCCGGCACCGTCGACGGCCAAGGCAGCCACTGGTGGAGCGGCGGCGCACCGGCGACGGTAAGGATCCTTCCATGGCAAACAAATAAAAAATGATGGACCTACATATAAGTATGTGTGCGCCCACAAACATTGGAAATTTTGATCGTTGTTGTCTATTTCTACAGGACATCGACGCAGATCGCGTCGGGACAAACAACAGGCCAACAGTAAGAACAATTCTTCCTTTAGTGATTAGTACTAACGACATGTTATCAGTGATTATTGATAATTATGTGTATTTTAATTTGTTGTTTGTACAAAAAAGGCTTTGAGGGTGTACGAGAGCACGAACGTGGCGGTGACAGGGATAACCATACAGAACAGCGCCAGGTTCCACCTCACCTTCGACACCTGCCGCGCCGTCGAGGTGCGCGGCGTCGCCATCCGATCGCCGGGCGACAGCCCAAACACGGACGGCATCCACCTCGCCGGCTCCGTCGGCGTCTCCATCCAGAACGCCACCGTGGCGTGCGGCGACGACTGCGTCTCCATCCAGGACGGCTGCTCGCGCGTGCTCGTCCGCGGCGTCACCTGCGGCCCGGGCCACGGCATCAGCATCGGCGGGCTCGGCAAGGGCGGCGCCATGGCCGTCGTGTCGGACGTGACCGTGCAGGACGTGTCCCTGGTGGGGACGTCGGCGGGGGTGAGGATCAAGACGTGGCAGGGCGGGTCCGGGTCGGTGAGGGGCGTGCTGTTCTCCGGCGTGCGCGTGTCGGCGGTGAAGACGCCGATCGTGATCGACCAGTACTACTGCGACCACGCGACGTGCGCCAACCAGACGGCGGCGGTGGCCGTGTCCGGCGTGGCGTACAGCGGCATCACGGGGACGTACACGCAGCGGCCCGTGTATCTGGCGTGCAGCGACGCGGCGCCGTGCGCCGGGCTGCGCCTCGAGGACATCAAGCTCGCGCCGGTGAAGGAGGGCGGCTACGGCCGCCTCTACGGGCCATTCTGCTGGAAGGCGTACGGCGACGAGGTGCGCCCGGTCGTGCCACCGGTGGACTGCCTCATGGCCGGAGAGCCGTGATGACGCCGGACATGACATTGTTTACTTGAACTGCATGCGCGCCACGATCGCCGTACGTGATAGTGCCGACCCCGTTTGTAGCTTACACGGATTGTACGATATAGATGAATGTATGTAAATGTAAATGTTAGTATTAGCAGAAAACGAAGATAGAATTACGGGATTCATAGACAGGACAGGACAGGCTGATTCTTGAAGCATGATTGTCACACCCCGCCCTGGCACCGCCGTACGGTACGGCGCCAAGGGGGGTGTGCCACACGGGAATAGCGAACCGTCTCCTGCGGAACCGCGTCTGTCGGTACCAGTCCCAGGATACAGATGCTGGTACCTGCGGTAAGGTGATGAATCATAGCAACACGAATAATAAATTATACCTTTATGTGGCACCTTCGGGTAATCGCTGAGATGCAACCTTCAATCAAAAAGCAGCAGCAGAAAATAGCGTAGTTAGGGCTTCCAATCCACGAGCAGTGGCTTGGGTCTAGGGACGAAACCATAGCCTTCGCCATCTTCAACCTGAACTAAAAACAACAACAATGGGGGATTGAGTACTTTCGTACTCAGCAAGCCACGGGGAAATATGTAAATGCAAGCCTCAACGGAAGGTTAGGTTCATTTGGCAAACCATTTATTTTAACAACATTTTTAGAAAACTCTAGTGCGGTTTCTTATAAAACATTTGAAAAGAGACTTACCTTCTCGATCCTACCACGAGTTGCTTTGCAACAACTCAAGCGGAAGAGGCAAAATTTTAGTTTGATTCACTTTACTCTATTTTCCTTTATTAGTTTCTTCTCACTTTCTCCAATTGTATATCTCCATCAGATATCTCAAACTTCGCCTCAGGTCAGGGACCTCTCGTCCCATCCCATCTTGGCTGCTCTAAGCTATCCAACACCTATGACACTCTGCTTCCTCTCGGGAAGCCTACTCTATGATGCTATCTCGACATCCCAAGTCACATAGGCCCATTTCAAAACCACTCAGGTCATCCGTCAGCCACACAGACCGACTCTGGTAACGATTCCCATCCTACAGCAATATTCCACAAAAGCACAGGCAAACAAATCTACGCTAAGAGAATCACCTCACATTCGCCCTTGACCGTGGGCACAGCTGTCCGAATAGTTTAGTTAAACTCTACAGAGGTTGCACGCTTTACCCACACGACACGAAACTTACACCGGTACTGGCCGATACCGGAAGTTCGTTGCAAGGCCTTTCCAAAGCTAGTCCATTAAAAATCCTATGCCACATAGTAGGCCGAGTCTTACGACAAGCATCAGGCAGTCTCAGCCCACGTCTACTCAAGGTACACTAGGGATGCTTCTACGCCTATCTGTACCGTATCGCCACAATAGCGGCGGGGCCACTCATGGCCAAAGATCTGATCAAACACACACAACTTTGTCTCCTCATCCCCAGTGTCCCACTACTACTAGCATACAAGATAATCATGGAATAACTAAATATTTTTCTAGGGGTATCCCACAATACCCGTATGGTCACAGTGTAAGATGCTTGGATGGAATTCCCAAAGGAATCGGTCTTTACATGCGAATACGACAACAAGCCACTCAAGCGAGATTCCGCATCGCGAGCTTTCACAACTATATTTTCCTTTTCAAACCCACCGACTCCATGAGTCGGGTTTTTCTCAATACTTTCACAACCCAATTTTCCCATATTGACAATATAATAGTGGTTGTAGTGTTGGTGGGCACCTACGCTCAAGGAGCGTAGTTTCCCGAGTAACACCTTGGTGAGGCGACAAGGATCAAGTTTAACGGTAGACCGAGGCCGATTATAAAAACGTGTATACTAATCATGCAATTTGCAATCAACACATTTTATAAACTAGGAGCAATATGATTGAAGAGTGGCTTGCCTTAGTTGTTGGTCTTCAAATCTTCGAGAAAAATCCGCGTCTGTCGAATCTCTGGAACATTCGCTACACACTCCAAAAGAGAAAATCATCCAAAACCCTATAAACTAGATATAAACTATTATAACTAATAGTGCCATTGGATAGATCTCAATTTTAGAAAAAATGTGGAAGTTGAACAAAGTCAATCGGACTTACGGTTGAAGAGATATGAATTTTCAAAGATCAAAGGAATATTTGGAGCAAAGGAAATGGAGTTTCTTTAATTGGAAAGGAATATTCGGATGGAATATTCTTCGGGGCCCACTGTCAGTGGAAAGGAGGAGATGGCGCACGGTGGACCAAGTCTACCGAGCGCGCGGCGCGCTGAGGTGGCGGACCGGGCTCATGGACCACAGTCAGTACGCGCGGGGCCCAATGGTCAGTAACTCGGCGCACGTGGACCGGGTGTGTGGATCGACGGAGAGCGATGGGTGGACAAGGTCCACGCGGGTAGGAGACCGGCAACCGGGCCCACACGTCGGCGACATCGAACAGCGGACCGGGTGCACGGTTGGAAGGGAAAGGTGGGTCCCACAAGTAAGTGACCCGACGATTAAAAGGAAGTTTGATTAGAGATTAAGTATAAATGGGCCGACATGTAAGTGATACAACAGGGAAGGATTAAAGAGAGATTACTGCACGTGGCTTGATTAGTAACCGTGGGATTAAGGGAGATTTAATCAAGGATTTGGGGCAACCGGGCCCAATTGTCAATGAGATAATAAGGCAGGATTAAGAGGATGATTACTGTGCAAGAGTAATTAAGGGAACAGGGTCCCACCTGACAGTGTCTCTCTTCTTTTCCCCATCTCCTCCTCGATCTCCTCTTCTCGTTCCTCTTTCTTCTTCACGCACGCGCCGCGCGCACGAGCGGAGGAGGGCGAGGCGGACGAACCGGGGCGGCGATGCTCGTGGCCTGGTTCGGTGACCGGCGACGGGACGGTGCGGCGCCGGCGGCTCGGGCTGGTTGACGACCGGGCGCGGGACGACGCGCGGACGGCCGTCGGACCCGGCGGCGCGGTCGTGCGCAGGTCCGGAGGCAGCGCGTCGCGTCGGCCGAAGGGCACTCGGCGCGGGCGGCGCGACCGAGGCGGAGGGCGCCTCATGAAGGCGGTCGGCGCGGCGATATCGGCAGGCGCCGCGACGGAGGAGGCGGCGGAGTAGAGGTGGCGTGGGGAGGAGTAGAGGCGAGGCCGGCGGGTGACGCCCGATTGAAGGAGGTGGCCACGCGGCGGCGCGGAGGAGCCGGTGTGAGGAGGTCGCGGCCGGGGCGGCTATGCTCGCGCGTGGTCGGCCCGGCCGTGCGCGGAGGCATCCTGCTCGACGGCGGCGATAGGGATGGAGGCGAGCTGGCTCGGGGAGGGATGGCACAGAGGCGGTGATGGCGATGGGAATGGCGAAAGTTGGCGGATGGTGGTGTGAGGCGGATCTGTAGCTAATGCAAAGCTTGGCTTCGAGGAGAAGGGAGGAGCCAAGCTTCCAGGGTAAGGAAGGCTGAGGCGGCACTGTGGCGGCACAATGGCGATGGCAGAGGCGACGCAGCGGCGTGAGCTCGGCTCACGTGGGCGGCGTGAACACGCGGCTGCGGGGGATGGAGAGCGAGGGCGCGATGCTATGGACAAGGAGCAGCGGCGTTGACGAGGCAAGGATGGCGACGGTGGTGCAAGGACGGCGACGCCGACGCGGCGGCGTGAACTCGGATCTCACCTTCGGTGTGGACGAGAGACACGAGCTCGCCTAGCGCGTCGATTGGCTCAGTGGACGGGGTGCACTGGCAGCGGCCATGGTGCGAGAGGTGGATGAGGAGGAGCGAGGTGGCGGTGGTCTGGGCGGCGTGGACGCGGCGTTGGCGTTCGGCTTGGACGCACGACTGTGGGCGGTGGAGAGCGAGCACGCGAGGGTGGTGAACCCGGAGCAGCGGTGCATGAGCGAGCGACGGCCAGGGAGGCGGCGTAGTGACCGTCGGTCACTCGGCTTCTCCTGGGCACGCGTCAGCCACAGACGGAACGGGCGGCGCCGATGTGGGGCCGGATGTTGACATCGGCACAGGGCGGCAGCGACGCGGAGGAGCATGAGCCCGGCGCATGCTTTCTGCGTGGACGCACGGCTGCGGGAGCTCGAGCGCGAGAAGGCAACGCGGTGGGCTGGGAGCAGCGGCGTTGCCATGGCGCGAAGGACGGCGTCGACAACGTTTGCCACTGTGGGCGGAAGCTTCTACGGCAAGGAGGAGGGAACGCGCCCGGATTTCGTCGTAGTGTGGAGCAGAGCAGTGCGGCACAGATCGGGGCGGCACACGGGACTGTGCGGAGGGTGTGGGGCGGCTCGGCATGCTGCTCGCCCGGCTCGACATTTCGTCGAGCAGGTGGCGGGCACGTTCAACCGGCTGGCTGGGGAAGAAAGGATGGGAAACAGACTTCAAGGGGAGAGGGGGTGGGCCGGACCGAGTGAGGGAAGGGGCTGGCCCAGGGAGGAAAATGACAGAGGAGAGGGAGTTGGGCTATGGGAAAGGAAAGGTGGTCCAAAGGAATAGGGATCTTTCTCAATTTTTCTGGGGAATTTCAGAGATGGACTTTTGGAGAGTATTTGATGGAATTGTAAATGGACTTTGGGACTATAATTTTGTGGAGACTTTGTATGTGGAATTGGAGTGAAATTTGTGTTCAAAGATTGTAAAGGGACGTTGGACTCTAATAAGAGGTTTAGGAATTTGTTGGTAGATAGGAATTCAGACCATTGGATTTTGAGATCTTTAATGGCACAACCAAAATTCAAATAAGAACCAAATTTTGAAAATAATTTTGTATTTAAAATAAGATTTTAAACGGGAGAAAAAATCGGGATGTTACAATGACAGTGAGCAGGAGTATAAATGCAAAATCGTACGGAATTAATTAAAATTACAAGCTTAAAGAAAGGGAATTCGGCTACTCTATATTACTCTGTCCCAAAAAAGACAACTCCTAGCAATAAACCTAGACACACATGTGTCCAGGCTCGTAGGTAGTATTGGGTTTATTTTTTTGGGACGGAGGGTTATGTTTGTTATTTGCTGCGTAATTTGCAGTAAAAAAATCTTTACAAGATTGCCTCTTCATCGTCAACTTTTTTCAGAATACATTGTTCTTTTAGGCATGGCCAATTTGGAACGCCCAAAACCGTCAAAGTTGCTGGCCCATATCATTTTCTGAGCTGGACTGTATATGTGCACTTAGATAGGCCGGTTTTCATATTAAAACTAGAAAATCGATGGGCCAGTTGGCCCATTTCATAACTTATAGCCCCCGTGTACTATAGAAGGCTTCTTTTGATTAGAACACATTTGGAAGTCTTTATATAATTAATTTATTTGTTTTAAAATCCTAGAGTATTAATTTATTTGAAAATAACCCTTTAATGGGCTGTGTTTGTCAAATGTTGAGAATTGAATTATGATAGTAATATATGCTGTGGTAGGATTATTGTACAGGTTATTCGACATTGCTAAGTCGGTGAAAATTGTAATAAAAAGAAAATGCATGTTTAGTAAAAAAACAATTGAGTTAGCTTTTCATAATTCGGAAACTTTTGTATGTTAGATTTTCAATTTTTACCACATTCAGTTGACCGGTTCTAGCGATATGGTGTGACTGAAGTCGGTGTGGCACCTTTTATTTTATTATTATTTTTTTACATTTTGAGCTTTCGTTATGTTCTCTATTTATTTTATTTGTGCTCCGGTTTTAGAGACCTGCTTAGAAGCCTCTGTCATGGCCTAAACTTCGCTAAATTTCCGAACTAATTTATGCATATAATCCTTATCCAAGCATCAACAAATGTACACAAATCGAATATTCAATAAACAAACCCAATATAATTATAACGTTTAATAGTTACAGAGGAAAATAAAACAACAGCAGACGAATAATCTAGGGATGGCTTCAGCTCCACTCTCATAAGCAACTCAATTGGGGTACAAGCCAAATGTCTTCTCCTTAGAAAGCTTTCTTCAACAAAGGTTTCATGATTATTGCAAGTAAATATATGGAATACTCCATAAGCCACACAGCAAATATGCAGTGAGTGAAGGAGGTGGGGGGCCGATTGGACTTTTGGAGGGAGAGGAGGCGAGCTGGACTGCAGCTCAAATGGAAGGGTTAAGAATTATACTTGGCTGGGAAGGGACAAGAGAGGAACTAAAAACATGTGTCAGACCCGGAGTTTTATCCTTTTCCGTAGTTTCTAAATCATTGTTAAATCGTCTATAGAAAATACTCTGTTAACTAGGAGGAAACCCGAAATAACAATGTGTTTCATAATTGGAATTGTCATGGAGAATGATTTCCGAATTCTCTTTGCTTCAAATCACTAACAGGTTGGTCAGAGGAATAACCAGAGCAGAGGAAGTAATAATATTAATTTAAAATGTCCAGAGTTGAATTAATAATTCTTTCCTCTCCCTCCTTTGGTCATGAACAATCCCCGGTTCACTCTCCCCATTCGCGGTTCGTTGTATCCGCCAACCCCTTTGCCTCCGCGGTTTCGTTTTGTATGACGAGCCGAGTGTTGACGGCTGTTAAATATAAAATTTAAGCCGTCAATACCTGCATAAAACCATAAATGTAAAACATCCAACATAGTGGTAGGGTTTATTTCTAACAATTTCCACGAGTGTTGGTGTATATTTATATGCAGGTGACAAGCTACCAAAGTTGAGGGAAAATATACATAAAGGATGAGAATATAACTTCCATATCCAAGCCCATGGAGTCTTGAGCCCATAAACCTAATAAGATGCAATCATTTGAGCCAATCTTCAGAAGAATATACAATGGGGCCCACATATCAGTCTCCACGGGGAAGGGCTGGGCCAGCAGAGCCGGCCAGTGTTCGGCTGAACCCCTGGTTCGGCCCAACCTAGTCCAGCTTCGGTATGCGGTTGTGCTCCTCATCCTATGATAGTTACGAGCGTTAATACCGGTAGAAACCATCATCAAGTGGACACATGGCAAGAGGAAGATGAAGATGCTCTTTGGATTCTATGGAGAATATTCCTTAGCATCTCCACTCTCTCAAGTCACCTCCACACTATAAATACCCCTCTCCTCTCCCTCATTCACACACACCAAAGCATGAGCTGAATTACTAGAGGCTAGTGTACTATATTGTATATTAGAATAGGGAGAGAGTAAGGTAGAATAAATCGGAGGAATTCCGGAGTTGTCGGTAATCTTCTCCTACTTTTGTATCTTGTTAATTACTCTGCTTTAATAGAAATATCATTATGAGTAATTAAGATTTGCTTAGTGAGAATTACTTCTTGGTTAGTTCCTAATTAGCATACGGGATCATTGTTCACTATAGTCTATTAATTTATAGTGATTGATTTAGTGTTTGATCGGCACTAGAGTAGTTATTAATTGCGTAGATGCGGTGTCTGGGTAATTAATCTCCAGTGGTTGCTGCGTATCGCACAGTACGTTTGAGGTGAGTGTAGAGGTGGTGATAGCCCTCAAGAACACTTAAGTCCTCCCTGTTCGGGTACGTAGTAGAGCGACATCTGGGAACAACAGGTTGCCAGTGCCTGAAGTATTGCGTTAGAATTAAAGTTAAACTTTCCCTAAATATTGTTTCTCATTAGAAAATCTCTCCGCCCTTTGCCCACATTAGCTTTGTGTCCTTGGATGAACCTGACGAGGAGATAATTACACACGTTCCCTTGGATTCTATACCCTTGGAATACTCCATAGGGGAAGTGCTACATCGGTATATCCGTGCGCTTGCGGATTTTTTCTGTGACGTTAAGATTCACTAATTTAGATCAGTCTGGCCCAACCCTGTCTATACCTGATTACGTGCTATTGCAGCATTTTCATACGGGTTTAGAAAGGGAGTCTGCATTCTACCTTGACATAACTACTGGAGGGTCATTCATGCACAAAACTCCCGCCGAAGGCAAGGAAATTCTCGATTGCATATCGGAAAAATACCTCCTTTGTCGCGCAGTGTGTTGAACCCCATCTAGAAGCATTTGTCAGGAAGGGAGGAACCTTCTTTTGCCGAGCCGAAACCCGAGCCTTCAACATCGGGCCTGACTAAAGAGCCCTCCCTAGAGCCATCGCCGGATTTCAAAGAAATTCAAGCTCCAGGTTGCGCTCCTAAATTTAGGGATGATCCTTATAGCGATTATGAGAAAACCTTGATGGGCATCCTCCCTGATAATACACTGATAGAGGAAGTAATGGCGGTTCTGCTTCATGAGTCTCCTGAATCTATTCTAGAACATGATGATCTTTATTTCATTCAAAAAGATTCTCGAGACCCTTGAATTGCTCTCCATAGAACCACCATCACAACCTCCTATCGAGCCTAAACCTTGTCCCTCTGGCCTTCAGAACGTCGTTCTCGATAATCATCAAGAATCAACGTCGTTCTTGAGCGATGTCTCTCTTGAGAAGGAGAACTTTCAAACCAGGGACCCAAGCCGCCATTGCTTTGCCGCTTTCAACCGCTCGTCGCCGGTGCTGGGGACCATGCCGGGCGACTCCGCCTCCACCCTCAGCACCACAGTGCCAAGCTGCGCCTCGGCCACCGCCCAATCATCGCCTTGCGCCGCTAAAAGCCCACCCTCCACGTTTGCCGGTGAGTTCCACTTCAAACGCCATCTCCGGCGTGGTTTTCTCACCGCTCCCGTCGCCCATTCTCCTCTCTAACCCCTCCAATCGATCCCCTAGGTCTCGCCGGCCCTCGGTCTCTCCTCCGCCTATGCCGGACGCCGCTGAATCGTCGCAGTCATCCTCGCCCATGGGACGCCACCGCCTCTCTCCGCCGTCGGCCCCTCGGTGAGCATTCCCCTCCCTCTCCCTCTTCCTCCCCTTCGCCAGCTACCTCCCGGGCCTGCTCGTGTTGCGCCGCCGCCGCCGGTGGCCGTTTGGCCGGGTCGCCGCCGCCGCGCTCTGCGCCCGCGCTGCTGTCGGCTGTGTCAGGCAGCCGGCTGCTGCCTCCCCTGCCGCGCGGCTAATCTAGGCCGTCGGATCAGCCCCGGTCTCCATTCGGGACACTCGTGCTTCCACACACGTGGCCGCCACATCGGCGCCCTGTCGGCACCATGTGTGCGCCATGTGGTGCACCCGTCCCGTGCCTCCGTGGGCCTGGTCCACGGTGGGCTGACCCTATTGAGTCACCGACAGGTGGGGCCCACTTGCCGGCGCCACCCCTCTCCTCTCAGTGACGTCATAAATGGCTCTTAATTGCGCAATAAATCATTAATAATTATAGAAATTCATTTAAATGGCCCAAAACTTCTAAAATTCATTACTAATTCATACGAACTCCAAATTGAGCCAATCAACTTGCAAAGTTCATCTAAAATCGAGCTCTACATGTTTGTTTACTTTCTGTGTACTATTTCCTTGGTGTTTATTAGAGTTTTTCCTCATTTTGCGTTCCAGCGCATGGATTCCGCCACTTCAGAAGATCGTGGTCACGAGAAAAAGAGTTCAGAAGTTTCTTTTGAAGAAGCAAGGCAAGTCACATAGTCCCCTTGAGCATTTTGATCCTAATTTTCAAATGTTTTACCATTTGCAAATAAATATGCATGTTTTGCTAATTACATGGGAATAGAGTTTACCTATCTGCTTGCTTGTGCCATATTACTTGATAACCGTCCTTTGTCAACCTTTGGTGATAATTCGACTAGCTTGTGTTACTTATGTTGACCTAGCTATAAATATATGCTTAGCCATGCATAATTACCACTAGCTCACACAATGGGATAATTGCAGTATTAGACATTTTAGTATCAGAACGAGCTGCGTGCTCGTGACATCTAGCCATGTTTCAGTGGTCATAATTATCCAACTAAAATGCGACTTATTGGTGGGTTTTTGGTGCATGGTTTTGCTAGTCGCACCCATGGCAATTAAGGACCGGTTCCCGGGATGCACTGGAAGACTTACCGCGCTTACCACAAGCGGGAATCAGTAACTGCTTGATCTGTAGTATAGCTTTCATCTGGCTGATGGTCACAGGCTAGGGTGGGCGTGATGGAGTTGGGTCGGCCGGGGTGTTTGGTTGATCGGCTTCCGGATTCACTATGGCACAAGGTGGGGGGGCTGCCCGTTGCCTGCTGGGGACGGGGCGAAACCTGAGGTGTGGTGCGATTGGTCAGAGGAGGTTATATGAATGGTCTTGTCACAATCACTCGACATGGTGGCATGTCAGACATGACGCGATGACATGTCAGACCTGACGCGATATCATATATACTATAATATATGAGATTAATATTAATTGGAAAATTCCTGTGGTTTATATATTCCTGTGTTCCGAACGCTTCGTACTATCAAATTCCTTTGTTTTTCAATCCCACATTTTGCATATGCAATCCTATATTATTTCTATGTTTTTCCTATTCCTATGTTTTTCCTATCCTGTGATCCGAACAAGCCCTCAGCCTAATGGAGTGGTGGGATTTTTTTACTCGTACTTGAGAATCCGGGTGGGAGAACTGTTTGTGAAAAAAGAAAGGAAAATCCGGAAGCGTGAAAAATGAAAAGGAGAGTGGGACGGTGGGAGCGCCTCAAAAAACGGAAAAAGCGGACGGGGCCGCTACTGTGAGTTGCGCTACTTTGTTTCCTAGCGCGCGGCGCCTGTGTGTTGCGTCGTGTAGCATGACCGGTGGCGCTACGAAGCTTCGTAGCGCTACTTACGACTTCCCCCACCACCAAGGCAACGAACCTTCGCGTGGAGTTAAAATTTAACTTAGATACAATTAGGTGGTGCGTTGAGATGACATCGTTGTGGAGTTAAAATTTAACTTTACAACGTGAGTTATCTAAATTAGAGCTACATAAACTCAAAATATGAATGAGTTAATTAACTATTAACTTTGATGGCGGTGCGCTGTGGAGGTGGCCGTCGTGGAGCTCACCACCGCGGAGGTCGCGCCGTACGCGTAGGGGCGGAGCGGCGGCCGGATCCGCCGCCGCGTTGCCTCCTGCCCGTAGTAGCCCGTCACAGCCGCACCCGCCGTCACCCGTGCAAGATCCACGCCAGATCCACGCGCGTGGGGCGTGGAGCGGCGGCCGGATGCTCCGCCTCCTCACCTCCTATCCGTAGTCGCCCGTCGCCGTGGCGCCCGCAGCCGTGCCGTGCCGGATCCGCCGACGTCGTGCCCGCCGCCAATCAGCGATGGAGGTGGAGCTGCCATGCCTCCAGCCCGCATTCGCTTGTCGTTGCCGCGCCCACAACCGTGCCGAGCCGGATCCGCCGACGTCGCACCCGCCGCCGCTAGGCGGTAGAGGTCGAGCCATCGCGCCTCCCACCTGCCAATGCCGCACCCGCAGTCGCCCGTCGCCACCGTGCCCGCAGCCAATGCCATGTCGGATCCGCATCGTCACTCCTCATCATCCCCGAACCACCACCGCCTCTCCTCCTCGACGCCTGTTCTCCTCGTCCCTAAACCGCCACCACCGCCGCTCCTCCTCGACACCAAGACGTCACCGGAACTGCCTCACCGCCACTCCTCATCCCCTAACCGCCATCGCCGTTCCTCTTCTCTCCACGAGGAACCACAAGCCGTCGTTGATCCGTAAAATGTGGAGAGGGAGAGGAAAGAGTGGGTGGACAGTTTCTACGATGGGAATCTGTAATATATATACCAGATAAAGTCAGTACATCGAGTTAAAAAAATAACTCAATGTGCAAACACCGTTGGATCACAACACACACATTGGCTATCTTGCTAACAGTTAAAAAATAATTGGCTTCGTATTTAACAATTCATTGTATGATTGAGTTAAAAAATCGCTCAATGTGCAACCACCGTTGGATCATAAGACACACATTGAATAACATCAAGTAAAAATTTTACTCTGATTATGAGAGTGGGGGGAGGGGGCGAAGGGGTGGGATTGAAATTGGTCGTCGGTGAGTTAAATTTTAACTGCATACTATGCATCTGGTGGGGGCAGGGTGGGGATTGTGTGCGGGTGGGGTTTTAATATATATATATATATATATATATATATATATATATATATATATATATATATATATATATATATATATATATATATATATATCGTGTGTGGGTTAGTAAATTTGTTTGGTGCTCCATGGTGTCTGGGCACCATTGTTAAAATTGAGTATATACCCAATTTAAATGAGTATGAAACTTTTTCAATTACTTAGGTATTAACATTAACTACTTTACTAACTAGTTCAAAGCAAGTTTGAACTGAATTTAAACTTGTTTTTGTTAGATTTTGATTCTAGGTATATAGCATCCATATATATAATTAGTTAGATATTTAATCATGGATTGTGAAATATAAGTTAAATTTGAGTTGTTTTGTTGATAGGTATAGGTATGAATCGAATTATAATAACTAGGTATATACTCACAATTTGAAAATTTTAAAAAATTTGAGTGATTTTGTGCATTAGATACTATGGTGCCCGAGCACCATGATGCCCCATATGAGTGTCATATATATATATATATATATGTATATACATATATATATGTATATATATATATATATATGTATATACATATATATATGGGACACTCATATGGGGCACCATGGTGCCCGGGCACCATGGTATCTAATGCACAAAATTACTCAAATTTTTCAAAATTTTCAAATTGTGAGTATATACCTAATTATAATAATTTGATTCATACCTATACTTATCAACAAAACAACTCAAATTTAACTTTATTTCACAATCCATGATTACATACCTAACTAATTATATATATGGATGCTATATACCTAGAATCAAAATCTAACAAAAACAAGTTCAAATTCAGTTCAAACTTGCTTTAAACTTGTTAGTAAAGTAGTTAATGTTAATACCTAAGTAATTGAAAAAGTTTCATACTCATTTGAATTGGGTATATACTCAATTTCAACAATGGTGCCCGGGCACCATGGAGCACCAAACAAATTTACTATATATATGTATATATATATATGTATATATATATATGTATATATATATATATGGGGCAAAATTATATACTTACTCCTTAATATTCTTTTTAATATATGTATTCTATTTGTAAACTTATTTTATTTTTAATATGAAAAAAATGAAATGAAGCATATACTCTCCTACCATATTTTTAAGAATATGCGTGTTCTATTTATAAATTTAATTTTTTTTAATTTAAAATTTATGTATAAAGTATATATTATATGGAAAAGATCTTCTTACTCCTTACATAAAATTTGCTATATGACACTTAAAAAATAGTCTTTACTAAGAGACACGGCAAAATTTAGTAGATGCTATAGGACACTCCAAAATTGAGGTTATTTTCCCGTGGGTAGTCTTTCCATTAAAATAATATATTCAGATGATTAGAAGAGAGAATATAGAATACTCTCAAAATGACATCAATACCCCTTTAACCTTGTTCCAGAAATATTAAGATGGGCCATTAGGAAGCCACTCGCCATTTGAGAAAAGAAATAGGAAGAAAATTAAGGGAAAAGGAATCCCCAGTCTCTTCACCAACCGCACAATGTTACATCTCAGATCGAAGCTTCAGATCAATAGCAGAATTAATATTGAGCCATTGCGGAAGCTAGCTAGCCAGTAGCCAACAATGGAGACAAAAATTATTAGTAATGGTGAGTCCGCTGCTCCTGTGAGCAGAGCAAGTTTTTAACTTTGCATGCGCGATGGATGAGATCATGCGGCGATGGTCGCTGGAGCAAGCTCCCGTAATTGGTGGGAGGGAGCACGACACATGATGTCACGTCCCCTGCTGCTGCTACATCAACTCCTGCCGGTGGACCAATGGAGAAACGGCCCATGCGGCTGAGGAAGCCCAGCATCAAGACTGGGAGGTGTAATGAGGAATACTTAAATAAATAGGGCCTTGTTCGCTAGCTGTGGGAAATAATCCAAAGAAAAACTAACCCACGTGGGGTTTGGGTTGTCCCCGCTCCCCACACCCAATCCCTTCCCCCCAATCCCCTTGTTCCCCCAATCTCCTGGCCTCTATTCCCCTGTTCGCTAGCTGGGATTTCCCTGTTGGTTAGCAGTTTGGAGTAGAAGGTGGGATTAGAGGTGAGATTAGAAGGGATTACTACCATTCAAATTCAGCGTGAGAAACTATCATGGAAAATTCGGATAAAATTTAAAAAGCTGAAAGGTCACGAAAGTCAAAATAATTCAGAAATGACAAGATAAAAAACGATCATGAAAATGGAACAGAAATTCAACGTGCAAAATAATTCTAAAAAGCGTAAAGATAGAAAATCATGGATTTACCACAAATGGATTCTAAAAATAGTCGAGAATATTAAAAATTATAATTTTGGATAGATTAAATTCTACAAGCAGTAAACATCCAATTGCCATTGTGCAAAGCAAGCTACAAAATAGGTTCTTTGAACGTAATATATCTCTATCCGATCAAACTAAATAATATATCTATGTCTGATCAAGCAAGTGTTAATCCTGTAGAAAAAAATGGTTCCTGCAACCATCACAGCTACATGAATTAAGAAGCAGTTAGGAAAAATTGTCCTTCATCCATCGCATTTCACAATTCAAGCGGTCTCTATGAACTATCTTGCAAAAGATTCCTTTCAATGGGCACAACTAGCAAATGGGCCATGGAACTACACAACCAAAAAGAAACAAGTCTTAGACACTAGACAATGGTGATTGCTAATATGTAAACTAAACAACAGGTAAAATGAACTTGAATCAAATCAGATAAATATGCAGAAGATGGTTACTTGTACTCAAGTTTTTGTTGAGCACAAGCAATGATACAATTACACATCAAACACACTCACATACACACACAGAGAGAATCACTCTAGCACCTACTTTATTACCATGTCACAATTAGCTTAGATTTGTGGTAGGCAGACATAGCACATTATACCTGCAGCATAGCACTGCATATATGTAGCAGCAGTAGAGAGAGATGTTCACACTGCCAGTTAATCAGTTACAGCAAGCACGCATGATAGATCGATAGATAAATAGATAGATAGATTGATTTTAGGAAGAAGTAAGGTGGTAGGCAAGGAATGTAAGTGGATGAATGGATATAGGTAGATGTAGATCGATGTAGATATGTACTAGTAGTAGTGGTGCGCGCGCACACACACTAGCATGGCTGCATGACAGAAGAGAGGGGGCATGCTGACAAGAATCAAAATTATAAAAGTTCAGAGGCATACTAACAAGAATTATGTCAAAATTATGCTAACTTCAGCCTAAACCTGACATAAATATAACATGAAAATCATGTCAAAATTATAAAAGTATGAACGGGTACCTGGAAAGACAATATCCTTTTAGTCCAAAGGTCATTCTTACATGGTCTGCATTGTTACACAATCGCATCATAAACAAAGTGCAACGTGGCTAAAAAAATGCACCTATGAAGAATTGAATTTCAGAATTGCACAAATTAAGATTATGCTAGTAACAATAGTAATTCAAACTTACCAGCATCGTTCTTAACCATATAAGACGAGTCATAGGCCCTGCACTCATGAAGATCTCCCTATTCTGCGCGTCCTTGAATACTCCAAAAGATTTGACCTTTTCTTCATTTGAGAGCTCCTCCATCGATTCCACAACAGTGATGCAGTTCCTTATTGAGCAATCATCAGCCTTGCTTGCCTCCTCCCTCTTCTTTGCTTCCTCCTCCCTCTTCTTTGCTTCCTCCTCCTCAGATTGTCTTTTTCTCATCTCCAAGTAACTTTCCATCATATCAACAACATCATTCCTCTTATTCCTCTTCGGTGTCTTTTCTACTCTCTCTCTCTCTCTCAGTAGATTTGGTCTTCTTGACATTCTTTTCTCCATTAGCTCTTGAGGTGATAGTAATGTGGCTTCCCTGATTTTCATGCTCCACTGCATTATCTTCATCTTGAACTTCAGTGGTCTCATCATCATCAGCAACCCAATTTACATCAGGAAAAGAGTCACTTCTCTCAAGATATTCATTCACTTGTGTGAGAGTAGCATGTTGGAATGGCTCAATAGAAGTGAAATTCATGTTGCCCTCAGCAGTTTGGCCTATAAAAAAGGTTGCAATTCACTACCCATACAAAAGTTTCAGTATATACCTATTAGGGAAAATACTAGATCCGAGAAGGGAGATGCATAACTAATGGAACATTGATCATACTGCACCAAAAAAGAATGTGTTCACTAGCAAACAGAATTAGCCATTTAAAGCCTCAATCTTAGTAAACATCATGAGCAACCAAATAATTTGGCATTGATTTCCAATATGCGGATATGAGAAATGTCACTATGCATAACTAATCAGCTATGTTACTGTTGTTTCCTAAGAGGACTACATCATACAAAAGGAACATAGCACAGGTGCAGGATATGTGAAGAAGCCAAAGAAAGAAGGTAGCAGTGCCAAACAACGAGAGAAGAAAACAAATAACAAGGTTGGCTGCACTGAACGTAAGCACAAGGAATCAAAGAATTATGGCATCAAGTAAATTTACCATCATAAAGTTCACCCAAGGATTCAAAGAGAGGAAAAGATTTGTTTTTGCTGAACTTCCTTACTTTCTCATTTGACTGCACAAGATACAAAAACAGATAATTATGGCATGAATACAAATAATAGTGATTTGAATGAGGACAAAACAATTATGCTCAAAATATCATACCGTAATTACGTTTGCCCAAACAGCATCATCAGCAACAATCATGCACCGTTGATTATCCCAAGAAGCTCCACTCTGTTTCCTTGCCTCCTTAAGCAATCTATAATCTCGTTTTAACTCCTTCTCCTTATCTTGGATCTGTTGCTTATTCATGGTGACATAGGGATGTCTGTCACGAAATTCTTTGACGACCTTGTTCCATGCTTCACTTGTCCACCCGTTTTGGCACCGGTAATGTGGGTTATTGTGCTCATGAAGTAAATCAACTATAGCCTTTTCTAGTCCCGGGTTCCATGAAGCTCTTGATTGTTGAGCTATTAGACAAAATTAGATTATAGTAAGTAAAATTTGTAATCATTAATATGAAAGGAAAATACTTCACAAAAAAACAAGTTAGATACTACCTTTTGGAGAAACCTTCTTCTTCTGTATGCTACAGCTCTTTGGTGATGCCTTCTTTTGTAGATGCCTTTGTTGCTGCTGCAATAGGCTTGCTATCGGAGATAGTCTTCCAAACATCATAACTATATTGTAATATTTTATTGAATGAGAAAATACAAACTACGTTGCTTACTATTAATTTGTCCATATCATAAATGTTGATTGCATAAATAAATACAAATCATGCAAAACCAAAATATTATCTATACTATTCTTGCTAGTTACGAACATAATCTTCCCACATCTTCTTAGCAATCATATCTCTAATATTATTCCCACTGATCATTTGATTGCTAAGAGATGGCACATCATTTCGGTATTCACTGTCACCTTCTGGTAGATCGACAAAATTAGTAGGTTCTATATTATCAGGTTGGTTGTCCAACCAGCCCTCATCACCATTAAGCAACCGGATCATGTTGTGGAACACCGCAGCAGCTGCTGGAATCCGCACTTGGTTCTTTATCCGATGGAAAGTGCCTACTTTCAGGATGGGAAATCGCTTCTTTAGAACCCCTAGAGCTCTCTCTACATGGTTTCTCAGAATGGCATGGCGATGATTGAATAACTCCTTGTAGTCTCTAGGTCGACGATGACCACGTCCAAACTCCTTTAGATGGTACCGAACACCACGATAAGAAGTAATGAACTGTGGTGTATTGGCATAACCACCATCTACTAGAAAAAATTTACCATTTGGGACTTGAAAGCCACTATTCATTGCTGATCTAAGGACCCTAGCATCAGTTGCAGACCCCTCCCAACCACATGAGATAAAAGTGAAATTTAGGTCGAAATCACAAGCAACCATCACATTTTGGCTCAAAGTCCCTTTTCTGTTCCTATAATGAGCTGCCTTCTCTCCATCTATAGTTATAGGAATGTGAGTGCCATCAATAGCCCCTATGCAATTCTGCAGCAAAAAGGGAAGAAAAGGACAGAATATGCATGAGTTATTTAATTGGAAAAGGAATGGAAATTCATTTCTAGTTTGAGTGCCAGATTCACCTTGAAGTAAGGAAAGAAGCGAGGATTTGTTCTAATCTTCCAATGCGTTTGGTCGGCATGAGGAAGCTTGAGAAATCTATAGGTGAGAGCTAGGATTATCTTGAAAATAGACTTAATATGTCGATGAAGTGTAGACCCACTATGCTTGAATTCATACTGTAGATCTTGAAAGCTTGCATTGTGAGCGAGCATGAACATAAATATCCCAAGTTTCTCCTCAATCCTCAAGCCTCTACTATCCTTTAACAACTTTTCCTCTCTAAGATAATTCGCTATTGTCTTGAAAACATGAGGCTCCATGCGGAATGCAACTTTACAATCCATTACATGTCCTTCAAGGATTTCTTGAAGCCGCTCTTTACCGGATAGTCTTCAGATATGTCTAGGTATTTTCTCACTATTTGTCATACCGCACAGCATATACATCGCAGGAAAAACAAAAAGCATCATATCATCGTCCTCTTCTCTCCTCCTTTTAATTTCATCCGCCATTCTCGAACTGATTTTATCACTAAAAGAGATATAGAATTACTATACTTTAAACTATGTGTGAGAACATAATAATATGCATATGTATTACAATATTATTAAACATGAAATTAGAGGCATTCAAGGTGGCTACATGCATAAATACTTTTAATACTTTCAGCAAATAAACAGTCTGCAATGGGAGGAGGGGGATCAATAATGTGTTCAGATTTTGACTAGTTCCAGAAGTACTTTGTGTACTTAGTTTTGTTTAAACCTCAGAGATAGCAACTTTAATAAAGTGAGGATATCCTTCTAGGGTAGGATGTTTACTTGAAAATAACAACCTCCTGTTCACTAGCAAAAAAAAACTGAGACCATCTGCCTCCTGAGCAAGATCACATAACATTGTACCTACAATCTCTCTCTCTCCAACTTCAAATTACTTCTGTTACTCTAGTAAATATGCAGGGGCAAGATTAAATGCTTCATATCAGGCAAATGTAAGTACAACTGTATTTAGTTTTTTCTCAAATACCTTGAGTAATATCAACTCCTTCAGCTTTACTTTTGCCAACCCCACACGCCTGTGCCTCTCCTGAAATTTAATTCAGCACAACAGATTATATTTTTGTCATTCAATAGCAATTTATATAGCTTTGTATGGTATGACCTCTAGTAATATATCTGAACACCCAGTTTCCTGAAACTAGTTGTGAACATAGTAGCAGTTCAGAATAGATAAATATGCTAAATTGATTGCTAAGAGTAAAATAGGTATTCGAACAAAAGATGGACAGCTACATTTCTCAAGTTTTAACAAGAGCATTTTGCTAAACAAAAAGCCATGGAAAAAATTACCAAAACTAGAATGTATACTACAGTGTCCACCTGACCACCTCATAGCATGACTTTAAAAATTTTTGTATCTTCTTGCTCATTCAATTGGCATATAGTATTGGTCGTTCAATCTGAAGCTCAAATGACCTTGGCCAAAAGCAAAGTGATGCATTCTAGACAGCAACAACAGAGTGCACTAGTTTTTATTTTTTAGGTGTGCTCCCACTGCATCTACAATAATTCCTGGAGAATCAACAAATCAGGTTTCTCCCTCACAAAAAAAAGAAAAGAAAGAAGAGAGCCCATGTTCAGAAATATAGGATCTGCCAATTCAAATATATATTTCTTTGATTACAGAGCAACTGATAGGCAAGATTTGCGCACACACACAGAGATGTGCATGGAATTTTCTGTGGTTTCAGGTTCTACTACTACAAACCACATCACCCCTCCTTCTAAGCAGAACATGACTGATACTTCAATCCATACAGCCACTCAATACATCAACTAGCAACAAATTCATCCACTAGATAAGTCACAAAATCTTTTGAGTGGGAAAAGAGGAGATCAAGAATCAGACCTGCTTCTTGGTGTCCGGGCTGTTGCCCTCGACCTTGCCCTCTCCCGCAACCAGTGAATCCGAAGCGAGGAAGGAGAGATGGCGAGCGCCGGCGACTGGCTGGGATGGAGAGCGGGAAGGAGAGCGGTGGCGGCGGCTGAAGCGGGATGGAGACCGGCGGCGGCTGAGGACGGGATGGAGACCGGCGGCGGCTGAAGCTGGATGGAGATCGTCGGCGACCGAGGGCGGGATGGGGGAATGCTGGCTTGGAAAAAAAAATCGTCTCCGAGGCGATTTTTCTCTCCCCGTGGGATTGGTGTGGATTGGGTGGAGAATACTCCCACCCCGGCCCAGGCGAACGCATACATGGGCCACGGAAGAAAATTCGACCCGGCCGGGATGGCACACGGGGATTTTGGCCCATTCCCCCCAAACCCAGCCTAAAAGAACAAGGCCTAAAAGAACAAGGCCTAGGTGTGTGTGAGAGGGGCAAGGCATTGTAACTTGTACAATCTGAACACGGCTCTGGTCTTCCCCAACCAGTTCATCTGCCTTCCCCAACTCTCTTCTTCCCCCTTGAATCCTTTCTACGTTCCTGATCCTTTTCTCTTAGATCGGAACGTAACACATGAGCAAGCTCGAGATGGGTACCACAGTGGCACAGTCTCACTCTATCACCGGATACAACTCATATGGATGAAGAATGAACTCGCGCGCGCTGCCGGTGGATGGAGCTTAGGTGGACGGGTGCTGCCGGTGGATGCAGCACGAGAGGATGGGAGGTGGCGAGCAGTGTGGTGAGAGAAGGAAAAAGGAGCAAGAAGATGGGTGGACAAAAAAGAAAAGGGCGAAAATGATGTTTCACATTGTTTGTCTTTCCTCAATTGTGTATATATTATTTTAATGCCTATCGTGCCCAGCAATAAATATACATAGAGTGGTTTATATGTGATGTCTTTCAGCAAAGGTCACGTTTTTTATGTTATATAGCAAGTTTTGCCTAGCAAGTTTTGCCGACTCCTTAATATTATTTTTAAAAATAATATGTTCTATTTGTAAATTTATTTTATTTTGATTAGAAAAAAAATATGAAATGAAGTATATACCATATGGAAAATTTGTGAACATAAAGTATATAATATTTAGTTTAATATATATAAATTGATGTCCTTGATGAATTTTTTTTAAAAAAACAGCATATAGTGTATTTTTTTCATTTGAAAAAAAATAAAAACATATAATTTGCTTCTTTTCGTATTTCTGTCAAATTGAAAACAAAACATATTAACAAATAGGACACTACCTCGGATAACAGGTCAACACCATGTCCGTTGGCGCTGAGATGACTGTCTATTTTTTTAATAAGTTTTTGACACGAACTATTATTTAAATAAGTTCTTCGGAGAGATAAATTTGTCAAAATATCGGTGATTTCCAACCGACAGCACGATCTCCCTGGATCCAAAGCCATTCGGGCTGGAGATGGGGAAAAGAGCAAAGCTTAGCAAAAAAGCTAAGGGAGAAGGGAGAAGGAGAACCCAAATCCACTGACGCTGCTGCAGCCTTATGCGATCCGATACATATTCCTGTGGATCCAACACACGTTACCAAAAAGCAAAAGCAAAACACCACCGGCGATCACACTCAATTACAGGCCGGGATAACAATTAACGTATAGTACTAATTCAGTTGTTTCACTAATAGTGTCGTCCGTCTCATCGTTGTTGGTCCCATCTTAATTAGCTCTCAAATGGTTCACGCACGCACGGACCAAAGGTTATGAAATCAATCTCATCTTATATATAGCTAGTTTTGCTTATAAAAACGGCTATGTTTAAAGATATCCTACGAGATCAGATCCTTCATCAAAGAAGGACTGCAGGCCGGCCTTTCTCGAGTCCCGGGGTGTTCAAAGATGCTCAGAGATCGACGAGCTGGATCACAAGTCACCAGCTTTAATTTATCCGCTTTTTCTAGCTTGGACTAACACATTTTTTACGTATCATATATACAAAGCCATATTGCTACTCTCTTTGCTGCTTGATTGCGCAGTTAGTCGTCCAACCTCGGCCTGCTTGATTTTGCATGCATATATGCATGGCTTCTGAACTGACCCATCCGATGCCGTTGTACGGTACTAGTCGATACCCTCCTTACTCCGGCGCCGTCGAGCGCGCCGGCAAGCGGCCGCCGGCGGACGAGGATGGCCGAGGATCCTTCGGCCCAGTGCTAGTCGTGCTCGCCGTCATCTCCTTCCTCGCCGTCTCCGCGTGCATCGCCGGGCGGCTCTGCGGCCGGAGACCGTCCAAGTCGTCGTCGTCCAGGGGAGAGCAGATGCGTGGCGGTGGAACTACCGCTGCTCACGCGGACGCCGAGAAGGGCTTCGGCGTGATGCAGAATCCGGCGGCGGCGGCGGTCATGAGGCCAGTGCCGAGCTCACGCGCCACGGTGCACGACGTCGACGACGACGTGTTCGAGATCAAGTTGTGCGCTCCGGTGAAGCCGCCCACGGCCGCGGGACGGCAGGGAGGATCAGGCGGCGACGGCGGCGGTGGCAGCGCGCCGCAGCCGCGGCCCCCGCCTGCAGTGCCGCTCGGCGTGCCACGGCAGTACGCGGCAGCGGCAGCTGCGGCGGCGGCGGCAGGTTTCAGGAGGGCTCCACCGCCGAGCGGCGGCGCCGCAGTGAGGCTGACGCATCCGCAGGTACTCGGCAGGGGTAACGGAGGAGCGCCTTTCGCCCATGGAAAGCAGAGTAGATAGTTAATATAGCTTATGATTATGACAGGGTCTAATTACTATAGTTTGTTTGTGAAATTCGATTTGTACTTGCTAGTTAAGTTTGTAATCTTGAGGGTCTTTTGCGTCCATTTTGGGCCAGATTTGATATGATTTTAGTGCAACCCAAATGTTATCTCCGAAGGATGGACTATAAGCTGACACTGTTTAAGTATGTACTTCCTCCGTTTTACAATGTAAAACTTTTTAGCATTATTTACATACATATAGATTTTAATAAATCTAAACATATACATATGTCTAGATTTATTAATATTTAAATGAATATGAGCAATGCTAAAAAGTTGAAACGGAGTGTGAAACGGAGGAAGTAACCGCCAACGTTACAGCTGTTGCTGGGCTTAATTATCGGACTTCAATCCGTATAGAATCTTGTTAAATAGACTCTCCTTAGTAGTGAGAATTTAGACTATTTACCATTTAATTTACGTGCCTCAATTTTTTTACCACTCAATTCGCGTGGCCTCTATAATATGTTATTGGGAGTGCTAATTAGTCTATTTGGAACCACTTTCTCAGTTTTTAATGTATTTCTTATTTCTTAATTCCATTTGTATTTCTGTTCAAGAATTGTGGACTGTTTTGCCCCTGGGCCCACTGTCAGAACAATGAGAACCTCTTCTCTGGATCGATCGATCGGTCTCTGTCTCGCTCTCGCCTAGTGCTATCCCGAGCACGAGAAGGACTCCGCCGCCAGGCGCCACCACCCCGCGCCGAGCGCCTCCACCCCACCGCCGAGCGCCTCCACCCCACCGCGCCGAGCACCGCCGCCGGCCACTGCACCCTGGCGCCGCCGCCCAGGCCGAGCACCGCCGTGCGCCCCACGACCGAGCGCCTCCCCCGTGCTGCCTCCTACATGTATCAGGAAAA
Source organism: Oryza sativa Japonica Group (assembly GCF_034140825.1). NCBI lineage: Eukaryota > Viridiplantae > Streptophyta > Magnoliopsida > Poales > Poaceae > Oryza > Oryza sativa. The sequence continues at coordinate 17,202,990 of NC_089040.1, forward strand.
CTTTCCACCGGTCTTTACCACTTGAGCAGTTTTCATCTGATTGGTTCATTTCTCTTTTTGTCATTGCAGTATTTGATTTGTCTTGAGCAGGCAGAGCGGCAGACCTCCTCCTGGAGCATTGCTGAGCACTATCATTCTCAGATGAGGAAAAGATGTCTAGTGATATTCTCAAGATGTACAAAGCCTGCTTCCTCACTAAAGAATCCTTGTCAACCTGGTGTGAAGAGGTTAAGCAGCAGGATGAGTATAAAGAGCTAAAAGATTAGCAGAATCAGAGTTACAGACCCAGGAAATCTGGAAATGAGCTGATGATTAACTGAACTTTGGTAAAAGCTGCATATACAGAGGTGAACCAGCTGGGTGCTTTTGCCATTCAGTTAATCTAATCATCCCTCACACACTAGTACTATCAGATTATACATCATGGACCAGCTTTTTGAGCCTCCATTTCTGAATTAATCCCTACACTAAAAAAAACTACTGATAGCATATCCAGTTGTAACACTGAAGAAAAAACTACATCTTTGCTACTATCCAGTTGCTGAAAACTACAACTTTGCACAAATCCAGCTATGCTCATTGCCTCCATCTTGCACGGGCGGCGGCGGAGTGGTGGCGCTTGGCGTTGGGGTCATGGCGCGGCGCTTGGTGGCGGCGCACGGCGGTCGTCGCTGGTGGCGCACAAGGCCGGCCGTCGCTCGTGGCGCTCGGCGCTCGGCGCATGACCTGGAGCCCCGCGGCAGGGTTGGCGACGGGCCCGGCGGCGCTTGGCGGCACCCGACGGCCCTTGGTTGGCGGCCCCCGGCAGCGGGGTCCCGGCGGCAAACGGCGCCCGGCAGCAGGGTTTGGTGGCGCACGGCGTTTGGAGACTGGAGGGATCGATCGATCCTGAGGAGGAAAAATCACCCTGACAATGAGCCCAGGGGCAAAACAGTCCACAATTCTTGAACAGAAATACAAATGAAATTAAGAAATGAGAAATACATTAAAAACTGAGAAACTGGTACCAAATATACTAATTAGCACTCCCAATAACATATTATAGAGGCCACGCGGATTGAATGGTAAAAAAATTGAGGCACGCGAATTGAATGGTAAATAGTCACGTTGGCGTGGACGTCAATCGTTTCGATGAAACTACATACAGAACATTCGATATTTCTTTTAAAAAAAAAGATTTTGCTATATGCAAGGGTGGTAGAAAAAATCACAAGGGAAATGTCAAGAACCCACGCTTGGTACCATTACCTCCGTTTTCACGGAATTAACATGTCATTTAGAAATTTTCTGAAAATTACATACAAGATACACACTACTAGAAAATGCATTTTTCCCGATGTGGGATCTTTTTTTTTCAGGCAGATATGACCTTTGGAGCCAAATAACCACCTACAAAAATATAAATCGAGGTTAAGTTCGTTGTCCGCCTGCGAAAATGCATTTTCACAGGCGAACTACTTAAGAGCAAGTTTAATAGTATAGCCCACTACTAACTCCAAATCATCTATAGTCAATGTAATAGTTAATTCATACAATAGTTGCTTACTATACTATTAATACCTGGCCCCACCTGTCATACACTCATTACGTCTTCGAATCCGTGCTGCAGCTGGCTACAGATCTGTAGCCCGCTGCTCTTCTCTCTCTTTTTTTATCTCTTTAAAATATGTTTATAGTTGGCTTATAGCCTGCTATTGTACCTGCTCTAAGCAACGCCTGCGAAAATTATTTTCATAGGCAGACTACTTAAGTGACGCCTGCAAAAATGATTTTCGCAGGCGGATCTTATGTGGTCCGCCTGCAAAAATCGTACCTAACTAAAAAAATCTAAGTCTTATCTAATCCACCCCCTCCCCACCACTCATTTCCTTCTCTCCCTCAACACTTCTCTCTCCCTCAACACTTATCCAATCCCCACCGGCCGGGCTCTCATGTAACGCCCCGATTTTCGGTCGGGATTAAAAATCATTAAATAATGCATTTTCTAGAAATTTAATAAAAGTTAAATCAATTTAATCAAGTGAATTATTGAGGGAATTAAAAATTTCCTTTTAAAAATCATTGGCCGAGAATATTTTGTAATATTCTTTGTGCCTTCAAATACTCTCTGAAATTTCCCGTGAATTTTCGGAGCTCAAGAGATAATTTCAAAGTCACAAAGATCATTCAATCAATTTAAATAAAAAGAAAAACAAATAAAACCTCCCCTTCCTCCTTGGGTCATTTTCGGCCCAAGTCCCTTTCCCCCTCCCGCGGCCCGTGCCCCTTCCTCCTTCCCAGGCCAGCCTCCCCCTCTCGGCCCGCTCGGCTCGCCTCCCCCTTTGCGCAAGTCTATTTTGCCTCCCTCTTCCATCTCTCTCTCCCTCTCTTCCCGACAGGTGGGACCCGTCATCTTCCTCTTCCTCCTTCGGCCAGCCGCCATGGCCACCGAAACCGCCCACTCCGCCGTCGTTTCCGCACCACCCCGCCACCCCCGTTCGCGCCCAAGTGGCGGAGACCGAGTCTCCCCACGTCCCCCACCTCCTCCCCAGTTTTTCCCACGAAAATCGGCGCCGAAACCGCCCCACTCCGACCACGTCGGCGCCCCCTCATCGCCGGCCGATTCCGGGCATCTCGGCCACGATCTCCCCCTCCGGGGCCTATAAAAATGCACCCCGGCCTCTTCTCATTCGTTTCCCCAAATCGCCGCCCCCTCCCGCGCGCTCTCCCGAGCTCCCCACGCCGCTCCCGTGCGCCGCCGCACGCTGGCGACTCTCCAGCCGCGCGCCGTCGCCGCTTCCGTCGCCCCCGCACTGCGCCGCTGCCACCTATAGCATCGCCGCGCCCCACCGCACCTCGGCATCCGCTCCATTTCCCCCCACCCGCCTCCGAAGCACCGCCGCCACGCGCACCACCTTTCTCCACCGCCGCCGCCCGCGTGCACCGCCGCTCCCCTTGTCGCGCCGCGTCGCCACCTTATCGCGTGCGCCACCGATGCCCATGCGCGCCGCCGTTCCCTGGCCGGCCGGTCGGCGAGCCGGCTCCCGCCCGCCTGTGGTCGCTTGATTCCCCCTCGGGTGAATCTGGACCGTCCACGTGGCCGTTCGGCGCCGCCCCGCGTCGGTGCCCTCGTGGCGCCACGTCGGCGCCACCTCTGCCGCCTGTCCGCCACGTGGCCGTCCACGTGGTGCGCTCGCGCCTGTGCCGCGGTGGACCGAGTCCACCGTGGGCCGCTCCTCTTGTGCCGCTGACTCATGGGGCCCGCCTGTCGGCGCCGGCCTCTTTGATGACGTCAGCGACGGCCCTTTTCCTTTGAAAGAATAATTATTAATTGCGTCATAAATCGTATTTAATTCTAGAAATTCATTTAAATAGCTCAAAACTTCTAAAATCCATATCAAATTCATTCGAACTCCAAATTGGGCCATTCAACTTGCAAAATTCATCTAAAATTGAGCTCTACATGTTTGTTTACTTTTGATGTACTGTTTGCTTGGTCTTTATTAGAGTTTTTCCTCATTTTGCGTGCCAGCGAGTAGATTCCGCTGTTTCGGAAGATCGCGATCGCAAGGAAAAGAGTCAGAAGATTGTTTTTAAGAAGCAAGGCAAGTCACACATTCCCCTTTTCCCCTTGAGCATGTTGATCCAAATTTATAAATGTTTTATTGTTTGCAAATAAATATGCATCATTTTGCTAATTACATGGGAATATGGTTTACCTATCTGCTTGCTTGTACCATGTTATTTGATATCTGTCCTTTGTCAACCTTGGGTGATAAATCGACTAGCTTGTGTTACTTTGATGACCTAGCTAGAACTATATGCTTAGCCATGCTTAATTACCACTAGCTCAGTAGATGGGATAATTGCAATATTAGACATGTTAGTATCATGACGAGCTACGTGCTCGAGACATCCGGCCATGTTTCATGGTCGTAATTATCGAACTAAAACGCGACTGAGTGGTGGGCTGTGGGTGCATGGTTTTGCTGGTCGCACCCATGGCAATTAAGGACCGGTTTGCAGGATGCACTGGAAGACATACAGCGCTTGCCACAAGCGGGAATGGGTAACTGTCTGACTTGAAGTATAGCTTGAAGATGCACTTAAACCCCCTAGTGGGTTTTGGTGATTAATGACAAGGTGGTTAAAGGGGACTAACGTGTTTATCAAGTTTATTCACAGGAGTTTAGTTCTAAAGCAAGTTGTGATGGCTAAGAATGCAAGGAGACCCCCCCAATTTGAATATTCCTAAGTGCGAAAAACACCGAAGGTGATTAGACTAGGTTTTTCTCTTTCGAAATTGAGTTTAGGAAAAACCGTACTATTAAGAGGGGTTTCAAGTGTGGTTCTAGGGTATACAAAGTGCTTTTAGTCATATCCATGGGTCAAAATATTTTTGGAATCATTTTTGAAAAATGATTTTTCTCCCCGGGACAGAGAGGGCTACCCGGAGGTTCTGGCCGGAACTTCCGGGCGCCGTTTCATTGCAAAAATTTCCTAAGTGCTGCTCGGAAGTTCCTGGCACTTTTGCCCGAACCTCCTGGCAGGCTTCCAGTTCAAACTTGTGAGTAACGGCTAGATGATGTCACCTAGCCGTTATATATATGGATTTCGTCCCCAGGTCACCCTTTGGCCATTCCACTTCAGCTCTTTCATGTTCTAGGGTTTTCTAGCCACTCCCAAGCTTCCTTTGCTTCCTCCACTCAAATCTAGAGCCTATCTTGTGAGATTGAGAGATTAGATTAGAGTGTAGGAGTGTTTTGGAGATGGCTTGAAGATTAGGTTTGTTTGAGCACTTTGGATACCTTGTGGGCTGTCACTTGGGCTTATTACTCTTGGAGATCTTCTCCTAGACGGTTAGGTGTCGTCCGTGAGTTTCCAAAGATCTTGTGGATGTCCCGGGAAAGTTTGTGAAGGTTTTCCTCACCTCCGCAAGGAAACGAGGTAAGTGAGTAAAGATTCTTGTGCTGAGTTTTCAGAGGTTGTCCTAGGTAGAGCAACTTGCACTTGTGGTCTTTTCTAGAAGGAATTGTGAGTTGGATCTTGGTGGTCACTCAATTCTAGAAAATGACCTAGAAGTGTTGAGTTGAAGGCTGTGGACTTCTTCTGGGATCTTTGCATAAGTGAGGCAAGGGGTTAATCAAGACCCGGCTCTTTGAGCACCTCAACGGAGAGTAGGATCCGCGTGATCCGAACTTCGGGAAAAAATCACCTTTGTCTCTCTTGTGCATGATCTGTGTTTGAATCTGCTGGTATCTTGTGATTTACATCTTGTGCTACCTTGTGCCTGATTGTCTCTAGCTAGGACCTGTTTTACATCCCCGATTTCAATTTTCTCTGTTGCCCGGAAGTTCCTGGCCCAAGAACTCCGGAAGTTCCGGGCTGCTCATCACTGCCAGGAAGTTCCGGTGTTCTTCACCAGGAGGTTCCGGGCCCTGTTAATTTAACCGCTGCGATTGTTGAGAAAATTTCAAGAAAGCCTATTCACCCCCCCTCTAGGCTACATCTCTGCGCGTTCATAGCTTTCCGCTGGCTGACGCATCCAGGCAAGGGTGAGCGTGATGGAGTTCGGATGGGCCCTGCGACGGCCTATGCGGCTTTCTGATTCGCCTAGGCACGAGAGAGGACTGCCCGCTGCCTGCTGGGGGCAGGGGTGAAACCTGAGATGTGGTGTGCTTGGTCAGAGGGGGTTATATGAAGGGTCTTGTCACAATCACTTGACATGGTGACGTGTCCGGCTGGGCACGGTGACATGCCGGTTGATTGTGTCTTGTGGGTACAGTTGTGCACCTCTGGCCAGAGTAAAACTATTCGAATAGCCGTGCCCGCGGTTATGGGCGATCGACCAGAATCACCGTGATTAGTCTCACACTTAATAAATCGACTCAATGCACTGTAGTTCAGGTGGGTTGGTTGGGCCTGTTCAACGTGGTGTAGCGTTGATCAGTGGAGATTTAATATTACCTTAATTAATCAATTGTTTTACCGTTTTGCTCAATAAAATGTTTTACAACTGCCTTTATGCAAATAGCCACAAGCCGTCCTTGTATCCCCTTGCACATCTGCATCATTGGTGTGGCTTGCTGAGTACGGTGGTTGTACTCAGCCTTGCTATTATTTCTCCATTTTCAGAAGTGTAGTGCTTCTGAGCTGAAGACGAAGTTAGAGGACCAAGGCTCAGACCCCAGTTGAGTTTTGCCTGTGGAGTGGAGCTGAAGCCCCGCTAGGATCGCCTTTTTCCGCTGCTGTCGTTCTCTTTCGGTGTGAGGACCAAGTGCCTCTTCTGTAAGTATTTTATGCTTTATTTACGTTTGGAACTGCATATTACTTGTCATTTTGTGTACCCTGGCTGGTCCTGGACAAGGATTTAATACATAAAATAGTCTAGAAATTTGGGCTAAATTTCTGGGCGTGACATCTCCCCCTCCCCTCCCTCCCTCCACCAGCCGGGCTCTCCCCCTCCTCTCCCTCCACCGGCGCGGGGCAGCAGTGGCGGCGGCGGCTGTGACAACGGCACGCGCGGGGCGGCGGCGGCGGCGGCTCCCCTCCCCCTCCCTCGCAGATCTGGCCGGAGGAGGGAGGGGGAGGCCGGCGTGGACGGCTCGGCGGTGGCGGCGGCGCACGGGGCGGACGCGGCGGTGGCGACGACGGCGCGCGCGGGGCAGCAGCGGCGGCTCCCCTCCCCCCTCCCTCCCAGATCCGGCCAGAGGGAGGCCTAGGGAAGGCGGCGGAACACGGGGCGGCGACGACGACGCGCGTGGGCCGGCGGCGGCGGCTCCCCTCCCCCCTCTCTCGCAGATCTGGCCGGAGGAGGGAGGAGGGAGGCCGGCAGGGGCGGCGGCAGCAACGATGGCGCAGGGCAGCGGCGGTGGCTCCCCTCCCCCCTCCCTCCCAGATCCGGCCGGAGGGAGGCCTGGGGAGGGCGGTGGGGTGTGGGGTGGCGACGACGACGGCTCGCGGCGGCTCCCCCCTCCCTCGTAGATCTGGCCGAAGGAGGGAGGGGGGAGGGCGGTGGCGGCGGTGCGTGGCGCGATTTTTTTATTTGTTTATTGGATTTTCGTAGGCGGGCCGTTACCCCGACTGCGAAAATAGATGATTTTCGCAGTCGTTGGGCTACAGTCGGTCCTCCTCCATGCCTACAAAAACTACTTTTGGCCGTCTGCAAAAATGCATTTTCTAGTAGTGACACTATAATTACATGTAAGTTACACTGTAATTACATCACGATTATACTATATTTACATCTGTTAAATTTTTTACTTAAAATTTGCCGACAAATGTATAGCTAATCCAAAAGAAAATCGGGCGTTTGCAAGTCGGATGCGCTCTGACGCATGCAACATGGAAAAGTTATTTAGTGCTCTCTCTCCTCTCCAAATATAACAAGAAGTAACTACTTCTTTACAAAACCTTTAAATATTTTTTCTTATAAATTACTTACCCGATCTACAATCTAATCATAACATTATATTAGTTACAATTAAATCTTACAGCAAGATTTTGCAAAACTATATTTTAACAAAAATATTTATATGTCCAAAAAATCGAGTGTCAAATGTTTCAATTTAGTTTATCAGATGTTTAAATGGAATGCAACACAAAAGAAATATTAACTATAACACTAACAACTGCTACACGAAACACTAAGTCCCAACAACTAAAACATCAAAAAAAAATCACATGAAACATACATATATTTACAAATACATGATTTGTTAAAATAGTATCACCATTGAATATAGACATGTAATCAGGGTTCAAATTTTCATACTGAAATTTCCAAAATTTCTGGTCTATCAGACAACCCCCCTACAAAATTATTTCACCCAAAATTTTTGAATTTCTCAAACTTTTGAGAATTTGGCAAAAAATATTCGCATTTGGCCAAATTTTGTTAAAAAAATCAAATTATTTCTGATCAAAATAACGAAAACTTCAGCCATACTGGTAACCCCGCTAGTACTACTGAAATTGAAAAATTGAACCCTGCCTGTAATTATGGAGACATTAAGAATAACCATCCGTAACATTTGCAAATAACATAGTGTAACATCAGCGAATACTTATTGAAACATTCAGATAACACCGGGTGCAATATTTTGAAAAAAATCCATCGCAACAAGAAAACTAAAAATATGCAACAAAGTCTATTTTGGTTGAAACATCTCGTTTCTCACATATGAAACACCATTTTTTTAAATATCGAACTCACATGAAACACCATTTTTTTTAATTATCGAAACATATTTTTTTTTGTTTTTCATTAGCAAATTATTATATGAGATCATGTGGTAAAGATTTAGTTATAACAAACACAATGGTACAAAAGAATTGTCAATCAACTAAGTGGTTCAAAAGAAAAATTAGTTTGAAGTTGAATTTAAATCCTAGGAGCTGATCACCGTCTGCATCTGACGTTACTTTTTTTTTATGCTGCACGCATATGTGGTGCTCTTTTCATCTTGCGCTATTCTTTTTCGTGCGTGTTGTTGTGGTGTTACTTGCCCCAATTCTTTTGGCTTGCATTGGGCGCCCCGTAGGGAGTATTGTCCTATTCTTTCTAGCGAACTCATGATTTCTTCCCTTCCTATTCTGCTCAACGACGATATGCAGTAGGCCACTAGACAGTCATCAAACCTGTTACACTTCTTTATAGTGCAATACATGTGAAATACTAATACTTCGGCTTTTTAAAATATAACGTTATTGGCTTTTTGACAAATATTTAATCATTCGTCTTATTCAAATTTTTTGTGCAAACAAAAAGTCAAGTCATGCTTAAAAGAACATTTGGCAATAAATCGAGTCACCATAAAATAAATAATTGCATAATTTTTTAATAAGATGAATAATCAAACGTATTAAAAACTTTGAAGACTTAGTTTCAGATGATTACATATTCTCCAGGACACGCCTTAAGTTCACATTAAACTCATGGGAACCAACATTTTTTTTAATGCCACCAGTCAAAATAGTTGTGCATATATTAGCTAGTGCCCAAATTGGAGAAATATTTATGGTGTGTTTAGTTCACACCAAAATTAGAAGTTTGGTTGAAATTGGAACGATGTGACAGAAAAGTTGGAAGTTTATGTGTGTAGAAAAGTTTTGATGTGATGAAAAAATTGGAAGTTTGAAGAAAAACTTGGAAACTAAACACGGCGTTAATTGCATTTCGAAATAATATATTTCAATGCAAATTATACTAAGCACCACGCACATCAAATCCGATGGTATAAACAGTTGGCATTGTTTCATGACTAATCTCCGGTACAATCAGCAATATGTTAAAACTTCGGCGGCTTCCCTGCACCCTACAACAAAGGGATGTAGAAGGTTGAGGCATGCTAAGCCATAAGTCATTGAATTTACAACTGAATCTGAAAGTCTAGTCATTACTCACAAAAAAGGCATGCAGCATAATAAGACCTATCCTGTCACAGTATCTTAGCACAACGGAGACCGATAGCTGCCATGAGAACCGATTAGCAAGCATTTTAAGATAATGCCACATACAGAAAGGCTTTGAACAAAAGTATTCTAGTACAGGCTGAACGTGCATTCACGTACATTCATAGTATGTTAACTAACTATGCATGTTTCATCACAACGATTTTCAATAGTTGACCTAGTTTGTTTCAAAATACTTGAATCCGTGCTTCTTAAAATATTCCCGGAATCCATACATGCTCTGGTCATAGTTGAACTGCAGAAAGTAAAAACCATCACATCAGCTCAACTGAAAAACGTCAACTAGTCTGTCAAGCATAGAGTGACAAGTATTCTCTTCTTTGCGGCAACAAAAACCACTAATGCAGGTAAGTTCAGATTTGAAGGAGTAAGTACCATAAGTATGGAATTTACTTACAGGGAGAACTTTCACCGAGTACTTCGTGACATTAGGGTCCACCACCTTTCCTGGGCTAGCAGCCTGAGAAAGTGCAGAGCAAATCATTGCAAAGACCAAAGCTCATAATTATTCATGCATAACTCACAATGTGCTTAGGTATAACAAAATTCAAAGTCATAGGGACAAACAGTCAAACACAACTGTATAACTTGATTATATGTCATATGATATGCCTGGAGTAGAATCCTACATTCCTATACAATTGGAGCCCACTAAACGCAGTTACTTCCCTAAATCAGCACCCTTAGCCAGCCACATCACCTAGAAATACTAGATACCTCAAGTAAAATAAAGAGACTGTTATAGATACATTAGGTCATGCTTAAACTGTTCACTCAGAAACAAGAGATATAGAATATAGATACCTCAAGTAAAGATCCTCTAGAAAAAGGTATACTAAAGATCTAAAGTCAAAATTTACTCATGAAGGTCCATATTTCCATTGAAGTTGTCGATATTTATATTCCTAAACAAACTAAACAGTTTAACAAACTCTTTCTCCTGTGAGGGAACAACGAGATTATTTTTGTAGCAATTCCCTAGGGATTTAGTGATAAATCATTACATTACTTCAATCGTCACCAGCGAGTCCCCCTCCAGTTGCAACATAATCTATCATATTGCCACTTGGACTCACAGTAAGATGGCCAACAGAAGTTAATAAAATGACAGAGAGAGTATGAAACAGAAGTACACCACAAATTTTAGAAAACAAAATAAAACTAGAAACTGTGAAGTATACAATTTATAACCTGTTCTGGGTTGTAAAATACTTCAATAAACGGATACTCATTCTTTTGCCTTGTGAGGCAAAATCCAGGATACTTTGGGCATTCAACCTGAGCACAAAAGAAGTATTCAATGTCTTTTTGTTTGAGAGCGAAGGAAAGAAGACAAGTGACAGCAGAAGCACCACTACCATGAAATGGTAATAACCAGGATAAGCAACATGAACTAACTTCTAAAAGCATTCTATTACATAAACAGAAAAGTACAAAAAGAAAGAGGAAACAAAAAATTGATCGAATGATACAAACCTTTTGGAACTGTATTAGTAGAATATTTCTAGGAGTTATGTTGCATCTTTGGATTGATCAAGCAATTTTTTATCTTACTCAGACAATTATAAATCAGTTGATATTTTATACCTACAAGGCCTTCAGTGCTATTTAAACATGTAGGGCCCATTTGGTACAGTTCCTATTCCAAGATTCTTGTCCCGTGGAGCTGGAGCTGTACCAAACACTTTCGAGATCCTGGATAATATGGACTAGAGCTGCCGCTCTGCTCTTGAAAATTACAGTTACAGTACAAGGGTGGAGCAGCATTAGCGCTCCTCAGCTCCGCTCCAACCTCGGAGTAGGAGCTGTACTAAACAGCCCCTTAGTTTGCCACCTTTTCCAACTCAATAGTGACTATACTAGTGATCTAACATCAATTCAATGGTGTTTGAAAATCAAGGTAGTAGAATTAAAGAAAGTAGCTTACTCGAACAAACTTTACATGCGGATGAAATGTAGCAGCAGCTTCCTCCAGTACCTTATCAAGGTGTTGAGTATAAGTGCACCTACAGTAGCAATTTTGAGGATTACTATGTGCAAATCTACTTACTATTATGAGACTAGATATTGCACCCAGTGCTTCATAAACAAGAAACAACAAAGGAAGGTTAGATATACTTAATAGTAAAGGCAACAACTACTGGACGGCCTTCATGCAACAGCTGCACGAATTGACGCTCTGACGTGAACGGTATAATTCTTGATGGCCCTAGATCCTTGGGATATCCAGTGTAGTACCTGCCATTTCATCAACATATACAAGATGAAAAAGATGGTGTAACTTTTAGTTCGATATTAGGTCCATATTATTTCACAGACATTGTATGGTCTGCTCAATTCAAACAATTGGCCAGTTAACAAGATGGCGATGAGGCAAACATCTGTTGCCGAAATGGCAGTCATTGTTCTCTCTACTTTTATTTGTCTCTTCTTTTCTTTTTTTTTGTCAATCCCGACTTTCTGGCGTCAATATTCTCAAAAAATGCCTTCAATTTCTCCAAATATTACATATCCAGAACAAAGAAAAGATGACTACAAATTCACCTGCACGTCGACCGAAGTTGAGACACCATCCGATCAAGAAACGAACCGTCCGCCATCCCAGACGTCCACCGATGCAGAGCTGGATTCACCAAGGTAGTGGAGGGATGAGGTAATCACTCACATCAGTAGCAGCAAGAAAGGTATTGGGGCTCAGATGAATTATTTTCGGAAACAAAACTGTAATTAGTACAATGATTAAGGCGAGGAGGACAACATGTGTGGGTAGAGAAGGGATAAGGAAGAGGATATGCGTACGGGCGCTCACCGGCGAGGATGCGGCAGCAAAGGTAGCAGCAGCAGGACACAGGCGACGCCGCTCTCGTGGAAACCGGCGCAGGCACGGACGGCGGAGCTTCTCTCCCCACCTGATCTGCCGGCGTGGGCCGCTGCCGCGCTATCCCGCCTGCCCGCCGGCGGAGAGCCTTCGAGGCGGGCAAGTAATCCCCGCTCCTTCGGCCACTGACTTCAGCCGCCGCCCAAGTCGACGAGGCGCTAGCTTCCGGGCTCCGGCGGCGAACTAGGAGGAAAGAGAGAGGTGGAAAGGAGGACATGAGAAGGCCTAGGGCTATCGGCGTGCCGTGCGGCCCAACAACGCCCTAGTGACCAGCCCGAACTGGTACCAGTGGTGGCTTGATCACTTCAAATTGGAGGGACTATTGGGCCAAATTCCCATACTGTAAAAAAGGAGTTTTCTTTTCTGGCCCCCATAGGCCGGGAAAGTAATAAGTTTACTAAAGGTCCCTCAGAGAGTTCGAAGTCACCCCTAAACCACAATCGATTTTGCTATATATTTGTCGATAAATTTTTCCCCCAAAATTTAACAGATATAATTACAGTACAATCGTAGTGTAATTACACTGTAACTTGCATGTAATTACACTGTAACTATAGTGTAACTTTTATGTAGCTTTCAAAAATCTCTCCGTAACATGTTATTTCGGTAAAATGGAGTTTGTGGAAACAAATTCTTTCATATATGTGTGTACTATGATTTGTTTTCTTCCTCACCAAAACAAATCTTGTAATAGATCTAACGATTCAAAATTATGTGAAACTTACATATAAGTTACACTGTAGTTACATGCAAGTTACAGTGTAATTACTTATAAGTTACAGTGTAATTACACTACGATTGTACTATAATTACATCTGTCAAATTTTTGGGAAAAAATTTGTCGACAAATGTATAGGCAGTCCCAACCACAATACTAGATATAACCCATCCCACAACTTATAAAACCAGGCTACATTTGGTCCCAAGACAGTATTGCTTTCGGTTTTGGCTGGCGTGGTGGCTGAGTCGGCACAGGACCCACATGTCAGGAGGCCCTCCAACCCAAAGCTCTACACACGTGCCAGCCGTGAAACATCAACCAGGGGCAAAGCAGGAACACGTAACTCGCCACCTAGAGCGCCTCCACGTCAATGTCCCTGTGGCGCAGCCTCTGGTGGTCCACCACCACCACGCTCCCCCACGCATTGCCCTGCGACGATGGTGACTCACGCGCCAACCTCTCCCTCTCCCGCGACCTTATCCTCCTCCTCTCCCTCCACCTCCTCGCATCCGCACTCACTGGCCACCTCCCTCCCTAGCTCGCCGCCTTCTCTGCGCTCGCCTCCATCTACCTTGAACACAACTTCCTCGAAGGGCCCCATCCCCTTGACAATGGCAACACCCCCCGCCCTCCAAGCACAGTAGCTCGTTCGTGCTCCGGGTGGAACGCGGAGGGGGCAAGCACGGGGGTGCCCAAGATGGCAACACCAATGGTGATGTCGGGTGGCCACGGCGGCTGCTATACCTCGAGGTGTCGCTATCAACGAGAAAGAGGCGCGACTTCATCTTCCCGCCATGGCCGGGATACGGGAGGTCGTGCAGGGTTATGCACCACCCTCGTTGGCTTCCCCGCTCCCCTAACCGGCCTCCCCGCGCTCCTCCCTCTCTGTGTGGTTGAGGTGGTGTTAGTGATGGTGGATTTGGACTAGGGAGGAGCTCGCTGGCCTCCCTGCCCCGTCCGCACTCACTGGCCTCCCTTCCTCGTCCCCCTCTGCGCGTGCTCACTGGCGGATCATGACACCCGTGGCCTCAACAGCGGCGGGCAGCCTGCAAAGAATCCGGGCCGGTGACACACCAACCTCCCTGATGCTGTCGTCGGCCTCCCCATCTCCTCCCTCCCGACCCCGCCCCCGCTCACCAGCCTTCCTACGCCCCTACTGATTTGTCCTCCGCCGCGCCTCCACTCTCGCTCACTAGCATGCTGGCACTCGTGTCGGCTGCATCTGAGGAATCTCAAGGGAAGAGGGACAAAGAGAAGAGGAGGAGATAGAGAAGAGAGAGGATGAGGTGGATTAGTGGGGCCCACCGATATGTGGGTCCCACTATTTTTAATCTTATTGTTTAACTAACATGTGGACCCACATATTTTGTATTAATTATAAAATTGTTAAATTTTTCTTCATATGCCACGTCAGATGAAAACCAAGTAAAATTAGCAACGTAGGCGTCATGTCAGCTAAACCGCCGTCCAAACTGCCATGAGACCTATATTGCACCAGTTTTAACAGTTGAGGAACTCGTTGTATCTAGTATTAGAGCTTAAAGGATGAAAGTCAAACTCGCTGTCAAGTTAAGGGACATGAAGTGAACTTATTCCCTAGGAAAACGTCGAATTTGACTCCCCCCAAAGGCCCTATTCATTCTTCAACTCCAAACTTCAACTTTCATATTTTCCGTTAGTATGCTTTTCAAACTGTTAATTGGTTTGTTTAAAATTCTTGCATATAAGTTGTTTAAAAACTTTAAATAAATGCATTGTTCAAGTTTATAATAGTTAATATTTAATTAATCATGTGATAATGAGATTTTTCGTTTCGCATATGTTGAAAGTCTCTCTCCAACCAAATCAAAAGAATGTAGCCTAAGCTGTGTTCGGAGTACCCATTTCCATCTTCTACTCCATTGTTTTTAGTGTGCGTGCTTCTCAAAATATTAAACGGTGCATCTTTTACTAAAGATTTCTATAGAAAACCAAATTAATCTATTTGATAAGTTTTTTTAGCTAATACTTAATTAATCATGAGCTAATGAGCTATGATGTTTTCCGTGTGAGGAGGAAAGGTTCCAAATACCTTTTACTCCGGAACACAACCCGATGGTTTAGTTTGATTTGTATTCTCCGTCACAAAACTCTTCTAACTACTAAATCCATATAAAACGACTCCTTTAATGGTTTCACTAGTGGGTTTGGCTGACGTGGCGCCTACATGATATGTTGCCAATCTTCATCCGATGTGATAGCTACATGTCATTACAATTATAAAAAAAAAGAATCAAAATTACCATAGCACTCACGTGTCAGTGTTCTCCTTTCTTGTGCCCTCTCTTATGAAGATGGCGAAGGTGCGGGCCCATGATAAGGATTCTCAAGCCAAGAATGAAGAAGGGGTAGAATTACTGAATGAATACGAGCTTGGCAGGAGGCAACCGTTTTAGCTGTGTTCGGTAGGGAGAGTTGGGAACTCTCTCTCCAAACTTACAAAACGAAGTGATTAATTAGCACGTGATTAATTTAGTATTAGCTATTTTTTTTAAAAAATGGATTAATATGATTTTTTAAAACAACTTTTGTATAGATTTTTTTTAAAAAACGCACCGTTTAAGTTTGGGAAGCGTGCGCACGGAAAACGAAGGAGGTGGAATTGCTGACCAAAGCTGCCGAATTGTGAACCAAAACTGCCTCTCTTCCCAACTCATCTTCCTCGTTTTCCGCGCACACGTTTTTCAAACTGCTAAACGATGTGTTTTTTTTGCAAAAAGTTTCTATACGAAATTTGCTTAAAAAATCAAATTAATCCGTTTTTGAAAAAAAATTAGCAAATATTTAATTAATCACCTGCTAATCGCTGCTTCATTTTCCGTGCGGGTACTTAGTGTTAGTGTTGAGGGTAAGAATCAGTTCTGACCAATACGTAGGGACTGGACTTCTTTTTCTAGCTCCAGCAATCCAATGTCAAGTCCGACCATCAGCGGCTTAAACAGCCGGCACACCATGTGCTGAGATATGCGTAGGCTACGATAGCATAAATCAAAATTTTCTATCGCGTAAACCAGGAACCATGCAAGTATTATATCATAAATCGTTACCACTCGACGCGCTGCGCAGCGGAAGAAGACGCTGAGAAGTCGAAGGAACTCTCGCGAAGTAGCGCGCGTCGATGTAGAGGAAGTAGTCGATCGCACCGGCTCGACCTTCTCCTCCTCGTGTGTTCTCCTTGCCGTACTCTCACGCTGATCAGCACCGCAAACCAGCGGCGCCTCTACCGGTATCTACACGTACAGGGACGGAATGGCACGCGCAGATGTGCTAGCACCCGCGCACGGCTAGGGTTTTGCTCGGGGAGGGAAGTGACGGCTAGGGTTTCTCACGTGATGCAATACCTCCGCCGGTCAAACCCCTCACGAATATATAGGATCCATCACTCGGGCCTCCAAGGCCCGTAGGACTCCTATTCGGATCCCTATCCGAATTAAGCTCATATTGGATCTCCATCCAATCCTCTTATTCTGGCCCATTAAGCGTGCGACCCTGTAGGTTCATATATACTCGGCTGTAACCCGAAAACTTCTCTTCGGTCCACGCGTCAACAGCGGCCCCTAGCAGAACGTATTGACCCACCGGGCATACATAAGGATCATATCGGCTGAACCTCTAGTGTATACTTGTATGAACCCCTTTGCCTCACAATATCGATTAAGCTCAAGGCTAGATATGTGCCATCCTCTAATAGCTCAATCATTCACTCGAACCTGTTGATAGATTATATAACTTGTGATTGACTCCTCAATAACCTTTGGCATGGCCATGCACTTCCATAATCTACAACATCGAGGGGCCCAGAGATATCTCTCCATAGGAGGGGCAAATCTCATCTTGATTATTCATATCCCACTACATGTTTCATAGCATACCCAAAAACTACTTTTATAACTACCCAATTACGGAGTAGCGTTTAGCAGTCCCTAAGTAAGCTACTACACATGTTGGGAACCATGATAATCTCAGGTCTAAGGATTCAACACCAACACTAAATGAGATCATTGATGACACAACACATATGGCTCTTGCAGTGTCTCATGTTGGGTCTATCCAACAACATGTTCACTAACATGTGTCCACATTATTAATTTGGTATCTCTATACCATGATCTATGAGACATGATCATCAATTAATACATGTGGTGATCATATAAACATATTTGTTCCACATATAATATTTGATCAGGGATCCTTTAGAAATAGTAACAAACAACATAAAGAGTCTCATGAAATAATCACATATTCATTAACCAATAATGAGTTATCTATTTCAAGGAACAATTTTGGATAAATATGTAAACATAGTATGTATTACAATCATCTTTATGATTGCCTCTAGGGCATATCACTAACAGTCTCCCACTTGCACTAGAGTCAATCATGAACGTATCTTATACCCATTGCCCTAGTGTGTGCCTCATGCTCAGGCTGAGGGAGTGGCTTTGTCAACGGATCTGCAACATTCAAATCCGTATATATTTTGCATATCTTCACATCTCCTCTACCCACTATCTTGCGAATGAGGTGATACCGCCGTAAAATGTGTTTGGACTTTTGATGCGATCTAGGCTCCTTGGCTTGCGCAATGGCACCACTATTATCGCAATAGAGGTCCATAGGGCTAGAAGCACTAGTCATCACACCTAGTTGAGAAACAAATTTCTTTACCCAAACAGCCTCATTTGCTACTTCAGAAGCGGCAATGTATTCGGCTTCTGTTGTAGAATCAGCCACTGTATCTTGCTTGGAACTCTTCCAACTCACAGCGCCTCCATTTAGGTAGAACACAAATCCAGACTGCGATCTAAAATTGTCGTAGGCTCTCCGGACCTTCCATTATATTTGAGAGATGAAGTGAATAATTCAAGTCATCAAACAAGCATAATGAAATATCTGACGCATCGAGAGAGGAATATTGAAGACATTGCTGGGCCCTTAGCCTACCAGTCAACTTCAGGCTGAGATGTGCACATCAAACCACCCGTCAAACCACTCGAAGGCGGTGACCAGATGTGTTACACATTCAGGAGACTTGACAAAAATGGCTAAAGATCTACAACCTCTCAAATATTCCTAACTCATACTCATGTGAATCTAGTTCCCAGGATGTGCACTAGATCCACACTTTCATCTTAAGCATGATTATACATAGCAAACACAACTAAGATGAAAGAAACTTAAGACTTACAACAACTTAATAATTACATAGGCCGACCGGCCAAATAAATATATTAGAGAACAACGGAAGCTTGACCACCCAATCACAAGCACACCGACTAGGGGTATATCCCATTAAGTTCTCATCCTAGAAGAAACAATCGGAACCCACATCACTCAAAGACTAAGTCTAAACCTGCAAACAAAAGGTTATATCAATAGCAAGAGTCAGTACATTTAATGTATTGGCAAGCACAAGTCAATCCTACCATACTGCATGTATAGATTAATCACAGAAATTAAACAAAGATGGGCTATTTAAAGGCTAGATTGAATTTTTAGGAAGAGGAGGAAAATTCTAGAAAAATTACATTTAGGCATGATAAATAATCTAGTATTTGAATAAATTATTTTCCATGTTCACTTATGTGCAGTTAAATGTAATTTTGGATGAAGTATGGCTTTAGCCGATTAAAATTTAATTTGATTTCTTTTAGTTTTCTGCTTTGACTAATTAATTTGTGGTATTAAACTTAGTTATTAACTTGTACCAATATTATAGTGAATTGCTTATGCCAAACATAGTTTACATAAATTTTTCCATGATTTCATCTTGCATAGATTATTTTAAAGAATTAGAATAACCTTTCTTTGTATATGTGTTCCCACTTCATAATTGCACCTAATATTATTATAGGGATTACATTAAACTTCTTTTGGGCTGAGAAAAATATATTAGAATTTAATATTAAGTCCACATGTTATCACCCAAGATTAACTATAGTTTTGCTTAGTAATTTTAACCCTTTTAGTTTATGCTCATGAGACCTATTATGAAAGCGAGAGCAAAATCCAAATGCATAATGGACTCAAGCCTAGGCATGCATTATGCACATGTATGCTCAAATGCTTGATGATATTTCTAGTCTAATGTTGGGAATGAAAAGATTTTATTTTGTTCTCAAATTTTAATCATGCAATGGTTTAAGTTGGTTATCACCTAAATTAAAACAGAAAATTTTGGCTCTCAACATTGGAGAAGTTAACCTCTAACTATTTTGACAAGAAATTTTAAGTCCTAAAATTTCGGGTATGTTACAAAAATCATGTTTGTCGGTTTGGAAGCTTGCGTCAGTGTAACCATTTACAACGAGCTCTTCCTGTCCTCCATAGACTAGGAACATATCCTTAGTTCTTCTCAAGTACTTCAGGATATTCTTTACAGCTATCCAGTGACTCTCACCTTAGTATCGGCTTGTTGCACTAAGTGCATATGAAACATTTGGACGTGTACATAGCATAGCATACATAATGGATCCGATTGCCGAGGCATATGGAATCACACTCATCTTGTTTCGCTCATCAGTCGTTTGAGGACACTGATTCTTGCCAAGATTAATGCCATGTGACATGGGTAAGAAACCTTACTTAGAATCTTGCATGTTGAACCTCTTCAACACCTTGTCAATGTATGTACTCTGGCTTAATCCAATTAGCCTCTTTGATCTATCTCTATAGATCCTTATGCCCAGAATATATGCTGCTTCCCCTAAGTCCTTCATTGAAAAACTATTTTTCAATGATGTCTTAATGGATTCAAGCATAGGAATATCATTCCCAATCAATAATATGTCATCTACATATAGGATTAGAAACACCAGTGCGCTCCCACTAATCTTCTTGTATACACAAGGCTCTTCTTCGTTTTTGACAAAGCCCAACGCCTTGACTACTTCGTCAAAATGAATATTCCAACTCCGAGATGCTTGCTTCAACCCATAAATGGATTTCTGCAATTTGCATATCTTTTTAGCTGATTGTGGATCAACAAATCCCTTGGGTTGTGTCATGTACACATCCTTATTGAGATTTCCATTGAGGAAAGTTATTTTGACATCCATTTGCCATATCTCATAATCGAAATAGGCAGCAATTGCTAAAACAATCCGAATAGATTTTAGCATGGCGACTGGTGAGAAAGTTTCATCATAATCAACACCTTGAATTTGTTTGAAACCTTTCGCCACCAATCGTGCCTTGTAGATGTGAACATTTCCATCTACATCTGTCTTTTTCTTAAAGACCCATTTGCACTCAATGGCTTTTACACCATCAGGTGGATCAACCAAGTTCCAAACTTGATTGACATGCATGGATTCTATTTCGGATTTCATGGCTCCAAGCCATTTCTCAAAGTCTGGTCCCACCATTGCTTCCTCATAGGTAGTAGGTTCATCGTTGTCTAACAACAATATATCACGTTGTCCTATAGTTAACAACGCATACCTCGCATGTGTACGCCATATCCTTTCGAACCTTCGTGAAGCTGGTGCTTCCACAACTGGCTCAACAACAACTTGTTCAACCTGTTGAACAACATCTTGCTCAGCTTGTTGTGGTTGTGTTGACGTTGAAATGTTTTCCGGTGTTTCCTGAATTTCTTCAAGTCGCACCATACTCCCACTATCCTTTCTTGAAATAAACTCTTTTTCCAAGAAAACACAGTGTCGGGCGACAAACACTTTGCCCTCTTCCCGATTATAAAAATAATATCCTTTCGTTTCCTTAGGATACCCCACTAAGAAGCATTTATCTGATTTAGGTGTGAGTTTGTCCGATTGCAAACGTTTTACATAGACCTGACAACCTCAAATCTTTAGGAAAGACAAACTGGGACGCTTCCCTGTCCATATCTCATATGGTGTCTTATCCACTGGTTTTGATGGAACCCTGTTTAGTGCGAACGCAGCTGTCTCTAGAGCGTAACCCCAAAAGCTAAGCGACAGATCAATTTGGCTCATCATTGATCGCACCATGTCCAACAATGTACGATTCCTCCATTCAGACGCCCCATTCCACTGAGGCGTTCCTGGCGGAGTGAGTTGTGGAACAATTCCACACTCCTTTAGATGATTACCAAATTCAAGGCTCAAGTACTCTCCACCACGATCAGATCGTAGATAATTGATTGTCTTGCCCAAATGATTTTGTACCTCATTATGTAATTCCTTAAACTTTTCAAAGGACTCAGACTTATGCCTCATTAAGTAACCGGATCTTTCCTGAAATATAGCCCAGGATGATGGTGTCATTCTCTAGGCGAACGCGGAACATTCCGTTGGGTAGGGCTTCCATAACTAAACCCTCGAAAGTAATTTTTAACCATATCTACTAAAGTCATCGGTAAAGGTAATAAAGTACCCAAAACCACCTCTGGCAGTTGAGCTCATTGGTTCACATACATCAGTATGTACTAGTGCTAATAGTTTACTTGCCCTTTCACTTTGACCCGTGAAAGGTGCCTTTGTCATTTTGCCAAGTAAACAAGATTCACATGTCTCAAATGATTCAAAATCAAATGAGTGTAGAAGTCCATCTCTATGAAGTTTCTCCATGCGTTTCTCATTTATATGACCCAAGCGACAATGCCAAATAAAAGTGGGATTCAAATCATTAGGACGTTGCCTTTTTGCATTAATGTTATAGACTGAACATCCATCAAGATTCACAATGTATAAGCCATTCATCATGGGTGCATGGAAATAGAAAATGTCATTATAATAGACTGAACAACCATTGTCCACAGATCTAAAACCATAACCCTCTGCTTGCAGACAAGAAGCAGAGATAACGTTCTTACACAAAGCTGGAATGTAATAACAATTATTTAACTCCAAAACTAATCCTGATAGTAAAGATAATGGCATAGTGCCGACCGCAACAGCAGCAACTCTTGCTCCATTACCCACGCGAATGTCCACTTCGCCTCTTGCTAAGCTCCTACTTCTTTGCAGCCCCTGCAACGATTTGCATATGTGAGCAACTAACCCGGTATCAAATACCCAAGAATCAGTAGAGGAAGTAGCAAGATTAATTTCTATAACATTAATACCTGAGGTGGAACTCTTTCCATCCTGCTGCTTCTGCTTGAGCTGCTCTAGGTATTTCTTACAGTTTCTCTTCCAATGACCTGTCTCTTTGCAAAAGAAGCACTCTGCATCCTTAGCGGGCCCTGTCTTTTAAACCTTGGTCTTAGAGTTGCTAGTACTCGTGATCTCATCAGAGTCTAGCTTTCTCTTTTAACCACTCTTCTTGTTGTTGGGCTTGCCCTTATGCATAACCATCACATGGTTGGAGTTTTTCTTAATGCTTTCCTCGGCAGTCTTTAGCATCCCATGCAATTCTGCGAAGGTCCTATTCAGGTTGTTCATGTTGAAATTCATTATGAACGGCTCAAAGCTGGGAGGGAGCGACTGGAGAATCAAATCAGTAGCCAACTCTCGGCTAAGGGGAAAGCCAAGCTTATCCAGACTCTCGGTGTAACCAATCATTTTGATCACATGTGGCTCACTGGATTACCTTCTGCAAGCCTGCACGCAAACAAGGACTTTGAGGTATTAAACCTCTCAGCTCTTGCTTGGTCCTCAATCATGTTACGTAGTCTCGTGATTATCGTATGAGCATTCAATGCCTCATATTGCCTTTGAAGCTCAGGGGACATAGTAGCAAGCATGGGACAACTTATATCAATATAATCATTGCATCGCTTTTCATGCTCCCTACGTTGAGCAGCAGGAGCATTGTTGGGCAAGTTAGCTGGAAAAGGCTCTGTAAGCACAAACTCTTTATACTCTTGCCTGAGAACAATTCTCAGGTTGCGATACCAATCCATGAAGTTTGTTCCAGTCAACTTCTCTTTCTCAAGAATAGACCGCAAGTTAAAACTGGATGGTGCAGGAGCTGCCATGATCTACAATAGAAATATATGTATGCAAAATCAGCACCATGTTTACATTTAACCTTTCATTAAACAATTTAATAAAAGATACTCCCACTATGTATTGTGAAACAAAATTCCCTCTAGTAACATAGTGAGTCAAGATCCTCATTTTATTAGTGTCTAGTGAGCTTTGGCATCACAGCTAGACAACTATCAAAATATGTAAGCAACACCTTGTTAATCACATCATATGTGACTCTTGTGCTGTTGGGGTGACATCTCCATGTCCAACCCAACCTATGCCCCAAGGTCCAAAACTGTTTTGATAAACTTGTCAAGTAAACCAATAATCTCCGCATATAGATGTCCGACATCTATCCTATTTTATCATGATAAAAAGTGGCACTTTGCTATGGCAAACCCATCACTTATGATCACAACCGTAATAGGTGCAATTATTGGAAGAGCATAAATTACACTTAATTTTTCTGATGGAATCTATCCTACAATGTCATATCAAATATATAACAGCAATAAAGTAAGATAGATATAAAACACCAAGCGAAATCTAAGGGGCAACGCACACGACGGTCCCATCACGATTCGCCATGTGAAAACCTTAACGGCGTAATCGATTAAGCTCAAGGCTAGATATATGCCATCCTCTAGTAGCTCAATCATTCACTTGAACCTGTTGATAGATTATATAACTTGTGATTGACTCCTCAATCACTTTTGGCATGGCCATGCACTTCCATAATCTACAACATCGAGGGGCCTAGAGATATCTCTCCATAGGAGGGGCAAATCCCATCTTGATTATTCATATCCTACTACATGTTTCATAGCATACCCGAAAACTACTTTTATAACTACCCAATTACGGAGTAGCGTTTAGCAGTCCCTAAGTAAGGTACTATACATGTTGGGAAGCATAATAATCTCAGGTCTAAGGATTCAACACCAACACTAAACTAGATCACTGATGACACAACACATATGACTCTTGCAGTGTCTCATGTTGGGTCTATCCAACAATATATTCACTAACATGTGTCCACATTATTAATTTGGTATCTCTATACCATGATCCATGAGACATGGTCATCAATTAATGCATGTGCTGATCATCTAAACATATTTGTTCCACATATGATATTTGATCAGGGATCCTTTAGAAATAGTAACAAACAACATAAAGAGTCTCATGAAAGAATCACATATTCATTAACCAATAATGAGTTATCTATTTCAAGGAACAATGTTGGATAAATATGTAAACATAGTATGTGATACAATCATCTTTATGATTGCCTCTAGGGCATATCACTAACACCATGCAACTCCGTAAACTGTCAAGGACGTCCATGCTTGTAACACGTGCACGAAGATGAAACCGAGAAGAAGCCCACCACCGTCATCCGCGCCAGCGCCACCATGTCTGGCTATCCGGCACGAGACGCACCGGCCACGTGTCACAGTCCCTACACTGACTGTCCGGTCGCGAGAGCCAATGGCCCAGATCACGATGATGACACGTATGTCCCGCCGCAAAACCTCCTATTGGACGTCACACCTCAAATCGGAAAAAAAAAAACTAGAAACAGAACACGGCAAATGTACATGCGCAAGCCCAATTGGGCCAAATAGAGGTATTACCTGTTACATTTATATGAACGGGAGAGAATGGCAAAAAATGAAAAATCATTATCAACTCTAGTTACAATGTTGCCCGTGCAGCGAGGCAAATTAGAAACAAAATACATGCTACTATACATGATCATTACTCATAAGTGATTATATCACCAAGCCAACTAGGGAGAAGATATCCTTATTATCCATACATAGTCATCGAATACATAGCTTTTAGTTTCACTCTTATCTGTCCATGACAAACTATTCGAGCTCACCCCTGTAAGATGAGGACACAGATGATGGGGACCGATGCCAAGTAATGGCATGATTATTTTCGATGAATTTTCTGCACTAAGTAAGAAATGTTTATTACACATCAGTAAGTGATAATACCATATGCTAATAATGCGTGGAAATCAAAAATGGTATCAATTAATTGCTATAACAAAACTGAAAGAAAAAAATTGATGAACAAATCATCAAGCATACGCCTTTAGCCTTTTGCAGCCTGAAAAGAATCCCTTTGGCTATCAACTATTATCAAGCACACCATATAGTAGCATCAAAAGGGATAAACAAATTGGACCAACGAAATGGCTGCAAAGTGGAAAAGGGGATAACAAATTGAAATATGCTTTTTAAATCTCCAAAGGCACAGGCGGTCCTAAACAAAGAACAACACGATCTAAATTTCATGATACCCTGAGTATAAAAAGGTATCTAAGTTATAACTTTACAATTTTCATGAACAGCAAAAGTGATTTGGCCTTCCATTCCTGGTAATAAGAAAGAGAGAAATCAAGGCAAGAGAAATCTTTGTTATTGCCTTACTGGTAGTAAGGAATATTTTCTGCAGGCAGTCGTGCAGAATTGTAGTGCTGATTTTCTGTACCGATGAGATTCTCTTTTTTTTTTTTCTGAGTAGCTAAATAAACATGTTTTCATCTAGACTAGCATGGTTCATGCTAGCATATTATAAGGGATATGTTTCTCAAGTTGCAGTTGTTATGTACCATGCAAAATTAATTTCACTCAATCAAACAACCCTAAGGGACATTGATTTAATTAAGGTAATGAACAACTAAAATTGTGCGTGGATTAGAGAAGAGGACGATCAATTTTAATTACCTTGTGGCTGGAAGATTCTGAGTGCGAACTTGCCGCATTCCAAGACTGGCTTCTGGTCATTGATGAGCGGCCAGCCCACCGTGAGTGTGTCAGTGGCATGCAAGCGCAGTCATACAGAACCAAATTCGCATTCTTGAATGCAAGAAGAAGGCGCTGCTGGAAGAACAGGAATCGTTCATCGCACAGGTTGTCATGACAGACCATCAAAACATATATCAAGGAAGTTTACCAATAGAAAATTATATTCAGAAGCCTTGCAGGGAAGACAGACATTATATTCACGGACATTATTCATTGTGATAACAAAATCTGATCAGCTAAAATATTCAAAATTGAAAAAATAAAAATCTATTTTCTTGTCTTCCCTGACCCGGGTCGTTAATATTCCTTCTCAAAGGAGCCTTTATATTTCTCTGCATGTGTGTTTAATTGTTGTGGAGTGTGGATGAATATAAAGAGCTGTTAGGTTTCTCAGAACTGGTATTTGGGAAAAAAAATATCCTAGCTATATGTTTAGCAAGACACCAAGAAAATGGAAAATAAAAACAAAGCACTATGGTCATGATCTATGGTAGCACCTAAGAACCCTGGATATCATGCTATCTGACCTTAATATGCTCTATGGTTTGCCAGGTGATGGTAAAAGTATGTCCTTTAAGCGATAGTATCTTGAACGGATGGGTTAAATAAATTGATAGGCTAATTGGCAACTTGGCATGAAATGAAGTAATGAACTGGAGAGAAATTTAAGCACCATAAAGAAGAGGTAAGTTTATATATAATAGCCACCGGTGCTACAGTACATAATTATCCATTGTGGCATGTTTCTAAGTTATTTTTAGATATCCTAACAATGCCATCATATTCGGCAAGAGGGATAGCTATTTTTGTTCAGAGATTGGCTTCAGGATTCATCACGAGAATTGATTTATGCTCTACCTAACCCGAATATGCAATCTACAACCAAGTTATTTCTGAATGGGAGAGACAAGTTAAATTCTAATTATGCTCACAAAAAAATTGCAGTGCGGCACATCTAAAGAGAGGGGAAATGATACAATTGAAAAGCATTTCAGAATATTCAGGGCATTCGCCATCATCGGATAAAATCCATCAAATAAACACAACAACACTATTTAGCCCGGACATCTCAAGTCTCAACCATCTAATTGGAAGCAAAGCAAACGCAGTGTAGGATTCGAGGTGACCTGAGGCGTGCAGATTGCTCGGCCTGGGCCTCCACAGACACCAGCTCCTGTTGCTGTTGCCTGTTGGCGCGCTTTCTAGTGCGGCCAGGTCTGCAGGGTGAGGTTGGGCTTCGCGTTGAGCCTGATGCCGAGAATGACGATGGTGAGGTTGCAGGGAAGCTCCCAGTCCACCCACTTGTGGAACTCCCCTGCCGGCGGCAACAGCTGCTTGAAGAGGTAGCCCTTGGGCCGCTCATCGAGCCAAGGGGTCAACCACCCGACCCCTGCCCTCATCGTGCCTGCTGCAGATGCGCGCCGCGCCGCATAGCCGCGCTCGTAGCATCCATGCTCCTTCGCCGGTGCAGGCGCGTTCGCAGGTGAAGTGAAGAGGGAGGCTCTGTGGGCTAGGGTTTTTAGGGATGGGGTACGGCGAGGTGCGTGCGGCAGTGGCCAACGTCGGAGACGGTTCGCGAATCGCCGGAGGAAGGAGCGAGAAGAGGGGAGAATTTCCCTAGAATGGATGCCAGCTTTTGCACTAAACACCCTTGAAAGATCAAATTTTACAGTTATATCATTTGAACCATCTGTACCATTGATTCATCTCTACCATTGATTCATAATCCAACAGATGCGGGTGCGAACCAAACCTTGCAATAGCACGCGGCCACGTGGCGCGTTTCTAAGATATGTAAACTTTGATTCTAGGTTTGGCCACGTGGCCCAATGTGCTGCTAGGGTTTGCACCTTGCAATCGGTATAAGAGATTTGGTGGAGACCGGCTACAAAACCGAAGCCTGCCCCGGTGCAGATGGTTGACGCATGGATAAAAAGCAGATCGCACGGCCGACCCTCTTGGCTCCCGACGAGCATAATAAGAGCAAGAATCCTATAAACCTATACAATCCATCCCCACTTAATATAGTTAATAGCAATTCTCTGCATTCTCATGCTTCCACGTCATCTTTTTTCTCTCAGCCATTAGATCTCAATCAAGCAATCCAGCACTTTTTACCAGTTTGTTTGGCCTAGTGGCCCAAATGCCCAGTCGGAAAAAAAAAGCCCAATCAACGCCACCACCACCTCTTCCACTCCTGTGCACGCCGCCAGGAGCCTAGGAAGAGCGACCGCCACACCAACAGGAAGCGAGACCGCCGCGCCCAGGCTCCCATGTCGCTTCCGCTCATCGCTGACTGCCTCACTGCCCCGTCCTCCTCTCTTTTACTGATCCATTTTCTTGCAACCATTCCCATTCCTCTTCTCCGTCCAGAATTCAGATGCAAATAAATTCCCCTCTTCCTCACCACGAACTAGCATCTCATCAATGGAGATTGTTTCGTCCTCCATGGCTATCGCTGGTCAAGATGAAGGCGGATCCACGCTGTTGCATTTCTGATGAATGGCTTGTGTGCCCAGTGTGGTAGTGTTATAGCAGTCATGCTGATGCCCTTTCGTACTGTAGCAATTGCAAAACATTGTAGCGCTGCTCACGTTTCACTGTTCCCCTCTGCCATTTCTTTACTTGCTGCTTTGGGTTCTTTCACTTCCACTCCAGAAAGTAGGCCTTAATTGCTACTGGTGACTGGTGAATGCCGATACTAGTGAGTAGTGACTGTGAGTTTCCTTCTTCTATCTTCTCTCCTCGATTGGACATAATTTTGTTTTCCAAGATTACAACCAGGGTTCAGAGCAAACCCATGTGGTTACTGATTGACAGACAAATTCGATGTATGTGGATGAAGGTATGTACATAATTTACCACAAGACATTTCACTCTGCATGTTTTATTTACTAATTAATTATGTAACGCTTAGTCTCTCCTATGATAGTCTCCAGGAGCACCATGATTTCATCAATGCAAATCACCCAAAGTATTAACAGAAACTTTATAGATGAATCCAGTTCCAGTATTGGTTTGGCATTGAGCAAGAGTAACATCGTATGATGTTTCCTGATGCATTTTGTCCTTATTATTTATTGTCATATTCTAAACTGTGTGTTGATGTATTCAGGTAGACAAATATTCTCTTTTCCCAGCTGGCAATGTATCTATGTTTACCTACAGGTATTTACTTCTTTTTTTTTTGCGTCAATTTGCAGGCTGTGCTACTGCTTCCTTTGGGAAACCGTTCTGCACAATTAGAAGAACCTGGTATAATATATATATGATATTACATTGTAAAGTTTGTTCCCAGAGGTGATCTTTTATGCTTTAAATGTCTCCAGTTCTTTTTATCCAATGTACATTACATAGTTCTATTCCTACCAACACTGTAAAATTAATGATCTAGGTTGTATCTAAAAAGAGATCAGAGGTGCCTTAACTATTCTGCTCCCACAATGGATGCATAGTAGGCCACAGAAGCCATTGATCTCCATCGTCAACAATATTGTCCTAAAATGTCTCACTTAGGGAATTTACTGTATCTATTTTTTCCTTTGCCTAGGGCCATTGATGGTTTGATTCTACTTGAGTTAGTCAACATGATAAAAGAACAGTTTGATTTAGAGCCAATGAATGTTCAACTGAATAGCATTGCACAAGTATTGTTTCGATCTAAATACACTCTTTAACAAATTTTGTAGTCCTCTTTTACTATTGTCCAACTACATCTTTTACTATTGTCCAACTACAAATCAGTACACAACATCAATATTATTCTCCTTTAGAGATGTTCATACAGGTCTACAATATTATATTGAAAATCTTCTTCAGAGATGTTCCCTCAGTATTACTTATGGTCTCCAAACACCGTTTCTATATAACATCACCAGGACAAAAACATCCAACATAATTTTCATCCTAATTCACTTTTATAAGTTTTCCGCCGCAACTCGCGGGGTATCATCTAGTAATAAGAGCGTTTCAGCCGGCGATAAGCCTGCTCAGCTTGTCACTTTCTGACGTGGAGGATACACAAAAGATGAGAGAGAGAGTAGCAAGCGCTTAGCCAAGAGCTAGCACCGGCATAAGCTCCTATAAGACACAGCCAATAGTGTTCATTAGTCATTTATTCTCACATTTGGCATTCGAGAAGAGAAAAATGGTGGGTGCTCTCTCTACATAAT
This sequence comes from Oryza sativa Japonica Group, assembly GCF_034140825.1. NCBI lineage: Eukaryota > Viridiplantae > Streptophyta > Magnoliopsida > Poales > Poaceae > Oryza > Oryza sativa. The sequence goes on from NC_089040.1 coordinate 17,232,974, forward strand.
AAAATGAATATTTGGCAGCGGATTGTTGGCGATGGCGGCGGGTTCTTGGCGGTGGCAGCTGTTCTTGGCGGCGGGTTCATTGCGGCGGCGAGGAGGAGAACGAGGAGGAGGAGGTGGGGGCGTAGATCTGGCGGGCGGCAGTGGGTTCTTTGCGGCGGGTTCTTATGCATCAACCTCACTAGTCTTGTGGTACTTTCAGGAAATGACCAACACAAACTTTGGCACTAGAGAGAACATTGCAGTATGACGAAGAGGGTTCTCGTTCCTAATTCTCAGGTTTCTGATAAAAGCAGAACCTCTGCACTTCTCATTTTGACAAATCCTGGACAACTGAATTTTGAATGATGGTGGTTCTCTATTTTCTGTTCAAAATACAAAGTACATGTACTGCCTGAAAGGACTGTAAATGCATCAAAAGAGGATGATCATTATCTAAAAAAAATCAAAAGAGGATGGTGTATTGTAGTTTGATCATGATGGTAGCCCTTGTTTGTAATCTGAAATATTTAATCTCTGTAAAACGTTAAGAGTTTGGAAGGATAGTAGTGCAGATGCTATAAGCTGTAATTTGACACCTTTTTTGTTGTTCAAATTGCAAGAAATTCTGATCCCTTTGTAATCTGTACTATGAATTTTTCTATCTGAAATACAAATGGCGAGTTAGGTGTTCTGAAATATGCATTCTGATGGATGTGTTAAAAAAAGTGATTATTTATCTTATTCCATTGATAAATAAAATATGGAATTGTGTAATCCAAAATTTTAAATGTCTGAAATCGTATAGTCAAAGTGTCGAAACTTGATTTCGGTAATACTAAAAGGGGTTGCGAACAAGCAGGAAAGTGGATGGGTTATGAGACAAAAGATTTATACAGGTTCAGGCCTTCTCGATGAGAAGTAATACCCTACTCATGTCCGGAGAAATATTTCGCCGATTGTAGTATTGATCTGACGATCTCAAGTGTGGTTATGCCCCCAAAGAGCCATGCTCTCCTTATATAGTTAGAGGAGTTTGGATTACAAGATAGAGACCTTATCCCATACGGTTTAATTCTTTATAACTACTTTACAATCATAGCCGACTAAGATTTACAGGATATTTACTTGATACACAAGATAATACAATACCCAAGTCTTATCCTATAAATATTCTAGCTATATGAACTATTCACTGTAACCAGTCGGATAATCAAGCCTTGTGGGTAGATGGTACCATAATCTCCACGCCAAGCATTATGCATCAATTTGATGTTGTCTGATGAATTGACAAAGACTCCCCAAAACATTTCGGCACTGGAGGCTACTGGTTATACAAAGTTTTATCCAAATTCAGTGCACTACAAGTTTACAATAAAGAAACAAAAACATGGCTCCAAGCCTCCAAGATACAAAACAACTAAAGGACAACATGATTACAGTTTTACAGTTAAGTAGCTTTGTTATATAGTCCTTTTTTTTCGAGGACAAGGAAGATCTTTATTCAGGATTTAAATCAACTCTTACAAGCTGTAGTAACTCATCTCAGTTATTCTCTAACCAAATTTTTGAGCAGGCTTCATAACGAGCCTTATTAGCTAAAGAATGACTGACTGAGTTTACACATCGGTGAACTTTTCTGACCAAGATCTCCCTGTCTCCAGTCATGAGGTCACACACCTCCCTGACTAAAAAGACCTGATCTGACAAGATTTTCTCTTTCATTTGTATCAATTGCAAAGCCTCCAAGCAATCTGTCTCTACTATAATCGGCCGTACAGTCCATTGGATTGCCAGTAATCCACGATCCCAGATTCCCAGGCGACTGCATCATCTCCACAATTCCCGGTGACTGCTCCTCGTCGGCTCCACGATCCCCGGTGACTGCGTCGGCCACATGTGCAGGTCTGGGTTCGATGCCTACCAGGGTGTATGCTGCAGCTGCATCATCCGTGGAGGATTCTCCTGCCATGACAGCTGCAGTTGCCGGCGATTGGGTTGCGATCAGATGCTGGAAGACGAACATTCCTGCTCCTCCGATGACAATCTGACTATCGCGGACACACCATCGCCGATTGGTGAAGCGCGCGTCGCGCTTCTATAGCCGCCAAGCCAGGGTTGAGTTGAGCTGACGAAGGCACGCGAGCCGAGCGGATCATGGGCCGCTACAGATCGCACACAGTGTGCAGCCGAGGAGGGCGCACCATTGTCCACGCGTCAGATATCTGGAGCAGGGTTGCAGACGAGAAGGTTTGCAGCCGGTCTCCACCAAATATTTTTCCCCTCAAAGCGACGCTCCCGCGTCGTGTCGACGGCAACCAAAAGCAAAACGAAACAGAGGCAAGACACGGCGTGCGTCGGAGACAACGATGACGAAGCAGCTGGGCCCTCGCCGTGCTTCTCCTCTTCACGTCATCGGGCGGCTCTGCGGCGGCCGCTCCGCCATCGACCAAGGGTGGAGCTGCTGGTGCCAAGGGCAGCGGCGGCGGTGCACCGTGATCGGGATCAACCTCGGCACCACCTACTCATGGGTCGGCGTCTACCGGAACGGCATTGTCGAGATCATCGCCAACGACCAGGGGAATCATATTACACCTTGGTGGTGGTGGATCACCTTCACCGACGATGGCGAGCGGCTCATCGGCGAGGCCGCCAAGAACTAGGCAGCAACCAACCCGGAGCGGACCATCTACGACGCCAAGCGCCTCATCGGGCGGCAATTCGCCGACGCCGAGGTGCAGCGTGACATGAAGCTGTTGTCGTTCGCCGTTGTCGATAGGTACAGCGAGCCGCACGTGCACGTCGAGGTAAAGGACAGCGACGTGCGGGTGTTGACTGTTGAGCCCCGAGGCCTACCTCGGCGAGAAGGAGAAGGTCACCACTCACCCGCGCTGTCGTCAACATGCTGGCCTACTTCAACAATGCGCAGCGCGTGGCAGGCCACCAAGGATGTCGCGTCATCGCCGGGCTCACCATCGACCGCATCATCAACGAGCCGACCGCCGGCGCCATCGCCTACGACATCGACAAGAAGGGGACCGAGAAGAGCGTCCTCATCTTCGACCTCGGCGGCAACACGTTCGACATCAGCATCATAGCCATCGACAACGGCGTGTTCAAGGTCCTGGCAAGTGGCCACAAATGGCGACACCCACCTCGGCGGCGAGGACTTCGACCAGCGCGTCATGGACCATTTCATCAAGCTCATCAAGCGGAACGTCGGAGACGCGCGCGCGCTGGGGAAGCTCTGCCGCGATTGCGAGCGCGCCAAGCGCGTGCTCAGCAACTAGCACCAGGTGCGCAGTGAGATCAAGTCGCTGTTCGACAGTATGGACTTCTCAGAGCCGCTCACCAGGGGCGTGGTTCGAGGAGCTCAACAACGACCTCTTCAGGAAGACAATGCTGCTGGCAAACAAGGCGACGGCGGACCTCTTCAGGAAGACAATGCTGCTGGCAAAGAAGGCGATGGCGGACCTCTTCAGGAAGACAATGCTGCTGGTAAAGAAGGCGATGTCGGACGCCTGGCTGAGCAAGGGTGACATCGACGAGATCGTCTCGTCGGCGGCAACCGGCAGCAGCTACTCAAGGACTACTTCGGCGGCAAGAAGCCCAACCGTGGCGTGAACCCCGACGAGGCCATGGCCTACGGCGCCGCTGTGCAAGCTAGCATCATCAGTGGCAACGTTGACGAGAACACCGAGAGCATGATCATCCTTTTTTTTTTTTTGAGGTGAATGACGGCAGGAGCTCTGCTGGAATTTCATTAGAGGAGAGAAAAATAGTTCAGAGAATACAGGTGAAGACATCGAAGGAGAAGAAGGGAGAAACCCGAAAAAAACAAACGGAATCCGAAAAAGAAAAGACAATTAGGGAGGTTGGAAAGCAGTGTGTCTGAGATCAAGTTCCTCCTTTACTATTCTCGCAACATGGTCCTCTATGTAAGAGATGTTTTGAAAAATTCTTCTGTTTCTTTCCAACCAAACGTTCCACCAAGTGGCGAGAAGAGATCCTTTAACCCTGAATTTGAAAGGTTTGGGGTGTAGATGATTGAGATCAGCCCACCAAGCTGCGTTGTCATCTGCAGGTTGTGCCCCCGGGATGTTTTGCCATTGGCACACCATAAGCCAAACTTTTCTGAAGAAGGGGCAGACATTGAAGAGATGGTTAGTGTCTTCAAACGCCTCTCCACGCAGGCTACAAATCCAATTGCAAGGCCAGTGCCGGCGCAAAAGATTTTGGGCCGTGAGAGTTTTTTGGTGAAGGATTAGCCATCCAAAGAAGCGCATCTTCGGTTCAGCTGGACACCTCCAAATGGAATGAAAATCAATCGAAGAGAAGGATCCTTGGAACTGAAATAAATAAGCACTGTTTGCAGAGTAGGATCCTGATTCGTTCAGGTTCCAAGTGATGTCGTCATTGGTTTGCGGTAGAAGCTGAACATTTTGCAGCATTCCCCCAAGCTGGACAAGATCGTTGATTTCTTCAATTGTAGTTAATTGCCAAAAGGAAAGGAGCCAAGAATTGCTTGTCAATTCCGTTTTAACCGATCTCTGTTTGCGCTTAGCTAGGTTGAAACACAAGGGTGCAATGTCTTTTGGACATGAATTTTGCAGCCACTTATCATGCCAAAAATTTATTTTTTCTCCATTACCCACAGTTATCGTAGTGGCAGCCTGAAAGAGTCTTTTGTCACAGTCATCGCAAGGTAAATCCATTCCAACCCAAGGCTTCCATTTGAACCAGAGCCACCGAAGTCTTAGAGCGCGAGAAAATTTCTCAAGGTCTAGAATTCCAAGGCCTCCTAAAATTTTTGGTTTACAGACTATACCCCAATTTACCAAGCTACTTCCCGGATTTGTTTTGTCAGGGTCTTCTCCCTTCCATAAGAAGGATCTGCGGTAACGATCTATTCTGCTGATTACCCATTTGGCAGCTTGAAGGGCAGTTAGATGAAAGGTCGGCAATGCACTCAACACTGATTGCACAAGAATTCTTCTCCCTTCTGACGTGAAGTAGCGTCCTTTCTAGCCAGGGAGACGCGATCCAATCTTTTCAATTAGAGGCAAGAAATCCACTTTCCTAAGCTTTCAAAAATGTAAAGGTAAGCCTAGGTAGCGGCAGGGGAAGGATTTCAAAGTTCCAGGGAAAGGAGTAATGACATGTGTCAAGTCGGTGGTGTCACAACGGATAGGGTAGATTTCAGTCTTGTTCAGGTTTGTGTGGAGGCCTGAAGCTTGGGCAAATAAATTAAGAACCCTTTTAACTGCATCAATCTCGATAGGGTCGGGCTTGACAAACAAAGTGACGCCATCAGCGTATAGGGAGCATTGAAACCTGCTAAAACGCCCTCCAATTGGGGTGAGCAGGGAGGCCTCTTCCGCAGCTTGAAAGAGTTTGTGCAGGGGCTCCATAGCGAGAATAAACAGGAGCGGAGATAGAGGATCCCCTTGCCGAAGTCCTCTGGCATGCTACAAAGCAGTTCCTGGCGAACCGTTAAGTAGAACCTAGGAAGAGGAGGTTGCGAGAAGGTTTGAGATCCAATTCCTCCATCTGGTACCAAAACCATACCTCTGAAGGACTTCAAGCAAGTATGGCCATCCCACTGTATCAAAAGCCTTGGTAATGTCAACTTTTAGAAAGAGGGCTTCTGAATGGCTTCTATGTAAGGTACGCACTAGGTTCTGAACGAACAGGAAATTGTCATGAATTGCCCTTTTTCTGACAAAAGCACTTTGATTTTGAGAAACTAATTTATTTAGGCGCAGAGCAAGTCTATTTGCAAGGATTTTAGTCAAGATTTTTGCAAAGCTGTGGATTAGGCTTATAGGGCGATAGTGTTCCGGGCCAGTTGCCCCGTCTTTCTTCGGGATTAGGCATATGAAGGCTGAATTCAGCCTTTCCAGTTGTTTTGTATTCATGGCGAAGAAGGATTGAGCAGCTAGCAAAAGATCATCTTTGATTATCTCCCAAGCAAATTTAAAAAACAGCTCCAATGAAACCATCTGGGCTGGGTGACTTATTGGACGGCATGGAGAAAACTGTTTGTTTTAGTTCTTCTTCTGTGATATCGTCTTCTTGATCGTCTAGATCGAAGGATGTGAAGTTGAGCGCTTCCCAATTGAGGCAAGACTGTCTTTATGAAGGAGTTCCCAGCCTATCCGAGAAGAAGCGAAAAAGAGTATCAGCCTTGTCCTAGGCTGAGACTGCTAAACCGTTTGGGGACTGCAGGGTCTGGATATAGTTTTTTCTCCTGTGGGAGTTTGCTTTGATATGAAAGAATTTGGAATTAACATCGCCTTCCTTTAACCACGTTAACCTCGATTGTTGTCGAATCTGTATCTTATTAAGGACAGCCAAGCCTAGGATCTTTGCTTTTAAATCATCGCGAAAGATGCGTTCATCAGCTGTCAGATTTCTTGTCTCTTGCGCAACATCCAGTTGAAAAACCACCTCATTAGCCACTGCTAATTGAAGCTTGATGTCTCCAACGTTTTGTTGGCTCCATCTCTTGAGATCACGTGCCAGCCGTTTCAGTTTGATGTGCAGGATGGCAAACGGGTTTGTTGCTAAAATCGGACGGAGCCAGGAGTCTTGTACTATTTCCAGGAAGCCTGGTATTTTGAACCAGAACGCTTCAAATCTGAAGCTTGGAGCTTTATCTTTCCATTCATTTCCTATTAGGAACAATGCAGCATGGTCTGAGGTTGAGGAGGAAAGAGGCTGCAGGGAGGCATTTGAAAACAAAATGTCCTACTCAGGTGATGCAAAAGCGCGATCGATTTTTGTTTGCGTTGGGTTTTGGCCATCACCCGCCCAAGTGTAACGTCGGCCTGGAAGATAAAGTTCCTTGACCTCAATTTTGTCAATTAACCCTTTGAAACGCTGCATCATTCTCCTGTTTAGGCGATCGTTGTTTTTGTCAGCTGCTTTATAGATTAAATTGAAATCCCCTATTAAAAGCCAAGCCGGTTTCATAGACGGGGAAAGGGATTCAAGCTCTGTCAAGAAGGCAATTTTATCTGCTTCAAGCTGGGGACCATATACCACCGTTATAGACCACTGGAGAGCCTCTTCAAGCATGGTGATGGTTGCTGTTAGAGAGTATTGACCTTGCTTAATTTCTGACATAGAGAAGAAGTTCGAATTACATGCAAGTATGATTCCACCTCTAGTTCCACTGGCCGACAGAAAAGCAAAGGATTGGACAAAGTTTTGACCCAAGATACTTGAGATACTTCTGTCAGTAACAACTGCTAGCTTTGTTTCTTGCAAACACACAATGGAAGCACCAGTTTGATAAACAAAAGCTTTAACTGCATCCTGCTTTGCTTGGGCATTAAGCCCTCTTACATTCCAATTGAACAGATGAACATTGTCTCGTGACATAGTGTAAACAGAGAGGCAACTAGGGATGACATTTCAGTCGGCAAGCAGCATACAGAGCACACCGAAACACAGCCAGCAAAGCTGGGAGAAACACAGGTGCGACAGCTGTACACAGTTGATGCAACTACTACAACCAAAAGTAACACAAGCTGGAGGCAGGACTGCAGGAGTGGGGGACAACTGCTGGCGCTGGAACTCTTTAGAATGAGATGATGCATATCAGCAATCATCACTTCACAGGGACTGCATAGCTGAGGGAGCATCAGACCGGCACCACCACCGCTTTCTTCTTGGCGGTCTTCAGGCGGGCGCCTTTGCATCCTCCCTTCTCAACCAGGGTTGTGATCATCTTCATTGAGGCAGGGGACAGCGGCTTCTTGAAATGCTGCACATACAGTTTTTTGATATTTTCATCAAAACGGGTTTTGGTCATTTAAGAAACCAAAATTTTTAGCAAGAATTTCTTGAGCAAAATTTTCAATCTTGGTTCCAAATCTGCGCTTGCATGCCAATCGTTCACTATGTCTTTGAGGGGAGTGGAGTATCACCTTGTTGCGGCAAGGACGGCGAGAGCTCACGTCAGGGGTTGGAAGATGCGCCGCTTGGACAGGCGTGGAGAGGCCTGCCACCAGCTCGTTCAAGTTCCTGGCCCCTGGAGGCATTTCTGTAGCAGCCCCCACAACGATCTCCTGGGCGCTGGAAGGGATGAAGACTGGTGAGTACATGGAGTGCTGGATAGTGGCTTCATGGAGCATGGGGTCGAGGTGTTTTTCCAGCATGTCCAGCACCTGTCCCTGCGAGAAGATCAGTAGCTCAGGCTGCACATCATGGGGAGAGGAAGAAGAAAAATGCGTGGCAGTAAAATTTGCGCCCGCGTCAGGGCTCCCACTACGGCGCGGTTGTGCATTCTTGCAAGGCGAAGGAACTTGAGGAGAGGGCTGACTGAGCTGGGGATCTTGTACCTCTTCTTGGGTAGTCGGGGGTGGACGTACCTCACTTGGGGAGCGAGAGCGGTAGGAGCGGCTTCTGCCTTCAGAGGGAGCCCTTGCCCACTGCCGCCCACGCGAATCTTGAGTGTAGACCTGACGTTCACTGCCAACCGGTTCCCTGCTCCGGCTGGAGGATCGTCCACCAACACGGCTCCAGAGGGAGCGGCTCCTATGCTGGCCCTGGGAGCGCTGCTCCCTGTCTTCTTCATCATCATCAGGGCCCTTTCTTGGATCAGGTGTAACATCCTGAAAATGTGTCATTTTCTAATCTTGCATCATGCTGATTCTTATGTTCTTAATAACCTTCTAGACCTAGGAAAATATAATTAGCGGGACCTCCTAAAACTAACGCGCATAAAACATCTATGGTATTTAATCTCTTTTGTGTTTTTCATTTAAAAATATATTTGGTATTTCTTGTTGGAATTCTATTTTCGAATATTAAACCTTCTTTCGACTAAAACTCTTTTATTCAAATTTAGTTTGAAAACCATTTTTACTATTATGAATTATGGTCCAAGAAATCCTCCAATTTTGCCCTTGAACCTAAATCAAAGTAATTCCAATCTCATTGGAATTAATTGTTAGCCCATCCTTTGATCTTAAAACCATCCTTTGATTATCGATCCAAATATCCAAATTCTTCCTTTTGATCTAGCCACCAATTTAATTTCTGTGGCTTGATTTCCTCTTCGGCACAAGAATAGTATTATTGCAAATATGGTGAATAATTGCTCTTGTGCTAAGAAAATTCCAATTTATATTCTTCACTCAACTTCCCCTTTTAGCCAAAAATATACATAATACCAATTTTAGAATTGGTATCCTATTTATTGTCTTCAACTAATTCCCTTCAATATTCCCAAAAATATTTTGAGGAATATTATTAACTTCCCTTCCTATTTGAGTGCTTCCAAATAAATTCCCTCAAACTCCACCTCTAAATATTGCACTCAAATAAATTAAGAAATCTCGTTTGTGAATTCTTTCCGAATTCAAATTCTTTGCAAAACCTAGTTATTCAAATCAAGTATTCAAATTAGACTTCTTTCTTTTTGTCATCGGGCCGAAACTCCATTCTTTCTTCCTTTTGGCCCAATCCCTTTTCTTTTCTATTTTCCTCCTCCTTCTTGGGCTGCCGGCCCAGCTAAGCCGAGCCGGCCCAAACCAGCCCACACCTCAGCCGAGCCGCCGCCTCCTCCCGTGCGCGTGTTGCGCACGGCGCACGGCGCCGCCAACGCCTTCCCTCGCTGCGAAGTAATCGGCCGCCGTCATTCTTTTCTTCACGCTACCGTCGCCGTGTCTTCCTCGACCTCCTCCTCCGAACCGCCTCTCACAACCGCCCTTCTCTCCTATAAATAGCCGGCCCTTCTCTACACACAAGCCGAACTCTCTCTCTCTTCTCTCTCTCCCATGCCGGCCACTATCTTGCCATGCCCAATCTCCTTTACCGGAGCAACACTAACCAAATCCTCGCGCCACCATACTTGCCTCCCTCCGACGAACCCATTTTTCTAGTTTCCCCTTTCCTTTAGCCATCCTATAAGCCACCATCACCACTTCTTTTACTCGCCGGAGGTGAGCTCTTGTCGTCGCCGTTCCGGCCATCTCCCTCGCTCTCTCCGCCAGACACTGCCCTTCCCGGGTGCTTCGTGCTCGGGAACACGCGTGGACGCCGACGTCGCCGCCCTCCAGCCACCGGAGCGCCGCTGCCCCGCTCGCCTTCTCCTCTCTGTTCTCACGGCTCTCTCTCTCTGGAACAGAGAAGAGAAGAAGAAGAAGACGAGAGAAGGAGAGAGAAAAAGAAAAGGGGATTGACAGGTGGGCCCATCAACAGTAACTTTTCTCATTTTCTAGATTTAATTCAAATCCTATTCTTTAGAAGCCCATATCTCCTAAACCGTAGATCCGATTCCAGTGAAACTTAGACCTAAATTCATCTAAATTCAAACTCTTCATTTTGATATCAAATTTGCTATTTTAAGATTTTATTTGAATTTCCTTAATTTATTCAAATGCCATTTGAATAAATATTTGATTTAATCTTATAATTGAATTTACAATTTAAACTTATATTTGCTTTCCAAATATTTTCTTTTATTTCCAAAATGCCTTTTAGCCACTAAAAGCCGCCGGTTGGAACTTTACGCCTTCCATGGGGACGTTCGCGTGGTCTACGGACCTCAATGTCGGACCGTTGGTTGTAAAGCCCGGCATAAACCAAACCCAAGGTCAAAGTGCTGCTCCTGGCACCCCACGCCTTGATGCGTATAGCAGTTGGAGCTTCACTATCCCCTCGACCTCCATTGCACGCCGCACAGTTAGCTCTCGGGCTCTGTGTGATCCTAGCCGCTTCGCCGCCACTCACAGTTGTCGGAGTAACACTTCCACCCCACTAAACCTGCACCCACCTCCTATTCTTCTAGCCGATATGTTGTCTATCGACACGGCTAGAAATGATACCAAACCTAGTCGTCATGCTACCCAACCCTAACGACGACTAGCAAACACCTAAAACCCTAGCCGATATTTATCCTACCTCGATATCGGCTTAAACAACTAAATCCTAGCCACTATTCTACCAAAGCCCAACCTTGACCCATATTAGCCACATGCCTATTTAACCATATCAACTATCCAGTATATTTCCTATCATACAAACCACGAGAGCCTCCACATAAAATTTAGAGCCTAACCGTATGCTATCCTACTCCACAATCGACTCCCATATAACTAAACCCTAGCTATTATACCACCTAAACCTACCACTAGCAAATACTAGCCCCATAATCCCTATACCCTATAAAAGAGATAGGTTATACCTTAAACCCTAGCCCTCTTAGTCGTTTATCGTTTTCTTATTATTTTATGGCTTTTATTGAATTTGGTTCTTCCTCTTTCTCAGTAGAGTTTATTGTATTTTGGATGGCAACCTATGGTATTTCGAGAATCGGATAATCAGGTTGCCTATCTTGGATTTATTTGCGTTGGAGCAAGGCAAGTTATTATTCCTCTCCTTTGAGCATAATTATCCTATATTCTACATTCTATTCTACGCATTAGCCATTCATGATTTTGAATGCATAATCTGAACATATAGCAAACCAGTTATATGCTAGCTTTTGCTTAGCCCTGCCTAGTTAGATTGCATAAAATATAATGAACTTAGATTGGGACAGTACGTAAGATTTGGTTGATTTCCAGGTGGCTAGTACTGTCTCGGTCGATATAAGTTTACCAAGTACTTATGTCAAACGAACGAGTACGACCACAGCTTCTAGAATGGGGACAGACCTAGATATTATGTTAATTAACAATGTGGTACCTCTGTACAGTGGTTCTTATGTAAGTCCTCGCGAAGGAGGCAAATATATGCCGCGAAGGGCAAATGTGATATTTACCGAGGCGCAAGTAAATATCTTGATTATCGCGCGATGTGTGTGTGAATTTATGAAAACCTGGTTGAGATGACGTGGGGTCTCTCATCCAGTTCTCTCTAAAAACCCCGGGAATGCCAGAACTCCTCTCGCTGCTGATAACGTTACATTCAAAGCGCATGGGGACTAGAGTTCATGGAACAGGTGCCATAATTGTTAATAACCTAATACTGGGCCATGACTAAGCTAATCATTATTGGCAAGTCGTGGACTGCGGGTAAAGCGTACATCTACTGCAGTATGAATATCCTTAAAACTATTCGAATAGCCGTGCTCACGGATTTGAGCATCGGGACTCATATGGTACTTTAGTTAGAAATATAATTCAAGATTTTCTTAAATACTGTTGCATATCAAACATGTCGGTTTCTGAATCGTTAGTTTTGGGATCCGACATCAGGCTCCCTCCTACAGGGAAGCAGGAATTCCCGGAAGCGAACACCATCATCTTCAGCACCGTACTGATAGTCGTACGCACGGGCAAGCTTGCAGTGAAGGTCTTCCAGGGTGTCAATATGAATCAGGACATTGTAAGTCCACCCCTCCTTTGGCTCCTCTGGCGGCGGATTGTGGTGCGGTTCCAGGTCCGGAAGGGGGATGTCTATGGGCAGACCTTCTTCATCAGCATTGGTGAGAGAGAAGCTCGAAGATCGCGGGATGAATTTTGGAGCGTCAGTCCAAATCCATAAGTCAAAAGTGCGGTTGTAGTTCCTGCGGTGGGAATACTCTTCAACATAATGAACGGAGCACTTTCTTCCAATGATCTTGGCTACTGCTTCATCTGTACGGGCATGCATTGGGAGCCCCTCAATGCATACTCGAGCTCTGAATCTGAAACACGCCGGGACACCATGCAAGCCTTCTTCCCACGGGCGGAAGAGATAGACTCGCCCAGACTTGGTGGCAAGCCGTGGCTGCCTCAGGATGGCATCCCTGTCACTCTGGCTGGCACATGTGATGAAAAAATCTTTAGGGTGAAACTTTGTAATCTGGATATCCGACCGCCTAATCCGGAATGCTGAACGAACATCGTCAGCAAACACATTGGGATCAACCTTGGAACCCTGAGTCCCAACTTGCCAAGCAACTATGGAGCGAGCAGAAAACTTCTGCCTCAGACGGTCAATCTCTCCTGTGGCCGAAAGAAATACAGCTTCTTGAGAGGGGCGGTCGGCAAGGTCATCCATGGTGGGAGGGACTGGGAGAGCAAAGGATGGGAGGGATTTGGGTGGGAAACGAATTGGGGCGAGTGGAGGGAAAGAAACAGTGGAGGTGTGAGGGGGTGGTGAAGGGAGGGCTGTGGATTTAAAGGATTTTCTCTTTAGGCAGGAGGAAGCGAGATGACCGTTGCCCAAACAAAACCAACAGCGAAGAGGGTCTCTGCAGTCAAGAACTCGATGGCCTTGGCGGAGACAGCGGAAGCATTTACCTTCCATATGCTTCAGAAATCTCTCCCTCCTTAACTGTAATTGAAGTTGGTTGGTGTCCTCAGGGGAGAGAGCAGGTCTCTTCCGCCAACGATTGCTTTGACTTCTTTCCACTGTGAATCGTCGACATCAAAGCTACCTTTCAGCTGCTGTGAAACAGGAGGGATTTGAGCTGACATTTGCACTCTGCGTCCACTCTTAAGGATACGGAGATCTTTGGTTGCTGCTCCTTGGGAAACCACAGCTGGATCTGTCACTTCGACCAGATTAAAGCGCTGCTTCATGGTAGATGAACCAAGCTGCTCAGCAGGGAAGTTAAGGCAGTCGGCAAGAGGACGGATTTTCAGAGGGAGCTGCTCGTGCTGGGACTTGGAGCTAGGAAGCAAGGGGGCAGGAGTAGCAAGCACCTCGGAGTAAAGGCGACTTGCTTCGGGCAGCACCTCAGCAGGCAGATCTGAGAGCGAAGAGGATTTGCTTGGATCCTGAGTACGGAGAGTGACGAACCTTGAGTCCAATCGAGGAGATTGGCAAATCTGAGCTACAGGAGAGGATTCATTGCTGGAGATTTGCTCACTATCCGGTAGATCTGGACAGGTGGGGGAAGGGGATTTGGGCGAGGGGCAGGAGGCTAGGGTTGTGGAAGGAAGGCTGTGGAGGGGATCTGGGATGGGGAAGGTTTCTAGTGTTGGGGAGGCTAGCGAGGCAATGGAAGCGCCGGCGAGCTGCTCCGGCGAGGAGCGGAATCGCCTGTGGCGGGGGTGGGTGTCGTTGCTAAGGGATGGCGACGGAGCCATTTTTCATTGCTAGAGTGAGTCCCTACCTTGTAGCTATGGGAACTAGCATGATCATCCTTGATGTCGCATCGCTGATGCTCGGCCTCGAGACGGCCGGCGGGCGTGATGGCCAAGTTGATCCCGTGCAACACGGTGGTACAGACGAAGAAGACGCAGGTATTCACCACCTATAAGGACAAGCAGATGATGGTGACCATCCAGGTGTTCGAGGACGAGCAAAGCATGACGAGGGACAACCTGCTGCTTGGCAAGTTCGACTTCACCGGCATCGTGTTGGCGTTGAGAGGGCTGCCGCAGATCGAGGTGACCTTCGACATGGACGTGAACGACATCCTCAGCGTGTAGGCCGCGGACAAGGCCACCGGCAAGTCGGAGAAGATCACTATCTCCAGCGACAACCGACGCCTGAGCCAGAGGAGATCGACCGGATGGTGGGCAAGGCGGAGGAGTTCGCCGAGGAGGATTGGAGGCACTAGGAGCATGTCGATACCCGAAACAACCTGGAGGCCTACGTCTACAACATCAAGAATGCAGTGGACGGCAAGATGGCAGATGCCGTGGAGGGGGAGGAGAAGTAGAAGGTGGAGAAGGCGGAGAGGGAGGCGTACGAGTAGCTAGCTGGGCGACAACCATGACGGTGGCAAGGAGGAGTACGAGGAGAAGCTCAAGGAGTTAGAGGACGTGTGCAACCCCGTCATGTCGGCGGTGTACCAGAGAAGTCCGGTGGTTATATATGGCCATAAGGCCCAAGGCCCGACAGCCTGACCCATAGCACGGCCATTTGGCCCAGCCCAAGCACGACTTCGCACGACTAGTGATAGGCCCATGTTGGCCCTAACCTAATAGTTAGGTTGTGCCTGAGCTGATGCCTTGTCATGGTGGGCTAGCCCGGCCCGGCACGATTAAAGAAAAATAGTTGAGGGAACTAAAATAGACTTAAATCAGCCATATTAGGCATAGCCCATAGAGAACAGAGAAAAAATTAGACTTATTAGACACAGCAAAAAAAATGAGAGAGGCAAAATAGACTTATTCTATAGAGTTGTCGTGCCTTCGGGCTGACCCGACACAACCCGAGACTTATTGGGTTGTGCCTAGGCCGTGTGTGCTGCTCGTGGGCAGCCACGGCCCAGCCCGGCGTGTAGGTCAGGCCGTACCAGCCCGACTGATCTCAGCCCTGACCCGGTCATGCCGGGTAAGGTGGCCCATTTGGCCATCTATATGTGGTAGTGCAATGCAAGATGGCAACGTTGATGAGGGGGACCACGATGCGGAAAGGCTGATTCGCGATCGATCGCGAGGGCCAACTGGTAGCGATTAGTTCCCCCTCCCTCCCTCCACCTGGTTTCCATTTTTGGCACCGCATTACTTTCATATTTTAGTAAATTTATGCACATAAAATTTATACACCTCAAGTTTACACATCTAAAGTTTAGAGACCAAAAGTTTATTAGTCAAAAGTTTATATATCCAATTCAAATTTGAATTTGAATTCAAATATTTTTTATATATAGTATTTCTATATATCTAAAGTTTATAGACATCAAGTTTACAGACCCAAAGTTTATAAACCCAAAGTTTATAAGTCAAAAGTTTACATACCCGATTTAAATTTGAATTTGAATTATATCTCATTCAAATTTGAATTTGAATTCAAATATTTTCTATATATATAGTATTTCTATACATCTAAAGTTTATACACCTAAAGTTTATAGTCCCAAAGTTTATAAGTCAAAAAGTTTACATACCCGATTCAAACTTGAATTTAAATTCAAATTTTTTATATATAGTATTTCTATACATAAATTTTTCTAACTTTTTGTTTTTTTTAAATTTTTGTGTGGTGTACTGAAGTAGGGAAGAGAAAAAGGGGAGGAGGAAGGGGAGAAGAGGGACGTATAGGGGAGGGGGGTGCGGGCAGCGATCACCCGCGCATTAGCAGTCCCCACCACGATGAGCTTTAAGCCGTGTGCTAGCTCCCGTTTCATTGACTAACCACCTAGAGTTCTTTTTTCTTTTCTTTTTGCCGTTAAGTGTTGATGTGCTGGCACTGTGTCTATGGGTCTGTTCTGTTTAGATCCCACCGAAAATTTTATATCTTGTCACATCGAACGTTTAAACACCTGCACGAAGTATTAAATATAGACTAAAAAAATTAATTGCACAGGTTACGACTAATTTGTGAGATGAATCTTTTAAGCCTAATTTCTCCATAATTTGACAATGTGGTACTACAACAAACATTTGCTAATGACGGATTAATTAGGCTTAATAAATTCGTCTCGCAGTTTACTGATAGATTCTATAATTAGTTTTTTTATTAGTGTTCGACAACTCATGCAACACCCTATATAATACCCGATGTGACAGCTAAAACTTTACGGCATGTATCTAAACACCCCCTATGTGTTCTGCACGTAAGTGACTCTAGTAGTTATAAGCTAATATATCCAGCAAAAATAACCTTTTGCTTCCTATAAACTCTCCTTTCAATGTAAACGGGAAGAAATTGCCCGCTAAAAAATTGTACGTTCATAAATTTACTAGGGAACACTGATATTCATACCAAAATTTCCGAAGTAAATTTGTACTAATAATCATCTATCTCAACCGTCGTTTGATTTAGATTGATAAAAGTTATAAAAAATCTAGATATACTCATAACATAATATATCAGTGTTGGTAAAAATTCAGTAACAAAATGTTAACGGATATAGCCTTTTTCTAAATATCCGTGTGCAGTTTGACAACATTTTGTAAGCCTTTGTGATAGTCGTTTTGGGATCAGTGTGTGAATGGTAGGTGAATAAAAAATGTTGATACATGAGTAGTATTTATTGACATGCCATTAGATAACAGTACAAAGTACAGTTTCATTTGGAATTACAACGATCATGCGTTTTAGTAGTAGTTTCGCTATATTTATTACAACAATTCAGGTTGTATGTGATATTTTTCTTCTGAAACTTTTGGGTATAAGATCGGCAAATAATCATCTCATTTCATCAGGTTCAGCTCTTTCTTAGAACCAATCGGCGGTGAAACTCCCCAAGAGCCCAAATAGGGAACAAATTACGATAATTGCTATAATTGAAAGAAAAGGAGCAGTTGAAGCATCCAACATGTTCCTGTAATCAAAGTAGAAACCCGGTCTATTATTGTACGTAAGAATTGATGGCAAGAGTATTCATGGCTGCTGAGGAAAAGAGAACATGCTAGAAACAGTAGGCCTCAACCATTATAACTTGATGAACTAATTATTCCTAATTCATTCTGGTGGATACCAAAACCACAATAAAAATAAAAAACCATATACTATGTAGTCAGTACTTCAATTTATTATATATGTGTAAAATCAAAGATGTTTTTTATTATTATTCTGTGATGAACAATTGGCATTGGAGATTATTGGTTTTGATATTTGAAATATATTTGCGAAGTGGTTTTGGAGATGATTGGATTTCATAGGTGGTCTACAGGATACTGCTGGATTTAGGTCCGGTCAGACCGGGCTGTGTATGCCAGTCAGACCGGCGTGATCGAGCGGTCAGACCGGCCAGCCCACGATCTGACCGGCCGACGCTGTGTCGGTTTCGGTTTCGGTTTCGAGTTGTTTGTTTTGATATCCGTGATTGTTTCATGAATATGACTTCTAGATAGATACTATGCGTATGTAATACTGTTGTTTACTACTAATGAGTCAAGTTGGGGATAGGTTGGTCTCGGAATATGGTTTCTTTGTTTGTTCCATGTGTAGGTGACTCGAGATGCCGGGAGAGTATTTGCGGTGATGGGCCGGGAGTCGGCTTAGGGATAAAACGATGTCCGTGGTGGTCAGAGATCATGCGAGATACTAAGGCTAGAGTTCAATGCACGTGGATGGTGAAGTTTCCATATGGCATACGATAGAGGTATTGTTTATGTAAAGTTTGTTTCTTGTACGAGAAGGTTTCCTATGGGGATTAGGACTTCTGTATGAGATTGGTTCGTGGCTTTAGGCTGCCTACCTCGGGTATAAATAGAGAGGGAGCGTGAGGCTTCTCGGTATCGCTTTTAAGAGCATTGAGTTGATAGTTTAGTTAGGGTTTCGAGTTTACTCGAGATTTTTGTAAGGAGTGCTGTTGGTGCACTTTGTAAACATAGAGAGAATCAATAAAGTCGTCATCCACTTTAAGAGTTCTTTGATTTGTGTTTTCTCGGGTGCGACGGTCTAACCGGCGACTCATCGGCGGTCCGACCGGCGGCAAGGAGGCGGTCAGACCGGCAGGCACACAACGGTCAGACCTGCAGCGGCGACAGTCGACAGCAGGCAATCTCGGCGGTTCGACCGGAGTTTAATCTCGGTCAGACCGATGTTCATTAGGCGAACCGGCGCAGCTACTTCGGTTAGACCGCGATCCATCGAATTTGAGGGTAACTTTTATTTTCGCTAAAAGTTTTGGTTTTTGGGTATACCAACCATTCACCCCCCTGGTTGGCTTAGTTCTTGTGATTCGATCCTACAAGTGGTATCAGAGCCTTGTTTTCTTCTTTGGATTTTAACCGATCTAGAGTTTTTGCCATAGCTAATAAGTTTTCAACTAAGCCTCATGTTTTCGATAGTTCTGATTTTGCTTATTGGTGTGATAAGATGCAATCTTACATTATAGCTAAAGATTATGGTGTTTGGCAAAAGGTTGCACAGCCATATGTGATTTCTGAACAGATTGACATTATTGCTTTGAAAACTGAGTTTAATAACAATTGCAAAGCTCGTAATATTCTTTTGAGTGGAATTTCTCGTTCGGCTTTTGATCGTGTTTCACATCTTAAAACTGCCAATGAGATTTGGAATGCTTCGAAAAACTTTCATCAAGGAACTACTAATATAAAAGAACTTCGCTGAGATCTTTTCAAAAAAGTACATAAAATTTGAGATGAAACCAGGAGAAGCTTTGGATGATTATCTTGGTAGATTTAATAAAATTTTGAGTGATCTTAGATCTGTTGATTCTTCATATGATGTTAATTATACACAATCTGAGGTTTCTCGCCACTTTTTGAATGGTCTTACATGTCTATTTGGGAGATGAAAGTTACATCTATTCAGGAGTCTGTTGACATGTCTACTTTGACTTTAGATTCGCTTTACACAAAACTGAAAACACATGAGATGAATATTCTTTCTCGTAAAGTTGATTCTAAGTCGAGTGTTTTGGTTTCTTCCTCCACTTCATTGCATGCTGATTCTTCTTCATTGAAGTCTTCCGTATTTGCTTTATTTAATGCCATGTCCGATGATCAACTCGAACAGTTCGAGGAGGAGGACTTGGTTTTGTTAACTAACAGACTTTATCGAGCTGTGACTAATGTTAGGTACAGGAAAAGAGGTGGACCAAATCGTTGCTTTGAGTGTGGGTCTACGGATCCCTTTCATTCGTGTTGTCCTAAGCTTGGGAGAAGTAGGAGGGAAGATAATGACGATGAGAAGACCAATGACAACAAGCCCAAGGGTAGATTCAAAGGGAGGAAGAACAAGGAGAATCTCAAGAAGGTGTTTGATAAAGTCTACGCCGCGTTTGAACCACTAAGCGATGTAGATGGTGAGAGTGGAGATGAAGATAAGGGAAAGAACATCTCCGGTGTTTGCTTCATGGCGCATGGTGAATCGGATTCAGAGTGTGAAGACAATGAGGTACGTACTTTTGAGGAAGCTATTCTTATTTTAAGTGAGAAAATTAAGAAGTGTGAGAAGATGTATAGAAATCATGAGTTTATCATTGAATCTCTTAATTCTGAAATTGCTAGATTAAAATCTCTTATTCCTAATGATGATGATTGCAAAAGTTGTGACGTTTTAATGAATGAAATTTCTAAAATTAGAGATGTCAATGCTACACATGATTTGAAAAATAAATCTTCTCTAGCTCTTGGATTTGCTTTGCACATTGGATGAGTTGTTTTTGACTAAAAAGTTGTTGCAAAAATATCAAATTGCTTTTCATGCTAGTTTGATGTTTAACATGATTTGTGCTAAAAAGTTAAAACAACCTCATGATGTTTTGGATTGCTCAACTTGCACATTAAACAAGATGAAACTAAAAGATGCTTTAGGTCGTGTTGAGTATATGGAAGATGTTGTGAAAACCAATGAAGTGCTTTCTTGCCCCAAATGTCGTAAAAGCAAAGGTGTCATGGTAGATTGTGAAAATTGTGCTAATTTGGAAAAAAAGGTTTCTTATTTGAAAAGTTCTTTGCAAATATATTCTAAAGGTAAGAAACAACTTAACATGATTTTTGATCAGTCTAAAGTGACTAGTTACAATACGGGTGTAGGTTTTAGTGTTCATGATTATTTCACCAAAAATCAACCAAATGTTTTGAGTATAACTGAATGTGGTGAAATTTTGACAAAACCTAATGCTAAGAAAACAATTTTTAAATCTGTTGGAATTTGGCCTTCTCTTTCTGCAACACTGAAAGAAACAAAAACAAATCTTTCAAAACCATCTTCTTCTAAAGAATAGTATACTTGTTCTTTTTTGGCAAAGATGGACATATTGTTGGTTTTTGTTTCAGGTTAGCTCATAAACAGAAAAAGGAGAGAGATTGATTTTCCAAAATCGAAGTGGCAAAAATCTGGTTTCCCTCGAGGAAACCGGTCAGACCGTAGTGGGTCCCCCGGTCAGACCGGCGACCGGTCAGACCGGCCTCAGAGAGATTTTTCTAAAAATTCTCAAACTGTTTTTGCACGTGGATATATGCCTATTGGATTTTCTGGTCGTGTGTCTCAGTACTGGATTCCTAAATTTTTATTATCATCTAACCCTAGTACTGAGGCTTCGACTTCTGCTTGTGTGTAGGCTTTGATGGCGAGGAAGGAGAACGTGTGGATCGTGGATTCCGGTTGTTCGCGGCACATGACCGGTGATAAAAATTGGTTCTCCTCCCTCAAACGGGCATCCAAGACTGAATCAATTATCTTTGGTGATGCTTCTACTAGTGCCGTTCTCGCTACAGGTTTGGTTAAGGTAAATGAGAAATTTGAATTGAAGAATGTAGCTTTGGTTGAGGACTTAAAGTAAAATTTGCTTTCAGTTTCACAAATTGTTGATGAAAATTTCGAGGTTCACTTTAAGAAAAATGGAAGTAAAGTTTTTGATTCTTGTGGTGATTCTATGTTAAATATTTCTCGCTATGGAAGTGTGTTTAAAGCTAATTTTGATAATCCTGTTTCACCTGTGATAACATGTTTGGTTGCTAAGTTTGATAAAGATGTGATGTTTTGGCATCGTAGACTTGGACATGTTGGTTTTGATCATCTCACTAGGTTAAGTGGTTTGGATCTTGTTCGTGGTTTGCCTAAACTTAAGAAAGATCTTGATTTGGTTTGTACACCGTGTCGTCATGCTAAGATGGTTGCTTCTTCACATGCTTCTATTGTTTCTGTGATGACAGATGCACCGGGACAGCTATTACATATGGACACTGTTGGTCCAGCTAGAGTGCAATCTGTTGGAGGAAAGTAGTATGTGTTAGTTATCGTTGATGATTTTTCTCGATATTCTTGGGTTTTCTTTATGACAACTAAGGATGAGGCGTTTCAACATTTTCGTAGTTTGTTTCTTCGATTGGATATTAAATTTCCTTGTTCTTTGAAAAGAATTCGAAGTGATAATGCTGGTGAATTTAAAAATGCTTCATTTGAACAATTTTGCAACGAAAGAGGTCTTGAACATTAATTTTCTTCTCCTCGTGTTCCACAACAAAACAGTGTTGTTGAAAGAAAAATCGTGTTTTAGTTGAGATGGCTAGAACGATGTTGGATGAGTATCACACTACTAAAAAATTTTGGGCTGAGGCGGTTAACACCACATGCTATATTTCAAATCGGGTTTTCTTGAGGTCAAAACTTGGAAAAACTTTTTATGAGCTTCGATTTGGACGTCAACCCAAAGTTTCACATTTGCGTGTTTTTGATTACAAATGCTTTGTCTTGAAATCAGGAAATTTGGTTAAGTTTGAGGCATGCTCTACCGATGGAATGTTTCTTGGTTACCCCGCACACTCTCGTGGCTACCGTGTACTTATTTTGGAGACTAACAAAATCGTTGAGACTTGCGAAGTTTCTTTTGATGAGGCTAGTCCAGGTACTAGACCCGATATTGTAGGTACATTGTCACAGGTTCAGGGGGAAGATGGTCATATTTTTGAAGACGAGAGCGGCAACGACGACGAGGTCGGTTCAGCCGGTCAGACCGAGTGCCAAGCCAGTCAGACCACCGGCACACCTTCGGTCAGACCGGCGCAGGACGTGCGGTCAGACCGGCCAGGGTCGTCGGGTTCCGGTACTGTTGATGCTGATCGAGATGGTCCTCCGGAGATTACAACTTTGACCAGTACTGATACAACACGTGAATCAACTTCAGAAGTTGCTGCTCCTTTGCACATTCAACGATAACATCCGCCAGAACAAATCATTGGTACTCTAGGTGAGCGGACTACTAGGTCTAAGGTAACGTCTCATGATGTTTGTGCAAATTCTGCATTTGTTGCTTCTTTTGAAGCCAAAGATGTGTCACATGCATTAACTGATGAATCGTGGATTAATGCCATGCATGAAGAACTTGAAAATTTTGAGAGAAACAAAGTTTGGACTTTAGTTAAACCACCTTCTAGGCATAATATTATTGGAACCAAGTGGGTTTTCAAAAATAAACAAAATGAGGATGGTTTGATTGTGAGAAATAAAGCTAGGCTTGTTGCTCAAGGTTTTACTCAGGTGGAGGGTTTGGATTTCGGTGAAACTTTTGCTCCTATTGCTAGAATTGAGGCAATTAGACTTTTGTTGGCTTTTGCTGCTTCAAAAGGTTTTAAATTGTATCAAATTGATGTGAAAAGTGCTTTTCTAAATGGTTTTATACATGAGGAAATTTATGTGAAACAACCACCAGGTTTTGAAAATCCTGATTTTCCCAACCATGATTTTAAATTGTCTAAAGCTTTGTGTGGTTTGAAACAAGCACCTAGAACATGGTATGATAGGCTTAAGAACTTTTTACTTGAGAAAGGTTTTACAATGGGAAAGGTTGACAAAACGCTTTTTGTTCTTAAGCATGGTGATAATCAACTGTTCGTTCAGATTTATGTGGATGATATCATCTTTGGTTGTTCAACTCACGCTTTATTTGTGGAGTTTACTGAGACTATGCACAGGGAATTTGAGATGAGCATGATGGGTGAGTTATCGTACTTTTTGGTATTGCAAATTAAGCAAACACCTCAAGGTACATTTCTGCATCAAACGAAGTACACGAAGGATCTTTTAAGACGGTTCAAGATGGAGAATTGCAAGCCAATTTCAACACCAATTGGTTCTACAGTTGTGTTGGATCCTGATGAAGATGGTCAAGCTGTTGATCAAAAGGAGTATAGAAGTATGATTGGATCTTTGTTGTATCTAACTGCTTCTAGGCCAGACATACAATTTGCTGTGTGTTTGTGTGCATGCTTTCAAGCTTCTCCTCGGGCTTCACATCGTCAAGCGGTCAAGCGCATAATGAGGTATTTGAATCATATACTTGAGTTTAGAATTTGGTATTCTACTTCATCTTCTATATGCTTGAGTGGATATTCCGATGCTAATTTTGCTGGTTGTAGAACTGATAGGGAAAATACTAGTGGAGCATGATTCTTGGTACATCATTGATTGCATGGTCTTCTAGGAAACAATCTAGTGTTGCTCAATCAACTGCTGAATCTGAATATGTTGCTGTTGCTAGTTGTTGTTCACAGATTCTTTGGCTTATTTCTACTTTGAAAGATTATGGTCTTATTCTTGAGAAAGTACCTCTCTTTTGTGATAATTCTAGTGCTATTAACATTGCTAAAAATCATGTTCAACACTCACGCACAAAGCACATTGATATTCGCTTTCACTTTTTGAGGGATCAAGTTGAGAAGGGAGATATTGAATTGCAGTTTTTGGATACAAAGTTGCAACTTGCTGATATTTTCACTAAACCTTTGGATTCTAATCGTTTTGCTTTTCTTCGTGGTGAATTGGGAATAATTCATCCTTTTGGCATGATTTGAGGGGGAGTTTGTACCTTATGGTTTTATCAAGTAAAAATATGACAATGAGAAAAATTGAGAAAAGAGAGCTTTGTTTATACATATGGTATTTTCTTGTGCATGCTAGCAATACTATGAAGGTTTATTTGTCTCTAGCATAGCTTGTACGTATTCTAGTATTTTTATGAGGCTTAGATTTTGTTTTTTTAAGGGAGATGATGCATGACACTTAAATTCTTTACTTGAATTAAGCAAATATGCAATATTGATGCTAGCATATGGTTTGATTTATAAATGTTCTATATATATATGCTTTATTGAATTGATATTCCTCAAATAGCTTGTAATTGCTCATTTTGCAAAAAGAATAAAAAAATATGAAAAAAAATGAATACCGAATCCTTGGAAACAGTCTTGACGACAAAGACGTATTCGATGTGAGCAAAATAATGGGTGTCGAATCAATAGAAACAGTCTTGACGACAGGGATGTACCCGGAATAATCAAGAAAAAAATGAGCAAAAAGGCTCAAGAAAAAGAAAAGTTTAAAAAATTATCTTGGTTGTTTTGTGCTAAACCTAATTTGAGAAGGAGTGATAAATGCACTATGTGTATATGTATAGTGTTTACTTTTCAACCTATGTGCTTGTTAATATGTTGCATTATAAATCGTATGAAATCATGAATTTTGATGACTCAAGCTTAATTGTAAAATCTTTGATTCATGATTATACTTCAATACATGCTTGTTATATTATAGATGGGTTCATCTTCTTTTTATTGCAACACATGACATGATATGCTATATGTATGCTCAGCTCTTAAATATTAATGAACATAATTCCTATGCTTGATGAAATCATTGTCAAAAGGGGGAGAAGCAATGAGTTTTGAAAGAAAAGGTGAAATTTTAGGGGAAGCACATGAGCTTTTGAGAAGAGCATGCTTTTGGTTCAATTGGGAATTTCTTTCTTTTCAAAAGTGAATGAGGTTTTCATTTGGATTTTCGAGCACGATGTGTACATTTATACGAAATGTGCTTTTTACCACTTTTGTTTTTATTTTTCCAAACACCAAAACATTTTGATGGGTTTGCCAATGTGTTCATCAAGGGGGAGATTGTAAAATCAAAGGTATTTTAGATTATTATTCTGTGATGAACAATTGGCATTGGAGATTATTGGTTTTGATATTTGGAATTTATTTGCGAAGTGGTTTTAGAGATGATTGGATTTCACATGTGATCTACAGGATACTGCTGGATTTGGGTCTGGTCAGACCGGGTTGTGTATGCCGGTCAGACCGACGGTGATCGAGCGGTCAAACCGGCCAGCTCGCGGTATGACCGGCTGACGCTGTGTCGGTTTCGGTTTCAGGTCGTTTGTTTGGATATCCATGATTGTTTCATGAATATGACTTCTAGATGGATACTATGCGTATGTAATACTGTTGTTTGCTACTAATGAGTCAAGTTGGGGATAGCTTGGTCTCAGAATATGGTTTCTTTGTTTGTTCCATGTGTAGGTGACTCGAGATGCCGGGAGAGTATTTGTGGTGATGGACCGGGAGTCCGACTTGGGGATAAGACGACGTCCGTGGTGGTTAGAGATCATGTGGGATACTAAGGCTAGAGTTCAATGCACGTGGATGGTGAAGTTTCCTTATGGTATACGATGGAGGAATTGTGTGCGTATGGGATGTGGAGTCGAATTTGGAAGGAGTCTAAATTTGGTAGAATTGGTTATGTAAAGTTTGTTTCTTGTACGAGAAGGTTTCCTACGGGGATCAGGACTTCTATTAAGGCGGCGGTCAGACCGGCGGGCACACGGCGGTCAGACCGGCGGCGGTGACAGACGATAGCAGGCAATCTTGGCGGTTCGACCGGAGTTTAATCTCGGTCAGACCGATATTCATCAGGCGGTCAAACCGGCGCAGCTACTTCGGTCAGACCGCGATCCGTCGAATTTAAGGGTAACTTTTATTTCCGCTAAAAGTTTTGGTTTTTGGATATACTAACCATTCACCCCCCCCTCTGGTTGGCTTAGTTCTTGTGATTCGATCCTACAATATGTACTATCTATGTTCTTGCTAAAGGAAATAGCTAGAAAACCATGTACCGAATATGTTTTTGCTTTAAGAAAATAGAAAACTATTAAATACTCACTTGTTGTGGAAACTCGCCTGTTTCTAGTTGCATATTGATCAATTCTTGTGCTGCATGATATAGTGGTGTTGGATCTATTTCAACCTGCTTATCAGTGAGACATGAAATAACACATGGTAGTCCATAAATAATATAATAGACTATTAGTACCTACTAAAATGAATAATGAACAAAACAAACCTGCCCAGCATATATTAAAGCTAACATTGCCCAAGCAGTGTTCACTGCATGAGGTCTACTAGCCTCCACATAAACCTGTCAAATAAAAGAGCGGAAGCAATGGAAACAAATCAAAAGGATGTGAACTAACCACGAATATTTGAATTCAGAGAATTATGTGTTGACAATCTCCGAGGCATATTTTATCCTCATATTATTGTTTAAGGCAATGTGTTACCTCTTTGTCTCCTTATAAGCTTGACTACAAAATCTAAGATCAATATGTAAATAAAACTGTAATATGTTTATATTGTTTTTATCTCTTCATATATGGAGTTCTCGACATACTCACATATTTGGTTGTTCTAATATTGGTCCATTTGAATGCCTCTTGGTTAATCCACATCATAAAAACTGCAGTAACCGCCTATGTGTAGTAACAGATGTGATGTGTGATGCATTCTAAATCATGCGGTGTGGGGCAACGCTAGTAGAAAAACAAAGCTAGGGGCCCAGAATGAGCAGAGCTAAGGACAAACCTATGGCAGTCGTGTTGTGGCAGAAAATGATCCTCCGGTTTATTGAATATGAAGATGCAGATTGGGGAAAAGGTGATGAGAGTGATGTTGGTTTTGGTTGT